>NC_069504.1:586304040-587601540 GCF_027579735.1 Bombina bombina
TGGTGCCAGAGCACAAGCGATCCGGACAGACTGTGGCCGTTAGAGTGGCGGGGGGGGATGTGTACAAAATTCCAACAGCTAAAGTACATCTTGATTGGGGAGCGGGAAAGGGGGCTGTGAACGTGGGCCTAATGGATAATTTACCTGCCGAAGTACTACTGGGCAACGATTTGGGCCCCATGACTTCTGCCTATGCTCCAGTATGCAACAACGAGGCGGACCCAGTGACTACACGGGCCCAAGCCCGGACGGAGCGAGAGCTCTCACCAGTGCGGGAGACACAGGTAAGACCTACCCCGACCTTGCCTGACAGGTTAGGCCCCATACCCTGGGACACCCCAGATGCTTTCGAGGCAGAGTCTAAGACTGACCCGACCTTACAAAAGTACCGGGAACGAGCAGAGACCGGAGGGGGCGGGGCAGATAACGAAACATTCTTATGGGAAAAAGGGAAACTATACCGCTGGACAGAGAAAAGGGGACAGCGTAGGCGACAGCTGGTAGTGCCCCACAAATACCGTCAAGAAATCCTCAAAATAGGCCACGACATCCCCTTAGCAGGCCACCTAGCCGTTACCCGTACCCTACACCGCATTACTCACACGTTCTTTTGGCCAGGGGTGCACGCTGACGTTAGAACTTACTGTAACACCTGCGATGTGTGTCAACGAGTAGGAAGGCGAGGCGATCACCCTAAAGCCCAGCTAGTAAATATGCCCATTGTAGAGGAACCCTTCAGCCGGGTTGCTATTGACCTAGTGGGACCACTGGCTACCCCTAGTCCCTCCGGTAAGCGATACATTCTTACCGTAGTGGACTACGCTACCAGGTACCCAGAGGCTGTCGCCCTATCCAACATACAAGCGGATACGGTAGCGAATGCACTAGTAGAGGTGTTCTCCCGGGTAGGATTTCCAAAAGAAATCCTATCCGACCGAGGCACCCAATTTACGGCTGAATTGACCCAACAACTCTGGCAGGTTTGCAAAATTAAGTCCCTCCTGAGCTCCCCATACCACCCCCAGACGAACGGGCTGTGTGAGAGGTTCAATGGGACCCTCAAGCAAATGCTCAAGACGTTCACTCAGGAATACCGAGACTGGGAACGCTTCCTGCCGCACCTCCTATTTGCTTATCGGGAGGTGCCCCAGGAAACGACAGGGTTCTCTCCCTTCGAGTTGCTCTACGGAAGAAAGGTACGGGGACCCCTAAACCTGATCCGGGAGCACTGGGAGGGAGAGATGGAGGCTGACGGTGTCCCCATTGTGCCATACGTGCTGGAACTCAGGGACCGAATGGAGCAATTAGCCAAATCCGTGCGGGCTAATCTCCAGTTGGCCCAGAGAAGACAGAAAGTATGGTACGATCGGGGGGCCCGAAAGAGAATCTTCACCATAGGACAAAAGGTGTTAGTACTTAAGCCGGTGAAGACAGACAAATTGCAGGCGTCCTGGCAGGGTCCCTACCAGATCGTAGAGAAAAGGGGAGACACCACTTATGTGATAGCTAGCTGCCACGACAACAATCTTAGAAAGACATTCCATGTAAACATGCTCAAGGAATATTTTGAGCGACCAGAGAACGTGACGGCCGTATGTTGTTCCCCTCAGGAAGACCCCGACAGTTTACCCATTCCAGACCTATTAGAAAAGAGCCTCCCCACAGGTATAGTGGCACAGGTTCAGATAGGGGACCGACTTAGCCCCACTGAAAGGGAGCAGCTCAACCAACTCCTCCAGTCCAAACACCTCACCTTCTCCCCGAAGCCAGGGTACACTACTTTAACCACCCACCAGGTAGATACTCCGGGACAAGCTCCCTTGCGCCAGGCTCCGTACCGAATCCCCGAAGCAGTTAGGACAGGAATGAAGAAGGAGATCGATGAGATGCTCCAGCTCAGGGTAATTGAGCCCTCCGATAGTCCCTGGGCCTCCCCAGTTGTCTTGGTGCCCAAGAAAGATGGGACCACCCGGTTCTGCGTAGACTATCGGAGGCTCAATGAAAATACTGTGACGGACGCTTACCCTATGCCCAGGGTAGACGAGCTACTCGATCGTATAGCCAGGGGAAATTACCTGACCACTATTGACCTCTGCAAAGGTTACTGGCAGATTCCCCTGGCCCCGGAGGCTATCCCCAAGTCGGCATTCGTCACCCCATTCGGCTTATATCAGTTTAGGGTAATGCCGTTTGGGATGAAGAATGCCCCAGCTACATTCCAGCGCTTGGTGGATAGGCTCCTGGATGGCTTCCAGAGTTTTTCTTGCGCCTACCTGGACGACATAGCGATCCACAGTGAGTCCTGGGAGGACCACTTAGCTCATGTGGGAATGGTTCTGGATCAGATCCGGGCTGCTGGCCTGACTCTGAAGCCAGAGAAATGCCACTTTGGGATGGCCGAGGTACAGTACCTGGGTCACCGGGTGGGGTGTGGAAAACAGCGACCAGAGCCGGCCAAAATAGAAGCTGTCGCCAATTGGCCCACCCCCATCACTAAGACTCAGGTCCTAGCCTTCCTGGGCACGGTAGGGTACTATAGACGGTTCGTACCAGACTACAGCACACTTGCCAAACCCCTGACTGACTTGACCAAGAAGAACTTACCTCGACAGGTCCTGTGGTCTCCCCACTGTGAAACGGCTTTCCAGGCTCTCAAAAATGCTCTAATTAACGCTCCTGTCCTGGCGGCCCCAGCCCTTAACAAACGTTTTATCGTCCATACAGATGCTTCCATGTTTGGGCTGGGAGCCGTCCTCAGCCAAGTAGGCGAAGATGGAGGGGAGCATCCAGTTGCCTACATCAGCCGGAAGCTCCTGCCCCGCGAAGTCAGCTATGCAGCGGTCGAAAAGGAGTGTTTGGCTTTGGTGTGGGCATTAAAGAAATTGACTCCCTATTTATATGGTCAGGAGTTCACTCTGGTCACCGACCATAACCCGTTGGTGTGGCTGAACCGGGTCTCTGGAGATAACGGCAGGCTATTACGTTGGAGCTTATCGTTGCAACCCTTCAATTTCACCATTACTTACAGACCTGGGAAACAGAATGGCAACGCCGACGGGTTGTCCAGACAAACCGACCTCAGCCCCGCATAACCAGCGGTCTGGACAGCCTTAGTCTGCCCCGAAAAGGGGTCAGACCGTGTCTGCCAGAGTGTTCCACAGAAAGGGAGCACTGTTACAGAAGCATTAGTTATTTTGTTGTGAAGAGCTTATTTCCCAGCAGCAATGCCTGAACCAGCAAGCCAGCGCCTAAGAAGGGCTCCAAGAAAACCGTAACAAGTATCATTTCATAAAGAGTTAACTCTTTTTTTTCAGCTTTTAGAAACTATTGTCTAATCACCTCTGGAGCCAGACTGCTAATTGATAAGATGAACTTGTAAACTTGTTATCTTAAGTACTGTAATCCTATTGTGGCCTGTCAAAGGACAGTGCTCTCTATCTAAATGTGTGATGGGGGATTTTGTGCTTCCCCCCCTCTCCCCCTGGGAGTGCCCTGTGTGCATGTAACCTTAATAAAAAGCAGGCTGGGCATCCCAGTCCTGAGTTCTTGTTTGACCCTCAATCGCAGCGTTGACTCGTTTTTGTGGGCAGAAGGGTATCCTAGCTGTACTGCAGCTAAGGGAGATTATTCTATATTTGCGAGACTCATATAGAATACTATGGAAAGCAGCTTCTCCCCTCTTTAGCAATAGGGATCCAGGCTACTAAGCGGTCCATCTCTCAGCGAGACTAAGGGTAACCGTAACAGCTATGTATAACTAAATATATATGTTTTTGTGTAAAGACATGATTCCTATATAATGTTTTCATGTGTAAATCATCATCATTAATTTTAACTACATAAAATAATGATTTAATAGAAAAGCCAATGAAATTACTTGTGTTTTGTAGATGCTGATATTGAAGGCCATAAGGTAGAGATGCCACCCTTGGTATCAGATGATAATATATGAACAAAAACAAAACTATGCTCATTTAGTTATATTTTTGGATATTAAATAGCTTTCTCTTGCATGAGGAGCAGACCTAATTAGCGTATCTCGTTTTGCTTGCTCAAAATCATCCTTATCTTTATCTCTCACTGTATACACAGTGAAACCTTTATACAAACAACAATGGAAAATGAGCACTTTAGTAACTCATTGTCCCACACCCCGCAGGGAGTGTAATTTCTTCAAGACCCTCTAGCTTTTCTATAACCAGTACTTATGCATTGGAATTTTCCGTATAGGTAGGGCTACAACTGTCAAACCTTAAAACATACAGACCATTACAGGTAAGCAAACAACTGCTATCTTATAAACAGGAAAAAAATACGATTGAGGGGGCCATATGACGTCACTACGGCCCCTCAGCCGTAGTTTTTTGCCTGATTTTAAGAAAGCAGTTGTTTGCTTACTTATAGTGGTCTGTGTGGTAATATGTTTTAAGATATTTCAATAAAGAAACCCCCTTTTTTACCTTAGAAGGAGCCGGTCTGGAATATTTGTTTGCTGTTGTATCCGGTCCTTGAAGTTTTCCACAGGGCTCTCCATAGGCAACTAGTGGGAGGCATCACAGGGGAAGAAGATGGTAATTTGCCAAAAGGAGTAATGTGTACTCTGCTGCAATGAGATCACCCGCATTAAATGTCCCACAGTTGTGAGCCAGAGCCCTGTGGTGTGATGGACAGTGTTTTAGGGCGTTCTTGCATTTTCATCCCCAGGGTTTGGTGCATATGTAAGAGGGAATATTTAGTGAAAATGGAGAACCTCTATTTAGTAATTCACACAATATAAACAACAGATAAATCAGGTTTGTCTCATAGAAAACAATTTACATTACTTTCTATATATAACTGACACTGACAACATGTATCTTTAGTAATCTCTCACTAGAGGTTATCACTACTGCAGTGTTAGTAGTGCAGATTGAGAGTGATCTTTAGCCCTCTTCAAAATATGTGATCGCTTGGGCAGTTATATTATGTAAGTACAATGTATGCCCCTTTATAGTGATTAGTGAGTCACTTGTGATGGCTATGCCTACCCAATAGATCATATGTGAGAATCCAAGTGCTAATTGTCCACTGTCGCTTGAAGGTGGTCCACTGCAAGATGCAATCTGGAAGTGTCCCATCCAGTAAGGTTGTTTTGTACCCTTGAGGGCCTGCTGCATAATTTCAGGGAAGTTTCTTTTTGCTTCCGATAGTCGCTCTGGTGATCCCTGGAGCGCTGGATCGGGTGGCATAATTATATTCATAACTGGAGGCTCTTGATGTTTAAGTGTCTGTGTAAACAGCAGTGTGCTGGGGTAACGCAGGGCCTCTTGAGGAGCTTTAGTTAGTTCTCTGTCCGGTGTTTTGGTTGGGATGATGTGTGGAGGAAGGAGCTTCTTCTCTATTGCCTGTATCTTCTGGCTGCCATCATAAGTTACGTCTTGCAAAACATGCAGTTCAGGCGCTTTTGCTACCATGCACACTATGAGGTCTCGAGGTAGGGATCTTTGATAGAATTTGAGTCGCAGGTTCGCTGATCCAAAAAACTGTTTTAGATCGTTCTCATATGCAGTCGCCATTTTGAGGTAATCTTCTGATGAGTGGATTGGGGAGCAAAGTTTCGTTATGCTGTTAGTTTAGTAAAGATATGCTGTATTGTTCGGTGTTGGAGATATTTTCAGTGAGACAGGTGTCTTCTGCTAGCACTGTTAACCTGGTGAGTCTGGGGGGGGGGCGATCGTTACCTAGGTATAAGCAGTTGCCTTAGGCCTTAAGCTGCCAACCTGTAGCCCTGGAGTCTTTAAAACAGCACTCATAAACTGAAAAATAGCCACAGACTGTTATGTAGCTATTATTTGAAGCCTGGTGTAGATGATTTAACTGTTATAGCTCTATAATCATCAGATTAGAGAGGATCCTATGCAGAGCTCACAGAGAATGTGTCCTGTCCTGTACGCTGTTCAGACACGCCCCCTCTCCAATTGGTTTTTAATGTCTTTATACTTAGGAAATGGTTTAGCACTTTAGCCTTCCTCTTGTTAGTGTTAATCATGCTACCCTTCTCAGATTTTAATGTACCTACATTCTCCTTCTTAGATTTTTTGCCATTTATATAATTATAAATATTTTAGTGTTTGTCTTAAAATCCTTTGCAATTAATCTTTCAACTCTATCATCCTCATTTTCCTGCCCTCTTCTTCCTGTCTAGATACCTCCTTGCATGGGCTTGCACGGTCTAGCAGTTTATTCTCCATCAGTATATATATATATATATATATATATATATATATATATATATATATATAAAACATTTCTAAATATATTTTACTTCCTCTTGTTATCTGTCCCTATTTCTCTCCTTCTCACTATCTCTCACTCCCTCTTTATTATCCTCTTTATGGGCCTGATGATCTAAAGCTCTCCGCTTACATGAGATGATCTAAAATGGTCCTCCAGCACTGCGAGATTGCTAATAAAATTCTTAATAGCCAGATTTTGCTATACTTTTCCGGGGGGAGTTCCCTGCATTTCTGTATGTGAACGAGAGACAAGCCCAGTATAGCACTGCATGGAATGACAGTTCTGCTGCATTTACACTTTGTATTTTACAGTACTTTACACTTAAGATTACATTGTATTACATTTATTCTTTGCACTTTATATTTTGTATTTTATTTTGTATACAACAGTTTATTTAGGATTGTGATTTTACAAATTCTGATTGTGCTTTCACATTTTCTGTGTATCTTTAAAAATTTAAGATTAAACTTTTTATATTTATGTGAATTTGTTACAAATTACATTGCACTTTGTATTTCTTCTATTGAAAATTAAAAATGGACAGCTTCAGTTTCACAGAGAGCTTCATTACTTTATATGGGCCCGATAAGCAAAGATTTGGAGAGAAATTATATTGCAGACTTCACAGCGGCTGTACTCACTGAAATCTATAATAAAAGGGCGGAACCTGGAATTCCTGAAAATCCAAAAGGCCTCCCGCTTAAGTAATTGTTTGTTCAGATCTCCCACTCTTTTTGTTTTTTTGAGTCGTTCAATAACCATCCATCTGAATGTCAGATTGGAACTCTCATGTTCATGTATGAAATGTTTCGCTAGTTCTGACCTGGCATCAGATCTCTTGATGTCCGACAAGTGCTGGCGTATTCTTTCTCTTACCTCCCTAGAGGTACAGCCTACGTATTGTTTCTTTGTGCATGTGCACCATGCCATATAGATGACAAATTTTGACCTGCAGTTTATGCAACCTTCTATCTGGTACTCTTTATTGTTCACCTCTGTGCTAAATTTATCTCCTTTCTGCATAAAGCTGCATGGAACGCATGGGCCATAACCACATCTAAACATTCCTTTAGATGTGAGCCAAGCACTTTTAGAAATGTTCTGTGGCAGATCACTAGGTGACAATATGTTTCCCAGTGTTACTCATTTTCTGTAGGAGAACTTACAGCCTTTACTGAGTGTTTCTGTTAATCCCTCATCTGCAGTTAGCATAGGTAAATGCTTTTTGATTACCTTACAGACTTCCTGATAGTCGGAAGAATATTGGGTGACACTAAGAAGCTCAAGAGTTTTAAGGACTCAAAAGTTAATTTAATCCTAATAGATATTTTACAAATAGGTTTTTACATCAAACAGGCTAAAAGGATCAGTGAGATACATGTATGATCATATTTATAAGGGTTAAGAACACAATACATATACTTGTAAACACTTGTATATGTTTAAGTAAGTAATTGCTTAGGTTTAATTATAGCATTTATAACCTAATATTAGTGTACAACCGAGTTATACAGTTCCCTTTGCCTGTAATGTGATCAGTGAGTATAGGATACTTAAGAGTCAAATGTATTCACACAGTATGTAATTAGGTTTTTTTCATCCAATCAGTGGTTAGCCAATAGAAACTTAGCACAAGCTATTTATTTTAACCAACACACAATGGGGGGTAGTTATCATCGTGTCAACTTTCCTGCCTTCGCCGGCCCAATACGCCCGCCTAAGCTCGCCTACCTTCGCCGCCGCGGACCTGAAAAAATACGCCTAAGTCATCAAATAAAGCTGTCAAAAAGCCGCGGGGCGATGAGCAGCGGTCTGTGATAGTTATCACTCATCCGATCACCGCCGCTTCTAGACCCTGCCGCAACTCTTATAAATGTATTAACCCCTAAACCGCCGCTTCTAGACCCTGCCGCAACTCTTATAAATCTATTAACCCCTAAACCGCCGCTTCTAGACCCTGCCGCAACTCTTATAAATGTATTAACCCCTAAACCGCCGCTTCTAGACCCTGCCGCAACTCTTATAAATGTATTAACCACTAAACCGCCGCTTCTAGACCCTGCCGCAACTCTTATAAATGTATTAACCCCTAAACCGCCGCACCTAGACCCTGACGCAACTCTTATAAATCTATTAACCCCTAAACCGCCGCTCCTAGACCCTGCCGCAACTCTGATAAATGTATTAACCCCTAAACCGCCGCTCCCGGAGCCCACCGCCACCTACATTATACCTAGTAACCCATATCCTGCCCCCCCTATACCGTCGCCCTCTATAATAAAGTTATTAACCCCTATCCTGCCGATCCCGCACCTCGCCGCAACTAAATAAATAGTTTAACCCCTAAACCGCCGCTCCCTGACCCCGCCGCAACCTATATTAAATTTATTAACCCCTATCTTGCCCCTCCTACACCGTCGCCACCTATAATAAATTTATTAACCCCTATCCTGCCCCCCACTACACCGCCGCCACTGTAATAAAATTATTAACCCCTAAACCTAAGTCTAACACTAACCCTAACACCCCCCTAACTTAAATATTAATTAAATAAATCTAAATAATGTTTCCATTATTAACTAAATTAATCTTATTTAAAAATAAATACTTACCTTTAAAATAAACCCTAAGATAGCTACAATATAAATAATAATTATATTGTAGCTATCTTAGGATTTATTTTTATTTTATAGGTAACTTTCAATTTATTTTAAGTAGGTACAATAGCTATTAAATAGTTATTAACTATTTAATAGCTTACCTAGCTAAAATAAAGAGAAATGTACCTGTAAAATAAAAACTAACCTAAGTTACAATTACACCTAACACTACACTATACTTTAATAAATGATTCCTATTTAAAACTAAATACTTACCTGTAAAATAAACCCTAAGATAGCTACAATGTAATTAATAATTACATTGTAGCTATCTTAGGATTTATATTTATTTTACAGGTAACTTTGTATTTATTTTAGCTAGTTAGAATAGCTATTAAATAGTTATTAACGATTTAATAACTACCTAGCTAAAAGAAATACAAAATTACCTGTAAAATAAATCCTAACCTAAGTTACAATTAAACCTAACACTACACTATCATTACATTAATTAAATAAATTAGCTACAAATAACTACAATTAAATACAATTACATAAACTAACTAAAGTACAAAAAATAAAAAAAAGCTAAGTTACAAAAAATAAAAAATATAAGTTACAAACATGTAAAAAATATTACAACAGTTTTAAGCTACTTACACCTAATCTAAGCCCCCTAATAAAATAACAAACCCCCAAAATAAAAAAATGCCCTACAATATTCTAAATTAAAAAAGTTCAAAGCTCTTTTACCTTACCAGCCCTGAAAAGGGCCATTTGTGGGGCATGCCCCAAAGAATTCAGCTCTTTTGCCTGTAAAAGAAAAATACAACCCCCCCAACATTAAAACCCACCACCCACATACCCCTAATCTAACCCAAACCCCCCTTAAAATAACCTAACACTAATCCCCTGAAGATCATCCTACCTTTAGTCATCTGCACTCAGCCGAGCAGCGATGGAACCGAAGTGGACATCTGGAGCGGAAGAAGTTATCCTCCAAGCGGCGCTGAAGAAATCTTCCATCCGATGAAGTGATCCTCCAAGCGGCGCTGAAGAAGTCTTCGATCCGGGCAATGTCATCTTCCAAGAGGCGCTGAAGAAGTCCTCTATCCGGGTGATGTCATCTTCCAAGAGGCGCTGAAGAAGTCTTCTATCCGGGCGATGTCATCTTCCAAGCCGGGTCTTCAATCTTCATCCCGCCGACGCGGAACATCCTTCTTTACCGACGGACTACCGACGAATGAAGGCTCCTTTAAGGGACGTCATCCAAGATGGCGTCCCTTCAATTCCGATTGGCTGTTAGGATTCTATCAGCCAATCAGAATTAAGGTAGGAAAAATCTGATTGGCTGATTGAATCAGCCAATCAGATTCAAGTTCAATCCGATTGGCTGATCCAATCAGCCAATCAGATTGAGCTTGCATTCTATTGGCTGTTCCAATCAGATTTTTCCTACCTTAATTCCGATTGGCTGATAGAATCCTATCAGCCAATCGGAATTGAAGGGACGCCATCTTGGATGACGTCCCTTAAAGGAGCCTTCATTCGTCGGTAGTCCGTCGGTAAAGAAGGATGTTCCGCATCGGCGGGATGAAGATTGAAGACCCGGCTTGGAAGATGACATCGCCCGGATAGAAGACTTCTTCAGCGCCTCTTGGAAGATGACATCGCCCGGATAGAAGACTTCTTCAGCGCCTCTTGGAAGATGACATCGCCCGGATCGAAGACTTCTTCAGCGCCGCTTGGAGGATAACTTCTTCCGCTCCGGATGTCCACTTCGGTTCCATCGCTGCTCGGCTGAGTGAAGACGACTCAAGGTAGGATGATCTTCAGGGGATTAGTGTTAGGTTATTTTAAGGGGGGGTTGGGTTAGATTAGGGGTATGTGGGTGGTGGGTTTTAATGTTGGGGGGGTTGTATTTTTCTTTTACAGGCAAAAGAGCTGAATTCTTTGGGGCATGCCCCACAAATGGCCCTTTTAAGGGCTGGTAAGGTAAAAGAGCTTTGAACTTTTTTAATTTAGAATAGGGTAGGGCATTTTTTTATTTTGGGGGGTTTGTTATTTTATTAGGGGGCTTAGATTAGGTGTAAGTAGCTTAAAATTGTTGTAATATTTTTAACATGTTTGTAACTTATATTTTTTATTTTTTGTAACTTAGCTTTTTTTATTTTTTGTACTTTAGTTAGTTTATGTAATTGTATTTAATTGTAGTTATTTGTAGCTAATTTATTTAATTAATTTAATGATAGTGTAGTGTTAGGTTTAATTGTAACTTAGGTTAGGATTTATTTTACAGGTAATTTTGTATTTCTTTTAGCTAGGTAGTTATTAAATAGTTAATAACTATTTAATAACTATTCTAACTAGCTAAAATAAATACAAAGTTACCTGTAAAATAAATATAAATTCTAAGATAGCTACAATGTAATTATTAATTATATTGTAGCTATCTTACGGCTAGATTTAGAGTTTTGTCGGTAATGACCCGCATAGCTAACGCTGGCTTTTTTCTGGCCGCACCTTTAAAATAACTCTGGTATTGAGAGTCCACAGAATGGCTGCGTTAGGCTCCAAAAAGGGAGCGTAGAGCATAATTTAACGCTACTGCAACTCTCGATACCAGAGTTGCTTACGGACGCGGCCAGCCTCAAAAACGTGCTCGTGCACGATTCCCCCATAGGAAACAATGGGGCTGTTTTAGCTGAAAAAAAAACACCTGCAAAAAAGCCGCGTTCAGCTCCTAACGCAGCCCCATTGTTTGCTATGGGGAAACACTTCCTTCGTCTGCACCTAACACCCTAACATGTACCCCGAGTCTAAACACCCCTAACCTTACACTTATTAACCCCTAATCTGCCGCCCCTGCTATCGCTGACCCCTGCATATTATTATTAACCCCTAATCTGCCGCTCCGTAAACCGCCGCTACTTACATTATCCCTATGAACCCCTAATCTGCTGCCCTAACATCGCCGACCCCTATATTATATTTATTAACCCCTAATCTGCCGCCCCCACTGTCGCCTCCACCTGCCTACACTTATTAACCCCTAATCTGCCGAGCGGAGCTTAGCGCTATTCTAATAAATGTATTAACCCCTAAAGCTAATTCTAACCCTAACCCTAACACCCCCCTAAGTTAAATATAATTTTATTCTAACTAAATAAATTAACTCTTATTAAATAACTTATTCCTATTTAAAGCTAAATACTTACCTGTAAAATAAACCCTTATATAGCTACAATATAAATTATAATTACATTGTAGCTATTTTAGGATTAATATTTATTTTACAGGCAACTTTGTAATTATTTTAACCAGGTACAATAGCTATTAAATAGTTAAGAACTATTTAATAGTTACCTAGTTAAAATAATAACAAAATTACCTGTAAAATAAATCCTAACCTAAGTTACAATTAAACCTAACACTACACTATCATTAAATTAATTAAATAAAATACCTACAATTACCTACAATTAAACCTAACACTACACTATTAATATATTAATTAAATACAATATCTACAAATAACTACAATGAAATAAACTAACTAAAGTACAAAAAATAAAAAAGAACTAAGTTACAAAAAATAAAAAAATATTTACAAACATAAGAAAAATATTACAACCATTTTAAACTAATTACACCTACTCTAAGCCTCCTAATAAAATAATAAAGCCCCCCAAAATAAAAAAATGCCCTACCCTATTCTAAATTACTAAAGTTCAAAGCTCTTTTACCTTACCAGCCCTGAACAGGGCCCTTTGCGGGGCATGCCCCAAGAAGTTCAGCTCTTTTGCCTGTAAAAAAAAACATACAATACCCCCCCCAACATTACAACCCACCACCCACATACCCCTAATCTAACCCAAACCCCCCTTAAATAAACCTAACACTAAGCCCCTGAAGATCTTCCTACCTTGTCTTCACCATGCCAGGTATGACCGTCCGTTCCAGGCTCCGATATCTTCATCTAAGCCCAAGCGGGGGCTAGACATCCATCATCCAATGGCTGAAGAAGTCCAGAAGAGGCTCCAAAGTCTTCATCCTATCCGGGAAGAAGAGTAGATCCGGACCGGCAACCATCATCTTCCAAGCGGCATCTTCTATCTTCATCTGATGAGGACCGGCTCCATCCTGAAGACCTCCACCGTGGACCCATCTTCATCCGGCGACGTCCAACTGAAGAATGACGGTTCCTTTAAGGGACGTCATCCAAGATGGCGTCACTCGAATTCCAATTGGCTGATAGGATTCTATCAGCCAATCGGAATTAAGGTAGGAAAATTCTGATTGGCTGATGGAATCAGCCAATCAGAATCAAGTTCAATCCGATTGGCTGATTCGATCAGCCAATCAGATTGAGCTTGCATTCTATTGGCTGTTCCGATCAGTAGGTAATTGTAGGTATTTTATTTAATTAATTTAATCATAGTATAGTGTTTAATTGTAACTTAGGTTAGGATTTATTTTACAGGTAATTTTGTAATTATTTTAACTAGGTAGCTATTAAATAGTTCTTAACTATTTAATAGCTATTGTACCTGGTTAAAATAATTACAAAGTTGCCTGTAAAATAAATATTAATCCTAAAATAGCTACAATGTAATTATTCGTTATATTGTAGCTATAATAGGGTTTATTTTACAGGTAAGTATTTAGCTTTAAATAGGAATAAGTTATTTAATAAGAGATAATTTATTTCGTTAGAATAAAATTACATTTAATTTAGGGGGGTGTTAGGGTTAGGGTTAGAATTAGCTTTAGGGGTTAATAAATTTAATAGAGTAGCGGTGCGGTCCGCTCGGCAGATTAGGGGTTAATAAGTGTAGGCAGGTGGAGGCGACATTGTGGGGGGCAGATTAGGGGTTAATAAATATAATATAGGGGTCGGCGGTGTTAGGGGCAGCAGATTAGGGGTACATAAGGATAACTTAAGTAGCGGCGCTTTGCAGTCGGCAGATTAGGGGTTAATTATTGTAGGTAGTTGGCGGCGACGTTGTGGGGGGCAGATTAGTGGTTAATAAATATAATACAGGGGTCGGCGGTGTTAGGGGCAGCAGATTAGGTGTACATAAGTATAACGTAGGTGGCGGTCGGTAGATTAGGGGTTAAAAAAATTTAATCGAGTGGCGCCGATGTGGGGGGACCTCAGTTTAGGGGTACATAGGTAGTTTATGGGTGTTAGTGTACTTTAGAGCACAGTAGTCAAGAGCTTTATGAACCGGCGTTAGCCCAAAAAGCTCTTAACTCCTGTTTTTTTTCTGCGGCTGGAGTTTGGTCGTTAAATTTCTAACGCTCACTTCAGACACGACTCTAAATACCGGAGTTAGAAAGATCCCATTGAAAAGATAGGATACGCAATTTTTGTAAGGGGATCTGTGGTATGGAAAAGTCGCGGCTGAAAAGTGAGCGTTAGACCCTTTTTTGACTGACTCCAAATACCGGCGGTAGCCTAAAACCAGCGTTAGGAGCCTCTAACGCTGGTTTTCACGGCTACCGCCAAACTCCAAATCTAGGCCTTAGAGTTTATTTTACAGGTAAGTATTTAGTTTTAAATAGGAATAATTTATTTAAGTATAGTGTAGTGTTAGGTGTAATTGTAACTTAGGTTAGTTTTTATTTTACAGGTACATTTCTCTTTATTTTAGCTAGGTAAGCTATTAAATAGTTAATAACTATTTAATAGCTATTGTACCTAGTTAAAATAAATTGAAAGTTACCTGTAAAATAAAAATAAATCCTAAGATAGCTACAATATAATTATTATTTATATTGTAGCTATATTAGGGTTTATTTTAAAGGTATTTAGTTTTAAATAGGATTCATTTAGTTAATAATAGAAATATTATTTAGATTTATTTAATTAATATTTAAGTTAGGGGGGTGTTAGGGTTAGTG
Organism: Bombina bombina; assembly: GCF_027579735.1. Classification (NCBI taxonomy): domain Eukaryota; kingdom Metazoa; phylum Chordata; class Amphibia; order Anura; family Bombinatoridae; genus Bombina; species Bombina bombina. Next base: position 586,318,824 of record NC_069504.1, read on the forward strand.
TTAGACTTAGGTTTAGGGGTTAATAATTTTATTACAGTGGCGGCGGTGTAGTGGGGGGCAGGATAGGGGTTAATAAATTTATTATAGGTGGCGACGGTGTAGGGGGGGCAGGATAGGGGTTAGTAAATTTAATATAGGTTGCGGCGGGTTCAGGGAGCGGCGGTTTAGGGGTTAAACTATTTATTTATTTGCGGCGAGGTGCGGGATCAGCAGGATAGGGGTTAATAACTTTATTTTAGAGGGCAGCGGTATAGGGGGGGCAGGATAGGGGTTACTAGGTATAATGTAGGTGGCGGTGGGCTCCGGGAGCGGAGGTTTAGGGGTTAAGACATTTATTATAGTTGCGGTGGGCTCCGGGAGCGGCGGTTTAGGGGTTAATATGTATAGAGTAGCTTGCGGTGGGCTCCGGGAGCGGCGGTTTAGGGATTAATCAGTTTATTATAGTGGCGGTGGGCTCAGGGAGCGGCGGTTTAGGTGGTAATAACTTTATTTAGTTGCGGCGGTGTAGGGGGGACAGATTAGGGGTGTTTAGACTCGGGGTACATGTTAGGGTGTTAGGTGCAGACATTTCCCATAGAAATGAATGGGATGTCTGTCAGCAGCAAACTTGTACTTTCGCTATGGTCAGACTCCCATTGATTCCTATGGGATCCGCCGCCTCCAGGGTGGCGGTTTGAAAACCAGGTACGCTGGGCCGGAAAAGTGCCGAGCGTACCTGCTAGTCATTTGATAACTAGCAAAAGTAGTCAGATTGTGCCGCACTTGTGTGCGGAACATCTGGAGTGACGTAAGAATCGATCTGTGTCGGACTGAGTCCGGCGGATCGAAGCTTACGTCACAAAATTCTACTTTTGCCGGTTTCTAGCCTTTGATAACTAAGGCGAATCAGCCTCGCCACAAATACGCTGCGGAATTCCAGCGTATTTGAGGTTGACGGCTTGATAACTACCCCCCATAGTTTTAATTATGTCTATGATTAAGGCTACGGCCGAAACATGTTAGACTGATTTTTGCTTCTGTTGGTACTGTTGTCAGCTGCCCCCAGCAGCTTTTCGTTTTATTATTGTCGAATAAATTGGACGTTTTAACTGAAGTCAGTGCAGGCTGTTTGCATCATTTTTCATATATATATATATATATATATATATATATATATATATATATATATATATATATATATATATATATATATATATATATATATATATATATATACAGTGGGGAAAAAAAGTATTTAGTCAGCCATCAATTGTGCAAGTTCTCCCACTTAAGAAGATGAGAGAGGCCTGTAATTTTCATCATAGGTATAAACAAACAAGCATGATTTCTGGCTCTCACATACCTGTATCTTCTTCTTTAAGAGGCTCCTCTGTCCTCCACTCATTACCTGTATTAATGGCACCTGTTTGAACTTGTTATCAGTATAGAAGACACCTGTCCACAACCTCAAACAGTCACACTCCAAACTCCACTATGGTGAAGACCAAAGAGCTGTCGAAGGAGACCAGAAACAAAATTGTAGACCTGCACCAGGCTGGGAAGACTGAATCTGCAATAGGCAAGCAGCTTGGTGTGAAGAAATCAACTGTGGGAGCAATAATTAGAAAATGGAAGACATACAAGACCACTGATAATCTCCCTTCGATCTGGGGCTCCACGCAAGATCTCACCCCGTGGGGTCAAATTGATCACAAGAATGGTGAGCAATAGACATGTGCACGGCTAAAAAATTCGGTTTGTTTTCGGTTCGGATCGATTCGGACTTTTCGAATTTCGGTTCGGATCGAATCGGATTCGGCAAAATTTGAATGAATTCGTTTCGGATTTATTCGGATTCGAATAAATTCGTTTCGGATTTATTCGGATCCGAATAAATTCGTTTCGGATTTATTCGGATTCGGCTGAATTCGGTTCTATTCGGTTCCGAAATTCGGTATGTTTTAGTACGCTAACACCCATTTAGTACACTAAGTCACTAACACCCATAAACTACCTATGAACCACTAAACCGAGGCCCCCCCACATCGCAAACCCTATAATAACATTATTTAACCCCTAATCTGTCGATCGGATATCGCCGCAACCTACATTATAACTATTAACCCCTAATTTGCTGTCCCTAACATCGCCGACCCCTACATTATAGTTATTAACCCCTTATCTGCCCCCCCCAACATCGCCACAATCTAACTACAAGTATTAACCCCTAATCTGCCGACCCGATATCGCCGCCACCTACATTATAACTATTAACCCCTAATCTGCTGTCCCTAACACCGCCGACCCCTATATTATAGTTATTAACCCCTAATCTGCCCCCCCCCAACGTCGCCGCAATCTAACTACAAGTATTAACCCCTAATCTGCCGACCCGATATCGCCGCCGCCTACATTATAGCTATTAACCCCTAATATGCTGTCCCTAACATCGCCGACCCCTACATTATAGTTATTAACCCCTAATCTGCCCCCCCAACGTTGCCGCAATCTAACTACAAGTATTAACCCCTAATCTGCCGACCGCAAATCGCCGCCACTATGATAAATGTATTAACCCCTAAACCGCCGCACTCCCACCTCGCAAACACTATAATACATTTTATTAATCCCTAATCTGCCCTCCCTAACATCGCCACCACCTACCTACAATTATTAACCCCTAATCTCCCGCCCCCAACGTCGCCGCTACTATAATAAGATTATTAACCCCTAAACCTAAGTCTAACCCTAACACTAACACCCCCTAACTTAAATATAATTTAAATAAAACGAAATAAATTTACTATAGTTAAATAAATGAATCCTATTTAAAACTAAATACCTTCCTGTAAAATAAACCCTAAGATAGCTGCAATATAACTAATAGTTACATTGTAGCTATTTTAGCATTTATATTTATTTTACAGGCAACTTTGTATTTATTTTAACTAGGTACAATAGTTATTAAATAGTTATTAAATATTTAATAACTACCTAGCTAAAATAAATACAAATTTACCTGTAAAATAAATCCTAACCTAAGTTACAATTACACCTAACACTAAACTATCATTAAATTAATTAAATAAATGAATCCTATTTAAAACTAAATACTTACCTGTAAAATAAACCCTAATATAGCTGCAATATAACTAATAGTTACATTGTAGCTATTTTAGCATTTATATTTATTTTACAGGCAACTTTGTATTTATTTTAACTAGGTACAATAGCTATTAAATAGTTATTGACTAATTAATAGCTTGCTAGTTAAAATAATTACAAAATTACCTGTAAAATAAATCCTAACCTAAGATACAATTAAACCTAACACTACACTATCATTAAATAAATTAACTACAAGTACCTACAATTATCTACAATTAAATAAACTAAACTAAAGTACAAAAAAAACAAAACACTAAATTACAAAAAATAAAAAAATATTACAAGAATTTTAAACTAATTACAGCTAATCTAAGCCCCCTAATAAAATAACAAAGCCCCGCAAAATAAAAAAATGCCCTACCCTATACTAAATTACAAAAGTTAACAGCTCTATTACCTTACCAGCCCTTAAAAGGGCCTTTTACGTGGGCATGCCCCAAAGAAAACAGCTCTTTTGCCTGTAAAAAAAAAACACAATACCCCCCCACATTACAACCCACCACCCACATACCCCTACTCTAACCCAAACCCCCCTTAAATAAACCTAACACTACCCTCCTGAAGATCTCCCTACCTTGAGTTGTGTTCACCTAGCCGGGCCGAAGTCTTCATCCGATGGGGCAGAAGAGGACATCCAGACCGGCAGAAGTCTTCATCCAAGCGGGGTAAGAAGAGGTCTTCCATCCATCAGAAAAGTACCAAAAAACAAACAAACACTAAATTATCAAAAATAATACAATATTACAAGAATTTTAAACTAATTACACCTAATCTAAGCCCCCTACTAGCTATTAATATAGCTACAATATAACTAATAGTTACATTGTAGCTATTTTAGGATTTATATTTATTTTACAGGCAACTTTTATTTATTTTATCTAGGTACAATAGTTATTAAATAGTTAATAACTATTTAATAACTACCTAGCTAAAATAAATACAAATTTACCTGGAAAATAAATCCTAACCTAAGTTACAATTACACCTAACACTACACTATCATTAAATTAATTAAATAAATGAATCCTATTTAAAACTAAATACTTACCTGTAAAATAAACCCTAATATACCTACAATATAACTAATAGTTACATTGTAGCTATTTTAGCATTTATATTTATTTTACAGGCAACTTTGTATTTATTTTAACTAGGTAAAATAGCTATTAAATAGATATTTACTGTTTAATAGCTACCTAGTTAAAATAATTACAAAATTACCTGTAAAATAAATCCTAACCTAAGTTACAATTAAACCTAACACTACACTATCATGAAATAAATTAAATAAATTAACTACAAGTACCTACAATTAAATACAATGAAATAAACTAAACTAAAGTACAAAAAAACAAACACTAAATTACAAAAAATAAAAAAAATTACAAGAATTTTAAACTAATTACACCTAATCTAAGCCCCCTAATAAAATAACAAAGCCCCCCAAAATAAAAAAATGCCCTACCCTATACTAAATTACAAAAGTTAACAGCTCTATTACCTTACCAGCCCTTAAAAGGGCCTTTTGCGGGGGCATTCCCCAAAGAAAACAGCTCTTTTGCCTGTAAAAAAAAAACACAATACCCCCCCCACATTACAACCCACCACCCACATACCCCTACTCTAACCCAAACCCCCTTTAAATAAACCTAACACTACCCCCCTGAAGATCTCCCTACCTTGTCTTCACCCAGCCGGGCCGAAGTCTTCATCCGATGGGGCAGAAGAGGACATCCAGACCGGCAGAAGTCTTCATCCAAGCGGGGCAAGAAGAGGTCTTCCATCCATCAGAAGTCTTGATCCAGACGGCATCTTCTATGTTCATCCATCTGGAGCGGAGCGGCAGCATCCTGAAGACATCTGACGCGGAGCATCCTCTTCTTTCTTGATCCGACGACTAAATGACTGTACCTTTAAGTGACGTCATCCAAGATGGCGTCCCTTGAATTCCGATTGGCTGATAGGATTCTATCAGCCAATCGGAATTAAGGTAGGAAAATCTGATTGGCTGATTCAATCAGCCAATCAGATTCAAGTTCAATCCGATTGGCTGATTGAACTCGCATTCTATTGGCTGATCGGAACAGCCAATAGAATGTGAGCTCAATCTGATTGGCTGATTGGATCAGCCAATCGGATTGAACTTGAATCTGATTGGCTGATTGAATCAGCCAATCAGATTTTCCTACCTTAATTCCGATTGGCTGATAGAATCCTATCAGCCAATCGGAATTCAAGGGACGCCATATTGGATGACGTCACTTAAAGGTACAGTCATTTAGTCGTCGGATCAAGAAAGAAGAGGATGCTCCACGTCGGATGTCTTCAGGATGCTGCCGCTCCGCTCCGGATGGATGAACAGAGAAGATGCCGCCTGGATCAAGACTTCTGATGGATGGAAGACCTCTTCTTGCCCCGCTTGGATGAAGACTTCTGATGGTCTGGATGTCCTCTTCTGCCCCATCGGATGAAGACTTCGGCCCGGCTGGGTGAAGACAAGGTAGGGAGATCTTCAGGGGGGTAGTGTTAGATTTATTTAAGGGGGGTTTGGGTTAGAGTAGGGGTATGTGGGTGGTGGGTGGTAATGTGGGGGGGGGGGTATTGTGTTTTTTTTTACAGGCAAAAGAGCTGTTTTCTTTGGGGCATGCTCCCGCAAAAGGCCCTTTTAAGAGCTGGTAAGGTAATAGAGCTGTTAACTTTTGTAATTTAGTATAGGGTAGGGCATTTTTTTATTTTGGGGGGCTTTTTTATTTTATTAGGGGGCTTACATTAGGTGTAATTAGTTTAAAATTCTTGTAATATTTTTTTATTTTTTGTAATTTAGTGTTTGTTTTTTTGTACTTTAGTTTAGTTTATTTCATTGTATTTAATTGTAGGTACTTGTAGTTAATTTATTTAATTTATTTCATGATAGTGTAGTGTTAGGTTTAATTGTAATTTAGGTTAGGATTTATTTTACAGGTAATTTTGTAATTATTTTAACTAGGTAGCTATTAAATAGTCAATATCTATTTAATAGCTATTGTACCTAGTTAAAATAAATACAAAGTTGTCTGTAAAATAAATATAAATGCTAAAATAGCTACAATGTAACTATTAGTTATAGTGCAGCTATATTAGGGTTTATTTTACAGGTAAGTATTTAGTTTTATATAGGATTCATTTATTTAATTAATTTAATGATAGTGTAGTTTCAGGTGTAATTGTAACTTAGGTTATGATTTATTTTACAGGTAAATTTGTATTTATTTTAGCTAGGTAGTTATTAAATAGTTATTAACTATTTAATAACTATTGTACCTAGTTAAAATAAATACAAAGTTGCCTGTAAAATAAATATAAATCCTAAAATAGCTACAATGTAACTATTAGTTATATTGTAGCTATATTAATAGGTACTAGGGGGCTTAGATTAGGTGTAATTAGTTTAAAATTATTGTAATATTTTATTATTTTTGGTAATTTAGTGTTTGTTTGTATTTTGGTACTTGTATGATGGATGGAAGACCTCTTCTTGCCCCGCTTGGATGAAGACTTCTGCCGGTCTGGATGTACTCTTCTGCCCCATCGGATGAAGACTTCGGCCCAGCTGGGTGAACAAGACTCAAGGTAGGGAGATCTTCAGGGGGGTAGTGTTAGGTTTATTTAAGGGGGGTTTGGGTTAGAGTAGGGGTATGTGGGTGGTGGGTTGTAATGTGGGGGGGGTATTGTGTTTTTTTTTACAGGCAAAAGAGCTGTTTTCTTTGGGGCATGCCCCGCAAAAGGCCCTTTTAAGGGTTGGTAAGGTAATAGAGCTGTTAACTTTTGTAATTTAGTATAGGGTAGGGCATTTTTTTATTTTGCGGGGCTTTGTTATTTTATTAGGGGGCTTAGATTAGGTGTAATTAGTTTAAAATTCTTGTAATATTTTTTTATTTTTTGTAATTTAGTGTTTGTTTTTTTTTGTAATTTAGTGTTTTGTTTTTTTTTGTACTTTAGTTTATTTAATTGTAGATAATTGTAGGTACTTGTAGTTAATTTATTTAATGATAGTGTAGTGTTAGGTTTAATTGTAACTTAGGTTAGGATTTATTTTACAGGTAATTTTGTAATTATTTTAACTAGGTAGCTATTAATTAGTCAATAACTATTTAATAGCTATTGTACCTAGTTAAAATAAATACAAAGTTGCCTGTAAAATAAATATAAATGCTAAAATAGCTACAATGTAACTATTAGTTATATTGCAGCTATATTAGGGTTTATTTTACAGGTAAGTATTTAGTTTTAAATAGGATTCATTTATTTAATTAATTTAATGATAGTGTAGTGTTAGGTGTAATTGTAACTTAGGTTAGGATTTATTTTACAGGTAAATTTGTATTTATTTTAGCTAGGTAGTTATTAAATAGTTAATAACTATTTAATAACTATTGTACCTAGTTAAAATAAATACAAAGTTGCCTGTAAAATAAATATAAATGCTAAAATAGCTACAATGTAACTATTAGTTATATTGCAGCTATCTTAGGGTTTATTTTACAGGTAAGTATTTAGTTTTAAATAGGATTCATTTATTTAACTATAGTAAATTTATTTCGTTTTATTTAAATTATATTTAAGTTAGGGGGTGTTAGTGTTAGGGTTAGACTTAGGTTTAGGGGTTAATAATCTTATTATAGTAGCGGCGACGTTGGGGGCGGGAGATTAGGGGTTAATAATTGTAGGTAGGTGGCGGCGATGTTAGGGAGGGCAGATTAGGGGTTAATAAAATGTATTATAGTGTTTGCGAGGCGGGAGTGCGGCGGTTTAGGGGTTAATACATTTATTATAGTGGCTGCGATTTGCGGTCGGCAGATTAGGGGTTAATACTTGTAGTTAGATTGCGGCGACATTGGGGGGGGCAGATCAGGGGTTAATAACTATAATGTAGGTGTCGGCGATGTTAGGGACAGCAGATTAGGGGTTAATAGCTATAATGTAGGTGGCGGCGATATCGGTTCGGCAGATTAGGGGTTAATAACTATAATGTAGGGGTCGGCGATGTTAGGGACAGCAGATTAGGGGTTAATAGCTATAATTTAAGTTGCGGCGATATCAGGTCGGCAGATTAGGGGTTAATACTTGTAGTTAGATTGCGGCGACGTTGGGGGGGGCAGATCAGGGGTTAATAACTATAATGTAGGTGTCGGCGATGTTAGGGACAGCAGATTAGGGGTTAATAGCTATAATGTAGGTGGCGGCGATATCGGTTCGGCAGATTAGGGGTTAATACTTGTAGTTAGATTGCGGCGATGTTGGGGGGGGCAGATTAGGGGTTAATAACTATAATGTAGGGGTCGGCGATGTTAGGGACAGCAGATTAGGGGTTAATAGCTATAATGTAGGTGGCGGCGATATCGGGTCTGCAGATTAGGGGTTAATACTTGTAGTTAGATTGCGGCGACGTTGGAGGGAGCAGATTAGGGGTTAATAACTATAATGTAGGGGTCAGCGATGTTAGGGACAGCAGATTAGGGGTTAATAGCTATAATGTAGGTGGCGGCGATATTCGTTCGGCAGATTAGGGGTTAATAAAATAATGCAGGTGTCAGCGATAGCGGGGGCGGCAGATTAGGGGTTAATAAGTGTCAGATTAGGGGTGTTTAGAGACTCGGGGTACATGTTAGGGTGTTAGGTGCAGATTTAGTGTTTCCCCATAGGAAACAATGGGGCTGCGGTGTTAGGTTTTTTTTCAGCCGAAACTGCCCCATTGTTTCCTATGGGGAATGCCGAATTTTACCGAGCTAATTCGGATTTATTCGGAGATACGGCAGCTATTTCGGATTCATTCGGTAGATTCGGAAGTATTTTAATTCGGAAATCCGAATCGATCCGAATCTCCGAATTTACCGAATTTTCTGAATTTCCGAATAAATCCGAAACGAACCGCACATGTCTAGTGAGCAAACATCCCAGAACCACACAGGGGGACCTAGTGAATGACCTGCAGAGAGCTGTACCAACGTAACAAAGGCTACCATCAGTAACACACTACGCTACCAGGGACTCAGATCCTGCAGTGCCAGACGTGTCCCCCTGCTTAAGCCAGTACATGTCCGGGCCCGTCTGAAGTATGCTAGAGAGCATTTGAATGATCCAGAAGCAGATTGGGAGAATGTCATATGGTCAGATGAAACCAAAGTAGAACTGTTTGGTAGAAACACAACTTGTCGTGTTTGGAGGAGAGAGAACACCATACCTACTGTGAAACATGGGGGTGGCAACATCATGCTTTGGGGCTGTTTCTCTGCAAAGGGAACAGGACGACTGATCCGTGTACATGAAAGATCCATCAGCAAGGGCATTGAAGATGAAATGTGGCTGGGTCTTTCAGCATGACAATGATCCCAAACACACCACCCGGGCCATGAAGGAGTGGCTTCGTAAGAAGCATTTCAAGGTCCTGGAGTGGCCTAGACAGTCTCCTGATCTCAACCCCATAGAAAACCTTTGGAGGGAATTGAAAGTCCGTGTTGCCCAGCGACATACCCAAAACATCACTGCTATAGAGGAGATCTGCATGCAGGAATGGGCCAACATACCAGCAACAGTGTGTGACAACCTTGTGAAGACTTACAGAAAACGTTTGACCTCTGTCATTGCCAACAAAGGATATATAACAAAGTATTGAGATGAACTTTTGATATTGACTAAATACTTATTTTCCACCATAATTTGCAAATAAATTCTTTCCAAATCAGACAATGTGATTGTCTGGATTTGTTTCCTCATTTTGTCTCTCATAGTTGAGGTATACCTTTGATGAAAATTACAGGCCTCTCTCATCTTCTTTAGTGGGAGAACTTGCACAATTGGTGGTTGACTAAATAATTTTTTCCCCCACTGTATATATAATGGGGGTTTTTTGCTCCAGGGAACGCGCGCTTGCGTGCGCATGTGAAAAAAAATTGCACGCTAACCCGTCACATAGATATACATAGTTAAACTCTTAAACAATAGTTAAAAGTACCCAACCCATAGCTGTGAGTGTCTACATAAAAATACAGAATATACTTACTGTACCTATAGACACTCGTCCACTAATAGCAGACAGCCAAACCTGTACTGAAACATATCAGCAGAGGTAATGGAATAGGAGAATAACCTCGATCTGTAAAGGGAGGCAGAAGATCCCCTGAAAGATTTCCCATGAGGCAAAAACATGGTGACATGAGGCAGTACTCCCTTCATATCCCTCTTACAAACACTGTACTCTAAAGGAACCGGCTTCAATATGCTCTGAAGTGCCCTTCACTGACAAAATCAAGCACATCATCATGCTTCAACCAACTCCAATGGAGGCAAAGTTTAAAACTGAGGTATGAGTGAGGTGGGGAGGAGTTATAGGTTTTTGAGGTTTGGGAAACGTTGCCTCCTCCTGGTAGGAATGTATATCCCATACTTAACAGTGTATCAGGTAAGTTCTTACATAAATTATGATATTTAAATATATGCTGCCATCACTGCACTACTTACCCCTTTGCTGCTCAATGTTCTGAAGCCGTCTCTGGTTGCATCGGAATGAGGCTCCCACCGTTATGAAAGAAATGTTCCTATACATGTACTAATCCTGTTTGTAGTGATGACAATCTCAATTCTAGATAATTGTACACACATTTAAAGGGCCATTTTTCACTTATAAAATTCCAAAACTAATAGGATTTGACCACCTGAAAACACTTTTTAAATTATTACCAGGTACCCCAAAAGTTTTAGAATGTAACTCTGATTTTGCTATTTAACTATTTAACGCTCCTGGTAGAGCGTTAACTTTGCTAGAAGTAAGCTTTTTGCGCACGTTGGGTTGCGCTCATATTACAAGTAGAAATGTAACTTTTTTCACTTGCGCACTAACCCAACGCATTATGTGTGTAATATATGTGTGTAATCATGCTTGTATAAAAGATGCATAATATTATGTTATATTGTCATAGTATGTGTTAAAGGAATTAATTCCCCACAAATGTCCATCTACATTATCAAGCATGTAAAATATCAACTTATATTGTCATCATATTTAAATCTCGAATTTTCCTGCCTAAGTAGATATTGAAATATGAAAGTGATGGTGAATCTGATAGTAGACTTGAATATAAAGAAGAAGATATGAAAAATGATGAGTATGGAGAAACTAAATCTTCACATTGGACAAAAGGTTAATCTAAACACATAAAAGATATCTACCTATGTATATATATAAATACAAAATTTGTTTTTTTAGCACACCTTACAAAAAGTTTAAATCAACATCTGGGAGTGCTGCCAATATGACCCAGTAATTACACAAACAAAGAGGTATCAGCGCACATCCATTTTCAAAAGCACAACATATTTTTTACTGCTGCAAAAAATTGCCTGCATAAACATAAAGAGACAACTATCTTTTTTTAAATAATATTGGGAACTTAGTCACACAATATGGCCATATTTTGCTTAGCCAGTCACCGCTTACAAGGTGCCCCAATTCGACTGGTCCTACTCTAAATCCTTTTGCCACAGAGGGCTGAAACATTCCTGCTTTTACTCTTCATAATAGAATGAGACTCCCTGGCTTTTTATTTACAACTCTTTAACATCTATAATGAGCACACCTGAACTTGGGTGGGGTGCTTAAACCAATGGGAGATGGTCAGTCTCCCTGGTAATTTTAAATACAAATACAAAATTTGATTTTTTAGCACACCTTACAAAAAGTTTAAATCAACATCAGGGAGTGCTGCCAATATGACCCAGTAATTACACAAACAAAGAGGTATCAGCGCACATCCATTTTCAAAAGCACAACATATTTTTTACTGCTGCAAAAAATTGCCTGCATAAACATCAAGAGACAACTATCTTTTTTTTAATAATATTGGGAACTTAGTCACACAATATGGCCATATTTTGCTTAGCCAGTCACCGCTTACAAGGTGCACCAATCCGACTGGTCCTACTCTAAATCCTTTTGCCACAGAGGGCTGAAACATTCCTGCTTTTACTCTTCATAATAGAATGAGACTCCCTGGCTTTTTATTCACAACTCTTTAACACTGTAATGAGCACACCTGAACTTGGGTGGGGTGCTTAAACCAATGGGAGATGGTCAGTCTCCCTGGTAATTTTAAATACAAATACAAAATTTGGTTTTTTAGCACACCTTACAAAAAGTTTAAATCAACATCTGGGAGTGCTGCCAATATGACCCAGTAATTACACAAACAAAGAGGTATCAGCGCACATCCATTTTCAAAAGCACAACATATTTTTTACTGCTGCAGAAAATTGCCTGCATAAACATCAAGAGACAACTATCTTTTTTTAAATAATATTGGGAACTTAGTCACACAATATGGCCATATTTTGCTTAGCCAGTCACCGCTTACAAGGTGCCCCAATTCGACTGGTCCTACTCTAAATCCTTTTGCCACAGAGGGCTGAAACATTCCTGCTTTTGCTCTTCATAATAGAATGAGACTCCCTGGCTTTTTATTCACAACTCTTTAACACTGTAATGAGCACACCTGAACTTGGGTGGGGTGCTTAAACCAATGGGAGATGGTCAGTCTCCCTGGTAATTTTAAATACAAATACAAAATTTGTTTTTTTAGCACACCTTACAAAAAGTTTAAATCAACATCTGGGAGTGCTGCCAATATGACCCAGTAATTACACAAACAAAGAGGTATCAGCGCACATCCATTTTCAAAAGCCCAACATATTTTTTACTGCTGCAAAAAATTGCCTGCATTAACATCAAGAGACAACTATCTTTTTTTAAATAATATTGGGAACTTAGTCACACAATATGGCCATATTTATATATATCTTCAACAACCTTCTTACATATATCTATATATGTGTTTCAGAAATAGAGTAACAGCATAGAAGTGCACATACATGCAATATTTGATATACTCAAAAAGTATATAAACCATCCAAACCGAAATAGTAATAATCTTGATGATAAGCTGATTACTACGTGTATATAATCTATCTATACAGCCCTAAGAAGTCACAGACTGCACTCGTTCTTCACTGACTCGACTATATATAGTCCAGTACAAATGTTGAATTATACCTGTTTAGGGATAAGTTGTCCAGATAAGTGATTTTTGTCCAGAGTAAACAAGTGTTTAATTGAAGTCTGTAATATTAAATTTCAACATGGCCACACTGTTGAAAATGTATGTTATTTTGTATGTATCCAGATTGTTATTCAGAGTATGCTACTGTGGTATGTATCTATCCTATTTCCAGTAGTTGATCAAATCGTATTCTGAATTAAGGCCTGTGGGGACTCTAGTCACTAGCTTGAAAATCCAGAACATCTCTCTTTTTCCTAGAATACGATTTCTATCCCCACCTCTAGGGGGTGTATTTACTTGTTCAATTATCTGCCATCTTAAAGAATCAATCCGTTTATGATGGATTCTTTTGAGCCTCCCCCTTGGTAATCGTAGATAGATGATCCCTAATTCTAGTATTGGCGTCATCTGTTGTTAACCCTACATATTGTAGGTGACAATCTATGCATGTGATGACATAGATAATGTAGGTCGATGTACAGTTCAAACATTTCTCAATTTGATATCTCTCTTTTGCTACTGATGATATAAAATAGTCAGCAAAAATTCCAAAATCATAAGGTCTACATTTTGTTCTCCCACATCTATACATTCCCTTATGTGTCAACCAGGACCCTTGATTAGATTGTGTTATCTGAGCTGGTTGTGAAGGAGAAAGAATGTTGCCTACTGTTTTACATTTTCTATAAGAACATCGTAGTCCATTTCTAACACATTGGTCTAATTTAGTGTCAGCAGATAGTAATCCAAAGTAATCCAAAGCAATTAATCTTTCAACTCTATCATCCTCATTTTCCTGCCCTCTTCTTCTAGATACCTCCTTGCATGGGCTTGCACGGTCTAGCAGTTTATTCTCCATCAGTATATATATATATATATATATATAAAACATTTCTAAATATATTTTACTTCCTCTTGTTATCTCTCCCTATTTCTCTCCTTCTCAATATCTCTCTCTCCCTCTTTATTATCCTCTTTATGGGCCTGATGATCTAAAGCTCTCCGCTTACGTGAGATGATCTCAAATGGTCCTCCAGCCCTGCGAGATTGCTAATAAAATTCTTAATAGCCAGATTTTGCTATACTTTTCCGGGGGGGGCATTCCCTGCATTTCTGTATGTGAACGAGAGACAAGCCCAGTATAGCACTGCATGGAATGACAGTTCTGCTGCATTTACACTTTGTATTTTATATTACTTTACACTTAAGATTACATTGTATTACATTTATTCTTTGCACTTTATATTTTGTATTTTATTTTGTATACAACAGTTTATTTAGGATTGTGATTTTACAAATTCTGATTGTGCTTTCACATTTTCTGTGTATCTTTAAAAATTTAAGATTAAACTTTTTATATTTATGTGAATTTGTTACAAATTACATTGCACTTTGTATTTCTTCTATTGAAAATTAAAAATGGACAGCTTCAGTTTCACAGAGAGCTTCATTACTTTAAATGGGCCCGATAAGCAAAGATTTGGAGAGAAATTATATTGCAGACTTCACAGCGGCTGTACTCACTGAAATCTATAATAAAAGGGCGGAACCTGGAATTCCTGAAAATCCAAAAGGCCTCCCGCTTAAGTAATTGTTTGTTCAGATCTCCCACTCTTTTTGTTTTTTTGAGTCGTTCAATAACCATCCATCTGAATGTCAGATTGGAACTCTCATGTTCATGTATGAAATGTTTCGCTAGTTCTGACCTGGCATCAGATCTCTTGATGTCCGACAAGTGCTGGCGTATTCTCTCTCTTACCTCCCTAGAGGTACAGCCTACGTATTGTTTCTTTGTGCATGTGCACCATGCCATATAGATGACAAATTTTGACCTGCAGTTTATGCAACCTTCTATCTGGTACTCTTTATTGTTCACCTCTGTGCTAAATTTATCTCCTTTCTGCATAAAGCTGCATGGAACGCATGGGCCATAACCACATCTAAACATTCCTTTAGATGTGAGCCAAGCACTTTTAGAAATGTTCTGTGGCAGATCACTAGGTGACAATATGTTTCCCAGTGTTACTCCTTTTCTGTAGGAGAACTTACAGCCTTTACTGAGTGTTTCTGTTAATCCCTCATCTGCAGTTAGCATAGGTAAATGCTTTTTGATTATCTTACAGACTTCCTGATAGTCGGAAGAATATTGGGTGACACTAAGAAGCTCAAGAGTTTGAAGGACTCAAGAGTTAATTTAATACTAATAGATATTTTACAAATAGTTTTTTACATCAAACAGGCTAATAGGATCAGTGAGATACATGTATGATCAAATTATGTATAAGGGTTAAGAACACAATACATATACTTTTAAACACTTGTATATGTTTAAGTAAGTAATTGCTTATGTTTAATTATAGCATTTATAACCTAATATTAGTGTACAACCGAGTTATACAGTTCCCTTTGCCTGTAATGTGATCATTGAGTATAGGATACTTAAGAGTCAAATGTATTCACACAGTATGTAATTAGGTTTTTTCATCCAATCAGTGGTTAACCAATAGAAACTTAGCACAACGTATTTATTTTAACCAACACACAATGTTTTAATTATGTCTATGATTAAGGCTACGGCCGAAACATGTTAGACTGATTTTTGCTTCTGTTGGTACTGGTACTTTTCCTTTTATTATTGTCTAATAAATTGGACGTTTTAACTGAAGTCAGTGCAGGCTGTTTGCATCATTTTTCATATATATATATATATATATATATATATATATATATATATATAATGGGGGTTTTTGCTCCAGGGAACGCGCGCTTGCGTGCGCATGTGAAAAAAAATTGCACGCTAACCCATCACATAGATATACATAGTTAAACTCTTAAACAATAGTTAAAAGTACCCAACCCATAGCTGTGAGTGTCTACATAAAAATACAGAATATACTTACTGTACCTATAGACACTCGTCCACTAATAGCAGACAGCCAAACCTGTACTGAAACATATCAGCAGAGGTAATGGAATAGGAGAATAACCTCGATCTGTAAAGGGAGGCAGAAGATCCCCTGAAAGATTTCCCATGAGGCAAAAACATGGTGACATGAGGCAGTACTCCCTTCATATCCCTCTTACAAACACTGTACTCTAAAGGAACCGGCTTCAATATGCTCTGAAGTGCCCTTCACTGACAAAATCAAGCACATCATCATGCTTCAACCAACTCCAATGGAGGCAAAGTTTAAAACTGAGGTATGAGTGAGGTGGGGAGGAGTTATAGGTTTTTGAGGTTTGGGAATCTTTGCCTCCTCCTGGTAGGAATGTATATCCCATACTTAACAGTGTATCAGGTAAGTTCTTACATAAATTATGATATTTAAATATATGCTGCCATCACTGCACTACTTACCCCTTTGCTGCTCAATGTTCTGAAACCGTCTCTGGTTGCATCGGAATGAGGCTCCCACCGTTATGAAAGAAATGTTCCTATACATGTACTAATCCTGTTTGTAGTGATGACAATCTCAATTCTAGATAATTGTACACACATTTAAAGGGCCATTTTTCACTTATAAAATTCCAAAACTAATAGGATTTGAATACCTGAAAACACTTTTTAAATTATTACCAGGTACCCCAAAAGTTTTAAAATGTAACTCTGATTTTGCTATTTAACTATTTAACGCTCCTGGTAGAGCGTTAACTTCGCTAGAAGTAAGCTTTTTGCGCACGTTGGGTTGCGCTCATATTACAAGTAGAAATTTAACTTTTTTCACTCTCGCACTAACCCAACGCATTATGTGCATGCAAATTTTTTTGAGTGCAAAAAAATAATAAGCAAGGGGAATAGTAAGAATCTGGCCCTGGGTCATACATACACATAGATATACATAGTTAAACTCTTAAACATTAGTTAAAAGTGCCCAACCCATACCTGAAAATGTCTAAATATACTTACCTATTGTCCCTTGTCCACTAATAGCAGAATTTATTTCTGCAGAAAGCCAAACCAGTACTAAACATTTCAGCAGAGGTAATGGAATAGGAGTATAACGTCGATCTGTAAAGGGAGGCAGAAATTTAACTGTTTTCACTTGCGCACTAACCCAACGAGTGTAAAAAGCCGAACTTAGAATATTGCTTGCAATATAAAGTATTCCCTGATTGAAGTCAATGGAGCAAAAAAAGTGGAAAAAAAAACTAACACCTACTCGCTCGCAAACCTGATTGCATATTCTTAAGTGTGCAAACCCAGCATGATAATATGAATATTTCACATTCCAATGTTCTTCACATTGCAGAATATGTTCTTTTTATATATATATATATATATATATATACATATATATATATATATAAAGTTTGCAAGGGAAAATGGTATCGTAGGCTTGAGATGGTAAAAACAGTCTTTTTAATAATCCCACATAGGGTTTAAAATAACCGAGGAGGTTACAGCAAAGGTTTCACAGCACAAATGAGCATTGAAATGCTAACATGTTTCGGCCAGCGGACGTAATCGTAGCTAATCAATGCATCTGCAGTAAAAATATTTAAAAGCAGAGCTCATTCACAATTGGTTAACAAGAGATCCTATCAGATGCCTGCCAACAAAGGTGTGTTGTGGTCACACAAGTGTGGACTAATAATTCATGAATTACCTCTCTCTAAGAGATACTATTTCTAACAAAATGCCTATGTATCAATAAATAGGAAAAACTTACAATTTCATCATATATAATGAAAGAAACGTTTCCCTAAATAGTTAAACTTAAATAGAGACAAAGAACTGAAAGGGCAGCAATATGAAGACATTTAAGTAAAAGTTTAGTAATATATATATATATTGCTCACAAGTGCATCATATTAAACATCTAAAAAATATATGTGCATGCACATCCAATATTAGGGTGAGGAGAATACATAATAAATTAAGTTATATATGTGTGTAATCATGCTTGTATAAAAGATGCATAATATTATGTTATATTGTCATAGTATGTGTTAAAGGAATTAATACCCCACAAATGTCCATCTGCATTATCAAGCATGTAAAATATCAACTTATATTGTCATCATATTTAAATCTCAAATTTTCCTGCCTAAGTAGATATTGAAATATGAAAGTGATGGTGAATCTGATAGTAGACTTGAATATAAAGAAGAAGATATGAAACATGATGAGTAGGGAGAAACTAAATCTACACATTGGACAAAAGGTTAATCTAAACACATAAAATATATCTACCTATGTATATATATATATATATATATATATATATATCTTCAACAACCTTCATACATATATCCATATATGTGTTTCAGAAATAGAGTAACAGCATAGAAGTGCACATACATGCAATATTTGATATACTCAAAAAGTATATAAACCATCCAAACCTAAATAGTAATAATCTTGATGATAAGATGATTACTACGTGTATATAATCTATCTATACAGCCCTAAGAAGTCACAGACTGCACTCATTCTTCACTGACTCGACTATATATAGTCCAGTACAAATGTTGAATTATACCTGGTTAGGGATAAGTTGTCCAGATAAGTGATTTATGTCCAGAGTAAACAAGTGTTTAATTGAAGTCTGTAATATTACATTTCAACATGGCCACACTGTTGAAAATGTATGTTATTTTGTATGTATCCAGATTGTTATTCAGAGTTTGCTACTGTGGTATGTATCTATCCAAAATCACAAGGTCTACATTTTGTTCTCCCACATCTATATATTCCCTTATGTGTCAACCAGGACCCTTGATTAGATTGTGTTATCTGAGGTAGTTGTGAAGGAGAAAGAATGTTGCCTAGTGTTTTACATTTTCTATAAGAACATCGTAGTCCATTTCTAACACATTGGTCTAATTTAGTGTCAGCAGCTAGTAATCCAAAGTGTTTCTTCACAATGTTGCATACAGCGTTATAGTCTGTGCTAAAGTCTGTTACAAATGTGACTTTTGTGTGGTCTTCTTTGATCTTTTCTTTGTTGGATAAAAGTGTGCTTCTGTCAATTTGATCAACTTGATGTTGTGCCCTATTTATGACATGTTTAGAGTAGCCCCTGTCTTTTAAGTTAGTTCTCATTGCTTGACTTTGTAATTTGCAGTTTTCATCTAGTGTGCAGTTTCTCTTCACTCTTATTAGCTGACCTTTTGCCACCACAAAGGGAACGTGTTTGGGGTGGCAACTGGTAGCGTGAAGTAATGTATTTTTAGTAATCGGTTTTCTATAGATATCACAGATAATTTTCCCTCCTTCATCGATTTTTAAAGTGAGATCAAGATAGTTAATAAATTTTTTGTTTCTTTCTGAAGTGAATTTTAGTCCCACCATGTTGTTATTCATGTGTTCAATAAACTCATCCAGTTTGTTTTCAGGCCCTTTCCATATGAGTAACAAATCATCTATATAGCGTTTATAAAACGCTATATAGTCTTGGTATGGGTTTTCATCTCCATAGATGTGGGACAGCTCCCACCAACCCATGAAAAGCTTGGTGTAAGAGGGGGCAAATTTTGCCCCCATTGCTGTCCCACATCTCTGGAGATAAAAGTCCCCATCGAATTTGAAATAGTTGTGAGTCAACATGAACTCCACTACTCTTAGGAGAAAATCTGTAAATTCCTTACTGTAATGTGAAAATTTAGTCAGGAAAAATTTGATTGCGTTTAATCCCTCACTGTGTGGAATTGTAGAGTACAGGGCTAGTACATCTATTGTAACCCATAGATAGTTTTGCTTGTCCCAGTTCAAAGGTTCCATAAGTTTAATGACATGTTTTGTATCTCTTAGGTAACTCATTAATGACAAAACAAAAGGGTTCAGTACAGCGTCTAGCCATTGGGAAAGATGTTCCAAACGGGAACCCATACCGCTGACTATGGGACGTCCTTGTACATGCACAATAGATTTGTGTACCTTAGGGAATAAATGAAAAATCGGTACAACAGGATGTTCAATAAGTAAATAGTCATATGTCATTGTGTCAATAAAGCCTTCTTCAAGGCCATCATCAAGTAGAGATTTGATATCCTTCTGATATTGCTTAGTTGGATCAAAAGGTAAATGTGAGTAGTTGTCAGGATTGTTGAGTTGCCTATGTGCCTCATCCGTATATGTGACTCTATCTAGTACTACTGTGGATCCTCCCTTATCTGCTCTACGAATGACTATATCTTTGTTGGTTTTTAATTCCTGTATAGCCTGCTTTTCCCTATAGGTTAGATTATGTGTTTTGTCTTGTGTAGAAACAGACAATTTAGTGGGATCCATTTCTACTTTTTTATAGAATGTTTCTAAAATTGAACCTCTACTTTGTATTGGATAGAACTCTGAACTGTTTCTAAAGCCATTGAAACTATTTACAGTATGTGTATCACCTTGTGAAGAAGGAGTGGACAGAGAGTTTAATGTTTGAACGTCACATGATTCTCTAAAATCTAAGGATACTTCACATAAAGTAGTGGAGTCTGGTTTGTTTTGATGACTTAAACTGTTGTATGATAAATCTGTAGTGTCATGAAAGTGTTTTTTCAAAGTTATGTTTCTAATTAGTTTGTTAACGTCAAGCATGGTATTAAACAGGTTAAATCCACATGTTGGGGCAAAATTTAAACCTAGGTTCAGTACTTTGTATTGAATATAAGTCAGTTCAATACTGGATAGATTGATAACATTGTTATTCACTGGTATTTGGATGAAGTTTTCTGTCCTCTCAGTGGATACCTGTCCTGTTTCTCTATCCCTATCCCTGTTTTGTCTGAGGGTTTGTGAAAAACCTGTTCAATTGCATCTTATCTTCTATAGTGTTAGTATTTCGGTTTGTCTGAGTGGCATTAGTATTGCTTTCAATGTATTTAGAGCCCTGTGTAGATTTCTGCATCACTTTATGCGCTTGAGAGTGTTGTTTAGATCTAACCTCTTGTGTCTCAGGGTTAATATTTAATGTAACCTGTTTCACTGGTTTTAAAATTCCAGTTTGATTGCTATGATTTTCTGTAGGGTGGGATGCCTCTTTTGTTTCTCCTGATCCTGAACTCTGTGATCTATGGTTACCTCTACCCCTTCTATTCCTGCTATGTGATCTCCCTCTGGTATTAGGATTCCATCTGTTTGTGTTATTTTGTGTATGACTCCAAATATGCACTAGTTTATTGTCGTAATCATTCTAATCCCTTATATATTTGGTGTGTTTAATATTGAGTATTGCATTTTTAGATGTTATAAGGGATACCTTTAACATATCGTCAAACCTAGGATAATGTATCTCTTGCTGTATTGTATTCATTTCTGTCTGTATGATTTGAATTTCCTCTCTTACTGTTTTAAGCTGATAACTTTTAAACATTATTAACAATTGCATAAGTCTTAAAGAGCCTTCAGTCAAAATAGCATTCCATGATTCTATGAAATCTACATCAGATACTTCAAAGATGGGAAATTTGTTGACTCTGAGTCCTCTAGGGACCATTTTGTTAGAAATAGTATCTCTTAGAGAGAGGTAATTCATGAATTATTAGTCCACACTTGTGTGACCACAACACACCTTTGTTGGCAGGCATCTGATAGGATCTCTTGTTAACCAATTGTGAATGAGCTCTGCTTTTAAATATTTTTACTTCAGATGCATTGATTAGCTATGATTACGGCCGCTGGCCGAAACATGTTAGCATTGCAATGCTCATTTGTGCTGTGAAACCTTTGCTGTAACCTCCTTGGTTATTTTAAACCCTATGTGGGATTATTAAAAAGACTGTTTTTACTATCTCAAGCCTACAATATAATTTTTCCTTGCAAACTTTCTACTATTTGACCAGGAATCGTGAGGCTTTAAAAGGCTCCCAGGCGGTTTCAATAAGTTAAAAATGGTACCGGCTCCTCATGCACCCGATTGGTGAAGACGGACACACCTCCTCCGGCATGGTATATTCGAAGTAGAAGCAAGTATTCGATTGGCTAAATTCGACACGCCCCGCCTTTCCTTGAACCAAAGGATATTAAGCTGTGCATACACCCTCCCTGTAACAGAACCTCTGAAGCGGAAGATGCAGGACACCGAGCAGTGCTGATGGTGTTGTCCAGGAAGGCACGTAAGTTAACCTCCTGCGGTGCAGCAGTACAAACACATCGCACATCATACACTCAGATGTCACCTCTTTACTGGGACTGAAGGTTGTAGAGGTGAGTCTTTATTGGCTGTAAGCAGTATTTCAGAGACTTTATACACTGGACAGTATTACGCTTACGATAAGGGGTACTGTTAACATAGGGGTATGCTACGGCCACATGAATTTGAGAGAGTGGGAAACTTTTAGCCATATACTACCATCTAATATGGACTGTTTTCTGTGATATCATTGAGCACTGTATGGAGGCTAATGGTGCAAATACCAATATTGGAGCGGATTACCATTTACAATTAAATCCTCTTATTTTGAGCTATTGAGCGATATGTGTATGTATATATGATCCCAACTTGTTGCATGTGCACAGGGATTGTTACTGTTCATGTTCATACATACATCTAGGTATTGACACTATTAAAACAGTTTTAGTGTTTTTTTAACTCAAAGAATATGTTTGGTTAAGCTGCTTGTGTATACTCTCTATATATATTTGACTGTTTAAGTGCTTCCTGGCAGCACGATTTCACAAGTTTATTTTTGAGCCTATTTATTTATTTACCAATAATGGAGACGAATGGCACCTACTATTACTCATTAATGCCTGTGACTGAAAGAGACAATGGAGCTTCTGATATGGATCTGATTTTTTCTAAAGACATTACAATATACACCTTAGGAGGACTTTTTGATGACATGGAAAGACTTCTAATTAAAGAACACAAACTTCAATTTGATATTTGGACATTGGAGAAATATATTAAACTAAAAATGGTCCCTAGAGGACTCAGAGTCAACAAATTTCCCACCTTTGAAGTATCTGATGTAGATTTCATAGAATCATGGAATGCTATTTTGACTGAATGTTCTCTAAGACTTATGCATTTGTTAATCACGTTTAAAAGTAATCAGCTTAAAACAGTAAGAGAGGAAATTAAAATCATACAGACAGAAATGAATGCCAGACAGCAAGAGTTAGATTATCCTAGGTTTGACGATATGTTAAAGGTATCCCTTATAACATCTAAAAATGCAATACTGAATATTAAACACACCAAATATATAAGGGATCAGAATGATTACGACAATAAACTAGTGTATATTTGGAGTCATACACAAAATAACACAAACAGATGGAATCCTAATAGCAGAGGGAGATCACGTAGCAGGAATAGAAGGGGTAGAGGTAACCGTAGATCACAGAGTTCAGGATCAGGAGAAACAAAAGAGGCATCCCACGCTACAGAGAATCATACCAATCAAACTGGAATTTTAAAACCAGTGAAACAGGTTACATTAAATATTAAAGGGCCATAATACCCAAATGTTTAAACACTTGAAAGTGATGCAGCATAGCTGTAAAAAGCTGATTAGAAGATATCACCTGAACATCTCTATGTAAAAAAGAAAGATATTTTACCTCAAAAAATCCTCAGTAGCCACATCCCATTGTAAAGGATTTCTAAGCATCATTTTTGTGTGTTTGTCCTGGGACATCTGAAGGGACTAGCATCGTGCACTCTCATATTATTTCACCAATCAGGTAAAGGAAGCTTACTATGAAATCTCATGAGAGTTAAGTCAAATCTCATGAGATCACAGTAAGAGTTCATGACCTCAGCACTGCTGATGCTGATTGGCTGCTGTTCATTTCTTCATTTTTTTAATTTTTTTTACCTGCAGCTGGGAGCAGCTGAGTATAACTTTTTACACAGAACTTACTCTGCTGAGCTGAGGAAATTGTGAGGTAAAATATCTTCCTTTTTTACATAGAGATGCTCAGGTGATATTTTCCTGTCAGCTTTTTACAGTTATACTGCATCACTTTCAAGTGATTTAGCATGTGAGTATAATGTCCCTTTAACCCTGAGACACAAGAGGTTAGATCTAAACAACACTCTCAAGCGCATAAAGTGATGCAGAAATCTATACAGGGCTCTAAATACATTGAAAGCAATACTAATGCCACTCAGACAAACTGAAATACTAACACTATAGAAGATAAAGATGCATTTGTACAGGTTTTTCACAAACCCTCAGACAAAACAGGGATAGGGATAGAGAAACAGGACAGGTATCCACTGAGAGGACAGAAAACTTCATCCAAATACCAGTGAATAACAATGTTATCAATCTATCCAGTATTGAACTGACTTATATTTAATACAAAGTACTGAACCTAGGTTTAAATTTTGCCCCAACATGTGGATTTAACCTGTTTAATGCCATGCTTGACGTTAACAAACTAATTAGAAACATAACTTTGAAAAAACACTTTCATGACACTACAGATTTATCATACAACAGTTTAAGTCATCAAAACAAACCAGACTCCACTACTTTATGTGAAGTATCCTTAGATTTTAGAGAATCATGTGACGTTCAAACATTAAACTCTCTGTCCACTCCTTCTTCACAAGGTGATACACATACTGTAAATAGTTTCAATGGCTTTAGAAACAGTTCAGAGTTCTACCCAATACAAAGTAGAGGTTCAATTTTAGAAACATTCTATAAAAAAGTAGAAATGGATCTCACTAAATTGTCTGTTTCTACACAAGACAAAACACATAATCTAACCTATAGGGAAAAGCAGGCTATACAGGAATTAAAAACCAACAAAGATATAGTCATTCGTAGAGCAGATAAGGGAGGATCCACAGTAGTACTAGATAGAGTCACATATACGGATGAGGCACATAGGCAACTCAATAATCCTGACAACTACTCCCATTTACCTTTTGATCCAACTAAGCAATATCAGAAGGAAATCAAATCTCTACTTGATGATAGCCTTGAAGAAGGCTTTATTGACACAATGACATATGACTATTTACTTATTGAACATCCTGTTGTACCAATTTTTCATTTATTCCCTAAGGTACACAAATCTATTGTGAATGTACAAGGACGTCCCATAGTCAGCGGTATAGGTTCGATTTTGGAACATCTTTCCCAATTGACTCACAACTATTTCAAATTTGATGGGGACTTTTATCTCCAGAGATGTGGGACAGCAATGGGGGCAAAATTTGCCCCTCTTACGCCAACCTTTTTATGGGTTGGTGGGAGCTGTCCCACATCTATGGAGATGAAAACCCGTACCAAGACTATATAGCGTTTTATAAACGCTATATAGATAATTTGTTACTCATATGAAAAGGGTCTGAAAACAAACTGGATGAGTTTATTGAACACATAAATAACAACACGGTGGGACTAAAATTCACTTCAGAAAGAAACAAAGTATTTATTAACTATCTTGATCTCACTTTAAAAATTGATGAAGGAGGGAAAATTATCTGTGATATCTATAGAAAACCGATTACTAAAAATACATTACTTCACGCTACCAGTTGCCACCCCAAACACGTTCCCTTTGTGGTGGCAAAAGGTCAGCTAATAAGAGTGAAGAGAAACTGCACACTAGATGAAAACTGCAAATTACAAAGTCAAGCAATGAGAACTAACTTAAAAGACAGGGGCTACTCTAAACATGTCATAAATAGGGCACAACATCAAGTTGATCAAATTGACAGAAGCACACTTTTATCCAACAAAGAAAATAACGCTGTATCCAACATTGTGAAGAAACACTTTGGATTACTAGCTGCTGACACTAAATTAGACCAATGTGTTAGAAATGGACTACGATGTTCTTATAGAAAATGTAAAACACTAGGCAACATTCTTTCTCCTTCACAACTACCTCAGATAACACAATCTAATCAAGGGTCCTGGTTGACACATAAGGGAATGTATAGATGTGGGAGAACAAAATGTAGACCTTGTGATTTTGGAATTTTTGCTGACTATTTTATATCATCAGTAACAAAAGAGAGATATCACATTGAGAAATGTTTGAACTGTACATCGACCTACATTATCTCTGTCATCACATGCATAGATTGTCACCTACAATATGTAGGGTTAACGACAAATGACGCCAATACTAGAATTAGGAATCATCTATCTACGATTACCAAGGGGGAGGCAAGTACTCCTCTTGTACAGCACTTCAAAAGAATCCATCATAAACGGATTGATTCTTTAAGATGGCAAATAATTGAACGTTAATACACCCCCTAGAGGTGGGGATAGAAATTGTATTCTAGGAAAAAGAGAGATGTTCTGGATTTTCAAGCTAGTGACTAGAGTCCCCACAGGCCTTAATTCAGAATACGATTTGATCAACTACTGGAAATAGGATAGATACATACCACAGTTGCATACTCTGAATAAAAATCTGGATACATACAAAATAACATACATTTTCAACAGTGTGGCCATGTTGAAATGTAATATTACAGACTTCAATTAAACACTTGTTTACTCTGGACATAAATAACTTATCTGGACAACTTATCCCTAAACAGGTATAAATCAACATTTGTACTGGACTATATATAGTCGAGTCAGTGAAGAACGAGTGCAGTCTGTGACTTCTTAGGGCTGTATAGATAGATTATATTCACGTAGTAGTCAGCTTATCATCAAGATTATTACTATTTAGGTTTGGATGGTTTATATACTTTTTGAGTATATCAAATATTGCATGTATGTGCACTTCTATGCTGTTACAAATATATATATATATATATATATATATATATATATATATATATATATATATATATATATATATATATATATACATAGGTAGATATCTTTTATGTGTTTAGATTAACCTTTTGTCCAATGTGAAGATTTAGTTTCTCCATACTCATCACTTTTCATATCTTCTTCTTTATATTCAAGTCTACTATCTGATTCACCATCACTTTCATATTTCAATATCTACTTAGGCAGGAAAATTCTCGATTTAAATATGATGACAATATAAGTTGATATTTTACATGCTTGATAATTCAGATGGACATTTGTGGGGAATTAATTCCTTTAACACATACTATGACAATATAACATAATATTATGCATCTTTTATACAAGCATGATTACACACATATATAACTTAATTTATTATGTATTCTCCTCACCCTAATTTTGGATATGCATACACATATCTTTTTTAGATGTTTAATATGATGCACTTGTGAGCGATATATATATTACTAACTTTTACTTAAATGTCTTCATATTGCTGCCCTTTCAGTTCTTTGTCTCTATTTAAGTTTACCTCTTTCATTATATATGATGTAATTGTAAGTTTTTCCTATTTATTGATACATAGGCATTTTGTTAGAAATAGTATCTCTTAGAGAGAGGTAATTAATGAATTATTAGTCCACACTTGTGTGACCACAACACACCTTTGTTGGCAGGCATCTGATAGGATCTCTTGTTAACCAATTGTGAATGAGCTCTGCTTTTAAATATTTTTACTGCAGATGCATTGATTATCTACGATTACGGCCGCTGGCCGAAACATGTTAGCATTTCAATGCTCATTTGTGCTGTGAATCCTTTGCTGTAACCTCCTTGGTTATTTTAAACCCTATGTGGGATTATTAAAAAGACTGTTATTACTATCTCAAGCCTACGATACCCTTTTTCCTTGCAAACTTTCTACTATTTGACCAGGAATCGTGAGGCTTTAAAAGGCTCCCAGGCGGTTTCAATAAGTTAAAAATGGTACCGGCTCCTCATGCACCCGATTGGTGAAGACGGACACACCTCCTCCGGCATGGTATATTCGAAGTAGAAGCAAGTATTCGATTGGCCCCGCCTTTCCTTGAACCAAAGGATATTAAGCTGTGCATACACCCTCCCTGTAACGGAACCTCTGAAGCGGAAGACGCAGGACACCGAGCAGTGCTGATGGTGTTGTCCAGGAAGGCACGTAAGTTAACCTCCTGGGGTGCAGCAGTACAAACACATCGCACATCATACGCTCAGATGTCACCTCTTTACCGGGACTGAAGGTTGTAGAGGTGAGTCTATATTGGCTATAAGCAGTATTTCAGAGAATTTATACACCTGATAGTATTACGCTTACGATAAGGGGTACTGTTAACATAGGGGTATGCTACGGCCACATGAATTTGACAGAGTGGGAAACTTTTAGCCATATACTACCATCTAATAAGGACTGTTTTCTGTGATATCATTGAGCACTGTATGGAGGCTAATGGTGCAAATACCAATATTGGAGCGGATTACCATTTACAATTAAATCCTCTTATTTTGAGCTATTGAGCGATATGTGTATGTATATATGATCCCAACTTGTTGCATGTGCACAGGGATTGTTACTGTTCATGTTCATACATACATCTAGGTATTGACACTATTGAAACAGTTTTAGTGTTTTTTAACACAAAGAATATGTTTGGTTAAGTTGCTTGTGTATACTCTCTATATATATTTGACTATATATATATATATATATATATATATATATATATATATGATTTTTTTGGTACAATATATATCTATACCTATGTAGATGATTATATATAGTTATAGATGTATACGGATATATATATATATATAGGAATATATATTAAAAAATGTATCTGCTAGATTTGGAGTTTTGCATTAGAAGGGGTGCGTTAGCTACGCATGCTTTTTTTGGCCGCACCTTTTAAATACCGCAGGTATTTGGAGTTCACAGAATGGCTGCGTTAGGCTCCAAAAAGGGAGCGTAGAGCATAATTTACCGACTCTGCAACTCTCAATACCAGCGGTGCTTATGGACGCGGCATGCTTCAAAAACGTGCTCGTGCACGATTCCCCCATAATAAACAATGGGGCAGTTTGAGCTGAAAAAAAACCTAACACCTGCAAAAAAGCAGCGTTCAGCTCCTAACGCGGCCCCATTGTTTCCTATGGGGAAACACTTCCTAAGTCTGCACCTAACACCCTAACATGTACCCCGAGTCTAAACACCCCTAACCTTACACTTATTAACCCCTAATCTGCCGACCCCGCTATCGCTGACCCCTGCATATTTTTTTTAACCCCTAATCTGCCGCTCCGTACACCGCCACAACCTACGTTATCCCTATGTACCCCTAATCTGCTGCCCCTAACACCGCCGACCCCTATATTATATTTATTAACCCCTAATCTGCCCCCCACAACGTCGCCACCAGCTACCTACAATAATTAACCCCTATTCTGCCGACCGGACCTCACCGCTACTCTAATAAATGTATTAACCCCTAAAGCTAAGTCTAAACCTAACACTAACACCCCCTTAAGTTAAATATAATTTTATTCTAACGAAATAAAATAATTCTTATTAAATAAATTATTCCTATTTAAAGCTAAATACTTACCTGTAAAATAAACCCTAATATAGCTACAATATAACGAATAATTATATCGTAGCTATTTTAGGATTAATATTTATTTTACAGGCAACTTTGTATTTATTTTAACCAGGTACAATAGCTATTAAATAGTTAATAACTAATTAATAGTTACCTAGTTAAAATAATTACAAAATTACCTGTAAAATAAATCCTAACCTAAGTTACAATTAAACCTAACACTACACTAGCAATAAATTAATTAAATAAAATACCTACAATTATCTACAATTAAACATAACACTACACTATCAATAAATTAATTAAATAAAATACCTACAAATAAATACAATTAAATAAACTAACTAAAGTACAAAAAATAAAAAAGAACTAAGTTACAAAAAATAAAAAAATATTTACAAACATTAGAAAAATATTACAACAATTTTAAACTAATTACACCTACTCTAAGCCCCCTAATAAAATAACAAAGCCCCCCAAAATAAAAAAATGCCCTACTCTATTCTAAAATTAAAATAGAAAAGCTCTTTTACCTTACCAGCCCTTAAAAGGGCCATTTGCGGGGCATGCCCCAAAGAATTCAGCTCTTTTGCCTGGTAAAAAAACCATACAATACCCCCCCCAACATTACAACCCACCACCCACATACCCCTAATCTAACCCAAACCCCCCTTAAATAAACCTAACACTAAGCCCCTGAAGATCTTCCTACCTTATCTTCACTACACCGGGTATCACCGATCGGTCCTGGCTCCGATGTCTTGATCCAAGCCCAAGCGGGGGGCTGAAGACGTCCATCCTCCGGCTGAAGTCTTGATCCAAGCGGCAGCTGAAGAAGTCCATCTTCGGGCAGAAGTCTTCATCCTATCCGGGCAGAAGAGGACATCCGGACCGGCAAACATCTTCATCCAGGCGGCATCTTCTATGTTCTTCCATCCGATGACGAGCGGCTCATCTTGAAGACCTCCAGCGCGGATCCATCCTCTTCTTCCGACGACTAGGCGACGAATGAAGGCTCCTTTAAGGGACGTCATCCAAGATGGCGTCCATCGAATTCCGATTGGCTGATAGGATTCTATCAGCCAATCGGAATTAAGGTAGGAAAATTCTGATTGGCTGATGGAATCAGCCAATCAGATTCATGTTCAATCCGATTGGCTGATTGGATCAGCCAATCAGATTGAGCTCACATTATATTGGCTGATCGGAACAGCCAATAGAATGCGAGCTCAATCTGATTGGCTGATTGGATCAGCCAATCGGATTGAACTTGATTCTGATTGGCTGATTCCATCAGCCAATCAGAATTTTCCTACCTTAATTCCGATTGGCTGATAGAATCCTATCAGCCAATCGGAATTCGAGGGACGCCATCTTGGATGACGTCCCTTAAAGGAGCCTTCATTCGTCGTCTAGTCATCGGAAGAAGAGGATGGATCCGCGCTGGAGGTCTTCAAGATGAGCCGCTCGTCATCGGATGGAAGAACATAGAAGATGCCGCCTGGATGAAGATGTTTGCCGGTCCGGATGTCCTCTTCTGCCCGGATAGGATGAAGACTTCTGCCCGAAGATGGACTTCTTCAGCTGCTGCTTGGATCAAGACTTCAGCCAGAGGATGGACGTCTTCAGCCCCCCGCTTGGGCTTGGATCAAGACATCGGAGCCAGGACCGATCGGTGATACCCGGTGTGGTGAAGATAAGGTAGGAAGATCTTCAGGGGCTTAGTGTTAGGTTTATTTAAGGGGGGTTTGGGTTAGATTAGGGGTATGTGGGTGGTGGGTTGTAATGTTGGGGGGGTATTGTATGGGTTTTTTTCCCAGGCAAAAGAGCTGAATTCTTTGGGGCATGCCCCGCAAATGGCCCTTTTAAGGGCTGGTAAGGTAAAAGAGCTTTTCTATTTTAATTTTAGAATAGGGTAGGGCATTTTTTTATTTTGGGGGGCTTTGTTATTTTATTAGGGGGCTTAGAGTAGGTGTAATTAGTTTAAAATTGTTGTAATATTTTTCTAATGTTTGTAAATATTTTTTTATTTTTTGTAACTTAGTTCTTTTTTATTTTTTGTACTTTAGTTAGTTTATTTAATTGTATTTATTTGTAGGTATTTTATTTAATTAATTTATTGATAGTGTAGTGTTATGTTTAATTGTAGATAATTGTAGGTATTTTATTTAATTAATTTATTGCTAGTGTAGTGTTAGGTTTAATTGTAACTTAGGTTAGGATTTATTTTACAGGTAATTTTGTAATTATTTTAACTAGGTAGCTATTAAATAGTTCTTAACTATTTAATAGCTATTGTACCTAGTTAAAATAATTACAAAGTTGCCTGTAAAATAAATATTAATCCTAAAATAGCTACAATGTAATTATTATTTATATTTTAGCTATATTAGGGTTTATTTTACAGGTAAGTATTTAGCTTTAAATAGGAATAATTTATTTAATAAGATTTAATTTATTTCGTTAGAATAAAATTATATTTAACTTAAGGGGGTGTTAGTGTTAGGGTTAGACTTAGCTTTAGGGGTTAATACATTTATTAGAGTAGCGGTGAGGTCCGGTCGACAGATTAGGGGTTAATACTTGAAGTTAGGTGTCGGCGATGTTAGGGAGGGCAGATTAGGGGTTAATACTATTTCTTATAGGGTTATTGAGGCGGGAGTGAGTCGGATTAGGGGTTAATACATTTATTATAGTAGCGGTGAGGTCCGGTCGGCAGATTAGGTGTTAATTATTGTAGGTAGGTGGCGGCGACGTTGTGGGGGGCAGATTAGGGGTTAATAAATATAATATAGGGGTCGGCGGTGTTAGGGGCAGCAGATTAGGGGTACATAAGTATAACTTAGGTGGCGGCGGTGTGCGGTCGGCAGATTAGGGGTTAAAAAAAATTAATACAGTGGTGGCGATGTGGGGGGACCTTGGTTTAGGGGTGCATAGGTAGTTTATGGGTGTTAGTGTACTTTAGAGCACAGTAGTTAAGAGCTTTATGAACCGGCGTTAGCCCAGAAAGCTCTTATTTCCTGTTTTTTTTCTGCGGCTGGAGTTTCGTCGTTAGATTTCTAACACTCACTTCAGCCAAGACTCTAAATACCGGCGTTAGAAAGATCCCATTGAAAAGATAGGATACGCAAATGGCATAGGGGGATCTGCGGTATGGAAAAGTTGCGGCTGAAAAGTGAGCGTTAGACCCTTTAATGAGTGACTCTAATTACCAGCGGGCGGTAAAAACCAGCGTTAGGAGCCTCTAACGCTGGTTTTGACGGCTAACGCAAAACTCCAAATCTAGCAGTATATTTGCAGAACATTGGAATGTGAAATTTTTACAGTAAATACACACTATAACATAAATACATTGCATAAATATGTTTTTACATGTTTTCATCTACTTAACTACAAAGGGATCCAATGCACTTATATACAGTATATGTCTATATGTGTGTACATGTGTATTAATGTGTTTATATGTGTATATAAGTCTATAAACACATATATACACATTCTAATACATAAATACATCTGTACACACACACACATTTTATATATATATATATATATATATATACACACTATACACACACACACATATAGATATTTAGACATGTATATGTATGTATGTGTATGTTAAAGCCCTTTGCCTGCCTTTTTTTTTCTACCACCTGAGACCTCATATCTTTAAGCCCTTATAACTTTTTTGTGCAATATATATATATATATATATATATTATATATATATCATATTTAATAGGTAGTGTTACTATGAGTGTAACTGTACTTTGTAATGCATTTTTCATATATTTTGTGACACTTTTTTATTTCGCGAAACAGTTTAACAGAGCTTTGAGGTTGCACTAATCTGATGCACGTTACTTTCAAGCTATCTCATTTACTTGCTACTTGTTATACTAGTTAAAAACCTGACGCGCGCAAACATCTCTCAAGGTAAAATTTTAATTTTTAAAATCAAATTTTGTGACCTTGTTGTACTGACGAGACTTCTTGGATCATCTTGCCTGAGAGGAGAAGTTTAGATCATCAGGCCCTAGGTGAGAACATCACAAAGAGCAACTGACATTTGGGCTTGTAGGTACTGTTGTGTAATGAAAAATCTCAGCACTGTGTAATAATATCTGTTAGCGAGCTGTCTTGCTGCTACCTGGAAAATTTCAGACTGGTGCCATGTGCAGCTGGCAATGTTCCAAACAGGTAGTGGATCAGGAGCTCCGTTAGTCTGCTGAGCCATTACGTAGATAAGGAGTTGGTTGCAATCTATCATTTAACACCTGTTGTTTATTATTATTGGTTTTGAGAAAAATGGTCCTATACAAGTACTAATCCTGTTTGCTGTGATGACAATTTCAATTCTCGATAACTATAGACACATTTAAAGGGCCATTTTTCACTTTCCACCACTAATAGGATTTAACCCACTGAAAACACTTTTGAAATTATTACTGGGTACCTCAAAAGTTTAAGAATGTAACTCTGATTTTGCTATTTAACTTTTTATTGTGCTAGAAGTAAGCTTTTTACGCACACTGGGTTGCACTCGTATTACAAGTTGAAAGAAACTTTTTTCGCTTGCACACTAACCCAACGCGCGTAAAAACCCTAACTTAGAATATTGCATGAAACATAATGTATTATCCGATAGAAGTCAAATGAGCAAAAAAAGTGGAAAAAATCTAACACCCTACTCGCTCGCAAACCCGATTGCATATTCTTAAATGCGCTATCCCAACATGATAATATGAACATTTCATATTCCAATGTTCTTCACGTAGCAGTATAGGTTCTATTTCTATATATATATATGTATATATATAATGTGTTTTTGGTACAATATATAAAATTTAAAATATTTCAGTCACCTCATCATTCAATAGATATAGCTGGTCTAAGAAGATAGCCAGTATGTAAATATCCCCTTCTTAGATAACATTCTAGTTATCGATCTAAAGGGTCTTTAAAAGAAATACTGTCTTGTAGAGGAATAGTAGTGCATTTAGCCAGATTGGAAATGGCCCCATTAACATTGGGAACCGTTTCCCATAATTCTAAATTAGCAGCAGGTAAAGGATATCGTTTTTTAAATCTTGAAGAAGGGTTAAAAGAAGGACCTGGTTTAGACCATTCCTTAGCAATCATATCAGAGTTAGCATCAGGTATAGAGAAAATCTTAGGGAGATTAATAACAGTTTTATATAGTGAATTTAAACAAAGGGTTTATCATTAAGGTTTAGCTTTTTCAATCCCTAAAGTGTCGATCCCTAATGTTACTAAGACTTCCTTCAAAAGAGAATGAATATGTTCAATTTTAAATAAAAAGGAGGAATTGAAAGGTTCTGCGTCCGATGAGCGAGCCTCAATGTTAGAGGAATCCTCATTGTTCGAAGATACTTCAGTATTGTATAGGTCAGTACTTATATTACTAGTTTTACCTTTTTCACTTATTAGAAGGTTGTAGTGCAGCTAGGGCCTTCGCAATGGCAGCAGCAAAAAAAAAATTCATTTCTGGGGGTACGTCATCTGCATCCATCTGTAAGGAGGAGAAGTAGGTGCATTAGTACACATAGAAACATCATTGGATTGATCGGTATGCAATAAGAAATCTAAGCATGGGGGGGTGGAGCTGGAAGTGGCCATGATGGTAGCATAATACTGGAGCTCCACTGTAAGGGTCTCTAAACAACTAACCCTGGGGCACTAATGCTGACTCTTTTTCAAAGAACCTCTGCCACAAAACACCTCCGGGCCCTAGCTGTTCAGGGGAAAACAACCCAACGCTTAGGTCATCAGTAAGAGTAGCGGAATGGATCTCACAGCAGAGATGCAGAGACAGGCGCCATCTTGCCACCTGGCATAGATTCACACTCCCTCTTACACTTCTCAGCTATCAAAGGGGAACCAGCGACATCGTAGACACTGAGCTGAATCATGGCAACACCGCCTGAGACCGGCCGCATGATAAAGAGGCCGGAAGCAGTAAGGAGCACCTAACAATACCATCGGCCACGCGACTAGGCCACAACACTGCCATGTGGCACATGAGATGTATGAAGGTTTCCTGTTTTAAAATATGGAGTATGCAGTATTGCTGGGGGAGTAAGGAGATGTATGAAGGTTTCCTGTTTTAATGTATTAGTTTTAATGTACAAGTGCTTCACCAAATGTGAGTGCAATATATCACATAAGAATTTCCATATAGTTAGACAATACTAGGCCATGTGGCGCATCTGTCTTCCTATGTTATTTACAGATTGCTGAACCTAGATTGTGACCTGATCCTCTACAGATAGCTGCCTGGACCTTCAACTACATACTGTTCCTGAGGAGTATACTAACACTTATCACCATTACTTGGGACTGTGGTATAATGGTGTTTTAATACACTATATTATAAAAATTTTCACATTTGATAGGTTGTCATTTTTGCCTATAAATATATCATAGCCTAATCTGTGTGACATATGTCATCTGCCCCTATATATATATATATATATATATATATATATATATATACTTCCCTAATAGACAAGATTGATGATCTTGAGAATAGGAGCAGGAGGAAAAACCTGTAGCTGATGGGTATTCCAGAGACCATACTACCAAGAAATCTGCCTGAATATCTCCAAGCTTTATTTACCAGTCTAAAAGAATCTTCGTATACTGAAAACATACAGTGGGTCAGGGCACACAGCGCTTTATGCCCCAGACCCCCAGACAAAGCTCCCCCTACAGATATCATTATCAGGTTCAAAATTTCCTGAAGCAGGAAATGCTGCTCAAACAGTCAAGACGATAGCAACCTGTAAGATTCAGAGGCAATGTTATCCAGTTTTTCCAGGTTTTATCCACAAGAACTTTCAGCGCAGAAAGGAATTTGCCCCACTTACAACTATGATATGCAACAAAAAGATTCCATATAGATGGGGATTTCCAGTACAACTGATGGTCATCCAGGATAACTAAATACTCATCTGCACAGCTCCTGAAGATATGGCAGCATTCAGCCAGTGTTAATTTTGACGGAAAATTTCAATTTAGTCTTAGTTTTAGTCTTTTGACTAAAATGCCATTTTAGTTTTAGTCGTATTTTAGTCATCTGAATTGTTTTAGTTTTAGTCTAGTTTTAGTCGACTGAATCTCCAGTAGATTTTAGTCGACTAAATCTCCAGTAGATTTTAGTCAACTAAAATCTAAGGGGTTTAGTTAAAGTGTAATGCATTATTTAAGCATTTCTCTATCATTTGCAAACTGATTACATACTCTAGGAGTAAACATAACACCTTTTAATATTTATGGTATTAAGGTTTAGACATGCATAACAGACACAGATTTAGCCGTTGTGATATGTAAAATCTTTATTAAACTTAAAATGAAATAAAACCAAGTTTCATAAACAAACAGAAGTGCAACTTTAAAATATAAAAAAACAAAACTGTAAATTGTATTGGCTGTATAGCACATATTACCCAATATAAAAACTTTAACAGTTCTCTGTTAATAATTAAAACAAGTATCAAGTAACTCAACACAACAAAAAGTTTCTGCAGCTAGCACAGGCACAGCATAACTTAAACCCATATTCGTGGGTTATGCTTATTTCTATAAGAAGAATCAATTGATTGTTCACAGATTCGAAAAAGTTTTGGCAACGATATTAGCACTTCTCTAGAACTTCCAAACTCATTATATACTCCTGGAGTAAAGGTTTATTAACCTGTTTTTATTTATGGTATTAAGGTTTGAACATGCAATACAGATTGTGGTATATAACATGTCTTTATCTTAAAATTTAATAAAATTAAGTTTTGTAAATTTTACAAAAGAGCAGTAATTGGATATGGATTGATTATAACAACTTGCATAAAATGTTTTTGTCAGCAAATTTTGATTTAGTTTTAGTCATAGTCTTTTGACTAAAATGTCATTTTGATTTAGTTTTAGTCATAGTCTTTTGACTAAAATGTCATTTTAGTTTTAGTCGTATTTTAGTCATCAGAATTTCTTTAGTTTTATAGTCATTTTAGTCTAGTTTTAGTCAACGAAATTAACACTGCATTCAGCAAAGTTCTGGGTCTAGATATATCACTTAAAATGGACCTATCAACAACCTCACATCAAACAAAATCCAAGAGACTAAACTCTAACCCTACAAAATGGCAAAGCAAAATGCCACATAAACACAGGGCACTGTAATGGTCAGACAACGCTAACAACAACCCACCCTACTACTCACACCTCCAACTCAGAAGATAGATCATTTTAGGACCCACCTCACCTTTCAAGAATACAAGAGACAACACTAACTCCAAACATGAACAATAAACTTCAATGGACGTCTACCGGTACAGGTAATATGTACCACCCTCTGTTTTCCCCTAATGCAATCCCCCTCTTTGTTACTCATATATTACATTTTCTAGAAGGGTCTTTCTCATACAGCTTTAAAGAACCCCCAGGACACTAAGACATCCTTCTTACTGTCTTCGGAAAGTAAATATTAACAATGTAAGTGAAAAGAGACTCTTACTTTTCTATCTCCCCCACAATATTTTCTCTATTTATGTCTAATTTCAGACTTAAAGATATGTTTGTATTTTGTTTTATTATCAATGTTTTGAATGTTTTGTTTCAATGCTGTGTTATTGTATTGTTTATTAACATTGCAAGATCTTTCTCAAATAGTGCACAAGAGGCTTCCCAGAACCAACCCCACCTTGAATGTTTTATGTCTAAGCTAGACACTCAAACCCATATTTGCATCCACTCAACACTTCATGCCACCCCACACTCCTAGACCGCCACACCCTTTAATCATAATGATGCTAAGGGCCTAAATTCTCTGTGCAAGTGCTCTAAAGCACTTTCGGATATTGCAAAATGACAAGCCAACATTATATAGCTACGGGAAACTTTAGAAAAAAACACCAACCTAAATACTTAGGACAAATATACACTCAACAGTATCACAGTTCAGGTCCTTCTTAAAAATGTTGAGTTAGCATACTATTCAAAAAGACACTTCGTTTCACACTCTCAAAAAAAGTGTCAGATACAGAAGGCAGGTTTTTGGTTTTGGTAGGACTCCTATATGGCAGACTCATAACACTGGTAAATATTTACACCTAAACACAGTACAAAAACTATTCTTTGAGAAAATGTTCAATCACATACTAGATATCTCTAAAGGTCCAATATACATTGGAGGAGACTTCAATATCCCCTTGCAACCCCACCTAGACAGCACTAACCCTCAAAACAAAACAAATATGAAATCCCTTACATACCTCTGGAAAAATCTAAAATTGCATAAATTATACGACACCTAACCATTCCTCCACCCTACCACAAAAGACTACACATTCTATTCCCATCCCAAAAAATCTCAGAGTCGCATAAACTATCTCTTTACTAACCAATCAGGACGTTCGCAAATATGTAGATGCAAAATATCCCCTACTCCATGGTCCGACCATGCAGCCACCAAACTCCACATTAACTGGCCAGACCATGCAACTAGTCCTTTCCTTTGGAAACTCAATGACACATTTCTAGGCAATGTAGAAACAATCACCAAGCTAAACAATACTTTCACATCAATATCCCTTCAACACCCAACCCGTTCGCTGTCTGGGAGGCACATAAGTGCTTACTCAGAGAAGAACTCATAAAATTGAAAGCCCGCATGAAACAAGCACAAAGAAAGTCTTACAATGAACTGACCACTAAACGTTCTAACTTAAACTTTCAACACAAAAAATCCCCCTCAGATCCCCTTATTATGACTGAACTTGCCAACACCAGAAAAGCTCTGGATGAATTTCTACACATTGAATACCAAGCTCTTTAACATAAAACTAACAGCTTATTCCATTATAAAAGCAACAGAGCTGGAAAATATCTAGTGAGAACCCTAAAGAAAAAGAGACTTAAATCACATATCTATGACTTACATCCTCCCAACAAAAACCCACTTAATACTACCTCGGATATCCTCCAAGCATTTCACCCCTTCTACACAGATCTATACAACATAGACTTGACAAACACAACCCCCAATACCACCCACAAATTAGAACAATTTATCCAAAACTGCCCACCTTCCTACCCTCACAGCTGAACAACTAAAAGGCCTCAATAACCCTATTACAACACAAGAAGTAATATATGCCATAAAAGCACTCAAACATGGCAAGTCCTGGCCCAGATGGCTTCTCCACAAAATATTACCAAACATTCCAAGACATTGTTGCCCCACATCTGAACACGAGCTTTAATGAAATCACTAATGGAGCACTATTCCCACCTTCTATGTTAGAGCCTCACATGGTGGTCCTGTCAAAGCCTGGCAGACCAGCCACAACACCATCAAACTTTCGACCTATATCATTATTAAACGTTGATATTAAATGAAATGCCAAAAAACACGTCTAAATGGAGTCCTTCCAGATATAATCCACACTAGCCAAGCAGGATTCACTCCTAACAGGGAAGCCAGAGACAACACTACTAAAATAATAAACATTATAGAATATAGTACTAAACATCATATTCCATCAGTCATACTCTCAATGAACGCAGAGAAGGCTTTTGACCACCTGAGCTGGTCATTCCTTTCACATTCCCTAGCAAGATTCGACTTTAACACAGAATTCATCCATAAAATGTTTGCCCTTTAAAATAACCCCACAGCCAAAATCAAATTAAACTACTCTCTATCAAGCCCTTTTCATATCAATAACGGAACCAGACAGGGTTGCCCGCTATCCCCAACATTATTAATTTTAGCAATGGAATTCTTAGCAACTTACATCAGAACTTCTCCTGAAATTCCAGGAATCACTATGGGTCATACGGAATATAAGACTTCCCTTTATGCTGACGACATTATCCTAACATTGACACACCTAGAAACATCCATCCCCTCTTTAATGTCTCTTTTACAGCTTTATGGAGACTTTTCCATTTTCCATATTAACTGCTTTAAATCTGAGTTTCTTAGTCTGGGGGCAACACGCAAAGATTTAACACTCCTTAAATCATATAAATTTCGCCACCAACCCATAACGCTCAAATATTTGGGTATATACATCTCCCCAAACCTAAAAAAAATACTATATTTAAACTATGACCCTATCAACGCTCACATAACATCCACTTTTAGGGGTTAATAGGTAGTTTATGGGTGTTACTGTACTTTTTAGCACTTTATTTAAGAGTATATAGATTTCAAACACTACCCATACCAATCCCTGACGCCACAATCTACAAATTTCAGAAACTTATAAACTCTTTCATATGGAATCACAAGCGCCCCAGAGTGGCCACACATACATTATACAGACCTAGACTAAAAGGAAGTCTGGGAGCTCCAAACCTCCTAATTTACCGATATGCAACCTTTTTAACTAGAATAGTGGATTGGTGTAGACACACTAATCAAAAAGAATGGGTGAACCTCGAACACGACCTTTGCAAATGTGAACAAATAGGAGGACTATGCTGGCTATCGAGCACACATAAACAAATATATCCTAACCCTTCCTCCCCCATAATGGAAACATTTAAAATCTGGAATAACATTTAAAAAATACAAAACCATCTTTACGCCACAATCCCCCTGGACACCTCTGCTACACAACCGCAACATA
The DNA here is from genome assembly GCF_027579735.1 of Bombina bombina. Taxonomy (NCBI): domain Eukaryota; kingdom Metazoa; phylum Chordata; class Amphibia; order Anura; family Bombinatoridae; genus Bombina; species Bombina bombina. Next base: position 586,360,032 of record NC_069504.1, read on the forward strand.
CCCCTACACTTTGCACTGTCTGATCCATACAACCAAACCGACTTGTACTCTTGTACTTATCCCTACAAAATTGCAAACTTAAGACTAAAGATGAAATTGCAGAAATCCTAGGCCCCACAGTTAACAGCTGGCTTACATACTTCCAAATCTCACACTACCTCTCTTCACATTCGAACAAACATAATATTATTAGATGCCTTACACCATTTGAAACTCTGTGTTACATGCCACACCCACACACAGGAATCCTCTCTCTATCATATAAACTACTCCTCTCACACCAATATGATAACCCTCCATCATATGTCGCGAAATGGGAAACAGAACTCACTGACCACCAACCACTTAAAATATGGCAAAAGATATTTAGCCAGATGTGTTCTCTCTCATCATCTATAACTATAACAGAAATGAATATGAAATTTCTCTGTAGATGGCACTACACCCCAGATAAATTAGGGAAAATAATACCTGGTTATCAAACAGACTGCTGGAGAGGATGTAAACATAGAGGCACCTTCACACATATATGGTGGACTTGCTCCATAGTACAACAATACTGGTCATACATCAGAAACAAGATGGAAAAAGCCATAGACACCCCCCTCGCTCATAACCCTTGGACACTCTTATTTAATAACTTCCACCCATCCAATGTGGGTTAAGATTCAAACTGCTCACTATCATGGTCATTACAGCCAAATGCTATATCCCATACTTTTGGAAAAAATTACTTTACCAACTGTACAGTTGTGGAGAGACAGAGGCCTTTAGTTATCAAGCTCCGGATGGAGCTTGACTGCCCCTTTTTTCTGGCGAGTCTTCAGACTGGCCAGAAACAGCAGTTATGAAGCAGCGGTCACAAAGACCGCTGCTCCATAACCTGTCCGCCTGATCTGAGCAGGCGGACAGACATTGCTGGAAATCAACCCGATCGAGTACGATCAGGTTGATTGACACCCCCCTGCTGGCGGTCTATTGGCAGCAGTCTGCAGGGGGCGGCGTTGCACCAGCAGCTCTTGTGAGCTGCTGGTGCAATGCTGAATATGGCGAGCATATTGCTCACCTTATTCAGCGAGGTCTGTCGGACCTGATCCGCACTGTCGGATCAGGTCCGACAGACCTTAATAACTAGAGGCCAGTGTCACTACGGCCATAAACCTAGAACAGTATCATTATTCCAGTACTAAGAAACTAGAAGACTATCTATCACTCTGTCTCATATTGGACAAGTACATCCACTCCCTGCAATCCCTAAACAGTCAAGATGGTAACTAACCTATTTACTCACAACTCTTAAGTGGTACAAATATTTAAAACTCACAATTCCTCCCTATAAGCCTCTTTAAACATCATTGACAACCAAATGCCAGACATGAACCAATTGAGAAAGTACTATTATATTTTATTATATACTGTTAATATGTGGATATTGTTATTGTTTTATTGTTTAATTATACTTATATGTTATAAAAATTCATAGAGCAATACCTCCAATGCGGACAACAGACTTTTTCACAAGGACTTTTTTCCTAATCTCACCACAGACCTCAATCTTTGATTACCCACAACAATCGCCAATATGATTGGACTTGGACACAAAAACAACAGAGAGGCCTCATCTGTAATCATACCTGTTGTTCACTGTATCATTATTCCTTTATTATGTATGTTCATTTTATTACAATAAAGCTCTTTAAAAAAAAAAAAAAAGAAATCTAAGCGTGAGTCACATAAATGAGCTGATGAAGCTACTTCAGTTGTTTTACAATACGCACACTTAGCTGTGGTAGAAAGGTGTTTAAAAGACTCAGTTCCTATGGTAACTTTAGGGACAGATTGATGCTGCTCCATTATGGCAAAAAATTAAGAAAAATATCAAATTTCACGACTAATTGGATTTTACCCCCTGAAAACACTTTTTAAAATATTACTGGGTACCCCAAAAGCTTTAGAATGTAACTCTGAATTTGCTAATTTGCTAATTAACTATTTCACGCTCCTGGTAGAGCGTTCACTGCACTAGAAGTAAGCTTTTTGCGCACGTTGGGTTGCGCTCGTATTACAAGTTGAAAGTAAATATGAATAGTTTATATTCCAATGTTCTTCACATTGCAGAATATTTTCTATTTATATATATATATATATATATATATATATACGGCTAGATCACAAGTTTTGCGTTAAGGTAAAAAAGCAGCGTTAACAGGTCCTAATGCTGCTTTTTTACGCCCGCTGCTATTACGAGTCTTGCAGGTTTAGGGGTACCGCACACTTCTTTGGCCTTACCGCAAAACGACTTACGTAAACTTCGTAAAGTCTTTTTTCTATGGGACTTCCATAGCGCCTGTCTGTCCTGGGAGGCTAAAAAGTAAGCGGTACACCCTCTACCTCCAAGATCCCTAACGCATTCTAAAGTCAGTAGTTATGAGTTTTACACTACAACGCTGTAGCAGAAAACTCATAACTAAAGTGCTAAAACGTACACTAACACCCATAAACTACCTATTAACCCCTAAACCGAGGCCCTCCCGCATTGCAAATACTAAAATAACATTTTTAACCCCTAATCTGCCGCTCCGGACATCGCCGCCACTATAAAAAACATATTAACCCCTTAACCCCTAAACCGTCTTGCAAACACTAGTTAAATAATATTAACCCCTAATCTGCTATCCCTAAAATCACCGCCTCCTACCTACATTTATTAACCCCTAATCTGCCGTCCCCAACGTCGCCGCCACTATAATAAATGTATTAACCCCTAAATCTAAGTCTAACCCTAACCCTAACACCCCATAACTTAAATGTAATTTAAATAAATCTAAATGAAACCTACTATAATTAACTAAAAAATTCCTATTTAAAACTAAATACTTACCTGTAAAATAATCCCTAAGCTAGCTACAATATAACTAATAGTTACATTGTATCTAGCTTAGGGTTTATTTTTATTTTACAGGCAAGTTTGTATTTATTTTAACTAGGTAGAATAGATATTAAATAGCTATTAACTATTTAATAACTACCTAGTTAAAATAAATACAAATTGACCTGTAAAATAAAACCTAACCTAAGTTACACTAACACCTAACACTACACTATAATTAAATAAATTAACTAAATTAAATACAATTACCTAAATTAAATTAAATTAGCTAAAGTACAAAAAAAAAAAAAACACTAAATTACATAAAATAATAAACAAATTACAGATATTTAAACTAATTACACCTAATCTAATAGCCCTACTAAAATAAAAAAGCCCCCCCAAAATAAAAAAACCCTAACCTAAACTAAACTACCAATAGCCCTTAAAAGGTCCTTTTGTGGGGCATTGCCCCAAAGTAATCAGCTCTTTTACCTGTAAAAAAAAATAAAAACAACCCCCCCAACAGTAAAACCTACCACCCACACAACCAACCCCCCAAATAAAATACTAGCTAAAAAAACCTAAGCTCCCCATTGCCCTGAAAAGGTCATTTGGATGGGCATTGCCCTTAAAGGGGCAGTTAGCTCTTTTGCAAGACCAAACCCCTAATCTAAAAAATAAACCCACCCAATACACCCTTAAAAAAACCTAACACTAACCCCCTGAAGATCGACTTACCGGGAGACGTCTTCACCCAAGCCGGGCGAAGTGGTCTTCCAGACGGGCAGAAGTCTTCATCCAGATGGCATCTTCTATCTTCATCCATCTGGCACGGAGCTGCTCCATCTTCAAGACATCCGATGCGGAGCATCCTCTTCATCCGACGACTAACACAGAATGAAGGTACCTTTAAGTGACGTCATCCAAGATGGCGTCCCTTAGATTCCAATTGGCTGACAGAATTCTATCAGCCAATCGGAATTAAGGTAGAAAAAATCCTATTGGCTGATGCAATCAGCCAATAGGATTGAAGTTCTATCCTATTGGCTGATCCTATCAGCCAATAGGATTGAGCTCGCATTCTATTGGCTGATTGGAACAGCCAATAGAATGCAAGCTCAATCCTATTGGCTGATTGGATCAGCCAATAGGATAGAACTTCAATCCTATTGGCTGATTGCATCAGCCAATAGGAATTCTATCAGCCAATCGGAATCTAAGGGACGCCATCTTGGATGACGTCACTTAAAGGTACCTTCATTCTGTGTTAGTCGTCAGATGAAGAGGATGCTCCGCGTCAGATGTCTTGAAGATGGACCCGCGCCAGATGGATGAAGATAGAAGATGCCGTCTGGATGAAGACTTCTGCCCATCTGGAGGACCACTTCTGCCCTGCTTGTATGAAGACTTCTGCCCGTCTGGAGGACCGCTTTGCCCGACTTGGATGAAGACGTCTCCCGGTAAGTCAATATTCAGGGGGTTAGTGTTAGGTTTGTTTAAGTGTGTATTGGGTGGGTTTATTTTTTAGATTAGAGGTTTGGGCTTGCAAAAGAGCTAACTGCCCTTTTAAGGACAATGCCCATCCAAATGTCCTTTCAGGGCAATGGGGAGTTAATTTTTTTTAGCTAGTATTTTATTTGGGGGGTTGGTTGTGTGGGTGGTGGGTTTTACTGTTGGGGGGGTTGTTTGTATTTTTTTTTACAGTTAAAAGAGCTGATTACTTTGGGGCAATGCACCGCAAAAGGCCCTTTTAAGGGCTATTGGTAGTTTAGCTTAAGCTAGGTTTTTTTTGGGGGGGTGGCTTTTATTATTTTAATAGGGCTATTAGATTAGGTGTCATTAGTTTAAATTTCTGTAATTTGTTTATTATATTCTGTAATTTAGTGTTTTTTTTTTTTTTTACTTTAGCTAATTTAATTTAATTTAGGTAATTGTATGTAATTTATTTAATTGTATTTAATTTAGTTAATGTATTTAATTATAGTGTAGTGTTAGGTGTAATTGTAACTTAGGTTAGGTTTTATTTTATAGGTACTTTTGTATTTATTTTAGCTAGGTAGTTATTAAATAGTTAATAACTATTTAATAACTATTCTACCTAGTTAAAATAAATACAACCTTGCCTGTAAAATAAAAATAAATCCTAAGCTAGCTACAATGTAACTATTAGTTATATTGTAGCTATCTTAGGGTTTAATTTACAGGTAAGTATTTAGTTTTAAATAGGAATAATTTAGTTAATGATAGGAATTTTTAGTTCGATTTCTTTTAATTATATTTAAGTTAGGGGGTGTTAGGGTTAGGGTTAGACTTAGATTTAGGGGTTAATAACTTTAATATAGTGGCAGCGACGTTGGGGGCAGCAGATTAGGGGTTAATAAATGTAGGTAGGTGGCAGCGATGTTAGGGCCGGCAGATTAGGGATTAATAATATTTAACTAATGTTTGCGAGACAGGAGTGCGGCGGTTTAGGGGTTAATATATTTATTATAGTGGCGGCGATATCCGGTTCCACAGATTAGGGGTTAAAATTGTATTTTAGTGTTTGTGATGTGGGAGGGCCTCGGTTTAGGGGTTAATAGGTAGTTTATGGGTGTTAGTGTACTTTTTAGCACTTTAGTTAAGAGTTTTATGCTACAGCGTTATAGTGTAAAACTCAACTACTGACTTTAATATGCGGTAACAGTCTTGACAGGAGAGAGTCTACCGCTCACTTTTTGGCAGACTCGTAATACCGGCGCTATGCAAGTCCCATTGAAAAAAGAGGATACACAATTTACATACGTGGATTTGCGGTATTTCCAAGTCTGTACCTGCAAGACTCGTAATACCAGCGGGCGTTAAAAAGCAGCGTTAGGACCGGCTACTGCTGCTTTTTAAACCTAATGCAAAACTCGTAATCTAGCCGAATGTAAATTCCTAAATTCTATATATTAGTTTTAAATTTATAAACACATTGAAATATATTTGCAGAAAGCCAGATATGAATCAATACTATACATGTTTGAACTATTAAAATATGCTGTGCAAAGATCATAAAAGTTGACTTATTCACAATAGTCTCTCAAATCAGAGTTGCATTTAAAATACCACAATAAAATACCAAGATATGAGCCACTAACATTCAGATTGGTATAATTAAGTTATTTAACCCATAAATGATTCTAATACAATTTTAATTAGAACACTAGAAGTACATATATTCTTAATGTTAGCATTAAATTTAAATGCCAATTTATCTAAGCTGAAATAAATCCTTAATTACTTATAATTAAGACCAATTCTAATATATATATATGTTTGCAATGATAAATTACTTAGCACTAAGGATTAGTTTTAAAATACACAGGCTATGAAATACAAGGTTAAAAACAATTTATTCCTTTAAGTCTGCTAACTACAACAACAATGGATGTTTGTTTTAAATATTACCTATATTTAGAAACCTTTTATACTTTCAGAAAAAAAAAAATCGTCAGTAGCTGATTCAAAAGTTAAAAAGTCTCTTTATTAGAAAAGCTTTAAAACATAGAGGGTATGTACCCTTTAAGCAAAACAGACTAACATGCTTCGGCAAACGCCGTACTCATAGTCCTAAAATACACTGCACACATTCGAGCTTAAACCCTGACCTATGCTTTTGTAAATGTGATTACATATTTATGTTAATTAATGCATTTTTTTTTATATTATATATATACATCCTATGCTTAATTTATTTCTAGAATATTGATACATAGTCAAAGGTGAATATGAATAACATTAGAAATATTCTATACAAAATATAACATGGAATCATAACTGTATTAATCTCAAAGGTACATCCTATCAACAACATATCAATGTGATATTTACTCTGTACCATAGTATATCCTTATATACTCTTCTGAAACATTCTTGGAGAAAGATATTTGTCTGCTCACATAAAGGAGACGTATGGATTGTAGTCTCTATTTATTATTTATTTAATGATCATGTTGAGCAGAAGTGACTACTGTGATTTTAAGGTAGATCTGTCTAATAGTACTATTAATAGGAATATTCACCCCTGTTCATCAAAGATGAAACAAGAATAGATAGATATATGGGCAAATAGGGCTTATTGGGAAAAGTATGTACAGGTGATAACAAGAGTATATGTATATTTTCTTCTCATAATGGTCCCTAAAAAATATAGATAGGGTTAAACCAGCACTAGTAATTTATACAGAATCATAACTTCTCTCACCCAGTCTTTCAAATAATATCACTTTCATCAATAGTGACCTAGTATATTGTCCAAAATCTTGTACATAAAGCAACAGCTTTTTACAACAGACCCTTATGTTTTAAAGCTTTTCTAATAAAGAGACTTTTTAACTTTTGAATCAGCTACTGATGATTTTTTTGAATACTTGATGAGACGGCAGGAGCTGTGAAGTAAAGTACCAAGACCGGCATATCTATCGATCTAAATTCCCTCAGACCCGTTACCCCATCTACTCATAGCAAAGGATACGTAGAACAGACTGAATCCGCATGGTGTGGATGGACAGGAGTCCGGAACAGTGGCTGGAGACACTACAGAGAGCCCGGGCCAGAGGTATTGTTGTAGAGGGGTATTGAAGGGACTAAGCTCGTGGGAGCACAAGACCATTAACCGGGACAGTTAAAGTGCCATTGTATATTATCACTTAAGTACTGAATATTGTGATACACTGCAGCTTGGGGGCATGTTGTTTAAGTGGTATTAATAATAATAAGAGCGTTTGTGTGTTTTACATCCATATGAGAAAGAGGAACATTCCCTAAGTTCACTAATAAGCAGATATTTTGGTTTTCAATTGGGAAGCAATTTATGTATATACATTTTTTCTGGACATTATCCTGATTAGAAGCAGTCACCACTGTGTTGCACTGAGCCATAATTTTTTCTTTATTGGAACCTTTTATACTTTACCCAAAATGACCAAATCGATAATTTAGCTTCCAAAACTTCTTTGTATCACCTCATATGAAAATAAGTGTAATTGCAATATAGATCATATTAAAAGGTAGCCCAATTTGCTAATAGTAACTGTATTCCAAACGCAGCCAATTATTCAATTACTAGTCCTCCAGCAAAAACCAGCAGCCTTTCTTTTTCTCCTCTTGCATACAGCTTATATTGTCCTAATCATTGATGAAACAATATGGGAGGCCCTTCGGAGCTGAACATCTCATTGGTTAACTTGGGAGACGCCTCCCTTCATTGGTTAACAGTCAAATCGTTTGGCTGTAATTCTCGTGTCACAACACTGGGGGCAGCAGACAGAGACAAACAGTTTCATTCAATTGTTTCTATACAGTAAAAACATTTCTATAATTTCTTTTTATTTAAAATACTATAATTTCTTTATATTAATAAGTTACATGTTCAAATACACATGGGTCACCTAGTATCATTTTTTCTCTGATCATTTTAAGATCACACGTGAACATATTCCACTTATAATATAAAAAAAAAATCTATTTTAAATAGCATTTGATTATTTCCCCATTTTCATACGAAAACCGCAGCATATTTCACATTCAGTGCACTTCTTTCTGAATGTATAGATTGATGCCCATGACCAATGGTTGTCTGAAACACAAAGAAATAATTGTTAGAAATGTTAAACATTCATATATCCATTTGCAATATTTATCAATCTCAGCAAATATTTATCTAATATGAATGCCATTTGTCACTGCTTCTTAGGTCCACAATCTCCCATATTTATGGGTTTTCAAAAATACAGAAGTAAAGACATTTTGAAATTATTGTCTGAATATTTATTTGAGTATTCCCTTATTTATATAGATAATTTCTTTTGCAAGATTTTTTTTTCTCTTTATGTTACACAGAGACTTCAAATGCCAATTTGTCTGGGATCTGCACATGGGAAACTCCGCAGGGGATAATTCACACTTATGTGACATAATCCATTTCTTCAGCTAAAAACTGGTTTTCCCTGTCTAATTGAGTTTCAAAAGAAATCCAGCTATTTCTCTGACATCCCTGCATGGGATTATCTATCTGATAATCTTGTTCTCATATGTCCTGTTAATCAGGAAGGGAAATCATCACGTTTGATCCAAGATTTATAATATACAAAATATACATGGCCATTTCTTTTGAAGCAATTTGCCTTTCTTTGAAATGACTGATGGCCAAATGTTTTATATCCAGAAGAAAGGGTTAGTGACAATCTGATGGGGGTTTCAGCTTCACACCTTATTAGGAACTCTTTGAGAGCAATCCTTTGTTCTTTCTGAAATAATTATGCAAGTAGTTTCTTTGATGAGTGAGAGAGAATTGAACTGTGGTCATCATAAATCTATGCGTAGATAAATATACATATATATATATATATATATATATATATATATATATATATATATATATATATATATATATATTATAATACTTAGGTATCCTGACATAAAACCCCCTTACAATTTTAAATAGATGTAGGACACATGTATTTGAATTGGCTTACAGTCAGTGGTATTTGATGAGTACATTGGCAGTATGCATCATAGACAGTCTTCTATGCAGAGAGTCCGTTATTCTTGAGCCCTTATTCCAATAGTTAGGCCTCTTTAAACTACAGCATTTATTTAGTACATTTGGGGATATGGCACTTCATTCTCCCTCTATGATTTGTAGTCAGGATCTAGGATGGCACGCTCACAACTGATTAATATGGGTCCATGGGTGGAATTTGTGGACTTTTCTAGGTTTCTTTGAGCAAATGCAAATGCATATTGCAGGGGCTTTCTTAGGTTTTGCACATATTGATTTTTATTGGCAGCGTTTATCAAATTCTGGTCTGATGTACGGTACAGTAGATGCTGAGGTAGAACCATTCTTCTACCAGTCATCAGTTCAAAAGGTGACATCTTGGTAGCACTACTTGGAGTTGCTCTTAATGCCATTAGGACTAGAGGTAGTTTTACATTCCAGTCTTTTCCCGTTTTACTCACAAACGTTTTGAGGATTTTCACAATGGATTGGTTGTAACACTCTACACTACCACTTGGGGCAGCTCTATATGCAATATGGAGCTTTCTTTTAACCCCTAGTATTTTCCACATTTTGGTTATCACTTCGCTAGTGAAGTGGGTTCCCCGATCTGATTCGATTCTTTGGGGTCAACCAAATCTTGAAAACATGTGGTTGATGAGCAATGCTGCGCATGTTTCAGCACTATTGTTAGGTGCACTGATGCTATCTACCCATTTAGTGAACAGGCATGTCACTGTTAACATGTATTTGTTACCTCTTGATGACCTTGTTACTGGACCAATAAAATCAATTTGTATATCTGACCATGGCATTACCATCCCCCTTTTCTGCAATGGCGCCCTATGTGTTGGTGCAGTGGGTTGGAACTGTGGACAGATTAAACAACCTTGACAGTAGGTTTGAACATCTTTCAACATGTGTGGCCAAAAAGCAAAGTCACATAATATTTCATATGTGAGTTTGGCACCACAATGGCCAGATGTGGGAGCATCATGGGCATGTTGAAGCATTAGACTTCTGAATTTGGTGGGTACTACCCATTGCTGGATGCCAGTTTTGGAGATTCTAATTAACAAACCATCCTGTAACTTGAATTGTGATATGGACTTCATTAAGATTCTAAGATCTTCTTTGCCAATACAATCATCTTTTGAGATGGGGTTGCTTTCAGGATCTTCTATGTGTTTATAGAAGATGCCTACAATGGCGTCTTCTTTTTGACTAGTGATCAGGTTCCCACTAGGAGAATCCTGACTCCATTGTACCAAGTTAGGCCCACTCTGTTGTTTAGCCTGGTTTCTGGTAATGGTTTCTACCTGAATTGCACCCATTAAGTGGTCGATATTAAGGAGTTCTCCATTTATGGCTCCTTGTTTGGCTAATGAATTCGCAAGATCATTGCCTTCCTTATCAGGACCTACAACCCTGGAATGACCCTTGGTCTTCTTCCAGTGTATGGTTAAATCATTGGATACCACCAGATTATCAATCTCGCAGAACAACTTGCCATGCTTGACTGGTTTGTTGTTACTTTTCTGCATGTAATTTCTTTTCTAAGTTGGCAGATATTCAACAAAACTGTCACGCATGTAATTTGAGTCATTAAAGATCACAAATTCATGAATATCCTGTTCAATAGTAATTTCATTGGTTTTTAGAGCAACAGTTAGTTCTGCAATTTGACTGGATCTTGGTCCAATGTTGAAACCTTTAGATATATTTGGGAATCCATTTGCCCAAGTTATACCAATGCCACTGACTAAATCTGTGCTCATTATCAATAGTGGCATGGTAAGAACAACCATCAACATATACCCAAGGTAATGTTTGACACTGGTCCTCATTATACATTTTATATGGGGAAAGCAATTGTTCCTCCAAGAAATCATCTTCTGATAATTCCTCCCCAGGATCCTTAGCAGTACAGTCGTGGAGCTCAGCAAGCCCCTGTGCAACTGGATTCTTTTTATCTGCTTGTAGCGAATTTCTAAAAGCCAGCCTTGTAAGGAAAGAGTCCACGCTGTTATGCGGCTATTAGACAAATTCCCATCTCTTATTCTCTCACTTTGCAAATATAGCAAAGGCTGGTGGGCTGTTTCTACAATAATTTTCTCACCCTGTATAAAGCTGCGGAAATTTTGTAGAGCCCATACAGTAGATAAGAGGGCTTTTTCGCAATCGCTAAATTTTATTTCTACTGGGGATAGAGTTTTGCTCGCATAAGCAATGACTTTGCTTAAATTATCATGCTTTTGTTATAAAACAGCACTCATGCTTATATCTGTGTAACCTGTTTCTAAGAAGCAAGGTTTACCACCTTCAGGGTATGCTAAGCAAGGTAATTGAGTAAGTTTCCTCTTCAGCTCTCTGATAGCTGTCTCTTGAGTTTCACTCCAGTGCCATTTCACATCCTTCTTTAGAAGTAGTAGTGGTTTAGCTAATTCTTCATAATTATCAATGAAATTTCGAGAATAATTTGTTATACCCAGGAATGATCTCAATTCCTTTAAGTTTGTTGGGTTTTTAGAGTTTACTATAGCTCACCTTTTTCTTCTGTGGATTTAGCCCTTCAGAAGTAACTTCATGTCCCAAGAAGTTTACACTAGTGCAGCACCATTGACCTTTTTGTAGGGATAATATGACACCTGCCCTTTTAAGTTGGCTGAGGACGTGTTTAAGCTCTGCTATGTGTTTTTCAAAGTCTGTGCTTTTGATTAAAACATCATCAACATAAGATAAGGTCCCCCTTTCCAGTGCATCAGGCATAGCCTTATGCATGAATACAGCAAATTCATGTCCAGAATTTATGTATCCAAGAGGAAGTCTCTGAAATGCATACTGGACCTTTTGGAATAAGAATGCCAGCTTATACTGGTCCTCCTCATGTACCTTTATGGTCCAATATCCCTGTGCACAATCAATGGCAGTGAATATTTTAGATCCCTGCATCTGCGCTAGGCACTGGTCGATATATGGCACAGGCCAGCCAGACATGTACACTCGTTTGTTTAGCTGCCTTAAGTCAGCACACAAACGCCATTGTCCATTGGCCTTAAGAACACCTAGAATAGGATTATTATAAGAGCTGTGCACCTGTCTGATAATACCTCTTTCTTCCAAGTTTCTTATGATTTCTGCGAGAGAATCATATGAGGCTAAAGGAAGTCTGTATTGTTTAACAAAGACAGGTGGTGCATTGGGATCTGTTTGGATTCTTGCAATGTGCAAGTCTGTAGATCCACAGTCATAAGAATCCCTAGCAAAATATCCTTGTACTCCATCAGGAGCTCTCGTAGCTGTTGGCGTTCATCCTCACTGGAACAGCCATTAGCTAAAGATATTTGCTCTTCGACTATTTGCTGAAATCCTGGAAAGATTTCAGGCTGTCCTATTTCATAGGCTTCTTCCAATCTAGAGGTGAGGTCCCCTTGATTATAATTTACATTGCCCCCACTACTCTGGGTATTGGGGTATTCTTGCTGTTTGATCGACTGATCAAATACCAGGGAGGCTTCTTTAATTTTACAGATGCCTTCCTCTGAGCTGAAGGGGTAAATAGACTGAATTGTAAATAGTCCCTCTGGTATAGATGCAAAGAATTGTTCTATTAATTGTTCTTAAGTTAAGTATCCTTCAGGTATTTGCCCAATTACATTATTCTGGAATCCAAAAGTGTAATAGCTTGATTCCAGTGCATATCCTATGGTAGTTCCCTTGGATAAAGTTATATCCTGTGGGGTCATGTTATGCACAATAACATGTATTGGAATAGTTCCAATACTTACCATAGGAGTATAGGTCATTGTAATGCCCAGATTTTGTATTCTATGGGAGAGGCAAATTAGTGTTTCAGAAGTTTTTAATTTCTGACTCTCTTTACCTGTAAGGGTAAAAGGAATTTATCAGCCCCAGCAAGAATTATAACATCACTAGATATCTGCATATTCACAGCATATGGCAATTGTTGGTTTGATTTCAGGGCTGAATTTCATCCTTAAAAATACTTCAGGGTCCCCCTTTAACCTGCTCCAGAAGCAAGAGTTAATCAAATCTAAGTCCCTCTGGTATAGATGCAAAGGATTGTTCTTTTAATTGTTCTTCAGTTAAGTATCCTTCAGGTATTAGCCCAATTACATTATTCTGGAATCCAAAAGTGTAATAGCTTGATTCCAGTGAATATCCTATGGTAGTTCACTTGGATAAAGTTATATCATGTGGGGTCATGTTATGCACAATAACATGTATTGGAATAGTTCCAATACTTACCATAGGAGTATAGGTCATTGTGATACCCAGATTTTGTATTCTACGGGAGAGGCAAATTAGTGTTTCAGAAGTTTTTAATTTCTGACTCTCTTTACCTGTAAGGGTAAAAGGAATTTATCAGCCCCAGCAATAATTATAACATCATTAGATATCTGCATATTCACAGCATATGGCAATTGCTGGTTTGATTTCAGGGCTGCACTTTCATCCTTAAAAATACTTCAGGGTCCCCCTTTAACCTGCTCCAGAAGCAAGAGTTAATCAAATCTAAGTCCCTCTGGTATAGATGCAAAGGATTGTTCTATTAATTGTTCTTCAGTTAAGTATCCTTCAGGTATTAGCCCAATTACATTATTCTGGAATCCAAGTGTAATAGCTTGATTCCAGCGCATATCCTATGGTAGTTCCCTTGGATAAGGTGATATCCTGTGGGGTCATGTTATGCACAATAACATGTATTGGAATAGTTCCAATATTTACCATAGGAGTATAGGTCATTGTGATACCCAGATTTTATATTCTATGGGAGAGGCAAATTAGTGTTTCAGAAGTTTTTAATTTCTGACTCTCTTTACCTGTAAGGGTAAAAGGAATTTATCAGCCCCAGCAAGAATTATAACATCATTAGATATCTGCATATTCACAGCATATGGCAATTGCTGGTTTGATTTCAGGGCTGCACTTTCATCCTTAAAAATACTTCAGGGTCCCCCTTTAAACTGTTCCAGAGGCAAGAGTTAATCAAATCTATTTGTATGGCATATCTATGTAAGAGATCATTGCCAATGTATATTTGATTATGGGGAGTATTTAAAACTAAAAACAGGTGTTTCGCTGATTTATTACATATAGATATAGATAATAAGAATTTAGCTGTGATGTTATAGCTTTCAAACCTGTCATCTAGGCCATGGACACAGTGGTCTTGGGGAGAAAGATATTTAATCACTTTAGGTTCAGCTATCTGCGCCAATAAGCCTTCGCTTATAAAGCTAGCTTCCTGTTTTAAGTTCAATTTGGCATATTTGGTTTTCCCAAGGTCATGCACTTGTATAAGGATAAATAGATCCTCTTTAACTCTCTCAATTACTGCAAGGTATTGAGCGTGGCCTCGCCCCTTAGGGATTTTAGCATCCCCCTTGTGGAGAGATATGGTTAATACATCGCCATCTAAGGAAATATTCGCTATCTTTCCAGGCGAAATTTTAAAAGTATTACCATCAGAGCCACTTAAAGGAGTCTGATCATCGATTTGTAAGATAGTGATTTCAGGTACAGAGTTATTCCTGAAATGAATCTCCACAGCATCTGGCTTCTCTTCCACCACGTAAAAGTTATGTCGGGTGCGAGATATACCGGATTTCTCATAATTAATAGGCCTTTTAACTTGTGACCAAATTACATTATTTATGCAATCAATTATGGTGCTTAATCGCTTCAGGAGATCACTACCAATAATTAAACGATCAGTTGGCAGATCCACTATAATGACAGGGTGTCTTATGACCCAGTTCCAAAGTTAAAATTTTAACCATGCAGTACCATAGACTTTTAGAGAGTCACCCCAACTCCTATTAGAGAACCATCAAATTCTTTTATTTTAGGTTTGTGGGGTGTTAGCTCATTTAGCTGTGTGTAGTACCTGTGGGATAAAATAGTTGCCTGAGACCCAGTATCAATTAACCCCATGATAGGGCTGGAAACTGAATCCTGCAGCTCAGCTAATACATAATATCTCCCTGCATTTTCTACCATTTCACACATAAAACTGGCATGGTTACACAGTTGTGGGCTTTGCTACTTGTTACCTGAATCCGCCGTGTTACCAGATGCAGAAGAAACTTCATTCTTACCACTCATGTCCTCTAAAATAGGGCTGATTGGGTTCTTGTGTACTGCATCTGTGGAAATAAAGTTAAGAGAATGCTGCAAATGAAGAGATTGGTTAGAGCTTTCAGGCCGAGGTTGCTCGTCATCACTGCTAAATTGTCCGTTTCCGGTCTGTAGGGAGAGAATATGATTAGTACCATTATTGACATTTATCATTTCATTTGGTATATCTCTCCCCTCTCTTTCAGGCAATACTGCAGTATTTATGACTGTGCCTGTGGCCCACTGCTGGCCTCTGGCTGTACCCCTAAAAAAGGATTGTTAGGCTGCTGGGCCATAAAAGCTTGACTCATATTGGTAAACAGTGTACATAACTGACAAACTTGTGTGCTGAGTTGGCCCACTTGAATGGACAAACTATTATTACCCATGGACCGATTATTTGATGTCCCAGAGTATTGATTCCTGGGTCCTTGGGATCCCTCAGAATCATAGCTATTTCTCCTATATTGACGTGGTTGTCTTTGGGGTTCAACTTGTTCAGCGTTAATATTTTGGGGAGCACTATTTACTAGGGGTTTCTGGTTACCCTGAGAGTATTTTCGCAACTTATTGTATCTACCTTTGTGGGGATACCTTTTATCTTGTGGGTATTCTTCTCTTTGGGAATAATTATTTACCTGGGTATGCCCCCCATTTTGAGTATAATCTCTCTGTGCCTCAGCCTGAGTTGGGGGAGGGGCAGAGTTAAAACTTTGTGGGGATGGCCTGTTTTCTCGGGCCACCTCCGCATAGGTTTTCTTTTTAGACTCCAAACTGAGGGGGCTAGGTGACATCCTAATTTCTGCCACAATTTTGGGACTGGGTTTTGATTCCCTTTTACTGCTGAAAAGAGTATATCTTTGTACTCTCTTTGATCAGACAGTCTAATGAGCAGTGCTCATCAAAATCTCTAGCTAAATTAACTTTGATGTGCGCGGGCAATGTTAAGGTTTGCACTACATTTTAAACTGTATATAGCTATTTTTGCTGCAGTTTTAGTGTGATATTGCCCGAATTCTTTTCTGCACTGTCGTTTTGTCTCATTCCAGGAATGAATATTCATATCATTTAGTGAAGCAAAGAATTTGTGATATTTACTTTCAAATACCCAGGGCAGAAAGTCAATTTTTGACTGCTCACTTTTAACATTCATAATTATAGAATTGGTCCCTTTGTTGGAGAACGTAGGTACTGCATCCTTTAAGAAAGTAATTATTTTAGGGGTGTCATATACCCTATTAGACATATCTTGGGATTTCCTAGGAGCCTTATTTTTGGGGTTGGAGTGTTCCCTATTTTCCCTTTTACTATGGGGAGACCCCCTATGTACATTATTATTACGTGGGCTATTTGGGTATCTAGCTCCGCCCTCTGACTCACTACTAGAGCTTCCCTCCCCCTCATCAGCTGAGTTATAGCAGCTCCCTGAATTTATATCATGAGGTGACTGTCTATTTGGGAAATTTACTTCTGATTCAACAGGGGTCCTTAGTCTACATTCTTCCCTAAATTTCTGCATTTCATCCCTGATGCATTCTCTTAGAGAGATAGAATTATCTGCATTATTCTCACTGCTAATAGAGGGGTTTTCATTATGGCGATATGACCTTTTTAAATCACTTAATTCTCTCTGGCTTTGTGCAAGCTGTTTATTTAACTCTTGTATTTTTGCTAGTAAATTTAAGTTATGCTTATCTAAGGTGGCTATGTCTTGGGCAAACTCATCAATTTTATTTTTGGCTATATTTAAATTCTCTTCCCATTTGCGTGAAGAGCGAATACTATTTTCTAGCCCCTGTATTTGCAATTGCTTCTCTATGAGGTAGAGGGACATTTCGTCAATAATGCATATTACAAGGGGCCAAGATTTATTATTAGTTCGTCTCGCTTCTTGGGATTTTTGCATTGATTATTTAATAATTCTTGGAGTAATTCACTTTTTTTATTCCACCTTTCATCATCAATAGCAATAGTTTTAGCCTTAATATATCCATATAGTCATTTAATTCACCCGCAATATTAAACCTCTCTTTAATGTAGCCTATAATGTCCATCTTAAGAATATTGCCTCGAGTGAGGGGTATTGTCGGGGAACAAATTTTAACGCTATGTACAGAATTAAGTGATTCACTTATTATATTGACTTAGTATTTAGCTAAATTAAAACACTAATACAATTTTGGCCAATAAGAGAGAAGAAAAAAAAATTACATTTTCAAAAATATTAATATTAATCTTGAAATATGAAAATTAATATTTAAATTTTTCAAAAAGATTAAATCTTCAAAAATATTAATATTAATCTTGAAATATGAAAATCAATATTTCAATTTAAAAAAAAAAATTTGTTTTTTATATTTTCAAAAATATTAATATTAATTTTGAAATATGAAAATACATATTTCAATAATTTCTATTTACTACAAATATATCATATCAATATGATAAATATTAATAATATCTCAGCAGTGCCTCCAAATAATATGTCAGTATATGGCCAGGTTATAATACAATATATTTAATAATTATTCTTTAAAATAAAACCCCAATAAAATGCATATACAAAACAATAAAATTAATGTAAATTCCTAAATTCTTTATATTAGTTAAAATTTATAGACACATTGAAATATATTTGCAGAAAGCCAGATATGAATCAATACTATAAACGTTTGAACTATTTAAATATGCTGTGCAAAGATCATAAAAGTTGACTTATTCACAATAGTCTCTCAAATCACAGTTGCATTTAAAATACCACAATAAAATACCAAGATATGAGCCACTAACATTCAGATTGGTACAATTAAGTTATTTAACCCACAAATGATTCTAATACAATTCTAATTAGAACACTAGAAGTACATATATTCTTAATGTAAGCAGTCAGTTTAAATGTCAATTTATCTAAGCTGAAATAAATCCTTAATTACTTATAATTAAGACCAATTCTAAAATATATATATATATATATATATATATATATATATTTGCAAAGATAAATTACTTAGCACTAAGGTTTTAAAATAAACAGGCTATGAAATACAAGGTTAAAATACAATTTATGCCTTTATGTCTGCTAACTACAGCAACAATGGATGTTTGTTTTAAATATTACCTATATTTAGCAACCTTTTATACTTTACCCAAAATGACCAAATCGATAATTCAGCTTCCAAAACTTCTTTGTATCACCTCATATGAAAATAAGTGTATTTGCAATTATTCAATTACTAGTCCTCCAGCAAAAACCAGCAGCCTTTTCTTTTTCTCCTCTTGCATACAGCTTATATTGTCCTAATCATTGATAAAATAATATGGGAGGCCCTTCGGAGCTGAACATCTCATTGGTTAACTTGGGAGACGCCTCCCTTCATTCGTTAACAGTCAAATCTTTTGGCTGTAATTCTCGCGTCACAACACCAGGGGCAGCAGACAGAGATAAACAGTTTCATTCAATTGTTTCTATAAAGTAAAAACATTTCTTTAAAAATGTTTTATTTAAAATACTATAATTTCTTTATATTAATAAGTTACATGTTCAAATACACATGGGTCACCCAGTATCATTTTCTATGATCATTTTAAGATCACACGTAAACATATTCCACTTATAACATAAAAAAATCCATTTAAAATAGCATTTGATTATTTCCCCATATTCATACAAAAACAGAAGCATATTTCACATTCAGTGCACTTCTTTCTGAATGTATAGATTGATGCCCATGACCAATTGTTGTCTGCAACACAAATAAATAATTGTTAGAAATGTTAAACATTCATATATCTATTTGCAATATTTATCAATATCAGCAAATATTTATCTAATATGAATGCCATTTGCCACTGCTTCTTAGGTCCACAATCTCCCATATTCATGTGTTTTCAAAAATACAGAGGTTAAGACATTTTAAAAATTTTGTCTGAATATTTATTTGAGTATTCCCTTATATGAAGATTATATAGATAATTTCTTTTGCAAGATTTTTGTTTATTCTCTTTATGTTACACAGAGACTTCAAATGCCAATTTGTCTGGGATCTGCACATGGGAAACTCCACAGGGGATAATTCACACTTATGTGACATAATCCATTTCTTCAGCTAAAAACTGGTTTTCCCTGTCTAATTGGGTTTCAAAAGAAATCCAGCTATTTCTCTGAAATCCCTGCATGGGATTATCTATCTGATAATCTTGTTTTCATATGTCCTGTTAATCAGGAAGGGAAATCATCACGTTTGATCCAAGATTTATAATATACAAAATATACATGGCCATTTCTTTTGAAGCAATTTGCCTTTCTTTGAAATGACTGATGGCCAAATGTTTTATATCCAGAAGAAAAGGTTAGTGACAATCTGATGGGGGTTTCAGCTCCACACCTTATCAGGAACTCTTTGAGAGCAATCCTTTGTTCTCTCTGAAATAATTATGCAAGTAGTTTCTTTGATGAGTGAGAGAGAATTGAACTGTGGTCATCATAAATCTATGTGTAGATAAATATACATATATATATATATATATATATATATATATATATATATATATATATATATAAATATATATATAAATATATATATATATATATATATATATATAAATACTCAGGTATCCTGACAATTTAATTGTATTTAATTTAGGTAAGTTATTTAATTGTAGTGTAGTGTTAGGTGCTAGTGTAACTTAGGTTAGGTTTTATTTTACAGGTACTTTTGTATTTATTTTAGCTAGGTAGTTATTAAATAGTTAATAACTATTTACTAACTATTCTACCTAGTTAAAATAAATACAAACTTGCATGTAAAATAAAAATTAACCCTAAGATAGCTACAATGTAACTATTAGTTATATTGTAGCTAGCTTAGGGTTTATTTCATAGGTAAGTATAAAAATAGGAATTATTTAGGTAATAATATTAATTTTTATTTAGATTTATTGTAATTATATTTAAGTTAGAGGGTGTTAGGGTTAGAGTTTAGGGGTTAATACATTTAGTATAGTGGCGGCGACATTGAGGGCGGCAGATTAGGGGTTAATAAATGTAGGTAGGTGGCGGCGATGATAGGGACGGCAGATTAGGGGTTAATAATATTTAACTAATGTTTGTGAGGCGGGAGGGCGGCGGTTTAGGGGTTAATATGTTTATTATAGTGGCAGCGACGTTGGGGGCAGAAGATTAGGGGTTAATAAGTGTAGTTAGGTTTCGGTGACATCGGGGGAGGGAGATTAGGGGTTAATAAATATAATGTAGGTGTCGGCGATGTTGGGGGCAGCATATTAGGGGTTCATAAGTATAATGTAGGTGGCGGTGGTGTCTGGAGCGGCAGATTAGGGGTTAATAAGTATAATGTAGGTGGCGACGATGTCGGGGGCGGCAGATTAGGGGTTAATAAGTGTAAGATTAGGGGTGTTTAGACTCGGGGTTCATGTTAGGGTGTTAGGTGTAAACATAACTTTAGTTTCCCCATAGGAATCAATGGGGCTACGTTACTGAGCTTTACGCTGCTTTTTGGCAGGTGTTAGACTTTTTCTCAGCCGGCTCTCCCCATTAATCCCTATGGGGAAATCGTGCACGAGCACGTACGACCAGCTCACAGCTGACTTAAGCAGCGCTGGTATTGGAGTGCGGTAAGGAGCACAATTTTGCTCAACGCTCACTTCTTGCCTTTTAACGCCGGGTTTGTAAAAACCCGTAATACCAGCGCTGCAGGTAAGTGAGCGGTGAGAAAAAACTGCTCGTTAGCACCGCATAGCTTCTAATGCAAAACTCGTAATCTGGCCGAATGTTTTTTGGCACAATATATATCTATACCCATATATATATGATTATATATAGATATAGATATATACAGATATATATATATATATATATGAATATATATATATATATACATATATATATATATATATATATATATATATATATATATATATATATATATATATATATATATATAGGAATATCTTTTTAAAAATGTCTATGTGTAGAACATTGGAATGTGAAATTTTTATTGAACTATTTAATGCTCCTGGTAGAGCACTAATTGTGCTAGAAGCAAGATTTTTGTGCATGCCGGGTTGTGCTCGTATCACAAGTTGAAAGTAAACTTTTTTCGCTTGTGCACTAACCCAACATGCGTAAAAAAACTCGAACTAGAATATCGCACGCAACATAATGTATTACCCGATAGAAGTCAAATGAGCAAAAAAAGTGGAAAGAATCTAACACCCTACTCGCTCACAAACCCGATTGCATATTCTTAAGTGCGCTAACCCAACATGATATAATGAATATTTCATCAAATTCCAATGTTCTTCACATAGCAGAATATGTTATTTTTCTATTTCTATATACATATGATGTTTTTTTAACAATATATATCTATACCTATATAAATGATTATATATAGTTATAAATATATACAGATATATATAGGAATATACAGTATATTTAAAAATGTCTATGTGCAGAACAATGGAATGTGAAATTTTTACAGTAAATACATAGTATAACACTTAATTTAAAATTATTATTGCATAAATATGTTTTTACATGTTTTCATCTACTTAACTACAAAGGGATCCAATGCAAATGTCTATGTGTGTGTACATGTGTATTTATGTGTTTATATGTGTATATAAGTCTGCAAATACATTTATACACATATAAATACATAAATACATAAATACATCTGTACACACACATATGCAGTTAAAGTACAGTTATATATATATATATATATATATATATATATATATATATATATATATATATATATATATATATATATATATATATATATATATATTTTAGTTATGGTTCTTTGTTCATAGGTGTACTTGTAATATGGGCATCTCTAATAGTTTTTTTATGTATCCTGGCTTTAAAGGGTCTATACAAATATGCCCCTCTAGGGGAAAATTTGGGCTTTCTCTACCCACATATATATTATGAGATATCTGCAATTCTAATTCATGTACCTTGTTATTAATATGTGTAATATGTGTATTCCCTTCAGAGATTATCACCCTTGTCTTATGGTATATAGGATAGCTTTATAGTGTGATGTCCCATACCCATTTTCATATTATTACCTAAGTAAGTAACAGTATGGTATAAGTGGATGGTCCAGGAGCTAGGAGCTCCCAATCTACAGTAGTTACGCTTTTTATCTTAAATCTCAGCACGCAATCCTTTCCTTCTCATGTTATATATATGTTCACAGACATGATGCAATTTTCTCTCATATGTATATAACGCACCACATTTATGGTATGGCTACAATCCTGTACTCCCACTGTGACAGGCTGAAGATGACGATATTTTTACAGTCGCTTTGTCCTACAACAAATACTGCAAGTATAGCATCTGAAAATCCAGATCCGGTGTATATCCAAATGGATTCTCAAATAATAGTAGGCACTCAGAGAAAATATCCAACACCTTTTATTGTATATTCCAAAGCTTAAAAGCCCATAACGTTTCATCCCCACAAAGAGGCCTTGGTCACATGGAAGCACAAAGCATATATCTATATATACATACATATACTGTAGATATTTAGACATGTATATGTTTGTATGTCTATGTTAAAGCCCTTTGACTGCCTTTTTTTTCTACCACCTGAGATATCATATCTTTAAGCTCTTATAACTTTTTTAGTGCAATATACACTTTTTTTGTTTCGCGAAACAGTTTAACAAAGCTCTGAGGTTGCGCTAACCCAATGCTCATTACCTTCAATTGTGCTCAAGCTATCTCATTTACTTGCTACTTGTTATACGAGTTAAATCCTGATGCGCGCAAGCATCTCTCAAGGTAAAAAATTTATTTTATAAAAACAAATATCGTGACCTTGCTATACTGACGAGACTTCTTGGATCATCTTGCCTGAGAGGAGAAGTTTAGATCATCAGGCCCTAGGAGACAACGTCACAAAGAGCAACTGACATTTGGGCTTGTAGGTACTGTTGTGTAATAAAAAATCTCAGAGCTTTGCAATAATATCTGTTAGCGAGCTGTCTTGCTGCTACCTGGAACATTTCAGACTGGTGCCATGTGCAGCTGGCAATGTTCCAAACAGGTAGTGGATCAGGAGCTCCGTTAGTCTGCTGAGCCATTACGTAGATAAGGAGTTGGTTGCAATCTATCATTTAACACCTGTTGTTTATTATTATTGGTTTTGAGAAAAATGGTCCTATACAAGTACTAATCCTGTTTGCTGTGATGACAATTTCAATTCTCGATAACTATGGACACATTTAAAGGGCCATTTTTCACTTTCCACCACTGATAGGATTTAACCCACTGAAAACACTTTTTAATTTATTACTGGGTACCCCAAACGTTTGATTTTGTACATGCTCTAAACACACTTAAATAACCCTGCCATATTGTATGACATTATGTAGCTACAAATGCTACCTGCTCAGTCAGTTAAATTAAAAAAAAGAAGAATCAGCACTTTTACAGTAATATAAATGAGCAAAACTGATAACTCAACAAGCACGCATGCCCTCTATACTGATGATGACCTTGTTTGAACCTCTTAAAGAGACAGATATCTCTATGGTTGTGGAGCACAACAGGTTAATTGCACATATGTCACCAGTATCACAGTATCACTAAACACTTATTGGGGGGTTAATAATGCAGATAATGATTTTGTGTTTTTTTCGGGCAGCAGTGCTTTCTAACTTCAGAGCTATTACATGCAGAATCATATTGTGATTGTTATTGCTGGAAAAACATACTGACAATAGCTTAGATTACAAGTGGAGCTATACATTTTTAAAGCTGTTGAGCGCTTACTGGGCTCAACATAAACCAACAGTGCTCCCATGTTTGCGGTGGTATTAACATTTGAAAGTAAAATGCTATCGCTCAAGTGAAAGACAAAGGCTCACTAACATCCAGAGGTCAGATAACTCAGCCAAGCTTACTTCCTTTCCCCATAGACTTCTATGGGATGTGCTAAAAAAGCCTTTTCTTTTTTTCCACTCAAGTGCTAACCCGAAGGTGCACTAGGCCAATTGTGCTAAAGCTGAAGGTGGATTAGGAATACTTCAAATACCTATATTCTTCACTTAGAAGAAATTTTTTTTATTTTTGTTTATAAATATATATATATATATATTTTTTTTTTTAAATATATATCTGTATTTTTATATGAATATATATATACATATATATATACATATATATATATATATATATATATATATATATATATATATATATATATATATATAGAGAGAGAGAGAGAGAGAGAGAGAGAGAGAGAGAGAGAGAGAGAGAATAATTAATCCCCACGCCTGGCATCACTAAAACGGGGATACCTAAATGAAGCAGGCAAACCACAGGAGTATATTACAAAAAGCCTTTATGTAATGACAAAAAGACAAAAGCCTTAACCTATAATCATGACGTTTCAGCTCTCACAGGAGCCTTTTTCAAATGGAGGCTGTGAAGACATAGTGAACACCTCTAGAACCCTAAACTTAAATTCCCAAACCTACATTATCTGAAGTGCAAACAGTTGATCATGAGCGGGACCGCACAGTACTCCCATATAGAGCACCTTACCTCACGCTGGAATGCATCGCGCCGAGTGCTGACGTCATTAGTCTGCACCGGCCAATACCAAGGACAGCGTGATCGGTTACCATAGCACAGGGTAAACAAACATACAACCTGGAACAACAAGCTGAGAGAGAGTGCGTGATCATGGTCGTGATCATACATTAAAAGCAAAAATTACTACTACATAATAACATAAAGTAGTGAACAATATGATCAAAATTAATCAAAGTGTGAATATATATACAGCGCATCTGATTTAGCATATTACATAATCAAATGTATGCTCTGACTATAGCAGACCAATCTATACCCCCTGGTATCAATGTGACCACTGGCAGAGAAAACCTTAAGAGAGCTATTCCCACCCCACTGGGTAAATGGGGAAACTAAACCCCTTTCATATATCATGGAATTGGTAGAAACTTATATTTAAGCTTTAGAACAAAGAAGATTCCCGCAGTCCTTTCATTTCTTGTAGCAGCAGGCATAATGTATAGTAGTATTCAATCCCCTCGAGGAGACAGTGTCCAGATCAAAATCCATCTGGCCTCCAGGCGTAGGAGGGCCTGGGCCCTATCTCCACCCCGCTTGAGGTGACGTACATGATCTATGAGCATCTTTCTTAAGGATGATACTGAATTGCCAGCAGCCCTAAAATGCCTGGCAACCAGTTGATCTGAATGGCCCTTCTCAATCGCTTGTTGTATTGCCGACTTGTGATTAGCCAGCTGCTCCCTGAAGGAAGTTACCTTCTTGCCAATATAGAAAAGGGAACAGGGGAAAATGATAGCATAGACAACATACTCTGATGTTTACGACAGTCTATGTTTGATGTTATATCTCCTGTTGGTATGTGGGTGATGGAAGCTGCTGCCCGTAATGAGGCTGTTACAGGTAATACAGCTCCCACAGCGAAAGCACCTCAGTTTACCCTTAGGTAGCCACATCTTTTGCTCATAACAATGAGTTGGATCGTTAAGCACTAATAGGTCTCGCAGGTTCTTCGCCCTCTTATAAACCATCCGCGGTGGAGGGGAATCATAGAATGGGAGACTTGTGTCCTTTTATATAATGATCCAGTTGTTTTTAATCATAGTGGCCACAATTTCTGAGCCAGGTGTAAATGTAGTGATGAAATGCAAATGATTATCCTTAGTGTTCTGTTGCTTCCTGATGGTAAGACCCTCCTGGGTCCAATGTTCGGCAGTCTTACACTGCTGGGTAATCAGTTCCTGATGGTATCCATGTTGTAAGAAAGGCTTTGCCATCTCAGTTAATTGGATCTTTTTGCAGGAATCTTACATATTGTTGCGGACGACCCGCAGTAGCTGCAAGGAGCTGACTCAATTTTTTTGGAAATATGGATGGAAACTATTGTAATGCAGGATTGAATTTTTGTCTTTATCTTTCTGATTTTTGGTAGTTTGTAAACTATATCCCATTTCAGTGGGGACCTTAAAGATCTCCAAATCCAAAAAATGGATTTTATGTACATCCCATTCAATTTTAAACCTGATTGTAGAGTCTAGGGTGTTTAGTTGGTTAAACCACTCTAGAAGAGCTTCTTGGGTGACCTTCCAAATAAGGACAAATTAGTAGAGAGACTTGTAAAGGCCAGAGTCCTCTCTGTGACAGATACTGTTAACAGAATGGACCAGAAAGAAAACTGCATTTGCTACTCCCGATGGTCTATTTCAATGTAGAACAATGTATTTTGATCTCCATGGAGCCCCAGCAACCTTTCAAAGGTTGATGGACAAATTGTTTTGACCGCATGCCATGTATGCTGCTGCATATCTGGATGATGTAATTATTCATAGCTCAGACTGGGATTCCTATCTAAAAAGGTGCAGGCCGTGTTGGACATATTTAGAAAGGCGGGTTGACAGTCAACCTTTCAAAATGTACTATTGGTCTGGCTGAGGCTAAATACTCAGGATATGTGGTTGGTAGAGGAATGGTAAAGCCCCAACTGGACAAGGTAGTAGCTATACAGAACTGGCCAAGACCACTAAGGAATAAGCAAGTCAGAGCCTTTTTGGGTATTGTAGGCTACTACTGGAGGTTGATTCCGCATTTTGCCACCAGGGCAGCTCCCCTCACTGACCTTACTAAACCAAGGAGCCAAGATACAGTAAGGTAGGACCGCAAGGGTAAAGAGTCTTTTGCTGATCTATGTGCAGCACTTTGTAGAGAGCCTATTCTTGTGGCTCCTGACTTTAGTAAGGAATTCTTCCTCCAAACAAATGCGTCTGGGGTTGATTTAGGTGTTGTACTGTCTCAGTATGTTGGTGATGAAGAACACCCTGTTCTTAATCGAAGCAGGAAACTGTTGCCCTGGGAACAGTGCTATGCTATGATAGAAAAAAAGTGCTTAGCGATTAAGTGGGATTAACAAAAACTCTGCTATTATGTATTGGGCAGGCAATTTACCCTTGTCACTTATCATGCCCTACTAAAGTAGATGCACACCAATAGAGACAAGAAATCAAGAATTACAAGGTGGTTTTTGTCCTTACAACCTTTTACTTTTGTGGTGAGACACAGGGCTGTCTTCTTCTTGGAAATGCTGTTGCCCTGTCTAGGACACATGCCCTGAAGGGCAGCAGCCACTTCACACACCTGTGTTAAGCTGGGGAGGGGGATATGTGACAGGGTACAGGACCATGTGTATATCAATCAGAGGTTACAAAGAGCAGTTTATCTCAGTTGTTAAAAGGTTAATGTTATTTTGTTAGCTAGCATTCCTGTTACTTGATAATTAGGTCAAGGGCTATATAATAGCCATGAGAAAGCAGGGAGGGGTCTCAGTATTAGGCTGCACTGGGACAGTGCACTTGGAAACCTGTAAAATACCTTTCTGCATGCAAGTTAAAGGTCTATGAGAAAATTGCTTATTTTGTAAATGATTTTGAAAGTCTGCTTGTTTTTCACTGGAGCCAGAGTAGCTGGTCCAGCAATAGCAGTTAAGGAAACTACTATTAGACTCCTAACAGGAGTAGGCCTTTCTGTTTATGTATTTTCTGTTGATGCTGAAAAGCATTTTATATTTAAAGGAGAAGTATACCCTGACTTTTGAAATAGACTTTTATTATGTTTTACTTTTATTAAAGAAAAATTGCATTCAAAACACAATTGCCTTACAGTGTTTGTGTGGCCTTACCACAGTACATATATGGGGCCCCTTACTTAACTATTGATCAGCCTAAGTGACTAAAACATATATGCACTTTATTCTTAAGTGTAGTCAAACTTGGAAATGTTGCAAAGGTAGTAACACAGAAACACAGAAACACACAGACACACTCATACACTGAAACACATACTCACACATAAGGATTAAGATATAGACACTGTAGCAGACACGCAAAGAAACACACAAACACACTCAGACAAAGACACCCACACAGACACTCAGCACTTGTTTACATTGACCTGACATGTAATGAGGTAGACTAAAGTTTTGTCCAAAAAGGAAATATACAAGGCAAAATATGGAGTTCTGTCAAGGAAGATGCCAACTATATGATGAAAGGAAGGGCCTTGAACTGCCTAAACAATAATTTAAAGGTTAAATGGTGGATTGGTGACTTCCGAAAAAGGTTTCATTAGTCTTAAAGTAGAAAGATGTGAACAGACAATGGACACACACACACACAAATTCAAACACAAACTTGCACATACACCCAAGGAAACACCCACAGAGAAAGTCTCAGAAAACACACAAAGACATACACACTCACAGACACACACAGAAAACACACAAAGACTTACACACATACACAGAGAGACAACCACAGAACGCATATAAATACACACACACACACACAGACACCCACAGAAAACACACAAAGACATATATACTCACACACCCTCACTGTGACATCCACAGAAGACACAGAAAGATATACACACACAACCTCACAGAGACACCCACAGACATACATACACACACGCGCGTGCGCGCGCGCTCACAGAGACATCCACAGAAAATACACGAAGACATACACATCCACCTTCAAAGAGGCATCACAGAAAATACACAGACATACACACAGACACCATCAATGAGACACCCACAGAAAATGCACAAAGACATACGCTCACACCCTCACAGAGACATCCACAGAAAATGCACAAAGACATACACACACACACCCTTACAGAGACATCCACAGAAAATGCTCAAAGACATACACACACACCCTCACAGAGACATCCACAGAAAATGCACAAAAACAGACACACACACACCCTCACAGAGCGACCCACAGAAAAAAATACACACACACTTATAGAGACACCAACAAAAGCACAAAGACATAAACACACAGATACCCACAGAAACATTTGCAGGAGGTAACATTTCTGCACATTGCCATCCCCTAAATCAACATGTGTGACATGCATGATAAAATTAAATTATGAGATCACTTTTTAAAGAATCATATTTGTAAATGTGCAAACAAAAATACTTTGAATTTAAAATTGCACATTAATGATCTGTCAGAATGGGTAGATGAATAAAAGTAGTTTTGAAAGGTTAACATATGTTTCCCCATGGGTTTTCCCATTTTCCCCAACCAAGAGCATCACTTCAAATCTGGTGTACAAATGTTCCCATTTGTCAGCTGTACTTAGATTTTGAAAAGGCTGTACTCTATATGGTCTTGTAGGAACCATAAGCTGTGGTATTCAGTCTCATACCATTAGATCTGGTTAAATGTAGGATTTAGACTTATTTGTATGTATTTCAAAATTAAGTCCGCTGTAGTGTAAACTGAACAGTGTTAACACTGATCAATCAGCTTGAGAGTATAACATTTTATGCAGATGTAAAAATCTTAGATAAAATGCTTTCTGGCATCTAGAAAGTCCTTGCATAAATGGTCAGTAAACTGGAATGTAATTAAAATATTTATATATATATATATATATATATATATATATATATATATATATATATATATATATATATATATATATATATATATATATATATATATATATATATATATATAAATAAAAAAAATCATATCTGCCAAAAGGGCACCTACCATTTGTGTAATGGAGGAAACATTTCTGCATGATTTTAAATATAGAATTTCTACAAGTCTGTCTCAAACTGTGCATAGTGGTTTAGTGCACACTCAGAAATCCTCTCAAATGCTAATGCTTTACTCCTTGTAATAACATTTCCTGCACTCAATAGAACTCTGCTGTAGTGCCCTGTGGTGACTGCCAAAATGTAAAAATTTTTTTTTTAAAATAATAGTTATGCTTGCCTCATATATATATATATATATGCTAATTCCGCTGTGCACCGTATGCTGCCCCTCAAACACTGTGTGTAGGACCTGTGTGTGTATGAGTGTGTAGGAGTAGTGAGAGAGAGAGATTTATGGGCCTGGCTGATTCACTCAGTACAGCAAGGCAGAAACAGCTCAAACAAAAGAGAAAACAAAACTGTATCCCCACCATGCTTTATCTATTACTGTTGTGCACAGGGGAATGTAAGGAGACCATAAATGTATGTATTTGAGACATTTGTATATATTTAACTGGCCAACAGTTGAAATACCAGACTGGTTTAAAACCAGACAACAAGGAACTTTAAAAAAGGCCCATCACTCTCCCAAACTTATTTATAGTGGACTATTGTATATCAACCTAAACCAGACCTGCATGCAGTTATAGTTTAAGTTCAATGACTCTCAAGTAAAAAAAATTTCACTGGTTTAAGTTTAACTGGATTAGTACATATATGAGTTGTGCCTTATAAACTTATTTTTTCCTTTTTACATTTTTTTTTTTAATAGTAGTATCTTTGGATGGTAATAACAACATTTTCTGAAATTATAACAAATTACTACAAAGATAGATTTCGTTAAAGGGACATTTACCTAAAAATTGAATCCCCAAATAAATTGATATCTTTATTAAAGTCATTATTTATTTTGCTAACTATTACTGAAAAAGCAACATTATATTCCAAAGGGATCAGCTACGCTGTTGAATAAAAATATTCCAAGCTGCCGACAACATTGATACCAACAGTCATTGCCGAGAGGAGTTTTACTGTATATCTCAATAGGTGGTGATGCTGGTGAAATATTCCAACCAGCATCACCATTGACATTGGCGATGTAAAGTAAAGGATCCCTTTGTAATATATAGCAACGAGCCTAATAAATATAAGTATGTACCCCTAAACTGACATAACCCACCACTGCAAACTTACCCAACACTAATTAACCCCTAAACCGCCAATAGCCCACCACAATAAACTTCCCAACCTATTAACCCCTAAACCGCCAATAGCTCACCACAATAAACTTCTGAACCTAAAATCCCATAAAATGCCAATAGCCCATCATAATAAACTTCCTAACTTATAAACCCCTAAACCACCAATAGCCCACCCCAATAAACCCTACACTACTTAACCCCTAATCTGCCACAGCCCCCACCACAAGAAACCCCTCTAACCTATTAATCCCTAAACCATAAACCACCAAAACCCCCCAAAGCAAGAAACCCACCTAACCTAATAACCCTTAAACCATCACAACCCCCCAAAGCAAACTACGCCTACTCTACTTAACTACCTAAAGCTATTTACAGTTCTTTTAAATTTAAAATTAAAAATCCCTATTCTAAAGTAGAAGTAACCTCTTCTCCAAAAAAAAAGCTTTTTTTAAAAACTACTGATGTCCTGATAAGGGCATTAGCAGGACATTGCCCTAAAGATATTTAGCTCTTTTACATTTAAATAACAAATCTATTAAAAAAAAAAAACGACCCTAAAAAAAATTCCTATCTTAAAAGAAAAGTTTCCTTGATAAGGGCATTGACATTAGAAGAGCATTTGGTAGGGCACTGCCCTAAAGTAATCAAGCTCTTTTGACCAGGCAAAAACAACTCCCTAGTCTAAAAAAATCCAATCCTAAAAATCACTAAATTTAAAAAAATCCCTATCCTAAAGAACAATTGCCTTTGAAAGACATTTGGTAGGGCATTCTACCAGAAAAATGTTGTTAAAAAAAATACCCTAATCTAAATAAAAACAAGTCCTCAC
Organism: Bombina bombina; assembly: GCF_027579735.1. NCBI lineage: Eukaryota > Metazoa > Chordata > Amphibia > Anura > Bombinatoridae > Bombina > Bombina bombina. The sequence continues at coordinate 586,392,235 of NC_069504.1, forward strand.
CTAAAAAAACTCACCCAACTTGAATCTGGCTCCTACATGCTCAACTCTGGCGGTGCTCCTCTTCATCCAGGCAGCAGTCCATCTTCATCCAGGTGGTGATCCATTTTCAGCCATCTTCTTCAATGGCACTGGTCCACCAGGGAAGTCTTCATCCATCTTCCACCTGATGTGTCTTCTTAGCTTCTCATCTTCTTATCTTTGAATCTTCTGCCCCTGACAGCCTCTTCATCCAGTCACCAATGCCCACTGAAGTTTGAATAAAAGAAGCTTTCATTCTAGTGGCTGATTTTAATTTGAAATTAAAAATCAGCCAATAAGAATGCAAGAGTACCCCTATATAAAGGGGGTACCTCTCATTTCGACTTCAGTGTGCGGCAGTGACCGCATGAAGAGAATGTCGGGCATTGAAGATTTGAATATAAAAAGATGAGTAAAAACTTTGGGGTGTTTTTACAGTGATATTTTAGGAAAAGTTTTTTTTTTTAGAATATACTTTTTATTCTTAGCAAAATAGCTTAATTTGCTTTAGGGCAATGCCTCACCAAATGCGCTATTCAGGGCAACTTTTTTAAGATAGGTTTTTTTTAACTTAGTGACTTAGTAATTTTTTTTAGGATTGGGTTTTTCTTTAGAATAGGGGGCCCCATTACATATGCGGTGTCGCCCTCAAAAGCCGGTGACGCCGATTTTTGTGTGATTTTGGTATTACATATATGACGTAGCATACAAGTTACTCGCGTATATTTCACCCGTCAGCCATATTATTTTCTCCCGTAGACTAACATAGAACAGCCGTGCAATTTGGTATCCAATATACAGCGTAAGGAATTTTTCAGAAAATCTACTCCATTCTCATCTCGCCACACATGGCAGGCGCAGCAACCCTTGCACTGACTAAAAAAGCAACATAACTCCCTGGAAGTCTTAACAAACACATACATATAAGCAGCATCTCAAGTAGTTAAAAGGGACAGTATACTATAAAATGGTATGAGATTGGTTTTTGTAAGGTTTATTTGTGTATTTGAAATAGCTGATTTTGTTGTTTGAAGCCACAACCTAATCAAATGGATTGAGCTTGTAGGTATAATTAGACCTCATTACTTTATCACATTGTGTACATATACTTGCTTCTTTACTTTATATTTTTTCTTTAAAAAATCACCACTACTTGGAAAAAACAATGATAAATCATAATTATCCTTAACCTTATCTCTTTAAAAACCACTGGGAGTGTAATTTATTCTACTGTTAACACAGCTTGACATTGATGCCAAAATATATAAAGGGACAGTCAAGTCCAAAGAAAACCTTGTTTCAAATAAAACAAACAAAAGTTCGCGAACGGGCAAACCAGGCGAACCGCCATTGACTTCAATAGGCAGGCGAATTTTAAAACCCACAAGGACTCTTTCTGGCCACAAAAGTGATGGAAAAGGTGTTTCAAGGGGACTAACACCTGGACTGTGGCATGCCGGAGGGGGATCCATGGCAAAACTCCCATGTAAAATTACATAGTTGATGCAGAGTCTGTTTTTAATCCATAAAGGGCATAAATCACCTAAAATTCCTAAATTGTTTGGAATAAAGTGCTTTAAAACATCAGGTATGATGTTGTATCGTTCAGGTAGTGTAAGGGTTATGCCCGCTTCACAGTGACAGACCAAACTCCCTGTTTAGTCCATTTGCACAACCGCAAACTCCCCATTTGCACAAGGTTGGATACCAAGCTAGCCATGTCCCGTTCCTTGTCCTCACTGATGTCACTGCGTGTGCAATCACTTCCTGGGGTAACAGAAAATGCTCCACCCACAAGATGCTCCTATTATATTACTGCACTGAGGATGCTGCCTGTATCTGTGTGTCCTGCTCCCTTGCCGGAGAGCACAGGGGACACCAGGTCGAGCTGCTGAATGAGGCTTCTGAGAAGAAGAAAAAGAAACTGAGAAATGTTCTGCAGAAACTGACCACAAAGAGAGAGGAGACTGAGAAAAGAGTCCAGAGTCTGCAGAAGCACAGGAGAGGGGTGCAAGAGAAAGCAGCTGGTGTAACAGAGAGACTGACTGCCCTGATTAGGGACATCAGGAAACAGCTGGAAGACCTAGAGAAGCGAGTCCTGAGTGAGATTACCCGGCAGCAGGAGCAGGTTTTACTCACAATCTCTGATCTGATCCCGCAGCTGGGAAAAAGAGAATGACGAGCTAACCAGGAAGATTTGTAACATTGAGGAGCTGTGCAACATGACTGACCCATTAACTGTCCTACAAGAACAGGAATCACACAGAGATGAGATGCTTGGTCGGTCCTCCTACATTCAATTTGGGGCACTGTGCATGCAATCTAATTAGTAATGTCGCGAACCTAAAAATTTCGGTTCGCGAACGGCAGACTCGAACTTCCGCAACTGTTCGTGAACCGGCGAACCGGGCGAACCGCCACTGACTTCAATAGGCAGGCGAACTTTAAAACTAACAGGGACTCTTTCTGGCCACAATAGTGATGGAAAAGTTGTTTCAAGGGGACTAACACCTTGACTGTGGCATGCCGGAGGGGGATCCATGGCAAAACTCTCACGGAAAATTACATAGTTGATGCAGAGTCTGGTTTTAAGCCATAAAGGGCATAAATCACCTAACATTCCTAAATTGTTTGGAATAACGTGCTTTAAAACATCAGGTATGATGTTGTATCGATCAGGTAATGTAAGGGTTACGCCTGCTTCACAGTGACAGACCAAACTCCCCGTTTAACGCACCGCAAACAACCGCAAACAGTCCATTTGCACAACCACGAGATAGATAGATTTGATAGATACATAGATACATAGATTAGATAGATAGATCAATAGATGCAATATACATTTGATAGATACGATAGATAGATAGATGATAGATAGATTTGATAGATAAATAGATAGATTTGATAGATATATAATTTCCCAGACAGAGAATTACAAGACGTGCGGTCTGGGACCCATGGTAAGGCAGTTGCGGTGCCAGGGGACGTGTCCTCCTACTTCAAATTTGGGGTACTGCGCGTGCAATCTACTGTGGAATCAGATATGAGTGGTGTGTTAAGTAGTACTATTCTGATCAGTTTAATACCTGTTACCCCCCCAATCGGGGGAGGTGTATATGTCATGGATTTTAGGAACCGGGAGATGGAAAAATATGCTTGTTCATTCCTCCTACTTCAAATTTGGGGCAGTGCGCGTGCTATCGTGGCGGGACATTTAGCCGACGGCCATTTGGCCAACAGACATTTGTCCGATGGACATTTTGCCCGAAACACCAGTGGCTGTCACAAAACAGTCTGGCCATGAGATAGATAGATTTGATAGATAGATACATAGATTACATAGATCAATAGATGCAATATACATTTGATAGATACAATTGATAGCTATATAGATTTGATAGATAAATAGATAGATTTGATAGATATATAATTTCACAGACAGAGAATTACATGACGTGCGGTTTGGGACCCATGGTAAGGTTCCCAGAGGCAGTTGCGGCACCAGGGGACGTGTATATGGCATGGATTTTAGGAACCGGGAGATGGAAAAAGATGCTTGGTCGGTCCTCCTACTTCAAATTTGGGGCACTGCGCGTGCAATCGTGGCCGGACTTTTAGCCGATGGACATTTGTCCGACGGACATTTGGCTGAAACACCAGTGGCTGTCACAAAACAGTCCGGTCACGAGATACATAGATTTGATAGATAGATACATAGATTACATAGATCAATAGATGCAATATACATTTGATAGATACGATTGATAGTTATATAGATTTGATAGATAAACAGATAGATTTGATAGATATATAATTTCACAGACAGAGAATTACAAGACGTGCGGTCTGACACCCATGGTAAGGTTCCCAGAGGCAGTTGCGGCGCCAGGGGACGTGTATATGGCATGGATTTTAGGAACCGGGAGATGGAAAAAGATGCTTGTTCGGTCCTCCTACTTCAAATTTGGGGCACTGCGCGTGCAATCGTCGCCGGACTTTTAGCCGATGGACATTTGTCCGATGGACATTTGGCCTAAACACCAGTGGCTGTCACAAAACAGTCCGGCCACGAGATAGATAGATTTGATAGATAGATACATAGATTACATAGATCAATAGATGCAATATACATTTGATAGATACAATTGATAGATAGATTTGATAGATAAATAGATAAATTTGATAAATATATAATTTCACAGACAGAGAATTACAAGACGTGCGGTCTGGGACCCATGGTAAGGTTCCCAGAGGCAGTTGCGGCGCCAGGGGATGTGTATATGGCATGGATTTTAGGAACCGGGAGATGGAAAAAGATGCTTGTTCGGTCCTCCTACTTCAAATTTGGGGCACTGCGCGTGCAATCGTGGCCGGACTTTTAGCCGACGGACATTTGTCCGACGGACATTTGGCCGAAACAACAGTGGCTGTCACAAAACAGTCGGGCCACGAGATAGATAGATTTGATAGATAGATACATAGATTACATAGATCAATAGATGCAATATACATTTGATGGATACGATTGATAGTTAGATAGATTTGATAGATAAATAGATAGATTTGATAGATATATAATTTCCCAGACAGAGAATTACAAGACGTGCGGTCTGGGACCCATGGTAAGGTTACTTCCTTTTGCACAATCGAGTACACGTTGGGGATTGCCTTTTGTGCAAAGAAATTTCGGCCGGGTACCTTCCACTGCGGTGTCCCCTATCAGGGGATGTGTATATGGCATGGATTTTAGGAAACGGGAGATGGAAAAAGATGCTTGGTTGGTCATCCTACTTCAAATTTGGGGCACTGCGCGTGCAATCTAATGTGCCACCAGATAGGAGTGGTGTGTTAAGTAGTACTATTCCTATCAGTTTAATCCTGTTAAGTGTCTTTTTTTTGTTTTGTTTTTGAAGCCACAGTGCAGCACCAGAGGCCAGAAAAATTTGGCATGTACACATGCCTGAAAAATTAGGTATTGTTGCAGCCGCTGCTGTAGCAGCGGCCAGAAAAATTAATGTTTGTTTCCCAGGCAGAAAGTGCCCTAAAACATTGCGACTTGAACCCTAGTTGGTGGCGGATAAGTCACGCAAGTCATCCGGCATTTGAATATAAAATACAGCAGCGTGTGGACCATTTTTAGCCCAAGGCAGCTCATCTCATCATTCCTTTTTTACTCCAATGTATCGCCCAATGTCAGTCCCTTCGGGATCCATCCCTCATTCATCTTAATAAAGGTGAGGTAATCTAGACTTTTTTGACCTAGGCGACTTCTCTTCTCAGTGACAATACCTTCTGCTGCACTGAAGGTTCTTTCTGACAGGACACTTGAAGCGGGGCAGGCCAGAAGTTCTATTGCAAATTGGGATAGCTCAGGCCACAGGTCAAGCCTGAACACCCAGTAGTCAAGGGGTTGATAGCTCCTTAGAGTGTTGAGATCTGCAGTTAAGGCAAGGTAGTCTGCTACCTGTCAGTCGAGTCGTTCTCTGAGGGTGGACCCCGAAGGGCTGTGGCTATGCATAGAAATTAAAAAGCTCTGCATGTCCTCCATCAACAACACGTCTGTAAAGCGTCCTGCCCTTGCCGGCGTGGTCGTGGGAGTCGGAGGATTACTTTCAGCTCTTCCCCTGTTAGATTCACGTTGTGCTGTGACATCACCCTTATACGCTGTGTAAAGCATACTTTTTAATTTATTTTGGAAATGCTGCATCCTTTCCGACTTGTTGTAATTCGGTAACATTTCTGGCACTTTATGCTTATACCGGGGGTCTAGTAGCGTGGACACCCAGTACAGGTCGTTCTCCTTCAGCTTTTTTATACGAGGGTCCCTCAACAGGCACGACAGCATGAAAGACCCCATTAGCACAAGGTTGGATGCCGAGCTACTCATGTCCCGTTCCTCGTCCTCAGTGATGTCACTGAAGGTATCTTCTTCCCCCCAGCCACGTACAACACCACGGGTACCAGATAGGTGACAACGAGCACCCTGGGATGCCTGTTGTGGTTGGTCTTCCTCCTCCTCCTCAAAGCCACATTCCTCCTCTGACTCCTCTTCCTCACAATCCTCTTCCAGCATTGCTGCAGGTCCAGCAAGCGATGCTGATAAGGCAGTTTTTGGTGGTGACGGTGACCACAACTCTTCCTCTTCCTCTTCACGCTCATCTACGGCTTGATCCAGCACTCTTTGCAGCGCACACTCCAGGAAGAAAACAAATGGTATGATGTCACTGATGGTGCCTTCGGTGCGACTGACTAGGTGTGTCACCTCCTCAAAAGGACGCATGAGCCTACAGGCATTGCGCATGAGCGCCCAGTAACGTGGAAAAAAATTCCCAGCTCCGCAGAGGCTGTCCTAGCACCCCGGTCATACAAATACTCGTTAACGGCCTTTTCTTGTTGGAGCAGGCGGTCGAACATTAGGAGTGTTGAATTCCAACGTGTCGGGCTGTCGCAAATCAAGCGCCTCACTGGCATGTTGTTTCGCCGCTGGATATCGGAAAAGTGCGCCATGGCCGTGTAAGAACGCCTCAAATGGCCACACACCTTCCTGGCCTGCTTCAGGACATCCTGTAAGCCTGGGTACTTATGCACAAAGCGTTGTACAATCACATTACACACATGTGCCATGCACGGCACATGTGTCAACTTGCACAATTTCAATGCCGCCACCAAATTACTTCCGTTGTCAGAAACCACTTTGCCGATCTCCAGTTGGTGCGGAGTCAGCCACTGATCCATCTGTGCGTTCAGGGCGGACAGGAGTGCTGGTCCGGTGTGACTCTCTGCTTTCAGGCAAGTCAACCCCAAGACGGCATGACACTGCCGTATCCGGGATGTGGAATAGTACCTGCGGAGCTGGGGGGGTGCCGTTGATGTGGAGTAGTGATGTCCCGAACTGTTCGCCCGCGAACGGTTCACAGTGAACATAGCTTGTTCGCGTTCGTGTCTGCGGGCAAACACATGGCGATGTTCGATCCGCCCCTATGTGTCATCATTGAGGAAACTTTGACAATGTATGTCACAGCCGTCTGACACATTAGAGCCAATCAACATCAGACACTCCCTCACAGACCCTCCCAGCTACTCGGAATCCGCCATTTTAGACTCATAACGACCGTCCTTTCTTAATGAGAGGACGTGTTGTGTTTTTGCTCCTGACATTAATAGGAAAAACATAGCAAGGCTAGTGTATTTAGTGTCCACTACAGTCCAGAAGGACTCCACTCATCTCTGCTGCAAGGATAGCACCCCAAAAAGCCCTTTTTAGGACTATATTTCATGCCGTTTTTTTTTTTTTTCGTATTTTTTTTATTAGCATTTGCCTGGCTTTCAGCCTGTGTGTTTAAGGCTCACAGCATATGCTGTGATTACTGCCACCACTGATATCTCCCTAACAACATTAGTTTAAATTTAACTAACCAAAAATTTTAATTATTTTTGCTAGTGTAATTTTTTTTCATTTTCTATCAGGCCTGTGTCACACAGCATATACTCTGGTTCATTGCTCTGTGCCAGCCACTAGTGTTAATATCCATTTATAACATTAGTTTAAATTTAGTTTTTTTTATTTAAATCATTTTTCTAGTGTAATCTAATTACATTTTCTATCAGGCCTGTGTCTGTCAGGCTCACTCAGCATTAATATACCTCATTTTTTTTCAGTCTTTTGGTTAATTGGTCTGTGCCAGGCAGCCACCACTCATATCTTCTTCACCTTAATTTAAATATAAAAAAAAAAGGTTAAATTTGTTTGATAGTGTAATCTAATATAATTTTCTATCAGGCCTGTGTGTTTTGCTGACATACAGAGCCTACTGTGTTTACTTGCTGCCCTCCCTAGTCTATGAGCCACGACTCATATGTGTTTAACCTTTTTTTAATTTCCCCCCCAAAAAAATAATTTAAATCATTTTTCTAGTGTAATCTAATAGTATTTTCTATCAGGCGTGTGTGTATCTGACTTACAGAGCCTACTGTTTTTAATAGCTGCCCTTCCAAGGCTATCAGCCACGACTCATATGCATGTGCTTAACCTTTTTCTTTAAATTCCCCCAAAAAAGTCTTTAAATCATTATGCTAGTGCAATCTAATTTTATTTTCTATCAGGCCTGTGTCTAACTGTCTATTTGACTTACACAGCATACTGTTGTTAATTGCTGCCCTACGTAGCAGCCAGCCAGTGCGACTACTCATATGTGCATTGCACTTCTTAACATAATTTTAATATTAAAATCTAAAATTTTAAAATATTTTGCTAGTGTAATCTAACTTAATTTTCTATCAGGCCTGTGTTTTTGTCACTTACACAGCATACTGTGTTAAATTGCTGCCCTACCTACCATCCACGACTCATATCTGCCAGCCTGTGTGCCAGGCCCAACTAGCCAATTAGTGGCACCAATCATAATTCTTGTAACAGTATCAAAAAAATTAAAATTCATAATTTTTTGAACTGCAAATTTTCAGTCTACTAGTGCCATTGAATTGCAGTTTCCTCCTGCCTGGCAGCCTGTGTGCCAGGCACAAACTAGCCAATTAGTGCCACCAATCCTAGTTGTTGTAAAAGTATTGTTAACCTTTAAAATTCCAAATTGATTGCTTGTGATTCATCAGTTTGCTCGTGCCATTGAATTGCACTTTCCTCCTGCCTGCCAGCGTGTTTTCCAGGCCCAACTAGCCAATTAGTGGAACCAATCATAATTCTTGTAACAGTATATAAAAAAATAAAAATCATAATTTTTTGGACTGCAAATATTCAGTCTCCTAGTGCCATTGAATTGCATTTACCTCCTGCCTGCCAGCCTGTGTGCCAGGCCGTCTTGCCAACTATTTACACCAATCATAATTGTTGTCACAGTATTGTTACTAATTAAAATTAAAAAAAATTGATTGTTGATCTTAATCCTCAGTTTGCTCGTGCCATTGAATTGCACTTTTCTACTGCCTTCCAAGCCTGTGTGCCAGGCCTACTTTCAAAATATTTACACCAATCACATTTGTTGTCACAGTATTCTTAATAATTAAAAATTAAATTTTTTGGTAATTGTTGTTCTGAATCCTCAGTTTGCTTGTGCCATTGAATTGCACTTTCCTCCTGCCTTGCAGCCTGTGTGCCAGGCCCACCTAGCCAATTATTCCCAGCAATCATATTTCTTTTAACAGTATTGCAAAAATTGTCAATCATCACTGTTTTGACTGTAAGTATTCAGTCTCCTAGTGTCCTTGAATTGCATTTACCTCCTGCCTGCCAGCCTTTTGTGCCAGGCCGTCTTGCCAACTATTCACACCAATCATAATTGTTGTCACAGTATAGTTACAAATTTAAATTAATTTTTTTTTGATTGTTGATCTTAATCCTCAGTTTGCTCGTGCCATTGAATTGCACTTTTCTCCTGCCTGCCAGCCTGTGTGCCAGGCCTACTTTCAAAATATTTACACCAATCATATTTGTTGTCACAGTATTCTTAATAATTTAAAATTAAAATTTTTGGTAATAGTTGTTCTGAATCCTCAGTTTGCTCATGCCATTGAATTGGCTAATCATGCAGGCCATATAGAGCTGCCACCATTCGGTGTTGTATCAGCTATTAAAATAATAAGAACTGTACTATCAAAATACAGCCAATGAAGGGCCTATGAAGACTGAGCAAAGGTTGGATTGTAGTATTTTGTTCGGCTAATCATGATGGCCATGTAGACCACCCGTAACAGGGATGAAAGTGCTAAGAATAGTACTAATTGAAACAACCGAGTTAGCCATGGGTGTTAGTCTAAGACCACTCGGCTTTTTTTTGGGTTTGGGTGCAGCTAATCATGAAGGCCAGATAGACCTGCCACCATTTGGTGTTGTAACAGGTATTAAACTGCAAAGAACAGTACTACTTAACACAACCTACTTACCATGGGTCCCAGAGCATATGTTTGGTTATTATATTTTGTAAGGGTAATCATGCAGGCCATATAGACCTCCACCGATAGGGTGAGTATGAGTAACAGCTATTAAAATGCTAAGGACATTACTAATTAACACAACATAGTTACCATGGGTCGCAGACCAAGAGCAGATGTCTTATTATTATATTTTGTATGGGTAATCATCCAGGCCGTATAGACCTCACCAAATAGGGGGAGTTACAGAGATTAAAGTGCTAAGACAGGTAGTACTTGAAACACAACCTAGTTAAAATGGGTACCAGACCGCATGTCTTATTATTATATTTTTTCAGGGTAATCAGGCAGGCCATATAGACCACCCCCGATAGGGGGGGATAACAGGGATTAAAGTGCTAAGAAAATTACTAATTAACACAAGCTAGTTATCATGGGTCCAACACCGTGTGTCTTGATGTTATACTTTGTCAGGGTAATCATGCAGGCCATATAGACCTCCCTTGATAGGGGGAGTAACAGGGATTACAGTTATAAGAATAGTACTTCTTAAACACAACCTAATTACCATGGGTCCAAGACCAGATGTTTTCTTATTATACTTTGTCAGGCTAATCATGCAGGCCATATAGAGCTCCAACAAAAGGGGGGGTAAGAGGGATTCAAGTGATAAGAAAAGTTTTACTTAACACAACAAAATTACCATGGGTCCTAGACCGCGTGTCTTGTTGTTATACTTTGTCAGGGTAATCATAACCGCCATATAGACCTCCACCAATAGGGGGAGTTACAGGGCTGAAAGTGCAAAGAATAGTACTACTTAACACAACCTAGTTGGGTCCAAGACCGCATGTTTAATTATTAGACTTTATCAGGGTAATTATATATCTAACAAATCTATCTATTTCTCTTTTATTGATTCTATCTAACTACTAATCTATGTATATCTATCTATCTATCCTATCTATCGATCTATCTTCTGTCCGGGATGTTTTGAGACAGCCACTTGTGTTTCTGACAAATTTGAAGTAGGAGGACAGAACAATCATCTTCTTCCATCTCCCGGTTCCACAAATGAAGGCCATATAGACCTCATCTGATAGGGGGAGTAACAGGTTGTAGTAAAATGTTAAGAATATTACTACTTAACACACCACGGGTCACAGACCACATGTCTTATTGTTATACTCTGTCAGGGAAATTATATATTTTTCAAATCGATTTATTTATATATCAAATCGATCGAACTATCAGACGTATCGATCAAATGTAGATTGCATCTATTGATCGATGTAATTCGTATTTATAAAATGTATATTACATATTTTGGGTGATGCCATTCGTATCTATAAAATGTATATTGCATCTTTGATTCGATAACATTTGTATCTATCAAATGTATATTACATCTATTGATCGATGTAATTCGTATCTATCGAATGTATATTGCATCTATTGAGCTATGTACAGTGTATCGATCATATGTATATTGCATCGATTGAGCTATGTAATCTATGTATCTATCTATCAAATCTATCTATCTCGTGGTTGTGCAAGTGGACTGTTTGCGGTTGATTGCGGTGCGTAACACTTGGAGTTTGCTCTGTCACTGTGATGCGGCCGTAACCCTTACACTACCTGATAGATAAGACATCATAACTGATGTTTTAAAGCACGTTATTGCAAACAATTTGGGAATGTTAGTTGATTTAGGCCCTTTATGGGTTAAAAGCAGACTCTCCATAAACTATGTAATTTTCCATGGGAGTTTTGCCATGGATCCCCCTCCAGCATGCCACAGTCCAGGTGTTAGTACCCTTGAAACAACTTTTCCATCACTATTGTGGCCAGAAAGAGTCCTTGTAGGTTTTAAAGTTCGCCTGCCTATTGAAGTCGCGAACAATACCGGAAGTTCAAGTCCGCCATTCGCAAACTGAAATTTTTAGGTTCGCGACATCACTAATGTGGAGCAAGACGCAGCAGCAGAAGAGGACTCAGCTGAGGAGGTTATGAAGAGGATGGAGTAGGAGGAGTAGAGGAGGTGGCAGCAGGCCTGCCTGCAAGTCGTGGCGGTGTCACCAACTCCTCCTCTGCAGAGCCACGCATTCCATGCTTGGCAGCCGTCAGCAGGTTTACCCAATGCGCAGTGTAGGTGATATACCTGCCCTGACCATGCTTTGCAGACCAGCTATCAGTGGTCATATGGACCCTTGCCCCAACACTGTGTGCAAGACATGCCATTACTTCCTTTCGCACAATCGAGTAAAGGTTGGGGATTGCCTTTTGTGAAAAGAAATTTCGGCCGGGTACCTTCCACTGCGGTGTCCCAATAGCTACAAATTTTTTTAACGCCTCTGACTCCACCAGCTTGTATGGTAAAAGCTGGCGGGCTAAGAGTTCAGACAAGCCAGCTGTCAGACGCCGGGCAAGGGGGTGACTTTGTGACATTGGCTTCTTACGCTCAAACATGTCCTTGACAGACACCTGACTGTGGGCAGATGAGCATGAACTGCTCTGGAAGAGAGACGGAGTGGCGGATGGTTGAGAGGGGGCAAGGAGGACAGCAGTAGTTGACGTGGCTGAAGATGCTGGACCAGGAGGAGGATGGCGGCTTTGAGTTTTTGTGCTGCTTCTACTCATGTGTTGATCCCATAGGCGTTTGTGATGTGAGATCATGTGCCTTCGCAAAGCAGTTGTACCTAGGTGGGTGTTGCACTTCCCATGACTCAGTTTCTTTTGGCACAGGTTGCAAATGGCATCGCTGTTGTCAGAGGCAGACACACAAAAAAAATGCCGCACTGCTGAGCTCTGCGATGACAGCATTCTGGTGGTGGCAACAGCATGCGTTGATTGGAGTGCTGTCTGGCTGACCCTGGGTGCCGATGCATGCTGTCTGACTGTGCCACTAGCTCCTTGCGACAACCTCCCCCTGCTTCCAACTCGTCTCCTCCTCCTCTCTGTCTCCCCATCTGAACTTTCCCCCTGTTCTTCCTCTCTTCTAGCGGGCACCCACGTGACATCCATGGACGCATCGTCATCATCAACCGCTTCACTTGTATCTGACAAAACAACAAAGAAAGCAGCAGTGGGTACAACATCATCATCATCACACCGCACGTCCATGTCTGTAATGCTGCCTGACTGAGACATATCACTGTTATCTACATCCTCTGTCAATGATGGTTGCGCATCACTCATTTCTTCCAACTGATGTGTAAAAAACTCCTCTGACACATCAAGTGAAGCGGCTGTGGTGCTAGTGTTGGTGGTGGCGGCAGGCGGGCGAGTGGTGGTAACTTGATAGGTGCCCGAAAAAAAGCTGGAGGAGGATGATGCGTTAAGGTTTGAAACAGAAGCTATAGAAGATTGGGTGTCCTGTGTTAAAAAGTCAACTATGTCCTCCTCAGAATTTTTCGAGTTCATGGGACGTGGCCTCTGAACACTGGGCATTATTCTATGGCCAAAGGGAATCACAGCACCACGACCACGACGGCACCTGCGGGGTGGCCTGCCTCTGCCTGTCATTTTTTTTTAAATGTACACTTACACTACTATTAAACAAAATATGAGTGGTGGCACTGGGCAAGTGGGCACAGTATACGCTGTGAGCCTGACACAAAAAAGCAGACTGATGTTTCACAGTCCAAAAAGTTTTTTTTTTTTTAAATGTACACTTACACTACTATTAAACAAGATATGAGTGGTGGCACTGGGCAAGTGGGCACAGTATACGCTGTGAGCCTGGCACACACGCTGGCAGGCAACTGCAATTAGATTACACTAGCAGACTGATGTTTCACAGTAAAAAAGTTTTTTTTTAGAAAATTTACACTACTGTTACAACAGATATGAGTGGTGGCACTAGTTGGCAAGTGGGCCTGGCACACACGCTGGCAGGCAGGCAACTGCTATTAGATTACACTAGCAGACTGATGTTTCACAGTCAAAAAAGTTTTTTTTTAAATATTTACACTACTCTTACAACAGATATGAGTGGTGGCAGTAGTTGGCAAGTGGGCCTGGCACAAACGCTTGCAGGCAGGCAGGCAGACAACTGCAATTAGTTTACACTAGCAGACTGATGTTTCACAGTCAAAAAAGTTTTTTTTTAAAAAATTTACACTACTGTTACAACAGATATGAGTGGTGGCACTAGTTGGCAAGTGGGCCTGGCACACACGCTGGCAGGCAGGCAACTGCAATTAGATTACACTAGCAGACTGATGTTTCACTGTCAAAAATTTTTTTTTTACAAAATTTACACTACTGTTACAACAGATATGAGTGGTGGCACTAGTTGGCAAGTGGGCCTGGCACACACGCTTGCAGGCAGGCAACTGCAATTAGATTACACTAGCAGACTGATGTTTCACAGTCAAACATTTTTTTTTAAAATATTTACACTACTGTTACAACAGATATGAGTGGTGGCACTAGTTGGCAAGTTGGCCTGGCACACACACTGGCAGGCAGGCAACTGCAATTAGATTACACTAGCATACTGATGTTTCTCAGTCAAAAAAGTTTTTTATTACAAAATTTACACTACTGTTACAACAGATATGAGTGGTGGCACTTAGAAAGTGGGCCTGACACACACACTGGCAGGCAGGCAACTGCAATTAGATTACACTAGCAGACTGATGTTTCACAGTCAAAAAAGTTTGTTTTTTTAAATTTACAATACTGTTACAACAGATATGAGTGGTGGCGCTTGTTGGCAAGTGAGCCTGGCACACACGCTGGCAGGCAGGCAACTGCAATTAGATTGCACTAGCAGACTGTTTCACAGTCAAAAAAGTTTTTTTTTAAAAAAAATTACACTACTTTTACAACAGATATGAGTGGTGGCACTAGTTGGCAAGTGGGCCTGGCACACACGCTGGCAGGCAGGCAACTGCAATTAGATTACACTAGCAGACTGATGTTTCACAGTCAATAAAGTTTTTTTTTCCAAAATTTACACTACTGTTACAACATATATGAGTGGTGGCACTAGTTGGCAAGTGGGCCTGGCACACACGCTGGCAGGCAGGCAACTGCAATTAGATTACACTAGCAGACTGATGTTTCACAGTAAAAAAAGTTTTTTTTTACAAAATTTACACTACTGTTACAACAGATATGAGTGGTGGCACTAGTTGGCAAGTGGGCCTGGCACACATGCTGGCAGGCAGGCAGGCAACTGCAATTAGATTACACTAGCAGACTGATGTTTCACAGTCAAAAAAGTTTTTTTTTAAATATTTACACTACTCTTACAACAGATATGAGTGGTGGCAGTAGTTGGCAAGTGGGCCTGGCACAAACGCTGGCAGGCAGGCAGGCAGACAACTGCAATTAGATTACACTAGTAGACTGATGTTTCACAGTCAAAAAAGTTTTTTTTTTTACAAAATTTACACTACTGTTACAACGATATGAGTGGTGGCACTAGTTGGCAAGTGGGCCTGGCACACACGCTGGCAGGCAGGCAACTGCAATTAGATTACACTAGCAGACTGATGTTTCACAGTCAAAAAAGTTTTTTTTTACAAAATTTACACTACTGTTAAAACAGATATGAGTGGTGGCACTAGTTGGCAAGTGGGCCTGGCACACACGCTGGCAGGCAGGCAACTGCTATTAGATTACACTAGCAGACTGATGTTTCACAGTCAAAAAAGTTTTTTTTTTTTACAAAATGTATACTACTGTTACAACAGATACGAGTGGTGGCACTAGTTGGCAAGTGGGCCTGGCACACACGCTGGCAGGCAGGCAACTGCAATTAGATTACACTAGCAGACTGATGTTTCACAGTCAAAAAAGTTTTTTTTTTTTTAAATTTACACTACTGTTACAACAGATATGAGTGGTGGCACTAGTTGGCAAGTGGGCCTGGCACACACGCTGGCAGGCAGGCAACTGCTATTAGATTACACTAGCAGACTGATGTTTCACAGTCAAAAAAGTTTTTTTTTTTACAAAATGTATACTACTGTTACAACAGATACGAGTGGTGGCACTAGTTGGCAAGTGGGCCTGGCACACACGCTGGCAGGCAGGCAACTGCAATTAGATTACACTAGCAGACTGATGTTTCACAGTCAAAAAAGTTTTTTTTTTTTTAAATTTACACTACTGTTACAACAGATATGAGTGGTGGCACTAGTTGGCAAGTGGGCCTGGCACACACGCTGGCAGGCAACTGCAATTAGTTTACACTAGCAGACTGATGTTTCACAGTCAAAAAAGTTTTTTTTTAAAAAATTTACACTACTGTTACAACAGATATGAGTGGTGGCACTAGTTGGCAAGTGGGCCTTGCACACACGCTGGCAGGCAGGCAACTGCAATTAGATTACACTAGCAGACTGATGTTTCACTGTCAAAAATTTTTTTTTTACAAAATTTACACTACTGTTACAACAGATATGAGTGGTGGCACTAGTTGGCAAGTGGGCCTGGCACACACGCTTGCAGGCAGGCAACTGCAATTAGATTACACTAGCAGACTGATGTTTCACAGTCAAACATTTTTTTTTAAAATATTTACACTACTGTTACAACAGATATGAGTGGTGGCACTAGTTGGCAAGTTGGCCTGGCACACACACTGGCAGGCAGGCAACTGCAATTAGATTACACAAGCATACTGATGTTTCTCAGTCAAAAAAGTTTTTTATTACAAAATTTACACTACTGTTACAACAGATATGAGTGGTGGCACTTAGAAAGTGGGCCTGACACACACACTGGCAGGCAGGCAACTGCAATTAGATTACACTAGCAGACTGATGTTTCACAGTCAAAAAAGTTTGTTTTTTTAAATTTACAATACTGTTACAACAGATATGAGTGGTGGCACTAGTTGGCAAGTGGGCCTGACACACACGCTGGCAGGCAGGCAACTGCTATTAGATTACACTAGCAGACTGATGTTTCACAGTCAAAAAAGTTTTTTTTTTACAAAATTTACACTACTGTTACAACAGATATGAGTGGTGGCACTGCAGACAGGCAACTGCAATTAGATTACACTAGCAGACTGATATTTCACAGTCAAAATTACACAGGCAAAAAAAAAAAAAAAAGATCTTCTAAGGGCTTTTTGGGGTGCTGTCCTTACAGCAGAGATCAGATGAGTCATTCAGGACTGTAGTGGACACTGAATACACTAGCCTAGCTATCAATTTCCCTATAAAATCATCATCAGCAGCACTATCCCTCCTCTCACTAAGAATGCAGGATCAGAATGAATCTAAAATGGCTGCTGCCCAGGAGCTGGGAGGGTCTGGGAGGGAGTGTCTGCTGCTGATTTGCTGAAATGTGTCTGCAGACTGTGAGATACAGGGTCAAAGTTTACTCAATGATGACAAATAGGTTGCGGATCAAACATTTAGGAACCGGGTGATGGAAAAAGATGCTTGGACACCCAGTACAGGTCATTCTCCTTCAGCCTTTTTATACGAGGGTCCCTCAACAGGCACGACAGCATGAAAGCCCCCATATGCCATTACTTCCTTTTGCACAATCGAGTACAGATATGGCATCGATTTTAGGAACCCGGAGATGATTTTAGGAACCGGGAGATGGAAAAAGATGCTTGGACACCCAGTACAGGTCGTTCTCCTTCAGCCATTTTATACGAGGGTCCCTCAACAGGCACGACAGCATGAAAGACCCCACATGCCATTACTTCCTTTTGCACAATCGAGTACAGGTATGGCATCGATTTTAGGAACCCGGAGATGATTTTAGGAACCGGGAGATGGAAAAAGATGCTTGGACACCCAGTACAGGTCGTTCTCCTTCAGCCTTTTTATACGAGGGTCCCTCAACAGGCACGACAGCATGAAAGACCCCATATGCCATTACTTCCTTTTGCACAATCGAGTACAGGTATGGCATCGATTTTAGGAACCCGGAGATGATTTTAGGAACTGGGAGTTTTAAAAAGATGCTTGGTCGGTCCGGCCACAAGATAGATAGATACATAGATTAGATAGATCAATAGATGCAATAGATACATTTGATGATAGATACGATAGATAGATAGATTTGATAGATAAATAGATAGATTTGATAGATAGATAATTTCCCAGACAGAGAATTACAAGACGGGCGGTCTGGGACCCATGGTAAGGTTCCCAGAGGCAGTTGCGGGGCCTGAGGCTCTGAATTTGGGGCACTGCGCGTGCATTCTACTGTGCCACCAGATATGAGTGGTGTGTTAAGTAATACTATTCTTATCAGTTTAATCCCTGTTACGTCCGCCATCAGGGGAAGTGTATATGGCATTGATTTATGAAATTTTGGCCGTGTACCTTCCACTGCGGTGTCCCAATAGCTACAAATTTTTGGATCGCCTCAGACTCCACCAGCTTGTATGGTAAAAGCTGGCGGGCTAAGAGTTCAGACAAGCCAGCTGTCAGACGCCGGGCAAGGGGGTAAGTTTGTGACATTGGCTTCTTACGCTCAAACATGTCCTTGACAGGCACCTTGACAGACACTGTGTCAAGATTCCGAGCGGAAGCTGTAGAAGATTGGGTGTCCTGTGTTAGCCAGTCAACTATGTGCTCCAAAGTTTTCGAGTTCAGGGTACGTGGCCTCTGAACACTGGGCATTATTCTAGGGACAAAGGGAATCACAGCACCACGACCACGACGGCCCCTGCGGGGTGGCCTGCCATTTTTTTTTTAATTAGTGGTACTATGCGTGCAAGCTACTATGACAACAGATATGAGTGGTGTGTTAAGTAGTACTATTCTTATCAATTTAATCCCTGTTACATCCCCTATCAGGGGACATGTATATGGCATGGATTTTAGGAACCGGGAAATGGAAAAAGATGCTTTGTTGGTCGGGGCACTGCGCATGCAATCTAATGTGCCACCAGATAGGAGTGGTGTGTTAAGTAGTACTATTCCTATCAGTTTAATCCCTGTTATGTGCCTTTTTTTTTGTTTCATTTTTGAAGCCACAGTGCAGCACCAGAGGCCAGAAAAATTTGGCATGTACACATGCCTGAAAAATGAGGTATTGTTGCAGACGCTGCTGTAGCAGCGGCCAGAAAAATTGATGTTTGTTTCCCTGGCAGAAAGTGCCCTAAAACATGGCGGCTTGAACCCTAGTTGGTGGCGGATAAGTCACGCAAGTCATCCTGCATTCATATAAAATACAGCAGCGTGTGGACCATTTTTAGCCCAAGGCAGCTCATCTCATCAGGCCTTTTTTACTCGAAAGCATCGCCCAATGTCAGTCCCTTCAGGATCCATCCCTCATTCATCTTAATAAAGGTGAGGTAATCAAGACTTTTTTTACCTAGGCGACTTCGCTTCTCAGTGACAATACCTCCTGCTGCACTGAAGGTCCGTTCCGACAGGACACTTGAAGCGGAGCAGGCCAGAAGTTCTATGGCAAATTGGGATAGCTCAGGCCACAGGTCAAGCCTGCACACCCAGTAGTCAAGGGGTTCATCGCTCCTCAGAGTGTCGAGATCTGCAGTTAAGGCGAGGTAGTCTGCTACCTGTCAGTTGAGTCGTTCTCTGAGGCTGGACCCCCGAAGGGCTGTGGCGATGCATAGGAGTTAAAAAGGTCTGCATGTCCTCCATCAACAACACGTCTGTAAAGCGTCCTGTCCTTCCTGGCGTGGTCATGGGAGGAGGAGTATTACTTTCACCTCTTCGAGGAGTATTACTTTCACCTCTTCCCCTGTTAGATTCCCGTTGTGCTGTGATATCACCCTTATATGCTGTGTAAAGCATACTTTTTAATTTATTTTTGAACTGCTCCATCCTTTCCGACTTGCGGGAATTTGGTAACATTTCAAGCACTTTATGCTTATACCGGGGGTCTAGTAGCGTGGACACCCAGTACAGTTCGTTCTCCTTCAGCTTTTTTATACGAGTGTCCCTCAACAGGCACGACAGCATGAAAGACCACATTTGCACAAGTTTGGATGCCAAGCTACTCATGCCCCGTTCCTCATCATCACTGATCTCACTGAAGGTATCTTCTTCCTCCCAGCCACATACAACACCACGGGTACCAGATAGGTGACAATGAGCACCCTGGGATGCCTGTTGTGCTTGGTCTTCCTCCTCCTCCTCCTCAAAGCCACATTGCTCCTCTGACTCCTCTTCCTCACAATCCTCTTCCTCCGTTGCCGCTGGTCCAGCAAGCGATGCTGATAAGGCTGTTTCTGGTGGTGATGGTGACCACAACTCTTCCTCTTCACGCTCATCTACGGCCTGATCCAGCACGCTCCAGGAAGAAAACAAATGGTATGATGTCGCTGATGGTGCCTTCGGTGCAACTGACTAGGTTTGTCACCTCCTCAAAAGGACGCATGAGCCTACAGGCATTGCGCATGAGCGTCTAGTAACATGGCAAAAAAATTCCCAGCTCCCCAGAGGCTGTCCTAGCACCCCGGTCATACAAATACTCATTAACAGTTTTTTCTTGTTGGAGCAGGCAGTCGAACATTAGGAGTGTTGAATTCCAATGTGTCGGGATGTCGCAAATCAAGCGCCTCACTGGCAGGTTGTTTCACCGCTGGATATCTGACAAGTGCGCCATGGCCGTGTAGGAACGCCTGAAATGGCCTTACACCTTCCTGGCCTGCTTCAGGACGTCCTGTAAGCCTGGGTACTTATGCACAAAACGTTGTACAATCAAATTACACACATGTGCCATGCACGGCACATGTGTCAACTTGCCCAATTTCAATGCCACCATCAAATTACTTCCGTTGTCAGAAACCACTTTGCCGATCTCCAGTTGGTGCGGAGTCATCCACTGATCCACCTGTGCTTTCAGGGCGGACAGGAGTGCTGCTGCGGTGTGACTCTCTGCTTTCAGGCAAGTCAACCCCAAGACGGGGTGACACTGCCGTATCCGGGATGTGGAATAGAACCTGGAGAGCTGGGTGGTGCCGTTGATGTGGAGCAAGACGCAGCAGCAGAAGAGGACTCAGCCGAGGAGGTTATGGAAGAGGATGGAGTAGAAGGAGTAGAGGAGGTGGCAGCAGGCCTGCCTGCAAGTCGTGGTGGTGTCACCAACTCCTCTGCAGAGCCAGGCATTCCATGCTTGTCAGCCGTCACCAGGTTTACCCAATGCGCAGTGTAGGTGATATACCTGCCCTGACCATGCTTTGCAGACCAGCTGTCAGTGGTCAGATGGACCCTTGCCCCAACACTGTGTGCCAGACATGCCATTACTTCCTTTTGCACAATCGAGTACAGGTTGGGGATTGCCTTTTGTGCAAAGAAATTTCAGCCGGGTACCTTCCACTGCAGTTTCCCAATAGCTACAAATTTTTTGAACACCTCAGACTCCACCAGCTTGTATGGTAAAAGCTGGTGGGCTAAGAGTTCAGACAAGCCAGCTGTCAGACGCCGGGCAAGGGGATGACTTGGTGACATTGGCTTCTTACGCTCAAACATGTCCTTGACAGACACCTGACTGTGGGCAGATGAGCATGAACTGCTCTGGAAGAGAGACGGAGTGGCAGATGGTTGAGAGGGGGCAAGGAGGACAGCAGTAGTTGACGTGGCTGAAGATGCTGGACCAGGAGGAGGATGGCGGCTTTGAGTTTTTGTGCTGCTTCTACTCATGTGTGGCGAGTGGTAAGTTGAGAGGTGCCCGAAGCTAAGCTAGAGGAGGAGGATGGTGATTCAAGGTTACGAGCGGAAGCTGTAGAAGATTGGGTGTCCTGTGTTATAAAGTCAACCATTTCATCAGAACTTTTCATGTTCATGGTACGTGGCCTAACACTGGGCATTATTCTATGGCCAAAGGGAATCACAGCACCACGACCATGACGGCCCCTGCGGGTTGGCCTGCCTCTGCCTGTAATTTTTTTTTTCAATTAGTGCTACTATGCGTGCAAGCTACTGTGAGTGGCTTGTGAGTGGCTGTGACAGTGCACTACTATTAAACAAGATAATATGAGTTGTGGCACTGGGCAAGTGGGCACAGTATACGCTGTGAGCCTGAAACAAAAAAGCAGACTGATGTTTCAAAGTCAAAATAGTTTGTTTATTTTTAAAATGTACACTTACACTACTATTAACCAAGATAATATGAGTGGTGGCACTGGACAAGTGGGCACAGTATACGCTGTGAGCCTGACATAAAAAAGCAGACTGATGTTTCACAGTCCAAAAAGTTTTTATTTTTTTAAATGTACACTTACACTACTATTAAACAAGATATGAGTGGTGCCACTGGGCAAGTGGGCACAGTATACGCTGTGAGCCTGGCACACACGCTTGCAGGCAGGCAACTGCAATTAGATTACACTAGCAGACTGATGTTTCACAGTCAAAAAAGTTTTTTTTTACAAAATTTACACTACTGTTACAACAGATATGAGTGGTGGCACTAGTTGGCAAGTGGGCCTGGCACACAAGCTGGCAGGCAGGCAACTACAATTAGATTACATTAGCAGACGGATGTTTCACAGTCAAAAAAGTTTTTTAAAAAAAATTTACACTACTGTTACAACAGATATGAGTGGTGGCACTAGTTGGCAAGTGAGCCTGGCACACACGCTGGCAGGCAGGCAACTGCAATTAGATTACACTAGCAGACTGATGTTTCACAGTCAAAAAAGTTAATTTTTTTTAAATTTACACTACTGTTACAACAGATATGAGTGGTGGCACTAGTTGGCAAGTGGGCCTGGCACACAGGCTGGCAGGCAGGCAACTGCAATTAGATTACACTAGCAGACTGATGTTTCACAGTCAAAAAGTTTTTTTTACAAAATTTACACTACTGTTACAACAGATATGAGTGGTGGCACTAGTTGGCAAGTGGGCCTGGCACACACGCTGGCAGGCAGGACACTGCAATTAGATTACACTAGCAGACTGATGTTTCACAGTCAAAAAAGTTTTTTTTTTTAAATTTACACTACTGCTACAACAGATATGAGTGGTGGCACTAGTTGGCAAGTGGGCCTGACACACACGCTGGCAGGCAGGCAACTGCAATTAGTTTACACTTGCAGACTGATGTTTCACAGTCAAAAAAGTTTTTTTTTACAAAATTTACACTAATGTTACAACAGATATGAGTGGTGGCACTTAGCAAGTGGGCCTGGCACACACGGTGGCAGGCAGGCAACTGCAATTAGATTACACTAGCAGACTGATGTTTCACAGTCAAAAAAGTTTTTTTTTTTTTTAAATTTACACTACTGTTACAACAGATATGAGTGGTGGCACTAGTTGGCAAGTGGGCCTGGCACACACACTGGCAGGCAGGCAACTGCAATTAGATTACACTAGCAGACTGATGTTTCACAGTCAAGAAAGTTTTTTTTTACAAAATTTACACTACTGTTACAACAGATATGAGTGGTGGCACTAGTTGGCAAGTGGGCCTGGCACACACGCTGGCAGGCAGGCAACTGCAATTAGATTACACTAGCAGACTGATGTTTCACAGTCAAAAAAGTTTTTTTTTTACAAAATGTACACTACTGTTACAACAGATATGAGTGGTGGCACTAATTGGCAAGTGGGCCTGGCACACATGCTGGCAGGCAGGCAACTGCAATTAGATTACACTTGCAGACTGATGTTTCACAGTCAAAAAATTTTTTTTACAAAATTTACACTACTGTTACAACAGATATGAGTGGTGGCACTTAGCAAGTGGGCCTGGCACACACGCTGGCAGGCAGGCAACTGCAATTAGATTACACTAGCAGACTGATGTTTCACAGTCAAAGAAGTTTTTTTTTAATATTTACACTACTGTTACAACAGATATGAGTGGTGGCACTAGTTGGCAAGTGGGCCTGGCACACACGCTGGCAGGCAGGCAACTAGAATTAGATTACACTAGCAGACTGATGTTTCACAGTCAAAAAAGGTTTTTTTTACAAAATTTACACTACTGTTACAACAGATATGAGTGGTGGCACTAGTTGGCAAGTGGGCCTGGCACACACACTGGCAGGCAGGCAACTGCAATTAGATTACACTAGCAGACTGATGTTTCACAGTCAAGAAAGTTTTTTTTTACAAAATTTACACTACTGTTACAACAGATATGAGTGGTGGCACTAGTTGGCAAGTGGGCCTGGCACACACGCTGGCAGGCAGGCAACTGCAATTAGATTACACTAGCAGACTGATGTTTCACAGTCAAAAAAGTTTTTTTTTTACAAAATGTACACTACTGTTACAACAGATATGAGTGGTGGCACTAATTGGCAAGTGGGCCTGGCACACACGCTGGCAGGCAGGCAGGCAACTGCAATTAGATTACACTTGCAGACTGATGTTTCACAGTCAAAAATTTTTTTTTACAAAATTTACACTACTGTTACAACAGATATGAGTGGTGGCACTTAGCAAGTGGGCCTGGCACACACGCTGGCAGGCAGGCAACTGCAATTAGATTACACTAGCAGACTGATGTTTCACAGTCAAAGAAGTTTTTTTTTAATATTTACACTACTGTTACAACAGATATGAGTGGTGGCACTAGTTGGCAAGTGGGCCTGGCACACACGCTGGCAGGCAGGACACTAGAATTAGATTACACTAGCAGACTGATGTTTCACAGTCAAAAAAGTTTTTTTTTACAAAATTTACACTACTGTTACAACAGATATGAGTGGTGGCACTAGTTGGCAAGTGGGCCTGGCACACAAGCTGGCAGGCAGGCAACTACAATTAGATTACACTAGCAGACTGATGTTTCACAGTCAAAAAAGTTTTTTTAAAAAAATTTACACTACTGTTACAACAGATATGAGTGGTGGCACTAGTTGGCAAGTGGGCCTGGCACACACGCTGGCAGGCAGGCATCTGCAATTAGATTACACTAGCAGACTGATGTTTCACAGTCAAAAAAGTTAGTTTTTTTTTAAATTTACACTACTGTTACAACAGATATGAGTGGTGGCACTAGTTGGCAAGTGGGCATGGCACACACGCTGGCAGGCAGGACACTGCAATTAGATTACACTAGCAGACTGATGTTTCACAGTCAAAAAAGGTTTTTTTAAAAAATTTACACTACTGCTACAACAGATATGAGTGGTGGCACTAGTTGGCAAGTGGGCCTGACACACACGCTGGCAGGCAGGCAACTGCAATTAGATTACACTTGCAGACTGATGTTTCACAGTCAAAAAAGTTTTTTTTTACAAAATTTACACTACTGTTACAACAGATATGAGTGGTGGCACTTAGCAAGTGTGCCTGGCACACACGCTGGCAGGCAGGCAACTGCAATTAGATTACACTAGCAGACTGATGTTTCACAGTCAAAAAAGTTTTTTTTTTTTAAATTTACACTACTGTTACAACAGATATGAGTGGTGGCACTAGTTGGCAAGTGGGCCTGGCACACACGCTGGCAGGCAGGCAAATGCAATTAGATTACACTAGCAGACTGATGTTTCACAGTCAAGAAAGTTTTTTTTTACAAAATTTACACTACTGTTACAACAGATATGAGTGGTGGCACTAGTTGGCAAGTGGGCCTGGCACACACGCTGGCAGGCAGGCAACTGCAATTAGATTACACTAGCAGACTGATGTTTCACAGTCAAAAAAGTTTTTTTTTTACAAAATGTACACTACTGTTACAACAGATATGAGTGGTGGCACTAATTGGCAAGTGGGCCTGGCACACACGCTGGCAGGCAGGCAGGCAACTGCAATTAGATTACACTTGCAGACTGATGTTTCACAGTCAAAAATTTTTTTTTACAAAATTTACACTACTGTTACAACAGATATGAGTGGTGGCACTTAGCAAGTGGGCCTGGCACACACGCTGGCAGGCAGGCAACTGCAATTAGATTACACTAGCAGACTGATGTTTCACAGTCAAAAAAGTTTTTTTTTACAAAATTTACACTACTGTTACAACAGATATGAGTGGTGGCACTAGTTGGCAAGTGGGCATGGCACACACGCTGGCAGGCAGGACACTGCAATTAGATTACACTAGCAGACTGATGTTTCACAGTCAAAAAAGTTTTTTTTTTTAAATTTACACTACTGCTACAACAGATATGAGTGGTGGCACTAGTTGGCAAGTGGGCCTGACACACACGCTGGCAGGCAGGCAACTGCAATTAGATTACACTTGCAGACTGATGTTTCACAGTCAAAAAAGTTTTTTTTTTACAAAATTTACACTACTGTTACAACAGATATGAGTGGTGGCACTTAGCAAGTGGGCCTGGCACACACGCTGGCAGGCAGGCAACTGCAATTAGATTACACTAGCAGACTGATGTTTCACAGTCAAAAAAGTTTTTTTTTTTTTTTAAATTTACACTACTGTTACAACAGATATGAGTGGTGGCACTAGTTGGCAAGTGGGCCTGGCACACACGCTGGCAGGCAGGCAAATGCAATTAGATTACACTAGCAGACTGATGTTTCACAGTCAATAAAGTTTTTTTTTACAAAATTTACACTACTGTTACAACAGATATGAGTGGTGGCACTAGTTGGCAAGTGGGCCTGGCACACACCCTGGTAGGCAGGCAACTGCAATTAGATTACACTTGCAGACTGATGTTTCACAGTCAAAAAATTTTTTTTGCAAAATTTACACTACTGTTACAACAGATATGAGTGGTGGCACTTAGCAAGTGGGCCTGGCACACACGCTGGCAGGCAGGCAACTGCAATTAGATTACACTAGCAGACTGATGTTTCACAGTCAAAAAAGTTTTTAGTTTTTTTTAATTTACACTAATGTTACAACAGATATGAGTAGTCGCGCTAGTTGGCAAGTGGGCCTGGCACACACGCTGGCAGGCAGGCAACTGCAATTAGATTACACTAGCAGACTGATGTTTCACAGTCAAAAAAGTTTTTTCTTAAAAAAACTGTTTCACAGTCAAAAAAGTTTTTTTTTTTACAAAATTTACACTACTGTTACAACAGATATGAGTGGTGGAACTTAGCAAGTGGGCCTGGCACACACGCTGGCAGGCAGGCAACTGCTATTAGTTTACACTAGCAGACTGATGTTTCACAGTCAAAAAGTTTTTTTTTTAAATTTACACTACTGTTACAACAGATATGAGTGGTGGCACTAGTTGGCAAGTGGGCCTGGCACACGCGCTGGCAGGCAGGCAACTGCAATTAGATGACACTAGCAGACTGATGTTTCACAGTCAAAAAAGATTTTTTTTTTACAAAGTTTACACTACTGTTACAACAGATATGAGTAATGGCACTAGTTGGCAAGTGGGCCTGGTACACATGCTGGCAGGCAGGCAACTGCAATAAGATTACACTAGCAGACTGATGTTTCACAGTCAAAAAAGTTTTTTTTTTTTTAAATTTACACTACTGTTACAACAGATATGAGTGGTGGCACTAGTTGGCAAGTGGGCCTGGCACACACGCTGGCAGGCAGGCAAATGCAATTAGATTACACTAGCAGACTGATGTTTCACAGTCAAGAAAGTTTTTTTTTACAAAATTTACACTACTGTTACAACAGATATGAGTGGTGGCACTAGTTGGCAAGTGGGCCTGGCACACACGCTTGCAGGCAGGCAACTGCAATTAGATTACACTAGCAGACTGATGTTTCACAGTCAAAAATTTTTTTTTTTACAAAATGTACACTACTGTTACAACAGATATGAGTGGTGGCACTAATTGGCAAGTGGGCCTGGCACACACGTTGGCAGGCAATTGCAATTAGATTACACTTGCAGACTGATGTTTCACAGTCAAAAATTTTTTTTTGCAAAATTTACACTACTGTTACAACAGATATGAGTGGTGGCACTTAGCAAGTGGGCCTGGCACACACGCTGGCAGGCAGGCAACTGCAATTAGATTACACTAGCAGACTGATGTTTCACAGTCAAAAAAGTTTTTAGTTTTTTTTAATTTACACTACTGTTACAACAGATATGAGTGGTCGCACTAGTTGGCAAGTGGGCCTGGCACACACGCTGGCAGGCAGGCAACTGCAATTAGATTACACTAGCAGACTGATGTTTCACAGTCAAAAAAGTTTTTTCTTAAAAAAACTGTTTCACAGTCAAAAAAGTTTTTTTTTTACAAAATTTACACTACTGTTACAACAGATATGAGTGGTGGAACTTAGCAAGTGGGCCTGGCACACACGCTGGCAGGCAGGCAACTGCTATTAGATTACACTAGCAGACTGATGTTTCACAGTCAAAAAGTTTTTTTTTTTAAATTTACACTACTGTTACAACAGATATGAGTGGTGGCACTAGTTGGCAAGTGGGCCTGGCACACACGCTGGCAGGCAGGCAACTGCAATTAGATGACACTAGCAGACTGATGTTTCACAGTCAAAAAAGTTTTTTTTTTTACAAAGTTTACACTACTGTTACAACAGATATGAGTAATGGCACTAGTTGGCAAGTGGGCCTGGTACACATGCTGGCAGGCAGGCAACTGCAATAAGATTACACTAGCAGACTGATGTTTCACAGTCAAAAAAGTTTTTTTTTACAAAATTTACACTACTGTTACAACAGATATGAGTGGTGGCACTTAGCAAGTGGGCCTGGCACACACGCTGGCAGGCAGGCAACTTCTTATAGATTACACTAGCAGACTGATGTTTCACAGTCAAAAAAGTTTTTTTTTTTTACAAAATTTACACTACTGTTACAACAGATATGAGTGGTGGCACTGCAGGCAGGCAACTGCAATTAGATTACACTAGCAGACTGATGTTTCACAGTCAAAATTACACAGGCGAACGCGAACAAGCTATGTTCGCCGGGAACTATTCACCGGCGAACTATTCGCGACATCACTATTCTGGTGTTTTTGCTGGTGTGCTGGCCACAGATGATAGGCTGGAGGCAGTGTCCTGCTGGTGTACAAAGTGCTTAACCAACACACCCAAGAGTTGATTTTGTTCTCTCCATCTATTGTCCATCTGCATATCAGACAGAATTCACATCATCTGTGACTGGTTATGAACACTTGCACTTAACAATGCTTTATGCTACGTTGTTGTAATCTCTCTTGACTCCTGATGAACCTTTCTTGGTTCCTGAAGAACCTCTCTTGGCCTCTTTGTATGCTCTCAGTGCTTGTTATGAGCCTCCTCTGGAGTGCAATGTATTCCTCACCCAGGGGAGAATACAATGCATCCACAGTCTCTTGAGCAACAGGGCTTCCAGTTGCTTGTGGGGCAGGTTCAGCTGCATCTGCTGGTGCTTGTGGGGCAGGTTCAGCTGCATCTACTTAATCATTTTTTAGGATAGGGATTTTTTTGGTCTGGGCAAAAGAGCTTGATAAATTAAAGGAACATTTAACACTTTGAGATGGTAATATAAAATGATAAATGGTATATATATAAAATAAACTCTGCAATATACTTTCATTATTTATTTTATCCCCTTTTCCTGTAATTCCATTATGACATTGTGAGCTTTTCAGATACTGTTAGAAATGGAAGTGTAGAACACTGTTATATTCCACACAGCCATTGGCTGCACACTTTTGCTACCTATTTATACTGTACTGTAATTGGCCACAGCAGAGAAGGTAACCGAAGTTACTACATGGCAGCTCCCATTGTTTTATAGGCATTAAAACTTATTTTGTCAATATTTAAACAGCTAAAAAAAACTTTAAAAATACATCTACATGTTATTCTCAGACTAAACTTTTATTTAAATGCATCATTCTATCTAGCATTATTTATTGTTTAATGTCCCTTTAAGGGCAATGCCCTACCAACCTTTATTTTAGGATAGGGATTATTTTAGGTTAGGTTTTTTTTAGAATTTGTTTTTAAATGTAAAAGAGCTAACTCCTTTTAGGGCAATGCCCTACAAAATGCCCTTCTTAGGGCAATTTTTAGAGTAGGTATTAACAGCTTTTGTTGGGGGGGGCTTAGTTTGATTTTAGAATAGGGATTTTTTATTTTAAATGTAAAACAACTTTAATCACTTTAGGGCAATGTGCTACCAAATGCCCTTCTAAGGGCAATTGTTAGAAAAGGTTTTAGTGTTAGTATATGTTTTTAATATTTTTTAAGAGGACTTTTGCGAGCGCTATGTTTTTTTTTGTAATGTTTTTTTTGTAATTTGTTTGTAATTTGTAAACATTGTAATTTTAATGTTTGTTATTTTTTGTAACTTGGGGGGACGTTAGCTGTAAGGTAGTTTAGTAGTATAGAGGTAGTTTGGGGGGTTGTGGCAGTTTAGAGGTTAATAGGTTAGGGGTTTTTAAATTATTATACATACTGTAAAAAATAATGATTTATTCTATGGATTATTTAGAATATTGTAAACCTATATAATAAAAGGCCAAGTGTGTTTGTCCGAAGCTGTTATAGACTGCGCGCGAGGACAAACACACCTGGCCTTCCAACTAACCTGGCATCATGTGGTGGAGTGGGTGTGGTCGGGCGGGTGTGGAGTGGGCATGGCCGGGTGGTGCGGAGTGGGCATGGCCGGGCGGGCGTGATGCGGGCAGGGCCAGGCGGAGCCAGATGCCAAGAGAGTGAGACAGAGAGCTCTAAAGAGGGGGGATAGATAGAGCAGAAGAGGGGGGATAGAGAGAGCAGAAGAGGGGGGAGAGAGAGAGGGAGAGAGAGACAGCAAAAGAGAGAGGGGGAGAGAAACAGCAAAAGAGAGAGGGGGAGAGAGACAGCAAAAGAGAGGGGGGAGAGAGACAGCAAAAGAGATGGGGGAGAGAGACAGCAAAAGAGAGGGGGGGAGAGACAGCAAAAGAGAGAGGGGGAGAGAGACAGCAAAAGAGAGTGGGGAGAGAGACAGCAAAAAAGAGGGGGGAGAGAGACAGCAAAAGAGAGGGGGAGAGAGACAGAAAAAAAGAGGGGGGAGAGAGAGAGCAAAAGAGAGGGGGGAGAGAGAAAGCAAAAGAGAGGGGACAGAGTGCGCAAAAGAGAGGGGGGAGAGTGCGCAAAAGAGAGGGGGAGAGTGCGCAAAAGAGAGGGGGAGAGTGCACAAAAGTGAGGGGGGAGAGAGCGCATAAGAGAGGGGGGAGAGAGCGCAAAAGAGGGGGGAGAGAGCACAAAAGAGGGGGGGAGAGAGCGCAAAAGAGAGGGGGGAGAGAGCGCAAAAGAGGGGGGAGAGAGTGCAAAAGAGGGGGGGGAGAGAGCGCAAAAGAGAGGGGGGAGAGAGCACAAAAGAGAGGGGGGGAGAGAGTGCAAAAGAGAGGGGGGAGAGAGCGCAAAAGAGAGGGGGGAGAGAGCGCAAAAGAGAGGGGGCGAGAGCGCAAAAGAGAGGGGGAGAGAGCATAAAAGAGAGGGGGAGAGAGCGCAAAAGAGAGGGGGAGAGACAGCAAAAGAGAGGAGAGAGAGCAAATGAGAGGAGAGAGAGAGCAAACGAGAGGGGGGAAGAGAGAGAGCAAAAGAGGGGGAGAGAGAGAGAGAGCAAAAGAGGGGAGAGAGAGAGAGAGAGAGCAAAAGAGAGGGAGAGAGACAGCAAAAGAGGGGGAGAGAGAGCAAAAGAGAGGGGGGAGAGAGAGAGCAAAAGAGAGGGGGAAGAGAGAGCAAAAGAGAGGGGGGAGAGAGAGAGCAAAAGAGAGGATGGAGAGAGAGAGCAAAAGAGAGAGGAGAGAGAAAGAGTAAAAGAGAGGGGGAGAGAGAGTAAAAGAGAGGGGAGAGAGAGCAAAAGAGAGGGGAGAAAGAGAGAGCAAAAGAGAGGGGAGAAAGAGAGAGCAAAAGAGAGGGGGGATAGAGAGAGAGCAAGGGGTGGGACCGCTGTACTGCAAAAAATGGCCCGCGTAATAATTTGTATTAATATATTTTTAAAATTTAATATTGCAATAATGTGCATTGAAGTTAGCAAGTCTTCATGTGTGGTAACCCAACCACATTAAACCTAAATCCCAAACCCTGATGCGCGTTACACACATTTTACATTCTTATGCTCTTGACATACAAAATAATGTACTTTTTATTATTAAATATATATTTTCATATATATATATATATATATATATATATATATATATATATTTATACCAATCCAATTCCAGGTGCACTCACTAAGGCCACATTAAGCAACAGCCAGGGTGCAGCGTATATTACATAAACAATATCTATTTGAACTACCCATTGTAAAAAGTGCCAGTCCGGTACCGAAACGTCTGGGGGTATTTTGTGCAATGATATGCTGAAATAATGAGGTAAATAAACGTTATCATTTTCAAGACCGGTGAGTGCAGCGTTTTATTCTTTTAAAGGATAAAGGAATTTTGTATATTTATATATATACAGTATATATATATATATATATATATATATATATATATATATATATATATATATATATATATATATCATAATGCAAAATGGATATTGTTAGGTGTTATTTTCAGGGGGGTAGTGTGTCAGTCACCACTTGGCCTGGATCCTAAACTGTCACCTGAAAATGAATGGGTTACTTGTTGATGGGATATCCCAGAGAACAGGAATCAGACCACACAGCAATCAGTCTAACATCTGTTCTGTTTATTAGAAGATGAACAACACTTTTTATAGGCGATAGTTACAGTATACAGGGTTAAACAATGACGTGTTCATAACTACATCATCTCACACCATATTTCACATTAAAGAAACAAAACTAATTAAAATATAATTGGGTGAAAAGGAGTATTTCTATTGCATCCCAACGCAAGGCCATGTGGGCATCTTGTAGAGATAACTGGCTTCCAGGCGCATCGCCAGGAACATCCACAAGGCCATTCTAGCTATACAAATATTCATAACATCTACATATTTCTTGAAACCTAATAAGCTGTTAGAATAAACCTTTCTTAGGCAAGATGGATGCCTAAGACAAAATGGCAACTAAAACAAGATGGCGTCGGTAAGGCTAACATATCCTAACATACCACCCTTTTATTCTACCAGAATAACATAAAAGGAAAAGCACAGAAAATTAGTAAATCCGTTAACAACAATATAAGTCTAATACTTCGGTATAACATGAATCTATGTGGGAATACTGTAGAGAAATGTATTCACATTTACTGCTATAATTTTATAGGCCAATAGGGCACAATTTGTCACTGCACATAGGTATGGCCCATCCAATACTCTCCATCTACCTCCCAGCATCCTCAAACTAACAGTCAATCTGCACAAAGACCCAACTAGCCCCCTATCTACCCCAAACAACACTGCATCTTTATTTCTCAACCTGCATAGCTAGCAACCCCCAATATTTCTGACAGTTTCCTGCTCTGTACACTCTCCACAGTGAAGCTTGACATAGGAACAGCACAAGTGTCTCTGGGTGGCCTCTGATCACTTTAAGAACAGTTTTTGTCCTCTTAGAGCTCCACCTTCCTCAGACACTCTGCTTCAATACTATAGTCTATTTGCAGTAGGGGTGCTTATCCAGTATTCTTCTGCAGGTAGATGCTGGAAGTCTGATGGTTTGTTCATGGGAAAGCCAGTGGATCCTCATAGCAAGCAGACACTCGAGTCAGAAGGAGTCTAAGAAGAAAACAAAACAGCACAAGATGAGCACACACCCTGATACAATCACAATTATGTCCAAATAAAACTTCTTTCACCTTTTTGTAAGCATCACAATTCCTTTAATAGCTTAACTTGCCATATGTCATTTGAAACCAGGAAAACATTGTGGATATATAATACAAACTAAATACAATGAAACTTTTACAGAGAATAACTCACAGCTTCTCTATACAATTTAAATGATACTTTATGAATACTAAGCAAGTAAAAACTGTTAGACTTCATCAAGAGGCTGTATGGCTATGCTAAGTAACTTATGCTAAGGCCTGCCCTGCAACAAAAATGAAAAATAAAACAGTCAATAAAAATATTTCCTTTAAAATGAATTTCTTCACACTTTCTCTTTGAACTACTAAAACAAATAAAATAATCTAGTGTTCCTTTATTCTGCAAAGCTAATATATGTAATGTTTATAATTCTCCAACTATGATCTTAATAGTCAGCAGTATCATCTGATATAAACACTACTAGTTTAATAATTATTTTATGCAACCTACATTCTCTCGCGCTCCTGTATGAGGAAAGAATACAATCATAACATTATTAAAACTACAAAATCTTTTAAAGGTAAACACATCTTTATGGTAAGATAATTCCTTTCATTGACAAACATTTACAAAACTCAAATTGCAGATACCATACCAGTTAATAAAAGGGAAACATACATTTGCTTTCATAACACAGCTCCAATAAGAGCCATTGCAGGTAGAAAATATACCATCAATATAACTATAATTATATTACTCCCAAAAACATGGGTGAGCCTTCTGTGTTCTACAATGGTGAAGGGTCTAGAATATTCTGATATATTGCAGCATTTTCTTTAAACTATAAAGGTGCAAACATATTCTCTATACTCAGTGGGCCATTCAATAGGTTACAATACTGCAAGGTTTAGAGTTACACTTATCTAGAGGGTTACTTTGTTTAAGTACATAAACTACAATGTGTACTAATACAAATAAGGCATACTTTTCTGCAGACAAAGCTATATGACTTCTTATAACTAATATGATCAACAAAAATAACACAATTACAAGAGAATACAAAACAAACAATATAAGTAAACAAGTTAAAACAATACTCCCCTAATTTAACTGTGGATGACTCTGTAACAGCGTAACAGATCCTCAATTCCAACAGGCAAGGCACAGTCCAGAGAAGGATAGTCTTTATGTTCTGAAGACACACATCATATGAAACAGTCATAGATTACCCAGAGTCCAGTTTTGGGGCTGGTACTAGCATGCAAAGCAACGAATGGATCCAAAGATAGTTCAGCAACATTTACTGCAGTATGGTGGCTAGAACAAACTTGACAAAAGGTCTTTTATTTTATTTTTTATTTTCTTCACCTAGGCACCAGGCATTTCTCTATTTAAAAGGTTTACTTGCATTCAATCTTCAATCTTTTGGAGAGTGCACTATGGAATTTTATCTGTACAGATTTTACCTAAATATGAAAAACTCAAAAATAATTTAGTTAGTGTTTTTTTTCTCATCCTGCAAATACAAATATTGTGTTAAGAACAAAATAGAAAAATAAAAACATTTTAGGTTCATTTTCTTAATCAAACAATCACCCAAATCACATAAGGATACTCAGCAATACTCATCAATACTTCCCCCTTTGTTTGCGTGAAACACCCTATGTGTCACGCAAACACAATATAACAGCAAACTAAAAGACAATTAATGCACTCCGTAGTATACTATTCTTAACATCAGGCAAAATCAAATACACCTCAATATTCAATGTTCCATTC
The DNA here is from genome assembly GCF_027579735.1 of Bombina bombina. Taxonomy (NCBI): domain Eukaryota; kingdom Metazoa; phylum Chordata; class Amphibia; order Anura; family Bombinatoridae; genus Bombina; species Bombina bombina. The sequence goes on from NC_069504.1 coordinate 586,427,407, forward strand.
ATACAGCACCCTTCCACACGCATTCACTAAAAATAAAAACATATCATTCTCTTAGAGAACACTTAAAACCAACTGTCCATTCCACAAAAAAAAAAAACATTAACAGTCGGCACAAACTTTTAACAACCAGAATCAACCTGAAATTCAACACATATACTTACACTCACTGAAACACAGCACTGAAAAATCCTACATTCTAGCAAAACACTACAAATAATTAAAATCCTATAACAACTTTCTATGCCCTAGATTTGCAAATTCTGCCATGCACAATACTATGAGATCACACAAATAATGCGATCACTTCAGAAGATCAATAAACTCCAGTTGCATATTTACAAATAAAATCCCTAACCATAACTTTACAAAGGAACCCACAAACACCTAAATACTATATTCTGGGAAAGGTCAGATAATAATGGTACAGCCACTGTTCTATATAGCCCCTGCTTGCATGCACAATGCAAACCCACTGTTAAATAAATCATGTTTGGCACAAATAATTTGTGAAAAGCTCTAGAATCCAGTATATACTTTTAAATAACCAATGGCTAGATTTAGAGTTCTATCAGCCAATTGGAATTTGAGGGACGTCATCTTGGAATCGGAATTTGAGGGACGTTCCCTTAAAGGAACCTTCATTCGTCGATAGTCGTCGGAAGGAAGAGGATGTTCCGCGCCGGAGGTCTTGAAGATGGAGCCGCTCCTCGTCGGATGGATGAAGGTAGAAGATGCCGCTTGGATGAAGATGTCTGCCGGTCTGGATGTCCTCTTCTGCCCGGATAGGATGAAGACTTCTGCCGCTCCGGATGTCCTCTTTTGGTCCATCGGTGCCCGGCTGGGTGAACACGACTCAAGGTAGGGAGATCTTCAGGGGGGTAGTGTTAGGTTTATTTAAGGGGGGTTTGGGTTAGAGTAGGGGTATGTGGGTGGTGGGTTGTAATGTTGGGGGGTGGTATTGTGTTTTGTTTTACAGGCAAAAGAGCTGTTTACTTTAGGGCATTCCCCGCAAAAAGCCCTTTTAAGGGCTGGTAAAAGAGCTGGTTACTTTTTAATTTAGAATAGGGTAGGGACCTTTATTATTTTGGGGGGCTTTGTTATTTTATTAGGGGGCTTAGAGTAGGGGTAATTAGCTTAAAATTCTTGTAATCTTTTTTTATTTTTTGTAATTTAGTGTTTTTTTTTTTGTAATTTAGTTTAGTTTATTTAATTGTAGGTAATTGTAGGTACTTGTAGTTAATTGATTTAATTTATTTATTGATAGTGTAGTGTTAGGTTTAATTGTAACTTAGGTTAGGATTTATTTTACAGGTAATTTTGTAATTATTTTAATTAGGTAGCTATTAAATAGAAAATAACTATTTAATAGCTATTGTACCTAGTTAAAATAAATACAAAGTTGCCTGTAAAATAAATATAAATCCTAAAATAGCTACAATATAATTATTCGTTATATTGTAGCTATATTAGGGTTCATTTTACAGGTAAGTATTTAGATTTAAATAGGCATACTTTAGTTAATAATATTTAATTTATTTAGTTAGATTAAAATTATATTTAATTTAGGGGGGTGTTAGGGTTAGACTTAGCTTTAGGGGTTAATACATTTATTATAGTAGCGGCGAGGTCCGGTCGGCAGATTAGGGGTTAATACTTGAAGTTAGGTGGTGGCGATGTTAGGGATGGCAGATTAGGGGTTAATATTATTTATTATAGGGTTTGCGAGGCGGGAGTGTGGCGGTTTAGGGGTTAATAACTTTATTAGAGTAGCGGCGAGGTCTGGTCGGCAGATTAGGGGTTAATAAGTGTAGTTAAGGTAGCGGCGACGTTGGGGGGGCAGATTAGGGGTTAATAAATATAATATAGGGGTCGGCGATGTTAGGGGCAGCAGATTAGGGGTACATAGGTATAATGTAGGTTGCGGCGGTGTACGGAGCGGCAGATTAGGGGTTAATAATATAATGCAGGTGTCAGCGATAGCGGAAGATTAGGGGTGAATAATTGTAAGGTTAGGGGTGTTTAGACTCGGGGTTCATGTTAGGGTGTTAGGTGCAGACTTAGAAAGTGTTTCCCCATAGGAAACAATGGGGCTGCGTTAGGAGCTGAACGCTGCTTTTTTGGAGGTGTTAGGTTTTTTTTTCAGCCCAAACTGCCCCATTGTTTCCTATGGGGATATCGTGCACGAGCATGTTTTAGCTGCTTACCGCTACCGTAAGCAACGCTGGTATTGAGGGTTGAAGTGGCGGTACATTAGGCTCAACGCACCCTTTTTGGAGCCTAACGCAGCCCCTCAGACAACTCTAAATACCAGCGTTGTCTTAAGGGTGCGTTGGGAAAAAAAGCGGCGTTAGCTATGCGGGTCTTTACCGACAAAACTCTAAATCTAGGCGCAAGATTTTAATAAATACACAATTATTTGATTTAGGTTTTTTCTATAATTTGATATTCACCATTTTTCAGCTCTTTGACTAAATATAACAATTGTATACAACAAAATGAGCTTTCTAAAAAAATTATAATAATAATTTACACTAATAGATTAAAAGGACAGTTTGTCCAAAAATGTCCCCTTTAAATTGTTCTTAATGAATATTATATAAGGACAATGAGATATGCTATAACATGAAACTTAACCCATTGTAATAGGCTGTTATTTAAAAGCACAAAAGCAACTACTTCATATATACAAATAAACCTGACAATACAATTTCTCCTACTTTTTTTTTAATACTACACAGCTGGAATAACAAATCATTGAACTGTCCCTTTAAGGACTGACCATTTATAACATGTATATTACATATATATAACCTAGCTATGATTAAGACACTTGTTTACCATTAAAATTCTACTTCTTTACTGTATCATAACCTGCATATTTAAATGAGAGCCATCACAGCATAAATAATATTACACAGTAATATGTTACCCATTTATATTAAAACTTCTACTGAATTAATCTACTTGCAACAGAAGCAGACCTAAATACTTTAGATAAATGTAATAGCATACAATGTATAGTCTTTTCTATTCTCCTGTTTTAACTCCTTGCATGAATCTTACATTACTTCCACAACATACTTGAATAAACCTGTTAATCTTTTTCATTTACCAGAACCTGACCGAAAATTACACAAACATCCGCACATTTACAAATCCCTTAATTAGTTCACTTGCAAAAACAATATATTTATATGCCTGCAACATGTGGACAGTCTTTATTTGCATAAAACAAATATCACTTAAAACTAAAAATGCTATTAATAACACACATAATTAAGAACATACATATGACTTTAAAATCAAGTTACAACAATAACACTTCAAAATACCTCATTACAATGTCCGATTTCTTAGCTAAGAAACTAGCCTGAATAATTACCATTCAGAAACAAAAATGCACCAAGGTCATTTTTATAGCGATACACACACAAGCTCATATTAACTTGCATACCATAAATTCACTTCCAACATTTATTCTAAAGCAATTTCAACATACATCAAACTTTTAGTGACACAGAAAACACATTAACGTTCTCTTTCTTTCAGGAAAACATATATTTCATAACATACCAAAGACATTTAGGAATACAATAAGATTAACTTTCCATCAAATTTAAAATGTATTTGAAAGTGTCCGAATTTGCAAGGAATGGCCATTTTCCCAACAGATTGAGACATAAATAAATTTTAGACAGGATAATACATCCTCAGATATTTTAGTGTAGAGTAAATCTTTTACACGTCATACAAAACACAGTGAGAACCGACAGACCAACACTCATTACACATAAAATACACAAAATCTCTGTTTCATGACTGCAAACACACATACAACAAAAGAAAAAGTTTTACAAACGGAGCTTCTGTAACAGTTTTTTTTTTCGTTCTCCGAATATGTCATCCGGTGGCCCCCCTTCTATGCCCACAACATTCTTTAACACAGAGCAAGTTTTCTCGCTGAATCTACAAAGCTGTGCTCACTGACAGTTTTATAATCCCCCCTCCCTTTCTGGAGTGGATGTCTCTCTGCCTGATATGCTTCTGTCCTGAACAGAAACTGTTAACCCTTTTTGTAGCTACTAAAGATGCAACAACAGTGTCTTCCACCTGCTCTGTGTACATGCTGAACAGATTTATACTTAATATTACATTTCTGAATCTCAGCATTACTATCACAATTTGTACTATGAGCAGCCCCATTTCCACAACACAATAATAGCAGCAATGATAAAATGCACAATTACTTTTAAGCACAGCACAGCATTTTTTTTTTTTTAAGCACAGCAAAGCATAAGCAAAATCATCAACAAGTACCAATTCAGCTCCAGTGATAGGTAGACAAAATTCTATTCTATGGCTATGTAAGGAAACTCACCGTAACACAGCGCTGCAATTTTGCACGGGGGACTTGAACCACCCGTCAAATGCACGCTAACCAGGTAAGACTCTAACTCACCGTAATACAGCGCTGCAACTTTGCGCGGGGGACTTAAACAGCCCGCCAAATGCACGCTAACTTTTGCGACACAACCTGCGCCCTAGGCAGGACTTTAACCTGTCTAGCCTAGCAGGACTTTAACCTGGTTAGAGGGGTTAATACAAATGCCGGCAGGACTCGAACCTCTGCAAACCTGCACCTTCACTGCCGGAACCCCTTTTGAATCATAAAAGGACTTTAAACCTTTATATATACATATATCACTAAAACCTTTTTTTTATAATAAAAATTTAGGTTCAGATTCACAGAGGGAAAAGTAAAGTAAAAAGCACTTATCTACTTACCCAGTGCAAATCTCAGGATCTGACACCAGAATTGTTAGGTGTTATTTTCAGGGGGGGGGTGTGTCAGTCACCACCTGGCCTGGATCCTAAACTGTCACCTGGAAATGAATGGGTTACTTGTTGACGGGATATCCCAGAGAACAGGAATCAGACCACGCAGCAATCAGTCTAACATCTGTTCTGTTTATTAGAAGATCAACAACACTTTTTATAGGCGATAGTTACAGTATACAGGGTTAAACAATGACGTGTTCATAACTACATCATCTCACACCATATTTCACATTGAAGAAACAAAACTAATTAAAATATAATTGGGTGAAAAGGAGTATTTCCATTGCATCCCAAAGCAAGGCCATGTGGGCATCTTGTAGAGATAACTGGCTTCCAGGCGCATCGCCAGGAACATCCACAAGGCCATTCTAGCTATACAAATATTCATAACATCTACATATTTATTGATACCTAATAAGCTGTTATAATAAACCTTTCTTAGACAAGATGGATGCCTAAGACAAAATGGCAACTAAAACAAGATGGCATCGGTAAGGCTAACATATACTAACAGATATTTATACCTCTAAATCTATAGGAATAGATATATAGGTATAGGTATATATACATATAGGTACAAAAAGAAATATGTATTTACAATAAAAAGTACATTGTTCTGTATGTGAAGAACAATGGAATGTGAAGCATTCCTAACTCCTGTTAGGCTAGTGTGCAAGTGATAGTTTTTAGTTTTTTCTTCTTCTGCGCTCTCCATTTACTTTTATGGCGAGAATTTAACTAGGTCGCGATATTTGGTAAGCATGCTTCATTTTTTGCTCGTTATATGCATGCTACCCGATATGTGCAAAAAGTCTCCGTCTAGCAAAGTTTACGCTATAGTGCAAGCGCTAAATAGTGCTCCAGTCATTATCTAGCCCTAGGTAAGCACATGGAAAACAAATTAAAATCTATAACAAACAGGGACCTCATATGATGTTTAAGTATATTCTTGAAAAAATGTTCAAAGATCTTTATAAAAATAAAAGACAATAAAAAGGAAATTAGGACCCGACAAATGATTAATTGAAGACTGATGAATAGCTACTTTTTTGCTGAATATATCGGCTGCTTAATTTTGCTGAATTCTATTGACATTATGGACTCATAAGCTGCTTTTGATTTCATGCGGGGCAGGCTCACACATGGGAGCCTGCTTCCTGCAATGTAAGAAGCAGTGGTCATCAAACAACTTACACTCTACGCCACCTCAGAGGTGGCGGATTGAAATTATCCAGAGGACACTCGCTCAAAGTGATTGACAGGAACTTCTCTTGTGTGATTGGACGCATGAGGGAAGGGGGCGCATCACACACTTGCTTAAGTGTGTAATGGTACATAAGAGCAGCAGACGTACAGGGTCCGCTGCCCGTTCATCACAAAGCCATGCAGACAGGTTTAGAAGGTAAGAACCTGGTCTGTGCAGCCATAAATACAATGGGCCCACAATATTCATTAAAAATGTGTTCTCTATTATTTTCCATGAAGAACATGTAAAGGGCCTAAGAAGAGTAGCTGGCCAACAACACCAGGGCAGAAAGTCAAGAAACAGAAAGACATGATGGTATTCATCAAGACAGTGACAGCAAGGTGTGGCCCTCATAATATATGCAACATCAGAGTGTTCCCTAAAATTGTCAAAGGTTGGAACAGCAGTAGTAGTACAAGTTGGCAAACAGTCACCTAGGGAAGCAGGTAATGATGGTAAATATGCATTAACAGCAAGGTTTGTATCTCACACTTTGATACAGCATCAGAGTGTTCTTTAAAATTGTCACTAGTTTGGAGCAACAAAAGAAGTTCAAATGTGTATGGGAAGCAGTGTATGAAGTAGGGCATGATGGTATATATAAATCAACAAAGTGGTACAAATGTGAAGTCAACAAAGTCACAGCGAGGGGACTTCACACCATGCATCAGAGTGTTTTCTAAAAAAAATTCAAGTTGGGGTAGCAGCAGCAGTAGAAATGGTCAGCTAGGTACCCAGGGCAGCTAACATTTTCCACATAATTGTTTATTATTATTATTATTATTATTATTATTATTATTATTATTATTATTTATATATATATATATATATATATATATATATATATATATATATATATATATATATTATATAGTTTTATTATCAATCAGGAAGTGTTTGAGTTGAATATAACATTTGCAAAGCATGAATAACTATATCATGCAAAGCCATATTTTAAAATAATGAATTAAAAGATAGCCAAAACGTCATCATAAAGATTATCTGCAACCCTGTGTGTGTGTACATATGTGTTTATGTATTTATATGTGCATTTATGTATTTACAGACATACAGTATATACACATATAAACACATAAATATATATATATATATATATATATATATATATATATATATATATATATATATATATATATATATATATATATATATATATATATATATATATATATATATATAGTAGAAGAGCGGTGAATCCCACGGACGGTCTCCGTGTTGTAGCCAGGATCCAAATAAGCAGGCACACAGGATTTTTCAAAAGCATTCCGTTTTAATGGCAATAATTTAACCAAACGTTTCGGCTCAAACACGAGCCTTTGTCAATGGTGTACAAAACCGAATGTGTGATACTAAACAAACCCACACCTTAAATACCCACCCATCCCCCAAGTGACAACCAATCAGCATATCCATCCATTACACACCCATATTCACAAGGCAACATTTGGCGGGTTCACCCTAGACGCGGCGTGACATCATCACGCTACCACCGCCCCAGGTGAGACATCAGTGGCCACAAGTGACCATAGCAACCAGGCATAAACAACTGGGCAGTACTGATGCGTGATCGGATGTATATCTGACAGGTAACAAACTAAGTGTCGATCAGTGAGTGATCAGATCAACACCATACAAAACATTTATAACAGAAAAAGGTTTCAAACTATTGTAATACAGGGCAAACCTAATATAGATTTAAGAAAAAGCGCTACTGAAAACCAAAGTTTAACAACTTATATCACAGCCCTCTATACCCACGGTATCAAGGCTTGTGGGAAGTAGCAAAAGACACAGAGGGTAGCACCCCCCAATGTGTTGAATTTTATTTAACTAATACAAATTACATCACGCCTATGGAGTAGGTAGAAAAAAAGTAAAAGATGACTCCCAGATGATTACAACTCATTTATGTTTGTACCAACAGCCAAAGTCTATATTGACGTTCAGTCCCCAAGGGGCAACAGTGTCTAAAGTAAAGATCCAGTGGGCTTCCATCCTTAATAGGGCTAGTCCTCTGTCCCCACCACGTCTGTGGCGGGGCACATGATCAATCAACATAACCCGTGGAGAAGAGACAGTATGTCCTGTGGTTGCAAAATGTCGTGCAACTGGTTGCTCTGATTGTCCCTTATCAATCGCCTGACGGATTGCCGATTTGTGGTTTGCCAGGCGTTCTTTGAACGGTGTCACCGTTTTGCCTATGTAAAATTTTGAACACGGGCAAATAATGGCATAGACCACATATTCCGAGGTACAGGAAAGTCTAAGCTTTATTTTATATCTCTTGTTGTTGTGGGGATGTTGAAATGATGCTCCAGCGATAAGATTGTTGCAAGTGACACAATTGCCACAATTGTAGCATCCTGGTTTCCCTCTTGGTAGCCATGTCTGTTTTTCATAACAGTGTATAGGGTCACTGAGTACCAGTAAATCCCTGAGGTTACTTGCTCGTTTGTATACCAACCGGGGTACTGGAGCATCCACAAAGGGTAGGCTAGTATCCTTAGAGAGCATCATCCAGTGTTCCTTGATCACATTCTGGAGCATCCCAGATCCCGGGGTGTAAGTGGTTATAAAGTTCATCCTCTTGGGGTGTTCAATCACTGTCCGTTTGGATATTGTGCGATTCTGGGTGAGTTTGCTTGCTTCACTTTTTTGTTGATTTATTAAGGTCGGTGGATATCCTCTCCCCAGGAATTTTTGGGACATTTCTTCCAGTTGTCTCTCTTTTCGGGAGTCATCCGTGTTGTTCCAGGAGTTGGGAAGAGCTGACACCATCTTTTTGAAATCTAGGGTGGAAACTCTGATAATGGAGAATAGAGTTTTTATCTGTGGGTTTTTTGAACAAAGTGGTATGTAGTTTATAACCATTGGATCTTTTAACCCTAAAGATTTCCAGGTCTAGAAAGTGAATCTGGTTATTGTTATGTTTCATACATAGCCATATAGATGTTGGCATATGATGGGGCCATATTCGACCCCATCGCAGTGCCCATAATTTGTAAGAAGTACTCATTCTCAAATCGAAAGTATTTTTTCTCCAGGCAGAACTCCATCAGATGCAAAAGAAATTCTACAGGAGGACCTGTATACAGTAGATTATGAGTCAGAATTTGTCTCACCATATCTATACCATGGCCATGAGGTATTACCGTGTATAGACTAACTACATCCATGGTCACTAGAATGTCAGTAGAAGCTAAACTATCAATGTCCCTCAAAAGTTTAATGAGTTCAGAAGAGTCTTTAAGATGGGACTGGGTATTTTGTACCACAGGTTGTAGGTAAAAATCAATGAATTCTGCTAAAGGCTGCATGAATGATCCCCTGGCAGATACAATAGGTCTGCCCGGGGGATCCTCAAGTGACTTATGGACCTTGGGCAATAGATATAATATTGGGCAGATTGGATAGTCAACTGTAAGATACCCCAATGCATCATCATCAATAACACCCGCTTGGTATGCCATACCCAGGAATTCATCAATCTCTCTCTTAAAAGGTCTAGTCGGATTAGATTGTAATTGGCGATAGGTGTTAGAATCATGTAGTTGTTTGTATGCCTCACCCCTATATTGTACATAATCAAGTATTACCGTGGCACCACCCTTGTCCGCTGGCTTTATGACTATGTCTCTATCAGTAGATAGAGACTTAATTGCCCGTCTTTCAGCACTTGTAAGGTTATCTCTTGACAAAGGTATATTCTTATGTAGTTCAGTGAGGGTGGTTGTACAAATATGATGGAATGTTTTTATCGAGGAGTGTGTGTTAATGGGTTCAAAGGTGCTGCTTGCTTTAAATTGTTTTGGAGTATGATTCTCTTTATCCTTAAAGAAATCTTTAAGCTTCAACTGCCTTTGAAATCTCCCCATATCCACCAATAGGTCAAACAAATCACAGCGGGGGTTGGTACAAAGGACAACCCCCTATTGAGAATTCTTATTTCGTCGCCCGTAAGAGGGTGTTTGCTCAAATTATAGATTATTGCTCAAATTATAGATTATTGTGTCTTTTTCTGGCATTGTTGATTTTTTTGTTTTGCCCCGCCCCCTCCTGAGGCTACCGCCTCAGGGCCTACGGCTAAAGGGGGCTTCTGTGCAGATCGTGTAATTACCCCGCTAGATGTAGTATTCTGAGTTTCACTTTCTGAGGAGTCCCCCCCACTGCTATCCACTGTGGTGAGATGAATCCGTCTATTTTTATTGAAAGGTATTCTCCTACGTCCACTCCAAGTGGTATCCCTACCAAACAACCAACTATAGACCTTTTTGTCTCTATAGTCGTTCTCGACTGTGACAAATTTTTTTTTCTTAAATGTTAGCAAGTCCTGTTTGTATTTTTCTACTTGTGTTCTTAACTTAGTGATCCAGACAGTTGAACTATCCGATGTAAGCACAGTCAGTAATGTGTCTTTAACAGTGTCAATTTCTTTTTTGATATTAGATTTGAGTCTGGAAACCTCCTCAATTACTAATAACATTAAATCATGCGAACATTTACTTAAAATCCCACACCACCTCCTACAGAAATCAATATTGTTCCTGCCTAGGGTAGGGATATTTTTTACTCGAAAGCCCCTGGGGATAAATTTTAGTTTATGGTACTTAGATAAGTAAACTGCATGAAGATGAAAATCTACCTCTTTCTTTTCAAGGTGTAATAATTTGTGATAAATGTTATTTGGTGTCTCACCTTTTGTCTCTTCCAACTCCTGTAGGTCTGCCTCACAATGGATGCGAGCTGCATCTGCCTCCGTAAAGGCAAAGTCCTCTATATTGCCATAGGGGTCCTCACTGTTAGGCACTTCCTGAGTGGTACATAACGTTTCCATACCAATCTCAATGGCTGTTGATGCAATATGTATATAGGTTGTCCTGTTACAAATAGCAGAGTAGGTTTTGAAAGGTATCCACAATAGATATTGATAATCTCAAGAGGGCAAATATAGCCCCACAGTCTCAGGTTGGGTGCATGTATCAAAGAAAATGTGTACAAAGTTGCAGACGTGTACGGCACTCACTAACTTGATTCAGCTACCTGGTGCTCTCACTGGGAAAGTACAGACAGTAGAAGAAGGGTGAATCCCACGGACGGTCTCCGTGTTGTAGCCAGGATCCAAATAAGCAGGCACACAGGATTTTTCAAAAGCATTCCATTTTAATGGCAATAATTTAACCAAACGTTTCGGCTCAAAAACGAGCCTTTGTCAATGGTGTACAAAACTGAATGTGTGATACTAAACAAACCCACACTTTAAATACCCACCCATCCCCCAAGTGACAACCAATCAGCATATCCATCCGTTACACACCCATATTCACAAGGCAACATTTGCTGGGTTCACCCTAGATGCGGCGTGACGTCATCACGCTACCACCGCCCCAGGTGAGACATCAGTGGCCACAAGTGACCATAGCAACCAGGCATAAACAACTGTGCAGTACTGATGCATGATCGGATGTATATCTGACAGGTAACAAACTAAGTGTCGATCAGTGAGTGATCAGATCAACCCCATACAAAACATTTATAACAGAAAAAGGTTTCAAACTATTGTAATACAGGGCAAACCTAGTATAGATTTAAGAAAAAGCGCTACTGAAAACCAAAGTTTAACAACTTATATCACAGCCCTCTATACCCGCGTTATCAAGGCTTGTGGGAAGTAGCAAAAGACACAGAGGGTAGCACCCCCCAATGTGTTGAATTTTATTTAACTGATACAAATTACATCACGCCTATGGAGTAGGTAGAAACAAAGTAAAAGATGACTCCCAGATGATTACAACTCATTTATGTTTGTACCAACAGTCAAAGTCTATATTGACGTTCAGTCCCCGAGGGGCAACAGTGTCTAAAGTAAAGATCCAGCGGGCTTCCATCCTTAATAGGGCTAGTCCTCTGTCCCCACCACGTCTGTGGCAGGGCACATGATCAATCAACATAACCTATAGAGAAGAGACAGTATGTCCTGCGGTTGCAAAATGTCGTGCAACTGGTTGCTCTGATTGTCCCTTATCAATCGCCTGACGGATTGCTGATTTGTGGTTTGCCAGGCGTTCTTTGAACGGTGTCACCGTTTTGCCTATGTAAAATTTTGAACACGGGAAAATAATGGCGTAGACCACATATTCCGAGGTACAGGATAGTCTATGCTTTATTTTATACCTCTTGTTGTTGTGGGGATGTTGAAATGATGATCCAGCGATAGCATCCTGGTTTCCCTCTTGGTAGCCATGTCTGTTTTTCATAACAGTGTATAGGGTCACTGAGTACCAGTAAATCCCTGAGGTTACTTGCTCGTTTGTATACCAACCGGGGTACCGGAGCATCCACAAAGGGTAGGCTAGTGTCCTTAGAGAGCATCATCCAGTGTTCCTTGATCACATTCTGGAGCATCCCAGATCCCGGGGTGTAAGTGGTTATAAAGTTCATCCGCTTGGGCTGTTCAATCGCTGTCCGTTTGGATATTGTGCGATTCTGGGTGAGTTTGCTTGGTTCACTTTTTTGTTGATTTATTAAGGTCGGTGGATATCCTCTCCCCAGGAATTTTTGGGACATTTCTTGTAATCATCTGGGAGTCATCTTTTACTTTGTTTCTACCTACTCCATAGGCGTGATGTAATTTGTATCAGTTAAATAAAATTCAACACTTTGGGGGGTGCTACCCTCTGTGTCTTTTGCTACTTCCCACGAGCCTTGATAGTATAGATTTAAGCACTTTTTCTTAAATCTATACTAGGTTTGCCCTGTATTACAATAGTTTGAAACCTTATTCTGTTATAAATGTTTTGTATGGGGTTGATCTGATCATTCACTGATCGACACTTAGTTTGTTACCTGTCAGATATACATCCGATCACGCATCAGTACTGCACAGTTGTTTATGCCTGGTTGCTATGGTCACTTGTGGCCACTGATGTCTCACCTGGGGCGGTGGTAGCGTGATGACGTCACGCCGCGTCTAGGGTGAACCCGGCAAATGTTGCCTTGTGAATATGGGTGTGTAACGGATGGATATGCTGATTGGTTGTCACTTGGGGGATGGGTGGGTATTTAAGGTGTGGGTTTGTTTAGTATCACACATTCGGTTTTGTACACCATTGACAAAGGCTTCTGTTTGAGCCGAAACGTTTGGTTAAATTATTGCCATTAAAACGGAATGCTTTTGAAAAATCCTGTGTGCCTGCTTATTTGGATCCTGGCTACAACACGGAGACCGTCTGTGGGATTCACCGCTCTTCTACTGTCTGTACTTTCCCAGTGAGAGCACCAGGTAGGTGAATCAAGTTAGTGAGTGCCGTACACGTCTGCAACTTTGTACACATTTTCTTTGATACATGCACCCAACCTGAGACTGTGGGGCTATATTTGCCCTCTTGAGATTATCAATATCTTTTGTGGATACCTTTCAAAACCTACTCTGCTATTTGTAACAGGACAACCTATATACATATTGCATCAACAGCCATTGAGATTGGTATGGAAACGTTATGTACCACTCAGGAAATGCCTAACAGTGAGGACCCCTATGGCAATATAGAGGACTTTGCCTTTACGGAGGCAGATGCAGCTCGCATCCATTGTGAGGCAGACCTACAGGAGTTGGAAGAGACAAAAGGTGAGACACCAAATAACATTTATCACAAATTATTACACCTTGAAAAGAAAGAGGTAGATTTTCATCTTCATGCAGTTTACTTATCTAAGTACCATAAACTAAAATTTATCCCCAGGGGCTTTCGAGTAAAAAATATCCCTACCCTAGGCAGGAACAATATTGATTTCTGTAGGAGGTGGTGTGAGATTTTAAGTAAATGTTCGTATGATTTAATGTTATTAGTAATTGAGGAGGTTTCCAGACTCAAAACTAATATCAAAAAAGAAATTGACACTGTTAAAGACACATTACTGACTGTGCTTACATCGGATAGTTCAACTGACTGGATCACTAAGTTAAGAACACAAGTAGAAAAATACAAACAGGACTTGCTAACATTTCAGAACAAAAAATTTGTCACAGTCGAGAACGACTATAGAGACAAAAATGTCTATAGTTGGTTGTTTGGTAGGGATACCACTTGGAGTGGACGTAGGAGAATACCTTTCAATAAAAATAGACGGATTAATCTCACCACATTGGATAGCAGTGGGGGGGACTCCTCAGAAAGTGAAACTCAGAATACAACAGCTACTACATCTAGCAGGGTAATTACACGATCTGCACAGAAGCCCCCTTTAGCCGTAGGCCCCGAGGCGGAAGCCTCAGGAGGGGGCGGGGCAAAACGAAAAAATCAACAATGCCAGAAAAAGACACAATAATCTATAATTTGAGCAAACGCCCTCTTACGGGCGACGAAATAAGAGTTCTCAATAGGGGGTTGTCCTTTGTACCAACCCCCCGCTGTGATTTGTTTGACCTATTGGTGGATATGGGGAGATTTCAAAGGCAGTTGAAGCTTAAAGATTTCTTTAAGGATAAAGAGAATCATACTCCAAAACAATTTAAAGCAAGCAGCACCTTTGAACCCTTTAACACACACTCCTCGATAAAAACATTCCATCATATTTGTACAACCACCCTCACTGAACTACATAAGAATATGCCTTTGTCAAGAGATAACCTTACAAGTGCTGAAAGACGGGCAATTAAGTCTCTATCTGCTGATAGAGACATAGTCATAAGGCCAGCGGACAAGGGTGGTGCCACGGTAATACTTGATTATGTACAATATAGGGGTGAGGCATACAAACAACTACATGATTCTAACACCTATCGCCAATTACAATCTAATCTGACTAGACCTTTTAAGAGAGAGATTGACAAATTCCTGGGTATGGCATACCAAGCGGGTGTTATTGATGATGATGCATTGGGGTATCTTACAGTTGACTATCCAATCTGCCCAATATTATATCTATTGCCCAAGGTCCATAAGTCACTTGAGGATCCCCCGGGCAGACCTATTGTATCTGCCAGGGGATCACTCATGCAGCCTTTAGCAGAATTCATTGATTTTTACCTACAACTTGTGGTACAAAATACCCAGTATTGAGGGACATTGATAGTTTAGCTTCTACTGACATTCTAGTGACCATGGATGTAGTTAGTCTATACACAGTAATACCCCATGGCCATTGTATAGATATGGTGAGACAAATTTTGACTGATAATCCACTGTATACAGGTCCTCCTGTAGAATTTCTTTTGCATCTGATGGAGTTCTGCCTGGAGAAAAACTACTTTCAATTTGAGAATGAGTACTTCTTACAAATTATGGGCACTGCGATGGGGTCGAATATGGCCCCATCATATGCCAACATCTATATGGCTATGTATGAAAAATACAATATTTTCTCCAGGCAGAATCCCATTAAAATGTACCGTAGGTAAATAGAAGATGTCTTTATGATCTGGGGTGGCACCCCTGAAAGTCTCGTAGAATGGGTTGATGGGTTGAATGCACTTGATTCGACCATCAAATTCAAAATGGAACATAACAATAACCAGATTCACTTTCTAGACCTTGCAATCTTTAAGGTTGAAAGATCCAATGGTTATAAACTACATACCACTTTGTTAAAAAAAAAACCACAGATAAAAACTCTATTCTCCATTATCAGAGTTTCCACCCTAGATTTCAAAAAGATGGTGTCAGCTCTTCCCAACTTCTGCGGGTCGTCCGGAACAACACGGATGACTTCCGAAAAGAGAGACAACTCGAAGAAATGTCCCAAAAATTCCTGGGGAGAGGATATCCACTGACCTTAATAAATCAACAAAAAAGTGAAGCAAGCAAACTCACCCAGAATCGCACAATATCCAAACGGACAGTGATTGAACAGCCCAAGCGGATGAACTTTATAACCACTTACACCCCGGGATCTGGGATGCTCCAGAATGTGATCAAGGAACACTGGATGATGCTCTCTAAGGACACTAGCCTACCCTTTGTGGATGCTCCGGTACCCCGGTTGGTATACAAATGAGCAAGTAACCTCAGGGATTTACTGGTACTCAATGACCCTATACACTGTTATGAAAAACAGACATGGCTACCAAGAGGGAAACCAGAATGCTACAAGTGTGGCAATTGTGTCACTTGCAACAATCTTATCGCTGGAGCATCATTTCAACATCCCCACAACAACAAGAGGTATAAAATAAAGCATAGACTGTCCTGTACCTCGGAATATGTGGTCTACACCATTATTTGCCCGTGTTCAAAATTTTACATAGGCAAAACGGTGACACCGTTCAAAGAACGCCTGGTAAACCACAAATCGGCAATCCGTCAGGCGATTGATAAGGAACAATCAGAGCAACCAGTTGCACGACATTTTGCAACCGTAGGACATACTGTCTCTTCTGTACGGGTTATGTTGATTGATCATGTGCCTCGCCACAGACGTGGTGGGGACAGAGGACTAGCCCTATTAAGGATGGAAGCCCGCTGGATCTTTACTTTAGACACTGTTGCCCCTCGGGGACTAAACGTCAATATAGACTTTGGCTGTTGGTACAAACATAAATGAGTTGTAATCATCTGGGAGTCATCTTTTACTTTGTTTCTACCTACTCCATAGGCGTGATTTAATTTGTATCAGTTAAATAAAATTCAACACATTGGGGGGTGCACCCTCTGTGTCTTTTGCTACTTCCCACAAGCCTTGATAACGCGGGTATAGAGGGCTGTGATATAAGTTGTTAAACTTTGGTTTTCAGTAGTGCTTTTTCTTAAATCTATACTAGGTTTGCCCTGTATTACAATAGTTTGAAACCTTTTTCTGTTATAAATGTTTCGTATGGGGTTGATCTGATCACTCACTGATCGACACTTAGTTTGTTACCTGTCAGATATACATCCGATCACGCATCAGTACTGCACAGTTGTTTATGCCTGGTTGCTATGGTCACTTGTGGCCACTGATGTCTCACCTGGGGCGGTGGTAGCATGATGACGTCACCCCGCGTCTAGGGTGAACCCGGCAAATGTTGCCTTGTGAATATGGGTGTGTAACAGATGGATATGCTGATTGTTTGTCACTTGGGGGATGGGTGGGTATTTAAGGTGTGGGTTTGTTTAGTATCACACATTCGGTTTCCCACCATTGACAAAGGCTCGTGTTTGAGCCGAAACGTTTGGTTAAATTATTGCCATTAAAACTGAATGCTTTTGAAAAATCCTGTGTGCCTGCTTATTTGGATCCTGGCTACAACACGGAGACCGTCCGTGGGATTCACCGCTCTTCTACTGTCTGTACTTTCCCAGTGAGAGCACCAGGTAGCTGAATCAAGTTAGTGAGTGCCGTACATGTCTGCAACTTTATGTATATATATATATGTGTGCATTGGAGTCCTGTTGAGTCATAGGGGCCTATTTATCAAAGCGTCAACTGTGCTGCATTCGCCGGCACCAATACGCTCGCCTGACATCGCCTAACTTCGCTGCCGTGGACCTGAATACGTTCTCCATATTTAACAAAAAAGCTGTCAAAAAGCCACGCACCAAGTATGGGGCAATGCTAGCGGACTGTTGTTAACTAACATTCATCGATCTCGCCGCTCTTTGGCTTTTTCCCAGCTTTATTTGTATACTGTCACTAAACACCCACACTATATTAAAATGCTTAACCCCTATCCTGCTGCTCCCGGACTCCGCCACAACTAATTAAAGTTATTAACCCCTATCCCGCCGCTCCTGGAGCCCACCGCCACTCTAATAAACTTATTAACCCCTATTCCTCTGCTCCTGGAGCCCACCGCCAACTACATTATACTTATTAACCCCTAATCTGCCGCCCCCTACACCGCCACCACCTACATAAATTTATTAACCCCTATCATGCCGCTCCCGGAGCCCACTGCAACTAAATAAATGTATTAACCCGTAAACCACCAGCCCCCCACATCACCATAAACTAAATTAACCTATTAACCCCTAAACCTAAGGACCCGCTAACTTTATATTAAATATTAACTCATCCCTATCTTATAATAAATTTAAACTTACCTT
This sequence comes from Bombina bombina, assembly GCF_027579735.1. NCBI lineage: Eukaryota > Metazoa > Chordata > Amphibia > Anura > Bombinatoridae > Bombina > Bombina bombina. The sequence continues at coordinate 586,445,533 of NC_069504.1, forward strand.
TAGATTTAAATTAAACTATATTAAACTAATAATTAATCTATTCTAACTATTATAATAAAATTACATTAAACTATATTAAATTAATAATTAACCTACCCTAACTATTATAATAAAATTACATTAAACTATATTAAATTAATGATTAATCCAACCTAACTTTTAAACTAAAATTACATAAAACTATATTAAAATAAAAATTAATCTAACCTAACTTTTATACTAAAATTACATAAAACTACAAATTAAATAAAATATATTATATATTTAAACACCTAACCCTACTCAAATAATTTAAATCTACTCTAAAAAATTACATACTTACCTGTAAAATAAACCCTAATATAGCTACAATATAAATTATAATTACATTGTAGCTATTTTAGGATTAATATTTATTTTACAGGCAACTTTGTAATTATTTTAACCAGGTACAATAGCTATTAAATAGTTAAGAACTATTTAATAGCTACCTAGTTAAAATAATTACAAAATTACCTGTAAAATAAATCCTAACCTAAGTTACAATTAAACCTAACACTATACTATCATTAAATTAATTAAATAAAATACCTACAATTACCTACAATTAAACCTAACACTACACTATCAACACATTAATTAAATACAATATCTACAAATAACTACAATGAAATAAACTAACTAAAGTACAAAAAATAAAAAAGAACTAAGTTACAAAAAATAAAAAAATATTTACAAACATCAAAAAAATATTACAACAATTTTAAACTAATTACACCTACTCTAAGCCCCCTAATAAAACAACAAAGCCCCCCAAAATAAAAAAAAATGCCCTACCCTATTCTAAATTAATAAAGTTACAAGCTCTTTTACCTTACCAGCCCTGAACAGGGCCCTTTGCGGGGCATGACCCAAGAAATTCAGCTCTTTTGCCTGTAAAAAAAAACATACAATACCCCCCCCCAAAACATAACCCACCACCCACATACCCCTAATCTAACCCAAACCCCCCTTAAAAAAACCTAACACTAAGCCCCTGAAGATCTTCCTACCTTGTCTTCACCTCACCAGGTATCACCGATCCGTCCTGGCTCCAAAATCTTCATCCAACCCAAGCGGGGGTTGGCGATCCATCATCCGTTGGCTGAAGAGGTCCAGAAGAGGCTCCAAAGTCTTCCTCCTATCCGGCAAGAAGAGGACATCCGGACCGGCAAACATCTTCATCCAAGCGGCATCTTCTATCTTCTTCCATCCGTCGCGGAGCGGGTGCATCTTGAAGCAGCCGACGCAGATCCATCCTCTTTTTCCGGCGACTCCCGACGAATGATGGTTCCTTTAAGGGACGTCATCCAAGATGGCGTCCCTCGAATTCCGATTGGCTGATAGGATTCTATCAGCCAATCAGAATATTCCTACCTTAATTCCGATTGGCTGATAGAATCCTATCAGCCAATCGGAATTTGAGGGACGCCATCTTGGATGACGTCCCTTAAAGGAACCGTCATTCGTCGGGAGTCGCCGGAAGAAGAGGATGGATCTGCGTCGGCTGCTTCAAGATGGACCCGCTCCGCGACGGATGGAAGAAGATAGAAGATGCCGCTTGGATGAAGATGTTTGCCGGTCCGGATGTCCTCTTCTTGCCGGATAGGAGGAAGACTTTGGAGCCTCTTCTGGACCTCTTCAGCCAACGGATGATTTATCGCCAACCCCCGCTTGGGTTGGATGAAGATTTTGGAGCCAGGACGGATCGGTGATACCTGGTGAGGTGAAGACAAGGTAGGAAGATCTTCAGGGGCTTAGTGTTAGGTTTATTTAAGGGGGGTTTGGGTTAGATTAGGGGTATGTGGGTGGTGGGTTGTAATGTTGGGGGGGGGGTATTGTATGGTTTTTTTTACAGGCAAAAGAGCTGAATTTCTTGGGGCATGCCCCGCAAAGGGCCCTGTTCAGGGCTGGTAAGGTAAAAGAGCTTGTAACTTTATTAATTTAGAATAGGGTAGGGCATTTTTTTATTTTGGGGGGCTTTGTTATTTTATTAGGGGGCTTAGAGTCGGTGTAATTAGTTTAAAATTGTTGTAATATTTTTCTGATGTTTGTAAATATTTTTTTATTTTTTGTAACTTAGTTCTTTTTTATTTTTTGTACTTTAGTTAGTTTATTTCACTGTAGTTATTTGTAGGAATTGTATTTAATTTATTTATTGATAGTGTAGTGTTAGGTTTAATTGTAGGTAATTGTAGGTATTTTATTTAATTAATTTAATGATAGTATAGTGTTAGGTTTAATTGTAACTTAGGTTAGGATTTATTTTACAGGTAATTTTGTTATTATTTTAACTAGGTAACTATTAAATAGTTCTTAACTATTTAATAGCTATTGTACCTGGTTAAAATAATTACAAAGTTGCCTGTAAAATAAATATTAATCCTAAAATAGCTACAATGTAATTATAATTTATATTGTAGCTATATTAGGATTTATTTTACAGGTAAGTATTTAGCTTTAAATAGGAATAATTTATTTAATAAGAGTTAATTAATTTCGTTAGATTTAAATTATATTTAGGTTAGGGGGGTGTTAGTGTTAGGGTTAGACTTAGCTTTAGGGGTTAATCCATTTATTATAGTAGCGATGAGCTCCGGTCGGCAGATTAGGGGTTAATAATTGAAGTTAGGTGTCGGCGATGTTAGGGAGGGCAGATTAGGGGTTAATACTATTTATTATAAGGTTAGTGAGGCGGATTAGGGGTTAATACATTTATTATAGTAGCGGTGCGGTCCGCTCGGCAGATTAGGGGTTAATCAGTGTAGGCAGGTGTCGGCGACGTTGAGGGGGGCAGATTAGGGGTTAATAAATATAATATAGGGGTCGGCGGTGTTAGGGGCAGCAGATTAGGGGTACATAGCTATAATGTAGGTGGCGGCGCTTTGCGGTCGGCAGATTAGGGGTTAATTATTGTAAGTAGCTGGCGGCGACGTTGTGGGGAGCAGGTTAGGGGTTAATAAATATAATACAGGGGTCGGCGGTGTTAGGGGGAGCAGATTAGGGGTACATAGGGATAATTTAGCTGGCGGCGCTTTGCGGTCGGCAGATTAGGGGTTAAAAAAAAAATCGAGTGGCGGCGATGTGGGTGGACCTCAGTTTAGGGGTACATAGGTAGTTTATGGGTGTTAGTGTACTTTAGGGTACAGTAGTTAAGAGCTTTATGAACCAGCGTTAGCCCAGAAAGTTCTTAACTCCTGCTTTTTTTCTGCGGCTGGAGTTTTGTCGTTAGATGTCTAACGCTCACTTCAGAAACGACTCTAAATACCGGCGTTAGAAAGATCCCATTGAAAAGATAGGATACGCAATTTACGTAAGGGGATCTGCGGTATGGAAAAGTCGCGGCTGAAAAGTGAGCGTTAGACCCTATTTTCAGTGACTCCAAATACCGGCGGTAGCCTAAAACCAGCGTTAGGAGCCTCTAACGCTGGTTTTCACGGCTACCGCCAAACTCTAAATCTAGCTGTAAGTTACAAAAAATGACAAACACTAAGTTACACAAAATAATAAACCCTAAGTTATAAAAAATAAAAAATAAATTATCAAAGCTATAAACTAATTACACCTAATCTAAGCGCCCGATGAAAAAAAAGCCCCCCCAAAATAAAAAAAACCCTAACCTACAATAAACTACAAATAGCCCTTAAAAGGGCCTTTTGCGGGGCATTGCCCCAAAGTAATCAGCTCTTTTACCTGTAAAAAAAAAATACAAATACCCACCAACAGTAAAACCCACCACCCACATAACTAACCCCCCAAATAAAAACCTAATCTAAAAAAACCTAAGCTCCCCATTGCCCTGAAAATGGCATTTAGATGGGCATTGCCCTTAAAATGGTATTTAGCTCTATTGCAGCCCAAGTCCTAATCTAAAACTAAAACCCACCCAATAAACCCTTAAAAAATCCTAACACGAGGGCGGAGCCTTGAGAGGCACTGGAATAGTCGCATAAGTGCCGAGCTCCGGGCAGATAGTATGGATTAAAGGCGAATATGGCTTAATAGTAGCTGTTACAAAGGGCTGAAAGTATTATGAGACTGACCGGACCATCAGTGTACCTTTCAAAGTAAAACAGCACGACAGATCAGTCGACAAGGAGGACAAGTTTGCAGAGCGCTAAAGAGCAGCAGGCCGGCGGCCATATTTGAAAAAATCCCACGCGGCAGGATTGAACGGTCTCCTCTCCTGGGAGATGGGCATCGGAATGTGCGGTCACTCAAATAGCTCCGTAGATGACACCGGAGCATGCAAGTGAGGAGTAAGAAACATTTAAAGGGAGACTGCATGAGGCTAGAAGGAGATTGACGACGGAGCACGGGACAACCGGAGCCTCTCACATAAAAATTGGGGAGAAAGAAGCAGGTATGCTGAGCGGCTAAAAGATAGCTATGCAACATATTTAACACCCATAGACTCTCCCTAAACCTGCTTGAAGGGTCACGATGTGCCATAATGTAAAAACGTCATAATAGTTATTGTTAGCATGCAACATACAGAGATAAATATAAAGTTTGCAGAAGACATATAAGTAAAGGGACCTGGCAGACACACAAGACGAGAAAAGTCAGACCACACACCAGAATAGTTTTTAATGGTGGATACCCAGACTTTTGAGTGATCAGTGGGAGACAGTTTGCAAGCAAGGCAGAAAACAATTAAGTGTCACCATATTGCTATCATAACGGCTGGGACTGAGAAGAGGCCTAAACACATAGATGAAAGATTACATCATGGCAGCTAGACGGAACATAAAGGCTACACCTGTAAGCAAACAAACATCAGCCTCAATGTTCTTTAAATCCTCAAGGGGTGAAAAATCCCCAGAACAGCATTCTCCACAGTCAGATGAGGAGAGAGACCTAGTTACCAGACAACAAACTGAGGCAGATAATCAAGCACCAATAACAAAAGCTGATCTTGAACATCTAATGTCAAAGCAAGACATTTCCACTAATTTTGAGAAATTGTTAGATAAAATGGAAACCCTGCAGAATACTGTAACTAACAGCCTTGCAGAGCTTAAGCAGGAAATAGGTGATTTAGGCTCCGCCTGAAGAAAGTGGTGATGCATTGTCAGAGGGCTTGAATGATGTTACATCTCAAGTGTCTTTGCAGCAGCAAGAAATTGAAAACATTCATGATAAGCTAGAAGACCTTGAGAACCGCAGCCGACGCTGTAACATACGCCTGAAGGGCGTCCTTCCCTGAATCTGTGGGCCCTAAAGATCTCAACACATATCTACTCAACTTATTTCAGGGTATCACTGGTGCTGGAGGAGAGGAAAAATTGGGTACACCAAATTGGGTAACCACCCGGAACTATCTAACAAAACTTTGAAGGGTCCATCTCTCCCCTTGACGGGGGGCCCGAAACAGGACAAAAATCCATGAACACTATACAGAAACAGAAACAGCTATTAGATTTATAGTTTTAATGATTAAAAAGCCAATGACATGGTTTAAGACAGAAGAGGAAGTTTTGTAACTGCGCTTTTAGTTAAGATGCTTTGTTGGTCAGCTATGACTGAAATTGTTATTGTTCATATTCAAGGTTATTGTTTGTTATTGTTATTTTTATTTACTCATTTTTTTACTCAGGTGGTGCCGTACAATGGTAAGGTCCGGGTTCATAGGACTCAGAGAAAGGTATGGTGGCTAGAGGGGACATGGTGCTCCAAGTTAAAAAGGTACGTTCATAAGACAGGCTGACTTTCCAGACAAAGAGAGATTAGGGGACTGGAGGACAAGAGGGGAACTACGTTTAGATGACAAATAGCTTAACCTTAATTTCTCACAATGCAAGGGGTCTTAATACAGATATAAAGCGCAGAACAGCTATGTCGCAATATCTGAAATTAAAGGCTAAAATAATATTCTTACAGGAGACACATTTCACAGAGTCGGCCATCCCAAGATATTGGTCAAATCATTTTCCACACCACTTTCACTCTACAACTGACTCCAAAAAAAGAGGGGTATCTATATTGATACATAGATCTTTAGACTTTATAGTGGATAAAGTATGCAAGGATAAGGAAGGTAGATTTGTGATAGTTCAGGGCACGATGCAAGATACAAAAATAACGCTTTGTAATATATATGCTCCAAATGAAACTCAAAACGCCTTCTTTTCTCAATTGTCACAAAGACTCACACAGTGGTCACAAGATAGAATAATTCTGGCGGGTGACTTTAATGTTAATATGGCTCCTTTAGGGGGATCAGACAGCGGGAAATTGACAAGCAAACAACACAGAACTAACAGCATAATAAAGTCCATTAAAACCTCACTGGCAGAACATAATTTGGTGGATTCGTGGGAGGCAGTGGGCAACTCAGGACATGATTATACTTACTACTCTCCAGCGCATAAAACTTATACCACTCTTGACTATATATACGTGAGCCAGATCCTCACTCCTAATTTAGTTAACTCAGGTACCCAGGCATGTGCCTGGTCAGACCATTCACTAGTATACTTGGAACTCTTGGGGCTCTTAGACTTTTCCAGGCAAAGATCTTGGACATATAACCCAACATTATTAAGGGACCCCGGGGTTCATGGGAGAATTCAAAAAGCACTGAGGGAGTACTGGGATATAAATGAAAACTCAGTCAGGAACCCGTTAGTAAGCTGGGCCGCTCATAAACCTTTCCTGAGAGGACTTCTTATAAAGGAGAAGTCGATCAAAAACAAACAGTCAATTAAATTAATAAACACACTTCAGGGGGAGGTGGAACAACTGGAAAGGGAACACCAACGTACTCTATCTGACAGGACATATAGAACACTGACCGCTAAACGGAGGGAATTGGCCAAAATACAAAACGACGCATCTATAAGAGCGGCCTTAAGGCTGAAAGCCCAGTACTTTGTGTTTGCCAACAAACCGGACAGATATCTAGCACATAAATTAAGAGAACGGAACAAGTTCTTCTCTATACCTAAATTATTTCAGGATAACGGGGTCCTGACCTCGAATCCGCAGGAAATATCAGATAGCTTTGCTCGGTATTACGAGAACCTTTATGATGGGAAGAAAGTGGCCCCAGGGAATATAGCACAACAGACAACTAGATTCTTAGACAAGGCAGGACTAAAAGTGATAGAGGACAGTGACCTTAAGAGTCTCAATGCGAAAATAACGAGTGCAGAAGTCTTAGGGGTGATTAGAGATCTAAAAGTGGGGAAGGCGGCAGGACCAGACGGACTGACAGGGGAATACTACAAACTCTTTAAAAAAGAACTACTACCTCATTTAGTCAGTTTTTGTAATGGGATTATGGATGGGTGGACGTTACCACAAGAGTTGCTGCAAGCAAAGATTATAGTGATACCAAAAAACGGGAAAAATGCAAAATACTGCCATAACTACAGACCGATATCTTTGATAAATCATGATATCAAAATATTCGCAAAAATTATGGCAAACAGACTAAAGGTGATCTTGCCCTCGCTGATCCATCAAGATCAGGTGGGGTTCGTTATGGGGAGGGAGGCCCCGGATAATGTAAGGAGAGTGGTGACCCTAACAGACTACTTGATGGCGTCTAAGAAACCAGCTCTACTACTGTCGCTAGACGCAGAAAAAGCGTTCGACAGGGTAGACTGGGATTTTATGTTTCGAGTGTTACATACCATGGGTTTCAAAGGAGAGTTTATACAGGCACTTAGAGGCATCTACTCCAAACCGACGGCGATGGTGGGGGCGGCGGGATACCTGTCGAGACCAATAGATATTTTGAATGGAACCCGTCAGGGGTGCCCGTTGTCGCCGTTATTGTTCGCAATATGTATAGAGCCACTGGCTTCGTACATCAGGAACGAGGAAAATATCTCAGGGGTGCAATTAGCCTCCTCTGAATATAAACTAATGTTGTTTGCGGACGACGTTCTGTTGACACTTACTAAGCCACTGTATTCCCTACCTAATCTGTATAGAGTATTGGAGGAGTTCTCAAATATTTCAGGGTACAAGATCAACCGAGATAAATGCGAGGCTTTGCCGATTTGTCTACCCCCCCCACACTAAGAAGGCTGTGGAGCTGAACTTTGCTATTACCTGGGCAAAAACTAACATAACATATTTAGGGGTTAAGATGAACGGAAAGATTGAGGATCTATATAGGTTAAATTATATACCTATCTATAAAGCTATTAAAAAGGATTTGGGAAGGTGGAAAAAGGGTTACTTTTCGTGGTATGGGAGGCTCATGTCCGTCAAGATGAATGTCCTGCCTAGGCTAATGTACCTTTTTAGAGCCCTACCTTTCAAAATCCCAGTATCGGAACTAAGAGGCTTACAGGAAGATCTGTTGAGATTTCTGAGAGGAGATGGGAAGGCAAGAATAGCCTCTCAACTGTTGAAACAACATAGGCGGGTAGGGGGAGTGGGAGCCCCTAACTTAGTGGAATATTATCAGGCCTCCAGATTGGCACAGACGGTGGTATTGGGCAAATCTAATAATGACTTAATTTGGCCAAGGATCGAGGCGGAATTGGTAGGTTGTAATAGCTCAGCAGATATTTTATGGGACCCGGAGATACATAAAATGTCGAGGGGGTACAAATCCTCAGTTACTTTGGATTCAATCAACTTGTGGAATAAGATTACGAAGGAATTAAAATTATGTAGGACAGAATCTCTAATTATGCCAATTAAATTCTTATTGCCCACAGAATTGAGAAAAGTAGTGAGCAAGTGGGAAAATAAGGGCCTGTATAGGGTGGCAGACTTTCTAAATAGTTCAGGTAAACTCACGTTTGTCCAGGCCAGAGAGAAAATAGAACCAGAACAGTTAAAGTGGTACATGTACTTGCAGATTTCCTCTGCGATATCAAAATACATGATACACAAACAGGCACAACCGACAACGGGACTTGAGAGATTGATTAGAGCCCCCACTAGGGGTAAGCGACTGATTTCCCAAATCTACCTGTTAATTCAGGAGGCCAAGTATAGCACCAAGTCACCCTTACTAGAGAGATGGGAAAGAGATACATTGGAAACTTGGGAAAAGAGCGAGTGGGATGAATTGATGCTAGATGCGAGCAAGGGACTGATTAGTGCGGACATGAGGGAAAACTGCATTAAGGTTTCTTTTAGATGGTACTTGACACCTGTAAGGACAGCACACTATACCTCATCACAACAAGGCAACTGCTACAGAGGTTGCCAAGACAGGGGGACTTATAAACATATGTGGTGGGATTGCCCGGGGGTCCAGTCACTGTGGAGGAGACTCTCAGACCTGATAGGGTCTCTGCTAGACGAAAATGTAAACTTGACGATGCCACAAGCACTACTACACGACAGGGTGAGGCCATTCAATGCGTCTATTAATAAGTTTATTAAAATTCTTTGTACATGCTTGAGAATTTGTGTGGCTAGGCATTGGAAGGTAGGGACACCCTCATGGCAAGAGGTAGAGGATAAAATCTCGGACACATTTAATATGTCAGAATTGGCGGCCTGGACACAGGGTCACCCTGAACAGTTTCAGAAGGTATGGTACTATTGGATATTGAGGAAAAAGTAGACGGAGTAGGCAGAGGAAGCCAGTATAGGGGAAGTCACACAATAGGACACATGATAAGGGAAACTGATGTCGTTACATTCATATTTAGAGACTTTAATGAGTATTTTATTCAAAACATACACAAATTGTCATTCACTTCAAACTTAGAAGAATTGGCACCACCTGAGGGGGGAGGTTGGTTGGGAGGGGAGGAGGGGTTATAGGATGGGTTTAGTTAAGGTTTATGGTACAGGTATGGGGCTCACCCTACAAGACCGATGATAAATAAAGTAAGGTGTATTTAAACAACAATGGTTTGGCAAGGTCTGTAATGTATATATGGCAGACTACCTCATATGTACTAGTTATTGTACTGTTTGATTAATTTTCATGTTTATACATTGTAAACCAATAAAAACTATTTCAACTAAAAAATCCTAACACTAACCCCAGAAGATTTACTTACAGTTTTGAAAATCCGACATCCATCCTCCAAGAAGCCGGGAGAAGTCCTTAATGAAGCGGCCGAAGTCTTCATCCAAGCTCGCAGAAGTCTTCACCCAGACGGCATCTTCTATCTTCATCCATTCGGCGCGGAGCGACTCCATCTTCAAGACATCCGACACGGAGCATCCTCTTCCTTCCAATGACTACCGACGAATGAAGGTTCCTTTAAATGACTTCATCCAAGATGGCGTCCCTTAGATTCCAATTGGCTGATAGAATTCTATCAGCCAATCGGAATTAAGGTTGAAAAAATCCTATTGGCTGTTGCAATCAGCCAATAGGATTGAGCTTGCATTCTATTGGCTGATTGGAATAGCCAATAGAATGTGAGCTCAATCCTATCGGATCTTCAAAACTGTAAGTAAATCTTCTGGGGTTAGTGTTAGGATTTTTTAAGGCTTTATTGGGTGGGTTTAAGTTTTAGATTAGGACTTGGGCTGCAATAGAGCTAAATGCCCTTTTAAGGGCAATGCCAATCCAAATGCCCTTTTCAGGGCAATGGGGAGCTTAGGTTTTTTTAGATTAGGTTTTGCTTTGGGGGGTTGGTTGTGTGGGTGGTGGGTTTTACTGTTGGGGGGTATTTGTATTTTTTTTTTACAGGTAAAAGAGCTGATTACTTTGGGGCAATGCCCCGCAAGAGGCCCTTTTAAGGGCTATTTGTAGTTTTTTGTAGGTTAGGGGTTTTTTTATTTTGGGGGGGCTTTTTTTCATATGGCCCCTAGGTTAGGTGTAATTAGTTTAAAGCTTTGATAATTTCTTTTTTATTTTTGTAACTTAGTGTTTATTTTTTTGTGTAACATACACCTAGATTACGAGTTTTGCGTTAGAGGCTGTGCGGTGCTAACGAGCAGTTTATGCTCACCACTCACTTACAGACAGTGCTGGTATTACGAGTTTTTACAAACCAGACAAGAAGTGAGCGTTGAGCAAAATTTTGCTCATTACCGCACTCCAGTACCAGCACTGCTTACGTTAGCGGTGAGCTGGTGTAACGTGCTTGTGCACGATTTCCCCATAGGAATCAACGGGGAGAGCTGGCTGAAAAAAAGTCTAACACCTGCAAAAAAGCAGCGTAAAACTCCTTAACACAGCCCCATATTTATGAACCCCTAATCTGCTGCCCCCAACATCGCCGCCACCTACATTATATTTATTAATCCCTAATCTGCCGTCCCCAATGTCACCGCCACCTACCTACACTTATTAACCCCTAATCTGCCGCCCTTGACATCGCTGACACCTACATTATAACTATTAACCCCTAATCTGCCACTCCAGACACCGCCGCCACCTACATTATACTTATGAACCCCTAATCTGCTGCCCCCAACATCGTCGCCACATTCATTATACTTATTAACCCCTAATCTGCCGCCCTTATTGTCGCCGCCACTATTCTAAATTTATTAACCCCTAAACCTAAGTCTAACCCTAACCCCCTAATTTAAATATAATTAAAATAAATCTAAATAAAATTCCTATCATTAAATAAATAATTCCTATTTAAAACTAAATTCTTACCTGTAAAATAAACCCTAAGATAGCTACAATATAACTAATAGTTACATTGTAGCTATCTTAGGTTTTATTTTTATTTTACAGGCAAGTTTGTATTTATTTTAACTAGGTAGAATAGTTATTAAATAGTTATAACTATTTAATAACTACCTAGCTAAAAAAATGCAAAAGTACCTGTAAAATAAAACCTAACTTAAGTTACCCTAACACCTAACACTACACTATAATTAAATTAATTCCCTAAATGAAATACAATTAAATACAATTAAATTATATTAGCTAAAGTACAAAAAAAACACTAAATTACAGAAAATAATAAACAAATTACAAGATTTTTAAACTAATTACACCTAATCTAATCCCCCTAACAAAATAAAAAAGCCCCCCCAAAATAAAAATAGCCCTACCTTACACTAAATTACAAATAGCCCTTAAAAGGGCCTTTTGCGGGGCATTGCCCCAAAGTAATCACTTCTTTTACCTGTAAAACAAATTACAAATTCCCCCCCAACATTAAAACCCACCACCCACACAACCAACCCTACTCTAAAACCCACCCAATACCCCCTTAAAAAAACCTAACAATAACCCCTTGAAGATCACCTTACTGGGCAAAGTGGTCCTGCAGACGGCAGAAGTCTTCATCGAGACGGCATCTTCTATCTTCATCCATCTGGCGCGGAGCGGGTCCATCTTCAAGACGTGGAGCATCCTCTTCCGATGGCTAAGACTGAATGAAGGTTCATTTAAATGACGTCATCCAAGATGGCATCCCTTCAATTCCAATTGGCTGATAGAATTCTATCAGCCAATCGGAATTAAGGTAAAAAAAATCCTATTGGCTGATGCAATCAGTCAATAGGATTGAAGTTCAATCTTATTGGCTGATCCAATCAGCCAATAGGATTGAGCTGGCATTCTATTGGCTGATTGGATCATTTTACAGGTACTTTTGGATTTATTTTAGCTAAGTAGCTAGTAAATAGTTAATAATTATTTACTAACTATTCTACCTAGTTAAAATAAATACAAACTTGCCTGTAAAATAAAAATAAACCCTAAGATAGCTACAATGTAACTATTAGTTATATTGTAGCTAGCTTAGGGTTTATTTTATAGGTAAGTATTTAGTTTTAAATAAGAATAATTTAGTTAATGATAGAAATATTTATTTCAAATTCTTTTTTTTTTTTTTTTTTTTTTTTTAAAGAATTTTTATTGAAGTTTCAGAAAAAACAGAGAATACAGAATACAACAACATTTGCCCAATCGTAGAATAAATATTAGAATACAACATAAGAATTGTGACATCTATCATATCTGTTAGGTCAATAGAGGCGTAACTGAGCTATATATCAAGGTAAGTCATACATTTTTAGGGCTCACAGGTATAAACTTAATCATAACAATACAATAAGACTAGCCCTAGCATGTAAAAACCTATGTTGTATCTAGGAAAGTATCCAAAATATATCTGGGCAAACTGGGATGAAACTTCATTTTATATTTTAATAATTGTAAACTGGTCTCCACATCACCAGGATGAATATAGTGGGGAGTTCTGCGATGATGTGGGGAGTTAGCTTTGAAAGTGACCACAGAGAGGTCGTAGAACACTGGAAGGAAGAGGGATTACAGTGGGCAAGAGCCACTCGAATTGTGGGAGAGGGAGGGGGAGGGGGAGGAAAAAGGGGGGGGGGGCGGACCCCACTTTGGCAAGGTTGCAGTATGGGTTTATTTATATGTCTATGTGTGCCCTATATGTACAGGACTATGGCTAAGATAGGGAACTATGAGAGGCATCTTATGCTTTATGTGTATCTATGGTGTGAGGGTACAGTGATTCTGGTTGCGCAGCCTCTGAGATCAAGTACAGGGGTGATTTTATGTTGGCTCATGGAGCTAGGAAGGGTGAAGAGTTGGGCTTAAGGAATACAGACTATTAATAATACGCTTTGTGCGGGGAGCAGGTTTTCAGTGTTTTTAGCTGTGACTGATTAGTGAATCAGTTATTATACCGGGTATAATTTAGGGCCCAATTCCTAGAAGGGTATGTAGAGCTGAAATAGGGACTAATAGAATATTGCTTAACTACTATCTCAAGACTAAGTCTGTATGCATGTGATGGCTATATCCGGGTTATAGGAGTTTATGAGGGCTGAATTGTATAATTGTAGGAGGCTATGATTACCACTTGCTTCAAAAGATGTAGGGATATTCTCTAGAGGAAGCCAGGCAACTCACATATAACCATGTTCCAGTGCATGTGACCGAGGGATAAAACAATGAGTTAGCTGTCTCAATAAATATGTACTGTACTAGATACATAGATTAAATATAGAAACTCCCTTAGGACATATTATAAACCTGCAGCCTGTGAGAACTATACAGTAAATATTAGAAGTGACACAAAAGAGCACCATTAGTAATTAAGATATAACAGTATGAGCTGTGAAATACAATAGACCTAACTGTCCCATTAAAACATGTCAGAAGCATCAGGCCAAGGGGACCAAGCTCCAGAATATTCTAAGTTATGTCATAGATGATAGAAATAGAGTGTGCTAACAATACATATATTAAACAAATGTGAACCCGGTTAACAGTAATAGTAGCTTAAAGATCTATGTGGCCATGGGATTATTCATAAACATATGTCAGACCTGGGTAATAGTTGCTGGGTAATTTAATAACGTTGCATGCTCGTGTCTGATTTGTATCTCAGAATTAGGCCCTATATAGCGTTTAGTTAAATTGAGTAACTGAGATCATTGATGTGGAAAGTTTTTAACAGAAAAACAGCCGTGGTCAAAATAAAGGTCCCAAACTGTCCGGGTGGACATTTGCATCCGACCTGTTAGTCTTCATAAACGTCCCTTAAGACCAGCGAGTCTCTATAAAGTCTGTGGCTGCTGTAGTCGGCCATAACGATAAGTATGTATGTTCTAATATATGTTCTAATATATTGCAGCCGGGGTACGTGCACATAGATCACACTCATGGTGTGAGATATCACCAGGCAGGCTGTGACACAGAACAGAAGGGGGCTCAACTCACGAATCTAAAGATGCGCTCCAGGTCGTGATGAACCTCGGCAAGAACCATCTCCTAGCCCACTCCTGTGGCCGGTGCTGCTCCCGACTTTAACATCTGCCCTGGGGTGAAGTAGACATGTGACCAGACAAGACGGTCTCTCCCGGTATCACCGAGACCTAAGGCTAGGAAAGCAGAAGCATTCACCCATCCGGAAAGCGGAGAGCTCAAGACAGGACCACCGATCAGCTTACCCGATATAGCTCTCATGCGATCCTCCAGGTAGGTGCGGATAACAAGTCCCGAGTCGGGCAGTGTCAGGCTGTGGCGATATCTCTCCTCACTCCGATCGGGAAGACTCTTATCTGTCCATTCTGGGACTTTAGCTGCTTTCCGTGGGGCAGTGTGATCTGAAGTGTGTGAGAGCTGGATATCAATAGCCGCAGAGGTTCCTAATGCTTCAGCGCCATCTTGTCTGCTGCATGTAGTGGGGAACAGGTCAGAGAGTTGCTTAATCAATAAGCTCATATCCAAAAAATGATTTTCTAGGATCACATTGACCCGATTCTCAAACTGGTTCAGCGCGGCATCAAGTGTCATTTGGTTGTTTTTAAGGAAGGGACCCTCCATAAGTGTTAGAAAGATGACACCTTCACTAGATCTTTAGGATATTTAGGCCTCAGATCACCATGTCATTGGTATAACCCCAAACAGCTACCGATTGTAAATATGTTCTTAGCATAGTTGACAGGCATGATCACTCTCCGTTTCTGCGAAGTTTAAAGATATAGGTTGCCAGAGAATTATGCATTCATCTATCTTAAATTATTTAGAGCAGAGGAGCTCCATGAAAACACGTCTGCTCTCTTAGTTAGATGGCTCCGCCCCCTATTTCAAATTCTTTTAATTATATTTAAGTTAGGGGGGTAGGTTTAGGGTTAGACTTAGGCTTAGGGGTTAATAACTTTAATATAGTGGCGGCGACGTTGGGGGCGGCAGATTAGGGGTTAATAAATGTAGGTAGGTGGCGGCGATGTTAGGGCCAGCAGATTAGGGGTTAATAATATTTAACTAATGTTTGGCAGGAGTGTGGCGGTTTAGGGGTTAATATATTTATTATAGTGGCGGCGATGTCCGGTTCGGCAGATTAGGGGTTACATTTTTTTTAAAGTGTTTGCGATGTGGGAGGGCCTCGGTTTAGGGGTTAATAGGTAGTTTATGGGTGTTAGTATACTTTTTAGCACTTAAGTTAAGAGTTTTATGCTATGGCGTTGTAGTGTAAAACTCTTAACTACTGACTTTAAAATGGTACCAGTCTTGACAGGAGAGGGTGTACCTCTCATTTTTTGGCAGACTCGTAATACCGGCGCTATGCAAGTCCCATTGAAAAAACAGGATACGCAATTTACGTAAGTGGATTTGCGGTATTTCCATGCCTGGCCAAAAAAGTGAGCGGTACACTTGTACCTGCAAGACTCGTAATACCAGCGGGCATTAAAAAGCAGCGTTAGGACCGGCCAACCCTGCTTTTTAAGCCTAACGCACAACTTGTAATCTAGCCGTTAGTGTTTGTTATTTTTTGTAACTTAGTTGGTTTTTTGTAACTTTGTTATTTTTTAGTGTAGATTTAAATTATTTGAGTAGGGTTAGGTGTTTAAATATATAATATAGCTAATTTAATTTGTAGTTTATTGTAATTTTAGTTTAAAAGTTAGGGTAGGTTAATTATCAATTTAATATATAGTTAAATGTAATTTTAGTATAACAGTTAGTGTTGATTAAATTAATTAGTTTAATATAGGTTAATGTAATTTTAGTATAACAGTTAGGGTAGATTAATAAATAGTTTAATATAGTTTAATTTAAATCTAAAGGTAAGTTTAAATTTATTATAAGATAGGGATGAGTTAATATTTAATGTAAGGTTAGCGGGTTGTTAGGTTTAGGGGTTAATAGTTTAATTTAGTTTATGGCGATGGGGGGGCTTTGGGTTTAGGGGTTAGTAAGTATAATGTAGGTTGCGGCAGTGTAGGGGGCGGCAGATTAGGGGTTAATAAATATTAATGTAGGTTGTGGCGGTGTAGGGGGTGGCAGATTAGGGGTTAATAAGTATAATGTAGGTGGCGGTGGTGTAGGGGCGGCAGATTAGGGATTAATAAGTATAATGTAGGCGCCAGTGGTGCAGGGGGCGGCAGATTAGGGGTGTTTAGACTCGGGGCTTATGTTAGGGTGTTAGGTATAAACGTAACTTTTATTCTCCCATATGAATCAATGGGATATCGGGCAGCAGCGAACATGAGCTTTCGCTGCTTTCAGACTCCAATTGATTCCTATGGCATCCAGGTACGCTGGGCCAGAATAGTGGCGAGCATACCTGGTAGTTATTTGTTAACTAGCAAAAGTAGTCAGATAGTGCTGAATTTGCATTCGGAACATCTGTAGTGACGTAAGCATCGATCTGTGTCGGACTGAGAACAGCGGATCGTATGTTACATCACAAAATTCTACTTTTTCCAGTCTGTAGCCTTTGATAAATAAGGCGAATCAAGCTCTCCACAATTATGCTGCGGAATTCCAGCGTATTTGCGGTTGACGGCTTGATAAATAGGCCCCAATGAGTAAAACACAAAAATTTAAACTTAACCACTCTCAGATGTATTTAAAACTCTCAGATGTATTTAATGCAACATTAAAAAGAAAAGGTCTCTACAACCTTCCCAGAATATAGAAATAATACAAACAAATAAAGATGCGCTTAGAAGCAGTAATACATCAGCCAGTTAGAAACAATGTAGAATTTTTTATTAAAACAAATGGATAAGGTACACTTTATACGTTACCACCGGTGGTATTAAAAAACAATAAAATTACACTCCCTAAAATGTGCACAAGCGGTATTCTAAAAGTCCATAATAAAAGATTCCTTAATCTGTGAGCAAGGTATACATTCATGCGACCAGTCCAAGTAAAGTATATAAATACAGATGCAATATATACATATTGAACCTTGGTGATTGAATTCTAAGTGTGCCAACAGATAAGTGTTCAGTGTGAATTCATATTCCCGGTTTCTTCAAAACATCTAAGTAGGTGTACAGGTACTTGCCTTTTACTTCCTTTGTTGAAGTCCTTTTGGGGTTAAGGGTAATCTTACCACGCAGTGATGTACTCCCTTGGGCTGTGTATTATATTTGTTTCCCAACCGCTATAGAGGTGTCCGCCTCATGTGTAGCATTTCTTCTTTGATCCTCGTACTTCCGGGTTCGGGTGTCACGTAGGTAAGGTGAGCCAATCCTAGAGTTTCTTTGGCCATGGCAATCTTACGGCAATCTGTGATGTGCGATGTAATCCTTTCTTCCTCACAGAGTGCTCTGTATTAAGGTACTGAATCTCTGGTAGAATTTCCAGTAAAACAGACAGTTCCCGTCTACGCATTTCAGCCTCTTACAAGGCCTTTATCAAGATCTGTTCAGTCAAGTAGCTGAAAACATGTAAAATCATATTTATGCAATATTGATATTGATTAAAGTGTTTAACTTTTTTTATTACTGTAAATATTTCACATTCCAATGTGCTTCACATAGGGGAATATGTTATATGCATTTATAAATAGATATTCCTTTCCTATATGTATAGTTATATATCTATACCTATATATAATCATATCTATATATACATATTTATACATTATAGATATATATATATATATAATTTAAAAAAAAAAATCATATATATATATATATATATATATATATATATATATATATATATATATATAAATATTTATTTATGAATATACAGAACATATTCTTCTATGTGAAGAATATTGGAATGTGAAATATTCATATTTCATGTCAGGTTAGCGCACTTGGTTAAACGTGATCGGGTTTCCGTGCAAGTAAGGGTGTTTTTTCCACGTTTCGTGCTCCATTGAAGTCTATGGGGGAATACGTTAACACGGTTGCGATATTCAAACTTTGTCTTTTTGCTCGCTTCGGGTTAGCTAGCTATCAAAACTTTTTTGCTTTCAACATAAGTGTGGTATCTGACACACGCAAAAAGCCTCTATCTATCGAAAATAACGTGCAAGCGGGAGTGCAAACTACCTCTCCTAATCTAGTCCTAGATAATCTCTGCTTTTAAACATCCACTTGTTAAAATGGAAAACCGTCAGAGGGCAGTTTACAAAAATAAATATAACTACACAAGTTATGTTTATCTTATGGCATATTAGCTGGAACTGAGCTTACATGTGCTGTCCTGAAACACTTATTTACTTCAAAGGGTCATTCAGTTTACTAACTTGCCACTCGTTTTGTAATACTCCAATTGTTGAAACATTAAGCATGACATAAAGCAAACATTACGTTTAAGCGCAAGTAGCAGTGATTGATTTTCTTCCAACTTTTGCTTGTAACCTTTATGGACAGTCTCTAAATTACTTAGTAGTATTTGTTCCTATCCTATCTTTTAAATTATCATTATTATGTAGTACCTTTGCATTTTGTGTTTCTCTTTAAATATATGCTATTAGCAAATTTTTATATATTTTCAAAAAATAAAAATAATGTGGTTTGTTTAACAATTGATTTTAGTGATTCCAATATATACAATATGCTGGGCAGATTTATAGTTGATGTTCATAAAGTAGAATATAACCTAAAATTTAAGCTGAGAGAAACATTTTTTTTTACCACAGTGTTTTGAACAAACAAATTCTAATTAAAGTTAATACATTACAAAATTACAAATTTAAGGTTGCAGCTTTCTGATTCTGCTTATTTTAGTTTACCCTTATTTTTTTAACCAGATTACAAGTGGAGCGGTAATTACTGCTCCCACTACAGCATTAACTTTGCTAGAGTTTATTTTTTGGGGGGAGAACACATATTACAAGTTGAAAGTAAAAATGTTGCGCTCGCACACAACCTACCCTGCAAAGTTTTCCAGAGGATATCGCATTTGCAATATCACAGTAACCCCATTAAATTCAATGGAGCAGTGATCTGAAATAAAACCTAACTCCTACACTCACACGATAACCCCCATCGCAATGGGCCACCTACTCTAATAACCCCTAAACTGCCACATAGCACACCTCAATAAACTCCCTACACTATTAACCCCTAAACCACCACATAACCCACTGCAAATAACACTGCTGCACAAATAACATAGTCCACCACTATAAACTCCCTAGCCTATTAACCCAGTAACTGCCACAACCGCATAGAAAAATACCCCTTAACCTATTAACCCCCTAACCACCACAACACTCTATCACAAAATATTTTCTAACCACCTAACAGCTATCCTCTCAAGAGCCCTAACCGAACACCCTGATGTTACGAAAAATAAAAATAAATTACGATTACAAAAAATAAAAAAAATTACCAAAAACCCAAACCAGTAATAGCTTTCCTAAAATTAATGCCCCCTTATCTCTTTTGCAGACCAAAACACCCTATACTAAAACCAAACGCCTAGATTACAAGTTTTGTCGGTAAAGACCTGTGGGGCTAACAAGGCTTATTTTTCCAGCGCTCACTTAAGACAACGCTGGAATTACAAGTTTTCTGAATGGCTGCGTTAGCCTCAGAAAAGTGAGCGTTGAGCAAATTTAGCTCCACTTCTACCTGTAATACCAGCGTTGCTTAAGTCAGCGGTGAGCTGGCTAAACGTGCTCGTGCACGATTTCCCCATAGGAAACAATGGGGCTGAGCTGGCTGGAAAAAAACCTAACACCTGCAAAAAAGCAGCGTCCAGCTTCTAACTCAGCCCCATTGTTTCCTATGGGGAAATAAAAGTTATGTCTGCACCTAACACCCTGACATGAACCCCGAGTCTAAACACCCCTAATCTTACACTTATTAACCCCTAATCTGCCGTCCCCGCTATCGCCGACACCTGCATTATAGTATTAACCCCTAATCTGCCGCTGCGGACACCGCCGCCACCTACATTATCCCTATGAACCCCTAATCTACTGCCCCCAACATTACCCACACCTACATTATATTTATTAACCCCTATTCTGCCGCTCCCAACGTCGCTGCCACCTACCTACACTTAGTAACCCCTAATCTGCCTACCGGACATCGCCGCCAATATAATAAATGTATTAACCCCTAAACCGCCGCACTCCTGCCTCGCAAACACTATAGTAAATTTTATTAACCCCTAATCTGCCCCCCCCCCCAACGTCGCCGCCACCTAACTACAATTATTAACCCTTAATCTCCCGCACCCAACGTCGCCGCTACTATAATATAGTTATTAACCCCTAAACCTAAGTCTAACCCTAACCCTAACACCCCCCTAAGTTAAATATAATTTAAATAAATATAACTAAAATTTCTATAATTAAATAAATTAATCCTATTTAAAACTAAATACTTACCTGTAAAATAAACCCTAATATAGCTACAATATAACTAATAGTTACATTGTAGCTATTTTAGGATTTATATTTATTTTACAGGCAACTTTGTATTTATTTTAACTAGGTAAAATAGCTATTAAATAGTTAATAACTATTTAATAGCTACCTAGTTAAAATAATTACAAAATTACCTGTAAAATAAATCCTAACCTAAGTTACAAATAGACCTAACACTACACTATCAATAAATTAATTAAATAAATTAAATACAATTATCTAAAATAAAATACAATTAAATAAACTAAACTATATTACAAAAAAAACCACTACATTGCAAAAAATAAAAAATATTACAAGAACTTTAATCTAATTACACCTAATCTAAGCCCCCAAATAACAGAAAAAGCCCCCCAAAATAATAAAATTCCCTATCCTACACTAAATTGCAAAGTAATCAGCTCTTTTACCAGCCCTTAAAAGGGCTTTTTGCGGGGCATTGCCCCAAAGTAATCAGCTCTTTTACCTGTAAAAAAAAACAAATACAATACCCCCCCCCAACATTACAACCCACCACCCACACACCCCTACTCTAAAATCCACCCGATACCCCCTTAAAAAAACCTAACACTACCCCATTGAAGATCACCCTACCTTGAGCCATCTTCACCCAACCGGGCCGAACTCTTCATCCAAGCCGTGTTCACCCAGCCGGGCACCGTTGGGCCAGAAGAGGACATCTGGACAGGCAGAAGTCTTGATCCGATCGGGGCAGAAGAGGTCCTCCATCCAGCAGAAGTCTTCATCCAAGCGGCATCTTCTATCTTCAGTTAACCGGAGCGGAGCGGGTCCATCTTCTATACAGCCGACGAGGAGCCATCCTCTTCTTCCGATGTCCTAATGAAGAATGACGGTTCCTTTAAATTTATTATGCCATAATAAAATTGGTTATAATTTATGCTGCTGCCATCTCCGTGTGTATCTGTTTGGGGGTTTGCAGGAACCCTGGTAGCGAGCAGTTGGCATTTAAGGGTGCTGGACTTTTGACTGCTTGCGGTTCCTTTAAATGACATCATCCAAGATGGCGTCCCTCGAATTCCGATAGGATTCTATCAGCCAATCGGAATTAAGGTAGGAAAAATCCGATTGGTTGATGCTATCAGCCAATCGGATTGAAGTTCAAACCGATTGGCTGATTGGATCAGCCAATAGAATTGACCTCGCATTCTATTGGCTGATCCAATCAGCCAATCGGATTGAACTTTAATTCGATTGGCTGATAGCATCAACCAATCGGATTTTTCCTACCTAAATTCCGATTGGCTGATAGAATCCTATCAGCCAATCGGAATTCGAGTGACGCCATCTTGGATGACATCATTTAAAAGAACCGTCATTCTTCGTTAGGACATCGGAAGAAGAGGATGGCTCCGCGTCGGCTGTATAGAAGATGGACCCGCTCTGCTCCGATTGATTGAAGATAGAAGATGCCGCTTATATGAAGACTTCTGCTGGATTGAGGACCTCTTCTGCCCCGATCGGATGAAGACTTCTGCTGGTCCGGATGTCCTCTTCTCGCCCATCGGTGCCCAGCTGGGTGAACACGGCTCAAGGTAGGGTGATCTTCAATGGGGTAGTGTTAGGTTTTTTTAAGGGAGGGATCGGGTGTTTTTTAGAGTAGGGGTGTGTGGGTGGTGGGTTGTAATGTTGGGGGGGTATTGTATTTGTTTTTTTACAGGTAAAAGAGCTGATTACTTTGGGGCAATGCCCCGCAAAAAGCCCTTTTAAGGGCTGATAAAAGAGCTGATTACTTTGTAATTTAGTGTAGGATAGGGAATTTTATTATTTTGGGGGGCTTTTTTTATGTTATTAGGGGGCTTAGATTAGGTGTAATTAGATTAAAATTCTTGTAATATTTTTTTATTTTTTGTAATGTAGTGTTTGTTTTTTTTGTAATATAGTTTAGTTTATTTAATTGTATTTTATTTTAGATAATTGTATTTAATTTATTTAATTAATTTATTGATAGTGTAGTGTTAGGTGTATTTGTAATTTAGGTTAGGATTTATTTTACAGGTAATTTTGTAATTATTCTAACTAGGTAGCTATTAAATAGTTATTAACTATTTAATAGCTATTGTACCTAGTTAAAATAAATACAAAGTTGCCTGTAAAATAAATATAAATCCTAAAATAGCTACAATGTAACTATTAGTTATATTGTAGCTATATTAGGGTTTATTTTACAGGTAAGTATTTAGTTTTAAATAAGATAAATTTATTTAATTATAGTAATTTTAGTTATATTTATTTAAATTATATTTAACTTAGGGGGGTGTTAGGGTTAGGGTTAGACTTAGGTTTAGGGATTAATAACTTTATTATAGTAGTGGTGACGTTGGGTGCAGGAGATTAGGGGTTAATAATTGTAGGTAGGTGGCGGCGACATGGGGGGGGCAGATTAGGGGTTAATAAAATTTACTATAGTGTTTGCGAGGCGGGAGTGCTGCGGTTTAGGGGTTAATACATTTATTAAAGTGGTAGCGATGTCCGGTCGGCAGATTAGGGGTTAATAATTGTAGGTAGGTGGCGGCGACGTTTGGGGGGGCAGATTTGGGGTTAAGAAATATAATGTAGGTTTCGGCGATGTTAGGGGCAGCAGATTAGGAGTTCATAGGTATAATGTAGGTGGCGGCGGTGTCCGGTCGGCAGATTAGGGGTTAAATAATTTTATTATAGTGTTTGAGATATGGGGGGCCTCGGTTTAGGGGTTAATATGTAGTTTATGGGTGTTAGTGTACTTTGTAGCACTGTAGTTAGGAGCTTTATGTTCCGGCGTTAGCCCATAAAACTCCTAACTACTGACTTTTAAATGCGGTTGGAGTCTTGGAGGTAGAGGCTCTACCGCTCACTTTCTCCAAGACTCGTAATACCAGCGTTAGCCAAATCCCATTAAAAAGATAGGATACGCAATTGACGTGAGGGGATTTGCAGTAGCCTCGAGTCGCGGAAGAAAAGTGAGCGGTGAGCCTCTACCTGTCAGACTCGTAATACCAGCGTTAGGTAAAAAGCAGCGTTGGGACCTCTCAACGCTGCTTTTTAAAGCTAACGCAGAACTCGTAATCTAGCAGTATATAACTCCTCCCCAACAAAAAACCCCAAACAACTATCTTTAGAAAACCTATCCTAAAAAAAGATGACCTGAAAATGGCATCAGCAGTTAAGCTCTTTTGCAAGTAAACATGAAAAATATCCTAATCCTAAAAGATGATAATCATTGATTATGCTATACTTACACTAACCCCCCCCCCAAAAAAAAAAACCTAATGCTAAACCCCAAAGTTTCCACTTACCGGCTCCTAGGTGGGCTGCTGCTTTTTAAAGACGGCGCTCCATCTTCATCCATGGCAGCGCTCCGCTGGGGTTTTCCTCTTCCATCTTCTTCCTCTTCCATCCTCCATCTTCTTTTCTTATCTTATGTCCAATATCCTCTTCATGCGAAAACTGCCGTACATTGTAGCTTGCATACAAGGTTCCCACTTATATAGGGGTTCCCTTGCATTCCTATTGGTTGATATTTTAATTCTTAGTCCAATCAGCCAATAGAAAAAGCCTTCATTATTTTGGATGATTGGATTATTTGACTAAGAATTCAAAAATCAGCCAATAAAAATAATTCAAAGGCACCCCTATATATGGGGGGACTTTACATTCAATAAGAAGAAAATAAAATAGAAGAGAAGATGGATAGTGTATTTTTAATTTTTTTTATTTATTTTTTTTGTATTTGAACTTATAGCATTCACTTATCTTAAGATAAGCCATTTAAGTTATGTTACTGTAAGATACCGTCTTATGGTATCATCAGCACTAAGGGAGTGAGAACCAAGAGTTTTAAACAATATTTATTGTCACATTGGTTAGGAGGTGATGATTATCTTTTGTGCCCTTGTAGAGTAGTCTAGTGTAGAGGGGGGAGGTGCGTTAAGACAGTTATATGGGTCTTGTGTCCCATAGGAACATTATTTCTGTGTGGGTAACTTATTTAATAAAAGATAGTGATATCTTTCTAAGTTAAGGTTGATTTGTGTTTCGTATATCCCCATTTGTAGGGTGGGAATTGATTCTTTTTTCCACATTCTCGGAATTAGTTGATGTGCACTATTTATCATTATCTGTAACAATTTAACGTGCAATTTTGAGTCGAGTTTGGGATACCTATGGAACAAAAATATGATTGGGTCAGGGATTAAAGGAGTGCCAATGGTGTTTTGCATGTTTGTATTTTGGGACAAGCCCACCAGATGTGGAACAGAGTGGCTTCATCCGGGCATTGCCTCCAGCAACGATTTGAGGAGTTGGGGAAGATATGTTTGAGTGTCTGTGGTGTGAGATACTACCTAGTTAGTAATTTGGTGTTGGTTTCTAAGAGTTTTGTCGAATGTGCTGATTTTTTTTATAGATGTAAAGATTGAGTGCCATTCTGCAGTTGGGATTAGAAATGGTAAATCTCTGTCCCAGGCCTTGGTGAAGGTCGGCATGTCAGTTTCAATTGGTGTGGTGAGCAGTTTGTAAGTCCTTCATATTGTGTGGAGGTTAGGTGGAGATGAGCTACACATTGTTTAAAACTGGGTTTGGTGTCTTGTTAAATTATGCATATATGTACTGTTTGAAAATAATGGTTAAGTTAGAGGTATCTAAACCACATTTTAAAAAATCCATCACCTAGGTGCTCGATAGACTGTCTGGGTAGTAGCCTGCCATCTTCTACTAAGATGTAGGTGGGTAGCAGGTGGTGAATATCCTTGGTTCCTGTGGGAGCAAATGTGAGACCTGGTGGAAAACTATTATTATGCAGTGTGGGTTTGAGTGGGGAAGGTATTGTGAATAGGTTGGGGTGAGTTTTAACTATTTCTACCCAGGTTCTGTGCGTTTCTGAGATTATTGGGTTGTTAGGGTTCTGTTAGGTGTTATTCCCAAGGGGGGAGTGTCAGGTCAGGCCGAAGCCTCTGGGCCGCTGTACCACCTGAAGCAGATGTAGATTATCTGATAAGGATCCCTTAGAATGACTCAGACCACGCAGCAATATGATCTAAAGCCAATCATGTTTATTGAACAGTGCAAGCCTATCTTATAGACTTCAGTAACAGCATATAGGGTTAAGGGGATGACACGTTATGACCGCGTCATTTTACACAGTTATACAGAGTAAAACACAGTGTGATTCTGGAAAGTTACTAGCTCATAACAATATTCTATAGTCATAATAAACCATGCATCTGCAGAGACACCAAGGTCGCTGGACCATCTTATTGATATTATATTCTTCTGGGCGTACAGCCAGGAAGCTTCTACAAGGCTGAACAGCTAAGGAAAGTACCATAACAAGCACATAGTTCGCACTACATAATAACCCATTATAATAAAGTCTAATCATTACAAAATGGATGCTAATCATCACAAGATGGCTGCGAGGAACAAGATGGCTGTAGTCAGGTTCACATCACCCCTAACATACCATCCTTTTACTTTTATTCTAACAGAATAACATAAAAATAGACAGGCATAGAAAATTATTAAAGCCTTATATTATGGTAACAGAACTCTATGTGAGAATACTAAAGAGAAAAATATTCACATGTCGTGATATACGTTTATAGGCTAATTGTCACTGCAATACCTTCCATCTATCTTTCAGCCTCCCCAAAACTACCGGTCTACCTGCACAGAGACCCAACTAGCCCCCCATCTACCCCCAAACAACACTGCATCTTTTATTTCTCCACCTGCATTGCTAGCACCCCCCAATATGTCCAACAGTTCCTTCTCCACAGTAAAGCATGACATAGTAACAGCACAACTGTCTCTAGGTGGCCTCTGATCATTTTAAGAACAGTCTTTGTCCATTTAGAGCGCTTCACTTTGCTCAGACATTTTGCTATAATACAGTTCTCCAACAGTTCATTTGCAGTAGGGGTGCTTATCCAGTGTTCTTCCGCAGGGAGATGCTGGAAATCTGATGGTTTGTTCATGGTTTAGACAAGGCAACCAGTGGATCCCCATGGCAAGCAAACACTCGAGTCACAGGGAGTCTAGGAAGCAAACAGAAACAGTACAGGATGAGTACACACCGCAATACAATCACAATTATGTCCAAATAAAATGTCACTTTCATCCTATGTCAATTAAAACCAAACAAAACATTGTTGATATATAATACAAACTAAATACATTGATAATTCTCAGAGAATAATTTACAACTTCTCTATAGACTTTTAAATGATACTTCATGAATACTAAGCAAGTGAAAACCTGCCAGACTTCATCAAGGGCCTGAATGGTTATGCTAAAACTTATGCTAAGGCCTGCCCTGTAGCAACAAAGAAAAAAAAGGAAAACAGTCAATAAAAATAAATGAATTTCTTTACACTGCCACTTTGAACTTCTAAAAATAAAAGAACCTTGTGTTGCTTTATTCTGCATGGCTGCTATCTATAATGTTTATAATTCTCCAACCATGACCCTAATATTCAACAATCTCATCTGATATAAACACTACTAGTTTCCTAATTATTTTATGCAACCTAAATTCTCTCACACTCCTGTATGAGGAAAGCATACAAACAGAACATCATTTAAAACTACAAACTCTTTTAAAGGTAAACACATCTTTATGGTAAGATAATTCCTTTCTTTGACAAACATCAGGAATGACCAAATTCACTTTGCAGATACCATACCAATTAATAAAAGGGAAAAATACATTTGCTTTCATAAACTATAATTATGCTATTCCCTAAACAAATATTTCTCTGTATATTTAATATAAACTTCTAGCTGAGACGTGTCCTCCTTATGTTCATATAGGGTAAAGGGTCTAAAATATTATGATATATTGCAGCATTTTCCTTAAACATATTTTTATACTCAGTGGGCCATTCAATAGGGTACAATACTGCGAAGTTCACAGTTACATTTATCTAAAGGGTTACTTTGTTAAGCACATAAACTACAATGTGCACTAATACCAATAAAGCATATGACCTCTTATACCTAATATGTTCAAACAAAAATAAAACAAATACAAGAGAATACAAAACAAGCAATATAAGGAATCGAGTTAAAACAATACTCCCCTAATTTAATTGGTTGACCCTGTAACAGCATAAGAGGTCCTCCATATCGAGTGGCAAGGCACAGTCCAGAGAAGGATAGTCTTTATGTCCTGAAGACACACATCAGAGGAAACAGTCATGGATTACCCAGAGTCCAGTTCTGGGGCTGGTACCAGCATGCACACCAAAGAATGGATCCAAAGATAGTTCACCAACTTTTACTGCAGTATGGTGGTTAAAACAAGCTTGACAAAAGGTCTTTTATCTTCATCTTTTCTTTCTTTAAAGGTTTACTTGCATTCAATCTTTAATCTTTTGAAGAGTGCACTTATGGAATTTTGTCTGTACAGATTTTACCTAAATATGGAAACTCAAAAATAATTCAGTTAATGTCTTTAATTTCTGGATACAGCTGCATACTCTCATCCTGCAAATACAAATATAGTGTTAAGAACCAAATAGAAAAATAAAACATTTTAGGCATCTGAAATATGAGAGCAAAATAAAACACAGAAAGACAATGAAGAGATAGAATCCACCAGGGAGGGAAAAAGGAGTGGGGTCTGGGTATACAGGTTACGACCGGGGTGGCCATCAAGGTAGATGATGTCTGTGGCCAGATTCCCAATGAAGGAAAGTTCTAGACAATCCTAGGGACGTAGTGCATCCTGCATAGGGATAGGACAGGGAAATTTAGGGCACAACTGGTGGTTAGGCAATAACATTGTAAGAGGAGATTCAAAACGTTTTAGGTTCACCTCCTAAAAACAATCACCCCCATTACATAAAGATATTCATCAATACTCATCAATACTTCCCCCTTGTGACACGCAAACACAACATAACAAGAAACTAAACAACAAATCATGCAATCCACTCATGCAGAGACAATTCTCAATAGCAAGCAAAAGCAAATACACTTCACTATTCAATATGCTGTCCATACAGCACGCTTCCACACGCAGTCACAAAAAGAGGAAAATATAACAAACAAACATTGAAAACCAATTGTTCTTTTCTTTCAAAAACAAAACATTACCTGCCGACACAAACTTCAAACAACCACAATTAACCTGAAATTCAACACATATTCTGACATTCGCTGAAATGCAGCAATAATTAAAAACATCCCATAAGAACCATCTATACCCTGGCTCTGCAACGTCTACTATGTACAAAACTTTGATATCACACAAATAAAGCAATCACTGCAGATGCTCAAGAAACCTCAGTTGCATATTGTACAAATAAAATTTCGCTTATTTGGGAAAGATCAGATAACCATGGTACAGCCACAGTTCTCCTGCCGCATGCACCATGCACACCTACTGTTAAAGGGACATTCTAGTAGAAATGAAACTTTCTTTATTCAGATAGGACTTTTAATTTTAACCAACTTTCCAATGTACTTTGATCATCAAAATCGCTTTTTTCCTCTTGGTATTCTTAGATTAAACTAAACATAGGTAGGCTCATATGCTAATTTCTAAGCCTTTGATGGCTGCCTCTTATCACAGGCTGTTTAAATCTCTTTGCAACACAAAGAGACAAAATATACGTAAGACATATAAATAAAACTGTGTGCTGGAAGGAGGCCCCTAGACACAAGGCATGTCAAAACTATAATCAGATAAATTAGCAAGTTATGTAAATGCAGTAGAATCAGATAAATTGTGCATCATTTGTTTGCCGTCCCCTATTGCCTTAATATAGGGGTGTTTATTGTAGACACTTACTGTAGACCACAGCTTAGTTGTTAAGCAGCAATAAAACTTATTGCAATTATAGTTGTAGACTGGTTAGTAACCAAATAACTATATATTTTTTAAAGTGTCACTTAAATTAATTCATTAAATAATATTTCATTTATTTATTGAACGCAGTGGGGGTTATTTTAATAACAAAGAGTTCTGTAATATCTGTGAGATACAGTTTGACAGCAGACGGCCACAGAAATAAAATGATCAGTTTTAAGCTAGATTCTGTGACAGAATATAATATAAATACTGGTTTTTTTTTGTTTTTTTTTAGTTAGCAATTTATAGTTATCATTCTTTATAACATAGAACACCAGTACTGCCGCTTTAAATGTAAAGTACAAATCTTTCTCTCTGCGACAAAGCCAAACACAAGAGAGAACTTTTTTTTTTTTTAAAGAAAACCAAAACATGCACAGTGTTATCATTCTTCTCAAGGATAGTAAAGCAAGCTCAAAGTTTCATTTTTACTTAAAGGAGAAACACTGTTTACTTCTTAAAAATATAAAATTCACACTAAAACCTGATAAATGCTACTTATTTCAACAACAACAAAAATATTGAATCTAACTCTGTGTATAATTTGATATTCACCATTCTGCAGCTCTCCAGCCAAATATAACAACCGCATATAACACAAAAATAAGCTTTCTACAAAAGAATAATAATAAAATTTCCCCTTTAAATTATTCCCAATGATCCATTGGCCTTACTTATAATAAAAAATGTATACTGACGTTCATTAAATAGCCTAAGCAAGCATAAGCAGCATAAAAACACACTCACAGTGGGATGCAGGCTAGTTAAAGGGACATTTTACCCAAACTAAAAAATAATCTTTAATTGAAGCTGCTAACACAGTTAAATATACTAGTGTTAGGCTTACAGTAAACCTCATTGTCTTTTCTGTAAATATTCCCTTAAATTCTCAGATGTAATATCAGTTTGCTTGTATCCCTTTAAATATTTTCACTCCTCTGTTTTTCTTGTTTGTTTGTTTTTTCCGCTAGTCTCACTAAAATTGTAGACAACTTATCACTTCAGTTTGCATTACAGAGAGAATTAAGTTATACTGCAAAAAGAAATATCTGCTATCTAAACGGCAGATTTAAAAAAAAGAAAGGTCGCAAAAAAATATATATTTTGCAAACTACTAATACAGTGTTATTGCTGCTCCTGAACTCCTTTCACCAGAGTGAACTGATCCTTTAAATAATAAAATGATAATTTTCTATTGCTCCGTCTACGCACTGAGCTCTGATTTTACAGACAAATATAAGATAAGGATTATCCGAGATTCAACCCATTACAATTTACATCAGCTATACACAGACTTACAAATGCAACTTCTCCTACATTTTATACTATGCAGCTTGTATAACAAGTCATTGAAAATACACTAATATAAAAACAATTGTACAGTGGACTGTCCCTTTAAGGACTAACCATTCATCACGTAAATCTCATATATATACCCTAACCATAATTTAGGCTGCTTGTATGATTTACCACACAAATTCCACCTCTGTACTGTAGCATGACCTGCAGATTAATTTACTTGCAACAAAAACAGACGAACTTACAAATACAGCATACTTCATACGAGAAACACTCTCATATTTACCAGAGCGTAACCAAAATCACACACACCATCGCACTTTCAAAGCCACTTTCAAAGCCGTTACTTCACTTGCAAAAACAATATCATATATGCCGCAACAGATGGATAGTTTTTCAAACTTGCATACAACAATTACCACTGTAAACTAAAACTGCACCTATAACACACATACTTAAAACATGCTGTTGATTTTAAAATACAGGTATATAAAAAAATAACACTACAAAATACCTCCTTACAACGTCTGATTTCCCAGCAGAGAAACAGAAAGAAACATTTTTACAGCGATACAGACACACAAACCCATCTCATCTCGCATACCAGAGATTCACTCCCTTTTTTCCTTTCTCAGGAAAACATCTATTTCATAGCGTACCAGACATATAAAAATACCACAAGATTAACTTTTCACCAAATTTACAATATATTTTAGTCAAAATCCATGCAGAATGGCCATTTTCCGCATAGATTGGGACAAAAAATTTCAAATAATACATTCTGTTTTTGGTTTAGAGTAAATCCGTTACACGCATACCACAGTGAGAACCGACAGACCATCACACATTATGCATCTCAATATACAAAATTTCCTTTTCATTACTGCAAGCAAACAAAAAGTCTTACAAACGGAGCAGCTGTAACAGTTTTTTTTTTTTTTTCTGTGTGCGCGCTCCGTGGTGGCCCCACTTCTTTGCCTGCTACATTTTTTTAACACAGAGATTTCTCTATTTGCCACACAGCAGTGCTCCACTGACAGTGTTTTGAAATGTTTCTGTCTTTAGCAGAAACTATTAACCCTTTTGTAGGCATTATACATGTAATTTTCTCTGTGCATTATTATCTATAAGCAGATCCCATTCCTTGACACAATAATAGCAACAATAATAACATGCATAGCCACTTAATATTTGCTAAGCACAGCACAATGTTATAGCAGCAAAACACAAATAAACAAAGCAAAGCAAGCATCAGATATCAACATGAGTTTCAGGTGGGTAACAAAACTCTATTGGCTGGAGGGGTTATCACAACTGCCGACAGGACTTTAACCTCCGCAAACCTGCGCCTCAACCGCAGGAACCACTTACCCCTTTATCATATATTATCAACACCTATTACCAGACTAAATTTAGGTTCATATTCACAGAAGGAAAGCATGGTAAAAGCACTCATACTTACTCGCTGCGAATCCCACAAACTGACACCAAAATTGTTAGGTGTTATTCCCAAGGGGGGAGTGTCAGGTCAGGCCGAAGCCTCTGGGCCGCTGTACCACCTGAAGCAGATGTAGATTATCTGATAAGGATCCCTTAGAATGACTCAGACCACGCAGCAATATGATCTAAAGCCAATCATGTTTATTGAACAGTGCAAGCCTATCTTATAGACTTCAGTAACAGCATATAGGGTTAAGGGGATGACACGTTATGACCGCGTTATGACCGTGTGATTCTGGAAAGTTACTAGCTCATAACAATATTCTATAGTCATAATAAACCATGCATCTGCAGAGACACCAAGGTCGCTGGACCATCTTATTGATATTATATTCTTCTGGGCGTACAGCCAGGAAGCTTCTACAAGGCTGAACAGCTAAGGAAAGTACCATAACAAGCACATAGTTCGCGCTACATAATAACCCATTATAATAAAGTCTGATCATTACAAAATGGATGCTAATCATCACAAGATGGCTGCGAGGAACAAGATGGCTGTAGTCAGGTTCACATCACCCCTAACAGGTTCCTTAATTTGGTTTGATTTCTATCAATCAAGCAGGAGTCTCCTAATTGGGTATAGTCTGAAAGTTCATGTTCGAGTTTGACCTATTGTCTATGATGGTGTTCTTCAAAAGAGCACCAGTCTATATTTCTTGAAAGGAAGATAGCATTCTGATATTCGCGTATATTAGGAACATTTAGTTCTCCTTAAGTGGGGTCTCTATATAGGATTGATTTGGCAATCCTAGGGAGCTTAGTTTTCCATACATAAGCATTAATGAATGATTACAATTTATGAATCATGGAGCTTAGGAGAGGAATGGGGACTGTTTGTAATATGTATAGGATCTTTGGGAGTAATGTCATTTTGGCTGCACCGATTCTACCAAGCCAGGATATAGACATAGGAGACCATTTAGTAGTGTTTGACAGTATATTTGAGGTTAGGGTATCTTAGTTTGATTAAGTCCGCCTGGTTTGGTGATAAATGTATGCCTAGTTATTTAAGGGATTGGGTTCTTATAGTGAATGGGACTATGAGTTGAAGTAATGTTAAGTCCTTTTTTGTACTATTGACCGGGAGAAGTTTTGATTTTTTATAGTCGATTGAAAAGTTGGATATGGTGCCAT
Organism: Bombina bombina; assembly: GCF_027579735.1. Classification (NCBI taxonomy): domain Eukaryota; kingdom Metazoa; phylum Chordata; class Amphibia; order Anura; family Bombinatoridae; genus Bombina; species Bombina bombina. Next base: position 586,479,352 of record NC_069504.1, read on the forward strand.
ATAATCTGAGGATTGAGTGAGCTGTTGTAAGGGAGCTTACAGGGTTTGTGAGAGTCATGAGAAGTGCAAGCTTACATTCTGAGGTTTTGGTTTTGATTCCTTCGTCTAGTGGTGATGTGTGTAAGATAATAGCGAGGACCTCCATAGAGAGAACAAATAATAGGGGTGAAAGGGGACATCCCTGTCTAGTTCCATTTCAGATTGGGAAGGGATCAGACAATTGGACATTTACTTTAATTGTAGCAGAGGGGTAGTATATAGGGTGGCAATTTTGGATATTCATTTTTTGGGTAAACCAAATTTGTGGAGGGTGCATATTAAAAATGTCCAGTCTAACAGATCAAACGCCTTCTCGGCATCTGCTGAAATGAAAACTGTATGTATGTTGGTGAGAGTGGTGGAGTTAATGTAATGCTTTAACCATATTGTCCTTAGCTGTTCTTTGTGGTACAAACACTGTTTGGTTGTTGTGGATTAGTTAAGGAAGGGATAGGTTGAGTCGGCTGGCTAGTATTTTTGAATAAAGTTTAAGGTCAACATTGAATAGGGAAATGGGTCAAAGTTTGATGGGGAATCAGTTGGTTTTCCTGGCTTGGGTAATACAGTTATATTTGCTTCTAACATGCTTGTTGGGAATGGGTGCTCTGGGTCTATAAAGTTAAATACATTTAGAAGGTGTGGAGAGAGAATTTGTTTGAGTAGTTTGTAGTAAAAATTACCATAGCTGTCTGGTCCAGGGCTTTTCCTTTGTTTAAGGGATTTGATTGTTTCCTCCAATTCTTGTTGAGTAATGGCTTGGATTAGAAGTTGGAGCTGTTCAGGGTGGATCTGGGGTAGTTGGAGCTGGTCAAGGTATCTGTTACATATCTTTTTATGATCCTCTACGGCATGAGTGGGGAATAAGTTATACAATTTAGTATAATATTTACAAAAATCATTAGCTATTGTTTTGGAATTTGTTGTCTTTGTAGTGTCATTAGTTGTTAGTGAATGTATATATGATGAGGTTTGTTTACTCTTTAGTGCTTTAGATAACAGCCTACCTGGTTTGTTCCCTTGTATGTAATATTTTTGGCGTAGGAAGAACGCTGTGTTTTGGGATTTTATGTCTAGGAATTCATTAAGTTGTTGTCTGGCCTGGTCAAGAGTCCATAGTGTGTCTCTTGTGAGAATAATCTAGTTTGACTATTTCTTGCATTAGTGTAAGATATTTTGACTTGCTTGCTTATTTTTGATGGCTTTATGTTTCATTAGAATGCCTCTAGTTACACATTTATGGTCTTCCCACTTAACAGTTGGTGTGGTATCATCAGGAGAATTGATGGTGAAGTATTCTTGGAGTGCCCGTTCTATATCTATTTTAATCAAAGGGTCTGATAAAAGTGTTTTGTCGAACCTCCATTGTAAAGTGTGTGTGGGAATTGAGGGCCAGGTGAAGGAGCTGCTGATGTCTGAGTGGTCTGACCAACTAATAGTGATAATACGGGAGAAACATAAGTTTAGTAGGGAAAGGTTATCTGCCATAATATAATAAATTCTAGAGTAAGATTTGTTTGGGTTTGAGAAAAATGTGTAATCTTGCTTATGTGGATAGAGGTGTCTCCATGTATCATGAAGGCTAAGCAGAGATAAGTTGTTCCAAACCGAGTGTAATGTATTGCCCTGGACTTTTAGATGTGGATTGGTGCTTTCTATTGTTGGGATTAATGGGAGGTTGAAATCTCCTGCAAGTATTAATGGACCTTTTAAATACGAGTATGGAGTTGGTTGTGTGCTAGAAGAAGGAGGCCTGATTTGTATTTGGGGCGTAGATGTTGACGAGTGTTATTGGTTTCCTAAAAAGGAGCCCATGTTAATCTAAGTATCTGCCCTCTCTATCTTGATCTTTGTGTAGGAGTGTCAGGATGCCAGAAATCAGACTGAGACGAGAAGTGCAAAAATAATCACACCTTTATTCATAGCAAAAAATAATAAAAAGTCCACAAGTCAAAGAACAAGCCAGGAGTCAAAACCAGAGCTGGTAGTCAGACGAGCCGAGTCAGGAGCCAAAGCGAATAGTCAGACGAGCCGGAATCAGGAACAAGGAAAACAGCAGAGTCAGGAACAAGCCAGGGATCAGGAACCAGGAAAGACGTCAGGCAGCCAGGTAATACACAGGAACTCTCACAAACAGGTCTGAGACAATGCAAAGGCAAAGCATACTGAACAGAGGCCCTTTAAATAATAAGTGATGAATCACAATTCTGAGACAGCATCCTGTCTCACATGGATGATGCACACCAGTCTGGCCATAAAAGGAAGTGTAAGAAATGAGCAGCATCCCCCACAATGCACCATAGTCAGGAAGAGAAGTGAGTAAAATGGCTGCCAGCAGCACATGGCAAACAACAGGGAAAAATCCCTGACAGTACCTTCCCCTCAATGACCCCTCCCCCGCGGGAGGACAAAAGGCTTATTGGGGAAACAGGCATGGAAGGCACGGAGGAGGGCGGGAGCATGAACATCAGAGGAGGGAAACCAAGAACGCTCTTCCGGACCGTAGCCCCTCCAGTGAACAAAATACTGTACACGGCCCCTGGACATACGAGAGTCAATAATGCTGCTGATCTCATACTCCTCATGGTTGTCAACAAAGATAGGACGGGGACAAGGCAACACAGTGGTAAACCGATTACAAACCAATGGTTTCAAGAGGGAGACATGAAAACATTGGAGATGCGCATAGCAGGAGGAAGGTCAAGAGTGTAGGCCACAGGATTAACCCGTCGGAGTATTCAAAAAGGACCAACATAACGGGGAGCCAATTTATTGGAAGGCACACAAAGGTTCAGGTTGCGGGAGGACAGCCAATCTCTCTCACCAACCTGGTAGCAAGGTGTGGGCAGACGCCTATGATCAGCCTGGAACTTTTGGCGCTGCATAGAACGATGAAGGCAATCCTGAATCTGCACCCACGTGGAACGGAGTTGCCGGAGATGCTCCTCCAAAGCTGGAATACCCTGAGACATGAATGAATCGGGCAACAAGGATGATTGAAACCCATCATTTGCCATGAACGGGGATAACTTGGAGGAAGCATTAATAGCACTATTACGAGCAAACTCTGCCCAAGGTAACAGTTCAGACCAATTATTGTGGTGATCTGAGACATAGCAATGGAGGAACTGTTCCAGAGCTTGATTAGACCGTTCCGCAGCCCCATTGGATTGAGGGTGATATGCCGAGGAGAAGGAAAGCTGGATCCCCATTTGAGCACAAAAGGAACGCCAAAATCTGGAGACAAACTGGCTACCCCGGTCTGACACTATCTCCTTGGGTAACCCATGTAAATGGAAGACCTCCCAGGCAAAAATCGAAGCAAGCTCCTGAGCGGTAGGCAGCTTCATCAAGGGAATGCAATGTGACATTTTAGAAAAACAGTCAACCACCATAAGGATAACAGTATTGCCATTGGAAACAGGGAGCTCAACAATGAAGTCCATGGAAAGATGTGTCCAAGGATGCTCACCATTAGCAATAGGTTGAAGAAGACCCACAGGAAGACGTCGAGGAGTCTTATTCTGTGCACAAACTGAGCAGGAGGCAACATACGCAGCAATATCAGAAAGAAGACCTGGCCACCAGAATTGTCATTTGGGTCTTGCCTGGGTGACCTGCGGCTTTAGGATAGTGGTAAGTGTGCAAAAGTTAGGTTTGAATATTCTCAGGAGCAAAACACTTACCACTAGGTTTCTAAGGGGGTGCATTGGTTTCTGCAGCCAGGATCTCCTCCCCCAAGGGAGAAGTCAAATGAGTATGTATGGTCAGGAGGTATATCAGGAGTAGGTACAGACTCCTCCTTGGACAGAGCCAAAAATTGTCGAGAGAGGGCATCAGCCCTAACATTCTTACTACCAGGCAGGTAGGAGACCACATAATTAAACCGAGACAAAAATAGCGCCCATCTGGCCTGTCGGGGTGACAAACGTTTTGCTTCAGATAGATAAGTTAAATTGTTGTGGTCAGTAAGAATGAGCACTGGCACGCTAGTACCCTCAAGAAGATGCCTCCATTCCTTGAGTGCCAAAAATATGACCAGTAATTCCCTGTCGCCAATTTCATAATTGCACTCCGCTGGAGACAATTTCTTAGAGAAGAAACCAAATGGATGCAAGGAACCGTCAGGCGTAGGACGTTGAGACAAGAGGGCACCTACTCCAGTCTCAGACACATCGACCTCAAGAACGAAAGGCAGGACAGGGTTAGGATGAGCCAGAACTGGAGCGGAGGCAAAGGCAGTCTTAAGATTATCAAAGGCCTTAATGGCATTAGGTGACCAATGGAGTGGATCATTCTCTTTACGGGTCATGTCTGTGATAGGTTTGACCAAGGAAGAAAAGTTTTTAATAAACTTTCTATAGTAATTGGCGAACCCCAAAAAACGTTGAATAGACCGAAGACCAACTGGGCGAGGCCACTGCAGAACTACAGATAACTTGTCAGGATCCATGGAGAACCCTGCAAAAGAGATAACATAACCTAGGAAGGTTACTTGAGTCTGATGGAACTCACATTTCTCGAGTTTACAAAACAGGCCGTTCTCACGTAGTCTCTGAAGAACCTGTGTAACATCAGAACGATGAGCCTCAAGTGTGGGTGAGTGTATGAGGATGTCGTCTAAGTACACCACAACACACTGTTGCAACATATCTTGTAGGACAGGATTAATAAATTCCTGAAAAACAGCAGGAGCATTACATAGGCCAAAAGGCATTACAAGATACTCATAATGCCCGCTCCTGGTGTTAAATGCTGTTTTCCATTCGTGACCCTCCTTAATCCTAACAAGATTGTACGCTCCTCTCAAATCAAGTTTAGTAAAGACCGTAGCTCCCTTGAGGTGGTCAAAGAGTTTCGTAATGAGCGGAATAGGGTAAGCATTCTTAATGGTAAGATGATTAAGACCCCTATAATCGATAAATTGTCTTAACTCGCCACCCTGTTTCTTCACAATCGTAAGACCGGTGAGGAGGCAACGTACCGGCATGCACCTTGTCAAACACGTCTAGGAACTCTCAGTACTCCTCTGGCAATTGAGATACCAAAGAAGTGCACAAGACCTTAACTGGTTTCCGAAGACAAGTGGAAGTACATTGCGGGGACCACGACAAAATTTCGGACCTGCGCCAGTCGAGACTGGGATTGTGCTTTTGGAACCCGGGATAACCCAGAACAATCGGAAAATGAGGAGAGTTTATCACCTGGAACTGGAGGGTTTCAAAATGGAGAGCCCCAACAGCCATGGACAACGGAGCAGTTTCGTGAGTAACGAGTGCGGGCTGAAGGGGCCTGCCATCAATGACCTCAATAGCAAATGGAACAGACCGAGGCAAAACAGGAATGGAGTGCTTTGGTACAAAAGCACTGTCAATGAAATAGCCTGCAGCACCGGAGTCAACAAGAGCCTGAGTGACTATGGAGGAGTCCACCCAGGAAAGGACAACCGTGACAAAAGGTTTCTCCTTAAGCGGTTCCGGGGACAAGGATAAACCACCCAAGGTCTGCCCCCGACAGGACCTTAGGTGTGAGCGTTTCCTGGCCGTGTAAGACAAGACTTCAAAAGGTGGCCCTGTAACCCACAATAGAAGCAGAGCCCTTCCCTCCTCCTAAAGGCCCTCTCCGCCGTGGAGAGACGCGTGAATCCCAACTGTATTGGCTCAGCAGTACCTGGTGACTCGGGACCAGGAGGCATGGGAGGAGAGCGAGGCATGGGTGGCAACAAACACGTAGGAGACAATGGAACAGGAGGCTTCTGCAAGCGCTCCTTGAAAGAGGGCCTCTCTCTGAGTCTGATGTCAATTAGGATCAAAAAAGACACCAATGCCTCAAGATCCTCTGGTAAATCTCTGGCAGCAACTTCATCTTTAATCGCATCAGAGAGCCCATGAAAGAAGGCGGCAACAAGGGCTTCATTGTTCCAACCTACCTCTGCGGCAAGTGTACGGAACTCAATAGCATACTGAGCAACAGACCTTGTACCTTGCTGAATGGACATGAGTCGTTTAGCAGCAGAGGAGGAGCGAGCCGGAACATCAAATACCCTTCGAAAGGAGGCCACAAATTCAGGGTAATTTGAAATCACAGGTTTATTAGTCTCCCACAAAGGATTAGCCCAGGCAAGAGCTGTGTCAGAGAGTAACGAGATGAGAAATCCCACCTTAGCTCTGTCAGAAGGAAACGCCTGAGGTAACATCTCAAAGTAAATGCCCACCGGGTTCAAAAACCCTCTGCACTGAATAGGATCGCCTCCATATCGCTGAGGTAGAGGTGCAGAACCGGACATGCTCCTGGTAGGCATAGGTGCAGCAGCGGAAACAGGAGCAGCCATAACTTGTGGGACACTTTGGTCCAAATGTGCAGTGATAGTCAGCAGGGTTTGCAGGGCTAGTGCAAATTGATCCAAGCGGTGATCCTGTTCATCCATCCTGGAAATGATGGCAGGTAAAGGTGGATTATTAGCACCATCAGGATTCATGGCCTTTGCGTAATGTCAGGGTGCCAGGAATCAGACTGAGACGAGAAGTGCAAAAATAATCACAGCTTTATTCATAGCAAAAAATAATAAAAAGTCCACAAGTCAAATAACAAGCCAGGAGTCAAAACCAGCCGAGTCAGGAGCCAAAGCGAATAGTCAGACGAGCTGGAATCAGGAACAAGGAAAACAGCAGAGTCAGGAACAAGCCAGGGATCAGGAACCAGGAAGGACGTCAGGCAGCCAGGTAATACACAGGAACTCTCACAAACAGGTCTGAGACAACGCAAAGGCAAAGCATACTGAACAGAGGCCCTTTAAATAATAAGTGATGACATCACAATTCTGAGACTGCATCCTGTCTCACATGGATGATGCACACCAGTCTGGCCATAAAAGGAAGTGTAAGAAATGAGCAGCATCCCCCGCAATGCACCATAGTCAGGAAGAGAGGTGAGTAAAATGGCTGCCAGCAGCACATGGCAAACAACAGGGAGAAAAACCCTGACAAGGAGTTCAAAAAGATTGATTTGTGGAAAAGTGTACTTACTCCATTAACTTTTTGGGGGGGGGCTGCTACTGTGGAAATGGTTTGGGTAGTTGGATGAGAAATATTTAGGTTCATTGCCCTGTTTGAAATGAGTTTCTTGTAAAAACAAGATGCTGCCATTTTTCTGGGTTAGGTCGTGAAATGCTTTTGACCTTTTGAAAGGGGAGTTCAGGCCTTTGGTATTTATTGAAAATATAGTAAATAATTGGTCTGTATTTTGCAGAGTCATAGTATTAGTGTTTTAAGAGATGTCTGAATAGGATCCCTAGTGGATTGTTGTGTTGGTGAGTGCAACATAGTTCAATTGTCTTAATCAAGAACATTACATGGAGTAACAGCATAATAATTAAAATATTAAACATAAATTTTTGTAAACATTAATAAGCCAACAGATATAAAATAAGAAATTTGGAACATAGTGTTAAATACATATTGTTCTCTTTGATTTCTTATAGGGGGCTAGTGGTGCCCCAGATTTTGTTAATTTTTAAGTCATTTAAGACACAGAAACTTAAAAAAGAAGAAAGGTAGAATGTAGCAGTATTATTAATCATTGAAGTATGCAATTATGAAATTAGAGGCGGTAATTACTCCAAATCAGGAAAAAGATAGAAAATATAAGAAAAATTGAGTGATCTCACCCATTTTCTGTCATAGAGATTGTGTTTTTTTCTGTTGTTTAAATGCTGCTGTTTGCCAGGTTATCCTCTGAGGTCTGGGAGTTGTGGAGGGTAGATTGTCCATCTGCCTGGTAGTAGTAGAACATGGCTGGTTGCAATCTGGAGGGCTTAGATTTAGGTCTTTGCCTCTGACCTTCCCATGAAAGTTGTATATGGCAAGGGAAGCCCCATCTATAGCAAATGTGTTTTCTTAGCAAGGTAGTAAGTGGGGCAAAATCCCTTCTTCTTTGTAGGGTTCTTATCGACAGGTCAGCATAAATTGAGACTGCCAAACCCTAAAAGTTCAGAGGTGAAGATGTCCTGGCCTGCTTCATGGGGGTCAATTTATCAAAGCATCAATCTCAGTGCATTCACAGGCGTCAATACGCTCGCCAGACATCGCTGATGCAGATCTGAATACTATCCCATTATTTATAAAAAAGTCGTCAAAAACACGCGCGTCAAGTATGGTGCAAAGAGCATCAGACTGTTGTTAACTAACAGTCATAGATGTCATGGTTATTTGGGTTTTTCCCACCTTTATTTATACCATTTTATTACTGTCCATGAACAAGCAGATTTCTCTAAAGCTAATCTTTTATTTTTCAACTGTTAATGTCCAAGAAATAGCTACATTTATACCTCAAAAAACAATATCTCATAGAAAGTTATTTTTATATTTATTTGTTATACAAAAAAATCTGTTATATTATACATAATGAATGTGTATTTGTATTTTTAGAAGTTATTATATGCTTTTATCTCATATTTTTTTTTTATAAATGATTAATAATGCTAGAATTTGTACATATATCTTTGCACATACTTGTGTATATATATATATATATATATATATATATATATATATATGTTAGGAAATGTTAGCATTACCGACGCCATCTTGTTCTAATTGCAATTTTGTCTTAGGCATCCATCTTGTTTAAGAAACATTTATTATAGCAGTTTATTATGTATTGGGAAAGATGTAGATGTTATGAATCTTTGTATAGCTAGGATGGCCTTGTAAATGTTCCTGGCGATGCGCCTGGAAGCTGTTATCTCTATAAGATGCTCACACGGCCTTGCTGTGGGCCCAGATGTACCTTTATTATGGTTAAAGAAACACTTCTTCTCAAAAATCTATTTTATCCAATTATAATCATGAGCGTATTTCTTTCCTGACAAACAGTGTAAAATGATGAAAGTGTCATCATGTTAACCCTCTATGCTGTAATTATTGCCTATAAGAAGTGTTGTTCATCTTTTAATAAACAGAGCAGATGTTAGACTGATTGCTGCGTGGTCTGATTTCTGTTCTCTGGGATATCCTGTTATCAAATAACCAGTGACGTGCGGTGGGGTTAGTGGCTGGTGAGGCAATGACATATATATATATACCAGCGTATCCAAATAGCAGGCACTCACTGGACTTTATAGTAAAATATAAAATTTATTTCATCATATTAAAATAGACAAACGTTTCGGCACTGCATTGTGCCTTTGTCAATGTCAAAATACAAACAACACGCAAAACAGAGTGCAGCTCTACATACAAAGAAAAGATTGATTTTCTTTGGGTGTAGAGCTGCACTCTGTTTTGCGTGTTGTTTGTATTTTGACATTGACAAGGCACAATGCAGTGCCGAAACGTTTGTCCATTTTAATCTGATGAAATAAATTTTATATTTTATTATAAAGTTCAGTGAGTGCCTGCTGTTTGGATACGCTGGGATTTGTTGAAAGTTTGATTGTGCAATCCTTACATTGACTTTGTTATATATATATATATATATATATATATATATATATATATATATATATAATATATATATATATATATATATATGTTGATTGGAGTAGCCGTGTTAGTCCAGAGATTTAGATATCAAAATAAAAATAACAAGAGTATCGCATTATTATCATCTTATAAATGTATAGTTATTCCAATAAAAAAGTATCATTGCTCAATGCAATACTCTTGTTACTTTGATATATATATATATTTCCATCTGGAAGTTGATTTGATTGTTTTGTGTTTTTCTAACCCTTCTAAAATTATGTTGAATGATCCTCAATTAAAGGCACAGTCTAGTCCATATTAAATGTTCATGAATCAGATAGGGCATGCGACTTTATTTTTTTTTCCAATTTACTAAGTAGTCTTATATACTAATTCCTAAGCCCTTGAAGGCTGCCTCATATCAGAATGTATTTGACAGTTTTTAATAGCTTGCAAGCGTTAATTCCTGTATTCCATAAAGATAACATTGTGCTCCTGCCCATGAAGTTACTTATGAGAGGGCACTGATTGGCTAAAATGCAAGTCTGTCAAAAGAACTGAAAGGGGGCAGTGTGCAGAGGCTTAGATATAAAAGGGGTAAAAATTATATTAATATAACCTATCTTTTTAAACAATAAAAATTCTGGAGTAGACTGTCCCTTTTAATCTTAAAATAATGCCTTGTTTTATCAATCCATGTTTATCAAGAGTAAAGACACATATTTATTTCATATTTCTTTTAATTTTATATGGAAAATGTATATAGTGCACTTTGAAAACATTTCTACACTAAGGATATTTGCCGCTCAAAAGGTTGAGGAATAATACTGACTTATATCTGTATTATTCCTTAAAGGGACATTAAACCCAAACATTTTCTTTCATGATTCAGACAGAGAATACAGTTTTAAACATCATTCCAGTTTACTTCTATTATCTAATTTGCTTAATTCTTTAGATATCTTTTGTTAAAGAAATAGCAATGCACACCTGTGAGCCAATCACATGAGGCATCTATGTGCAGCAACCAATCAGAAGCTGCTGAACCTATCTAGATATGCTTTTCAGGAAAGAATATCAAGAGAATGAAGCAAATTAGATAATAGAAGTAAATTAGAAAGTTGTTTAAAATGGTATTCTCCATCTGAATCATGAAAGTAAAAAAATTGGGTTTAATGTCCCTTTAACCTCCTCAGTGCCATATAAATCAGTGGACATCCACATGTATACACACAGGAAACCCCAAACATTCACATACAGACACCTACATACATCTAAATTCATTCAAACAGGCACCTAGATGTATCCACATGAACACACACAACACACACCTATTGACATTCACATGCACACACATAATGCATACACAAACGCCTGATACCCACAAGCACATGTACATATATATATATATATATATACTGTATAGTATATAGATATAGATATTAATATATATATATGTGTGTGTGTGTGTGTGTGTGTTATGTCAGAAATCTTTTTCAAACATATTTACATGTCCCTAAATTCCTTTTTTTGTTCTAAACAATATTGTCTTTCATATCTCTGTGTTTATTTATACCACTATATGTATATAGTGTACATTTATTATTATTTTGAGCAGGAAAAATTGCTAATATAACATATAATCAGGGTATCATATGTATTTTTTTGCAATCAATGGATATTTTAAGAGCTGGGCCAGTTTTCTATCTGTACCTGTGTAACCCCTCCTGATTGCAATCTAGTTTTAAAACCACCCCTTCACAGGTGTTATAAAATGGGCTGGCATATAAGATGACATTTCTTACTGAAAAAGAAATTCAAGAGAAGGAAGAAATACACTGAAAATATCATGACAGTAAAGAGGTGATTTTAATTTCTGCTGTATCTGAATCATGACAGTTTAATGTTAGGTGGGCTATCCCTTTGAGTTATTAGCTTAAGATTATATTGAATCAAACATCAATTTGATGTTTATCTTTAATTCTAATTTCACATATACATACTTTCAAAGTATAATACACAATGTAACAAATGGCACTTACAATGACCCAAGTATCGAACAATTTGATTCATTAGTGATAGTTTGAAATGTATATTTGAATCAGATTGGCTGATGTCATAAATCATGTGATTATGCATATTCTAATCAAAAGTGGTTGAAAAATTCACTAGTGTCTGGGTTGTTTAGGAGTAATTGGTGCGAAAAGTGTTGCGTCAAAATTGGTGCGAAGTGGAGTGTGGGACTTGTATTACATGGCTTAAACATGGTGCACATATATTTTTCACAAAAAATAAAAAGATAGTTAGCTATATTATGTTGTGTATTTGTTTCATTTTTATCTTTATATCTATTATATGCGACAAGTTTGGGACAAAACTTTTTAACAAATTTGCAGAAATAATATTGTCCCCTTGCAAATTTGTAGCATAATCCATAAGTAGTAATGTATTTTTCATTTTTATCCCTATATCTACTAGTGCACCAAATGTGGAGCAATAATATTGTTTGATTTAGAAAGGGTATACAATTTTAATAGAGTTTCTAATTTACTTTTATTATGTAAAATACTTCATTCTCTTGCAGCATCGAACATAAGCTTTTTGTGTTTTCAGACTCCCATTGAGTTCGATAGCATCCGCGACCTCAAGGGTGGTGGATTGAAAACTAGGAACGCTGCGTCAGAATACACGCGATTGTACCTGTTAAATGTTTGATAAATTTGGAAAAGGTTCAAATAGAGTCAAATCTGAATTTGAAACATCTGTATTGACGCAAGCATTGATCTGAGTCGGATTGAGATCGCGGGATCGTATATTACATCACAAATTTCAACATTTGCCAATCTTGACGCTTTGATAACTACGACGGATAAATCTTGCAACAAATACAACGTGGAATTCAAACGTATTTTCAGTTGACGCTTTGATAAATAGACCCCATGATGTCCTTTTTTGCTGGAAGTCTTGGTATTTTATTATTACATCCCTTGGTGGTTGTCCCTCTTTTGGGTCTGGGTCTCTGTGGTATCTATCCAGAACTATTGGGGCGGAGTAAGATGGACCTTTAAGGAATTTGAATAGGTCTTGTATGTAAGCAAAGAGGTTTTCCGTGATGATGGTCTCTGGTATTCCTCTTATTCTGATGTTCTGACGTCTGCTTCTGTTTTTTTATATCTTCCAGCTTATCTAGGAGGTGAGAGATTACTGTATTCTAAGCTTGTACAATTTGAATGATGTTTGCTATATCTGATTGCTGTGATTCAGATTCCTCTTCGAGATATTCCACCCTGTCCCCTATTTCATGCATCTCTTTGCAGAGTTCTGAGATTTCTTCCTTGATGCAGGACTTTACCTCCGTGATTAGGTTAGTAAAGTCTTGTTTTTTGTTTTTTTTTCCCAAAATTTTTTTTTATTGAGGTTATGCATTAAGAAAAACAACATATAATGATAAGTTTGCCACTATAAATGCACAGAAATCATTTGGCAATAAACATTGTCGAACATAAAAAGGCAATGGGAGTCAAAAGCAACAAAAAAGTTACAACAGTACCTGATAGCAGTTAAGCTTCTCAAGCCTCTAATTTTGTGGATATAATAGCAAAACTGGCTGACTAGTTAGAATGCCTCTTATGGGCTCATTAGCTACATGGGAATGAGATAGCACATGGTAGTCAGATCTGCGGCCTCTGTTGGGCCTAAGGATAGCATATAGTGTAAATATTATACGGGGAGGGGGAATTTCAGCTGCCAAGCGCCGCTTATTAAATGGGGGGAAAGGTGGAGGGGCAGAGTCATATAGAAGAGCTTCTTGTGAGAGATAGTTGAACTTTAAATCTTATTATCAAAGGTGCAATTATAGGACAAAATATCAGTAGAAGTCATATGGCATTAGAATGCTTAAGATTTATAAGCGCTTAAGTGAAAATATTCCATGGGGGAATTTAGGGTAGATATGTAAGTTAATGCTTCTTAGAAGTATTTATATGCTAAAAAGCGAAGAGAAGTCCAAGGCATATATCAACATTGATAACTACTATGTTAGAGCTGACCCTCGAAACCCAACCAGCATATATATGGTATTGCAGAATAAATGGGGCAGATAGCTACTCTATGACTAAACGTAGTAACCATGCAAAAGATAAAAAATACTGGTGGGTGAAAACAAACCTTGTAACATACTTTCTCATAAACAAACTAGTACTTGTCAGTATGAAAAACAGTGGTCTTAATAACAAAATGGTGATGCGTTATCCTGGCCGCAAAAAAACAACACCTTATCCATACTAAATAACTTAGAGCAACCATCTAGAGGACCCTATTCATAACATAATGGTTAACCATAGCTGAGCCTAAGGTTAGAATCGCTTAATGCATTTACCAAATCACAAGTTAGGTATGAGGGGCTTTAACTATTTTCCAGCATATAAACGTATTACTTAAGTAAATGAGATGTCTTCAGGTGGTATCTACGTCTGGTTTTGAACAAGAAATTAGCGCTATAAAATCTTACCACAATGTTCTCCCATATTAGGAGAAATTTGACCAGGATTCACAATAAACCCCAGAAAGTGCACATATGGATAAAGGATATACCGTATGTTGCCCATCACTGGTGGATACTGAATGGACTATCTGCAACCAAACTTACTCTAATGAGGGTATATACCTGTCTATAGTAAAGTAATAACCAGTTAGAAATATGGCATTATGCAGATATCTATACCCCAATGTAATAAAAGGACATTGAGAACTTTTGGGTGAACTAGATTGTCATATGACTATTGATTTAATACATGTCTTGTTGATTCACTAAGTTCCTGCCGCCTAAACAGGTCATACTACATTAATCTTATGTGGAACAAGGATCATGTGTACTAGCAACCACTGCAGTCATTGCCTCTTACTGGATAATAATAAAGCATTGCACTATAAATACATTTACAGGAGTATATGATCATCTATATCAATGCAGGAACTGGCTAGCGTTATAGCATTATATTGATAGAAATGTCTTTATGTGGGAAGTGCATAAGAAAAGACTGTACATTGAACAAAAACTTATGTACTTAAGTTCTAGAAGAAGTGAAGCACCAGCTCATCTTAGCCCTAACATCTAAGAGTAAAAAATGCTGGAACAATGCTTTAAGTTTAAGACCTGTAATCCAGCTTAATAATAATGTAACTGAGTTAAAGTCCTTTATAGTGTGTGTGCCATAGGTTAACGTCTCACTATATATTGTCCACTAAGAGACATATATTTACCCGCATGATTTTTAGTACATATCAATAGCAGTGAAACTGACATATTAATCTGAAACATCACTAGTAGGGCCATAACAGCTGTGACGGATACCCCCGGCTACCCCGACTGGGTAGCTCCGCCAAACGGGTCCTGCTTCCTCCCTGCCGATTGCAGCTATGTAGCTGGCAAGTGACCACAGCCTGTAGCCACCCCTGATGCCCGATAGCACCAGTACTCAGGGTCCCACCCTGTGGCAGACTCCAGCTACCAGACTAGGTAGCTCTGTCAGAGTGTCCTTCCTCTGCCTGGAACAGGCTGCTATGTAGCCCAGGAAAAGTGATTTTAGCTGGAGCAAACCCAAATAACTAGACAGCCTAGCATTCAGGTTTAACAGGAACTGATTTTATTGAAAACACACACTCTTTTTATACAGTCAGCTCATCTTGATAAGACCCTGGACAATCCCACTATTTTCCCACCATTCCCGCCCCTCTAGACAGCCCGGCACCTCCATAGGAGCCACAGTCTCACATAATCCCAATACATAGGGGTGGCGGTTTTGGGTGATCCCGGTGGATCCCCAGATGCTACAGTCCAAAAATCAGCATGATTCGTTACTGGGGACCGGAGTTACAGTCCGTTGAAGTTATGGGGTTAGGGGTGTCCAAAACCCCCAGTTCCAAAAGGATCTCCCCTCCGGAAATTCCCCCACCCCTTGTACTCCCCAGGGGCTACTAATCCCCAAAAGAGCGGAGCTCTGGGGCACATGGATGCTGGAGTGACGTGGGTTAAAGTTAGCGGGTGTTCTGCTGTCCTGTGGCCGACCGGGAGTTCCAGGAGCCTGGCCAGCCTGAGAGGGGTTAGGCAGGTGTCCGTTGTAACCCATCCGACCGGGAGTTCCAGGAGCCCGGCTAGCCTAGGAGGGTTTTCCTGGTCATACACCAACTTTTCTCTGAACACAAAAACAAGCCAACACAAAGCAAACAAACAGCTTCCAGAGATGGTGGTTGCTCTGAGGAGCCCAAAACCACTGAGAAACAACAGGGGTGAGGATGTAGGGAGGTGGGGGGTAGCCTTAGCCATCTGATATCCATGACATCTCCCCCCCTCCAGTTCGGCAGACCCGGCTAGACCCTTAACGGGTCAGCCTGGGGCTGTCCGACAGTGGCCCTCCACTTCTCGGTTGCTGAGAGAGGTTATCCCACCTCTCCTGAGCTTGGGGAATCCTGGGGGGTTTCTGCTGGCGTTTATACCCTGCGCCCTGGGAGCAGGGATAGTCACATAATGCAAAGTCCCAAATAAGTTTGCTAAGGCCGGCTCCCAAACAATTGCTGTTCCACAAATTCCAGTGTCCTTAAGTTCCATGGCCAAACTGTCTCCCTCTGTAACACTCTGTTGAGAACCAGCTGACCCACCCACAAACAAAGCCAGTGCCGGATTCCTGGCGGTATACCCACCCCAGACTGTAGGTTGAGATTGCTCCTTGATGGGGCAGGCAATACTCGGGTGCCCAAACTTGTGGCACCAACTGCATGAGCGGGTATCCCCCTTGCCTGCCCCCTGTGAGATACACTCCAGGACAAGAAAAGGGTAGAGACCCTGCCAAGCTACTGAGGGGAGAGTCCATCTGTCTCTTCTCCCGAGAAGGAGATCAACCGCTGGGGAGGAAGGTCTGCTACCTCCACTCCATGGGAAACTGTGCTGCCGCTGGGGAGAGAGACAAACTTTCTCTTCTCCCAGAAAGGGATTTGGCCGCTGGGGAGAGATATCGACACCCGTCTCTCCCTGCAAGGGTTTCTCTGTAAGGGGAGGGAGGACGACTACCTCCACTCCCGGGGGATGGCTCTGCCACTGGGGAGAGAGACCGACTGTCTCCTCCCCAGGAAGGGGTTCTGTTCACTGGGAGGGAGGACGACTACCTCCACTCCCAGGGGATGGCTCTGCCGCTGGGTAGAGAGACCGACTGTCTCCTCTCCCGGCTCCTGGCTCTGCCGCTGGGGAGAGAGACCGACTGTCTCCTCTCCCAGGAAGGGGTTCTGTTCACGGGGAGGGAGGACGACTACCTCCGCTCCCAGGGGATGGCTCTGCCGCTGGGGAGAGAGACCGACTGTTTCGTCTCCCAGCTCCAGGCTCTGCCGCTGGGGAGAGAGACCAACTGTCTCCACTCCCGGGAAGGGGTTCTGCTGCTGGTGAGAGTTATTGACATCCATCTCTACCTGAAAGGGGTTCCCTGTAAGGGGAGGGAGGACGACTACCTCCTCTCCCAGGTTTCCTGGAACTGTTACTGGTGCTGGGAAGAGGCCGGCGGCTCTCTGCCCTATTGTCAGCACTTCTGCTGGGGTGACTCCCTTGTCCAAGTCTATAAGCTCAGAGCCAGACTGCTGATCAGGATCCAGCAACTGCCACTCCTCCACAGTCGAGCTCCATGAATCCCAGAGGGCTACACCCCAGATCTGTATGCCCCTGGCACGCTGCTTAGCGAGATCCAGCAGCCTCTTGTATTCCTTGACCAGTGCCTCTTCCTGGTCAATTATAAAATCCAGATCGTCCAGCAGCCAGGTCTCCTCCAAGAGATCCAGCAGTTCCTCTTGGAGCCCAGAGATATCCTCCAGACCCTGGTCTGTCTCGCTCCCAAACTGTGGGTCCTCTGTCCTTTTTGTAAACAACAATCCAGGGCCGCTGAAGCCAAAGCCCTCTGTGGGGGATCCTTCCTCCAGCCATGGCTGCGCTTGCATAGCTAGCTATTGGAGGGCTCGATAGCTGTCCTCCACCCACATCTCTTGCTGGTTCAGTCTATTTAGAACAGCTAGCCATTCCTTCTTTGGCTGTTCTCCCAGGAAAGGCAGTCTCACGGTCCACCGTACCCGGAATCTCGTGTCATTCGTGGGGAGGACCTTTCCATTTTCCTGCTCCTGTTGCAGAGCCTCCCACCAAAGGTCTCTGAGGGCAAGGTTCCTCCATGTCAGAATGTCCTGTTCCAAACAAGGATCCTTTGTTCCGGTCAGCATCTTTTGTACTCTCCCTAGGAACTCTGCCTCCATATTTACTGGCTACTGTGGTAGGAACCTTGTAAAAGAAGCAGATCCCACCGCTGCCAGCCAATGTGATGGATACCCCCGGCTACCCCGACTGGGTAGCTCCGCCAAACGGGTCCTGCTTCCTCCCTGTCGATTGCAGCTATGTAGCTGGCAAGTGACCACAGCCTGTAGCCAACCCTGATGCCCGACAGCACCAGTACTCAGGGTCCCACCCTGTGGCAGACTCCAGCTACCAGACTAAGTAGCTCTGTCAGAGTGTCCTTCCTCTGCCTGGAACAGGCTGCTATGTAGCCCAGGAAAAGTGATTTTAGCTGGAGCAAACCCAAATAACTAGACAGCCTAGCATTCAGGTTTAACAGGAACTGATTTTATTGAAAACACACACTCCTTTTATACAGTCAGCTCATCTTGATAAGACCCTGGACAATCCCACTATTTTCCCGCCATTCCCGCCCCTCTAGACAGCCCGGCACCTCCATAGGAGCCACAGTCTCACATAATCCCAATACATAGGGGTGGCGGTTTCGGGTGATCCCGGTGGATCCCCAGATGCTACAGTCCAAAAATCAGCATGATTCGTTACTGGGGACCGGAGTTACAGTCCGTTGAATTTATGGGGTTAGGGGTGTCCAAAACCCCAAGTTCCAAAAGGAGCTCCCCTCCAGCAATTCCCCCACCCCTTGTACTCCCCAGGGGCTACTAATCCCCAAAAGAGCGGAGCTCTGGGGCACATGGTTGCTGGAGCGACGTGGGTTAAAGTTAGCGGGTGTTCTGCTGTCCTGTGGCCGACCGGGAGTTCCAGGAGCCTGGCCAGCCTGAGAGGGGTTAGGCGGGTGTCCGTTGTAACGCAGCCGACCGGGAGTTCCAGGAGCCCGGCTAGCCTAGGAGGGTTTTCCTGGTCATACACCAACTTTTCTCTGAACACAAAAACAAGCCAACACAAAGCAAAAAAAACAGCTTCCAGAGATGGTGGTTGCTCTGATAAGCCCAAAACCACTGAGAAACAACAGGGGTGAGGTTGTAGGGGGGTGGGGGGTAGCCTTAGCCATCTGATATCCGTGACAACAGCATTTTCCTTATTTGAAGAAAGGACCAGAAATCCCTTTGCAGTAATAGTGTAAAAGCAGGAAAAATCTTTGCTTTAGTCTGAGATAGGTTATGATAATATAGTGTAGAGCATAACACCTTTGACCTAACCGCCCTACTTAGTCCCCTAAGGAGCTGTATAATATAAGAGAGATGGCTTACTGGTTTCAGAGAGCTTTAAATGCCTGCCAATGAGTGTACAATATTCCAAAGTAATCGGTTTGATAATTAAGGTGAAACAAAATAAAGCTTTTCCAGCTCTAAATCTGGGTACTTTAAACTGCAGAGTTATCATTTATCAGACTATGTAGGAGTTAACTTAAAGTATCATGTAAATATAGATATATACCTTAGCAATTTAAGCGCTACTCAATTCAAATAGTACGGTAATGTTATATCAGTCAAAAAGCTAGTATATGTTATGTCTCGAGGGAAATAAGTAGTTACTTAAAGAATTGGGAAGATAGGATTATAAGCTATTTAAGCTACACTAGTGCTCAGCTTAGTTACTTAGTGGAAAGCTAATTGACCCTTATTAGGACACCTTCTGATATTAAACATAATTAGTGCATATAATATTGCCTAAGTAAGTGATGGTATACAAAAAAAAAAGAAACCTAGCAAAGACTTAATACACATAAGAAACAACATCAAACAAGTTCAGCGATGAGGCAGTATAGCATTGAGGGCAGTATAGCATATGGGGGGGAAGTAAATACAACTCCAAAAATAAAGAGTATTAACTAGAAAACCAATACAAGTGTATATCTGAAGAAATATAGGGCTTATACTCAGTCCCTGCTACCATTGTTCTCTATAACAGCAGGCTCAATCCTTCCATGTCCTTAAATCTGGGCTCCTGGGGAACTTCGTCTGATTTATAGGAGAAACCATAAGTCAACCCTGTTGAAACAGCCCGTGGATCTCTTACAGTTAGGAGGAATAAATGTAACTGTATATTCCATAGGACATGTTAGTACCAGCAATAGAACCGTATATATGAAAGAAAGCACCAGAGTCTGTAAAAACATACATGGAGGAACCTAGTAAAACTGCAAGTTCTTACTGCGTGTATTAATATAATGAGGGTTGCTGCTCAATCTGCAGCAAGTCTAATTCAACTTCAGGAAAGTTCCGTAGGCCATAACAAGATCTTCACTGGTAGAAAGTGAGACAGAGGGCATCTTATGTTTAGCCATTACCTCTTCTGAAGCAACAAACGATACCATGGTTTGCCGATCGCCGCAACACCTAGTGAGGACTTCTTATGGATCTGGTTAGCGAGCCGACTTTGCGCAGTTTCCCCTCTTGCTTCGTGACATCTATTAAACTACCAGTCAGATACTTATTAGACCAGGGAGAGCTGGCGCTAAAGCCAAAGTTGCAGAGGATCTCATAGTAAACTGAGCGCCGCTCAGATCCCATCACATCTGGGGCTACAGCAGGGAGGCCAACAGCACTCTTAGATAGCGCCACATCGGCCATCTGACATCCTACTCCTTCCCATGGCCGTACGGCATTACATGGCGCATGTTGGATCCAGGGAGAAGAGGTTATAGGAATCCGGTGTAAAAGTGTCGGTTCAGCAATCTGTTTTACCATAATTAGAGCCGTATGTGTCTGTGTATGAGACCGGAGGTCCACTCGCTCTGTCTCTACCCCTGCCACTGCAGATGCCTTTTTGTATTCAGAGCCGCAATGGATGACACTTCTAAGGGAGTTAAAATGGCTCGTCATGCGATGGTCTAATTCTATTAGGAGGGCTCTTACTTCCTCAAAATCCTCCATCATGCTGTAGTAAAGCTGTTCAACCTTGCCAGTTTAGACTGCCTTGTAGTAGTAGGAGAAGTGTGGTATGCAGAATGATGGTATGGACCACATGGCTGCACCTAGTGTTATAAGTTATTAGCTGCAGTAGTCCTCAAGTCACAATGCCCCCAAAATTACTCCAGATCTCACTTATCTGAATTCTGCTTCTTAGAAAGTTGGCAGAAGCAGTTCCCCTCTAGTACTGTGCATTTTGAGAGTTTAAGTGGTTATTGAAATGAGTATTTGCACATGTTTAATCATTTGTAGGAGAGGAGCTCCAAGCATATACGTCTGCTCTCCTTGGTAGTAGGCTCCGCCCCCAGTCTGTAAAAACATACATGGAGGAACCTAGTAAAACTGCAAGTTCTTACTGCGTGTATTAATATAATGAGGGTTGCTGCTCAATCTGCAGCAAGTCTAATTCAACTTCAGGAAAGTTCCGTAGGCCATAACAAGATCTTCACTGGTAGAAAGTGAGACAGAGGGCATCTTATGTTTAGCCATTACCTCTTCTGAAGCAACAAACGATACCATGGTTTGCCGATCGCCGCAACACCTAGTGAGGACTTCTTATGGATCTGGTTAGCGAGCCGACTTTGCGCAGTTTCCCCTCTTGCTTCGTGACATCTATTAAACTACCAGTCAGATACTTATTAGACCAGGGAGAGCTGGCGCTAAAGCCAAAGTTGCAGAGGATCTCATAGTAAACTGAGCGCCGCTCAGATCCCATCACATCTGGGGCTACAGCAGGGAGGCCAACAGCACTCTTAGATAGCGCCACATCGGCCATCTGACATCCTACTCCTTCCCATGGCCGTACGGCATTACATGGCGCATGTTGGATCCAGGGAGAAGAGGTTATAGGAATCCGGTGTAAAAGTGTCGGTTCAGCAATCTGTTTTACCATAATTAGAGCCGTATGTGTCTGTGTATGAGACCGGAGGTCCACTCGCTCTGTCTCTACCCCTGCCACTGCAGATGCCTTTTTGTATTCAGAGCCGCAATGGATGACACTTCTAAGGGAGTTAAAATGGCTCGTCATGCGATGGTCTAATTCTATTAGGAGGGCTCTTACTTCCTCAAAATCCTCCATCATGCTGTAGTAAAGCTGTTCAACCTTGCCAGTTTAGACTGCCTTGTAGTAGTAGGAGAAGTGTGGTATGCAGAATGATGGTATGGACCACATGGCTGCACCTAGTGTTATAAGTTATTAGCTGCAGTAGTCCTCAAGTCACAATGCCCCCAAAATTACTCCAGATCTCACTTATCTGAATTCTGCTTCTTAGAAAGTTGGCAGAAGCAGTTCCCCTCTAGTACTGTGCATTTTGAGAGTTTAAGTGGTTATTGAAATGAGTATTTGCACATGTTTAATCATTTGTAGGAGAGGAGCTCCAAGCATATACGTCTGCTCTCCTTGGTAGTAGGCTCCGCCCCCAGTAAAGTCTTGTTTTGACAGTAGTGTTTTAAGGAAGGCTTGCAAGATTTGCATGGGGTTAGGAACCCGGGTTTCTGTTGTGGACTGGAGCTGTGGTATGTCTTCGGCTGGTTCCATATTTTCTAAATGAGAGGCGGTATTTTCATGTGGTTTAGATGATGTTTAGCTGCAGATAAGAGATGTTAGAGCAGTGACAGTTGCTGTTTAATCTATCCTGAAGATAATGCTATGATGCTGTAGAAATGAGTGTTTAGCAATCAGGATAGATGTAATAGTAGGGCCTGATTAGGAATAGGCTACCTCATGATAAAGCATATAGTCTCTGTACATATTTCTTAGGAAAATAGAGATGGGCATAATATTGTGGTTTTATAAGAGTAGGGTATGGATAATGTACCTTAGTACTTTGTAGTCATGACGATTCCTCTTGTTGCAGCAAGCTTGGATAGACCTCAATTGAGCAGAGGATTCAATGTGTAATGGTAGAAGTTATAAACTGATGAGTCTCCAAATTTAGCTGGAATAGCTATATCTCATCCTCTGTAAAGTGCTGCCTATTATGATTTGTGATGCACTTCAATGATGTTGTAGATTGATGCCGGATCAATTGCAGGCTGGAATAGGCCCAGATGGTGCCTGGGCCTAAGTTGGTGTGCGGCTTTCAATCAGGCTAAGAGGGCACGGTCTCAGGTGCGTTGCGTGTCTGTAACAGTCCAGGGCATCTTGAATATGCCATTTCTAGCCGTTTTTTTTTTTTAGTTGTCCGGATGATCCGTGGTAAGCCCTTATGAAGTCGGGGACTGTAGTAGGTTTCTGTGGTCGGTCGCATCACATTTATGTGGTCGCAATCTTTTTTGAGGCCTCATAGTTGGATGGTGGGTGAGGGCTAGTCACTAGAAGGTTGCATCCCTGTTTTGGATGATTTATCTGTGCTTGATGATGGTTTTTTAAAGTTAAATCTGGGGCAATATTAGGAGCTCACTCAGAGTGCGGCCATTCTCCTTAACAGCAGGCTCCACCCCCATATTTTTATTTTTACTTGCAAAAGAGCTATATTACTAATGCCCTGTTAAGGGTATAATTTTTAGCATAGGCTTTTTATACTAGGGGTGCTTAGTACAACTTTTTTCATAGCCCAAACTCTTTACGTGAGCTTTGAGTTCACGTAAAAAGTTTGAGTGTAACAGTTTAAACGTATTACAAGCGCACATTAACACTCAACACTGCTCATAGAAAATATGGGGAGCTTAAATTACCGCAAATACATGAAACTAATTTGCAGTAATTAGCAGTAATTTAAACACCTCACATTGTAATAGTTATATTCATATTATATGATGGTAACCCATTGTTTAAGTTTACACATTCTACGTAAAACTCAGATTTTCAAATGCATAAAACTTTTGACTCAACACACAAATCTGGCTCCAATCTCACACATTGTTTGAGCTAAATAGATTACACTTATATTTAAATTATTTTTAAAAATCTGACATTTTCAGTATGAATTAAGTGTATTTTTAGACAAAGCAAAGCAGTGTCAGAAATGTTAAAAAAGCCCACTATTGTAAATGGAAATGCAGCAACCTTTTTTTCAAGATATCAATATCCCATACTGTTAATAATCGGCTATATTACGAGTTGTGCGTTAGGGTAAAAAAGCAGCGTAAAGAGGTCCTAACGCTGCTTTTTTACACCCGCTGGTATTACTAGTCTTGAAGGTTTAGGTGTACCGCACACTTCTTTGGCCTTACGGCAAAACGACTTACGTAAACTTCGTAAAGTCTTTTTTCTATGGGACTTCCATAGCGCTGATATTACGAGTCTGTCCTGGGAGGCCAAAAAGTGAGCGGTACACCCTACCCTGTCAAGATCCCTAACGCATTTAAAAGTCAGTAGTTAAAGGGACACTGAACCCAAAATTTTTCTTTTGTCATTCAGATAGAGCATGAATTTTTAAGCAACTTTCTAATTTACTCCTATTATCAAATTGTGTTTATTCTCTTGGTATCTTTATTTGAAATGCAAGAATCTAAGTTTAGATGCCGGCCCATTTTGGTGAACAACCTGGATGATTGGTGGAAAAAAATCCATCCACCAATCAAAAAGTGATGTCCAGAGTTCTTAACCCAAAAAAGCTTAGATGGCTTTTATTTCAAATAAAGATAGCAAGAGAACGAAGAAAAATTGATAATAGGAGTAAATTAGAAAGTTGCTTAAAATTGCATGCTCTATATGAATCACAAAAGAAAAAAAATTGGGTTCAGTGTCCCTTTAAGAGTTTTATGGTACAACGCCGTAACATAAAACTCATAACTAAAGTGCTAAAAAGTACACTAACACCCATAAACTACCTATTAACCGCTAAACCGAGGCCCTCCCGCATCGCAAACACTAAAATAAAATTATTAACCCCTAATCTGCCGCTTCGGACATCGCCGCCACCTACATTATATTTATGAACCCCAAATCTGCTGCCCCCAACATCGCTGACACCTACATTATATTTATAAACCCCTAATCTGCCGCCCCCAATCTTGCCAAGCAACCTATCTACAGTTATTAACCCCTAATCTGCCGACCCCAACGTTGCCGCCACTATAATAAACATATTAACCCCTAAACCGCCGCACTCCCACCTCGCAAACATTAGTTAAATATTATTAACCCCTAATCTGCCGTCCCTAATATGGCCGCCACCTACCTACATTTATTAACCCATAATCTGTCACCCCCAACGTCGCCGACACTATACTAAATGTATTAACCCCTAAATCTAAGTCTAACCCAAACCCTAACACCCCCTAACTTAAAAATAATTACAATAAATCTAAATAAAATTACTATAATTAACGACATTATTCCTATTTAAAACTAAATACTTACCTATAAAATAAACCCTAAGCTAGCTACAATATAACTAGTAGTTACATTGTAGCTAGCTTAGGGTTTATTTTTATTTTACAGGAAAGTTTGTATTTATTTTAACTAGGTACAATAGTTATTAAATAATTATTAACTATTTAATAACTACCTAGCTAAAATAAATACAAAAGTAGCTGTAAAATAAAACCTTACCTAAGTTACACTAACACCTAACACTACACTATAATTAAATAAATTAACTAAATTAAATACAATTACCAAAATTAAATTAAATTTGCTAAAGTACAAAAAAACAACAACTACATTACAGAAAATAATAAACAAATTACAGATATTTAAACTAATTACACCTAATCTAATAGCCCTATCAAAATAAAAAAAGCCCCCCCAAAATAAAAAAAAACCTAGCCTAAACTACCAATAGCCCTTAAAAGGGCCTTTTGCAGGGCATTGCGCCAAAGTAATCAGCTCTTTTACCTGTAAAAAAAAATACAAACAACCCCCCCAACAGTAAAACCCACCACCCACACAACCAACCCCCCAAATAAAATACTATCTAAAAAAAAACCTAAGCTCCCCATTGCCCTGAAAAGGGCATTTGGATGGGCATTGCCCTTAAAAGGGCAGTTAGCTCTTTTGCAGGCCCAAAGTCCCTAACCTAAAAATAAAACCCACCCAATACACCCTTAAAAAAACCTAACACTAACCCCCTGAAGATCGACTTACCGGGAGAAGTCTTCATCCAAGCCTGGCCGAAGTCCTCAACGAAGCCGGGAGAAGTCTTCATCCAAGCCGGGCAAAGTGGTCCTCCAGACGGGCAGAAGTCTTCATCCAGACGGCATCTTCTATCTTCATCCATCCGGCGCAGAGCGGGTCCATCTTCAAAACATCCGACGAGGAGCATCCTCTTCATCCGACAACTAAAGATGAATGAAGGTACCTTTAAGTGACGTCATCCAAGATGGCGTCCCTTAGATTCCGATTGGCTGATAGAATTCTATCAGCCAATCGGTATTAAGGTAGAAAAAATCCTATTGGCTGATGCAATAAGCCAATAGGATTGAATTTCAATCCTATTGGCTGATCCAATCAGCCAATAGGATTGAGCTCGCATTCTATTGGCTGTTCCAATCAGCAAATAGAATGTAAGCTCAATCCTATTGGCTGATTGGATCAGCCAATAGGATTTTTTCTACCTTAATTCCGAGTGGCTGACAGAATTCTATCAGTCAATTGGAATCTAAGGGACGCCATCTTGTATGTCATTACTTAAAGGTACCTTCATTCATCTTTAGTCGTCGGATGAAGAGGATGCTCCGCGTCGGATGTCTTGAAGATGGAGCGGCTCCATGCCGGATGGATGAAGATAGAAGATGTCGTCTGGATGCAGACTACTGCACGTCTGGAGGACCACTTCGCTCGGCTTGGATGAAGACTTCTCCCGGCTTCGTTGAGGACTTCGGCCCGGCTTGGATGAAGACTTCTCCCGGTAAGTCGATCTTCAGGGGGTTAGTGTTAGGTTTTTTTAAGGGTGTATTGGGTGGGTTTTATTTTTAGGTTAGGGACTTTGGGCCTGCAAAAGAGCTAACTGCCTTTTAAAGGGCAATGCTGCAATGGGGAGCTTAGTTTTTTTTAGATAGTATTTTATTTGGGGGGTTGGTTGTGTGGGTGGTGGGTTTTACTGTTGGGGGGTTGTTTGTATTTTTTTTACAGGTAAAAGAGCTGATTACTTTGGGGCAATGCCCCACAAAAGGTCCTATTAAGGGCTATTGGTAGTTTAGTTTAGGCTAGGGGCTTTTTTATTTTGATAGGGCTATTAGATTAGGTGTAATTAGTTTAAATATCTGTAATTTGTTTATTATTTTCTGTAATTTAGTGTTTGATTTTTTTTGTACTTTAGATAATTTAATTTAATTTAGGTAATTGTATTTAATTTAGTTAATTTATTTAATTATAGTGTAGTGTTAGGTGTTAGTGTAACTTATGTCAGGTTTTATTTTACAGTTACTTTTGTATTTATTTTAGCTAGGTAGTTATTAAATAGTTAATAAATATTTAATAACTATTGTACCTAGTTAAAATAAATACAAACTTGCCTGTAAAATAAAAATAAACCCTAAGCTAGCTACAATGTAACCATTAGTTATATTGTAGCTAGCTTAGGGTTTATTTTATAGGTAAGTATTTAGTTTTAAATAGGAATAATTTAGTTAATGATAGTAATTTTATTTAGACTTATTTAAATTATATTTAAATTATGGGGTGTTAGGGTTAGGGTTAGACTTAGATTTAGGGGTTAATACATTTAGTATAGTGGCGGCGACGTTGGGGGTGGCAGATTAGGGGTTAATAAATGTAGGTAGGTGGCGGAGATGTTAGGGATGGCAGATTAGGAGTTAATAAATAGTATGTAGGTGTCGGCGGTGTCCGGAGAGGCATATTAGGGGTTAATAAGTATAATGTAGATGTCGGCGATGTGAGAGGTGGCAGATTAGGGGTTAAGATTAGGGGTGTTTGGACTCTGGGTTCATGTTAGGGTGTTAGGTGTAGACATAACTTTTATTTCCCCATAGGAATCAATGGGGCTGCGTTACTGAGTTTTACGCTGCTTTTTTGCAGGTGTTAGACTTTTTCTCAGCTGGCTCTCCCCATTGATTCCTATGGGGAAATTGTGCACAAACACGTACGACCCGCTCACCGCTGACTTATGCAGCGCTGGTATTGGAGTGCGGTAATGAGCAAAATTTTGCTCAACGCTCACTTCTTGTTTTTTAACGCCGGGTTTCTGAAAACTCGTAATACCAGCGCTGTAGGTAAGTGAGCGGTGAGAGAAAACTGCTCGTTAGCCCTTCATAGCCTCTAATGCAAAACTCGTAATCTGGGCCAATATTTCTAGACCCAAACATTGTAAAATTAAAAAAACTGTTTTGTTTTTTTAAAAATACATTCAGTTAGAAAAATTGTATAATTAACAATTTTATAGTATAATGCATATAAATAACCCATTCTAAACACATGCACTGTATACCCATAATGCCCCAGCTCAAATGTATGAATAATTAATTTACAAGTTTTGCTATTCTTTTGAAAATTAAGATTAATTTTACACATGTAATTTGCTATTGTCATTTCACACTGTACAAAGTTATTGATACATTTGCATTTGTATATTGTGAAATTGTGGAAACTTTACAATGGGAACCACAGTTCACTTTCGGCACTGGAAAAATGGGCTTGAGCAAACACTTGTTCTAGAGTAAGAAAACATTACTTTCAACTTGTACTTCAAGCACTCAGATGCTCGCAGTATACTCGCGATAATTCCACTAGAGCAAAATTTACACTAGAAATCTGGAGCAAAATGCCTAATATATATTACTGTGCAATAGACTTAGGCCACCATTAGATTTGTTGTTTTAGCAAAGTTTTATGACCATACATATTTATTTTTCGGTATCTTTATTAAGGTACACAGAGAAAATACAGGAAATATGAACACACAATATAAAAAAAACACAATTTCTAGAACAAAATGGCTTCTTCAGGCAAAAGTCATTATTTAGTGTGACCTCCCTTGGCACTAAGCACATCTTGTACTCTTTTGGGAAGACTGTCCTGAAGTTTTCTGAAGTAATCTTCTGGTATATTATACCAGGCTTCTTTCAGCGATTCCCAGAGTTCTTCTATCTTCTTTAGATTTAGGTTGTATTTTATGTATTTCTCTGTCCTGGTGACCCCATACTGCCTTTAAAATATTCAGGTCTGGACTCTGTGGAGGCCGGTCCATGACTGTCAGTGTTTTATCAGCTGTTTTTCTCTCCAAATATTATTTCACAGCATTAGCAGTGTGCTTGGGATCGTTATCATGCTGAAAAACAAAACCATTCCCAATTAGGCACTTTCCAAAAAGAATAGCATGAGGAATTAAAACCTGTCTGTACTTTTCAGCATTCAGGATTGCATCAATATTGCCAAAACCACTGGCAGAAATGCAGCCCCAAATCAGGACAGACCCTCCACCTTGTTTCACTGAAGGCAGCAATCACTAATTCTTCCATCTCTCTCCAACTCTTCTTCTCACATATTGTCGACAATTGGACCAAAAAATGTAAAACTTGGATTAGTCACTCCATAATACTCTTGTACACTGATCTTCATTCCAATCTTTGTGAGCATTAGCATATCTTAGCCTTTTAACCCTGTTCCCCTTCTGAAAAAGTGGTTTATGAAAAAATAGAACATATTATTCTATGTGAACAATATTGGAATGTAAAATATTCACATTTCATGTCGGGTTACGTCACTTGGTTAAACGCAATCCAGTTTGCGTGCAAGTAAGGGTGTTAATTTTTTCCCCTTTTCGTGCTCCATTGAAGTCTATGGAGGAATACGTTAACACGGTTGCGATATTCAAACTTTGTCTTTTTGCTCGCTTTGGGTTAGCGAGCTATCGAAAACATTTTACTTTCAACTTGACATAAGAGTGGTATCTGACACGTGCAAAAAGCCTCTATCTAGCGAAAAAAAAAACTTGCAAGTGGGATAATCTCTGCTTTTGAACATCCACGTGTTAAAATGGAAAACCGTCAGAGGGTGGTTTGCAAAAATAAATATAACTACACAAGTTATGTTTATCTTATGGCATATTAGCTGGAATTGAGCTTACATGTGCTGTCCTGAAACACTTATTTACTTCAAAGGGTCATTCAGTTTACTAACTTGCCACTCGTTTTGTAATACTCCAATTGTTGAAACATTAAGCATGACATAAAGCAAACATTACTTTTAAGCGCAAGTAGCAGTGATTGATTTTCTTCCAACTTTTGCTTGTAACCTTTATGGACAGTCTCCTAATTATTTAGTAGTATTTGTTCCTATCCTATCTTTTAAATTATCATTATTATGTAGTACCTTTGCATTTTGTGTTTCTCTTTAAATATATGCTATTAGCAAATTTTTATATATTTTCAAAAAATAAAAATAATGAGGTTTGTTTAACAATTGAATTTAGTGATTCCAATATATACAATATGCTGGGCAGATTTATAGTTGATGTTCATAAAGTATAATATAACCTAAAATTTAAGCTGAGAGAAACATTTTTTTTTACCACAATGTTTTGAACAAACAAATTCTAATTAAAGTTAATACATTACAAAATTACAAATTTAAGGTTGCAGCTTTCTGATTCTGCTTATTTTAGTTTACCCTTTTTTAAACCAGATTACAAGTGGAGCGGTAATTACTGCTCCCACTTGAACGTTAACATTGCTAGAGTTTATTTTTTGGGGGGAGAACACATATTACAAGTTGAAAGTAATAATTTTGCTCTCGCACAAAACCGACCTGCAAAGTTATCCAAAGGATATCGCATTTGCAATATCACAGTAACCCCATTAAATTCAATGGAACAGTGATCTTAAATAAAACCTAACTCCTACACTCACACGATAACCCCCATCGCAATGGGCCACCTACTCTAATAACCCCTAAACCACCACATAACCCACTGCAAATAACCCTACTGCACAATTAACCCCTAAATTGCCACATAGCCCACCACTATAAACTCCCTATCCTATTAACCCCGTAACTGCCACAACGCCATAGAAAAATACCTCTTAACCTAGCAACCCTCTAACCGCCACAACACTTCACCGCAAAGTACTTTCTAACCACCTAACAGCTATCCTCCCAAGACCCCTAACCAAACGTCCAAAAAAACCCCAACAATCATTACAAAAAATAAAAAAAAACATTCCAAAAAATAAAACCCAAACCAGTAAGACCTCTAATAAAATTAATGTCCCCTTATCTCTTTTGCAGAACAAAACATCCTATACTAAAACTAAAGTAACCCCGCACCCCAAAAAAAAATCTATCTTTAAAAAACCTATCCTAAAAAAAGATGACCTGGAAAGGGCATCAGCAGTTAAGGTCTTTTGCAAGTAAACATAAAAAATACCCTAATCCTAAAAAAGATGACCTTAAAAGGGCATCAGTGATTATGCTATACCGACACTAAACCCCCCAAAAAACCTAATGCTAAACCCCAAAGTTTGCACTTACCGGCTCCTAGGTGGGCTGCTGCTTCTCCAAGATGGCGCTCCTCTTTCATCTTCATCCATGGCAGCACTCCAATGGGGTTTTCCTCTTCCATCTTCTTCCTCTTCCACCCTTCATCTTCTTTTCTTATCATCCGTCCAATGTCCTCTTCATGCGGTCACTGACATACATTGTAGCTTGAATGTTAGGTTCCCACTTATATAGGGGTTCCCTTGCATTCCTATTGGTTGATATTTTAATATAAAAAATAGAGCTTTTTATTATTTTGGATGATTGGATTATTTGACTAAGAATTCAAAAATCAGCCAATAAAAATAATGCAAAGGCACCCCTATGTATGGGGGGACCTCACATTCAATAAGAAGTACATAAAATGGAAGAGGAAGAAGATGGAAAGTGTATTTTTATTTTTACTTGCAAAAGAGCTATATTAATAATCTTTTTTTTTAGGATAGGCTTTTTAAAAGATAGGTTTATTTGGGGGGATGGGGGTTACTTTGGTTTTAGTATAGGGATTTTTATTCTGCAAAAGGGGTGATCACTACAACTAGGGCAAAAGTCATTTTCAGGGAAAATTTAAGAGTAGGTTTTAGTGCTAGTTTAGGTTTTTTGGGGTGGGCTTTTTTAAGGGGACTTTAGTTTTGGGATAGGTCTTACTGATTGGGGATTTTTATATTTGGTAAAAAAAAAATTAAATTAAGGAGTGTTAGGTTAGGGGTCTTGGGGGTTAAGCTATTAGCAGGTTAGGGGGTATTTAGTGATAGGGTTGTGGCAATTAGGGGGTTAATAGAATAGGGGGCATTTTGTGGTTTGGGTTGTGGCAGTTAGGGGTTAATGGGTTAGGGGGTATTTTACGATATGGGGTTGTGATGGGAAATGTGGAGGTTTATGGGTCAATAGTCTAGTGGTGTTGTTTGTGAGGGCTATGTGGCTGTTTAGGGGTTAATAGTGTAGCAGGGTTATTTGCGGTGAGCTATGTGTCGGTTTAGGGGTGCTAATTCTTCCATCTCTCTCCAACTCTTCTTCTCACATATTGCCGATGATTGGACCAAAAAAGTTATAACTTGGATTAGTCAGTACATAATACTAGTGATGTCGCGAACATAAAAATTTGGGTTCGCGAACAGCGAACGCGAACTTCCAAAAAAGTTCACGAACGGGCAAACCGGGCAAACCGCCATAGACTTCAATAGGCAGGCAAATTTTAAAACCCACAGGGACTCTTTCTGGCCACAATAGTGATGGAAAAGTTGATTCAAGGGGACTAACACCTGGACTGTGGCACCTGGACTGGGGGATCTATGGCAAAATTCCATGGAAAATTACATAGTTGATGCAGAGTCTGGTTTTAATCCATAAAGGGCATAAATCACCTAACATTCCTAAATTGTTTGGAATAACGTGCTTTAAAACATCAGGTATGATGTTGTATCGATCAGGTAGTGTAAGGGTTACGCCCGCTTCACAGTGTGCAGTGTAGGTGATATACCTGCCCTGACCATGCTTTGCAGACCAGGTATCAGTGGTCAGATGGACCCTTGCCCCAACACTGTGTGCCAGACATGCCATTATAGCAGACTTATATGGCTTTGGCGTTGCTTTTTTGGTAATTAGAAGGCTGCTAAATGCCACTGCGCACCACACGTGTTTTATGCCCAGCAGTGAAGGGGTTAATTAGGGAGCATGTAGGCAGCTTGTAGAGTTAATTTTAGCTTAAGTGTAGTGTAGTAGACAACCCAAAGTATTGATCTAGGCCCATTTTGGTATATTTCATGCCACCATTTCACCGCCAAATGCAATCAAATTTAAAAAAACTTAAATTTTTTCGCAATTTTAGGTTTCTCACTGAAATTATTTACAAACAGCTTGTGCAATTATGGCACAAATGGTTGTAAATGCTTATCTGGGATCCCCTTTGTTCAGAAATAGCAGACATATATGACTTTGGCGTTGCTTTCTGGTAATTAGAAGGCCGCTAAATGTGAAGGGGTTAATTAGGTAGTTTGTAGGGAGCTTGCAGGGTTAATTTTAGCTTTAGTGTAGAGATCAGCCTCCCACCTGACACATCAGACCCCCTGATCCCTCCCAAACAGCTCCCTTCCCTCCCCCACCCCACAATTGTCCCGCCATCTTAAGTACTGGCAAAAAGTCTGCCAGTACTAAAATAAAAGTTTTTTTTTAAAAAAAAATTATATATTTTTTTAGCATATTTACATATGCTGTGGTGTAGCATCCCCCCTTAGCCCCCAACCTCCCTGATCCCCCCCAAAACAGCTCTCTAACCCTCCCCATCTGCCTTATTGGCAGCCATCTTGGGTACTGGCAGCTGTCTGCTATTATTTCACAGTCAAAAAAGTGTTGTTTTTTTTAAATGTACACTACTGTTACACCAGATATGAGTGGTGGAACTGGGCAAGTGGGCACAGTATACGCTGTTAGCCTGACACACAAACTGGCAGGCAGGCAACTGCAATTAGATTACACAGGGGGAAAAAAAAAAAAAGCAGACTGATGTTCTAGCCCTAAAAAGGGCTTGTTGGGGTGCTGTCCTTACAGCAGAGATCAGATGAGTGCTTCAGGACTGTAGTGGACACTGAATACACTAGCCTAGCTATCGATTTCCCTATTAAATCAGCAGCAGCTACACTGTCCCTCCTCTCACTAAGAATGCCGCTTCTGAATGAATCTAAAATGGATGCTGTCCAGGAGGTGGGAGGGTCTGGGAGGGAGGGTCTGCTGCTGATTGGCTGTAATGTGTCTTCTGACTGTGAGGTACAGGGTCAAAGTTTACTCAATGATGAGGAATAGGGGGCGGACCGAACATAGAACTATTCGCCGGTGAACTATTTGTGACATCACTACATAATACTCTTTTCCACTGATCTTCATTCCAATCTTTGTGAGCATTAGCATATCTTAGCCTTTTAACCCAGTTCCCCTTCCTAAAAAGTGGTTTCTTGGTTGCTACCCTCAACAAAGACCTTTCCTGATTAAGCTTCCTCAACTGTAGAAGGGTCAACTTGGCATCCGATGAAGTTTCCAGATGCTGAGCCAGGTCCTTGCTGGACTTCTTCCGGACTCTCAAAGAAGAAACTCTGAGAAACTTCTCATAAGATTTTGATATTTTTATTGGTCTTTTAGTCCTTTTTTGTCCTTGACAGCTCCTGATTCTTCAAATTTATTTATAACAGCTTGAATACCACATCTTGATTATCAAGTTTGTTGGCTTATTTCTCTTTGAGAGTGACCTTGCTGATGCAAAAGTATGTTTTTATGTCCATCAACTTCTGTGATCTTTGGCATTTTGAATGGAATGATGTGATTGAAAGTTGATCTTATTAGCAAGCTTCCAAATAATTAAACTCATACCACATGTGTATGAAATGATAAAGCATGTATTGCACAAACCTGGTGTAATAAACCTTTTTTGACAGCATTCAATTTGACATAAAATAGTAGGACAAATACAAGTGTTAACAATGATATTTATTAGGGTTCCATTCCATTTAGGTTTACAAGAGCAAGGTTCCTGCTATTGCTCAAGAGTAAGGGAAGGTCACACTAAATACTTGCCACTTTAGCCTATAAAAGCTGTTTTTTTCTGTTGTTTTTTAATACTGCATACTGGTATCCTGTATTTTATGGTTGTATTCTAATAATGAGACTGAGAAATAATTATATATGTCATTATACCATTGATAAAACAACAAATCTAATGGTATATATATATATATATATTCAAAATAGAAGCACACACAGGATTTTCATTAACAAAACAGATCAATGCTTTATTGCCATTTCGGGGGTCAGCTATCTCCCTTTTCTGAACAATTAAGACAAGTGCAAAACAAACTTATATAGTGTATACAAACATACCACTTGAAGTAACCCCATGTGATCAGGCATCATGCGCAAAATACGGTTCTGGAAGTCTATCTTATATATATTCTGGTAAGTCAATTTTATATACATAAATACAAAAATGCCCCAATGTGAATCAGCCTTCTCAATGGGTGAGTGCTATCTCATGTAGTAATAACTAGTAAATAAGCTACATAAAGCTTCGTAGCCATCAGTATTGAAACCCGGATGTGAAGCCCACAGCACTTCCAGTAAACATGAACCACATAACTGTAACAAAAAAGGTTAACAACTCAATCGTTTATTAAAACAACCACTTAAATGGTCAATTTATCACTTTATAATAAAACAATAAACTGTGTCAATACTTAGCACATGGTATTCTGTGAACTGCATCATCATGGTAACAAGGAAACACCATAACAAAGAATCCTCCCATAAATACAAAATAACCAATAATAATTATTATGTTTCAAAACTTACAAAATAGTTTGTATCAATACCAAGGATTATAAATCAACGTGCATGCTGAACTGGACTATTATCTCCAACTGTGGGATTGCATAAATATATCAGGGCCTACAATTAGTCTAAATCACCAAAATAAAATAAAAAGAAAAAATTATTTTACCAATATTTGTAAGAATAACCAGAATAATGCCCAATAATATAGCTATAAGGTATAGTGGTAAGGCTAGATAGACTTGGGACACAAATTCATCTGTTGTAGGGTAATGGACTAGAGTTATAAACACACAGATAAAGACATGGACCTTATGAGTCATAATGCATCACTTGTATGAATGCATCCACTGGTCACCTAAACACTCAGGGCTAGTTTCAATTGAGCCGTAATTCGGTAAATATACTGTCGAAAACAATATTGTTTATCGACTGCTTCTAATGGCACTTTATACCTCAATATCGGGCCAGACTCCGGCTGCCGAAAAAAACTTTGTGTCCCCTAGAAAATAATATAAGCCGTTAATCAATAAATTAAATCAGGTTTCCAAAGAAAGCGCTAACCGTTAATACACTGTCGGAGGCTGTCTATACATTTAGATATATTACACCCAGCTCAACTAGGTGTAAAGGAGGAAAAATTTGCTTTTTGAGGCCTGTTTCTCATTAAAATTGCAAATCCTAAAAACATTTATGAGTGTTTCAATGTAGAAATAACATTATATATGCTACATTTATTGTTCCTATGTATAGGAATATTTGCACCTATGTTTTCATTGAAATATCAATATGTATGTACATAGAAAAGTAGATGCAAGCATATATCACCTATTCCAAATACAACCTTTATCCAGGGATGCTATATATATTCTCAATACATATATAAATATAATTATATCTAATAATAATATTTGCCTGCATGTATATACGTATGATAATGGTATATTCAGCTGTGCTCATAAGTTTACATAACCTGGCAGAATTTATGATTTCTTGGCCATTTTTCAGAGAATATGAATGATAATACAAAAACTTTTCTTTCACTCATGGTTAGTGTTTGGCTGAAGACATTTATTATCAATCAACTGTGTTTACTCTTTTTAAATCATAATGACAGCAGAAACTACCCAAATGACCCTGATCAAAAGTTTACATACCCTGGTGATTTTGGCCTGATAACATGCACACAAGTTGACACAAAGGGGTTTGAATGGCTATTAACGGTAACCACCTGTGATCTGTGTGCTTGTATTTAGTGTGTGTGTGTATAAAAGGTCAATGAGTTTCTGGACTTCTGACAGACCATTGCATCTTTCATCCAGTGCTGCACTGTCGATTCGAGATTCTGAGTCATGGGGAAAGCAAAAGAATTGTCAAAGGATCTATGGAAAAAGGTAGTTGAACTGTATAAAACAGGAAAGGGATATAAAAAGATATCCAAAGTGGAAAAAAAACATAAAGCAAATCTCTCTTGTAAAGATACCAAAACCCAGTTAAAAGAAGCAAAACTGGAATTTCAAAAACATCTAAACGAATCACATCAAAAAATGTCCCTCCACCTAAAACAGCATTATTATGAAGAGGGAAATAAGCCAGGTAGAATTTTAGCCAGGACTCTCAAAAAAGGCAACTCCGATCACACATACATTGTCTCAAATCTACAGATGGTCACATGTTTCATAGGAGTACCCAAATTGCAGCAGAGTTTCACAGATACTACCCCACCCTATATAATATACATACTAAATGAGGAATAACCTCCACTGTAGAGGAGGCTACCCTGCAGGAGACTCTTATTAGCTCATACTTGAAAGATATTGACCTCCCCACGTTATCCAAGGAAGAATCAGAGTTTCTAGACTCTCCAATAACAGTAGTGGAGCTTTTAAACGCTATAAAAAATTGCCCCGGAGGTAAAAGCCCAGGCCCAGACGGGTTTTCCTCAGCGTACTACAAAAAATGTAAGGAGGTTCTAGCAGGCCCTCTCCTAGATTTATTTAACGGACTCCGAGACAGCCCTAAACTATCCTGGGTACTTTTAGAAGCCCATATTA
Organism: Bombina bombina; assembly: GCF_027579735.1. Lineage (NCBI taxonomy): Eukaryota > Metazoa > Chordata > Amphibia > Anura > Bombinatoridae > Bombina > Bombina bombina. The sequence goes on from NC_069504.1 coordinate 586,516,791, forward strand.
CGGTTATACCCAAACCGGGTAAAGTTGCAGATTCCCCTGGACAATTCAGGCCAATTTCCCTAATCAACTCGGATATGAAGCTTCTCGCAAAGATCTTAGCGACCAGAATAAATAAATACTTACCTGACCTAGTTAATAATGACCAGGTGGGCTTTGTTCCTGGACGTGAGGCCAGGGACACCACGATTAAGGTTACACAACTGATTAATCATGCCAGGATTTCGGGTCTTCCCCTAGTGCTCTTTTCCACCGACGCAGAGAAGGCTTTTGATAGGGTTAGCTGGCTTTTTCTGCGTCAGGTTCTGGAAAAAATGGGATTTGGGCAAGCGTTTTTGCTTTCAGTTTTCGCACTATACTCAAACCCTAATGCCAAAATCAGGGTGAATGGTACGCTATCGGAATCCTTTGACATCAGCAATAGCACCAGACAGGGATTTCCCCTGTCACCATTGCTGTTTGCATTGTCAATAGAAGTCTTAGCACATAAAGTCCGCTCCAATAAGCTTATCACAGGGGTTAGGGTAGATAACACAGAGTATAAACAGGCGTTATACGCAGATGACGTGCTTTACACTCTGACCAATGCCACTGATTCCATCCCTGAGCTTTTGAACAAACTGGGAGCTTATGGGAGGGTCTTGAATTTCTCACTGAACTTAAATACTTATACAAACTCTGCGTCATAAGTACAAGCTTACCTTAGCAAATAAGAAACTAAAATACCTAGACATATATTTAACATCTGACCCTGCATACCTTTTTAAATACAATTATACCCCACTAAAGAGTGACATTGCTGCCGACCTTTCTTCCGGGAAGAATAAATATGTATCTTGGCTAGGTAGAGTAGGGGTTATTAAGATGAATATCTTGCCCCGAATCTTATACCTTCTTCAAACCATGCCTATCGCACTCCCCAGAGGATACATAGCTCAGATGCAAAAATTAATTGAACAATTCGCTTGGGCAAACACTAAACCCAGGATACCAAAGCGCACTATGTACCTCCCAAGAGATAAGGGGGGACTTGGGTTACCAGACCTCTCATCATATAAAAGAGCGATAGGCCTACAGAGGGTAGTTGAATGGGCGCAAAACAATGAACACAAAGCATGGATTGCTTTAGACAGACAGATTTTCAAACTACATAATATGGGCTCGCTAGCCTGGTTGCCACCTTCACTACGCCCCAGTAAGGTTTCGCAATACCATCTAACTGAAGAAATACTCCATAATTGGGATGTAACTCTAGCCACATCTACACATATCTCTACAAAATACTCCCCACTAACACCAATTTTTGAGCCCCCCGAGCTTCCACACTATAAGATGGGTTACCATAAAATTAAACTTTATAAGATGAGGGAGGGTTCTATATCTGGAGTAGTTGTTAATGGAACAGTCATCTCACAAGTCGCACTCCAGGAAACTCAGCCATGGTTATTTGCCTCTTGGCTTCATTATAATCAATTGTTACATTTGTCACTGGGCATAAACATAAGCAGGACCTGGGAAGAACACTCACCCCATTTGAAAGGTTATGTATAACGGAAAACATGCCGAGGCACTTGATCTCCCTTTTATATAAGTTGATGGTCCAACAGGGGCCTGATGCACTTCCGACCTATGTAATGCGGTGGAATGAAGACCTGGGTCTAGACCTAGACTCTGAGTCCTGGTTAAGGGCATTCAGAATGGTGAAGAGATCCTCTGTTTCCTCAAATGTCCAAGAAGCCCAGATAAAATTTATGAGTAGATGGTACTTAACTCCCTCTAGGCTGCATAAGATATTTCTGACCTTCAGCCCTACATGCTGGAGGGGTTGCGGCGAGCACGGCTCCCTCTTACATATATGGTTGTTCTGCCCATCACCCGCGCTCTTTTGGGGGGAGGTTAGGACTAAAATATCAGAGATTTTAAATCTTACAGTCCCGAATACACCTGAGTTTTTACTTTTTCTGGCCTTACCAAAAGCTCAAAGCCAGGCACATCTAGCCCTACTGTTAATAATGATCAAAAGCGCCAAAAAACTGATCCCCAAACGGTGGAAAACACAAAGCCCCCCCTACACTAGGAGAATGGTATCTATAGGTAGAAGAGATGCTCCTTATGGAAAGGTATTATTACTTGAAAAACCATAAACTAGATAAGTATGAGATTATCCTTGCCCTATGGCATGGTACTATATAATCACCGCCCTCACCGAATGTCTTGGGTACTGCTTAACTGACAATTTTCCACCACCCCTCCTCCACTATCCCTCCCCTCCCCCTTTCTTTTTTTTTCTCTCTCTCTTTCTTCCTTTTCTATCCTCTTTACTCCTTCAGGATTCCATGTATTAAGGGATCCTCTCTACTTCTTCTACTCCGTTGCTCTCCCCCCCTTATTGGCTTTCTATCTTGACCTTTACAACTAAACCCTAATTTGAAAAATTATTTTGACCAGGCGTTCTCATCCTGTGTGTTGGGATCGCTGGATGTTTATGCATTAAGTTGAAGAATTTATTCGATTTTCTATTACAGCTGTTAAGAAACTCTTTCTATGTATACTTGAATTTGACATATGCAGCTTATTTTTTCTTGTATGTATTTGTTTTTTCTTCACTTCAATAAAGCTCTATAAAAAAAAAAAAAAAAAAAGATATCCAAGGAATTGACAATGCAAATCAGCATTGTTCAAACTCTAATCAAGAAGTGGAAAATGAGGGGTTCTGTTGAAACCAAACCACGGTCAGGTAGACCAGCTAAAATTCAGCCACAACTGCCAGGAAAATTGTTCGGGATGCAAAGACAAACCCACAAATAACTAAGGTGAAATACAGGACTCTCTGAAAACATGCTGTGTGGCTGTTTTAAGATGCACAATAAGGAGGCACTTGAAGAAAGATGGGCTGCATGGTCAAATTGCCAGAAGAAAGCCATTACTACGCAAATGCCACAAATTATCCCACTTACAATATGACAAACAGCACAGAGACAAGCCTCAAACCTTCTGGCAGTGATGAGACCAAAATTGAGCTTTTTGTCCACAACCATAAACACTACATTTGGAGCGGAATCAACAAGGACTATGATGAAAGGTACACCATTCCTACTGTGAAACACGGAGGTGGATCGCTGATGTTTTGGGGATGTGTAAGCTACAAAGGCACAGGAAATTTGGTCAGAATTGATGGCAAGATGAATTCAGTATGTTATCAAACAGAACCCCTCATTTTCCACTTCTTGAATAGAGTTTGAACACTGCTGATTTGTATTCTCAATTCCTTGGATATATTTTTATATCCCTTTCCTGTTTTATACAGTTCAACTACCTTTTCCTGCAGATCCTTTGACAATTCTTTTGCTTTCCCCATGACTCAGAATCCAGAAACGTCAGTGAAGCACTGGATGAAAGAAGCAAGGGTCTGTCAGAAGTCCAGAAACGCATTGACCTTTTATACACACACACTAAATACAAGCAAACAGATCACAGGTGAGGATGGTTACCTTTAAAGGGACAGACAAGTCCCAAAAAAACTTTCATGATTCAAATAAGGCATGTAATTTCAAAAAACTTTCCATTTTACTTGTATTACCAATTCTGATTTGTTCTCTTGGAATTCTTAGTTGAAAGCTAAACCTAGGAGGTTTGTATGCTAATTTCTTAGAACTTGAAGGCCGCCTCTCATATAAATACATTTTGACAGTTTTTCACCACTAGAGGGTGTTAGTTCATGTGTTTCATATAGATAATATTAAGCTCATGCACGTGAATTTATCGAGGAGTGAGCACTGATTGGCTAAAATGTAAGTCTGTCAAAAAAATTGAAATAAGGGGGCAGTTTGCAGAGGCTTAGCTACAAGGTAATCACAGAGGTTACATGTATTATTATAACTGTATTGGTTATGCAAAACTGGGGAATGGGTAATTAAGGGATTATCTATCTTTTAAAACAACAAATATTCTGGTGTTGACTGTCCCTTTAACAGCCATTCAAACCCCTATGTGTCAACTTGTGTGCATGTTATCAGGCCAAAATCACCAGGGTATGTACACTTTTGATCAGGGTCATTTGGGTAGTTTCTTTTGTCATTATGTTTTAAAAAGAGTAAACGCAGTTGATTGATAATAAATGGTTCAGCCAAACACTAACCATGAGTGAAAGAAAGTTTTTGTGTTATCTTTCATATTCCCTGAAAAATGGCCAAGAAATCAAAAATTCTGCCCGGGTATGTAAACTTATGAGCACAACTGTACATCTTTGACCTATATATATATATATATATATATATATATATATATATATATATATATATATATATATATATATATATATATATATATATATATATATATATATATATATTAGATTTATATGTTAATATGTATGTTCTAGCAAAATAATGGAATCAAATATTTGTGTTATATCACTTTAAATTAAAGGGATAGTATTTTCACAATTAAACATTCAGGAATCAGATAAAGCATTAAATTCCAATCAATTTACATATGTACTCACACTCAATTTAATTTTGTTATCTTTCTTATTTAATTTATGTATTTAAGTTAAGGTGGCATTCCATTTAATGTTCAGCACCTGTGTTGCACTTGCTGATTGTTGGCTACATTTAGACAACAATCATCAAGTGCTTACCATGTGCAGAATCAAAATGGGAAGATTCCTAATCTTATATTACTGCTTTACACAATTACAGATGATAATGAAGTTAAATAGGTAATAGGAGTACATATTTAAGTATATTAATACCGCATTCATATGTAATTTTCAATGTGTAAATCATTCAACATATTTATTCAATACAAAAATGATGACACATTAAAGTATAATGTGGCATAGTATTAATATATATAAAATATATGTAATATCATGTCTGCTAAAGCAGAGAATACATTTGCAATATTTAGAATATTAACTACAATACATAAGTGCTAAATATTATATACTTCAAGAGATATGAAGTATTGTCTTTAACATGGAGTTATTGAAACAATTTAAAAGTGCATTGAGTCTGTGTCTGTTCATATGATGTCAATTAAAATGTATTAATCACCTCTTTATCATGGCAATCACATATATGATGTGCATACATCAGTGCTTAAATATCATAGAGATACATTTCTCTAATTTGTCTAAATATTTAATAATATTCTTGACAAAAAGGAGTGCATTAGTCATGATAGGTATAGGTTTCACATATTACATTCCACACATGACTATAAGCATGAATGCAAGGTATTTGGCAATATCAACAGGAAGGATTATTTACTTTTCAACTCTTCTACAACTGAATAACCCTTATTAGCTTCATCTGAAGGAACAAACAACATATGCGCATGGAATATTAATCATAACATTTACACATGCCACATTGACTGATAGCATATACTGTGTTGATTTCAGATACGTATCCTCAAGTATTCTTAAATGGCATAATAGTCTTGATAGAAGTACACAAACATTTATTAACAATGTACACCTGCATAGTAATTGACATCATGTGAAATAAAAATGAATAAAGCTGTTAATTTTTAGCAAATAAACAGCTATTAGAGTAATATTGAAATATATTTTCAAAGTTGTATTAAAAAATATATGCATATTTTTGAGATGGAAATCGCACTTAAAAAAGTGCTTTAGTGCAAAAATTAGATATGATATAGCTTGGGGGAAAATAATAATAAATAATATTACTTAATTCTTGTGGCGGGATTTGGCCTTTGGGGGAGAGGTACTTGGTGGGGAAGTGTGGCGTCTTGTGCGATGCCCACCAGCTGAATGTGAGGGTAATTGGTGGGATTCAGGGTCCTGCAGGGAGATGACGGAGGATGCAAGCAAGGATGGAGTTTGTGGCCTATTTGTGAGCCTCTCCACTGCCTCTGCCAGGCGGACGAGTGAGGCATTATGTATGTCCATTTGGCTCTGTATAATCCTGAAAGCCTGCTGCTGCTGGAGCCTGGACAGTCTAAGCTCTCTATGGATCATCTTCAGTAGATCATCCTGCTGGGACTGTGCTGGACCCTGTTGTAGACTTGGTGTCTCAGGAACCAATTGTTGGCTGGTTCCAGGGGTGTCTCTCCATATTTGTGACTGGGAGATTGTCTGTGATGGCACTGTTAGCAAAACACTGGTGGGTGCAGTGGGTGATGGTGTGGATTCCTGGTGTGCCATAGGAGTGGGAGGCATATAGTACAGATGATGCAGATCTGTATGCTGATGTGGTGGGTGCATAATTTGCTGTGGAGGATGATGTTGTGGGGGGTGCATCACCTGCTGTGGTGGATGTATAATCTTCTGCGGAGTATGATGTTGTGAGGGAGTGCATTATCTGCTGTGGTGGGTGCATCATCTTCTGTGGTGGGTGCATCATCTGCTGCGGTGGGTGCAGCTGTGGGGGGGTGTTATCTGTTGCTGTAGAGTATGCATGAACTGCCAGTGTTGAGGAGGATGAGTCTGCTGGGGTTCAAAACCCATAACATGATATGTCGTCTCCAAAGTAGATGGAGAAGGGCCTGATACATCCTCCACCTCATATGCCCATGGGCTGCTGCGTATCACCTTCTAGTGAATGCAGGAACTTCCTGCTGTGGTGTTGGTGCAGCTTCATACTCCTCCTCCAAATGATTATATTTAATATATTTGTGTATATATGTACATAAATACATACACACATACATATAGTGTGTTTGGTATGAAATCCAAACATATATGACCATAACTGATTAATCTTTATAGATTGTGTCTTAAAGGAACATTGTTAATGAAAGATTTATATGAAATGTTTGATATTATTGGCTATTATATTATCAATATCCTTGCTTGTCGGAGCAGATATACTATACAGAGTGATTGCTGAACATATTAAATACAACTATGTAAAGTGACATTTGTAGCTAAAAGCAGATGGATATTTATGATCTAAAGCATATATACATCATATATTTGGTTTTATTTAATATAGAATATTCAACTTCATACACCTCTTCAGGTGGCACAGAGGTGTCCATTGCCCCCTTACATCCTAGGACAGCTTCACCCGAGATGATGTTGGGCAGCATCTCCTCTTATAACTTCAGGTGAATCCACTTACTAGGACCACCTTCTGTCCCACGTACATATTTAGCCTGCTGTGCCATCTTCACCTTGGTTTCCTACCTGCAGTCATGATATCGATGTTTTATGCTGGCAGTAGAACAATTGTGTCCTAAGCAGCTGACTGCCACTCATATCTCCTCCCACAACTTATTCCTGAAAATCGCCCTCAGGTAGGGATGGGCGAATGTGTTTATATTCGAATTCGAATGTTAGAACGAATGTTATTGTAGAAATTCGATTTACATAATAGAATGTTGATAAGAACAAATATTCTTAAAAATTTGATTTTCGAATGTTATTTACAGTTTTCGAATGTCACATTTGATTCGTATATCACATTCGAATTTGAATATTACATTTATAAAACACAGTATTAGACTAGAAATACTATTTCAAATTCTAATGTCACATACGAATCGAATATCACATTCGAATCGAATATCACATTCAAATCGAATATCACATTTATTAAATACAGTTGTAAACTAGAAATACTATTTTGAATTTGAATGTCTCATTCGAATTTTAATATTACATTTAAAAAAGTATTAGACTAGAATATTACATTTAAAAAAGTATTAGACTAGAAACACTATTTCGGATTCGAATGTGACATTCGAATTCGAATGTCACATTCGAATTTGAATATTTCATTTAAAACACAGTATTAGACTAGAAATACTATTTCAAATTCGAATGTGACATTCGAATGTAGAATTCAAATTTGAATATTACATTTATTAAACACAGTTTAGAAATACTATTTCGAATTTAAATGTCACATTCAAATTCAAATATTACATTTCGAAATTGAATGAATACATAGCAAAACATTCTATTATTCGAACGAATATTTTCAAAAATATAATTCGAAAATAGAATGTTAAAATGTTATATAAACACTCCTACCACCAGCCCCACCCACTTGCCAGAGTCAGCCCCACTCTGTCTTTTCTTTGTGTGCCTAGTTGAGACTGACTCCTCCTCACTCCTCCCACCTCCACTCCTCTTCCACTGTCTCTCCTTCCCTCCTCTGCCAGGGTTTGAGGAATGACATATCCTCCACCCAAACCTCGGCTCCTAGACCTGCCCATACTACTCCCTACTTCCCCCTCACTCTACCCCCCTCTCCACTGCCCTCCCCTAGCCACACCCTTCCCAATTACACTAGGCCTATCCATCCCTTTCTCCTTTCTCCCTAACTCTAACCTAACACTTAAGTCCATAGCTTACCTACCTACACTAATTCACCTAACTAAACCCTAAATTAAATATCCCCCAAAACTAACTACCTAACCTATCTAGACCCTAACTATCTCTAATCTATATCCCTGCAAATAAAAATAAAAATGTGGGGCTGAAATTAAACAATGGGATGTAAAAGAAAAAAGGATGGGCTAAATAGTCAAATGAAAAATAAATATGGGATTATAAAAAAAATAGCGCTAAATGAAAAGGGATGTCAATGAAAAAAGGGATGGGCTAAACAATTAAAATAAAAATAAAAAAAATATATACGAGATTATGAAAAAATCAAAGCAAAATAGTATGGGATGTAAATCAAAAAAGGGATGGGTGAAATGTATAAATGAATAAAAGGAAAATAAAGTTATGTAGTAGTTAAGGGAAAGGTAGGTATAGGTGAGATGAGAAGTGGGATAGGGGGTTAATGAAAGGGGTAAAAAAGGAAGATGGGGATATGGGGGGGGTTAATGAAATGAAAAATAAATGTGAATGTCTTTGTATTAAATAAAAGTGTGTGTGTGTCTGTTTGTGTGTTTGTGTGTATAAACTAATGTGTGTTAATTAACTAATGTGTGGATGTGTGTGTGTGTTCCTAATATATAATATAAGCCTACAAATATATGAATGTATTTAACAAAAATCTCCAAGTCTCCACTAACAATAACTAAGCAAACCACCAAATTCCTACCAGCGCAACTAGCTCCCGTGTCTTTCTCTCTAGAGGCGATCACAGGTAAAGAGCGCAGACGCAAACCATTATTCTTATAAACAGAGGTCGGGTCACCATGGCAATGAACTTGTTATGGTGCGCTTTTTGTTGAATCCGACATCGGTTGGCAGCGCAAACTTATGTACGGTCGAAAAGAGCGACTCCGCGCAACACGCTATCCTTTTCAATGGAAAACTGGTGTTAAAATGGAGCCCTAATTTACTTTTAGCTGTCAGCCGCTTCTGGTAGCTTACAGCGCCATTTTTAACGACTCAATGGAAGTGAGCCCTCAGTTGTATACAGGTGCCACTAGATGTCAAAAACAACACACATAGATTAACATACCCTGACCACATTAGTCATCACAGATCCCCAGTCACATATTAATATAGAATCACCCATCAAGAAAGGCATTTAATGGCTGGCATAAAATTTAAGCCATGTGGACATATTGTATCAAAGCTGAAAATCCACTTTGCTTCTTTTCTTAAAAGTAGACATGTGCGATTCGTTTCGGATCGATTCGGAAATTCGGAAAATTCGGAGATTCGGATCGATTCGAATTTCCGAATTAAAATACTGCCGAGTCTACCGAATAAATCCGAATCGAATCAAATACATCCGAATCGATTTGAATACATCCAAATCGATTCGGATGTATTCGGTAGATTCGGATGGCCGTGTATTACACTAGTATTGTACAGTATATTAGGTTTTATCATTCTGCTATGGGTTAAACCTAATATACAGTACATAATACTAGTGTAATACACAGCACATCCCACCTAACACTTACCGAAATTCCGAATTTCCGAATCAAACCCAACCAAAATTTTTCCGAATCTGAAAGAATCTGAATGAATCCGAAACAAATTCATTCAAATTTTTCCGAATTTGAATAGATCGAAACGAAATTCGATTCGATCCGAATCGATCCGAACCGAACCGAAACAAATTTTTCGAAGCTGCACAAGTCTACTTAAAAGCAGCTTCTCCCAATCACAACCTCTAAGTAATTTAGGAACATGATCAATTATAATAGTTATCATTGATGCAACTGTATGTGTTATTTCAACACAATGTTTTGCTACTGGTTCCAAATGTCCAGTTTTCAAGGATTGTCTCATTACTAGACTGTGGCCATATGTTCTTTTAGGTTTCCGTTTGTTTTGATAACCTAGTATTTGGCACAGGGACAAATTATTGCATATAGCACATGTGAGGTGCTGCAGGTGACAGAGAGATTGATTTAATCCACTTAAGAGAGATTGATTTAATCCACTTAATTATTGGGTGGATGATAGAATGTCTCTGTGGAAATTAATTTTTACAAGTTGTACAATTTATAAACATTTGAAACATCCTTTGTTATCAAGATATGTCACAATAACAATTATTTGCGTCTATACAAAATCATAGGCAAATTATCTAGTGAGAATAGCAATTTTGGGTCAATAGAAAGGATATGTCAGTTCTTTTTGACAATCTCTCACACTTTTGTAGTATTGGGAGCAAAAATGGTTGTCATAACTAACTTATCTTCACAATCCTTTTCTTTCTTCTTCCAAGACACCACACTTTCTTTATTTTGTCCATATAATTGTGCAATGTTAACTTCTAGATGTTTAGATGCATAGCATTTGTCAAATATTTTTGTTTAACTATTTGCAACTGGGAGACCTCCCTTATCCAAATTAGACTTATTTCAAAGGGTTCTAATCATTTGATATGCCATAATACCCCTAAACAGTGATGGTGGATGACAACGGTCAGACCTAAAAATAGAGATTTGATCTGTTAGCTTTTTATATAACATTTTGCCTAAAAAGTCTACAAAGTGTACCACTGGTCTGTCAAACATGAGTTTAAAATGTACTGGCTTAGATGTCCCTTTTTTCAATTTATATTTATTAGAAATCAAATTAGATATAATAAGTACAAAAATGCAATTATATATTAAGAGAAGAAAAAGGATATCATAATATATGATTAATAGACAACTCTATAATCTATAAGGCTAAAGGAACATAAAGCCCACTTTTTTCATTCATGGTTCAAATAGAGCATGCAAATTTAACTACCTTTCCAATTTATTTCTTGTATCTAATTTGTTTTTTTCTCTTTGTATTCTGTTTTAAAAAGTATACCTAGGTAGGCTCAGAAGCTCCTGATTGGTGGCTGCATATATGTGCATCTTGTCATTGGCTTTCAGCTAACTCCCAGTAGTGCATTGTTGCTCCTTCAACAAAGAATACCAAAAGAATTAAGCAAATTAGAAGTAAATTTGGAAAGTTGTTATACTTATATACATAATATATTTATGTGTAAGTAATATATATAGTCATAAACATATATATTTACAATTTGCTGCCATCACTGCGTGACCTCCTTCACTGCACTAGTTCTCATGCCGTGGAGCCAATGGAAGCATGTGCTGGTTTTACTCAGTGGAGCACACATATTGCTTTTACAAAAGCGATATTTAGCACTCAACTTGTAATCTGGCCTATAATAGTTTTGTTTCCCCACAGGAAGTCCCTAATTCTATCAATGCCTATATTCTTCTATATTTTAAAAGTTTGCATATACAGACCAGGGGGGGATGGGGTTTTCCAATATGCAGCGGAGAAAAATTATAATTATCACCTACATTTTTAAGAGTACTTCTCCAAGCTTTTATTATATCCCAATACATGATGTTATTCACTATGGTTTTTAGGAATATCCACCTCAGAAGCATGAGGTAGGTAAGTTGTAGATATATCATGCAAAAAAACTTTGCTAATTTTTTATATTTGAGAAATGTTCCAAGTATCCAGTCTATATTAAATCTATTCAATGTGGCCAGATTATAATACAAAATATTGGGAAGACCCAACCCTCCAGACTCAAATAGTAAATAAAGTATTTTTAAACTAATACATGCTTTATTGCCCAACCATAGAAAACATCTGATATCATTAATCCTATTTATGTCTTTCTTATTTTGTAAGAGGAGAAGCATGTTCAATAGATAAGAAGAGTTTTATTATTAAGAATTGTAATAATATGGACTCTGCCAGTTAAAGACAAAGGGAGGTTGCCCCATCTAAGCAAATATTTCTTAATAAGTTTGATAATTTTATCAAAATTTAAACTATACCATTTATTCAGATGAACTGGTATGTTGATACCAAGGTATGTCAAATAGTCTTTAACATTAATAAAAGAAAAAATTATATTATTTTTTCCCCACCTGCTTTTTTTTAACCAAACAATTTCGGATTTACTGTCATTGATTTTATATCCAGAAAATGTACCAAATTCCTTAATTGTTTGCATAATAAATGGGAGAAATTTGAACAGTTCTTGTACAAACAAAAGCATACTGTCCGTGTATAGTGATAAATGGTGGTTATCAGCCTCCAATTTAGATGCCAAGGATTCTAGGGCTAAATCGAATAATAAGGATGAAAAAGTTCACCACTGTAAATATTCTGGGGCCGAATTATCATTGTGCGAGCGGACTTGATCGGATATTGCGGATCATGTCCGCTGCACGTCGATAAATGCCGACAGCATATGCTTTCGGCATTTATCATTGCACCAGCAGTTCTTGTGAACTGCTGATGCAATGCCGCCCCTGCAGATTTGCGACCAATCAGCCGATTGCAGGGGGTGTCAATCAAACACATCGGTTTTTAGACTGCTGCTTCATAACTTGTGTTTCCGGAGAGCCTGAAGGCTCGCCAGAAACACGGGGCATCAAAAAGATTATGAAATATGAAAAAATTGAAAAAAAACACACTTTTTCTAACTTTGACCCTCCAAAATCTATTACACATCTACAACCACCAAAAACCTCCCATGTTAAATAGTTTCTAAATTTTGTCCTGAGTTTAGAAATACCCAATGTTTACATGTTCTATGCTTTTTTTGCAAGTTATAGTGCAATAAATACAAGTAGCTATTTCCAAACCACTTTTTTTAAAAAAATTTGTGATAGTTACATTGGAACACTGATATCTTTCAGGGATCCCTGAATATCCCTTGACATTTATATATATACATTTTTTAGAAGACATCCCAAAGTATTGATCTAGGCCCATTTTGGTATATTTTATGCAAACCATTTCACTGCCAAATGCGATCAAAGAAAAAAAAAATTGTTCACTTTTTAACAATTTTTTTCACAAACTTTAGGTTTCTCACTGAAATTATTTACAAACAGTTTGTGCAATTATGGCACAAATGGTTGTAAATGCTTCTCTGGGATCCCCTTTGTTCAGAAATAGCAGACATATATGGCTTTGGCATTGCTTTTTGGTAATTAGAAGGCCGCTAAATGCCACTGCGCACCACACGTGTATTATGCCCAGCAGTGAAGGGGTTAATTAGGGAGCATGTAGGGAGCTTGTAGGGTTAATTTTAGCTTTGCTGTAGTGTAGTAGACAACTACAAGTATTGATCTAGGCCCATTTTGGTATATTTCATGCCACCATTTCACCGGCAAATGCAATCAAATAAAAAACAATTTTAGGTTTTTCACTGAAATTATTTACAAACAGCTTATGCAATTATGACACAAATGGTTGTAAATGCTTCTCTGGAATCCCCTTTGTTCAAAAATAGCAGACATATATGGCTTTGGCTAAATAAAACCTGGGAATGAACAATATCATAATAGCTTGTTCTATGGCTAGTTACCACCCTAGAAGCAGCCTCTTTTTGCTCAATATGGGCCTTTCACAGAGAAGAACTTTCCTGTAGCATATCAGTCTGATCCTGACTTCACAGTACAGTCCAGCAACGAAATACCAGGCAATCCCTCTCTGAACGAGAGAAACGGCAAAACCCCAGACGTACGTTTCGGCCTAGTGTGGGCCTCGTCAGCGAGGTGCAGCCATATCCCTCTAGGCACACTGAGCAACAGATCCACGTCTGGATACCCGCATCACACTTAGGGAGACTTTCCTAAGAGTCATAATTTGCATAAATAAAAAGAGAGAAGCGCTAAACCTGGGAATGAGTTTGGCATTGCTTTTTGGTAATTAGAAGGCCCCTAAATGCAACTGTGTACCACACGTGTATTATGCCCAGCAGTGAAGGGGTTAATTAGGGAGCTTGTAGGGAGCTTGTAGGGTTAATTTTAGCTTTAGTGTAGTAGACAACCCAAAGTATTGATCTACGCCCATTTTGGTATATTTCATGCGACCATTTCATCGCCAAATGCGATCAAATAAAAAAGAATTGTTCACTTTTTCACAAACTTTTTCACAAATTTTAGGTTTCTCATTGAAATTATTTACAAACAGCTTGTGCAATTATGGCACAAATGGTTGTAAATGCTTCTCTGGGTTCCCCTGTGTTCAGAAATAGCAGACATATATGGATTTGACGTTGCTTTTTGGTAATTAGAAGGCTGCTAAATGGTGCTGCGCACCACACGTGAATTATGCCCAGCAGTGAAGGGGTTAATTAGGTAGCTTGTAGGGAGCTTGCAGGGTTAATTTTAGCTTTAGTGTAGAGATCAGCCTCCCACCTGACACTTTCCACCTCCTGATCCCTCCCAAACAGCTCTCTTCCCTCCCCCACCCCACTATTGTTCCCCGCCATCTTAAGTACTGTCAGAAAGTCTGCCAGTACTAAAATAAAAGGTATCTTTTAATTTTTTTCATTTTTTTCCACATATTTACATATGCTGCTGTGTAGGATTCCTCCTTAGCCCCCAAGCTCCCTGATCCCCACCCCCCCATACAGCTCTCTAACCCTCCCCCCTCTACCTATTTGCCGCTATCTTGGGTACTGTAAGCTATCTACCAGTACCCAATTTGCCCCCAAAAATGTGTTTTTTTATTTTTTAAATAAAAAATTTATATTTTCTGTAGTGTAGCTGCCCCCCTTAAATACCCTACACACCCTCCCCCTCCCAGATCCCTTTTCCAGCACGTTTGATCCCACCCTCCCTCTCCTTCCTTTCTATTGATTCATACTAAGTGCCGGTTAAATGTGGCGCGCGCTCCGCGCGCGCACGCACCCCCGCAACCGTGTCACTTGCGGACCGGATCAGAGACATCACAAACGGATGTCGCCATAGAGGGGCCGCCCACCCACCTCCCTACTTCAACTTCCACTTACCAACAATCAGCCCCATTGATGGCCGATGCAGAGATGGCCACAGAGTGGCTCTCTTTGCATCAGTGGGGTAAAAAGGGTATTGCAGTATTGCCTGAATATTGAGATATCAATGCAATACCCTGGAAGCTGCTGGAAGGGATCAGGAACATCCTTGGTTGTTAAGGGTGTTTTTTTTGTAGGATGTTCCTGGCACGTCCTCGGACGTTAAGGGGTTAAATACATTTTTACAATATGGGGCATTTTTATCAAGCTCCGTATGGAGTTTGATGCCTTCAGGCTCGCCAGAAACACAAGTTATGGAAAAGCGTTCTAAAGACCACTGCTCTATAACCTGTCCACCTGATCTGAGGCGGCGGATTGGGTTGATTGGCACCCCCTGCTAGCAGCCGATTGGCCGCGAATCTGCAAGGGGCGGTATTGCACCAGCTCTTCACAGGAACTGCTGGGGCAATGATAAATACTGAGAGTGTATGCTGTCGGCCTTTATCGGTGTGCAGGGAACATGATCCGCAATATCGGATCATGTCTGCTCGCACTTTCTTAAATAGGCCCCTATAGCATGATAAACTAACTAAGTTATAGGAATTTCACTGTAGAAACCCTACTATAATCTTTAACTATGTTTAACTGCAAACTCATTTTCTGTATCTTAATGATCTCCTTGCCCTATATATAGTTAACTACATAACCTAGTTTAATAAATCATAGAACTTCACTACTCATTTTACAAAATAAACACATTTACAAGAGCATTGTGTTCTACCTCTGGTATTTATTCTCCAGCCTAGTTCAGAGTGTCCCTGTTAAAGTTGATGAGTGTTAACTAATTTATTTCTAAGAATATAAAACAGCTTGTTTCATTTTTGTAATAAAAAAAACACTTATCAGTGTGTAATACTTAATAGCAATAATTAGAATATGTATTTTGTATCATTTTAAAAGGATTTACTTTTTATTAGGTGGCCAGCAACAAAGTTGCAGGACAACCTATTGTTATTGTTCGGATTATTATTATTAGGTGGCCATGCAACGAAGTTGCAGGACAACCTATTGTTATTGTCAGGATTATTATTATTATTATTATTATTATTTTATTTTTTTTATTATTATTATTATTCCGCCACTTTTTCTATTGCCCATAACTTTTGAACTGCTAAAGCAAAGCTCTTGAAATCAGGTATGCTAGTACAGCCTATTGCTCTGCTACATCTCATGCAATATTGAACTCAAAGGTCATAAGGTTACGCAGCCATATTGCTTTTTGCGACAAATTCCGATAAACGCTTAATAATCTTTAGCTCTGGAACTGCTAATGTTACAACTTTGAAACTTGCTGTGCTCAGTGCTGCAATGAACTAGATTTGCCATTGCTCAACAGAAGTGCCTTGGTCACATGATGTAGCAGCCATCTTGCATTTTGCGAAAATCTTTAAACATCTTCTTCTCTTAAACCGCTTAGTGCAATAAAGCACAATTTTGCACATATGCTCCTTGCAAGGTCCTCTACCAAGTTTGTTAAAATTGCGATTTTTCCATAATCAACATGGCTGCTGTGAGACATTAACCTTTTTATCGCCATTTAATTGCGTAATTTTGCACTTTATACATTAGTTTTACAATATTTAACAATATTACAGTGTAATAGACAAATGATTACACATTGTCATAACCCTTAAAGACAATATTGCAGTTAAAATTCGCATTGCGCAATCGCCTTCGTGAAATAAAACATTTGCAAATTTTCATGAAACTTATGCACATTGTAGAGGTCTATAGTGAGCATTAGTATGTGCAATTTGAAAGCCATACATTGCATAGCTTGGCTGCCATTTTGTTTCGTATGCGCCATTTTTACAAACTATAAAAATCTTCTCCGAAACCGCTTATAGGAGAGACTTGAAATTTTGTTTATAGAGTTATCTTATGACTAACATTCAGATTTGTTCAAGAGAAGTTGATAGGTCATGTGGTTTGGCAGCCATTTTGAATTGTTCAAAAACGCTTAACGATATTTTTAAATTATTAATAAAACAACAACCGTTTTACAAAAATGCTTTATTTTTGCCATGTGTATTGACATCTATATTGAGAACTATTGTGCATAATATGGAGGCTTTATATTATATGATCTGGCAGCCATTTTGTTTTACGCGAAAATTTCCAAAATCTATTTTCTCTGCAACCACTTATGTTAGAACTGTGAAACTTGCTGTATAACCTTATATTATGACCTAGATACACAGTTGTTCATGTTGATGGAATTAGTTACAAGCTGTGGCAGCCATATTGATTTACGCGAAAATTTTGAAAATGTGATTTCTTTGCAACCGCTTATGTTAAATCTTTGAAATTTGCTGTATAGCTATATATTGTGACTTATCAGCTTGTATGCCATTGCAAAGTCGATGCGCATGGCCACCTCTATCGCTGCTTGCAGCTATATTTAGGTGGCCAAGCACTATAGTGCTGGACACCTATTGTTTTTGCTCAGATTATTATTATTATTATTATTATTATTATTTTTATTATTATTATTATTATTATTATTATTATTATTATTATTATTATTATTTTTCCGCCGTTTTTTTCAAATGCTTATAATAACAACAGCATAACTCAAAAACTCATGAAACTTGGCACAGTGCTAGAGATCTATGCTGTGCATAATCCTATGCAATATAAATCTCATAGGTCATGTGATCTAGCAGCCATATTGTTTTTTGCAACAAATTTTGACAAACGCTTGAAAATCTTCTTCTCTGAAACCGCTTATGTTACAGTTGTGAAACTTGCTGTGTGTACTGCTGTACTGACCTACAATAAAGTTTGTTCAAGAGAAGTGATTTGGTCACATGATCTAGCTGCCATTTTGAAATGTGCGAAAATCTTTAAACATCTTCTTCTCTGAAACCGCTAAGTGCAATAAAGCGCAATTTTGCACATATACTCTTTGCGAGGTCATCTACCAAGATTGTTAAAACTGCAAATTTTCCATAATCAACATGGCTGCTATGAGCGATTCGCCTTTTTATCGCTGTTTAATTGCGTAAATTTGCACTTTATGCATTATATTTACACTATTTAACTATATTACAGTGCAGCAGACACATGATTACACATAGTCATGACCCCTAAAGGCAATATTGCAGGTAAAATTCACACTGCGCAGTCGCCTTCGTGAAACAAAACATTTGCAAATTTTCATGAAACTTCTGCAAATTGTAGAGGTCTATAGTGAGCATTAGTATGTGCAATTTGAAAGCCATACGTTGCATAGCTTGGCGGCCATTTTGTTTCGAATGCGCTGTTTTTAAAAATTACAAAAATCTTCTTCTCCGAAATCGCTTATGGCACAGACTTGAAATTTTGTTTATAGAGTTATCTTATGACTAACATTCAGATTTGTTCAAGAGAAGTTGATAGGTCATGTGGTTTGGCAGCCATTTTGAATTGTTCAAAAATGCTTAACGATATTTTTAAATTAATAATAAAACAAAAACCGTTTTACCAAAATGCTTTATTTTTGCCATGCTTATTGACATATATGGTGACAACTATTGTGCATAATATGGAGACTGTATATCATATATTCTGGCAGCCATTTTGTTTTTTGCGAAAATTTTGAAAATCTATTTTCTCTGCAACCACTTATTTTAGAACTGTGAAACTTTATGTATAACCTTATATTGTGACATACAGTTACATCTGTTCATGTTGAAAGTATTGGTCACATGGTATGGCCGCCATCTTGCATAACGCAAAAACTTTGAAAATGTGTTTTTCTTTCCAACCGCTTATGTTAAAGCTTTGAAATTTGCTGTATAACCATATAATGTGACCTGAGTTACATCTGTGCATGCTTAAAGTATTGACCATATGGTGTGGCAGCCATCTTTAAAAACGCAATGATTTCAAAAATGTGTTTTCTGTCCAACTGTTTAACTTAGAACTGCAAAAACTTGCTTTATAGATATATATTGTGACTTAGTTGCTTGTATGCCATTGCATAGGCAATGCGCTTGGCCACCTCTATTGCTGCTTGCAGCTATATTATTATTTGTTATTGCTTGTACTATTATTATTATTATTCCGCCATTTTATTTAAATGCTTATAATAACAACAGCATAACTCAAAAAGTCATGAAACTTGGCACAGTGCTAGAGATCTATGCTGTGCATAATCCTGTGCAACATAAATCTTATAGGTCATGTGATCTAGCAGCCATATTGTTTTTTGCGACAAATTTTGACAACCGCTTGAAAATCTTCTTCTCCAGAACCGCTTATGTTACAGGTGTGAAACTTGCTGTGTGTACTGCTGTACTGACCTATAATAAAGTTTGTTCAACAGAAGTGATTTAGTCACATGATCTAGCTGCCATTTTGAAATGTGCGAAAATCTTTAAACATCTTCTTCTCTGAAACTGCTAAGTGCAATGAAGCGCAATTTTGCACATGTGCTCCTTGCAATGTCTTCTACCAAGTTTATTCAAACTGTGAATTTTCCATAATCAACATGGCTGCTATGAGCCATTCGCCTTTTTATCGCTGTTTAATTGCGTAAATTTGCACTTTATGCATTATGTTTACACTATTTAACTATATTACAGTGTAGCAGACACATGAGTACACATAGTCATGACCCCTAAAGGCAATATTGCAGTAAAAATTCGCACTGCGCAGTCGCCTTGGTGAAATAAAACATTTGCAATTTTTCATAAAACTTCTGCAAATTTTAGAGGTCTATAGTGAGCATTAGTATGTACAATTTGAAAGCCCTACAATGCATAGCTTGACGACCATTTTGTTTCGTATGCGCTGTTTTTCAAAACTACAAAAATCTTCTTCTCCGAAACCGCTTATGGCACAGACTTGAAATTTTGTTTATAGAGTTATCTTATGACTAACATTCAGATTTGTTCAAGAGAAGTTGATAGGTCATGTCGTTTGGCAGCCATTTTGAATTGTTTAAAAATGCTTAACGATATTTTTAAATTAATAATAAAACAAAAAACGTTTCACAAAAATGCTTTATTTTTGCCATGTTTATTGACATCTATGGTAAGAACAATTGTGCATAATATGGAGGCTGTATATCATATGATTAGGCAGCCATTTTGTTTTGCGCAAAAATTTTGAAAATCTATTTTCTCTGCAACTGCTTATGTTAGAACTGTGAAACTAGCTAAGTAACCTTATATTGTGACCTAGAATCACAGTTGTTCATGTTAAAGGAATTGGTCACAAGCTGTGGCAGCCATATTGGTTTACGCAAAAATTTCGAAAATGTGTTTTCTTTGCAACCGCTTATGTTAAAGCTGTGAAATTTGCTGTAAAACAATATCTTATGACCTAGAGTTACATCTGATCATGATGAATGTATTGGTCATATGGCAGGGCAGCCATCTTGAAAAACGCAAAATTTTCGAAAATGTGTTTTTTTTCAAAATGCTAATGTTAGAATTTTAAAAATTTCTATAAATCTTTATATTGTGACTTAGCTGCTTGTATGTCATTGCAAAGTCGATGCACATGGCCACCTCTATCGCTGCTTGCAGCTATATTTAGGTGGCCAAGCACTATAGTGCTGGACACCTATTGTTTTTGCTCAGATTATTATTATTATTATTATTATTTTTATTATTATTATTATTATTATTAGGTGGCCATGCAACGAAGTTGCAGGACAACCTATTGTTATTGTCAGGATTATTATTATTATTATTATTTTTTTTATTATTATTATTATTATTATTATTATTCCGCCACTTTTTCTATTGCCCATAACTTTTGAACTACTAAAGCAAAGCTCTTAAATCAGGTATGCTAGTACAGCCTATTGCTCTGCTACATCTCATGCAATATTGAACTCATAGGTCATAAGGTTACGCAGCCATATTGCTTTTTGCGACAAATTTCGATAAACGCTTAATAATCTTTATCTCCGGAACTGCTAATGTTACAACTTTGAAACTTGCTGTGCTCAGTGCTGCTATGAACTAGATTTGCCATTGCTCAACAGAAGTGCCTTGGTCACATGATGTAGCAGCCATCTTGCATTTTGCGAAAATCTTTAAACATCTTCTTCTCTTAAACCGCTTAGTGCAATAAAGCGCAATTTTGCACATATGCTCCTTGCAAGGTCCTCTACCAAGTTTGTTAAAATTGAGATTTTTCCATAATCAACATGGCTGCTGTGAGACATTAACCTTTTTATCGCCATTTAATTGCGTAATTTTGCACTTTATACATTAGTTTTACAATATTTAACAATATTACAGTGTAATAGACACATGATTACACATAGTCATAACCCTTAAAGACAATATTGCAGTTAAAATTTGCATTGCGCAATCGCCTTCGTGAAATAAAACATTTGCAAATTTTCATGAAACTTCTGCAAATTGTAGAGGTCTATAGTGAGCATTAGTATGTGCAATTTGAAAGCCATACATTGCATAGCTTGGCGGCCATTTTGTTTCGTATACGCCATTTTTACAAACTATAAAAATCTTCTTCTCCGAAACCGCTTATAGGAGAGACTTGAAATTTTGTTTATAGAGTTATCTTATGACTAACATTCAGATTTGTTCAAGAGAAGTTGATACGTCATGTGGTTTGGCAGCCATTTTGAATTGTTCAAAAACGCTTAACGATATTTTTAAATTATTAATAAAACAACAACCGGTTTACAAAAATGCTTTATTTTTGCCATGTGTATTGACATCTATATTGAGAACTATTGTGCATAATATGGAGGCTTTATATTATATGATCTGGCAGCCATTTTGTTTTACGCAAAAATTTCGAAAATCTATTTTCTCTGCAACCACTTATGTTAGAACTGTGAAACTTGCTGTATAACCTTATATTGTGACCTAGATACACAGTTGTTCATGTTGATGGAATTAGTTACAAGCTGTGGCAGCCATATTGATTTACGCGAAAATTTAGAAAATGTGATTTCTTTGCAACCGCTTATTTTAAATCTTTGAAATTTACTGTATAGCTATATATTGTGACTTAGCAGCTTGTATGCCATTGCAAAGTCGATGCGCATGGCCACCTCTATCGCTGCTTGCAGCTATATTTATTATTATTATTATTATTATTATTATTTTTCCGCCGTTTTTTTCAAATGCTTATAATAACAACAGCATAACTCAAAAACTCATGAAACTTGGCACAGTGCTAGAGATCTATGCTGTACATAATCCTATGCAATATAAATCTCATAGGTCATGTGACCTAGCAGCCATATTGTTTTTTGCAACAAATTTTGACAAACGCTTGAAAATCTTCTTCTCTGGAACCGCTTATGTTACAGTTGTGAAACTTGCTGTGTGTACTGCTGTACTGACCTACAATAAAGTTTGTTCAAGAGAAGTGATTTGGTCACATGATTTAGCTGCCATTTTGAAATGTGCAAAAATCTTTAACCATCTTCTTCTCTGAAACCGCTAAGTGCAATGAAACGCAATTTTGCACATATACTGTTTGCGAGGTCATCTACCAAGATTGTTAAAACTGCAAATTTTCCATAATCAACATGGCTGCTATGAGCGATTCGCCTTTTTATCGCTGTTTAATTGCGTAAATTTGCACTTTATGCATTATATTTACACTATTTAACTATATTACAGTGCAGCAGACACATGAGTACACATAGTCATGCCACCTAAAGGCAATATTGCAGGTAAAATTCGCACTGCGCAGTCGCCTTCGTGAAATAAAACATTTGCAAATTTTCATGAAACTTCTGCAAATTGTAGAGGTCTATAGTGAGCATTAGTATGTGCAATTTGAAAGCCATACATTGCATAGCTTGGCGGCCATTTTGTTTCGAATGCGCTGTTTTTAAAAACTACAAAAATCTTCTTCTCCGAAATTGCTTATGGCACAGACTTGAAATTTTGTTTATAGAGTTATCTTATGACTAACAGTCAGATTTGTTCAAGAGAAGTTGATAGGTCATGTGGTTTGGCAGCCATTTTGAATTGTTCAAAAATGCCTAACAATATTTTTAAATTAATAATAAAACAAAAACCGTTTTACCAAAATGCTTTATTTTTGCCATGCTTATTGACATCTATGGTGACAACTATTGTGCATAATATGGAGACTGTATATCATATATTCTGGAAGCCATTTTGTTTTTTGCGAAAATTTTGAAAATCTATTTTCTCTTCAACCACTTATGTTAGAACTGTGAAACTTTATGTATAACCTTATATTATGACATACAGTTACATCTGTTCATGTTGAAAGTATTGGTCACATAGTATGGCCGCCATCTTGAATAGCGCAAAAACTTTGAAAATGTGTTTTCTTTGCACCCGCTTATGTTAAAGCTTTGAAATTGGCTGTATAACCATATAATGTGACCTAGATTTACATCTGTTCATGCTGAAAGTATTGGTCATATAGTGTGGCAGCCATCTTTAAAAACTCAATAATTTCAAAAATGTGTTTTCTTTCCAACTGTTTATCTTAGAACTTCAAAAACGTGCTTTATAGCTATATATTGTGACTTAGCTGCTTGTATGCCATTGCATAGGCAATGCGCTTGGCCACCTCCATTGCTGCTTGCAGCTATATTTAGGTGGCCAAGCACTATAGTGCTGGACAACTATTGTTTTTGCTCAGATTATTATTATTATTATTATTATTATTATTATTATTTTTATTATTATTATTATTATTATTATTATTATTATTTTTCCGCCGTTTTTTTCAAATGCTTATAATAACAACAGCATAACTCAAAAACTCATGAAACTTGGCACAGTGCTAGAGAACTATGCTGTACATAATCCTATGCAATATAAATCTCATAGGTCATGTGATCTAGCAGCCATATTGTTTTTTGCGACAAATTTGGACAAACGCTTGAAAATCTTCTTCTCTGGAACCGCTTATGTTACAGTTGTGAAACTTGCTGTGTGTACTGCTGTACTGACCTACAATAAAGTTTGTTCAAGAGAAGTGATTTGGTCACATGATTTAGCTGCCATTTTGAAATGTGCGAAAATCTTTAAACATCTTCTTCTCTGAAACCGCTAAGTGCAATGAAGCGCAATTTTGCACATATACTCTTTGCGAGGTCATCTACCAAGATTGTTAAAACTGCAAATTTTCCATAATCAACATGGCTGCTATGAGCGATTCGCATTTTTATCGCTGTTTAATTGCGTAACTTTGCACTTTATGCATTATATTTACACTATTTAACTATATTACAGTGCAGCAGACACATGATTACACATAGTCATGCCACCTAAAGGCAATATTGCAGGTAAAATTTGCACTGCGCAGTCGCCTTCGTGAAATAAAACATTTGCAAATTTTCATGAAACTTCTGCAAATTGTAGAGGTCTATAGTGAGCATTAGTATGTGCAATTTGAAAGCCATACATTGCATAGCTTGGCAGCCATTTTGTTTCGAATGCGCTGTTTTTAAAAACTACAAAAATCTTCTTCTCCGAAACCACTTATGGCACAGACTTGAAATTTTGTTTACAGAGTTATCTTATGACTAACATTCAGATTTGTTCAAGAGAAGTTGATAGGTCATGTGGTTTGGCAGCCATTTTGAATTGTTCAAAAATGCCTAACGATATTTTTAAATTAATAATAAAACAAAAACCATTTTACCAAAATGCTTTATTTTTGCCATGCTTATTGACATCTATGGTGACAACTATTGTGCATAATATGGAGACTGTATATCATATATTCTGGCAGCCATTTTGTTTTTTGCGAAAATTTTGAAAATCTATTTTCTCTGCAACCACTTATGTTAGAACTGTGAAACTTTATGTATAACCTTATATTGTGACATACAATTACATCTGTTCATGTTGAAAGTATTGGTCACATGGTATGGCCGCCATTTTGAATAACGCAAAAATTTTGAAAATGGGTTTTCTTTGCAACCGCTTATGTTAAAGCTTTGAAATTTGCTGTATAACCATATAATGTGACCTAGAGTTACATCTGTTCATGCTTAAAGTATTGACCATATAGTGTGGCAGCCATCTTTAAAAACGCAATAATTTCAAAAATGTGTTTTCTTTCCAACTATTTAACTTAGAACTGCAAAAACTTGCTTTATAGATATATATTGTGACTTAGCTGCTTGTATGCCATTGCATAGGCAATGCGCTTGGCCACCTCTATTGCTGCTTGCAGCTATATTATTATTTGTTATTGCTTGTACTATTATTATTATTTTTCCGCCGTTTTTTTCAAATGTTTATAATAACTACAGCATAACTCAAAAAATCATGAAACTTGGCACAGTGCTAGAGATCTACGCTGTGCACAATCTTATGCAATATAAATCTCATAGGTCATGTGATCTAGCAGCCATATTGTTTTTTGCGTCAAATTTTGACAAACGCTTGAAAATCTTCTTCTCCGGAACCGCTTATGTTACAGTTGTGAAACTTGCTCTGTGTACTGCTGTACTGACCTAGAATAAAGTTTGTTCAAGAGAAGTGATTTGGTCACATGATCTAGCTGCCATTTTGAAATGTGCGAAAATCTTTAAACATCTTCTTCTCTGCAACCGCTAAGTGCAATAAAGCGCAATTTTGCACATGTACTCTTTGCGAGTTCATCTAACAAGATTGTTAAAACTGCATATTTTCCATAACCAACATGGCTGCTATGAGTGATTCGCCTTTTTATCGTTGTTTAATTGCGTAAACTTGCACTTTATGCATTATATTTTCACTATTTAACTATATTACAGTGCAACAGACACATGATTACACACAGCTATGACCCCTAAAGGCAATATTGCAGTTAAAATTCGCACTGCGCAGTCGCCTTCATGAAATAAAATATTTGCAAATTTTCATGAAACTTCTGCAAATTGTAGAGGTCTATAGTGAGCATTAGTATGTGCAATTTGAAAGCCATACATTGCATAGCTTGGCGGCCATTTTGTTTCGAATGCGCTGTTTTTAAAAACTAAAAAAATCTTCTTCTACGAAACCGCTTATGGCACAGACTTGAAATTTTGTTTATAGAGTAATCTTATGACTAACATTCAGATTTGTTCAAGAGAAGTTGGTACGTCATGTGGTTTGGCAGCCATTTTGAATTGTTCAAAAATGCTTAACGATATTTTTAAATTAATAATAAAACAAAAACCGTTTTACCAAAATGCTTTATTTTTGCCATGCTTATTGACATCTATGGTGGCAACTATTATGCCTAATATGGAGAATGTATATCATATATTCTGGCAGCCATTTTGTTTTTTGCGAAAATTTCGAAAATTTATTTTCTCTGTAACCACTTATGTTATAACTGTGAAACTTTATGTATAAACTTATATTGTGACATACAGTTACATCTTTTCATGTTGAACGTATTGGTCACATGGTATGGCCGCCATCTTGAATAGCGCAAAAACTTCGAAAATGTGTTTTCTTTGCAACCGCTTATGTTAAAGCTTTGAAATTTGCTGTATAACCATATAATGTGACCTAGAGTTACATCTGTTCATGCTGAAAGAATTGGTCATATAGTGTGGCAGCCATCTTTAATAACGCAATAATTTCAAAAATGTGTTTTCTTTCCAACTGTTTATCTTAGAACTGCAAAAACTTGCTTTAATCCTATTTTTGTGACTTAGCTGCATGTATGCCATTGCATAGGCAATGCGCTTGGCCACCTATATTGCTGCTTGCAGCTATATTTATTAGGTGGCCAAGCACTATAGTGCTGGACACCTATTGTTTTTGCTCAGATTATTATTATTATTATTATTATTTTTATTATTATTATTATTATTATTATTATTATTATTATTATTATTTTTCCGCCATTTTTTTCAAATGCTTATAATAGCAACAGCATAACTCAAAAACTCATGAAACTTGGCACAGTGCTAGAGATCTATGCTGTGCATAATCCTATGCAATATAAATCTCATAGGTCATGTGATCTAGCAGCCATATTGTTTTTTGCGACAAATTTTGACAAATACTTGAAAATCTTCTTCTCTGGAACCGCTTATGTTACAGTTGTGAAACTTGCTGTGTGTACTGCTGTACTGACCTTGTATAAATTTTGTTTAAGAGAAGTGATTTGGTCACATGATCAAGCTGCCATTTTGAAATGTGCGAAAATCTTTAAACATCTTCTTCTCTGAAACCGCTAAGTGCAATAAAGCATAATTTTGCACATGTTCTCTTTGCGAGGTCATCTACCAAGATTGTTAAAACTGCGAATTTTTCATAAACAACATGGCTGCTATGAACGATTCGCCTTTTTATCGTTGTTTAATTGCGTACATTTACACTTTAAGCATTATATTTACTCTATTTAGCTATATTACAGCGCAGCAGACACATGATTGCACACAGTTATGACCCCTAAAGCCAATATTGCAGTTAAAATTCGCACTGCGCAGTCGTCTTCGTGAAATAAAACATTTGCAAATTTTCATGAAACTTCTACAAATTGTAGAGGTCTATAGTGAGCATTAGTATGTGCAATTTGAAAGCCATACATTGCATAGCTTGGCGGCCATTTTGTTTCGAATGTGCTGTTTTTAAAAACTACAAAAATCTTCTTCTCCGAAACCGCTTATGGCACAGACTTGAAATTTTGTTTATAGAGTTATCTTATGACTAACATTCAGATTTGTTCAAGAGAAGTTGATAGGTTATGTGGTTTGGCAGCCATTTTGAATTGTTCAAAAATGCTTAACGATATTTTCAAATTAATAATAAAACAAAAACCGCTTTACCAAAATGCTTTATTTTTGCCATGCTTATTGACATCTATAGTGACAACTATTGTGCATAATATGGAGACTGTATATCATATATTCTGGCAGCCATTTTGTTTTTTGCGAAAATTTCAAAAATCTATTTTCTCTGCAACCACTTATGTTAGAACTGTGAAACTTTATGTATAGCCTTATATTGTGACATAGAGTTACATCTGTTCATGGTGAAAGTATTGGTCACATGGTATGGCCGCCATCTTGAATAACGCAAAAACTTCGAAAATGTGTTTTCTTTGCAACCGCTTATGTTAAAGCTTTGATATTTGCTGTATAACCATATAATGTGACCTAGAGTTGCATCTGTTAACGCTGAAAGTATTGGTCATATAGTGTGGCAGCCATCTTTAAAAACGCAATAATTTAAAAAATGTGTTTTCTTTCCAACTGTTTATCTTAGAACTGCAAAAACTTGCATTATAGCTATATATTGTGACTTAGCTGCTTGTGTGCCATTGCATAGGCAATGCGCTTGGCCACCTCTATTGCTGCTTGCAGCTATATTATTATTTGTTATTGCTTGTATTATTAAAATTATTTTTCCGCCGTTTTTTTCAAATGCTTATAATAACCACAGCATAACTCAAAAACGAATGAAACTTGGCACATTGCTAGAGATCTATGCTGTGCATAATCCTGTGCAACATAAATCTCATAGGTCATGTGATATAGCAGCCATATTGTTTTTTGTGAAAAATTTCGACAAATGCTTGAAAATCTTCTTCTCCAGAACCGCTTATGTTACAGCTGTGAAACTTGCTTTGTGTACTGCTGTACTGACCTAGAATAAAGTTTGTTCAAGAGAAGTGATTTGGTCACATGATCTAGCTGCCATTTTGAAATGTCCGAAAATCTGTAAACATCTTCTTCTCTGCAACCGCTAAGTGCAATAAAGCGCAATTTTGCACATGTACTCTTTGCGAGGTCATCTTCCAAGATTGTTAAAACTGCGAATTTTCCATAATCAACATGGCTGCTATGAGCAATTCGCCTTTTTATTGTTGTTTAATTGAGTAAATTTGCACTTTATGCATTATTTTTACACTATTTAACTATATTACAGTGCAGCAGACACATGATTACACACAGTTATGACCCCTAAAGGCAATATTGCAGTTAAAATTCGCACTGCGCAGTCGCCTTCATGAAATAAAACATTTGCAAATTTTCATGAAACTTCTGCAAATTGTAGAGGTCTATAGGGAGCATTAGTATGTCCAATTTGAAAGCCATACATTGCATAGCTTGGCGGCCATTTTGTTTTGAATGCGCTGTTTTAAAAAACTACAAAAATCTTCTTCTCCGAAACCGCTTATGGCACAGACTTGAAATTTTGTTTATAGAGTTATCTTATGACTAACATTCAGATTTGTGCAAGAGAAGTTGATACGTCATGTTGTTTGGCAGCCATTTTGAATTGTTCAAAAATGCTTAACAATATTTTTAAATTAATAATAAAACAAAAACCGTTTTTTCCAAAATGCTTTATTTTTGCCATGCTTATTGACATCTATGGTGACAACTATTGTGCATAATATGGAGACTGTATATCATATATTCTGGCAGCCATTTTGTTTTTTGCGAAAATTTTGAAAATCTATTTTCTCTGCAACCACTTATGTTAGAACTGTGAAACTTTATGTATAACCTTATATTGTGACATACAGTTACATCTGTTCATGTTGAAAGTATTGGTCACATGGTATGGCCGCCATCTTGAATAACGCAAAAACTTCGAAAATGTGTTTTCTTTGCAACCGCTTATTTTAAAGCTTTGAAATTTGCTGTATAACCATATAATGTGACCTAGAGTTACATCTGTTCATGCTGAAAGAATTGGTCATATAGTGTGGCAGCCATCTTTAAAAACGCAATAATTTCAAAAATGTGTTTTCTTTCCAACTGTTTATCTTAGAACTGCAAAAACTTGCATTATAGCTATATATTGTGACTTAGCTGCTTGTATGCCATTGCATAGGCATTGCGCTTGGCCACCTCTATTGCTGCTTGCAGCTATATTATTATTTGTTATTGCTTGTATTATTAAAATTATTTTTCCGCCGTTTTTTTCAAATGCTTATAATAACCACAGCATAACTCAAAAACAAATGAAACTTGGCACATTGCTAGAGATCTATGCTGTGCATAATCCTTTGCAACATAAATCTCATAGGTCATGTGATCTAGCAGCCATATTTTTTTTGCGACAAATTTCGACAAATGCTTGAAAATCTTCTTCTCCAGAACTGCTTATGTTACAGCTGTGAAACTTGCTGTGTGTACTGCTGTACTGACCTAGAATAAGGTTTGTTCAAGAGAAGTGATTTAGTCACATGATCTAGCTGCCATTTTGAAATGTGTGAAAACCTTTAAACATCTTCTTCTCTGAAACCGCTAAGTGCAATAAAGCGCAATTTTGCACATGTACTCTTTGCTTGTGTTTATCTACCAAGATTGTTAAAACTGCAAATTTTCCATAATCAACATGGCTGCTATGAGCGATTCGCCTTTTTATTGTTGTTTAAGTGCGTAAATTTGCACTTTATGCATTATATTTACAGTATTTAACTATATTACAGTGCAGAAGACACATGATTACACAGTTATGACCCCCAAAGGCAATATTGCAGGTAAAATTCGCACTGCGCAGTCGCCTTCGTGAAATAAAACATTTGCAAATTTTCATGAAACTTCTGCAAATTGTAGAGGTCTATAGTGAGCATTAGTATGTGCAATTTGAAAGCCATACAATGCATAGCTTGGCGGCAATTTTGTTTCGAATCCACTGTTTTTAAAAACTACAAAAATCTTCTTCTCCGAAACTGCTTATGGCACAGACTTGAAATTTTGTTTATAGAGTCATCTTATGACTAACATTCAGATTTGTTCAAGAGAAGTTGATAGGTCATGTGGTTTGGCAACCATTTTGAATTGTTCAAAAACGCTTAACGATATTTTTAAATTAATAATAAAACAAAAACTGTTTTACAAAAATGCTTTATTTTTGCCATATTTATTGACATCTATGGTGAGAACTATTGTGCATAATATGGGGGCTGTATATCATATGATTAGGCAGCCATTTTGTTTTGCGCAAAAATGTCAAAAATCTATTTTCTCAGCAACCGCTTATGTTAGAACTGTGAAACTTGCTGTGTAACCTTATATTGTGACCTGGAGTCACAGTTGTTCATGTTGAAGGTATTGGTCACAAGCTGTGGCAGCCATATTGGTTTACGCAATAAATTCGAAAGCGTGTTTTCTTTGCAACCGCTTATGTTAATGCTGTGAAATTAGCTGCATAACCATATATTTTGACCTAGAGTTACATCTGCTCATGTTGAAAGTACTGGTCATTTGGTAGGGCAGCCATCTTGAAAAAACGCAAGCATTTCGAAAAAAAATAATTTTTCCAGCAGCTTATCTTAGAAATATAAAAACTTGCTTTATAGCATTATATTGTGACTTAGCTGCTTGTATGCCATTGCAAAGGCTATTCGCTTGGCCACCTCTATTGCTGCTTGCAGCTATATTTAGGTGGCCAAGCACTATAGTGCTGGACACCTATTGTTTTTGCTCAGATTATTATTATTATTATTATTATTTTTATTATTATTATTATTATTATTATTATTATTATTATTATTTTTCCGCCGTTTTTTTCAAATGCTTATAATAACAACAGCATAACTCAAAAACTCATGAAACTTGGCACAGTGCTAGAGATCTATGCTGTGCATATTCCTATGCAATATAAATCTCATAGGTCATGTGATCTAGCAGCCATATTGTTTTTTGCGACAATTTTTGACAAACGCTTGAAAATCTTCTTCTCCGGAACCGCTTATGTTACAGTTGTGAAACTTGCTGTGTGTACTGCTGTACTGACCTAGAATAAAGTTTGTTCAAAAGAAGTGATTTGGTCACATTATCTAGCTGCCATTTTGAAATGTGCGAAAATCTTTAAGCATCTTCTTTTCTGAAACCGCTAAGTGCAATAAAGTGCAATTTTGCACATGTATTCTTTGCGAGGTCATCTACCAAGATTGTTAAAACTGCGAATTTTCCATAATCAACATGGCTGCTATGAGCGATTCGCCTTTTTATCGTTGTTTAATTGCGTAAATTTGCACTTTATGCCTTATATTTACACTATTTAACTATATTACAGTACAGCAGACACATGATTACACACAGTTATGACCCCTAAAGGAAATATTGCAGGTAAAATTCGCACTGCGCAGTCGCCTTCGTGAACTAAAATATTTGCACATTTTCATGAAACTTCTGCAAATTGTAGAGGTCTATAGTGAGCATTAGTATGTGCAATTTGAAAGCCATACATTGCATAGCTTGGCGGCCATTTTGTTTCGAATGCGCTGTTTTAAAAAGTACAAAAATCTTCTTCTCCGAAACCGCTTATGGCACAGACTTGAAATTTTGTTTATAGAGTTATCTTATGACTAGCATTCAGATTTGTTCAAGAGAAGTTGATACGCCATGTGGTTTGGCAGCCATTTTGAATTGTTCAAAAATGCTTAACGATATTTTTAAATTAATAATAAAACAAAACACGCTTTACCAAAATGCTTTATTTTTGCCATGCTTATTGACATCTATGGTGACAACTATTGTGCATAATATGGAGAATGTATATCATATATTCTGGCAGCCATTTTGTTTTTTGCAAAAAATTTGAAAATCTATTTTCTCTGCAACCACTTATGTTAGAACTGTGAAACTTTATGTATAACCTTATATTGTGACATACAGTTACATCTGTTCATGTTGAAAGTATTGGTCACATGGTATGGCCGCCATCTTGAATAACGCAAAAATTTCAAAAATGTGTTTTCTTTGCAACTGCTTATGTTAAAGCTTTGATATTTGCTGTATAACCATATAATGTGACCTAGAGTTACATCTGTTCGTGCTGAAAGTATTGGTCATATAGTGTGGCAGCCATCTTTAAAAACGCAGTAATTGCAAAAATGTGTTTTCTTTCCAACTGTTTATCTTAGAACTGCAAAAACTTGCATTATAGCTATATATTGTGACTTAGCTGCTTGTATGCCATTGCATAGGCAATGCGCTTGGCCACCTCTATTGCTGCTTGCAGCTATATTATTATTTGTTATTGCTTGTATTATTAAATTTATTTTTCCGCCGTTTTTTTCAAATGCTTATAATAACCACAGCATAACTCAAAAACAAATGAAACTTGGCACAGAGCTAGAGATCTATGCTGTGCATAATCCTGTGCAACATAAATCTCATAGGTCATGTGATCTAGCAGCCATATTGTTTTTTGCGACAAATTTCGACAAATGCTTGAAAATCTTCTTCTCCAGAACCGCTTATGTTACAGCTGTGAAACTTACTATGTGCATTGCTGTACTGACCTAGAATAAAGTTTGTTCAAGAGAAGTGATTTGGTCACATGATCTAGCTGCCATTTTGAAATGTGCAAAAACCTTTAAACATCTTCTTCTCTGCAACCGCTAAGTGCAATAAAGCGCAATTTTGCACATGTACTCTTTGCGACTTCATCTACCAAGATTGTTAAAACTGCAAATTTTCCATAATCAACATGGCTGCTATGAGCGATTCGCCTTTTTATCGTTGTTTAATTGCGTAAATTTGCACTTTATGCATTATTTTTACACTATTTAACTATATTACAGTGCAGCAGACACATGATTACACACAGTTATGACCCCTAAAGGCAATATTGCAGGTAAAATTCGCACTGCGCAGTCGCCTTCGTGAAATAAAACATTTGCAAATTTTCATGAAACTTCTGCAAATTGTAGAGGTCTATAGTGAGCATTAGTATGTGCAATTTGAAAGCCATACATTGCATAGCTTGGCGGCCATTTTGTTTCGAATGCGCTGTTTTTAAAAACTACAAAAATCTTCTTCTCCGAAACCGCTTATGGCACAGACTTGAAATTTTGTTTATAGAGTTATCTTATGACTAACATTCAGATTTGTTCAAGAGAAGTTGATACGTCATGTGGTTTGGCAGCCATTTTGAATGGTTCAAAAATGCTTAACGATATTTTTAAATTAATAATAAAACAAAAACAGTTTTACCAAAATGCTTTATTTTTGCCATGCTTATTGACATCTATGGTGACAACTATTGTGCATAATATGGAGACTGTATATCATATATTCTGGCAGCCATTTTGTTTTATCCGAAAATTTCAAAAATCTATTTTCTCTGCAACCACTTATGTTAGAATTGTGAAACTTTATGTATAACCTGATATTTTGACATACAGTTACATCTGTTCATGTTGAAAGTATTGGTCACATGGTATATCCGCCATCTTGAATAACGCAAAAACTTTGAAAATGTGTTTTCTTTGCAGCCGCTTATGTTAAAGTTTTGAAATTTGCTGTATAACCATATAATGTGACCTAGAGTTACATCTGTTCTTGCTGAAAGTATTGGTCATATAGTGTGGCAGCCATCTTTAAAAACGCAATAATTTCAAAATTGTGTTTTCTTTCCAACTGTTTTTCTTAGAACTGCAAAAACTTGCTTTATAGCTATATATTGGGACTTAGCTGCTTGTATGCCATTGCATAGGCAATGCGCTTGGCCACCTCTATTGCTGCTTGCAGCTATATTTAGGTGGCCAAGCACTATAGTGCTGGACACCTATTGTTTTTGCTCAGATTATTATTATTATTAGGTGGCCAAGCACTATAGTGCTGGACACCTATTGTTTTTGCTCAGATTATTATTATTATTTTTATTATTATTATTATTATTATTATTATTATTATTTTTCCGCCGTTTTTTTCAAATGCTTATAATAACAACAGCATAACTCAAAAACTCATGAAACTTGGCACAGTGCTAGAGATCTATGCTGTGCATAATCCTATGCAATATAAATCTCATAGGTCATGTGATCTAGCAGCCATATTGCTTTTTGCGTCAAATTTTGACAAACGCTTGAAAATCTTCTTCTCCGGAACCGCTTATGTTACAGTTGTGAAACTTGCTGTGTGTACTGCTGTACTGACCTATAATAAAGTTTGTTCAAGAGAAGTGATTTGGTCACATGATCTAGCTGCCATTTTTAAATAGGCAAAAATCTTTAAACATCTTCTTCTCTGAAACCGCTAAGTGCAATAAAGCGCAATTTTGCACATATACTCTTTGCTGAGGTCATCTACCAAGATTGTTAAAACTGCAAATTTTCCATAATCAACATGGCTGCTATGAGCGATTCGCCTTTTTATCGCTGTTTAATTGCGTAAATTTGCACTTTATGCATTATATTTACACTATTTAACTATATTACAGTGCAGCAGACACATGATTACACATAGTCATGACCCCTAAAGGCAATATTGCAGGTAAAATTCGCACTGCGCAGTCACCTTCGTGAAATAAAACATTTGCAAATTTTCATGAAACTTCTGCAAATTGTAGAGGTCTATAGTGAGCATTAGTATGTGCAATTTGAAAGCCATACATTGCATAGCTTGGCAGCCATTTTGTTTCGAATGCGCTGTTTTTAAAAACTACAAAAATCTTCTTCTCCGAAACCGCTTATGGCACAGACTTGAAATTTTGTTTATAGAGTTATCTTATGACTAACATTCAGATTTGTTCAAGAGAAGTTGATACGTCATGTTGTTTGGCAGCCATTTTGAATTGTTCAAAAATGCTTAACGATATTTTTAAATTAATAATAAAACAAAAACCGTTTTACCAAAATGCTTTATTTTTGCCATGCTTATTGACATCTATGGTGACAACTATTGTGCATAATATGGAGACTGTATATCATATATTCTGGCAGCCATTTTGTTTTTTGCGAAAATTTCGAAAATCTATTTTCTCTGCAACCACTTATGTTAGAACTGTGAAACTTTATGTATAACCTTATATTGTGACATACAGTTACATCTGTTCATGTTGAAAGTATTGGTCACATGGTATGGCCGCCATCTTGAATAGCGCAAAAACTTCGAAAATGTGTTTTCTTTGCAACCGCTTATGTTAAAGCTTTGAAATTTGCTGTATAACCATATAATGTGACCTAGATTTACATCTGTTCATGCTGAAAGTATTGGTCATATAGTGTGGCAGCCATCTTTAAAAACACAATAATTTCAAAAATGTGTTTTTTTTTCAATTGTTTATCTTAGAACTGCAAAAACGTGCTTTATAGCTATTTTTGTGACTTAGCTGCTTGTATGCCATTGCATAAGCAATGCGCTTGGCCACCTCTATTGCTGCTTGCAGCTATATTATTATTTGTTATTGCTTGTATCATTAAAATTATTTTTCCGCCATTTTATTGAAATGCTTATAATAACCACAGCATAACTCAAAAACTCATGAAACTTGGCACAATGCTAGAGACCTATGGTATGCATAATCCTATGCAACATAAATCTCATAGGTCATGTGATCTAGCAGCCATATTGCTTTTTGCGTCAAATTTCGACAAACGCTTGAAAATCTTCTTCTCCGGAACCGCTTATGTTACAGTTGTGAAACTTGCTGTGTGTACTGCTGTACTGACCTAGAATAAAGTTTGTTCAAGAGAAGTGATTTAGTCACATGATCTAGCTGCCATTTTGAAATGTGCGAAAATCTTTAAACATCTTCTTCTCTGCAACCGCTAAGTGCAATGAAGCGCAATTTTGCACATGTGCTCCTTGCAAGGTCCTCTACCAAGTTTGTTCAAACTGCAAATTTTCCATAATCAACATGGCTGCTATGAGCCATTCACCTTTTTATCGCTGTTTAATTGCGTAAATTTGCACTTTATGCATTATGTTTACACTATTTAACTATATTACAGTGTAGCAGACACATGAGTACACATAGTCATGACCCCTAAAGGCAATATTGCAGTAAAAATTCGCACTGCGCAGTCGCCTTCGTGAAATAAAACATTTGCAAATTTTCATGAAACTTCTGCAAATTGTAGAGGTCTATAGTGAGCATTAGTATGTGCAATTTGAAAGCCATACAATGCATAGCTTGGCGGCCATTTTGTTTCGTATGCGCTGTTTTTAAAAACTACAAAAATCTTCTTCTCCGAAACCGCTTAAGGCACACACTTGAAATTTTGTTTACAGAGTTATCTTATGACTAACATTCAGATTTGTTCAAGAGAAGTTGATAGGTCATGTGGTTTGGCAGCCATTTTGAATTGTTCAAAAACGCTTAACGATATTTTTAAATTAATAATAAAACAAAAACCGTTTTACAAAAATGCTTTATTTTTGCCATGTTTATTGACATCTATGGTGACAATTATTGTGCATAATATGGAGGCTGTATATCATATGATCTGGCAGCCATTTTGTTTTATGCGAATATTTCGAAAATCTATTTTCTCTGCAACTGCTTACGTTAGAACTGTGAAATTTGCTATATAACCTTATATTGTGACTTAGAGTCACAGTTGTTCATATTGAAGGAATTGGTCACAAGCTGTGGCAGCCATATTGGTTTACGCGAAAATTTCGAAAATGTGTTTTCTTTCCAACCGCTTATGTTAAAGCTATGAAATTTGCTGTAAAACAATATCTTATGACCTAGAGTTACATCTGATCGTGATGAATGTATTGGTCATATGGCAGGGCAGCCATCTTGAAAAACGCAAAATTTTCGAAAATGTGTTTTTTTTTCCAAATGCTAATGTTAGAATTTTAAAAATTTCTATAAAGCTTTATATTGTGACTTAGCTGCTTGTATGCCATTGCAAAGTCAATGCGCATGGCCACCTCTATCGCTGCTTGCAGCTATATTTATTATTATTTTTATTATTATTATTATTATTATTTTTATTATTATTATTATTATTATTATTTTTCCGCCGTTTTTTTCAAATGCTTTTAATAACAACAGCATAACTCAAAAACTCATGAAACTTGGCACAGTGCTAGAGATCTATGCTGTGCATAATCCTATGCAATATAAATCTCATAGGTCATGTGATCTAGCAGCCATATTGTTTTTTGCGACAAATTTTGACAAACGCTTGAAAATCTTCTTCTCTGAACCGCTTATGTTACAGTTGTGAAACTTGCTGTGTGTACTGCTGTACTGACCTAGAATAAAGTTTGTTCAAGAAAAGTGATTTGGTCACATGATCTAGCTGCCATTTTGAAATGTGCGAAAATCTTTAAACATCTTCTTCTCTGCAACCGCTAAGTGCAATAAAGCGCAATTTTGCACATGTACTCTTTGCGAGGTCATCTACCAAGATTGTTAAAACTGCATATTTTCCATAATCAACATGGCTGCTATGAGCGATTCGCCTTTTTATCGTAAATTTGCACTTTATGCATTATATTTACACTATTTAACTATATTACAGTGCAGCAGACACATGATTACACACAGTTATGACCCCTAAAGGCAATATTGCAGTTAAAATTCGCACTGCGCAGTCGCCTTCGTGAAATAAAACATTTGCAAATTTTCATGAAACTTCTGCAAATTGTAGAGGTCTATAGTGAGCATTAGTATGTGCAATTTGAAAGCCATACATTGCATAGCTTGGCGGCCATTTTGTTTCGAATGCGCTGTTTTTAAAAACTACAAAAATCTTCTTCTCCGAAACCGCTTATGGCACAGACTTGAAATTTTGTTTATAGAGTTATCTTATGACTAACATTCAGATTTGTTCAAGAGAAGTTGATACGTCATGTGGTTTGGCAGCCATTTTGAATTGTTCAAAAATGCTTAACGATATTTTTAAATTAATAATAAAACAAAAACCGTTTTACCAAAATGCTTTATTTTTGCCATGCTTATTGACATCTATGGTGACAACTATTGTGCATAATATGGAGACTGTATATCATATATTCTGGCAGCCATTTTGTTTTTTGCGAAAATTTCGAAAATCTATTTTCTCTGCAACCACTTATGTTAGAACTGTGAAACTTTATGTATAACCTTATATTGTGACATACAGTTACATCTGTTCATGTTGAAAGTATTGGTCACATGGTATGGCCGCCATCTTCAATAGCGCAAAAACTTTGAAAATGTGTTTTCTTTGCAACCGCTTATGTTAAAGCTTTGAAATGTGCTGTATAACCATATAATGTGACCTAGAGTTACATCTGTTCATGCTGAAAGTATTGGTCATATAGTGTGGCAGCCATCTTTAAAAACACAATAATTTCAAAAATGTGTTTTCTTTCCAACTGTTTATCTTAGAACTGCAAAAACTTGCTTTATAGCTATTTTTGTGACTTAGCTGCTTGTATGCCATTGCATAGGCAATGCGCTTGGCCACCTCTATTGCTGCTTGCAGCTATATTTAGGTGGCCAAGCACTATAGTGCTGGACACCTATTGTTTTTGCTCAGATTATTATTATTATTATTATTATTTTATTATTATTATTATTATTTTTATTATTATTATTATTATTATTATTTTTCCGCCGTTTTTTTCAAATGCTTATAATAACAACAGCATAACTCAAAAACTCATGAAACTTGGCACAGTGCTAGAGATCTATGCTGTGCATAATCCTATGCAATATAAATCTCATAGGTCATGTGATCTAGCAGCCATATTGTTTTTTGCGACAAATTTTGACAAACGCTTGAAAATCTTCTTCTCTGGAACCGCTTATGTTACAGTTGTGAAACTTGCTGTGTGCACTGCTGTACTGACCTAGAATAAAGTTTGTTCAAGACAAGTGATTTGGTCACATGATCTAGCTGCCATTTTGAAATGTGCGAAAATCTTTAAACATCTTCTTCTCTGAAACCGCTAAGTGCAATAAAACGCAATTTTGCACATGTACTCTTTGCAAGGTCATCTACCAAGATTGTTAAAACTGCGAATTTTCCATAATCAACATGGCTGCTATGAGCGATTCGCCTTTTTATCGTTGTTTAATTGCGTAAATTTGCACTTTATGCATTATATTTACACTATTTAACTATATTACAGTGCAGCAGACACATGATTACACACAGTTATGACCCCTAAAGGCAATATTGCAGGTAAAATTCGCACTGCGCAGTCGCCTTCGTGAAATAAAACATTTGCAAATTCTCATGAAACTTCTGCAAATTGTAGAGGTCTATAGTGAGCATTAGTATGTGCAATTTGAAAGCCATACATTGCATAGCTTGGCGGCCATTTTGTTTCGAATGCGCTGTTTTTAAAAACTACAAAAATCTTCTTCTCCGAAACCGCTTATGGCACAGACTTGAAATTTTGTTTATAGAGTTATCTTATGACTAACATTCAGATTTGTTCAAGAGAAGTTGATACGTCATGTGGTTTGGCAGCCATTTTGAATTGTTCAAAAATGCTTAACGATATTTTTAAATTAATAATAAAACAAAAACCGTTTTACCAAAATGCTTTATTTTTGCCATGCTTATTGATATCTATGGTGACAACTATTATGCATAATATGGAGACTGTATATCATATATTCTGGCAGCCATTTTGTTTTTTGCGAAAATTTCGAAAATCTATTTTCTCTGCAACCACTTATGTTAGAACTGTGAAACTTTATGTATAACCTTATATTGTGACATACAGTTACATCTGTTCATGTTGAAAATATTGGTCACATGGTATGGCCGCCATCTTGAATAACGCAAAAACTTTGAAAATGTGTTTTCTTTGCAACCGCTTATGTTAAAGCTTTGAAATTTGCTGTATAACCATATAATGTGACCTAGAGTTACATCTGTTCATGCTGAAAGTATTGGTCATATAGTGTGGCAGCCATCTTTAAAAACGCAATAATTTAAAAAATGTGTTTTCTTTCCAACTGTTTAACTTAGAACTGCAAAAACTTGCTTTATAGCTATTTTTGTGACTTAGCTGCTTGTATGGCATTGCATAGGCAATACGCTTGGCCACCTCTATTGCTGCTTGCAGCTATATTTAGGTGGCCAAGCACTATAGTGCTGGACACCTATTGTTTTTGCTCAGATTATTATTATTATTATTATTATTATTTTTATTATTATTATTATTATTATTATTATTATTATTATTATTATTATTATTTTTCCGCCGTTTTTTTCAAATGCTTATAATAACAACAGCATAACTCAAAAACTCATGAAACTTGGCACAGTGCTAGAGATCTATGCTGTACATAATCCTATGCAATATAAATCTCATAGGTCATGTGATCTAGCAGCCATATTGTTTTTTGCGACAAATTTTGACAAACGCTTGAAAATCTTCTTCTCTGGAACCGCTTATGTTACAGTTGTGAAACTTGCTGTGTGTACTGCTGTACTGACCTACAATAAAGTTTGTTCAAGAGAAGTGATTTGGTCACATGATTTAGCTGCCATTTTGAAATGTGCGAAAATCTTTAAACATCTTCTTCTCTGAAACCGCTAAGTGCAATGAAGCGCAATTTTGCACATATACTCTTTGCGAGGTCATCTACCAAGATTGTTAAAACTGCAAATTTTCCATAATCAACATGGCTGCTATGAGCGATTCGCCTTTTTATCGCTGTTTAATTGCGTAAATTTGCACTTTATGCATTATATTTACACTATTTAACTATATTACAGTGCAGCAGACACATGATTACACATAGTCATGCCACCTAAAGGCAATATTGCAGGTAAAATTCGCACTGCGCAGTCGCCTTCGTGAAATAAAACATTTGCAAATTTTCATGAAACTTCTGCAAATTGTAGAGGTCTATAGTGAGCATTAGTATGTGCAATTTGAAAGCCATACATTGCATAGCTTGGCGGCCATTTTGTTTCGAATGCGCTGTTTTTAAAAACTACAAAAATCTTCTTCTCCGAAATCGCTTATGGCACAGACTTGAAATTTTGTTTATAGAGTTATCTTATGACTAACATTCAGATTTGTTCAAGAGAAGTTGATAGGTCATGTGGTTTGGCAGCCATTTTGAATTGTTCAAAAATGCCTAACGATATTTTTAAATTAATAATAAAACAAAAACCGTTTTACCAAAATGCTTTATTTTTGCCATGCTTATTGACATCTATGGTGACAACTATTGTGCATAATATGGAGACTGTATATCATATATTCTGGCAGCCATTTTGTTTTTTGCGAAAATTTTGAAAATCTATTTTCTCTGCAACCACTTATGTTAGAACTGTGAAACTTTATGTATAACCTTATATTGTGACATACAGTTACATCTGTTCATGTTGAAAGTATTGGTCACATGGTATGGCCGCCATCTTGAATAACGCAAAAACTTCGAAAATGTGTTTTCTTTGCAACCGCTTATGTTAAAGCTTTGAAATTTGCTGTATAACCATATAATGTGACCTAGAGTTACATCTGTTCATGCTTAAAGTATTGACCATATAGTGTGGCAGCCATCTTTAAAAACGCAATAATTTCAAAAATGTGTTTTCTTTCCAACTGTTTATCTTAGAACTGCAAAAACTTGCTTTATAGCTATATATTGTGACTTAGCTGCTTGTATGCCATTGCATAGGCAATGCGCTTGGCCACCTCTATTGCTGCTTGCAGCTATATTATTATTTGTTATTGCTTGTATTATTAAAATTATTTTTCCGCCGTTTTTTTCAAATGCTTATAATAACCACAGCATAACTCAAAAACTCATGAAACTTGGCACAGTGCTAGAGATCTATGCTGTGCATAATCCTTTGCAACATAAATCTCATAGGTCATGTGATCTAGCAGCCATATTGCTTTTTGCGACAAATTTTGACAAACGCTTGAAAATCTTCTTCTCCAGAACCGCTTATGTTACAGCTGTGAAACTTGCTGTGTGTACTGCTGTACTGACCTAGAATAAAGTTTGTTCAAGAGAAGTGATTTAGTCACATGACCTAGCTGCCATTTTGAAATGTGTGAAAATCTTTAAACATCTTCTTCTCTGCAACCGCTAAGTGCAATGAAGCGCAATTTTGCACATGTGCTCCTTGCAAGGTCCTCTACCAAGTTTGTTCAAACTGCAAATTTTCCATAATCAACATGGCTGCTATGAGCCATTCGCCTTTTTATCGCTGTTTAATTGCGTAAATTTGCACTTTATGCATTATGTTTACACTATTTAACTATATTACAGTGTAGCAGACACATGAGTACACATAGTCATGACCCCTAAAGGCAATATTGCAGTAAAAATTCGCACTGCGCAGTCGCCTTCGTGAAATAAAACATTTGCAAATTTTCATAAAACTTCTGCAAATTGTAGAGGTCTATAGTGAGCATTAGTATGTGCAATTTGAAAGCCATACAATGCATAGCTTGGCGGCCATTTTGTTTCGTATGCGCTGTTTTTAAAAACTACAAAAATCTTCTTCTCCAAAACCGCTTATGGCACAGACTTGAAATTTTGTTTACAGAGTTATCTTATGGCTAACATTCAGATTTGTTCAAGAGAAGTTGATAGGTCATGTGGTTTGGCAGCC
The DNA here is from genome assembly GCF_027579735.1 of Bombina bombina. Lineage (NCBI taxonomy): Eukaryota > Metazoa > Chordata > Amphibia > Anura > Bombinatoridae > Bombina > Bombina bombina. The sequence continues at coordinate 586,560,188 of NC_069504.1, forward strand.
ATTTTGAATTGTTCAAAAATGCTTAACGATATTTTTAAATTAATAATAAAACAAAAACCGTTTTACAAAAATGCTTTATTTTTGCCATGTTTATTGACATCTATGGTGAGAATTATTGTGCATAATATGGAGGCTGTATATCATATGATCTGGCAGCCATTTTGCTTTATGCGAATATTTCAAAAATCTATTTTCTCTGCAACTGCTTATGTTAGAACTGTGAAACTTGCTGTATAACCTTATATTGTGACCTAGAGTCACAGTTGTTCATGTTGAAGGAATTGGTCACAAGCTGTGGCAGCCATATTGGTTTACGTGAAAATTTCGAAAATGTGTTTTCTTTGCAACCGCTTATGTTAAAGCTGTGAAATTCGCTGTATAACCATATATTGTGACCTAGAGTTACATCTATTCGTGTTGAAAGTATTAGTCATATGCTGTAGCAGCCATCTTGAAAAACGGAAAAATTTCGACAATGGATTTTTTTTACCAACTGCATGTGTTAGAACTGTAAAAACTTGCGTTAAAGCTTTATATTGTGATTTAGCTGCTTGTATGCCATTGCAAAGGCAATGTGCTTGGCCACCTCTATCGCTGCTTGCAGCTATATTTAGGTGGCCAAGCACTATAGTGCTGGACACCTATTGTTTTTGCTCAGATTATTATTATTATTTTTATTATTATTATTATTATTATTATTATTATTATTTTTCCGCCGTTTTTTTCAAATGCTTATAATAACAACAGCATAACTCAAAAACTCATGAAACTTGGCACAGTGCTAGAGATCTATGCTGTGCATAATCCTATGCAATATAAATCTCATAGGTCATGTGATCTAGCAGCCATATTGTTTTTTGCGACAAATTTGGACAAACGCTTGAAAATCTTCTTCTCTGGAACCGCTTATGTTACAGTTGTGAAACTTGCTGTGTGCACTGCTGTACTGACCTAGAATAAAGTTTGTTCAAGACAAGTGATTTGGTCACATGATCTAGCTGCCATTTTGAAATGTGCGAAAATCTTTAAACATCTTCTTCTCTGAAACCGCTAAGTGCAATAAACGCAATTTTGCACATGTACTCTTTGCGAGGTCATCTACCAAGATTGTTAAAACTGCGAATTTTCCATAATCAACATGGCTGCTATGAGCGATTCGCCTTTTTATCGTTGTTTAATTGCGTAAATTTGCACTTTATGCATTATATTTACACTATTTAACTATATTACAGTGCAGCAGACACATGATTACACACAGTTATGACCCCTAAAGCCAATATTGCAGGTAAAATTCGTACTGCGCAGTCGCCTTCGTGAAATAAAACATTTGCAAATTCTCATGAAACTTCTGCAAATTGTAGAGGTCTATAGTGAGCATTAGTATGTGCAATTTGAAAGCCATACATTGCATAGCTTGGCGGCCATTTTGTTTCGAATGCGCTGTTTTTAAAAACTACAAAAATCTTCTTCTCCGAAACCGCTTATGGCACAGACTTGAAATTTTGTTTATAGAGTTATCTTATGACTTACATTCAGATTTGTTCAAGACAAGTTGATACGCCATGTGGTTTGGCAGCCATTTTGAATAGTTAAAAAATGCTTAACGATATTTTCAAATTAATAATAAAACAAAAACCGCTTTACCAAAATGCTTTATTTTTGCCATGCTTATTGACATCTATGGTGACAACTATTATGCATAATATGGAGACTGTATATCATATATTCTGGCAGCCATTTTGTTTTTTGCGAAAATTTCGAAAATCTATTTTCTCTGCAACCACTTATGTTAGAACTGTGAAACTTTATGTATAACCTTATATTGTGACATACAGTTACATCTGTTCATGTTGAAAGTATTGGTCACATGGTATGGCCGCCATCTTGAATAACGCAAAAACTTCGAAAATGTGTTTTCTTTGCAACCGCTTATGTTAAAGCTTTGAAATTTGCTGTATAACCATATAATGTGACCTAGAGTTACATCTGTTCATGCTGAAAGTATTGGTCATATAGTGTGGCAGCCATCTTTAAAAACACAATAATTTCAAAAATGTGTTTTCTTTCCAACTGTTTATCTTAGAACTGCAAAAACTTGCTTTATACCTATTTTTGTGACTTAGCTGCTTGTATGCCATTGCATCGGCAATGCGCTTGGCCACCTCTATTGCTGCTTGCAGCTATATTATTATTTGTTATTGCTTGTATTATTAAAATTATTTTTCCGCCGTTTTTTTCAAATGCTTATAATAACCACAGCATAACTCAAAAACTCATGAAACTTGGCACAGTGCTAGAGATCTATGCTGTGCATAATCCTATGCAACATAAATCTCATAGGTCATGTGATCTAGCAGCCATATTGCTTTTTGCGACAAATTTTGACAAACGCTTGAAAATCTTCTTCTCCAGAACCGCTTATGTTACAGCTGTGAAACTTGCTGTGTGTACTGCTGTACTGACCTAGAATAAAGTTTGTTCAAGAGAAGTGATTTAGTCACATGACCTAGCTGCCATTTTGAAATGTGCGAAAATCTTTAAACATCTTCTTCTCTGCAACCGCTAAGTGCAATGAAGCGCAATTTTGCACATGTGCTCCTTGCAAGGTCCTCTACCAAGTTTGTTCAAACTGCGAATTTTCCATAATCAACATGGCTGCTATGAGCCATTCGCCTTTTTATCGCTGTTTAATTGCGTAAATTTGCACTTTATGCATTATGTTTACACTATTTAACTATATTACAGTGTAGCAGACACATGAGTACACATAGTCATGACCCCTAAAGGCAATATTGCAGTAAAAATTCGCACTGCGCAGTCGCCTTCGTGAAATAAAACATTTGCAAATTTTCATAAAACTTCTGCAAATTGTAGAGGTCTATAGTGAGCATTAGTATGTGCAATTTGAAAGCCATACAATGCATAGCTTGGCGGCCATTTTGTTTCGTATGCGCTGTTTTTAAAAACTACAAAAATCTTCTTCTCCGAAACCGCTTATGGCACAGACTTGAAATTTTGTTTATAGAGTTATCTTATGACTAACATTCAGATTTGTTCAAGAGAAGTTGATAGGTCATGTGGTTTGGCAGCCATTTTGAATTGTTCAAAAACGCTTAACGATATTTTTAAATTAATAATAAAACAAAAACCGTTTTACAAAAATGCTTTATTTTTGCCATGTTTATTGACATCTATGGTAGACAATATTGTGCATAATATGGAGGCTGTATATCATATGATCTGGCAGCCATTTTGTTTTATGCGAAAATTTCGAAAATCTATTTTCTCTGCAACTGCTTATGTTAGAACTGTGAAACTTGCTGTATAACCTTATATTGTGACCTAGAGTCACAGTTGTTCATGTTGAAGGAATTGGTCACAAGCTGTGGCAGCCATATTGGTTTACGCAAAAATTTCGAAAATGTGTTTTCTTTGCAACCGCTTATGTTAAAGCTGTGAAATTTGCTGTATAACCATATATTGTCACCTAGAGTTACATCTGATCCTGATGAATGTATTGGTCATATGGCTGGGGCAGCCATCTTGAAAAACGCAAAATATTTGAAAATGTGTTTTCTTTCCAACTGCTAATGTTAGAATTGTAAAAACTTCTATAAAGCTTTATATTGTGACTTAGCTGCTTGTATGCCATTGCAAAGTCGATGCGCATGGCCACCTCTATCGCTGCTTGCAGCTATATTATTATTTGTTATTGCTTGTACTATTATTATTATTTTTCCGCCGTTTTTTTCAAATGCTTATAATAACAACAGCATAGCTCAAAAACTCATGAAACTTGGCACAGTGCTAGAGATCTATGCTGTGCATAATCCTATGCAACATAAATCTTATAGGTCATGTGATCTAGCAGCCATATTTCTTTTTGCGACAAATTTCGACAACCGCTTGAAAATCTTCTTCTCCAGAACCGCTTATGTTACAGCTGTGAAACTTGCTGTGTGTACTGCTGTACTGACCTAGAATAAAGTTTGTTCAAGAGAAGTGATTTAGTCACATGATCTAGCTGCCATTTTGAAATGTGCGAAAATCTTTAAACATCTTCTTCTCTGCAACCGCTAAGTGCAATGAAGCGCAATTTTGCACATGTGCTCTTTGCAAGGTCATCTACCAAGATTGTTCAAACTGCGAATTTTCCATAATCAACATGGCTGCTATGAGCCATTCGCCTTTTTATCGCTGTTTAATTGCGTAAATTTGCACTTTATGCATTATGTTTACACTATTTAACTATATTACAGTGTAGCAGACACATGAGTACACATAGTCATGACCCCTAAAGGCAATATTGCAGTAAAAATTCGCACTGCGCAGTCGCCTTCGTGAAATAAAACATTTGCAAATTTTCATAAAACTTCTGCAAATTGTAGAGGTCTATAGTGAGCATTAGTATGTGCAATTTGAAAGCCATACAATGCATAGCTTGGCGGCCATTTTGTTTCGTATGCGCTGTTTTTAAAAACTACAAAAATCTTCTTCTCCGAAACCGCTTATGGCACAGACTTGAAATTTTGTTTACAGAGTTATCTTATGACTAACATTCAGATTTGTTCAAGAGAAGTTGATAGGTCATGTGGTTTGGCAGCCATTTTGAATTGTTCAAAAACGCTTAACGATATTTTTAAATTAATAATAAAACAAAAACCGTTTTACAAAAATGCTTTATTTTTGCCATGTTTATTGACATCTATGGTGACAATTATTGTGCATAATATGGAGGCTGTATATCATATGATCTGGCAGCCATTTTGTTTTATGCGAATATTTCGAAAATCTATTTTCTCTGCAACTGCTTATGTTAGAACTGTGAAACTTGCTGTATAACCTTATATTGTGACCTAGAGTCACAGTTGTTCATGTTGAAGGAATTGGTCACAAGCTGTGGCAGCCATATTGGTTTACGCAAAAATTTCGAAAATGTGTTTTCTTTCCAACCGCTTATGTTAAAGCTGTGAAATTTGCTGTATAACCATATATTGTCACCTAGAGTTACATCTGATCGTGATGAAAGTATTGGTCATATGGTGGGGCAGCCATCTTGAAAAACGCAAACATTTCGAAAATGTGTTTTCTTTCCAACTGCTAATGTTAGAATTGTAAAAACTTCTATAAAGCTTTATATTGTGACTTAGCTGCTTGTATGTCATTGCAATGTCGATGCGCATGGCCACCTCTATCGCTGCTTGCAGCTATATTATTATTTGTTATTGCTTGTATTATTAAAATTATTTTTCCGCCGTTTTTTTCAAATGCTTATAATAACAACAGCATAACTCAAAAACTCATGAAACTTGGCACAGTGCTAGAGATCTATGCTGTGCATAATCCTGTGCAACATAAATCTCATAGGTCATGTGATCTAGCAGCCATATTGCTTTTTGCGACAAATTTCGACAACCGCTTGAAAATCTTCTTCTCCAGAACCGCTTATGTTACAGCTGTGAAACTTGCTGTGTGTACTGCTGTACTGACCTAGAATAAAGTTTGTTCAAGAGAAGTGATTTAGTCACATGACCTAGCTGCCATTTTGAAATGTGCGAAAATCTTTAAACATCTTCTTCTCTGCAACCGCTAAGTGCAATGAAGCGCAATTTTGCACATGTGCTCCTTGCAAGGTCCTCTACCAAGTTTGTTCAAACTGCGAATTTTCCATAATCAACATGGCTGCTATGAGCCATTCGCCTTTTTATCGCTGTTTAATTGCGTAAATTTGCACTTTATGCATTATGTTTACACTATTTAACTATATTACAGTGTAGCAGACACATGAGTACACATAGTCATGACCCCTAAAGGCAATATTGCAGTAAAAATTTGCACTGCGCAGTCGCCTTCGTGAAATAAAACATTTGCAAATTTTCATAAAACTTCTGCAAATTGTAGAGGTCTATAGTGAGCATTAGTATGTGCAATTTGAAAGCCATACAATGCATAGCTTGGCGGCCATTTTGTTTCGTATGCGCTGTTTTTAAAAACTACAAAAATCTTCTTCTCCGAAACCGCTTATGGCACAGACTTGAAATTTTGTTTACAGAGTTATCTTATGACTAACATTCAGATTTGTTCAAGAGAAGTTGATAGGTCATGTGGTTTGGCAGCCATTTTGAATTGTTCAAAAACGCTTAACGATATTTTTAAATTAATAATAAAACAAAAACCGTTTTACAAAAATGCTTTATTTTTGCCATGTTTATTGACATCTATGTTGAGCACTAGTGTGCGTAATATGGAGGCTGTATATCACATGATCTGGCAGCCATTTTGTTTTATGCGAATATTTCGAAAATCTATTTTCTCTGCAACTGCTTATGTTAGAACTGTGAAACTTGCTGTATAACCTTATATTGTGACCTAGAGTCACAGTTGTTCATGTTGAAGGAATTGGTCACCAGCTGTGGCAGCCATATTGGTTTACGTGATAATTTCGAAAATGTATTTTCTTTGCAACCGCTTATGTTAAAGCTGTGAAATTTGCTGTATAACCATATATTGTGACCTAGAGTTACATCTGATCGTGATGAAAGTATTGGTCATATGGTGGGGCAGCCATCTTGAAAAACGCAAAAATTTCGAAAATGTGTTTTCTTTCCAACTGCTAATGTTAGAATTGTAAAAACTTGCTATAAAGCTTTATATTGTGACTTAGCTGCTTGTATGCCATTGCAAAGGCGATGCGCATGGCCACCTCTATCGCTGCTTGCAGCTATATTATTATTTGTTATTGCTTGTATTATTAAAATTATTTTTCCGCCGTTTTTTTCAAATGCTTATAATAACCACAGCATAACTCAAAAACTCATGAAACTTGGCACAGTGCTAGAGATCTATGCTGTGCATAATCCTATGCAACATAAATCTCATAGGTCATGTGATCTAGCAGCCATATTGCTTTTTGCGACAAATTTCGACAAACGCTTGAAAATCTTCTTCTCCAGAACCGCTTATGTTACAGTTGTGAAACTTGCTGTGTGTACTGCTGTACTGACCTAGAATAAAGTTTGTTCAAGAGAAGTGATTTAGTCACATGATCTAGCTGCCATTTTGAAATGTGCGAAAATCTTTAAACATCTTCTTCTCTGAAACCGCTAAGTGCAATGAAGCGCAATTTTGCACATGTGCTCTTTGCAAGGTCCTCTACCAAGATTGTTAAAACTGCGAATTTTCCATAATCAACATGGCTGCTATGAGCCATTCGCCTTTTTATCGCTGTTTAATTGCGTAAATTTGCACTTTATGCATTATGTTTACACTATTTAACTATATTACAGTGCAGCAGACACATGATTACACATAGTCATGACCCCTAAAGGCAATATTGCAGTAAAAATTCGCACTGCGCAGTCGCCTTCGTGAAATAAAACATTTGCAAATTTTCATAAAACTTCTGCAAATTGTAGAGGTCTATAGTGAGCATTAGTATGTGCAATTTGAAAGCCATACAATGCATAGCTTGGCGGCCATTTTGTTTCATATGCACTGTTTTTAAAAACTATAAAAATCTTCTTCTCCGAAACCGCTTATAGTACAGACTTGAAATTTTGTTTATAGAGTTATCTTATGACTAACATTCAGATTTGTTCAAGAGAAGTTGATACGTCATGTGGTTTGGCAGCCATTTTGAATTGTTCAAAATTGCTTAACGATATATTTAAATTCATAATAAAACAAAAACCGTTTTACAAAAATGCTTTATTTTTGCCATGTTTATTGATATCTATAGTGAGCACTATTGTGCGTAATATGGAGGCTGTATATCTTACGATCGGGCAGCCATCTTGGTTTACGCGAAAATTTCGAAAGTCTATTTTCTCTGCAACCGCTTATGTAAGAACTGTGAAATTAGCTGTACAGTCTTATATTGTTACCTAGATTCATAATTGCTCATTAGGAGAGAATCGGTCACATGATGCGGCAGCAATATCGGTTTTATTTTTATCGTAATTATTTGTACTTCAATACTTCCTCTTTTGAGTCAATTGCTCACAAAACACAAATTACTCATGCTAAACTCTTGAAATCAGGTATGCTGGTACAGCCTATTGCTCTGCTACATCTCATGCAATATTGAACTCATAGGTCATAAGGTTACGCAGCCATGTTGTTTTTTGCAACAAATTTCGAGAACTGCTTAATAATCTTTAGCTCTGGAACCGCTTATGTTGCAACTTTGAAACTTGCTGTGCTTAGTGATGCTATGACCTAGATTTTCCATTGCTCAACAGAAGTGACTTGGTCACATGATGTAGCAACCATCTTGCATTTTGCGAAAATCTTTAAACATCTTCTTCTCTTAAACCGCTTAGTGCAATAAAGCGCAATTTTGCACGTATGCTCCTTGCAAGGTCCTCTACCAAGTTTGTTAAAATTGCGATTTTTCCATAATCAACATGGCTGATGTGAGACATTAACCTTTTTATCGCCATTTAATTGCGTAATTTTGCACTTTATACATTAGTTTTACAATATTTAACAATATTACAGTGTAATAGACACATGATTACACATAGTCATAACCCTTAAAGACAATATTGCAGTTAAAATTCGCATTGCACAGTCGCCTTCGTGAAATAAAACATTTGCAAATTTTCATGAAACTTCTGCAAATTGTAGAGGTCTATAGTGAGCATTAGTGTGTGTAATTTGAAAGCCATACATTGCATAGCTTGGCGGTTATTTTGTTTCATATGCGCCATTTTTAAAAACTATAAAAATCTTCTTCTCCGAAACCGCTTATGGGACAGACTTGAAATTTTGTTTATAGAGTTATCTTAAGACTAACATTCAGATTTGTTCAAGAGAAGTTGATACGTCATGCGGTTTGGCAGCCATTTTGAATTGTTCAAAATTGCTTAACGATATATTTAAATTCATAATAAAACAAAAACAGTTTACAAAAATGCTTTATTTTTGCCATGTTTATTGACATCTATAGTGAGCACTATTGTGCATAATATAGAGGCTGTATATCATATGATCTGGCAGCCATTTTGTTTTATGCGAATATTTTGAAAATCTATTTTCTCTGCAACTGCTTATGTTAGAACTGTGAAGCTTGCTGTATAACCTTATATTGTGACCTAGAGTCACAGTTGTTCATGTTGAAGGAATTGGTCACAAGCTGTGGCAGCCATATTGGTTTACGCGAAAATTTCGAAAATGTGTTTTCTTTCCAACCGCTTATGTTAAAGCTGTGAAATTTGCTGTATAACCATATATTGTCACCTAGAGTTACATCTGATTGTGATGAAAGTATTGGTCCTATAGTGGGGCAGCCATCTTGAAAAACGCAAAAATTTCGAAAACGTGTTATCTTTGCAACTGCTAATGTAAGAATTGTAAAAACTTCTATAAAGCTTTATATTGTGACTTAGCTGCTTGTATGTCATTGCAATGTCAAAGCGCATGGCCACTTCTATCGCTGCTTGCAGCTATATTAAGGTGGCCATGCAACGAAGTTGCAGGACAACCTATTGTTATTGCCAGGATTATTATTAGGTGGCCAGCAACAAAGTTGCAGGACAACCTATTGTTATTGTTCGGATTATTATTATTATTATTATTATTATTATTATTCTTTTTATTCCGCCAAGCTTTGTATTCAATTGCCCATAACTGCTTAACTGTTTTTGCAAAGCTCTTAAAATCAGGTATGCTAGTACAGCCTATTGCTGTGCTACATCTCATGCAAAATTGAACTCATAGGTCACATGCTCTGGCCGCCATATTGCTTTTTGCGACAAATTTCGACAAACGCTTAAGAATCTTTAGCTCTGGAACTGCTTATGTTACAACTTTGAAACTCGCTGTGCTTAGTGCTACTATGACCTGAAATTGCTATTGCTCAAGAGAAGTGCCTTGGTCACATGATGTGGCAGCCATCTTGCATTTTGCGAAAATATTCAAACATCTTCTTCTCCTAAACCGCTTAGTGCAATGACGCGCAATTTTGCACGTATGCTCCTTGCAAGGTCATCTACCAAGTTTGTTCAAACTGCGATTTTTCCATAATCAACATGGCTGCTGTGAGACATTAACCTTTTTATCGCCATTTAATTGCGTAATTTTGCACTTTATACATTAGTTTTACAATATTTAACAATATTACAGTGTAATAGACACATGATTACACATAGTCATAACCCTTAAAGACAATATTGCAGTTCAAATTCACATTGCGCAATCGCCTTCGTGAAATAAAACATTTGCAAATTTTCATGAAACTTCTGCAAATTGTAGAGGTCTATAGTGAGCATTAGTATGTGCAATTTGAAAGCCATACATTGCATAGCTTGGCGGCCATTTTGTTTCGTATACGCCATTTTTAAAAACTATAAAAATCTTCTTCTACGAAACCGCTTATGGGACAGACTTGAAATTTTGTTTATAGAGTTATCTTATGACTAACATTCAGATTTGTTCAAGAGAAGTTGATACGTCATGTGGTTTGGCAGCCATTTTGAATTGTTCAAAATTGCTTAACGATATATTTAAATTCATAATAAAACAAAAACCGTTTTACAAAAATGCTTTATTTTTGCCATGTTTATTGACATCTATAGTGAGCACTATTGTGCGTAATATGGAGGCTGTATATCTTACGATCGGGCAGCCATCTTGGTTTACGCGAAAATTTCGAAAGTCTATTTTCTCTGCAACCGCTTATGTAAGAACTGTGAAATTTGCTGTACAGTCTTATATTGTTACCTAGATTCATAATTGCTCATTAGGAGAGAATCAGTCACATGATGCGGCAGCAATATCGGTTTTATGTTTATCGTAATTATTTGCAATTCAATACTTCCTCTTTTGAGTCAATTGCTCACAAAACACAAATTACTTATGCTAAACTCTTGAAATCAGGTATGCTGGTACAGCCTATTTCAATGCTACATCTCATGCAATATTGAACTGATAGGTCATAAGGTTACGCAGCCATATTGTTTTTTGCGACAAATTTCGAGAACTGCTTAATAATCTTTAGCTCTGGAACTGCTTATGTTGCAACTTTGAAACTTGCTGTGCTTAGTGATGCTATCACCTAGATTTTCCATTGCTCAACAGAAGTGACTTGGTCACATGATGTAGCAACCATCTTGCATTTTGCGAAAATCTTTAAACCTCTTCTTCTCTTAAACCGCTTAGTGCAATAAAGCGAAATTTTGCACGTATGTTCCTTGCAAGGTCCTCTACCAAGATTGTTAAAATTGCGATTTTTCCATAATCAACATGGCTGCTGTGAGACATTAACCTTTTTATCGCCATTTAATTGCGTAATTTTGCACTTTATACATTAGTTTTACAATATTTAACAATATTACAGTGTAATAGACACATGATTACACATAGTCATAACCCTTAAAGACAATATTGCAGTTAAAATTCGCATTGCGCAGTCGTCTTCGTGATATAAAACATTTGCAAATTTTCATGAAACTTCTGCAAATTGTAGAGGTCTATAGTGAGCATTAGTATGTGCAATTTGAAAGCCATACATTGCATAGCTTGGCGGCCATTTTGTTTCGTATGCGCCATTTTTAAAAACTATAAAAATCTTCTTCTCCGAAACCGCTTATGGGACAGACTTGAAATTTTGTTTATAGAGTTATCTTATGACTAACATTCAGATTTGTTCAAGAGAAGTTGATACGTCATGTGGTTTGGCAGCCATTTTGAATTGTTCAAAATTGCTTAACGATATATTTAAATTCATAATAAAACAAAAACCGTTTTACAAAAATGCTTTATTTTTGCCATGTTTATTGATATCTATAGTGAGCATTATTGTGCATAATATAGAGGCTGTATATCTTACGATCGGGCAGCTATCTTGGTTTGTGCGAAAATTTCGAAAGTCTATTTTCTCTGCAACCGCTTATGTAAGAACTGTGAAATTTGCTGTACAGTCTTATATTGTGACCTAGAGTCACAGTTGTTCATGTTGAAGGAATTAGTCACAAGCTGTGGCAGCCATATTGGTTTACGCAAAAATTTTGAAACTGTGTTTTCTTTCCAACCGCATATGTTAAAACTGTGAAATTTGCTGTATAACCATATATTGTTGAAAGTATAGGTCATATGGTGTGGCAGCCATTTTAAAAAACGCAAACATTTCGAAAATGTGTTTTTTTCCCCAAATGCTTATGTTAGAACTGTAAACCGTTGTTATATAGCTTTATTTTGTGACATAACTACTTATATGGCATTGCAAAAATAATGCGCTGGCCACCTCTATTGCTGCTTGCAGCTATATTATTATTTGTTATTGCTTGTATCATTAAAATTATTTTTCCGCCATTTTTTTCAAATGCTTATAATAGCCACAGCATAACTCAAAAACTCATGAAACTTGACACAGTGCTAGAGACCTATGCTGTGCATAAATCTTTGCAAAATAAATCTCATAGGTCATGTGACCTAGCAGCCATGTTGTTATTTGCGGCAAATTTTGAAAAATACTTGAAAATCTTCTTCTCTGGAACCGCTTATGTTACAGTTGTGAAACTTGCTCTGTGTACTGCTGTAGTGACCTAGAATAAAGTTTGTTCAAGAGAAGTGATTTAGTCACATGATCTAGCTGCCATTTTGAAATGTGCGAAAATCTTTAAACATCTTCTTCTCTGAAATCACTAAGTGCAAAGGAGCGCAATTTTGCACATGTACTCTTTGCAAGGTCATCTACCAAGATTGTTAATACTGCAAATTTTCCATAATCAACATGGCTGCTATGAGCCATTCGCCTTTTTATCGTTGTTTAATTGCGTAAATTTGCACTTTATGCATTATATTTGCACTATTTAACTATATTACAGTGCAGCAGACACATGATTACACATAGTCATGACCCCTAAAGGCAATATTGCAGTCAAAACTCGCGCTGCGCAGTCGCCTTCGTAAAATAAAACATTTGCAAATTTTCATGAAACTTCTGCAAATTGTAGAGGTCTATAGTGAGCATTAGTATGTGCAATTTGAAAGCCATACATTGCATACCTTGGCGGCCATTTTGTGTCGAATGCGCTGTTTTTTTAAAACTACAAAAATCTTCTTCTCCGAAACCGCTTATGGCACAGACTTGAAATTTTGTTTATAGAGTTATGTTATAACTAACATTCATATTTGTTCAAGAGAAGTTGATAGGTCATGTGGTTTGGCAGCCATTTTGAATTGTTCAAAAATGCTTAACGATATTTTTAAATTAATAATAAAACAAAAACCGTTTGACCAAAATGCTTTATTTTTGCCATGCTTATTGACATCTATGGTGACAACTATTGTACATAATATGGAGACTGTATATCATATATTCTGGCAGCCATTTTGTTTTTCGCGAAAATTTGGAAAATCTATTTTCTCTGAAAACCGTTTACGTTAGAACTGTGAAACTTTATGTATAACCTTATATTGTGACACACAGTTACATCTGTTCATGTTGAAAGTATTGGTCACATGGTATGGCCGCCATATTGGTTTACGCGAAAATTTCGAAAATGTGTTTTCTTTCCAACCGCTTATGTTAAAGCTATGAAATTTGCTGTATAACCATATATTGTCACCTAGAGTTACATCTGATCGTGATGAAAGTATTGGTCATATGGTGGGGCAGCTATCTTGAAAAATGCAAACATTTCGAAAATGTGTTTTCTTTCCAACTGCTAATGTTAGAATTGTAAAAACTTCTATAAAGCTTTATATTGTCACTTAGCTGCTTGTATGTCATTGCAATGTCGATGCGCATGGCCACCTCTATCGCTGCTTGCAGCTATATTTAGGTGGCCATGCAACGAAGTTGCAGGACAACCTATTGTTATTGTCAGGATTATTATTTTTTTTATTATTATTATTATTATTATTATTCCGCCACTTATTCAAATGCTTATAAAAACAACAGCATAACTCTAAAACTCATGAAACTTGGCACTTTGCTAAAGATCTATGCTGTGCATACATCTCATGCAAAATTGAACTCATAGGTCACATGCTCTGGCAGCCATATTGCTTTTTGCGACAAATTTCGACAAACGCTTAAAAATCTTTAGCTCTGGAACTGCTTATGTTACAACTTTGAAACTCGCTCTGCTTAGTGCTACTATGACCTGAAATTGCTATTGCTCAAGAGAAGTGCCTAGGTCACATGATGTGGCAGCCATCTTGCATTTTGCGAAAATATTCAAACATCTTCTTCTCCTAAACCGCTTAGTGCAATGATGCGCAATTTTGCACATATGCTCCTTGCAAGGTCCTCTACCAAGTTTGTTCAAACTGCGATTTTTCCATTATCAACATGGCTGCTGTGAGACATTAACCTTTTTATCGCCATTTAATTGCGTAATTTTGCACTTTATACATTAGTTTTACAATATTTAACAATATTACAGTGTAATAGACACATGATTACACATAGTCATAACCCTTAAAGACAATATTGCAGTTAAAATTCGCATTGCGCAATCGCCTTCGTGAAATAAAACATTTGCAAATTTTCATGAAACTTCTGCAAATTGTAGAGGTCTATAGTGAGCATTAGTATGTGCAATTTGAAAGCCATACATTGCATAGCTTGGCGGCCATTTTGTTTCGTATGCGCCATTTTTAAAAACTATAAAAATCTTCTTCTCCGAAACCGCTTATGGGACAGACTTGAAATTTTGTTTATAGAGTTATCTTATGACTAACATTCAGATTTGTTCAAGAGAAGTTGATACGTCATGTGGTTTGGCAGCCATTTTGAATTGTTCAAAATTGCTTAACGATATATTTAAATTCATAATAAAACAAAAACCGTTTTACAAAAATGCTTTATTTTTGCCATGTTTATTGACATCTGTAGTGAGCACTATTGTGCGTAATATGGAGGCTGTATATCTTACGATCGGGCAGCCATCTTGGTTTACGCGAAAATTTCGAAAGTCTATTTTCTCTGCAACCGCTTATGTAAGAACTGTGAAATTTGCTGTACAGTCTTATATTGTTACCTAGATTCACAATTGCTCATTAGGAGAGAATCAGTCACATGATGCGGCAGCAATATCGGTTTTATGTTTATCGTAATTATTTTTAATTCAATACTTCCTCTTTTGAGTCAATTGCTCACAAAACACAAATTACTTATGCTAAACTCTTGAAATCAGGTATGCTGGTACAGCCTATTGCAATGCTACATATCATGCAATATTGAACTCATAGGTCATAAGGTTACGCAGCCATTTTGTTTTTTGCGACAAATTTCGAGAACTGCTTAATAATCTTTAGCTCTGGAACTGCTTATGTTGCAACTTTGAAACTTGCTGTGCTTAGTGATGCTATGACCTAGATTTTCCATTGCTCCACAGAAGTGATTTAGTCACATGATGTAGCAACCATCTTCCATTTTGCGAAAATATTTAAACATCTTCTTCTCTTAAACTGCTTAGTGCAATAAAGCGCAATTTTGCACGTATGCTCGTTGCAAGGTCCTCTACCAACATTGTTAAACTTGCGATTTTTCCATAATGAACATGACTGCTGGGAGACATTAACCTTTCTATCGCCATTTAATTGCGTAATTTTGCACTTTATACATTAGTTTTACAATATTTAACAATATTACAGTGTAATAGACACATGATTACACATAGTCATAACCCTTAAAGACAATATTGCAGTTAAAATTCGCATTGCGCAGTCGCCTTCGTGAAATAAAACATTTGCAAATTTTCATGAAACTTCTGCAAATTGTAGAGGTCTATAGTGAGCATTAGTATGTGCAATTTGAAAGCCATACATTGCATAGCTTGGCGGCTAGTTTGTTTCGTATGCGCCATTTTTAAAAACTATAAAAATCTTCTTCTCCGAAACCGCTTATGGGACAGACTTGAAATTTTGTTTATAGAGTTATCTTATGACTAACATTCAGATTTGTTCAAGAGAAGTTGATACGTCATGTGGTTTGGCAGCCATTTTGAATTGTTCAAAATTGCTTAACGATATATTTAAATTCATAATAAAACAAAAACCGTTTTACAAAAATGCTTTATTTTTGCCATGTTTATTGACATCTATAGTGAGCACTATTGTGCGTAATATGGAGGCTGTATATCTTACGATCGGGCAGCCATCTTGGTTTACGCGAAAATTTCGAAAGTCTATTTTCTCTGCAACCGCTTATGTAAGAACTGTGAAATTTGCTGTACAGTCTTATATTGTAACCTAGAGTCACAGTTGTTCATGTTGAAGGAATTAGTCACAAGCTGTGGCAGCCATATTGGTTTACGCAAAAATTTTGAAACTGTGTTTTCTTTCCAACCGCTTATGTTAAAACTGTGAAATTTGCTGTATAACCATATATTGTCACCTAGAGTTAAATTTGTTCATGTTGAAAGTATAGGTCATATGGTGTGGCAGCCATTTTAAAAAACGCAAACATTTCGAAAATGTGTTTATTTTCCAAATGCTTATGTTAGAACTGTAAACAGTTGTTATATAGCTTTATTTTGTGACATAACTACTTATATGGCATTGCAAAAATAATGCGCTGGCCACCTCTATTGCTGCTTGCAGCTATATTTATTATTATTATTATTATTATTCTTTTTATTCCGCCAAGCTTTGTATTCAATTGCCCATAACTGCTTAACTGTTTTTGCAAAGCTCTTAAAATCAGGTATGCTGGTACAGCCTATTGCTGTGCTACATCTCATGCAAAATTGAACTCATAGGTCACATGCTCTGGCAGCCATATTGCTTTTTGCGACAAATTTCGACAAACGCTTAAAAATCATTAGCTCTGGAACTGCTTATGTTACAACTTTGAAACTCGCTCTGCTTAGTGCTACTATGACCTGAAATTGCTATTGCTCAAGAGAAGTGCCTAGGTCACATGATGTGGCAGCCATCTTGCATTTTGCGAAAATATTCAAACATCTTCTTCTCCTAAACCGCTTAGTGCAATGACGCGCAATTTTGCACATATGCTGCTTGCAAGGTCCTCTACCAAGATTGTTCAAACTGCGATTTTTCCATAATCAACATGGCTGCTGTGAGACATTAACCTTTTTATCGCCATTTAATTGCGTAATTTTGCACTTTATACATTAGTTTTACAATATTTAACAATATTACAGTGTAATAGACACATGATTACACATAGTCATAACCCTTAAAGACAATATTGCAGTTAAAATTCGCATTGCGCAATCGCCTTCGTGAAATAAAACATTTGCAAATTTTCATGAAACTTCTGCAAATTGTAGAGGTCTATAGTGAGCATTAGTATGTGCAATTTGAAAGCCATACATTGCATAGCTTGGCGGCCATTTTGTTTCGTATGCGCCATTTTTAAAAACTATAAAAATCTTCTTCTCCGAAACCGCTTATGGGACAGACTTGAAATTTTGTTTATAGAGTTATCTTATGACTTACATTCAGATTTGTTCAAGAGAAGTTGATACATCATGTGGTTTGGCAGCCATTTTGAATTGTTAAAAATTGCTTAATGATATATTTAAATTCATAATAAAACAAAAAACGTTTTACAAAAATGCTTTATTTTTGCCATGTTTATTGACATCTATAGTGAGCACTATTGTGCGTAATATGGAGGCTGTATATCTTACGATCAGGCAGCCATCTTGGTTTACGCGAAAATTTCGAAAGTCTATTTTCTCTGCAACCGCTTATGTAAGAACTGTGAAATTTGCTGTACAGTCTTGTATTGTTACCTAGATTCACAATTGCTCATTAGGAGAGAATCAGTCACATGATGCGGCAGCAATATCGGTTTTATGTTTATCGTAATTATTTGTAATTCAATACTTCCTCTTTTGAGTCAATTGCTCACAAAACACAAATTACTTATGCTAAACTCTTGAAATCAGGTATGCTGGTACAACCTATTGCAATGCTACATATCATGCAATATTGAACTCATAGGTCATAAGGTTATGCAGCCATTTTGTTTTTTTGCGACAAATTTCGAGAACTGCTTAATAATCTTTAGCTCTGGAACTGCTTATGTTGCAACTTTGAAACTTGCTGTGCTTAGTGATGCTATGACCTAGATTTTCCATTGCTCCACAGAAGTGATTTAGCCACATGATGTAGCAACCATCTTGCATTTTGCGAAAATCTTTAAACATCTTCTTCTCTTAAACCGCTTAGTGCAATAAAGCACAATTTTGCACGTATGCTCGTTGCAAGGTCCTCTACCAACATTGTTAAACTTGCGATTTTTCCATAATCAACATGACTGCTGTGAGACATTAACCTTTCTATCGCCATTTAATTGCGTAATTTTGCACTTTATACATTAGTTTTACAATATTTAACAATATTACAGTGTAATAGACACATGATTACACATAGTCATAACCCTTAAAGACAATATTGCAGTTAAAATTCGCATTGCGCAGTCGCCTTTGTGAAATAAAACATTTGCAAATTTTCATGAAACTTCTGCAAATTGTAGAGGTCTATAGTGAGCATTAGTATGTGCAATTTGAAAGCCATACATTGCATAGCTTGGCGGCTAGTTTGTTTTGTATGCGCCATTTTTAAAAACTATAAAAATCTTCTTCTCCGAAACCGCTTATGGGACAGACTTGAAATTTTGTTTATATAGTTATCTTATGACTAACATTCAGATTTGTTCAAGAGAAGTTGATACGTCATGTGGTTTGACAGCCATTTTGAATTGTTCAAAATTGCTTAACGATATATTTAAATTCATAATAAAACAAAAACCGTTTTACAAAAATGCTTTATTTTTGCCATGTTTATTGACATCTATAGTGAGCACTATTGTGCATAATATAGAGGCTGTATATCTTACGATCGGGCAGCCATCTTGGATTACGCGAACATTTCGAAAGTCTATTTTCTCTGCAACCGCTTATGTAAGAACTGTGAAATTTGCTGTACAGTCTTATATTGTGACCTAGAGTCACAGTTGTTCATGTTGAAGGAATTAGTCACAAGCTGTGGCAGCCATATTGGTTTACGCAAAAATTTTGAAACTGTGTTTTCTTTCCAACCGCTTATGTTAAAACTGTGAAATTTGCTGTATAACCATATATTGTCACCTAGAGTTACATTTGTTCATGTTGAAAGTATAGGTCATATGGTGTGGCAGCCATTTTAAAAAACGCAAACATTTCGAAAATGTGTTTATTTTCCAAATGCTTATGTTAGAACTGTAAACAGTTGTTATATAGCTTTATTTTGTGACATAACTACTTATATGGCATTGCAAAAATAATGCGCTGGCCACCTCTATTGCTGCTTGCAGCTATATTTTATTTTTATTTTTACGTAAAATGCAACACACATTTTTTTCTATCATGACTCAGAAAGAATATACAATTTTAAAACTGTTTATTGTATTTCTATTATCTAATTTGATTTGTTCTCTTAGTATCTTTTGTTAAAAATATTACCTAGGTAGGCTAAGAAGCTGGAAGTTAGCTGCTGATTGGTGGCTGCTCATATATGCCTGTAGTCATTTGCCTACAAATGTGTTCAGCTAATCCCAATAGGGCATTGCTACTCCTTCAATAAAGGGTACCAAGAAAATAAAGCAAAATTGATAATAGAAGTTTAAAATTGTATGTTCTGTATGAATTAGGACAAATGTATGTGTTTCATGTCAATTTAACTTAATTTGTGCAGTTCCCATTACTTCCTGTCCCAGCCCTACAAGGGGACCGGGTCTCTACAGGAAGGCATATCTAGCTTGATGTCATACATCTTCTAGAGTAACATGATCTGGCTTTGCCCATGCTCGAAAAAGGACAGAATGCAATTTAATTTACCAACAAGTCAGCTCTCTTATCTCCTTTAGGGCAGGAGCTACAGTGAGCATTTCTAAGTGCTCATTTTGCAAGAAAAATGCAAACTGTTTGCTCTTTGCTAAGGGTTTTTTTTTGTGGGGGCAGCGGGTTTACACAATTGGTTCCTTTTTATATTTAATTTGATTTAGCATATTTGTTTTTACTAAAGGAACACTGTTTTATAGCCCTTTTACTTACACCCATCAGTCACTTGCCCTGTAAGTGTTAACATTATCAATCCAAAGACATATGTAGCCTCTATTTTATAGTGACATCTTCAACTTTTTTCTTCAGCTACTGGTTCGTCATTTTGGTAACACTGTTTCTCAAAAGTTTTCAATTGACTGGCACTGCCTAAGTAGTTATAATTCTGCTTTTTACTGCTTGGCACTCTGAATTTTAGCTCAAAGATGAATATATACTGTGTATATATATATATATATATATATATATATATATATATGTGTGTGTGTGTGTGTGTGTGTGTGTGTGTGTCTGTGTGAATATATATATATATATATATATATATATATATATATATATATGTGTGTGTCTGTGTGAATATATATATATATATATATATATGTGTGTGTGTGTGTGTGTGTGTGTCTGTGTGAATATATATATATATATATATGTGTGTGTGTGTGTGTGTGTGTGTGTGTGTGTGTGTGTGTGTGTGTGTGTGTGTGTGTGTATATATATAGGATGTGAAAAATCGACTTTGTTTTATCTTTTGATCTTTTTTTTTTTTAAAAATGCACAAAAATACCCTGCTCCCATGGATATCAAACAATTGCAAACACAACACAGGTTTATCCAAAAACAAATATAATCTTAGTTAAATATATGTTTGGAACAATTATTGGCACCCCTATGAATTAATATGAGAAAAATATATTTGAAGTATATTCCCATTGATATTTTCTCCAAAACTACAAGCTGAAGTCACCTACATCACCACAAGTTGTTTGAAAGGGTTTTAAGAAAAAACCTCTACTTTCATCCAATAACAAACTCATGTGTATTTAGACTGCCAGACACTACTGGAACTTCAAATGGGATTGGGTTCTATAGTCAGATGAAACCAAAATAGAGCTTTTTGGCAATAAATAGCACAGGTGAGTTTGGATATAGCCATATGGAAAAGTACCTCATGCCCACAGTTAAATATGGTGGTGGGTCTTTAATGTTTTGAGGCTGTTTTTTTGCCAGAGGACCTGGACATTTTGTTATGAAACATGGCATCATTGACTCTATCAAATATCAAAAGATATTAAATGAACACATGAATGCCTCTGCCAGAAAGCTTAAAATGGGCTGTGGTTGGACTGTCCAGCAGGACAATGATCCAAAACATACATCAAAATTAACACAAAAATGGTTTACTGACCACAAAATCAAGTTGCTGCCATGGCCATCCCAGTCTCCTGACTTAAACCCCATAGAAAACCTGTGGGGTGAACTGAAGAGGAGAGTCCACCAGCGTCAACGTCAACATTTGAAGGATCTGGCAAGATTCTATGTCAAAGAATGGTCTCAGATCCCTTGCCATGTATTCTACAAACTCATCAGGCATTATAGGATAATTATCAAAGTTGTTATATTGGCAAAGGGAGGTAGCACAAAGTATTGACTAAAAGGGTGCCAATAATTGTGCCACAGATATATTTAACATTTTTTCTTTTTTTATAAACCTGTGCTGTGTTTGCAATTATTTTATATCAATGAAAGCAGAGTATTTCTATATATATATTTTAACAAAAGATCAAAAGGTTAAACAATAGTGATGTCGCAAACCTAAAAATTTTGGTTCGCGAACAGAGAACTCGAACTTCCACAAAAGTTTGCGAACCGGCGAACCGAGCGAACCGCCATAGACTTCAATAGGCAGGCGAATTTTAAAACCCACAGGGACTCTTTCTGGCCACAATAGTGATGGAAAAGTTGTTTCAAGGGCACTAACACCTGGACTGTGGCATGCCGGAAGGGGGATCCATGGCAAAACTCCCATGGAAAATGACATAGTTGATGCAGAGTCTGGCTTTAATCCATAAAGGGCATAAATCACCTAACATTCCTAAATTGTTTGGAATAACGTGCTTTAAAACATCAGGTATGATGTTGTATCGATCAGGTAGTGTAAGGGTTACATGTAAGGGTTACGCCCTCTTCACAGTGCGCAGTGTAGGTGATATAAATGCCCTGACCATGCTTTGCAGACCAGGTATCAGTGGTCAGATGGACCCTTGCCCCAACACTGTGTGCCAGACATGCCATTATAGCAGACTTATATGGCTTTGGCGTTGCTTTTTGGTAATTAGAAGGCTGCTAAATGCCACTGCGCACCACACGTGTTTTATGCCCAGCAGTGAAGGGGTTAATTAGGGAGCATGTAGGCAGCTTGTAGAGTTAATTTTAGCTTAAGTGTAGTGTAGTAGACAACCCAAAGTATTGATCTAGGCCCATTTTGGTATATTTCATGCCACCATTTCACCGCCAAATGCAATCAAATAAAAAAAAATTGTTCACTTTTTCACAAACTTTAGGTTTCTCACAGAAATTATTTACAAACAACTTATGCAATTATGGCATAAATGGTTGTAAATGCTTCTCTGGGATCAGAGATAGCAGACTTATATGGCTTTGCTTTTTTGGTAATTAGAAGGCTGCTAAATGCCACTGCGCACCACACGTGTTTTATGCCCAGCAGTGAAGAGGTTAATTAATGAGCATGTAGGGAGCTTGTAGAGTTAATTTTAGCTTAAGTGTAATGTAGTAGACAACCCAAAGTATTGATCTAGGCCCATTTTGGTATATTTAATGCCACCATTTCACCGCCAAATGCAATCAAATTTAAAAAAAACTTTTTCGCAATTTTAGGTTTCTCACTGAAATTATTTACAAACAGCTTGTGCAATTATGGCACAAATGGTTGCAAATGCTTCTCTGGGATCCCTTTTGTTCAGAAATAGCAGACATATATGACTTTGGCGTTGCTTTCTGGTAATTAGAAGGCCGCTAAATGCTGCTGCGCATCACACGTGTATTATGGCTAGCAGTGAAAGGGTTAATTAGGTAGTTTGTAGAGAGCTTGCAGGGTTAATTTTAGCTTTAGTGTAGAGATCAGCCTCCCACCTGACACATCAGACCTCCTGATCCCTCCCAAACAGCTCCCTTCCCTCCCCCACCCCACAATTGTCCTCGCCATCTTAAGTACTGGCAGAAAGTCTGCCAGTACTAAAATAAAAGTTTTTGGGTTTTTTTTAGCATATTTACATATGCTGTGGTGTAGCATCCCCCCTTAGCCCCCAACCTCCCTAATCCCCCCAAAACAACTCTCTAACCCTCCCCATCTGCCTTATTGGCGGCCATCTTGGGTACTGGCAGCTGTCTGCTATTATTTCACAGTCAAAAAAGTTTTTTTTTTTTTAAATGTACACTACTGTTACACCAGATATGAGTGGTGGCACTGTACAAGTGGGCACAGTATACGCGGTGAGTCTGACACACACGCTGGCAGGCAGGCAACTGCAATTAGATTACACAGGGAAAAAAAAAAAGCAGACTGATGTTCTAGCCCTAAAAAGGGCTTTTTGGGGTGCTGTCCTTACAGCAGAGATCAGATGAGTCCTTCAGGGCTGTAGTGGACACTGAATACACTAGCCTAGCTATCGATTTCCCTATTAAATCAGCAACAGCTTCCAAATGAATCTAAAATGGATGCTGTCCAGGAGGTGGGAGGGTCTGGGAGGGAGGGTCTGCTGCTGATTGGCTCTAATGTGTATTCTGACTGTGAGGTACAGGGTCAAAGTTTACTCAATGATGACGAATAGGGGGCGGATCGAACATTGCAATAAAGACAATTTTTTTCACAGCCTTCTTAGCTCATATTTATGAAGGGTACCAATATTAGTGGAGGGCAGACATCCCATCTGTAAAACCTGCAACTTTATCAAAGAGGGAGACAAATTTGAGTCCCATGTCACCAAAAAAGATTATGACATCAAGATCTTTATTAACTGTGCAACTACCCATGTAGTTTATTTACTTACCTGTGAAAAATGTAAAATTCAATACACAGGAAAAACTAAAAGATCCCTTAAGGATAGATTCCTTCAACACCTTAGATCAATTGAAGACACTGAGACAGAGGGGCCTATTTATCAAGCCGTCAACTTTCTTGCATTGCCAGCACCAATACGCTCGCCTAAGATCGCCTAACATCGCTGCCGTGGACCTGAATACGCTCTCCAAAGTTACCAAAAAAGCTGTCAAAAGCCGCGCACCAAG
This sequence comes from Bombina bombina, assembly GCF_027579735.1. Lineage (NCBI taxonomy): Eukaryota > Metazoa > Chordata > Amphibia > Anura > Bombinatoridae > Bombina > Bombina bombina. The sequence goes on from NC_069504.1 coordinate 586,584,301, forward strand.
TACGAGGCGATGAGCAGCGGACTGTTGTTAACTAACAGTCATCGATCTTGCTGCTCTTCGGCTTTTTCCCAGCTTTATTGGTATACTGTCACTAAACACCACCACTATACTAAACTGTTTTACCCCTATCCCGCTGCTCACGGACCCCGCCGCAACTAAATAAAGTTATTAACCCCCAAAACGCCGCTCCTGGAGCCCACTGCCACTCTAATAAACTTATTAACCCCTATCCTGCCGCTCCCGGAGCCCACCGCCACCTACATTATGTTATTAACCCCTAATCTGCCGCCCCCTACACCGCTGCCACCTACATTATGTTATTAACCCCGAATCTGCCCCCCCCCTACACCGCCGCTACCTACATTATGTTATTAACCTCTAATCTGCCCCCCTACACTGCCGCCACCTACATTATGTTATTAACCCCTAATCTGCCCCCCCTACACTGCCGCCACCTACATTATACTTATTAACCCCTAATCTGCCGTCTCCAACATCACCACCACTATATTAAATTTATTAACCCCTAAACCTAAGTCTAACCCTAACCCTAACACCTTCTAACATAAATCTAATTTAAATAAATATAAATAAAATTACTATCATTAACTAAATTATTCTTATTTAAACTAAATACTTACCTGTAAAATAAAACCTAAGCTAGCTACAATATAACTAATAGTCACATTGTAGCTAGCTTAGGGTTTATTTTTATTTTACAGGCAAGTTTGTATTTATTTTAACTAGGTAGAATAGTTATTAACTATTTAATAACTACCTAGCTAAAATAAATACAAATTTACCTGTAAAATAAAACCTAACCTAAGTTACACTAACACCTAACACTACACTACAATTAAATACAATTAAATAAATTACATACAATTATCTAAAGTACAAAAAAACAAACTCTAAATTACAGAAAATAATAAACATATTACAAGATATTTAAAATAATTACACCTAATTTAATAGCCCTATCAAAATAAAAAAGCCCCCCCAAAATACCCCCCCTAGCCTAAACTAAACTACCAATATCCCTTAAAAGGGCCTTTTGTGGGGCATTGCCCCAAAGTAATCAGCTCTTTTACCTGAAAAAAAAAATACAAACAACCCCCCAACAGTAAAACCCACCACCCACACAACCAATCCCCCAAAAAAATACTAACTAAAAAAAACTAAGCTCCCCATTGCACTGAAAAGGGCATTTGGATGGGCATTGTCCTTAAAAGGGCAGTTAGCTCTTTTGTGGCCCAAAGCCCTAACCTAGAAATAAAACCCACACAATACACCCTTATAAAAACCGAACACTAACCCCCTGAAGAACGACTTACCGGGAGATGTCTTCATCCAAGCCTGGCGAAGTGGTCCTCCAGACGGGCAGAAGTCTTCATCTAAGCCGGGCAGAAGTGGTCCTCCAGCGGGCAGAAATCTTCATCCAGACGGCATCTTCTATCTTCATCCATCCGGCGCGGAGCGGGTCCATCTTCAAGACATCCGACGCGGAGCATCCTCTTATGCCGACGACTACCCGACGAATGAAGGTTCCTTTAAGTGACGTCATCCAAGATGGCATCCCTTAGATTCCGATTGGCTGATAGAATTCTATCAGCCAATCGGAATTAAGTTAGAAAAAATCCTATTGGCTGATGCAATCAGCCAATAGGATTGAAGTTAAATCCCTTTGGCTGATTGGAACAGCCAATAGAATGCGAGCTCAATCCTATTGGCTGATCGGATCAGCCAATAGGATTGAACTTTAATCCCATTGGCTGATTGCATCAGTCAATAGGATTTGTTCTACCTTAATTGTGATTGGCTGATAGAATTCTATCAGCCAATCGGAATCTAAGGGACGCCATCTTGGATGACATCACTTAAAGGAAAGCTTTCAAATCCAAACAAACTGAAAACAAGGGAAGGGTGCACAGGAATATGTAACCACCCTAGACATATACAAAAAACGGAAGGGAACTGCACTCTCATAGCGGACCGGGTACACATCCCATGACCCTGCAACATGCTCAGCCCTGGGTGCCACTGGCACTCACAGGAAGCTGTGCTGTCCCCAGAGCCACAAGCAGTTAACCCCAGACAGGTCTGGGTGCAAGAACCATAGGGAAAATTACACAACATGGGATGTGTACCCGGTCCGGTATGAGAGTGCAGTTCCCTTCCGTGTTTTGTATATGTCTAGGGTGTTACATATTCCTGTGCACCCTTCCCTTGTTTTCAGTTTGTTTGGATTTGAAAGCTTGCATTGTGTGGCTGTTTTAGGGTCTCAGGTATTGGAAAGGACCTTGACGTGGTACCTGAGCTTGTCCCATTTGGCCAGATGCGGTGACGAACCTTTCCATTTTTGCTTTTAAATCTTAGCTGAGAGCTTGTAAGTGAGTGCTGGGTTTTCTCTGTGTGTTGTATTAATTTGTTTTGTAATTTTCCCTATGGTTCTTGCACCCAGACCTGTCTGGGGTTAACTGCTTGTGGCTCTGGGGACAGCACAGCTTCCTGTGAGTGCCAGTGGCACCCAGGGCTGAGCATGTTGCAGGGTCATGGGATGTGTACCCGGTCCGGTATGAGAGTGCAGTTCCCTTCCGTGTTTTGTATATATATACAATTTCACATCTCTATAGATATGATTCAATGTTGATATATAACTTTATGTCAGTATATACTCTATGTAAAGCTATATATTTCCCCTGTCTGTTCTCCTACACTGGACACTGTCTGTCTGTTACCTAAGCCCCCCTCATGATTTTTACAACACCTCCTCCTCTCCCTGCACTGTCTTCTTAGCTATTCTGTGTTTTAAGATACAATCTGTAAATTCCATTGAATTGGTTAGTATTGCTTCAGACTTGATAAAGGAAGGAACTCTTCCGAAAGCTTGTCATCTTATAAATGTATAGTTAGTCCAATAAAAAAAGTATCATTGCTCAATGCAATACTCTTGTTATTTTGATATATATATATATATATATATATATATATATATATATATATATATATATATATAAACATTTTCCTCAAACATTAGACCATATGTCCTATTTACTTATGTTTTGTGCATGGGGTTTAAAAATCTCTCTGCTCTTAATTAATCTACACATGTACACATATGTTCTGTATATATTGGACTATAGCGGTCTGTTAGGAAATGTATAACGGTCATTACTAAATATTGATGTTTAAAGTTTTAAGTTTGAGGTCATGTCCTAAGTCTAATATAGTGATTAGTGATGTCGCGAACCGCGCAAACCGCCATTGACTTCAAAAGGCAGGCGAACTTTAAAACCTACAAGGACTCTTTCTGGCCACAATAGTGATGGAAAAGTTGTTTCAAGGTTACTAACACCTGGACTGTGGCATGCTGGAGGGGGATCCCTGGCAAAACTCCCATGTAAAATTACATAGTTTATGCAGAGTCTGCTTTTAACCCATAAAGGGCCTAAATCACCTAACATTCCCAAATTGTTTGCAATAACGTGCTTTAAAACATCAGTAATGATGTTGTATCTATCAGGTAGTGTAAGGGTTACGGCCGCATCACAGTGACAGAGCAAACTCCAAGTGTAACGCACCGCAATCAACCGCAAACAGTCCACTTGCAGAACCACGAGATAGGTAGATTTGATAGATAGATACATAGATTACATAGCTCAATCGATGCAATATACATATGATCGATACACTGTACATAGCTCAATAGATGCAATATACATTTGATAGATACGAATTACATCGATCAATAGATGCAATATACATTTGATAGATACGAATGTTATCGAATCAAAGATGCAATATACATTTTATAGATACGAATGACATCACCCAAAATATTTAAAATACATTTTATAGATACAAATTACATCGATCAATAGATGCAATCTACATTTGATCGATACGTTTGATAGTTCGATCGATTTGATATATAAATAATTCGATTTGAAATATATATAATTTCCCTGACAGAGTATAACAATAAGACATGTGGTCTGTGACCCGTGGTGTGTAAAGTAGTACTATTATTAACATTTTACTACAACCTGTTACTCCCCCTATCGGTTGAGGTCTATATGGCCTTCATTTTTGGAACCGGGAGATGGAAGAAGATGATTGTTCTGTCCTCCTACTTCAAATTTGTCAGAAACACAAGTGGCTGTCTCAAAACAGTCCGGACAGAAGATAGATTGATCGATAGGATAGATAGATATACATAGATTGATAGTTAGATAGAATCGATAGAAGAGAAATAGATAGATTTTTTAGATATATAATTACCCTGATAAAGTCTAATAATTAAACATGCGGTTTTGGACCCAACTAGGTTTTGTTAAGTAGTACTATTCTTTGCACTTTCAGCCCTGTAATTCCCCCTTTTGGTGGAGGTCTATATGGCGGTTATGATTACCCAGACAAAGTATAACAACAAGACACGCGATCTGGGACCCATGGTAATTTCTCCAACATTGGTGTGTCCGGTCCACGGCGTCATCCTTACTTGTGGGATATTCTCTTCCCCAACAGGAAATGGCAAAGAGTCCCAGCAAAGCTGGCCATATAGTCCCTCCTAGGCTCCGCCCACCCCAGTCATTCTCTTTGCCGTTGCACAGGCAACATCTCCACGGAGATGGTTAAGAGTTTTTTGGTGTTTAAATGTAGTTTTTATTCTTCTATCAAGTGTTTGTTATTTTAAAATAGTGCTGGTATGTACTATTTACTCTGAAACAGAAAAGGATGAAGATTTCTGTTTGTGAGAGGAAGATGATTTTAGCAGACAGTAACTAAAATCGATTGCTGTTTCCACATAGGACTGTTGAGATGAAGTAACTTCAGTTGGGGGAAACAGTTAGCAGACTTTCTGCTTAAGGTATGACTAGCCATATTTCTAACAAGACCATGTAATGCTGGAAGGCTGTCATTCCCCCTCATGGGGACCGGTAAGCCATTTTCTTAGTCAAACAAACAGAATAAAGGGCTTATTATGGGCTAAAAAAACTGGTAGACATTTTATGGGCTAAATCGATTGCTTTATTTGGCCATATTATTCAGATTTAGGCTGACAATTTGCATTTATAATCTTGGGGAACGTTTATAAATGGCAGGCACTGTGTTAGACACCTTTTCCAGTCAGGGGGCCTTTCTAGTTATAGACTGAGCCTCATTTTCGCGCCATTACTGCGCAGTTGTTTTTTGAGAGCAGGGCATGCAGATGCATGTGTGAGGATCTAAAAATTGCTGGAAAAGCTTCTAGAAGGCGTCAATTGGTATTGTATTCCCCTCTGGGCTTGGTTGGGTCTCAGCAAAGACTATAGCTGGGACTGTATAGGGGTTAAATTTAAAAACGGCTCCGGTTCCGTTATTTTAAGGGTTAAAGCTCTGAAATTTGGTGTGCAATACTTTTAATGCTTTAAGACACTGTGGTGAACAATTCCTTCATACTTTTTCACATATTCAGTAATAAAGTGTTTTCTGTTTAAAATTTAAAGAGACAGTAACGGTTTGGTTTTAAAACGTTTTTTGTGCTTTGTTGACAAGTTTAAGCCTGTTTAACATGTCTGTACCTTCAGATAAGCTATGTTCTATATGTATGAAAGCCAATGTGTCTCCCCATTTAAATTTATGTGATAATTGTGCCATAGCGTCCAAACAAAGTAAGGACAGTACTGCCACAGATAATGAAATTGCCCAAGATGATTCCTCAGATGAGGGGAGTAAACATGATACTACATCATCTCCTACTGTGTCTACCCCAGTTTTGCCCACGCAGGAGGCCCCTAGTACATCTAGTGCGCCAATGCTTATTACCATGCAACAATTAACGGCTGTAATGGATAGCTCCATAGCAAATATTTTATCCAAAATGCCTACTTATCTGAGAAAGCGCGATTGCTCTGTTTTAAACACTGAAGAGCAAGAGGGCGCTGATGATAATTGTTCTGTCATACCCTCACACCAATCTGAAGGGGCCATGAGGGAGGTTTTGTCAGATGGAGAAATCTCAGATTCAGGAAAAATTTCTCATCAAGCTGAACCTGATGTTGTGACATTTAAATTTAAATTAGAACATCTCCGCGCACTGCTTAAGGAGGTGTTATCTACTCTGGATGATTGTGACAACTTGGTCATTCCAGAGAAATTATGCAAGATGGACAAGTTCCTAGAGGTTCCGGTGCACCCCGACGCTTTTACTATACCCAAGCGGGTGGCGGACATAGTAAATAAGGAGTGGGAAAAGCCCGGCATACCTTTTGTTCCCCCCCCTATATTTAAGAAATTATTTCCTATGGTCGACCCCAGAAAGGACTTATGGCAGACAGTCCCTAAGGTCGAGGGGGGCAGTTTCTACTCTAAACAAACGCACTACTATTCCTATCAAAGATAGTTGTGCTTTCAAAGATCCTATGGATAAAAAATTGGAAGGTTTGCTTAAAAAGATTTTTGTACAGCAAGGTTACCTTCTACAACCATTTCGTGCATTGTTCCTGTCACTACAGCAGCGTGGTTCTGGTTCGAGGAACTAGAAAAGTCGCTCAGTAGAGAGACTCCATATGAGGAGGTTATGGACAGAGTTCACGCACTTAAATTGGCTAACTCTTTTATTTTAGATGCCGCTTTGCAATTAGCTAGATTAGCGGCGAAAAATTCAGGGTTTGCTATTGTGGCGCGCAGAGCGCTTTGGCTAAAGTCTTGGTCAGCGGATGTGTCATCCAAGACAAAATTGCTTAACATCCCTTTCAAAGGTAAAACTCTATTTGGACCAGAATTGAAAGAGATTATTTCAGACATCACTGGGGGAAAGGGGCCACGCCCTTCCACAAGATAGGTCTTTTAAGGCTAAAAATAAGTCTAATTTTCGTCCCTTTCGCAATTTCAGGAACGGACCCGGCCTCTAATTCTGCATCCTCTAAGCAAGAGGGTAATGCCTCACAACCCAAACCAGCCTGGAAACCGATGCAAGGCTGGAACAAGGGTAAGCAGGCCAAGAAGCCTGCCACTGCTAACAAAACAGCATGAAGGAGTAGCCCCCGATCCGGGACCGGATCTAGTGGGGGGCAGACTCTCTCTCTTTGCTCAGGCTTGGGCAAGAGATGTTCAGGATCCCTGGGCGCTAGAAATAGTTTCTCAAGGTTATCTCCTGGAATTCAAGGAACTACCCCCAAGGGGAAGGTTCCACATGTCTCACTTATCCTCAAACCAAATAAAGAGACAGGCATTCTTACATTGTGTAGAAGACCTGTTAAAGATGGGAGTGATACACCCAGTTCCGATAAAGGAACAAGGAATGGGATTTTATTCCAATCTGTTCGTAGTTCCCAAAAAAGAGGGAACTTTCAGACCAATTTTGGATTTGAAGATCCTAAACAAATTTCTCAGGGTACCATTGTTCAAGATGGAAACCATTCGAACGATTCTACCCACTATCCAGGAAAGTCAATTTATGACTACCGTGGATCTAAAGGATGCGTACCTACATATTCCTATCCACAAAGAACATCATCAGTTCCTAAGTTTCGCTTTTCTGGACAAGCATTACCAGTTTGTGGCCCTCCCATTCGGGTTAGCCACTGCTCCAAGGATTTTCACAAAGGTGCTAGGGTCCCTTCTAGCGGTTCTAAGACCGAGGGGCATTGCAGTAGTACCTTACTTGGACGACATTCTAATACAAGCGTCGTCCCTGTCAAAAGCAAAGGCTCATACGGACATCGTTCTAGCCTTTCTCAGATCACACGGATGGAAGGTGAACATAGAAAAAAGTTCTCCGTCGACAAGAGTTCCCTTCTTGGGGACAATAATAGATTCCTTAGAAATGAGGATTTTTCTGACAGAGGTCAGAAAATCAAAACTTCTAAGCTCTTGTCAAGTGCTTCATTCTGTTCCTCGTCCTTCCATAGCGCAGTGCATGGAAGTAGTAGGATTGATGGTTGCAACAATGGACATAGTTCCTTTTGCACGAATTCATCTAAGACCATTACAACTGTGCATGCTCAAACAGTGGAATGGGGATTATACAGACTTGTCTCCAATGATTCAAGTAGATCAAAAGACCAGAGATTCACTCCGTTGGTGGCTGACCCTGGACCATCTGTCCCAGGGAATGAGCTTCCGCAGACCAGAGTGGGTCATTGTCACGACCGACGCCAGTCTAGTGGGCTGGGGCGCGGTCTGGGAATCCCTGAAAGCTCAGGGTCTATGGTCTCGGGAAGATTCTCTTCTCCCGATAAACATTCTGGAACTGAGAGCGATATTCAATGCTCTCAGAGCTTGGCCTCAACTAGCAAAGGCCAAATTCATAAGGTTCCAATCAGACAACATGACGACCGTTGCATATATCAATCATCAGGGGGGAACAAGGAGTTCCCTGGCGATGAAAGAAGTGACCAAAATAATTCAATGGGCGGAGGATCACTCCTGCCACTTGTCTGTGATCCACATCCCAGGAGTGGAAAACTGGGAGGCGGATTTTCTGAGTCGTCAGACATTCCATCCGGGGGAGTGGGAACTCCATCCGGAGATCTTTGCCCAAATAACTCAATTATGGGGCATTCCAGACATGGATCTGATGGCGTCTTGTCAGAACTTCAAGGTTCCTTGCTACGGGTCCAGATCCAGGGATCCCAAGGCGACTCTAGTAGATGCACTAGTAGCACCTTGGACCTTCAACCTAGCTTATGTATTTCCACCGTTTCCTCTCATTCCCAGGCTGGTAGCCAGGATCAATCAGGAGAGGGTCTCGGTGATCTTGATAGCTCCTGCGTGGCCACGCAGGACTTGGTATGCAGACCTGGTGAATATGTCATCGGCTCCACCATGGAAGCTACCTTTGAGACAGGACCTTCTTGTTCAGGGTCCATTCGAACATCCAAATCTGGTCTCCCTCCAGCTGACGGCTTGGAGATTGAACGCTTGATTCTATCAAAGCGTGGGTTTTCAGATTCTGTGATAGATACTCTGGTTCAGGCCAGAAAACCTGTAACTAGAAAAATTTACCATAAAATATGGAAAACATATATCTGTTGGTGTGAATCCAAAGGATTCCCATGGAATAAGATAAAAATTCCTAAGATTCTCTCCTTTCTACAAGAAGGTTTGGAGAAAGGATTATCTGCAAGTTCTCTAAAGGGACAGATCTCTGCTTTATCTGTCTTACTACACAAAAGACTGGCAGCTGTGCCAGATGTTCAAGCATTTGTTCAGGCTCTGGTTAGGATCAAGCCTGTTTACAGACCTTTGACTCCTCCCTGGAGTCTAAATCTAGTTCTTTCAGTTCTTCAAGGGGTTCCGTTTGAACCTTTACATTCCATAGATATTAAGTTACTATCTTGGAAAGTTTTGTTTTTGGTTGCAATTTCTTCTGCTAGAAGAGTTTCAGAGTTATCTGCTCTGCAGTGTTCTCCGCCCTTTCTGGTGTTCCATGCAGATAAGGTGGTTTTGCGTACTAAGCCTGGTTTTCTTCCTAAAGTTGTTTCTAACAAAAATATTAACCAGGAGATAGTTGTACCTTCTTTGTGTCCGAATCCAGTTTCAAAGAAGGAACGTTTGTTACACAATTTGGACGTAGTCCGTGCTCTAAAATTCTATTTAGAGGCTACTAAAGTTTTCAGACAAACATCGTCCTTGTTTGTTGTTTATTCTGGTAAAAGGAGAGGTCAAAAAGCGACTTCTACCTCTCTTTCCTTTTTGGCTTAAAAGCATCATCCGATTGGCTTATGAGACTGCCGGACGGCAGCCTCCTGAAAGAATCACAGCTCACTCCACTAGGGCTGTGGCTTCCACATGGGCCTTCAAGAACGAGGCTTCTGTTGAACAGATATGTAAGGCAGCGACTTGGTCTTCACTGCACACTTTTGCCAAATTTTACAAATTTGATACTTTTGCTTCTTCGGAGGCTATTTTTGGGAGAAAGGTTTTGCAAGCTGTGGTGCCTTCCGTTTAGGTAACCTGATTTGCTCCCTCCCTTCATCCGTGTCCTAAAGCTTTGGTATTGGTTCCCACAAGTAAGGATGACGCCGTGGACCGGACACACCAATGTTGGATAAAAACAGAATTTATGCTTACCTGATAAATTACTTTCTCCAACGGTGTGTCCGGTCCACGGCCCGCCCTGGTTTTTTAATCAGGTCTGATGAATTATTTTCTCTAACTACAGTCACCACGGTACCATATGGTTTCTCCTATATATATTTCCTCCTGTCCGTCGGTCGAATGACTGGGGTGGGCGGAGCCTAGGAGGGACTATATGGCCAGCTTTGCTGGGACTCTTTGCCATTTCCTGTTGGGGAAGAGAATATCCCACAAGTAAGGATGACGCCATGGACCGGACACACCGTTGGAGAAAGTAATTTATCAGGTAAGCATAAATTCTGTTTTTGTTGTGTTAAGTGAAACTTTTCTTATCACTTGAATCCCTCTTACCCCCCCCCCTTTTGTTGGAGCTCTATATGGCCTGCATGATTAGCCTGACAAAGTATAATAAGAAAACATCTGGTCTGGGACCCATGTTAATTAGGTTGTGTTTAAGTAGTACTATTCTTAGAACTGTAATCCCTGTTACTCCCCCTATCGGGGGAGGTCTATATGGCCTGCCTTATTACCCTGAAAAAATATAATAATAAGACATGCGGTCTGGGATCTATTTTAACTAGGTTGTGTTTTAAGTAGTACCATTCTAAGCACTTTAATCTCTGTAACTCCCCCTATTTGGGGAGGTCTATACGGCCTGGATAATTACCCATACAAAATATAATAATAAGACATCTGCTCTTGGTCTGTGACCCATGGTAACTATGTTGTGTTAATTAGTAATGTCCTTAGCATTTCAATAGCTGTTACTCATACTCACCCTATCGGTGGCAGTCTATATGGCCTGCATGATTACCCTTACAAAATATAATAACAACACATACGGTCTGGGACCCATGGTAACTAGTTTGTGTTAAGTAGTAATTTCCTTTGCATTTTAATATCTGTTAGGGGAGGTCTATATGGCCTGCATGATTACCCTTACAAAATATAATAACAAAACATGCGGGCTGGGACCCATGGTAACTAGGTTGTGTTAAGTATTACTCTTCTTAGCATTTTAATACCTGTTACTCACCCTATCGTGGGAGGTCTATACGGCCTGCATGATTACCCATACAAAATATAATAAGACATCTGTTCTTGGTCTGTGACCCATGGTAACTAGGTTGTGTTAATTAGTACTGTTCTTATCATTTTAATACCTGTTACACCCTTTTGGGGGAGGTCTATATGGCCTGCATGATTACCCTGACAAAGTATAACAACAAGACACGCGGTGTGGGACCCATGGTAACTAGCTTGTGTTAATTAGTACTGTTCTTAGCATTTTAATACCAGTTACTCACCCTATATGGGGAGGTCTATATGGCCTGCATGATTACCCTTACAAAATAGAATAACAAGACATGCGGTCTGGCACCCATGGTAACTAGGTTGTGTAAAGTAGTACTCTTCTTAGCATTTTAATACCTGTTACTCACCCTATCGGGGGAGGTCTATATGGCCTGCATGATTAACTGAACAAAATATAATAATAAGACATATGCTCTGGTCCCATGGTAACTTTGTGTTAAGTAGTACTGTTCTTAGCATTTCAATACCTGTTACTCACCCTATTGGCTGAGTTCTATATGGCCTGCATGATTACCCTTACAAAATATAATAACAAAACATATGCTCTGGGACCCATGGTAACTAACTAGGTTGTGTTAAGTAGTACTGTTCTTAGCAGTTTAATACCTGTTACAACACCGAATGGTGGCAGGTCTATCTGGCCTTCATGATTAGCCGCACCCAAACCCAAAAAAAAGCCAAGCTGTCTTAGACTAACACCCATGGCTAACTCGGTTGTTTCAATTAGTACTATTCTTAGCACTTTCATCCCTGTTACTTTCAGGCCTCTTGGGGGTGGTCTACATGGCCATCATGATTAGCCTAACAAAATACTACAATCCAACCTTGGCTCAGTCTTTATAGGCCCTTCATTGACTGTATTTTGGTAGTACTGTTCTTATTATTTTAATACCTGATACAACACAGAATGGTGGCAGCTCTATATGGCCTGCATGATTAGCCGCACCCAAACCAAAAAAAAGCCAAGCGGTCTTGGATTAGCACCCATGGCTAACTCGGTTGTTTCAAGTAGTACTATTCTTAGCACTTTCATCTCATCATCCCTGTTACTTCCAGGACTCTCTGTGGTGGTCTACATGGCCATCATGATTAGCCTAACCAAATACTACAATACAACCTTGGCTCAGTCTTCATAAGGCCCTTCATTGGCTGTATTTTGGTAGTTCTGTTCTTATTAGTTTAATAGCTGATACAACACCGAATGGTGGCATCTCTATATGGCCTGCATGATTAGCCGCACCCAAAACAAAAATAAAGCCAAGAGGTCTTGGATTAACACCCATGGCTAACTCGGTTGTTTCAAGTAGTACTATTCTTAGCACTTTCATGTCATCCCTGTTACTTCCAGGACTCTCGGTGGTGGTCTACATGGCCATCATGCTTAGCCAAACCAAATACTACAATACAACCTTGGCTCAGTCTTCATAAGGCCCTTCATTGGCTGTATTTTGATAGTTCTGTTCTTATTAGTTTAATAGATGATACAACACCGAATGGTGGCAGGTCTATATGGCCTGCATAATTAGCTGCACCCAAACCAAAAAAAAGCCAAGCGGTCTTGGATTAACACCCATGGCTAACTCGGTTGTTTCAAGTAGTACTATTCTTAGCACTTTCATCTCATCATCCCTGTTACTTCCAGGACTCTCTGTGGTGGTCTACATGGCCATCATGATTAGTCAAACCAAATACTACAATCCAACCTTGGCTCAGTCTTCATAAGGCCCTTCATTGGCTGTATTTTGGTAGTTCTGTTCTTATTAGTTTAATAGTTGATACAACACCGAATGGTGGCAGCTCTATATGGCCTGCATGATTAGCCGCACCCAAAGTCCAAAAAAAGTCAAGCGGTCTTGCACTAACACCCATGGCTAACTCTTTGTTTTCAAGTTGTACTATTCTTAGCACTTTCATCTCATCCCTTACTTCCATGCCTCTCAGGGGTGGTCTACATGGCCATCATGATTACCCTCACCAAAATATAACAACAATACGTGCGTGCAGGGAACCATGGTAAGGTTACTTCCTTTCGCAAAATCGAGTATAACAGTTGCAGGCAGAGGTTCTGACCCTGCATTATGGCTGCACCTCTCCCTAAAAGAGGCATGCGTTACAGAGTCTGTGGGCATGTATGCAAAGAGCTTGCCTGCCTAAAAGGAGCAGCAAGGCAGTACAGGTCGTTCTCCTTCAGTCGTTTTATACGCTGTCCCACGGCCACGATCCTCAACAGCCACAACAGAATGAAACACCTCATATGCCATCCTTTTGAACAAGAGAGTACAGGTATGGCATTGATTTTAGTTACACGGCGATATTTATTATGAACTGTGAAATTGAAAACAAAAACAGGATTGGACACCCAGTACAGTACAGGTCGTTCTCCTTCGGCCTTTTTAGAAGAGTGTTCCGGACCCTCAACAAAAACAACAGTAGGAAAGAGGACATATGGCATCCTTTTGAACAATAGAGTACAGGTACATCATTGATTTTAGAAACCCAGAGATAATTTTTGGCAAATGGGAAATAGAAAAAAACATTCATTGGACACCCAGTACACTTCTTTATCCTTAGGCCTTTTTATAAGAGGGTCCCAGATCCTCAACAGAAACGACAGCAGGAAAGAGGACATATGGCATCCTTTTGAACAATAGATGACAGTTAAGGCATTTATTTTATAAACCCATAGATCATTTTTTTGCAACTGGGAAATAAAAAAAAAACATTGATTGGACACCCAGTACACTTCTTTATCCTTAGGCCTTTTTATAAGAGGGTCCCGGAGCCTCAACAGAAACAACTGCACGAAAGAGGACATATGGCATCCTTTTGAACAATTGATTACAGTTAAGGCATTGATTTTAGAATCCCTGAGATAATTTATATGAACAGGGAAATAGAAAAAAAAATGATTGGACACCCAGTACACTTCTTTATCCTTAGGCCTTTTTATAAGAGGGTCCCGGACCCTCAACAGAGACGACAGCACGAAAGAGGACATATGGCATCCTTTTGAACAATTGATTACAGTTAAGGCATTGATTTTAGAATCCCTGAGATAATTTATATGAACAGGGAAATAGAAAAAAACATTGATTGGACACATAGTACACTTCTTTACCCTTAGGCCTTTTTATAAGAGGGTCCCGGAGCCTCAACAGAAACAAAAGCATGAAAGAGGACATATGGCATCCTTTTGAACAATTGATTACAGCTAAGGCATTGATTTTAGAATCCCTGAGATAATTTATATGAACAGGGAAATAGAAAAAAAAATTGATTGGACACCCAGTACACTTCTTTATCCTTAGGCCTTTTTATAAGAGGGTCCCGGAGCCTCAACCGAAACAACAGCATGAAAGAGGACATATGGCATCCTTTTGAACAATTGATTACAGGTAAGGCATTGATTTAAGAATCCCTGAGATAATTTATATGAACCGGGAAATAGAAAAAAACATTGATTGGACACCCAGTACACTTCTTTATCCTTAGGACTTTTATAAGAGGGTCCCGGACCCTCAACAAAAACAATAGCAGGGAGCTGGGCATAGGAGTACAAGGGAGTGTGACAATAATAATGTGAAGGGGAAGATTGCGGAGTTGTGGCATTTTGAATTTGTTATCATGGCAAGTACTTGCAATGACCTTGCTCTAGTGAATCCATATCGCAAATGTCTTTTTTAAGGCACTGTTTGTCTATTTTTTGAATATCAGCATTTGGTAAATGAAGCGTGACTTAAGGCTGGTGAGAACCGACCTTTCTTCTGGCTGTTTGAAAATGTTGTGGCTCTGGACAAACATGTGAATAAGGGGCCATCTGCCATATTCTGCACGCAACCCCTTTGATGATTGACGCTAAAAATGTATCACCTGCAAGCAGAGATCGTTACTTCTGTCTAAATCTTCCTGGTATGGACAGGCCACTGTTTCCCACAGCAAGTCATAAGCTTGAACTACAAGATAGTCTTGAATATGGTAGGAAATCAAAGTTTATTAAAGTCTGTACTATCACCACAAAAGCTGAACTTCTTGAAGCAATGAAAATGCCAGCAATTTCCTGTGCTTATGGATGACAAGGAGGACATCCTGTGGTGCACAGAGATGGAGATGATTTTTGGTTTCCCTGTACACTACACAGATGTCTCCAACATCACCAGAAACACAAGACAGCGACTCTTGGGAAGTTCCTGGAGTGTTCCGGTAGCCATCTCTTTATGATTTTTAATTTTTTATATACTGTTACAAGAATTATGATTGGTGCCACTAATTGGCTAGTTGGGCCTGGAAAACACGCTGACAGGCAGGAGGAAAGTGCAATTCAATGGCACAAGCAAACTGATGAATCACAAGAGAACAATTTTGAATTTTAAAGATTAACAATACTGTTACAACAACTAGGATTGGTGGCACTAAGTGGCTAGTTTGGGCCTGGCACACAGGCTGCCAGGCAGGAGGAAAATGCAATGCAATGGCACTAGGAGACTGAATATTTGCAGTCCAAAAAATTATGATTTTTAATTTTTTATATACTGTTTCAAGAATTATGATTGGTGCCACTAATTGGCTAGTTGGGCCTGGATAACACGCTGGCAGGCAGGAGGAAAGTGCAATTCAATGGCACGAGCAAACTGAGGATTCAGAACAACAATTACCAAAAATTTTAATTTTTAATTATTAAGAATACTGTGACAACAAATATGATTGGTGTAACTATTTTGAAAGTCGGCCTGGCACACAGGCTGGCAGGCAGGAGAAAAGTGCAATTCAATGGCACTAGGAGACTGAATATTTGCAGTCCAAAAAATTATGATTTTTAATTTTTTATATACTGTTACAAGAATTATGATTGGTGCCACTAATTGGCTAGTTGGGCCTGGAAAACACGCTGGCAGGCAGGAGGAAAGTGCAATTCAATGGCACAAGCAAACTGATGAATCACAAGAAAACAATTTTGAATTTTAAAGATTAACAATACTGTTACAACAACTAGGATTGGTGGCACTAAGTGGCTAGTTTGGGCCTGGCACACAGGCTGCCAGGCAGGAGGAAAATGCAATTCAATGGCACTAGGAGACTGAATATTTGCAGTCCAAAAAAATTATGATTTTTTAATTTTTTATATACTGTTACAAGAATTATGATTGGTGCCACTAATTGGCTAGTTGGGCCTGGATAACACGCTTGCAGGCAGGAGGAAAGTGCAATTCAATGGCACGAGCAAACTGAGCATTCAGAACAACAATTACCAAAAATTGTAATTTTTAATTATTAAGAATACTGTGACAACAAATATGATTGGTGTAAATATTTTGAAAAATTGGCCTGGCACACAGGCTGGCAGGCAGGAGAAAAGTGCAATTCAATGGCACTAGGAGACTGAATATTTGCAGTCCAAAAAATTATGATTTTTAATTTTTTATATACTGTTACAAGAATTATGATTGGTGCCACTAATTGGCTAGTTGGGCCTGGAAAACACGCTGGCAGGCAGGAGGAAAGTGCAATTCAATGGCACAAGCAAACTGATGAATCACAAGAGAACAATTTTGAATTTTAAAGATTAACAATACTGTTACAACAACTAGGATTGGTGGCACTAAGTGGCTAGTTTGGGCCTGGCACACAGGCTGCCAGGCAGGAGGAAAATGCAATTCAATGGCACTAGGAGACTGAATATTTGCAGTCCAAAAAATTATGATTTTTAATTTTTTTATATACTGTTACAAGAATTATGATTGGTGCCACTAATTGGCTAGTTGGGCCTGGAAAACACGCTGGCAGGCAGGAGGAAAGTGCAATTCAATGGCATAAGCAAACTGATGAATCACAAGAGAACAATTTTGAATTTTAAAGATTAAAGGGACAGTTTACTCAAAAATTTTCTCCCCTTTAATTTGTTCCCAATGATCCACTTTACCTGCTGGAGTGTATTAAATTGTTTACAAGTAGCTCCTTTACCCTTATATTGGCATTTGAAATAGTTGATTTAGCATGTGGTATCCCCACCTATTCTGAAAGTTTGTGGCCGCAGGTCCAAGCTATAGATGAGCTTTGTAAACACAGCCAGCAGAAGAAATTTACAATCCCAGTAGGATATAGCAGAGATAAGGTAATACAATGTTGATTTTCCATTGTTCTCTCCAAGTACTGGTGATTGTTTTATGCACAGATATAAGATAAATAAGCAGGCATATGTACACAATGTGATACAGTAATGAGATCTGATTATACTTACAAGCTCAACCCATTTTATTAGGTTGTGGCAGGAGGAAAATGCAATTCAATGGCACTAGGAGACTGAATATTTGCAGTCCAAAAAATTATGATTTTTAATTTTTTATATACTGTTACAAGAATTATGATTGGTGCCACTAATTGGCTAGTTGGGCCTGGAAAACACGCTGGCAGACAGGAGGAAAGTGCAATTCAATGGCACGAGCAAACTGATGAATCACAAGCGATCAATTTGGAATATTAAAGATTAACAATACTTTTACAACAACTAGGATTGGTGGCATTAATTGGCTAGTTTGTGCCTGGCACACAGGCTGCCAGGCAGGAGGAAACTTCAATTCAATGGCACTAGTAGACTGAATATTTGCAGTCCAAAAAATTATGATTTTTAATTTTTTTTATACTGTTACAAGAATTATGATTGGTGCCACTAATTGGCTAGTTGGGCCTGGCACACAGGCTGGCAGATATGAGTCGTTGCTGGTAGGTAGGGCAGAAATTTAACACAGTATGCTGTGTAAGTGACAAAAACACAGGCCTGATAGAAAATTAAGTTAGATTACACTAGCAAAATATTTTAAAATTTTAGATTTTAATATTAAAATAATGTTAAGAAGTGCAATGCACATATGAGTGGTCGCACTGGCTGGCTGCTATGTAGGGCAGCAATTAACAACAGTATGCTGTGTAAGTCAGATAGACAGTTAGACACAGGCCTGATAGAAAATAAAATTAGATTACACTAGCATAATGATTTAAATACTTTTTTGGGGGAATTTAAAGAAAAAGGTTAAGCACATACATATGAGTCGTGGCTGATAGCCTTGGAAGGGCAGCTATTAAAAACAGTAGGCTCTGTAAGTCAGATACACACACGCCTGAAAGAAAATACTATTAGATTACACTAGAAAAATTATTTAATTTTTTTTTTGGGGGGGGAATTAAAAAAAAGGTTAAACACATATGAGTCGTGGCTCATAGACTAGGGAGGGCAGCAAGTAAACACAGTAGGCTCTGTATGTCAGCAAAACACACAGGCCTGATAGAAAATGATATTAGATTACACTATCAAAAAAATTTAAACTTTTTTTTTATATATTTAAATAAAGGTGAAGAAGATATGAGTGGTGGCTGCCTGGCACAGACCAATTAACCAAAAGACTGAAAAAAATGAGGTATATTAATGCTGTGTGAGCCTGACAGACTCAGGCCTGATAGAAAATGTAATTAGATTACACTAGCAAATTTATTAATTTTTTTTTTTTTAATTTAAAATAATGTTATAATTATAAACAGATATTAACACTGGGGGCTGGCACAGAGCAATGAACCAGAGTATATGCTGTGTGACACAGGCCTGATAGAAAATGAAAAAAAATTACACTAGCAAAATAATTAAAAAAATTTTGGTTGGTTAAATTTAAACTAATGTTGTTAGGGAGATATCAGTGGTGGCAGTAATCACAGCATATGCTGTGAGCCTTAAACACACAGACTGAAAGCCAGGCAAATGCTAATAAAAATAAGGAAAAAAAAACGGCACGAAATATAGCCCCCTAAAAAGGGCTTTTTGGGGTGCTGTCCTTGCAGCAGAGATGAGTGGAGTCCTTCTGGACACTAAATACACTACCCTAGCTATGTATTTCCCTATAATGTCAGCAGCACAAACACAACACGTCCTCTCACTAAGAAAGCAAGGTCATTATGAGTCTAAAATGGCGGCTTCCGAGTAGCTGGGAGGGTCTGTGAGGGAGTGTCTGATGTTGATTGGCTCTAATGTGTCAGACGGCTGTGACATACAGGGTCAAAGTTTCCTCAATGATGACACATAGGGGGCGGATCGAACATCGCATGTGTTTGCCCGCAGACTGCGAACAAACTATGTTCGATGTGAACCGTTCGCCGGGCGAACAGTTCGGGACATCACTAATAGTGATATTGCATTTTATCTATACATAGATTCAATTGAAAGTACTCATGTTGAATATTAATGTTACCACGTTGAGGTGTGATAAGTATGGTGTAGGAAACCAATCAGGTTATGAAGTTAGTGAACATTCCATGTCTGTGCATCGGAATGTTCAGGTGAGCGCTGTTTGCAGCATATAATGATTTTTTGTCATGTTTTTCTGCCCTTGCTGTATATAGCTGCCTGGAAAACAAGAGAATGTGGTATTTTATTGTGTTTTATTGTGATCTTATGAGTCTAGATTTATGCACATAATAGCATATACACGGAATGCACTTCTTTCACAATACACCCGCACATGCATAGGCATTGCAAACTGTCTGAAGATGAGGTGGGTTCATTTAATCTACACCATTTAAAAGTGAACTTCGTTATCCATTCTTAAAAGTTAGCATACATATATTGCTTTTTTGCCTTTGCACCTAACTAAACATCTAATTAAATACCAAGAGCCTTTCTGGTATAGGGAGTCACATTTTCTAGTACAAGATGGAGGAATCATATGTGAATTTAAGGATGATACAACAGATTTTTACAATGAAATAGTACACACCTTGGACAGTTTGTTCTTTGAGATGGACACCTTAAGGAAAAAAGATATCACGTTAGATCTTGACATCAGATCATTTTTACTAGACAGACATAAAAAGCGCATCCCAAGGGCGTTGCGTATTAGGAAATTTCCATCGTTTGTTGTATCAGATACAGATTACATAACAAAATGGAACACAGTATTAGATACATGTTCATTTGCACTAATTGACCTATTAATTAATTACAAAAAACAACAAAGGAGGGATCTGCTAACAGAATTGAAGGATACACAAATAAAACTTAAGAATTACCAACAAGATACAGACTTAAAAAATATGATAAACAATTTGAAGTTAAGATGAATACCTTCAAAAGGGAACTGTGGCAGTTTAAATCAAGAAAAATGAGTAGAGACAAGAAGGAATATGACTCAAAACAGGTATACAAATGGACACAAGAGGATTATTCAAGAAATGGCTATAAACGAAATTCAAAGAACAGGAATAAAGAATCAAACTGGAAATGGAATAAAAAAGGGAAAACCATAACGTTTTCAGACACTGAATACGAATGTGATTCTTCAGATGGAGATGTATGTGAGGAAGATGCTACTGCATTAGTATTACAACAAGAGGATGACATTCAATATCCTGATATTCCCACTGTACAGTCAAAAAACGAGGAGTGAAGGACAGTACATGCAGGCAGAAAAAAAAAAACACATAGAGGGAGAAGGGGGGGGGGGGTGCAAAAAATACCAAAGAACAACAGAGGGACAGGTACTAGAACATCACAGAGATCTTATGTATCCAGGTCAAAGAAAGTGACAAAGAAATATGCATAGATAAATAACGTGATTAATCTGTCTTCTGTTACGCTAAAAATGTATCACCTGCAAGCAGAGATCGTTACTTCTGTCTAAATCTTCCTGGTATGGACAGGCCACTGTTTCCCACAGCAAGTCATAAGCTTGAACTACAAGATAGTCTTGAATATGGTAGGAAATCAAAGTTTATTAAAGTCTGTACTATCACCGACAAAAGCTGAACTTCTTGAAGGCAATGAAAATGCCAGCAATTTCCTGTGCTTATGGATGACAAGGAGGACATCCTGTGGTGCACAGAGATGGAGATGATTTTTGGTTTCCCTGTACACTACACAGATGTCTCCAACATCACCAGAAACACAAGACAGCGACTCTTGGGAAGTTTCCTGGAGTGTTCCGGTAGCCATCTCTTTATGATTTTTAATTTTTTATATACTGTTACAAGAATTATGATTGGTGGCCACTAATTGGCTAGTTGGGCCTGGAAAACACGCTGACAGGGCAGAGGAAAGTGCAATTCAATGGCACAAGCAAACTGATGAATCACCAAGAGAACAATTTTGAATTTAAAGATTAACAATACTGTTACAACAACTAGGATTGGTGGCACTAAGTGGCTAGTTTGGGCCTGGCACACAGGCTGCCAGGCAGGAGGAAAAATGCAATGCAATGGCACTAAGGAGACTGAATATTTGCAGTCCAAAAAATTATGATTTTTAATTTTTTATATACTGTTTCAAGAATTATGATTGGTGCCACTAATTGGCTAGTTGGGCCTGGATAACACGCTGGCAGGCAGGAGGAAAGTGCAATTCAATGGCACGAGCAAACTGAGGATTCAGAACAACAATTACCAAAAATTTTAATTTTTAATTATTAAGAATACTGTGACAACAAATATGATTGGTGTAACTATTTTGAAAGTCGGCCTGGCACACAGGCTGGCAGGCAGGAGAAAAAGTGCAATTCAATGGCACTAGAGACTGAATATTGCAGTCCAAAAAAATTATGATTTTTAATTTTTTATATACTGTTACAAGAATTATGATTGGTGCCACTAATTGGCTAGTTGGGCCTGAAAACACGCTGGCAGGCAGGAGGAAAAGTGCAATTCAATGGCACAAGCAAACTGATGAATCACAAGGAAAACAATTTTGAATTTTAAAGATTAACAATACTGTTACAACAACTAGGATTGGTGGCACTAAGTGGCTAGTTTGGGCCTGGCACACAGGCTGCCAGGCAGGAGGAAAATGCAATTCAATGGCACTAGGAGACTGAATATTTGCAGTCCAAAAAAATTATGATTTTTAATTTTTTATATACTGTTACAAGAATTATGATTGGTGCCACTAATTGGCTAGTTGGGCCTGGATAACACGCTTGCAGGCAGGAGGAAAGTGCAATTCAATGGCACGAGCAAACTGAGCATTCAGAACAACAATTACCAAAAATTGTAATTTTTAATTATTAAGAATACTGTGACAACAAATATGATTGGTGTAAATATTTTGAAAAATTGGCCTGGCACACCAGGCTGGCAGGCAGGAGAAAAGTGCAATTCAATGGCACTAGGAGACTGAATATTTGCAGTCCAAAAAATTATGATTTTTTAATTTTTTATATACTGTTACAAGAATTATGATTGGTGCCACTAATTGGCTAGTTGGGCCTGGAAAACACGCTGGCAGGCAGGAGGAAAGTGCAATTCAATGGCACAAGCAAACTGATGAATCACAAGAGAACAATTTTGAATTTAAAGATTAACAATACTGGTTACAACAACTAGGATTGGTGGCACTAAGTGGCTAGTTTGGGCCTGGCACACAGGCTGCCAGGCAGGAGGAAAATGCAATTCAATGGCACTAGGAGACTGAATATTTGCAGTCCAAAAAATTATGATTTTTAATTTTTTATATACTGTTACAAGAATTATGATTGGTGCCACTAATTGGCTAGTTGGGCCTGGAAAACACGCTGGCAGGCAGGAGGAAAGTGCAATTCAATGGCATAAGCAAACTGATGAATCACAAGAGAACAATTTTGAATTTTAAAGATTAAAGGGACAGTTTACTCAAAAATTTTCTCCCCTTTAATTGTTCCAATGATCACTTTACCTGCTGGAGTGTATTAAATTGTTTACAAGTAGCTCCTTTACCCTTATATTGGCATTTGAAATAGTTGATTTAGCATGTGGTATCCCCACCTATTCTGAAAGTTTGTGGCCGCAGGTCCAAGCTATAGATGAGCTTTGTAAACACAGCCAGCAGAAGAAATTTACAATCCCAGTAGGATATAGCAGAGATAAGGTAATACAATGTTGATTTTCCATTGTTCTCTCCAAGTACTGGTGATTGTTTTATGCACAGATATAAGAATAAATAAGCAGGCATATGTACACAATGTGATACAGTAATGAGATCTGATTATACTTACAAGCTCAACCCATTTTATTAGGTTGTGGCAGGAGGAAAATGCAATTCAATGGCACTAGGAGACTGAATATTTGCAGTCCAAAAAATTATGATTTTTAATTTTTTATATACTGTTACAAGAATTATGATTGGTGCCACTAATTGGCTAGTTGGGCCTGGAAAACACGCTGGCAGACAGGAGGAAAGTGCAATTCAATGGCACGAGCAAACTGATGAATCACAAGCGATCAATTTGGAATATTAAAGATTAACAATACTTTTACAACAACTAGGATTGGTGCATTAATTGGCTAGTTTGTGCCTGGCACACAGCTGCCAGGCAGGAGGAAACTTCATTCAATGGCACTAGTAGACTGAATATTTGCAGTCCAAAAAATTATGATTTTAATTTTTTTTTATACTGTTACAAGATTTATGATTGGTGCCACTAATTGGCTAGTTGGGGCCTGGCACACAGGCTGGCAGATATGAGTCGTTGCTGGTAGGTAGGGGCAGAAATTTAACACAGTATGCTGTGTAAGTGACAAAAACACAGGCCTGATAGAAAATTAAGTTAGATTACACTAGCAAAATATTTTAAAATTTTAGATTTTAATATTAAAATAATGTTAAGAAGTGCAATGCACATATGAGTGGTCGCACTGGCTGGCTGCTATGTAGGGCAGCAATTAACAACAGTAATGCTGTGTAAGTCAGATAGACAGTTAGAAACAGGCCTGATAGAAAATACAATTAGATTACACTTAGCATAATGATTTAAATACTTTTTTGGGGGAATTTAAAGAAAAAGGTTAAGCACATACATATGAGTCGTGGCTGATAGCCTTGGAAGGGGCAGCTATTAAAAACAGTAGGCTCTGTAAGTCAGATACACACACGCCTGAAAGAAAATACTATTAGATTACACTAGAAAATTATTTAATTTTTTTTTTGGGGGGGGAATTAAAAAAAAGGTTAAACACATATTAGTCGTGGCTCATAGACTAGGGAGGGCAGCAAGTAAACACAGTAGGCTCTGTATGTCAGCAAAACACACAGGCCTGATAGAAAATGATATTAGATTACACTATCAAAAAAATTTAAACTTTTTTTTTATATATTTAAATAAAGGTGAAGAAGATATGAGTGGTGGCTGCCTGGCACAGACCAATTAACCAAAAGACTGAAAAAAATGAGGTATATTAATGCTGTGTGAGCCTGACAGACACAGGCCTGATAGAAAATGTAATTAGATTACACTAGCAAATTTATTAATTTTTTTTTTTTTTAATTTAAAATAATGTTATAATTATAAACAGATATTAACACTGGTGGCTGGCACAGAGCAATGAACCAGAGTATATGCTGTGTGACACAGGCCTGATAGAAAATGAAAAAAAATTACACTAGCAAAATAATTAAAAAATTTTGGTTGGTTAAATTTAAACTAATGTTGTTAGGGGAGATATCGTGGTGGCAGTAATCACAGCATATGCTGTGAGCCTTAAACCACAGACTGAAAGCCAGGCAAATGCTAATAAAAATAAGGAAAAAAAAAACGGCACGAAATATAGCCCCCTAAAAAAAGGGGCTTTTTGGGGTGCTGTCCTTGCAGCAGAGATGAGTGGAGTCCCTTCTGGACACTAATACACTACCCTAGCTATGTATTTCCCTATAATGTCAGCAGCACAAACACAACACGTCCTCTCACTAAGAAAGCAAGGTCGTTATGAGTCTAAAATGGCGGCTTCCGAGTAGCTGGGAGGGTCTGTGAGGAGTGTCTGATGTTGATTGGCTCTAATGTGTCAGGACGGCTGTGACATACAGGGTCAAAGTTTCCTCAATGATGACACATAGGGGGGCGGATCGAACATCGCATGTGTTTGCCCGCAGACGCGAACGCGAACAAACTATGTTCGCTGTGAACCGTTCTCGGGCGAACAGTTCGGGACATCACTAATAGTGATATTGCATTTATCTATACATAGATTCAATTTGAAAGTACTCATGTTGAATATTAATGTTACCACGTTGAGGTGTGATAAGTATGGTGTAGGAAACCAATCAGGTTAGAAGTTAGTGAACATTCCATGTCTGTGCATCGGAATGTTCAGGGTGAGCGCTGTTTGCAGCATATAATGATTTTTTGTCATGTTTTTCTGCCCTTGCTGTATATAGCTGCCTGGGAAAACAAGAGAATGTGGTATTTTATTGTGTTTTATTGTGATCTTATGAGTCTAGATTTATGCACTAATAATAGCATATACACGGAATGCACTTCTTTCACAATACACCCGCACATGCATAGGCATTGGCAAACTGTCTGAAGATGAGGTGGGGTTCATTTAATCTACACCATTTAAAAGTGAACTTCGTTATCCATTCTTAAAAGTTAGCATACATATATTGCTTTTTTGCCTTTGCACCTAACTAAACATCTAATTAAATACCAAGATCCTTTCTGGTATAGGGGAGTCACATTTCTAGTACAAGATGGAGGAATCATATGTGAATTTAAGGATGGATACAACAGATTTTTACAATGAAATAGTACACACCTTGGACAGTTTGTTCTTTGAGATGGACACCTTAAGGAAAAAAGATATCAAGTTAGATCTTGACATCAGATCATTTTACTAGACAGACATAAAAAGCGCATCCCAAGGGGGCGTTGCGTATTAGGAAATTTCCATCGTTTGTTGTATCAGATACAGATTACATAACAAAATGGAACACAGTAATTAGATACATGTTCATTTGCACTAATTGACCTATTAATTAATTACAAAAAAACAACAAAGGAGGGATCTTGCTAACAGAGTTGAAGGATACACAAATAAAACTTAAGAATTACCAACAAGATACAGACTTAAAAAATATGATAAACAATTTGAAGTTAAGATGAATACCTTCAAAAGGGGAACTGTGGCAGTTTAAATCAAGAAAAATGAGTAGAGACAAGAAGGGAATATGACTCAAAACAGTATACAAATGGACACAAGAGGATTATTCAAGAAATGGCTATAAACGAAATTCAAAGGAACAGGAATAAAGAATCAAACTGGAAATGGAATAAAAAAGGGAAAACCATAACGTTTTCAGACACTGAATACGAATGTGATTCTTCAGATGGAGATGTATGTGAGGAAGAAGCTACTGCATTAGTATTACAAACAAGAGGATGACATTCAATATCCTGATATTCCCACTGTACAGTCAAAAAACGAGGAGTGAAGGACAGTACATGCAGGCAGAAAAAAAAAAAACACATAGAGGGAGAAGGGGGGGGGGGTGCAAAAAATACCAAAGAACAACAGAGGGACAGTACTAGAACATCACAGAGATCTTATGTATCCAGGTCAAAGAAAGTGACAAAGAAATATGCATAGATAAAAACGTGAATTAATCTGTCTTCTGTTACCCTTACCCCCATACAGGTGAATGTTTCTCTCTAAAGGTCTAAATTTTGTGCCCTCTCATTATTTCAATATGTTTGAAACTATCTTAGACTTCAACAGGTTTGCTAGGAATATTACATTACAAAAGCATTTTTTTGCTAATGATGAGGAGTCACAGAAAGATACTGACCCTAACACTAAGATGGAAGCTACTACTCCTGTAGAATTGAATTTCTCAGAATTTAATACTGTGCTAGATGTAGAAAAAACTCCTAGAAGAAGGGGATGGAGGTTCAGGTGATCTTCTAGAAGAAAGGAATATTCACTTAAACACATTAAGAATAAAAGCACATTTTACCCAATACATACACGTTCCAAAGTTTTAGATGTCTTTCAAAAAACAACAGAAGCCAAACTCAGGGCCTTAAATGAATCTTTTTTCAGTAAAACTAAGAAACATCACACAAATTTAACACCGAAGGAAAAATCTGCCCTTAGGGAATTATCTGATAATGAGAATATCATAATAAGGCCATCAGACAAAGGAGGGAACATAGTGGTCCTTAATAGGTCAGAATATGTAAAAGAGGCTAGAAGACAATTAGGGGATAAAAATGTATATGTAAAACTAACAGAAAAACCCACCAATAAGTTTTGGAAAGAAATCATTGATATTGTTAGATATGCATGATACGACAATATCATAACACAGTTAACTGAAGAGAAACTAATAGTTCAACATCCTGTCACTCCGATTTTCCATCATTTCCCCAAAATCCACAAAAATCCCTCATGCCCACCAGGGAGACCGATTATTGCCTGGAATCGGTTCACTAAACAAAGCGTTATCAGAACTTGTAGATACATTTTTTTGCAGCCACTTGTGTCTCAGTTGCCTAGTTATATACAGGACACTACATCATTTATTAATAGGAATTGGTGGGCCTCAGATAGGAATCCAATTATAGGTTAATGGTTGTAGATGTTACCTCACTCTACACTTCTATAACCATCAGAAGGGTATTATTAGCCATAGAGTTCTTCATAGACACTTTCTGCAATTTTGGACCGGCAACTAAGATTTTTCTTCTTAAGGGCTATTGAATTTTTATTGACACATAATTTTTTTATGTTCCAGTCAGAGTTCTATCTCCAAAGATGTGGGACAGCAATGGGGACCAAGTTGCCCCTCCTATACCAACCTGTTCATAGGGTTGGGTGAGAGCTGTCCCACATCGTTGGGGTCATAAAGATTTGTAATTCGATTCAGTGAACAGCCTTTAAAAGGTACCTGACAGATCCTCAGGTAAGCAGTGAACAAGTCGCATGCGCACAAAATGCGTCTGCACGAGGATCTGTTCAGTGACCTGATGGAATAGTCACTGCTGGTTTTTTTCCACTTAAGATGTTTTTATCGTTTTAACGTTGGAATAAAGAAAAGTTTGGATTTTTTATCATAACCTTTGCTTTGGGACTGTTGTTCACTTACCTAACTTTGGGTGAGAGAATTTCGGAGGTTTTGTGTATCTGATTCAGTAGCGCTACTACTTTGAATATTACTATTGCCCCTGTATGCTATTTGGGGCGTGCGTGGCAGTTCCCGCCTGATGTAGCAGCCTGATCATTGGCCTTCAAAGGGGGTGTGTCCCCGCCCACTCTCCATAGTGTCGGCTCCATGTTTGTGCATCGGAATGTTCAGGTGAGCGCTGTTTGCAGCACATAGTGATTTTTTGTCAAGTTTTTCTGCCCTTGCTGTATATAGCTGCCCGGAAAACAAGAGAATGTGGTGTTTTATTGTGATCTTATGAGTCTAGATTTATGCACATAATAGCATATACACGGAATGCACTTCCTTCACAATACACCCGCACATGCATAGGCATTGCAAACCGGCTGAAGACGAGGTGGGTTCATTTAATCTACACCAATTAAAAGTGAACTTCATTATCCATTCTTAAAAGTTAGCATACATATATTGTTTTTTTGCCTTTGCACCTAACTAAACATCTAATTAAATACCAAGAGCCTTTCTGGTATAGGGAGTCACATTATCAAGTACAAGATGGAGGAATCATATGTGCTAAGTGAATTTAAGGATGATACAACAGATTTTTACAATGATATAGTACACACCTTGGACAGTTTGTTCTTTGAGATGGACACCTTAAGGAAAAAAGATATCAAGTTAGATCTTGACATCAGATCATTTTTACTATACAGACATAAAAAGCGCATCCCAAGGAGGTTGCGTATTAGGAAATTTCCATTGTTTGTTGTATCAGATACAGATTTCATAACAAAATGGAACACAGTATAGATACATGTTCATTTGCACTAATTGACCTATTAATTAATTACAAAAAAACAGCAAAGGAGGGACATGCTAACAGAATTGAAGGATACACAAATAAAACTTAAGAATTACTAACAAGATACAGACTTCAAAAAATATGATAAACAATTTGAAGTTAAGATGAATACCTTCAAAAGGGAACTGTGGCAGTTAAATATCAAGAAAAATGAGTAGAGACAAGAAGGACTATGACTCAAAACAGGTATACAAATGGACACAAGAGGATTACTCAAGAAATGGCTATAAACAAAATTCAAAGAACAGGAATAAAGAATCAAACTGGAAATAGTATAAAAAAGGGAAAACCATAACGTTTTCAGACACTGAAAACGAATGTGATTCGTCAGATGGAGATGTATGTGAGGAAGAAGCTAAAGCAGTAGTATTACAACAAGAGGATGACATTCAATATCCTGATATTCCCACTGTACAGTCAAAAAAATGAGGAGCGAAAGGACAGTACATGTAGGCAGAAGAAAAAAACACATAGAGGGAGAAAAGGGGGGTGCAAAAAATACCAAAGAACAACAGAGGGACAGTACAAGAGCATCACAGAGATCTTATGTAACCAGGTCACAGAAAGTGACAAAGAAATATGCATAGATAAAAACGTGATTAATCTGTCTTTCTGTTACCCTTACCCCCATACAGGTGAATGTTCTCTCTAAAGGTCTAAATTTTGTGCCCTCTCATTATTTTCAATATGTTTGAAACTATCTTAGACATCAACAGGTTTGCTAGGAATATTACATTACAAAAGCATTTTTTTTGCTAATGATGAGGAATGAGGAGGATGAGGAGGAGAAAGGAATATTTCACTTAAACACATTAAGAATAAAAAGCACATTTTACACCAATACATACATGTTCCAAAGTTTTAGATGTCTTTCAAAAAACAACAGAAACCAAACTCAGGGCTTTAAATGAATCTATTTTCAGTAAAACTAAAAAACATCACACAAATTTAACACCGAAGGAAAAATCTGCCCTTAGGGAATTATCTAATAATGAGAATATCATATAAGGCAATCAGACAAAGGAGGGAACGTAGTGGTCCTTAATAGGTCAGAATATGTAAGAGGGCTAGAAAGACAATTAGGGGATAAAAATATATATGTAAAACTAACAGAAAATCCCACCAATAAGTTTTGGAAAGAAATCATTGATATTGTTAGATATGCACGATACAACAATATCATAACACAGTTAACTGAAGAGAAACTAATAGTTCAACATCCTGTCACTCCGATTTTCCATCATTTCCCCAAAAATCCACAAAAATCCCTCATGCCCACCAGGGAGACCGATTATTGCTGGAATCGGTTCACTAAACGAAGCGTTATCAGAACTTGTAGAAACATTTTTGCAGCCACTTGTGTCTCAGTTGCCTAGTTATATACAGGACACTACATCATTTATTAATAGAATTGGTGGCCTCAGATAGGAATCCAATTATAGGTTAATGGTTGTAGATGTTACCTCACTCTACACTTCTATAGATCATCAGAAGGGTATTATAGCCATAGAGTTCTTCATAGACACTTTCTGCAATTTTGGACCCGGCAACTAAGATTTTTCTTCTTAGGGCTATTGAATTTTTATTGACACATAGTTTTTTTATGTTCCAGACAGAGTTCTATCTCCAAAGATGTGGGACAGCAATGGGGACCAAGTTTGCCCCCTCCTATACCAACCTGTTCATGGGTTGGTGAGAGCTGTCCCACATCTTTGGGGATGGAAATCCCTTTAAGGAAAAGATAATACAATATTATCGCTACATTGATGACCTCTTCTTCATCCTGGCCTGTGATAAACTGGAGGCGGATCAGTTCTGCAACTATCTGAACTGCAATAAATGCGGGATTGAATTTATAGGTAAACACAGCACTGAAAGTGTTTCCTGGATTTCACCGTCCGGGGAGGTAAGGAAGGTCAATCTGTAGAAACTAAAATGTACAGGAAAGACACGGCTGGCAATACATTGCTCAAATATGAGTCCTGTCATCCAAGACACGTGCTAAAAGGTATCCCCAAAGGGGAGTATATACGTATTAAGAGAAATTGTACGAATGAATAGTGATGTCGCGAACCTAAAAATTTCGGTTTGCAAACGGCGGACTCGAACTTCCACAACTGTTCGCGAACGGTGCGAACCGGGCAAACTGCCATTGACTTCAATAGGCAGGCGAACTTTAAAACCAACAGGGACTTTTTCTGGCCACAATAGTGATGGAAATGTTGTTTCAAGGGGACTAACACCTGGACTGTGGCATGCCGGAGGGGGATCCATGGCAAAACTCCCATAGAAAATTACATAGTTAATGCAGAGTCTGGTTTTAAGCCATAAAGGGGATAAATCACCTAACATTCCTAAATTGTTTGGAATAATGTGCTTTAAAACATCAGGTATGATGTTGTATCAATCAGGTAGTGTAAGGGTTACGCCCGCTTCACAGTGACAGACCAAACTCCCCGTTTAAAGGTACAGTCTACACCAGAATTTTTATTGTTTTAAAAGATAGATAATCCTTTATTACCCATTTCCCAGTTTTGCATAACTAACACATTTATAATAATATACTTTTAACCTCTGTGATTATCTTGTATCTAAGCCTCTGCAAACTGCCCCTTTTTTCAGTTCTTTTTGACAGACTTGCAGTCTATCCAATCAGTGCCTGCTCCCAGATAACTTCTCGTGCACGAGCACAGTGTTATCTATATGAAATACGTGAACTAACACCCTCTAGTGGTGAAAAACTGTTCAAATGCAATCTGAAAGAGGTGGGCTTCCAGGTCTAAGAAATTAGCATATGAACCTCCTAGGTTAAGCTTTCAACTAAGAATACCAAGAGAACAAAGCAAAATTGGTGATAAAAGTAAATTGGAAAATATTTTAAAATTACATGCTCTATCCTGAAAGTTTATTTTGGCCTAGAGTGTCCCTTTAACGCACCGCAAACAACCGCAAACAGTCCATTTGCACAACCGCAAACTCCCCATTTGCACAAGGTTGGATACCAAGCTAGCCATGTCCCGTTCCTTGTCCTCACTGATGTCATTGAAGGTCTCTTCCTCCACCCAGCCACGTACAACACCAAGGGTCCCTGAAAGGTGACAACAAGCCCCCTGGGATGCCTGCTGTGTTTGGTCTTCCACCTCCTCAAAGCCACCTTCCTCCTCTGACTCCTCTTCTTCAGACTCCTCTCTCTGCGTTGCCTCTCTCTGCGTTACTATAAGGTGTGTTAATTAAGTAGTACTATTCCTATCAGTTTAATCCCTGTGGTGTCCCCTATCAGGGGACGTGTATATTATATGGATTTTAGGAACCGGGAGATGGTAAAAGATGCTTGGTCGGTCCTCCTACTTCAAATTTGGGGCACTGCGCGTGCAATCTACTGTGCCACCAGATAGGAGGTGGTGTGTTAAGTATTACTATTCTTATCAGTTTAATCCTGTTAAGTGCCTTTTTTTTGGTTTGGATTTTGGTTGTAGCAGCGGCCATAAAAATTGATGTTTGTTTCCCAGGCAGAAAGTTCCCTAAAACATTACGGCTTGAACCCTAGTTGGTGGCGGATAAGTCACGCAAGTCATCCGGCATTAGTGATGTCGCGAACTTAAAATTTTTCGGGTTCGTGAACGGCGGACTCGAACTTCCGGTATTGTTCGCGAACCCGCGAACCGCCATTGAATTCAATAGGCAGGCGAACTTTAAAACCTACAAGGACTCTTTCTGGCCACAATAGTGATGGAAAAGTTGTTTCAAGGTTACTAACACCTGGACTGTGGCATGCTGGAGGGGGATCCCTGGCAAAACTCCCATGTAAAATTACATAGTTTAAGCAGAGTCTGCTTTTAACCCATAAAGGGCCTAAATCACCTAACATTCCCAAATTGTTTGCAATAACGTGCTTTAAAACATCAGTAATGATGTCGTATCTATCAGGTAGTGTAAGGGTTACGGACGCATCACAGTGACAGAGCAAACTCCAAGTGTAACGCACTGCAATCAACCGCAAACAGTCCACTTGCAGAATCACGAGATAGGTAGATTTGATAGATAGATACATAAATTACATAGCTCAATCGATGCAATATACATATGATCGATACACTGTACATTGCTCAATAGATGCAATATACATTTGATAGATACGAATTACATCGATCAATAGATGCAATATACATTTGATAGATACGAATGTTATCGAATCAAAGATGCAATATACATTTTATAGATACGAATGACATCAACCAAAATATGTAATATACATTTTATAGATACGAATTACATCGATCAAAAGATGAAATCTACATTTGATCGATACGTTTGATAGTTCGATCGATTTGATAAATAAATAAATCGATTTGAAATATATATAATTTCCCTGACAGAGTATAACAATAAGACATGTGGTCTGTGACCCGTTGTGTGTAAAGTAGTACTATTCTTAACATTTTACTACAACCTGTTACTCCCCCTATCGGTTGAGGTCTATATGGCCTTCAATTTTGGAACCGGGAGATGGAAGAAGATGATTGTTCTGTCCTCCTACTTCAAATTTGTCAGAAACACAAGTGGCTGTCTCAAAACAGTCCGGACAGAAGATAGATCGATCGATAGGATAGATAGATATACATAGATTGATAGTTAGATACAATCAATAGAAGAAAAATAGATAGATTTTTTAGATATATAATTACCCTGATAAAGTCTAATAATTAAACAAGCGGTCTTGGACCCATGGTAACTAGGTTGTGTTAAGTATTACTCTTCTTAGCATTTTAATACCTGTTACTCACCCTATCGTGGGAGGTCTATACGTCCTGCATGATTACCCATACAAAATATAATAAGACATCTGCTCTGTGTCTGTGACCCATGGTAACTAGGTTGTGTTAATTAGTACTGTTCTTAGCATTTTAATACCTGTTACACCCTTTTGGGGGAGGTCTATATGGCCTGCATGATTACCCTGACAAAGTATAATAACAAGACACGCGGTGTGGGACCCATGGTAACTAGCTTGTGTTAATTAGTACTGTTCTTAGCATTTTAATACCTGTTACTCACCCTATCTGGGGAGGTCTATATGGCCTGCATGATTACCCTTACAAAATAGAATAACAAGACATGCGGTCTGGCACCCATGGTAACTAGGTTGTGTAAAGTAGTACTCTTCTTAGCATTTTAATACGTGTTACTCACCCTATCGGGGAGGTCTATATGGCCTGCATGATTACCCTAACAAAATATAATAATAAGACATATGCTCTAGGACCCATGGTAACTTTGTGTTAAGTAGTACTGTTCTTAGCATTTCAATACCTGTTACTCACCCTATTGGTGGAGTTCTATATGGCCTGCATGATTACCCTTACAAAATATAATAACAAAACATATGCTCTGGGACCCATGATAACTAACTAGGTTGTGTTAAGTAGTACTGTTCTTAGCAGTTTAATACCTGTTACAACACCGAATGGTGGCAGGTCTATCTGGCCTTCATGATTAGCCGCACCCAAACCCCAAAAAAAAAGCCAAGCTGTCTTAGACTAACACCCATGGCTAACTCGGTTGTTTCAAGTAGTACTATTCTTAGCACTTTCATCTCATCATCCCTTTTACTTCCAGGACTCTCGGTGGTGGCCTACATGGCCATCATGATTAGCCAAACCAAATACTACAATCCAACCTTGGCTCAGTCTTCATAAGGCCCTTCATTGGCTGTATTTTGGTAGTTCTGTTCTTATTAGTTTAATAGATGATACAACACTGAATGGTGGCAGCTCTATATGGCCTGCATGATTAGCCGCACCCAAAACAAAAATAAAGCCAAGCGGTCTTGG
The DNA here is from genome assembly GCF_027579735.1 of Bombina bombina. Lineage (NCBI taxonomy): Eukaryota > Metazoa > Chordata > Amphibia > Anura > Bombinatoridae > Bombina > Bombina bombina. The sequence goes on from NC_069504.1 coordinate 586,619,036, forward strand.
ATTAACACCCATGGCTAACTCGGTTGTTTCAAGTAGTACTATTCTTAGCACTTTCATCTCATCATCCCTTTTACTTCCAGGACTCTCGGTGGTGGTCTTCATGGCCATCATGATTAGCCTAACCAAATACTACAATCCAACCTTGGCTCAGTCTTCATAAGGCCCTTCATTGGCTGTATTTTGGTAGTACTGTTCTTATTAGTTTAATAGCTGATACAACACCAAATGGTGGCAGCTCTATATGGCCTGCATGATTAGCCGCACCCAAAACAAAAATAAAGCCAAGAGGTCTTGGATTAACACCCATGGCTAACTCGGTTGTTTCAAGTAGTACTATTCTTAGCACTTTCATCTCATCATCCCTTTTACTTCCAGGACTCTCGGTGGTGGTCTACATGACCATCATGCTTAGCCAAACCAAATACTACAATACAACCTTGGCTCAGTCTTCATAAGGCCCTTCATTGGCTGTATATTGGTAGTACTGTTCTTATTAGTTTAATAGCTGATACAACACCGAATGGTGGCAGCTCTATATGGCCTGCATGATTAGCCGCACCCAAAACAAAAATAAAGCCAAGAGGTCTTGGATTAACACCCATGGCTAACTCGGTTGTTTCAAGTAGTACTATTCTTAGCACTTTCATCTCAACATCCCTTTTACTTCCAGGACTCTCGGTGGTGGTCTACATGGCCATCATGATTAGCCAAACCAAATACTACAATACAACCTTGGCTCAGTCTTCATAAGGCCCTTCATTGGCTGTATTTTGGTAGCACTGTTCTTATTAGTTTAATAGCTGATACAACACCAAATGGTGGCAGCTCTATATGGCCTGCATGATTAGCCGCACCCAAAACAAAAATAAAGCCAAGAGGTCTTGGATTAACACCCATGGCTAACTCGGTTGTTTCAAGTAGTACTATTCTTAGCACTTTCATCTCATCATCCCTTTTACTTCCAGGACTCTCGGTGGTGGTCTACATGGCCATCATGATTAGCCAAACCAAATACTACAATCCAACCTTGGCTCAGTCTTCATAAGGCCCTTCATTAGCTGTATTTTGGTAGTTCTGTTCTTATTAGTTTAATAGATGATACAACACCGAATGGTGGCAGCTCTATATGGCCTGCATGATTAGCCGCACCCAAAGTCCAAAAAAAGCCAAGCGGTCTTGCACTAACACCCATGGCTAACTCTTTGTTTTCAAGTTGTACTATTCTTAGCACTTTCATCTCATCCCTTACTTCCATGCCTCTCGGGGGTGGTCTACATGGCCATCATGATTACCCTCACCAAAATATAACAATACGTGCGTGCAGGGAACCATGGTAAGGTTACTTCCTTTTCGAAAAATCAAGTATAACAGTTGCAGGCAGAGGTTCTAACCCTGCATTATGGCTGCACCTCTCCCTAAAAGAGGCATGCGTTACAGAGTCTGTGGGCATGTATGCAAAGAGCTGGCCTGCCTAAAAGGAGCAGCAAGGCAGTACAGGTCGTTCTTCTTCAGCCGTTTTATACGCTGTCCCACGGCCACGACTCTCAACAGCCACAACAGAATCAAACACCACATATGCCATCCTTTTGAACAATAGAGTACAGGTATGGCATTGATTTTAGTTACACAGCGATATTTATTATGAACCGTGAAATTGAAAACAAAAACAGGATTGGACACCCAGTACAGTACAGGTCGTTCTCCTTCGGCCTTTTTAGAAGAGTGTTCCGGACCCTCAAGATCAACAACAGCAGGAAAGAGGACATATGGCATCCTTTTGAACAATAGATGACAGGTAAGGCATTGATTTATAAACCCATAGATAATTTTTTTGCAACTATGAAATAAAAAAAAACATTGATTGGACACCCAGTACACTTCTTTCTCCTTAGGCCTTTTTATAAGAGGGTCCTGGAGTCTCAACAGAAACAACAGCATGAAAGAGGACATATGGCATCCTTTTAAACAATTGATTACAGTTAAGGCATTGATTTTAGAATCCCTGAGATAATTTATATGAACAGGGAAATAGAAAAACAAATTGATTGGACACCCAGTACACTTCTTTATCCTTAGGCCTTTTTATAAGAGGGTCCCAGATCCTCAACCGAAACAGCAGCATGAAAGAGGACATATGGCATCCTTTTGAACAATTAATTACAGGTAAGGCATTGATTTAATAATCCATGAGATCATTTATATGAACTGGGAAATAGAAAAAAACATTGATTGGACACCCAGTACACTTCTTTATCCTTAGGCCTTTTTATAAGAGGGTCCCGGAGCCTCAACAGAAACAACAGCATGAAAGAGGACATATGGCATCCTTTTCAACAATTAATTACAGGTAAGGCATTGATTTAAGAATCCCTGAGATAATTTATATGAACCGGGAAATAGAAAAAAACATTGATTGGACACCCAGTACACTTCTTTATCCTTAGGCCTTTTTATAAGAGGGTCCCGGAGCCTCAACCGAAACAACAGCATGAAAGAGGACATATGGCATCCTTTTGAACAATTAATTACAGGTAAGGCATTGATTTAAGAATCCCTGAGATAATTTATATGAACCGGGAAATAGAAAAAAACATTGATTGGACACCCAGTACACTTCTTTATCCTTAGGCCTTTTTATAAGAGGGTCCCGGAGCCTCAACAGAAACAACAGCATGAAATAGGACATATGGCATCCTTTTGAACAATTAATTACAGGTAAGGCATTGATTTAAGAATCCCTGAGATAATTTATATGAACCATGAAATCTAAAAAAACATTGATTAGACACTTATTTATCCTTAGGCCTTTTTATAAGAGGGTCCCGGAGCCTCAACAAAACCAGCAGCAGGAAAGAGGACATATGGCATCCTTTTGAATAATAGATTACAGGAAAGGCATTGATTTTAGAAACCCAGCGATAATTAGTTGCAACCGGGAAATCTAAAAAAACATTGATTAGACACCCAGTACACTTCTTTATCCTTAGGCCTTTTTATAAGAGGGTCCCGGAGCCTCAACAGAAACAACAGCATGAAAGAGGACATATGGCATCCTTTTCAACAATTAATTACAGGTAAGGCATTGATTTAAGAATCCCTGAGATAATTTATATGAACCGGGAAATAGAAAAAAACATTGATTGGACACCCAGTACACTTCTTTATCCTTAGGCCTTTTTATAAGAGGGTCCCGGAGCCTCAACCGAAACAACAGCATGAAAGAGGACATATGGCATCCTTTTGAACAATTAATTACAGGTAAGGCATTGATTTAAGAATCCCTGAGATAATTTATATGAACCGGGAAATAGAAAAAAACATTGATTGGACACCCAGTACACTTCTTTATCCTTAGGCCTTTTTATAAGAGGGTCCCGGAGCCTCAACAGAAACAACAGCATGAAATAGGACATATGGCATCCTTTTGAACAATTAATTACAGGTAAGGCATTGATTTAAGAATCCCTGAGATAATTTATATGAACCATGAAATCTAAAAAAACATTGATTAGACACTTATTTATCCTTAGGCCTTTTTATAAGAGGGTCCCGGAGCCTCAACAAAACCAGCAGCAGGAAAGAGGACATATGGCATCCTTTTGAATAATAGATTACAGGAAAGGCATTGATTTTAGAAACCCAGCGATAATTAGTTGCAACCGGGAAATCTAAAAAAACATTGATTAGACACCCAGTACACTTATTTATCCTTAGGCCTTTTTAGCAGAGGCTCCAAGACCCTCAACAAAACCAGCAGCAGGAAAGAGGACATATGGCATCCTTTTGATTAATAGATTACAGGAAAGGCATTGATTTTAGAAACCCAGGGATAATTTGTTGCAACCGTGAAATCTAAAAAAACATTGATTAGACACCCAGTACACTTATTTATCCTTAGGCCTTTTTAGCAGAGGCTCCAAGACCCTCAACAAAACCAGCAGCAGGAAAGAGGACATATGGCATCCTTTTGAAAATTAGATTACAGGAAAGGCATTGATTTTAGAAACCCGGAGATAATTTGTTGCAACCGGGAATTTGAATCAAACAAATGATTCGATGGACACCCAGTACACTTCTTTGTCCTTAGGCCTTTTTATAAGAGGGTCCAGGACCTTCAAACAAAACACCAGAAGGAAAGAGGACATATGGCATCCTTTTGAACAATAGAGTACAGGTACAGCATTGATTTTACAAACCCAGAGATAATTTTGGGCAAATGGGAAATAGAAAAAAACATTGAGTGGACACCCAGTACACTTCTTTCTCCTTAGGCCTTTTTATAAGAGGGTCCTGGACCCTCAAACAAAACACCAGCAGGAAAGAGGACGTATGGCATCCTTTTGAACAATAGAGTACAGGTACAGTATTGATTTTACAAACCCAGAGATAATTTTGGGCAAATGGGAAATAGAAAAAAACATTGAGTGGACACCCAGTACACCTCTTTCTCCTTAGGCCTTTTTATAAGAGGGTCCAGGACCCTCAAACAAAACACCAGCAGGAAAGAGGACATATGGCATCCTTTTGAACAATAGAGTACAGTTACAGCATTGATTTTACAAACCCAGAGATAATTTTGGGCAAATGGGAAATAGAAAAAAACATTGAGTGGACACCCAGTACACCTCTTTCTCCTTAGGCCTTTTTAAAAAAGGGTCCTGGACCCTCAAACAAAACACCAGCAGGAAAGAGGACATATGGCATCCTTTTGAACAATAGAGTACAGGTACAGCATTGATTTTACAAACCCAAAAATAATTTTGGGCTAATGGGAAATAGAAAAATACATTGAGTGGACACCCAGTACACTTCTTTCTCCTTAGGCCTTTTTATAAGAGGGTCCAGGACCCTAAAAAAAAAACACCAGCAGGAAAGAGAACATATGGCATCCTTTTGAACAATAGAGTACTGGTATGGCATTGATTTTAGAAACCCACAGATAATTGTTTGGAAAAGTGAAATTGCTCAAAAAACCATGCTTGGACACCCACTCCAGGTCGTTCTCCTTCAGCCTTTTTATAAGAGGGTCCAGCACCCTCAACAGAAACAACTGCAGGAAACACCACCACATATGCCATCCTTTTGCACAAGCGAGTACAGGTATGGCATCCATTTTAGAAACCCGGAGATAATTGAGAGGAACCGGGAACATTTTTCTAAAAATTTGCTGGGGCACCCATTACAGGTCGTTCTCCTTCAGCCTTTTTATACCATGGGCCACGACCCGCAACAGGCACAACAGCATGAAACACCACATATGCCACCCTTTTGCACAATAGAGTACAGGTATGGCACAGATGGAACACGAAGATAGTTTAGAGCAACCAAGAGACGGTCCTCCTCCTTCAAATTTGTGGCAATTCGCGTTCAATTTAATGGTCCACCAGATATGAGTGGTGTGCTAAGTTGTACTATTCGTAACAGTTGAATCACTGTTATGTGCCTTATTTTTTTTATTTCAGTTTTGTACCCACAGAGCAGCAGCAGAGGCCAGAAAAATTAGGAATGTACAAATGACTGAAAAATTTGGGTATTGTTGTAGCAACTGCTGTAGCAGCGGCCAGAAAAATTTATGTTTGTAAAACATTTATAAAGTGCCCTAAAAGCTTGTGGCTTGAACACTAGTTGTTGGCGGATAAGTCAAGCAAGTCCTCTGGCTTTATAACAAAAAAAAAAGGCCAGCCTGTGTACCAGTTGTAGCCCAAGCCAGCTCATCTCATCTCATCATCAGAAAAAGGAGAGAGGTGTGTGTATGTGCTGAACAGCTGTGGGGATGAGGAAAATCAGCGTATATATAATAATAAACTGTTATTTAGGGACATATAATAACTAATTCTATGTTAAAAAAATTGTGAATGCTCCTATATTTATATGGCATAAAAAATGTGATTAGGTATCAAAAAACAGTCTGGTGTTCAGATATAAATTATTTATTCTATTAAAAAGTTCACATAAAAGACATATAAGTGATACTATGACCGGTCATGTACATAAACATAAAATTTGTTTTTAAAAATGGCTGTTCACTGTTTGGAGACAACTCATTTAAAAGTATATAACACTTAAAAAAAGGTCTTGTTAGACTGTGCAAAGTGTTGATTTAAAAAATCCTAGAGTTCATGTTCTCATAAATGAAACCAATCTTTTAAAATCCACCTCTATTATATAAGTTTGTATGGGACTTGGTAAGTAGAAAAGTTCAGTTTTTGTATGGTTCCGTATATACAACCAAATATCAGAAGTAGAGCTGCATACAATCAATTTTTGTTGTTATTCATCTTATATACAATAGTCTTTTTAAAATAAAGGAATGTGATCCCTATCAACCACGCTGTAGGGCCGCTACACCTCTACAGTGCCTACCTGCTCCTTTCTCGAGCTGAATCCTCCATCTGGGTAAGGCACAGGTGTCCAGAGCGGCTCCTAACAGCTGGTGACGTCACGGATGCTTGGTGCGTCTCAAATGTAGATCCGGTTAGAAGGAAAACTCTGCGCAGAGTATTTAGAAGTAAAAAGGTAGTTCCAACGAATCCTTTACAATCCTAGATAGTGGTAGTATAATATCACTTTGTGATTGTCAGTCTAAGTCCGTCAACGCGTTTCGCCATGTACCATGGCTTTATCAAGATGGTTTAGGCTTGTACTCAGTTCCTTTATAAATATATAGTTCCTCTGTGATTGGTCTAAGTTGGATTGTTAATCCTTTAAGGACATCCCTTATTTAAGGTGGATTTAGCAAAAGGTGGATTTTTTAGTTTTCAGGTTCTTGCTTTGTACTTTGTAGAGCTGTCTCCTACTTTCATTGTATTTAATACAATGTATAAAAAAAATTCTTCTTAGAAGGATAATCTTATATACACAATTGGTTGTAGTATGAAACTATAAACTAAACTGCTCAATCATATGTAATATATTTTCTATAAGAAAATTAATTCTTAATGTGCACATAATATAGGCACATATTTTATGAATATTTTGTTTAAAACATTTAAAATGAGGCTAATTTAATATAAACATATCAAATATAGACAACTGAAGTCCCTTATGTTTATCTTTGTTAGAGCACTAAAGGTTTCTATTAGTATTAACAAAAAGTGTGTGCGAGTTAAAAATTATACAACTATATTGTTGTTAAACCGTTATTAACCCTATATATAAATACTTTATAATAGGTCCTATAATGCCCAGATATGGAATTAAGGAATTTCTTAAATAATGTCTGTTTGTAGGAGAGGACAGAGAAATATAGTTAAAATCTATACCTCTAACTCAAAGATAATAATATCTGTATGACTAAAACATGTATAACACATTGGTTCAGTTATTTATTGTTGTTATGTAAATGCAAATATTACATCATATTTCTGGTTATGCTTGTGAGGTTTCATCAATATCAATTCTGTTTATTAAAATACATTCCTCTAAAAAACTATTGTCTATGCTTGATAGATGAATAGATGATCATCAGTTAAAAAATCAATATAAATATTCAGGGAAGATGTTTTTTTATTATTTTAATGTTCAGGATACAATAAGATCTTAATGTATTGTGTAGTATAGTCTTACATTCTCACATTTGGCTTATCTAAATATATACAGGAGCTAATATTTAGTAAGGGATTACAAGATCAACAGTCTAGAATGAAAGGGTTTAAATCTAGTTCCGAATTTAATCCTTGTGGGAATAATGTTTGAAGTTCAAAAATAAACTCTGCTTCTTTTCTAAGGAGTAGTTGGTCAAAATTTCCTCCTCTCCAAGGTTTTGCGATCTTGCAAATGCCCCAATATTTGAGATCAATGCCCATCCAAATGCCCTTTTCAGGGCAATGGGGAGCTTATTTTTTTTAGTTAGGGTTTTATTTGGGGGGTTGGTTGTGTGGGTGGTGGGTTTTACTGTTGGGGTGGTTGTTTGTATTTTTTTACAGGTAAAAGAGCTGATTTCGGTGGGTCAATGCCCCGCAAAAGGCCCTTTTAAGGGCTATTGGCAGTTTAGTTAAGGCTAGGGTTTTTTATTTTGGGGGGGGGGGCTTTTTTATAGGGCTATTAGATTAGGTGTAATTAGTTTAAATATCTTGTAATTTGTTTTTATTTTGTGTAATTTAGTGTTTTTTTTGTAATATAGGTATTTGTATTTAATTTAGTAGGTTTTCTTTAGATTTATTTTAATTATATTTAAGTCGGGGGGTATTAGGGTTAGGGTTAGACTTAGGTTTAGGGGTTAATAACTTTAGTTTAGTGACAGCGACGTTGGGGGCGGCAGATTAGAGGTTAATAAATGTAGGTAGGTGGCGGCGATGTTAGGGACAGCCGATTAAGGGTTAATAATATTTAACTAGTGTTTGCGATGCAGGAGTGCAGCGGTTTAGGGGTTAATATGTTTATTATAGTGGCGGCGATGTCGGGAGCGGCTGATTAGGGGTTAATAATTTTATTATAGTGTTTGTGATGCGGGAGGGCCTCGGTTTAGGGGTTAATAGGTAGCTTATGGGTGTTAGTTTACTTTTTAGCACTTTAGTTATGAGTTTTATGCTACAGCTTTGTAGTGTAAAACTTATAACTACTGGCTTTAGAATGCGTTACGAATCTTGTGGGGTAGGCTGTGCCGCTCACTCTTTGGCCTAAAAAAAAAAGCATGTAATACCAGCGCAATGGAGGTCCCATTGAAAAAAAGACTACGAAAATTGTGTAAGTTCATTTGCGGTACGGCCAAAAAAGTGTGCGGGACAGCTGTACCTACAAGACTCATAATAGCAGTGGTAGTAAAAAAGCAGCGTTATGAGCCTTAACGCTGCTTTTTTACTCATAACGCAAAACTTGTAATCTAGCCGAGTGATTCCCAAAGAAAAGGTGTTATTCACCTAAGTACACAAAAGTGCACTGAAAATAGAGAAAGTACTGCTCCAACTATCTTCCTAACCGTATAACTAGCAAATGGACAATCCTAAAGTTATCCTAGCAAGGGCCAGATTACGAGTGGATTGCAAAATATCGCTTACGCAAACATAGGCCTAGATTTAGAGTTTGGCGTTAGCCGTGAAAACCAGCGTTAGAGGCTCCTAACGCTGGTTTTAGGCTACCTCCGGTATTTGGAGTCATTAAAAAAAGGGTCTAACGCTCACTTTTCAGCCGCGACTTTTCCATACCGCAGATCCCCTTACGTAAATTGCGTATCCTATCTTTTCAATGGGATTTTTCTAACTCCGGTATTTAGAGTCGTGTCTGAAGTGAGCGTTAGACATCTAACGACAAAACTCCAGCCGCAGGAAAAAAGTCAGTAGTTAAGAGCTTTCTGGGCTAACGCCGGCTCATAAAGCTCTTAACTACTGTACTCTAAAGTACACTAACACCCATAAACTACCTATGTACCCCTAAACTGAGGCCCCCCCCACATCGCCGCCACTCGATTACATTTTTTTAACCCCTAATCTGCCGACCGCCACCTACGTTATCCTTATGTACCCCTAATCTGCTGCCCCTAACACCGCCGGCCCCTATATTATATTTATTAACCCCTAATCTGCCCCCCACAACGTCGCCGCCAGCTACCTACACTTATTAACCCCTAATCTGCCGTCCGCACGCCGCCGCCAGCTATATTATCCCTATGTACCCCTAATCTGCTGCCCTAACATCGCCGACCCCTATATTATATTTATTAACCCCTAACCTGCCCTCCCTAACATCGCCGACACCTAACTTCAATTATTAACCCCTAATCTGCTGACCGAATCTCGCCGCTATTCTAATAAATGTATTAACCCCTAAAGCTAAGTCTAACCCTAACACTAACACCCCCCTAAGTTAAATATAATTTACATCTAACGAAATTAATTCACTCTTATTAAATAAATTATTCCTATTTAAAGCTAAATACTTACCTGTAAAATAAATCCTAATATAGCTACAACATAAATTACAATTATATTATAGCTATTTTAGGATTAATATTTATTTTACAGGTAACTTTGTATTTATTTTAACCAGGTACAATAGCTATTAAATAGTTAAGAACTATTTAATAGCTAAAATAGTTAAAATAATTACAAATTTACCTGTAAAATAAATCCTAACCTAAGTTACAATTAAACCTAATAGAAAAAAAGATAAAAGAAGGCGCCAACATAGTGCGGTTACCAATGGGATGGAACACGCTTAGTAAATAATACCAGGTACTCACAGGATGAAAGACACTTGAGAAGTGTCACAGGTGCCTCCTGGACTCTCAGAGTTGTCCAGCTAACTCCCACTCCACTGTGGTGGTAAGGTTCCGCTTGTCTCTACCGATTAGCGGAACCTTACCACCACAGTGGAGTGGGAGTTAGCTGGACAACTCTGAGAGTCCAGGAGGCACCTGTGACACTTCTCAAGTGTCTTTCATCCTGTGAGTACCTGGTATTATTTACTAAGCGTGTTCCATCCCATTGGTAACCGCACTATGTTGGCGCCTTCTTTTATCTTTTTTTCTATATAGTATCCACCCCTGGGTCACCAACAGGGATCTTTTGGAGAAGAGCCTGCCTACTGTGATTTGGACATTACGCCCATCATATATGTAACACTTTGAACTTTGATCATTGGGACTTTTTCACTATAATATTTTACAATTCTATCACATTGCTGTGTTCATTATTTACAGTGCCTTGCAGTTTTATCACCTTATTATTTTGGGGTGTTTGCTGCAAAGACACCACTATATTATGTTATCACTTTTAATATCTAAGAAGAATTTATTTGTTTCTTAAGAATTCATTTGTATCCTAATATAATTTGATTGGGGTATTTTTCTATAACGATTTGTATCGTATAGTTATATATTTAGATTTTTAACACTGTGATTGTGTCTCACTGTCATACAGACAGTGGATTTTCAGACCATTGGCGCACTAATTATACACTAGCACAATTAAACCTAACACTACACTATCAATAAATTAATTAAATACAATACCTAAAAATAACTACAATGAAATAAACTAACTAATGTACAAAAAATAAAAAAGAACTAAGTTACAAAAAATAAAAAAATATTTACAAACATAAGGAAAATCTTACAACAATTTTAAACTAATTACACCTACTCTAAGCCCCCTAATAAAATAACAAAGACCCCCAAAATAAAAAATGCCCTACCCTATTCTAAATTACTAAAGTTCAAAGCTCTTTTACCTTACCAGCCCTGAACAGGGCCCTTTGCTGGGCATGCCCCAAGAAGTTCAGCTCTTTTGCCTGGAAAAAAAAACATACAATACCCCCCCCCAACATTACAACCCACCACCCACATACCCCTAATTTAGCCCAAACCCCCCTTAAATAAACCTAACACTAAGCCCCTGAAGATCTTCCTACCTTGTCTTCACCTCACCGGGTATCACCGATCCGTCCTGGCTCCGATATCTTCATCCAACCCAAGCGGGGGCTAGACATCCACTGAAGAAGTCCATAAGAGGGTCCAAAGTCTTCATCCTATCCGGGAAGAAGAGTAGATCCGGACCGGCAACCATCATCTTCCAAGAGGCATCTTCTATCTTCATCCGATGAGGACCGGCTTCATCCTGAAGACCTCCACCGCGGACCCATCTTCATCCGGCGACGTCCAACTGAAGAATGACGGTTCCTTTAAATGACGTCATCCAAGATGGCGTCCCTCGAATTCCGATTGGCTGATAGGATTCTTTCAGCCAATCGGAATTAAGGTAGGAATATTCTGATTGGCTGATGGAATCAGCCAATCAGAATCAAGATCAATCCGATTGGCTGATCCAATCAGACAATCAGATTGAGCTCGCATTCTATTGGCTGATCAGAACAGCCAATAGAATGCAAGCTCAATCTGATTGGCTGATTGGTTCAGCCAATCGGATTGAACTTGATAGCCGATTGGAATTCGAGGGACGCCATCTTGGATGACGTCCCTTAAAGGAACCATCATTCTTCAGTTGGACGTCGCCAGATGAAGATGGGTCCGCGGTAGAGGTCTTCAGGATGGAGCCGGTCCTCATCGGATGAAGATAGAAGATGCCGCTTGGAAGATGATGGTTGCCGGTCCGGATCTACTCTTCTTCCCGGGTAGGATGAAGACTTTGGACCCTCTTCTGGACTTCTTCAGTGGATGTCTAGCCCCCGCTTGGGTTGGATGAAGATATCGGAGCCAGGACGGATTGGTGATACCCGGTGAGGTGAAGACAAGGTAGGACGATCTTCAGGGGCTTAGTGTTAGGTTTATTTAAGGGGGGTTTGGGTTAGATTAGGGGTATGTGGGTGGTGGGTTGTAATGTTGGGGGCGGGTATTGTATGTTTTTTTTTACAGGCAAAAGAGCTGAACTTCTTGGGGCATGCCCCGCAAAGGGCCCTGTTCAGGGCTGGTAAGGTAAAAGAGCTTTGAACTTTAGTAATTTAGAATAGGGTAGGGCATTTTTTATTTTGGGGGGCTTTGTTATTTTATTAGGGGGCTTAGAGTAGGTGTAATTAGTTTAAAATTGTTGTAAGATTTTCCTTATGTTTGTAAATATTTTTTTATTTTTTGTAACTGTTCTTATTTATTTTTTGTACTTTAGTTAGTTTATTTCATTGTAGTTATTTGTAGGAATTGTATTTAATTTATTTATTGATAGTGTAGTGTTAGGTTTAATTGTAGATAATTATAGGTATTTTATTTAATTTATTTATTGATAGTGTAGTGTTAGGTTTAATTGTAGGTAATTGTAGATATTTTATTTAATTAATTTAATGATAGTGTAGTGTTAGGTTTAATTGTAACTTAGGTTAGGATTTATTTTACAGGTAATTTTGTAATTATTTTAACTAGGTAACTATTACATAGTTCTTAACTATTTAATAGCTATTGTACCTGGTTAAAATAATTACAAAGTTACCTGTAAAATAAATATTAATCCTAAAATAGCTATAATATAATTATAATTTATATTGTAGCTATATTAGGATTTATTTTACAGGTAAGTATTTAGCTTTAAATAGGAATAATTTATTTAATAAGAGATTATTAATTTCGTTAGATGTAAATTATATTTAATTTAGGGGGGTGTTAGTGTTAGGGTTAGACTTAGCTTTAGGGGTTAATACATTTATTAGAATAGCGGTGAGCTCCAGTCGGCAGATTAGGGGTTAATAATTGAAGTTAGGTGTCGGCGATGTTAGGGAGGGCAGATTAGGGGTTAATACTATTTATTATAGGGTTAGTGAGGCGGATTAGGGGTTAATAACTTTATTATAGTAGCGCACAGGTCCGCTCGGCAGATTAGGGGTTAATAAGTGTAGGCAGGTGGAGGCGACGTTGTGGGGGGCAGATTAGGGGTTAATAAATATAATATAGGGGTCGGCTGTGTTAGGGACAGCAGATTAGGGGTACATATCGATAATGTAAGTAGCGGCGGTTTACGGAGCTGCATATTAGGGGTTAATAATAATATGCAGGGGTCAGCGATAGCGGGGGCGGCAGAATATGGGTTAATAAGTGTAAGGTTAGGGGTGTTTAGACTCGGGGTACATGTTAGAGTGTTAGGTGCAGACGTAGGAAGTGTTTCCCCATAGCAAACAATGGGGCTGCGTTAGGAGCTGAACGCGGCTTTTTTGCAGGTGTTAGGTTTTTTTTCAGCTCAAACAGCCCCATTGTTTTCTATGGGGGAATCGTGCACGAGCACGTTTTTGAGGCTGGCCGCTTGCATAAGCAACTCTGGTATCGAGAGTTGAAGCTGCGTTAAATATGCTCTACGCTCCTTTTTTGGAGCCTAACGCAGCCTTTATGTGGACTCTCAATACCAGAGTTATTTTTATGGTGCGGCCAGAAAAAAGCCGGCGTTAGCTTTTCGGGTCATTACCGACAAAACTCTAAATCTAGCCGATAATATTTGCGCTCTACACAGTAATACCAGCGCATGCAAATGCAAGCAAATTACCTCGCGTCCGCATAGCTTTGTGCTCATGAAAGTGTGCTTCCATAGGCTCCAATAGAACCTAGCACAGCATAGTGGAGTGATGGGCAACAAATTAAAATATATATGTATATGTATGAATATATACATATATATTTATGTGTTTATATGTTTATATACAGATATTAACACATAAATATATATGTATATATAGAGAACACACAGTTCCCCATAGACCGCAATGTAAATGCACTTTTCAGTCCTGTTTTTTTTCTAACACCCCAGATCCGCTCACTTTAACTCCTCATAACTGCCTAAAGCAGTTATTATTTAAAAGAATAAATATGCTACTCATTTTTTATTTTAATAAACTACACTGATCTCTGGTTAATTTTTGGAGCTGGTTAGTTTTCGCGTGCCCAAATTATTTATCACTGGCGAATTAGCGCTCCACTTGTAATCTAGCCCAAAATAAGTAATCCATTATTATAAATTTGTCGATTTCAAAACAGCACATAAACAAATGACACAATAAAAACACTTTAAAAATTGACACCATCTTATGCATTTTATATATTCAGTCCTTTAAAAGTTCATAATCCGTTTGGTAAATGATCCAGTCATTGGAAAGAGACTGTAAAAGAACAGAGAGGGGATCCAATCCAGCAAGAGTGATAGCATTATGTAATGAAACAAAATCCGCACTCACTCACTCATAAGACTGATCAGATCCTCCGTAGTGCTTCAGCCGGCGTGTGTCACCTAAAGTATTTGGTAAGGCTCCTATGCTTGGATATCTGGAGTGATGAAAATGTGGTTTCTCTATTGACACCTAGAGCCGAACTAAAAGTAACTGGAGGAGTGATTCGGTAGGAGCTATTAACAGAGGATCTGAGCAGTCTTTAATAAAGGCACTATTGCACGTAAGGAAGTAGTGGTGGTGTTTAGGACAAAGTTGGCAACCAGCAAATCGATTGTCACCTGATCTAAAAGCTTGTGCTGCTACATATGTTCTACAGAAACAACTTCGATAGTGTTAAACAGATGTAAAGTATTTTTTCATAAATTGTCATAATATTTATCAACAAATCAGAACTGCATTGTCTAACAATTAAGGCTAGATTACGAGTGGAGCAAATGTGCGCTGGTATTTAAAGTCCCCTGCAATGCGAAAGTGAGCGTGCATTTGCATTGCATGGAAGCGCATTGAAGGGGGTAAGTCCCGCAGCAATGGACAGCATATTTAAATATATATATATACAAAACACAGGTGGGGTCAGCACTCTCAGGCCGGACCGGGTACACATCCTATGACCCTGTAACATGCACCGCCCTGGGTGCAAAACAGCAATCTCAGAAAGCTGCTCTGTCAGACGAGTCACAGGCAGTTAACCCCAGACAGGCCTGGGTGCAAGGCCCAAACAGGGAAAATTACCAAAAAAATAATACATTAATATAGCAAACAGAGAAAGTCTAGCACTCACTCACAAGCTCTCAACTAAGATAAAAAGCAGCAATGGAAGAGTTAGTTACCGCATCTGACCAAATGGGCAAAACCCAGGTACCTCGTCAAGGTCTCTTCCAAAAAACCTGGGTCCCTAAACAGCCACACAATGCAGGCTCACGTTCAAACAACTGTGAAAAAATGGAGGGTGCGCAGGCTTATGTAATCTCCCCAAACATATACAAAACACGGGTGGGGTCAGCACTCTCAGGACGGACCGGGTACGCATCCTATGACCCTGTAACATGCACAGCCCTGGGTGCAAAACAGCACTCTCAGGAAGCTGTACTGTCACCAGAGTAAGGTTGCCACCTCAGCCATGTTTTCCTGGACACTTATGAGTTACACATGGTGCAGGGTGTGCAGGGAGGAACGTGTATTGTGTTTCTGGACAGCACTACTCATATTCCTCCCTGCACACCCTGCAGTATGTGTAACTTATAAGTGTTCTGTATTTTAAGGGACGGGTGGCAACCCTACACCAGAGTCACAGGCAGTTAACCCCAGACAGGCCTGGGTGCAAGGCCCAAACAGGGAAAATTACAAAAAAATAATACATTAATATAGCAAACAGAGAAATAAATGTTGTCCTATATGTTTTAAAAGAAATTAAACTGGTCATTTTGTAGAAAAATTAACATGGCTTTGCAAATAAAGTGCAATCCAGGAATACATCCCCGTCAACCCATCTTGAGTATATTTACCTGGTCTGACCAAAGATACTTATGTAGAGTAGGTGTTTGACTTATATTTACAGTGTTCTAGGTCTAAGCAACATTTAGGGGCCATAAACATGCAAAAACCTGCAACTGTCCTTTCTACTTTAAATGAGATTAACACAGCCAAGCCTCGTCACAGACGTTTCTGACTTAGCTAAGTGTGTGCAAGGGTTAACAAAGTACTCTCTAGTCTCTACTAGCCCTAAAAAATGTCAAAGACACACATCACCACACATACTAAATTATATCTGCTTTATGAGAAACACTATGGAAAACCCAGACTAATTGATTAAAAACCCCAAATGCAATTTGGGAAAAAAGTCAATCTCAAAACAGATTGCTGTTGCTAACAGTCACTTTGGTAACATGGTTCAAATATTAGACAAAAGCAAAACTTAATAAAGGAATATTTATTATGAGCAAAAAATAGAAAAGAGTAAAATAAGTCAGAATTGTTAAGGGTGTGCTTTCTATTCTCACTGTATCAAGAATAATCTTGTATTAAATTTGATATATTCTATAGTGTCTGGAATGCTATTATTGATGAGTATTTTGTTAAACCTATTTACATTCAACTTTTACCTAAGAGATTTATAAGAGTCTGAATATAGCAATAAACTCAGTTCAGCAAAGAAAATAAATTGCCTCTGATCAATAAAAATGATTGAAGCTTGAGTTTTTATATATTATTCACCAGACTTTACTGAAAGAATGTATGTCTACTTAAAGAAATTCTCTTTTTTACTGAAATACAAGAAAATATTCTCTCTCTCTCTCTCTCTCTCTCTCTCTCTCTCTCTCTCTCTCTCTCTCTCTCTCTCTCTCTCTCTCTCTCTCTCTCTCTCCTTAAAATTATTTTAAAGCTACTTCTGGTGACATCTCTACACTGTCAGAAAAAAATGTGCACCTTGTGTACCTTTAGGGGTACAACAGCTTGTCACTAGGGTCGTACCCTCAAAGGTATACCTGCTGTACCCTTTAACATGGGTACAAATTGGTATCCTTGCAGATTGTACCTTTCAAAGGCAACTATGTACCTTTGGTGACTAGATTGGACCTCAATGCTATGGTACCATAATGTATCCTTAAAAATGTTGCAAATTTGGCCTTTTAAGGGTACTGCCCCAGTGACAAGACCTTTGTTCCTCATGATGGCAATATTGTACTCAACACAATAAATTTTAAATGCTGTTTCATCAAATTTATTATATAACATACTAATATGCATTTAGACAATATTACAATAGCCACACTGCAGTGTGATAACTTTGGATAGAGTAGCCAAATAGCAGGTCCAAAGATGGCTACAGGAATACCTGAAAGAACCAGGCCAAACAACCAGTTCCAAAAGGAAATACTTGAACTATTTTATTTCACTCTGTACTAGACTCTAACAACACCCCATATAAGTTAGGGTGACACGCCACATAAAAGGTAAATATATAGAAAACATATAGAAAACAGCATAATAATAAAATATAACTCAAACGAAAGGAAGGGCGATTCAGGGGAACGATAAACAATAAAACTCACAACCAAACATTGGATTGTAACTCTATGCAAAATATATGCAAATTAGTCTATTTCCGCAGTGTTGCACATGTCAAGGAACTTTCAACCAATAGATGGTGCTATGACGTGTTACACAATGTCCATGTATGTGACTGGGGAACGGTTATAATTTTTTTTTTTTTTTTTTTTTTTTAAAACAGGTTCTTAAACAGCTCTTGTTCATTTTATAGAATTTGAAACAAAAATGTTTCTTTGTTAATATATTTGCTTTATATGTAAGGGTTATCATCTTGATGCTCTAAATATAAACATTAAAATGTTAAGTGCTTGTGTGCTATTTAGAACCAGCAACACAGTGTTATTGTAGATATGGGTTGTTAAGTATTTTTTGTTGCCTTGCCCACCTCTTGCATGTTACCAACAACCATTGAACATTAATTATTTTTCTGTACAACATGTATGTTGAATTCATTTTTGGGGACTGCCAGTTATGTTTTCATTGAGGTGCACAAATGATATGGACTTGCAGGGTTTGGCAGCTTTAAACCACCAATCCCCCTTAACCTTTTAGTCACACAAGTGATTGTACCTTTTTGGGGGGATTAAATGGTATAGACATGGACCCTTTGACAGTTGGAAACATATTTGTACCTTATTTACCCCTAAATGGTACATATTAGTTACTTAAGGTGTAATTATGGCCCATTTAGGGTACAACCACAGCAGTTGTACCCTACGTGTTCACAAACGGATCCCAACCGTACCCATTTTTCTGACAGTGTATTTATTCAAATTAGTGCACGCTATGAAACATTTTCCAAAGGTGGCAGGTCTGTTAATTACAATCATTTTATGATGCCACTGAATGCAGTTGCAGGTCACAGTATATAAAAAGAAGTTGCAGCTTTGAGAAACTCAGTCTTATCATTTTACATATTTACTAGAAACCAACATTTACTAGAAGTCCATTCTGCGGTTTCCGCAGTTTCTACAGCTGTAAATCAACACCCCAGCAAGCAGTGGTGGACCTAATGAACAGAGAGTCCTGGTGCAAGATTTTATTTTTGGCCCCCCTATAAAAAAAGGTAATTCAATGGTGCATGGGCATACCCACATGCACATGCATATACACTCATATGGATATACACAAACACAAATTTATTATTACTATTATTTAGTGTATTATAAATGTAAACTACAACATTTATAAAATTATAAGGCCTAGATTTAGAGTTGGGCGGTAGCCGTCAAAACCAGCGTTAGAGGCTCCTAACGCTGTTTTTTACTGCCTGCTGGTATTTGGAGTCAGTCAGGAAAGGGTCTAACGCTCACTTTCCAGCCGCGACTTTTCCATACCGCAGTTCCCCCTACGCCATTTGCGTATCCTATCTTTTCAATGGGATCTTTCTAACGCCGGTATTTAGAGTCTTGGCTGAAGTGAGCGTTCTAACGACAAAACTCCAGCCGCAGAAAAATGTCAGTAGTTAAGAGCTTTCTGGGCTAACGCCGGTTTATAAAGCTCTTAACTACTGTGCTCTAAAGTACACTAACACCCATAAACTACCTATGTACCACTAAACCGAGGTCCCCCCACATCGCCACCACTCTATTAAAATGTTTTAACCCCTAATCTGCCGCTCCGTACACCGCCGCCAGCTCTGTTATCCCTAAGTACCCCTAATCTGCTGCCCCTAACATCGCCGACCCCTATATTATATTTATTAACCCCTAATCTGCCGCCCCCGCTATCGCTGACACCTGCATATTTTTTTAACCCCTAATCTGCCGCTCCGTACACCGCCACCAGCTACATTATCCCTATGTACCCCTAATCTGCTGCCCCTAACACCGCCGACCCCTATATTATATTTATTAACCCCTAATCTGCCGCCCCAACGACGCCTCCACCTACCTACAATTATTAACCCCTAATCTGCCGACCGGATCTCACCACTATTATAATAAATGTATTAACCCCTAAAGCTAAGTCTAACCCTAACCCTCACACCCCCCTAAATTAAATATAATTTAAATCTAACGAAATAAATTAACTCTTATTAAATAAATTATTCCCATTTAAAGCTAAATACTTACCTGTAAAATAAACCCTAATATAGCTACAATATAAATTATAATTATATTGTAGCTATTTTAGGATTAATATTTATTTTACAGGCAACTTTGTAATTATTTTAACCAGGTACAATAGCTATTAAATAGTTAATAACTACTAAATAGTTACCTAGTTAAAATAATTACAAAATTACCTGTAAAATAAATCCTAACCTATGTTACAATTAAACCTGATGGCGTCCGTCGAATTCCGATTGGCTGATAGGCTTCTATCAGCCAATCGGATTGAACTTGATTCTGATTGGCTGATTTCATCAGCCAATCAGAATTTTCCTACCTTAATTCCGATTGGCTGATAGAATCCTATCAGCCAATCGGAATTCGACGGACGCCATCTTGGATGACGTCATTTAAAGGAACCGTCATTCGGCGAGTAGGCGTAGGTAGAAGAGGTTGGATCCGCATTGGCTGGAAGATGATGGCTCCGGAAGAAAGAAGATTGAAGATGCCGTTGATAGAAGACTTCAGCCGGATCATGGACCTCTTCAGCTCCCGCTTGGATGAAGACTTCAGCCGGATCATGGACATCTTCAGCCCCCCGCTTGGGCTTGGATCAAGACATCGGAGCCAGGACGGATCGGTGTGATACCCGGCGAGGTGAAGATAAGGTAGGAAGATCTTCAGGGGCTTAGTGTTAGGTTTATTTAAGGGGGGTTTGGGTTAGATTAGGGGTATGTGGGTGGTGGGTTGTAATGTTGGGGGGGGTATTGTATGTGTTTTTTTTACAGGCAAAAGAGCTGAATTATTTGGGGCATGCCCCGCAAAGGGCCCTTTTCAGGGCTGGTAAGGTAAAAGAGCTTTGAACTTTTTTAATTTAGAATAGGGTAGGGCATTTTTTTATTTTGGGGGTCTTTGTTATTTTATTAGGGGGCTTAGAGTAGGTGTAATTAGCTTAAAATTGTTGTAATATTTTTCTAATGTTTGTAAATATTTTTTTATTTTTTGTAACTTAGCTTTTTTTTATTTTTTGTACTTTAGTTAGTTTATTTCATTGTATTTATTTGTAGGTATTTTATTTAATTTATGTATTGATAGTGTAGTGTTAGGTTTAATTGTATTTATTTGTAGGTATTTTATTTAATTAATTTATTGATAGTGTAGTGTTAGGTTTAATTGTAGATAATTGTAGGTATTGTATTTAATTTATTTATTGATAGTGTAGTGTTAGGTTTAATTGTAACTTAGGTTAGGATTTATTTTACAGGTAATTTTGTAATTATTTTAACTAGGTAGCTAATAAATAGTTATTAACTATTTAATAGCTATTGTACCTGGTTAAAATAAATACAAAGTTGCCTGTAAAATAAATATTAATCCTAAAATAGCTACAATATAATTATAATTTATATTGTAGCTATATTAGGGTTTATTTTACAGGTAAGTATTTAGCTTTAAATAGGAGTTAATTTATTTAGTTAGATTTAAATTATATTTAACTTAGGGGGGTGTTAGTGTTAGGGTTAGACTTAGCTTTAGGGGTTAATACATTTATTATAGTAGCGGTGAGCTCCGGTCGGCAGATTAGGGGTTAATTATTGTAGGTAGCTGGCGGCGACGTTGTGGGGGGCAGATTAGGGGTTAATAAATATAATATAGGGCTCGGCGGTGTTAGGGGCAGCAGATTAGGGGTACATAACTATAATGTATGTTGCGGTGGTGTACGGAGCGGCAGATTAGGGGTTAATAATAATATGCAGGTGTCAGTGATAGCAGGGGCGGCAGATTAGGGGTTAATAAGTGTAAGGTTAGGGGTGTTTAGACTCGGGGTACATGTTAGGGTGTTAGGTGCAGATGTAGGAAGTGTTTCCCCATAGGAAACAATGTAGCTGCGTTAGGAGCTGAACGCTGCTTTTTTGCAGGTGTTAGGTTTTTTTTTCAGCTCAAACAGCCCCATTGTTTCCTATGGGGGAATCGTGCACGAGCACGTTTTTGAAGCTGGCCGCGTCCGTAAGCACCGCTGGTATCGAGAGTTGCAGTGGCGGTAAATATGCTCTACGCTCCCTTTTTGGAGCCTAACGCAGCCCTTCTGTGAACTCTAAATACCAGCGGTATTTAAAAGGTGCGGGAGAAAAAAAGCATGCGTAGCTAACGCACCCCTTTGGCCGCAGAACTCTAAATCTAGCCGTAAGTAAACACACACACATATATTTATTTACATACACCCCTCACATTTTTTGTAAATATTTTATTATATCTTTTCATGTGGCATCTCTGAAGAAATGATACTTTGCTACAATGTAAAGTTGTGAGTGTACAGCCTGTTAACAGTGTAAATTTGCTGTGCCCTCAAAATAACTCAACACACAGCCATTAATGTCTAAACCATTGGCAACAAAAGTGAGTTCACCCCTAAGTGGAAAAACAGCGGCTTCACAGGACAGGTTCCACTCAGAACAGGCCTCACCATGGTCGACCAAAGAAGTTGAGTGCACGTGCTCAGCGTCATATCCAGAGGTTGTCTTTGGCAAATAGACGTATGAGTGCTGCCAGCATTGCTGCAGAGGTTGAAGGGGTGGGGGTCAGCCTGGTTTTGGTCTCTATGGCTGTTGTCCAGAAGGAAGCCTCTTCT
This sequence comes from Bombina bombina, assembly GCF_027579735.1. Taxonomy (NCBI): domain Eukaryota; kingdom Metazoa; phylum Chordata; class Amphibia; order Anura; family Bombinatoridae; genus Bombina; species Bombina bombina. Next base: position 586,641,362 of record NC_069504.1, read on the forward strand.
AAAGATGATGCACAAGAAAGTACAAAGACAAGTGTGTCTTGCCTACAGTCAAGCATGGTGGTGGGAGTGTCATGGTCTGGGCCTGCATGGGTGCTGAACCATGAATGCTAACATGTACTGTGACATACTGAAACTGGGCTGCAGGGCAGTATTCCAACATGATAATGACCCCAAACACACCTCCAAGATGACCATTGCCTTGCTAAACAATCTGTCGGTAAAGGTGATGGACTGGCTATCACCTATGCTATTTGCATGATTCAGAACATACAATTTTTATACAACTTTCCAATTTACTTCTGTTATTACATTTGCTTAATTATCTTGGTATCATTTGTTGAAGGAGCAGTAGTGGAGCTAGCTGAGTACATTTGGTGAGCCAATGACAAGAGGCATATATGTGCAGCCACCAATCAGCAGCTAAAATGCATTGCTGCTCCAGATGCCAAGAGAATGAAGTAAATTAGATAATACAAATAAATTGGAAAGTTGTTTCAAATGGCATACTCTGTCTGAATCAGGAAGGTTTAAAGGGACAGTCTAGTCCAAAATAAATTTTCATGGTTCAGATAGAGAGTGTCATTTAAAACAATTTTCCAATTTACTTTTATCCCCAATTTTGCTTGTGTTCTCTTGGTATTCTTAATTGAAAGCTAAACCTTTGAGGTTCATATGCTAATTTCTAAGCCCTTGAAGGCCGCCTCTTCTCTCAGGGCATTTTAACAGTTTTTCACCACTAGAGGGTGTTAGCTCATGTGTGTCATATAGATAACACTGTGCTCATGCACGTGGAGTTCAGGTGAGCCAGCTCTGAATGGCTAAAATGGATGACTGTCAAAAGAACTGAAATAAGTTTGCAGAGACTTAGATACAAGTTAATCACAGAGGTAAAAAGTGTATTTATATAACTGTGTTGCTTGTGCAAGACTAGGGAATGGGTAATAAAGGGATTATCTATCTTTTTAAACAATAAAAATTCTGGTGTAAACTGTCCCTCTAAAGAGGGAAAGAGAAGGAATAACCCAAGACTGTGGGTTTAATTTGTCCTAGACCCCTCAAAATAAAGAGTTTCCAGCCTGCATTTCCTATAATATATATTGTTTTGAATTGTCTACCCCCCCACTATGGTGCTGTTTGTCTGACCATGCTACTTGCCACATTAATTTACTAAGAGCCCTTACTATTCTTACCAGCCTCTCCAGCTTCTGTATTACTCAGTGAGGCCTTTCTATCAAAGTGTCAACTACAAATACATCAGAATTCTGCATTGTAATTGTTGCGAGATTGATCTGACCTAGTTATCAAACCCTCAAGGCAGGCAAATGTTGAAACTTGTGATGTAACATACGATCCGCCGGTCTCAATCCTACGCAGATCGATGCTTAGGCCATTACAGATGTTCCGAATACACCTTTGGCACTATTTGACACTTTTTCCCATTTATCAAACTTTTAACAGGTACGTTCGTGGCTATTCGGACGCATCATACCTGGTTTTCAATCCGCCACCCTTGAGGCCACGGATGCCATAGAATCAATGGGAGTATGAAAGCACCGAAAGCTTATGTTCGATGCTGCCAGAGAATGAAGCATACCCCATTGATTTCTATGGTAGAAAAAAAGTTGTTTACATCTAACACCCTAACATAAACCCCGAGTCTAAACACTCCTAATCCGCCACCCCCAACATCGCCACCACCTACATAATGTTTTAACACCTATTCCCCCGGCTCCCCGACTCCGCAGCAACCTAACTAAACCTATTAACCCCTAAACCGTCAGCCCCCCATATTGCAAAAAACTAAATTAAGCTATTAACCCCTAAACCTAACACCCTCTTAAGTTTAAATTAAAATTACAACATCCCTATCTTCAAATAATTTAAAACTTGTAGAATTAAAAATAAACTAATTTTAAACTATTAATTAACCTACCCTAACTAGTATACTAAAATTACATTAAACTACCAATTAAATAAAATAAATTACATATTAAAAATCCTAACCCTACTAAAATTATTTAAATCTACAATTAAACATTATTACAAAGTCCTAAATACAAAAAAACAAAACACTAAGTTACAAAACAAAACAAAACACTAAATTACTAAAAATAACAAACCAAATTATCAAAAAAGAATTACACCTAATCTAATAGCCCTATCAAAATAAAAAAGCCCCCCCAAAATAAAAAAAAAACCTAGCCTACAATAAACTACCAATGGCCCATAAAAGGGCCTTTTGTGGGGCATTGCCCCAAAGATATCAGCTCTTTTACCTTTAAAAAAAAATACAAACACCCCCCCAACAGAAAAACCCACCACCCAACCAACCCCCTAAATAAAAACCCTAACTCTTAAAAAAAACTAAGCTACCCATTGCCCTGAAAAGGGCATTTGTATGGGCATTGCCCTTAAAATGGCATTTAGCTCCAATCTAAAAATAAAACCCACCCAAAAAACCCTTAAAAAAACCTAACACTAACCCTCGACGATCCACTTACAGTTCTTGAAGTCCTTCTTGAAGGATCCAGCCGGCGAAGTCATCATCCATGCGGCAAGAAGTCTTTATCCAGGCGTCCTCTTCGATCTTTATCCAGCTGGCGAAGTCCTTATCCAGGCAGCAAGAAGTCTACATCCAGACAGCATCTTCTTTCTTCATCCATCCGGCAAAGTCCTCATCCAGGCGGCATGAAGTCTTCATCCAGACGGCATCTTCTATCTTCATCCATCCAGCATGGAGCAGGTCCAAACTGAAGACATACGGTGTGGAGCATCCTCTTCATACAGTCGCTGCCGTACACTGGAACTTCAATGCAAGTGACACCATCAAAGATGGCGTCCCTTGCATTCCTATTGGCTAAAAGATTTCAATCAGCCAATAGAAATTAGAGCTGCTAAAATCCTATTGGCTGTTCAAATCAGCCAATAGGATTTAAACAGCTCTCATTCTATTGGCTGTTCCAATCAGCCAATAGGATTTGAGCTCTCATTCTATTGGCTGATTGGAACAGCCAATATGATTTTAGAAGCTCTAATTCCTATTGACTGATTGAAATCTTTCAGCCAATAGGAATGCATGGGACGCCATCTTTGCAATGCCCATACAAATGCCCTTTTCAGGGCAATGGGTAGCTTAGGTTTTTTTTAGAGTTAGGGTTTTATTTGTGGGGGTTGGTTGGGTCGTGGGTTTTACTGTTGGGGGGGTGTTTGTATCTTTTTTTAAATGTAAAAGAGCTGATATCTTTGGGGCAATGCCCCACAAAAGGCCCTTTAAGGGCCATTGGTAGTTTATTGTAGGCTAGGGTTTTTTTTTATTTGGGGGGGCTTTTCTATTTTGATAGGGCTATTAGATTAGGTGTAATTATTTCTTATTTTTTATAATTTGGTTTGATATTTTTAGTAATTTAGTGTTTGTTTGTTTTTGTAACTTAGTGTTTGTTTTTTTGTAATTTAATAAGGTTTAATTGTATATTTAAATAATTTTAGTAGGGTTAGGTTTTTTTAATATGTAATTTATTTTATTTACGGCAATTGGTAGTTTCATTTAATTTTAGTATAATAGGGTAGGTTAATTGATAGTTTAAAATTAGTTTCTTTTAATTCTACAGGTAAGTTTTAATTTAAATGAATATAGGGATCGTGTAATTTAAATTTAAAGTTAAGGGGTTGTTAGATTTAGGGGTTAATAGCTTAATTTAGTTTTAGCGGCGTGGGGGGCTGACAGTTTAGGGGTTAATAGGTTTAGTTAGTGGTGGTGATGTGGGAGGCCAGAGGTTTAGGGGTTAATAAGTTTATTTAGGTTGTGGCAGTGTCTGGGAGTGGCAGGATAGGGGTTAATAAGTTTATTTAGGTTGAGGCGATGTCGGGTAGCGGCGGGATAGGGGTTAATAAGTTTATTTAGGTTGTGGCGGTGGCAGAATAGGGGTTAAACATTTTAGTATAGTGGCGTGCGAATAGTGAAATGGTATAAATAAAGTTGGGAAAAACACGAATATCAGCGTAATTGATGACTGTTAGTTAACAACAGCCCGATGCTCACCGCCCCATACTTGGTGTGCGTGTTTTTGACGGCTTTATTTATAAATATGGAGATCATATTCAGATCCGGGTCCGCAATGTTTGCCGATGTTAGGCGAGCGTATTGACACCTGCGAATGCAATATAGTTGACGCTTTGATACATATCCCCCTATGGAGCTGGTTCAATACAAATATAGTAATGCATCAGCTATAGTGAATCAGCTACATAAAATGACATGCAAGATGATGATATTGGATAGCTTATATTAATTCATGAGTTCTAATTATCCAAAAAAAGAAAGACAAAAAAAAAACACATATTCACAAGATGTCCAAGTGGAATATTGCTGAAATTCTCTGAAATTGCAAAACCCTGCAACTTTTGATAACTAAATGACAGTTTTAAACATAAACAATATTTTTATTTTCATGTACTAAATTAAATCAATTCTTATTTATACTGTACATATATATATATATATATATATATATATATATATATATATATATATATATATATATATATATATATATATATATACAAAAAAAAACCCTCTAATATTCCTTTAAAATGGGTGTTGAAATTATTGAGAATTCTGCTAAAGCTTAAGATCTTAATCACAGGCTATACAGAAATCTAAACAGATATCTTAGATTTGATAATGAAAATAACGAGGTGATCCTTAAATCCTCTCTGGCTTTGTAACGTCAGAGCAACAAAAGACAGTTTATTTATATAAATGGCTAGTTTAGACAGTATTAATCACATTTTATCCTAATTTGATTGCAGATACTATGTTTATCCACCCTGATGTTACACAATACCTAGTCAACTTTCCTACAAATTTCAGCCACTGCACTATATCTGATAATTCCAGGCCTGGGAGGCACTTACCAAGAAAATTGCTTTATTTAAATCTGAGTCAAAACAACAGGATTATGCAAGAACACACACCCAATCCCTATTAAAACATTAGCTGTATGTTAGAATGCAGTTTAAGAATGTGATGTCATTTTTATTTCTTCCTGTCTTGAATTTATAACTGACAAAATAATAAATGAAAAGAAAAACAAATAATATAAAAGAAAAACATGTACAGTGATAGGGGCCAAATTATCAATCTCCGAATGGAGCGGGATGCACCTGTTTTCGCACGAGCCTTCAGGCTCACCGGAAACAGCAGTTATGAAGCAGCGGTCTAAAGACCGCTGCTCCATAACTTGTCCTCCTGCTCTGAGGCACGAACATCAATCCGCCCAATCGTATGCGATCGGGCTGATTGACTCCTCCTGGCCGCGAATCTGCAGGGGGCAGCATTACACAAGCAGTTCGCAAGAACTGCGCGGCCCCATACAGTATATAAATATACAAATGAGGGTATAGCAACAAATACTGTGTCCTAATCATGTGAGCAGTAAAACAGATGAGTGTACAACAATAATCATTGCATCATAATTAACCCTGCATCATGAAAATATGGGAGGAGATGGTGCTCTATCCATTGCACTTTGCATATAGGGAAAATAAGCATGGAAACATAGCCAAAACTACTTCTATAGGCAACATTTATAACCAATAGAAAAGAAAGGGAGAAAAGAACATAGGAGAAACTGGTGGAGTTCTGTATCAAGGACAAGACTGCTGCCCAAATCCTGCACTTTAGAGGGTGTTGTACTGTCAGGGATGAGGTATGAGGAGGTTCAATGTACATCTTGTATTAAGTTTATAAAGAAGTGCTTATGGTATCAGGGTGTAACATATAGTGTTATTTTTTTATGAAGAACGCACTGAATGTTGGGACATAGTTGGGCCATACCGGGCACAGGATTTAAAGGGGAGGGAATAAGGGAGCTGGGCTAAGGGGCCCTGCAGATTTGTTTCCCCAAGGCCATGCAAATGCTAAGAGTGGCCCTTGCCTCAGTATTGTGAACTATGGAGTGGTGGGATTGTGCCCACAATATTGGGGGAGGAGACAGAGAGTGTCTTAAAGGGACAGTCTAATGAAAATTAAACTTTCATGATTCAGATAGTGCATTTTATTTTAATAATTTCTAAGCCCTAGAAGGCCGCTTTTTATCAGTATGTATTTAACAGTTTTTCACAGCTAGAGGGTGTTAGTTCATGTTTGCCATATTGATGACATTGTGCTCTCGCTCAGGGAGTTACTTATGACTTATAACGTGTTGGTTATGCAAAACTGGGTAATACAGTAGGTAATAAAGGGATTATCTATCTTTTTAAACAATAAAAATTCTGGAGCAGACTGTCCCTTTAAGTCTTTTTAATTAATGGTAGTTGTCTTAGCTGCTGTTGTTTAACCCCTTAACGACCAAGGATGTGCAGGGTACATCCTACAAAAACTAGTAGTTAATGACCAAGAACGTACACTGCACATCCTCAGGGTTTTCAAGTGCTGGAAGCGATCATAATCGCTTCCAGACACTTTCAGGGTATTGCAGTGATGCCTCGATATTAAGGCATCCTGCAATACCCTTTGTTAAGCATCCGATGCAGAGAGAGCCACTCTGTGATTGGCCAGCGAAGGTGCCGATTGTTGGTGGGTGGGAGACATAGCAGGGAGGCGGGTGGGCGGTCCATCGTTAGAGGATTTCCGGTGTGTGGTACGGGAGTGCCCACACGGGGGGAGCGCACGCGCGAGAGGGGGCAGGAGCATGCGTGTGTGATGGCGCAGAAGTGGGTGGGACCGCTACACTATGGAACACGTTGAGTGGATATAAGAGGGCAATAAGATTTGGGAAAGGTATCTCGTAGGGGGAGGGGGGCAGCTACACTATGGAAAAAAATGGGTTTATTTTATTTATTTTTAAAAATAGCCCAATTTTACTGAAAACTGGCTACTGACAAACAGCTGCCAGTACCTAAGATGGCGCCTAACAGTTAAAGGGGGGAGAGTTAGAGAGCTGTTTAGGGGGGTCAGGGAGGTTGGGAGGTAATGGGGATACTGCCCTGCATTAAATATATATAAAAAAATATATAAAAAAAATAAAAAAATAAAAACTTTTATTTTTATACTGGCAGAGGGACCTCTGGGGGGTGGGGGAGGGAAGAGAGCTGTTCGAGGGGGGTCAGGGAGGGATCAGTGGGTAGGATGCATCAGGTGGTAGACTGATCTCTACACTAAAGCTAAAATTAACCCTACAACCTACCTAATTAACCCCTGCACTGCAAGTACATAGTAATACACAGTAAATACAAGTGTGGTGCACAGCGGCATTTAGCTGCCTTCTAATTACTAAAAAGCAATGCCAAAGCTATACATGTCTGCTATTTCTGAACAAAGGGGATCCCAGAGAAGCATTTACAACCATTTGTGCCATAATTGCACAAGCCGTTTAATAATTTCAGTGAGAACCTAATGTTTGTGAAAAAGTTAACGATTTTTTTTTTTTTTTTATCGCATTTGGCGGTGAAATAGTGGCATGAAATATACCAAAATGGGCCTAGATCAATAGTTTGGGTTGTCTACTAAAAATAAAATATATACATGTCAAGTGATATTCAAGGATGCTTGACAGATATCAGTGTTCCAATGTAACTATCAGTATATAATATGTGTGGGTAAAGTAAATGAGTAAGAGTAAAATTACAGCCAAACACAAACACTGCAGAAATGTAAAAATAGTCCTGGTCCCTAACGGTAAGAAAATTGAAAAATGGTCTAGTCACTGAGGTGTTAAAGGGGCATTCCAGCCAAATTTGGAATGCACATTGGTGCATTTCAGTTTCGAATAAAAGTATTTTTGCAATAGACATGTATTAGCAAAAATGCTTTCAGCAAAAGCTATAGCTGTTTCAAAAGTGTATTTAAGTATGCACTGTGCACCAGCATTTTAAATACAGAACCTGGTAAGAGAGCCTAAGGTGCTTGTACGATCTGGTAATGACTCAGTTTGTTAATTGCTTACATTATACAAACCCCACTGGTGCTCTGAGCTGCTGCAGTATTTAAATGCTGGTGTTCTTAGAATATCCAGCTATAATTTACATGCACATTCAGAGAAAAGTGTTAATACTTTAGCATTCTTGATAAAGGCATTAAACTGCTGAGACGTGTAGAAGAAAAACTTGTTTAGTAGGATTACTGAATAGGAATACACAGTGATACTGTCACACCATTTTTTTTTTTCAAATTTGGAGCCAAATCCTGTTATGACCATCTGATTGGCAACAGGTCATGTGACCCCCCTGCAGCACGGTCAGTGAAGAAGCGGTAAAAAGGCTGAAAATCCACAGCAATGAGATCCACAGCAGGCAAGTCTGACTAATTGTGACTGCGTTTTGGGACTACACCACATACCACTATGGAGGTCCGGTAAGGTTAGCAAGTTGTGAAACTAACATTGAATTACTGACCGGTCAGCTACTTATCCACCTAGACTATTTTACCACTTGGAGCATAATTACATAGACTGCAATTCAGTAGAGAAGGCTTTCTGACTGTCCTTATATACATTGAATAAAGCTTATGTCCACCACTCTGCCTATTAGCAGCATTGTATTTTATTTATTTATACTAACCTTATTAAAGTGTCAATCAAAGTATCTAAGCACTAGAAGTGGCTGATATTAGATTTAAATCAGTCCTCTGTTTTTTATTTCCATCCTAGTGAGCTGCTTATGTATGGAACGGTAATATAGAATTTCTAAAATAGAATATACCGGCCTCAACACTTCAGTTTTGGGTCACAGAGTTATGCTATAATTTCACTTATTAATTGTGTTCGATTTTTACATTTTAAATTGCAGCTCGTTTTTATGTGTACTGTGTATGTATTTTCTTGGATCAAATTTGTTTTATAGTTGTGGCTACAACATTTTTTACGCATATTCTGACAATTTATTTATTTGTTATATGCATTTCTTTGGTTTTTACGTATTTCATATATTCATATATATAATATTCTTTTCTATACATCTGATTTTTTACTATCTGATTATTGGCAATTAGCATCCTCTAGCTCCCACCAGAACACCACTCAACACAACCCCTTTTTCTTTGCTACTATATACAACCGTGTGTGAGAGAATCACGGTTTACCTTCTGAGTGTGCTTAGAGGATAAGATAGGAGTCGTAGATAAACTTGTTTTGTTTTTTATTAACAATAAAACAGTGATAACTTTTACTAGAAGCATTTTGCTAATACATTTATATTGTAAATATGTATCTTCTCAAAGATGCAATTAATCTACGTGCTTTTACATTTTGACCAAAATGTCCCTTTAATATACAACTATTCCTTTGTTTTCTCAGCTATCGAAACCTAGAAACATGATTGTGTAACCACACAGGGTTATGATTTATATAATTATATAAACACAGGTACTGCTGTAACAGGCTGGTCACACTGCACACAGTTTTACAGGTACTGCTGTGACAGGCTGGTAACAGGAGAATAGTCTAAAGACAAGCCAAGGGTCAGAATACCAGAGAGCAGTCTGATCAATTACCAAACACATGGGTAATCCAGAAGAATAGTCAGAAGACAAGCCAAGTTCAGTACACCAGGGATGCAGTCTGATCATACGCCAAACCCAAGGGAAGCCAAGGAGAAATGTCTGTAGATCAGCCGAGTTCAGAAGCCAGGAGATTCACCAAAACAGCAGGAAACTAGAAGCAGAACTGAGGCACAACCAATGAGATGAACCACAATGTCAGGGCAGGGAATGATCTGAGAGGCATTGGCAATGCTGATTAGGTAACTGCCTGTTGCTGGCAGGAAAAGGGAGCTAAAGAGCACAGCCAGTGCAGGCAGCAGGTCAGCAAGAAAATCAGCCCAAAACAGAGCCCTCTTGTGACTCAAGGATAGAGCAAAAGGCTGCAAAACAGGACTCCAAGGTTCAATCCCGGGGACAGGAATGAAAAATTGCCTTGTTGGCCTCATCAGTTTCGCAATCCATCTGGTGATATATTCCAGAAAAGTGGGATGAACCTCTTTGTTGCTATGAGTGGCGATGTGTCTTCCATATGAAATAATAAGAATTGCAGCTTCAGCAAAAGTCTGTCCAAATCGCCACTCATCTGCAATCTTGGTGCGGGGGGCCTGTAATTGAAGTGTTCTACACAGCATAGACTGTGTGTTCACTAAAACAAAAAGCGGTTTATGAGTAAGAACTCTTCAAGTAATAAATATGTAAACTTAGTTTCACTGTACATGCTATAATTATTTTTACACATTGAAAAATCCCTATATATTTGTGATGTCTGCCATTGTGTAGTAAAGACCAGGAAAAATACAAAACCTTCCTATTAACCCTATAGGAGCTGTGGGGATGTGGATATGTCATACATGCATATATATAATGTTTCATTTATATTTATTTTATTGTATAATGCTTGAATATGTATTGTAATTATTGTTGTGTTCTTAACAATCGTGTATTGTGCTTTTGTCGTGATTTATTTTTCTTTTGTTTGGAAGAAGATTTTGTGTTTGTGATATTAATATTTCATAGAAGACAGTAGCCACAACTTTTTAGTTTTATTTCTTGATTTCCGATATTACCTCTCTGGTCTGAGAATGTTATACTTAAAATATTGCAACCACACTCTAACAAACGTGTTATTAAATGGACAGTCTACTCCAGAATGTTTATTATTTAAAAAGATAGATAATCCTTTTTTTCCCATTCCCCAATTTTGCACAGCCAACATGGTTTTATTAATATACTTTTTACCTCTGTGATTACATTGTATCTTAGTCTCTGCAGACTCTCCCCTAATGACATGAATATTTATTTATTATCTATTGACTATAGTCAATTAGTGCAGTGTCATGCACAAGTCCATGGGAGAGAGCACAATGCTCTCTCCCATGGAGCACAAAATCTATATGGCTCACATTAATTAGTCTCTTGTTGTGAAAAGCAAATAAAAAAGCATGTGATAAGAGGCTTTCTGTAGTGGCTTAGAAACAGCAGAAATTTAGAGGATTAAATGTTATAAAGTATATAAAAGCAGGGAATGGGTAGTATAGGCGTTATCTATCTTTTTAAACAATGATAATATTGGTGTAGATTGTCCCTATAATATAAAAGCAAGTATGTTACAGTGCAATCATAATATTATAAGTACAACACATTCAAAACAGTGAGAATTTATATCGGCAATCAAGAAATAAAACTAGAAAGCCATGGCTACTTCTTCTATGAAACGTTTATATCACAAACACAAAACTTTCTTCCTAACAAAAGAAAAAAACATGCCAAAAGCAAAATACACCATTTTTAAAAACACAAAAATAATTACAATACATTGGCCCCTATTTATCAAGCCGTCAACCGCAAATACGCTGGAATCCAACAGTGTAATTGTGGAGAGCTTGATTCGCCTTATTTATCAAAGGCTACAGGCCGGAAAAAGTAGAATTTTGTGACGTAACATATGATCCGCCTGTCTCAGTCTGACACAGATCAATGCTTACGTCACTACTTTTGCTAGTTATCAAATAACTACCAGGTACGCTTGCCACTATTCCGGCCCAGCGTACCTGCTTTTCAATCCGCCGCCCTGGAGGTGGCGGATGCCATAGGAATCAATGGGAGTCTGAAAGCAGCGAAAGCTCATGTTCACTGCTGCCAGATATGCCATTGATTGCTATGGTATAATAAAAGTTATGTTTACATCTAACACCCTAACATGTACCCCGAGTCTAAACACCCCTAATCTGCTGCCCCTACACCGCCGCCACCTACATTATACTTATTAATCCCTAATCTGCTGCCCCGCCACCTAAATAAAAGTTATTAGCCCATAATCTGCCACTCCCAATACTTCCGCCACCTACATAAAGTTATTAACTCCTATCCCGCCATTCCCGGAGCCCACCGCAACTAAATAAAGTTATTAACCCCTAAACCCCTGGCCTCCTACATCACTACCACTTATTAAACCTATTAACCCCTAAACCGCCAGCCCCCCACATCGCCATAAACTAAATTAAACTATTAACCCCTAAACCTAACAACCCGCTAACCTTACATTAAATATTAACTCATCCCTATCTTATAATAAATTTAAACTTAACTTTAGATTTAAATTAAACTATATTAACCTACCCTAACTGTTATACTAAATTACATTAAACTATATTAAACTAATAATTAATCTACCCTAACTGTTATACTAAAATTATATTAAACTATATTAAACTAATTAATTTAATCTACCCTAACTGTTCTACTAAAATTACATTAAACTACAAATTAAATTAAATATATTATATATTTAAACACATAACCCTACTCAAATAATTTAAATCTACACTAAAAAAATTACAAAGTAACAAAAAACTATCAACTAAGTTACAAAAAATAACAAACACTAAGTTACACAAAAAAACTAAACACTAAGTTACAAAAAAGAAAAAAGAAATTATCAAAGCTTTAAACTAATTACACCTAATCTAAGGGCCCTATGAAAATAAAAAAGTCCCCCCAAAATAAAAAGACCCCTAGCCTACAAAAAACTACAAATAGCCCTTAAAAGGGCCTTTTGCGGGGCATTGCCCCAAAGTAATCAGCTCTTTTACCTGTAAAAAAATTACAAATACCCCCCAACAGCAAAACCCACCACCCACACAACCAACCCCCCAAATAAAAAGCTAATCTAAAAAAACCTAAGCTCCCCATTGCCTTGAAAAGGGCATTTGTATGGGCATTGCCCTTGAAAGGGCATTTAGCTCTATTGCAGCCCAAGACCAAATCTAAAACTAAAACCCACCCAATAAACCCTTAAAAAATCCTAACACTAACTCCAGAAGATTTACTTACAGTTTTGAAGATCCGACATCCATCCTCCAAGAAGCCGGGAGAAGTCCTCAATGAAGCTGCCGAAGTCTTCATCCAAGCCCGCAGAAGTCTTCACCCAGACTGCATCTTCCATCTTCATCCATCCAGCTCCATCTTCAAGACATCCAACGCAGAGCATCGTCTTCTTTCCGACGAATGAAGGTTCCTTTAAATAACGTCATCCAAGATGGCGTCCCTTAGATTCCGATTGGCTGATAGAATTCTATCAGCCAATCGGAATTAAGGTTGAAAAATCCTATTGGCTGCTGAAATCAGCCAACAGGTTTGAGCTTTCATCCTATTGGCTGATCCAATCAGCCAATAGAATGAGAGCTCAATCCTATTGGCTGATTGGATCAGCTTTTTATTTGGGGTGTTGGTTGTGTGGGTGGTGGGTTTTTCTGTTGGGGGGTATTTGTAATTTTTTTACAGGTAAAAGAGCTGATTACTAGGGTTTTTTTTATTTTGGAGGGGCTTTTTATTTTCATAGGGCCCTTAGATTAGGTGTAATTAGTTTAAAGCTTTGATAATTTCTTTTTTATTTTTTGTAACTTAGTGTTTATTTTTTTGTGTAACTTAGTGTTTGTTATTTTTTGTAACTTAGTTAGTTTTTTGTAACTTTGTAATTTTTTTGTGTAGATTTAAATTATTTGAGTAGGGTTAGGTGTTTAAATATATAATATAGTTAATTTAATTTGTAGTTTATTGCAATTTTAGTATAGAAGTTAGGTTAGATTAATTTGTCTTTTAATATAGTTTAATGTAATTTTATTATAATAGTTAGAATAGGTTAATTAACAGTTTAATATAGTTTAATTTAAATCTAAAGGTAAGTTTACATTTATTATAAGATAGGGATGAGTTAATAATTAATATAAAGTTAGTGGGTTGTTAGGTTTAGGGGTTAATAGGTTAATTTAGTTTATGGCGATGTGGGGGGCTGGCGGTTTATGGGTTAATACATTTATTTAGTTGCAGTGGGCTCCGGGAGCGGCAGGATAGGGGTTAATAACTTTATGTAGGGGCGGCGGTGTAGGGGGCGGCAGATTAGGGGTTAATAAGTATAATGTAGGTGGCGGTGGGCTACGGGAGCGGAGGAATAGGGGTTAATAAGTTTATTAGAGTGGCGGTGGGCTCCGGGAGTGGAGGAATTGGGGTAAATAAGTTTATTAGAGTTGCGGTGGGCTCCGGGAGCGCCGGTTTAGGGATTAATAACTTTATTTAGTTGCGGCGGGGTCCGGGAGCGGTGGTATAAGGGTTAAACAGTTTAGTATAGTGACGGTGCTTAGTGACAGTATACAAATAAAGCTGTGAAAAAGCTGAATAGCAGCGAGATCGATGACTGTTAGTTAGCAACAGTCCGCTGCTCATCGCCCCGTACTTGGTGCGCAGCTTTTTTGTTAAATATGGAGAGCGAATTCAGGTCCATGGCAGCGAAGTTAGGCGATGTCAGGCGAGCGTATTGGTGTCGGCGAATGCAGCACAGTTGATGGCTTGATTGCCTAGCAATTATACAATAAAATACATATAAAGTAAAACTTTTTATACATATGTACAATATACACACAATCCCCCAACTTCTTTAGGTGTATTATATTGATATCCTAGTTTAGCTGTTGTATTGTAACAAAAGGTTGAGTTTATGTTGACACATGTACATTTTATTGCCAAAGATACTGTCTAAATCAGGGTTCTTCAAACTTTTTTCCCCCAAGACCCAGTGCAATGATACCACATACTTTGCAATCCTATTTTTATGCGTGGTCTGAAAATTTATGAAGTAAAAATGATAGATAACATTTTTGGCAAAGTGACTAAAATGTGTACGTACTTTATTCCTGATTGTAGTCAAACTTTAAAGTGTTGCAAAAGGTAACACACACACACCACACTCTCATACAGCACACACACTCTCATTCAACACACACACACACACACCCTACCCTCTCATGCAACACACACACAGTTGCAACCCAGTAAACATGGTATTGCGACCTTCAATGTTACCTTCTCTCTCCCCTGTAAAATTATGTATCCCAGCTAGCATCTTCACTTTCTATGGAAGACATCTCTCATTTATCTGGGTCTTTCTGGTTCCACCTTTTTCTTATAGAATTCAGTGAGTTCACCTTCTGTGAAGTCTGCACGATAATTTCTCTCCAAACTAGAGAATCTTTGCTTATCAGACTCATAGAACGTATTGAAGATCTCTGTAAAGCTGAAGCTGTACATTTTTCAGTTTTATTTTAAAAGAAGAAATACAAAGTGCATGGTAATTTGTAAAACATACACATAAATATAAAAAAGTATAATCCTAATTAGTTAAAGTTACACAGAAACTGTGAAAGCGTAATGTCAATTTTTAAAATCACAATTCTAAATACACTGCTGTATACAAAATACAATACAAAATAGAAAGTGTACAGTTTAAATGTAACAAAACATAAAGTGAAGTGTAAATGCAGCAAAACTGTCATGTCATGCAATTATATTGCACTGGGCTTGTTTCTCCTTCACATACAGAAATGCAGGAAACGCCCCTTGGAGAAGTATAGCAAAATCTGCCTATTAAGAATTTCACTAGGGATCTCAAAGTGCTGGGGGATCATTTTAGATCATCTCACCTTAGCAGAGAGCTTTAAAACATCAGGCCCTAAACATTGAGCTTTGTTATACATACAGAGATAAGATAAAGAAGCATGTGTGTATATAAAGTGATAAAATAAGCAGATCTGATTTCCATGTAAGCTCAATCCACTTTAATAGGTTGTAGTGTCAAAGAACAAACAACATAATTTATAATCAATCATTTTTATTGAATTTTTCATTCATAACATAACATCAATCAGTTCACAGATAACATCAACAGCTATGAATATATTGCTGCATTACATTGGCCTGTAAACTTTGGTCTTTAAACAAAACAAACAACATAATTTATACTTCTGATAAATTAATTTCTTTCATGGTGGTGAGAGTCCATGATCCATTCCTAGGATTCAAATCCTGGCCACTAGGAGAAGGCAAAGATTCCCAAAACTTCCACAAGTTCTTAACTACTTTACTTTCTTTGATAGCAGCTGTATATCCAAACTATGCATGGGTTCAAAAAGGGAAACCTGTAAAACTCTAAGAACCAAATTTAGGTTCCAAGGAGGAGAGATTGGCTTGATTATTGGTTTAAAGCCTAAACAAACTCTGAATGTCAAGAAATTTTGCTTTTTTATGGAATAAGGCAGACAATGCTCTAAAAGAATGCCAACTACCACCATTTATCACAGGTAAGAAACAGATTGGAAACATTTCCCAATGTTATGATATATTTTACACATAAATGATTTTCTGGCCTGAATGAAGGCTTCAATTACAAGATCTAACAATCCTCTCTGTCTTAAAATTAGGCATTCAATCTCCAAACCTTCAGGTTGAGAGATTTGAGATCTTGAGGATAAAAGGGAGCTTCAGAATAGAAGGTCTTGTCTTAGGGGAAGAGCGCATAGGGGCAGCTGGACATCTAAACCAGATCTGAAAGTTGATGTTTGATCCGAGATATTACTCTGGATAACAGAACTGTTGGAGGAAAAATGTAAGCAAGTTAATACTGATAATGCCATATTTTTAGCATTGATCTAATAATGTTAACGATAGCATCGCAGATTAAAGCATTTGTTAACCTAATAAGCTTTAAATAACTGGAAAAGTCTTCATCAACAGAATCAACTGAAATCAGATCAAATAAATTATTGAGCACTGAAGCAGCAGCAACGCAAGCTATAAGGATAGCTGACTTAAACAAATAACCCACTTGAAGAAAGACCTTTCTGTTAAAGGACTCTAATATCTTGTCCGTGGGGTCTTTAAAGGAAGTACTATCTTCCAAAGGAATATTAATGCATTTTGCAAGGGTGAAAATGGCGCCATCCACCTGGAATAGTTTTCCAAAGTTTAACATTATTAGCAGTTAAAATGACTAAAAAAGGACTGTAAAGCGCCAGTAGAATACTAATACAAATAATTATGCAATAAATCCAAAAATATGTCAATGGGTGAGTCAACAGAAATCCATAAAACATAAAAAGAAAGTCCCCAAATAAGGTGTAGAAGGTAACCCACTTACTAGAAACTACCTCAATCCTATGAGGTAAGTTGCCGCATCTATGAGGAAGAGACCTCCAAAGATAAGAGTGAATGCTGCCTTAGATAGGGTTAAATTATCCCCTAAAGTATGGTAATTACTTGACTTGGTGCGAGGGTGCTGAGTCTCTGGAACGACTCTCATTCAGGATGCTTGAAAGCTGTGTATCTTGCTATGGTCCTTTTTTTATATATTTCTGTATGTGAAGGAGAGAAACACACATTACAATATAGTGCTTTCATACTTGTTATGTTGCATCCTAATTACCTGGACCTGACTGGAGATCAAAGGTTTCTTTAAATGAACAAGCACATTTAAGCAGTTAAAGGAAGCATCCTTTTAAATGCAGAAGACATATTAAAAGGAAGACCAGGCTTTGACCATTCTCTGGTAACAATTTCAGCAATAGCATCAGGGACTGGAAAAACTTCGGTAGTCTTGAAGGTTTGAAAATTAAGTCCACTTGTTTGATTCATTTTTCTTCAAAAGGCTTTAGTGCCAGATTACAAGTGGCACACTAACAGTTATATTGTACTTACCTCAGTGCTTTTTACAATCTTTTAATACAGCCAGACAGTGCGTGTTCATGTGTACCATATAGATAACATTGTACTCACTCCCGTGGAGAATGATAATGGTTATACAAGAACCAGCACTAACTGACTAAATTGCAAGATTGTAAAAAGCACTGAGATAAAGGGCAGTTTGCATGGGGCTTAGGTACAGACAATAATTGGAGTAAAAAGTATATACATTTGAATGGTTAATAAAGGGATTATCTATCTTTTTAAACAATAACAATTTTCAAGTAAACTGTCCCTAAAAAAATAATGGCATAATATAAAAGGGAAAGTGTGAAAATACATAAAAAGCCTCCTTGATGATCTTTTAAGATTCCATACCCCACATCAAGACTAAAAGAATAATAAAATCTAGTGGGAATGCAGCGATATTACACTGTCTGCAAGAAATGATGTGTGTGTACCCAAGTCTATGGTGTATCATGACAAATGTACCAGCTAATAGCCTGTGGGATATGTGAGTGCTAAATGAGATTACCAGAACAGCACTCATTCTACTGAGCTTACTAGATGCAGAGATTACTGCTGGTAGTTGAAAGCCTATCCTGTGCTAAGTATATTACAGCAGAGGATCTATATGTGGAGTATACCGAGGACCAAACAAGGGGAGGCCAAGGGACCAATCCCTGCAACACCTGTGGCAGGATTGCTACTACATCCTACAATGGTAGTAGTTCAGTCACTACCAAATACTACAATCTTCTCTCTGAGGGAGGAAATGGGCCCCACATCAATCTGGGGACCTCTCTAATGGAAGAATACAGAGCAGTTAATGATTCACATACCTCCTGGGAGGCAAAGATAAGACTAACATACCAGTGAGCTGGGAGGGATGAAGTGTTCTTGAAAGTTTTGGGAATCTTTGCCTTCTCCTAGTGGCCAGGAGTTGAATCCCAGGAATAATGAATCATGGACTCTCACAACTTTATGAAATAAACTATTTGATATACAAAAATAAACCAAAAGGTGCAATTTATAATACATTTTATATTCTGCTGCTGGTATAACAAGTCACTAAAAACACATTAAAGGGACAGTATACACCAGTTTTCATATAACTGTGTTTATTAGACATAACTAAAAAGAAGAATATGCACAGATACTGATCTAACAATTCAGTATAAAACCTTTTAAAAACTTACTTAGAAGCTTGCAGTTTAGCATGGTTAATGAGGTTAGGCCAGGACACCAAGTGAACAGAAGACACTCCCTCCTTCCCTGCATATGAAAAGACAGATTACACAAACAGGAGCAAACTGGAATCTGTAGACATCAGTATACATTTAATTTTATGCAAAGAAAAATCTACTGTACATTGTCCTTTTAAGGGGAAAATTATTTTACAGTCAACTTTCACTTTAAAGAAAGAAATCCAAGCCATAATGACTAAATACAAATGTGTTAAAATAAATTAGGAAAAAAGGACGGTATTTATAAGAGATTATATTTATGAGATTATATTTATGAAAACAAGATTATTAGTTCAAATCAGCATGGTTTTAGGAGAATTAGATCATGTCAAACTAATCCTTTTAGATTCTATGAGGAAGCAAGTAAGAATAAACGTGAAACAGTTGATGTCATATACTTGGATTTTGCAAAGGCTTAAGGGATTAAATGCTTATCGGTCGCTAGCCGTAGAAGGGTACATATAACAACTTAACTCTATAATAAAAACACAACAACTTTTTGTGGGTAAAATTTTTAACCGTCACAGGTTAAACATTTATTAATTAAATAAGTAACCATGGAAACCAACAAGGTTATGATGGCGGCTGAACGAATGCTATAATGACAACCCAGCACTGCAGAAGGTAAACGGCCCAAACGGAAACTGCAGCAGAGCGGGACCTCTGCTCATAGAAACATTGCTACTAAGGGGTTAATGAGATCACGTGACCCACCCGCAAGGGGAAGGAGGGGCACCTCACATGCACTTGAGGCTATCCACCCCTCTCACTTTTAGACTGGTCATCACTCCCCCCGTTCACCCTTTCCAAGGCAACAGGGCCGTTACCTCCCGCCGAGAGGGTATAAAATAGGGACTACCCCCTAGAAAAGGGGATCCGCTACTCAGCCGCCAAAAGCCAGGTAGACTGGATATGGTAGACGCCCAATAACTAAAGAGGCTGACAAAGTTAGCCTGAATAGGCATACCCGTCGCCAACTAGGGGAAAAATTTAAATTTGGAAATGCTCAATTGACTATGTGGCTACTAAGTTAGCCTGAGAAGGCATTCTTAGCGCCTAGCACAATAAAATAAATTTGGAAGCCATCTTGTAATAGGGAAGGGAGGGAGGGGAAAGAACTCGTCTGCACCGGATTCCAGGAAGAAGAGGGCCAGGAAGCTGATGATCCACACTTTTAAGGTGAGTAGTGGGCCCCTCCCTTGCATGCAACATTGTTGCAACTAACCTCCCTAGCCAGCCCTCTTCTCCTATCTCTCCCTTCAGCTTTAACCCTTAGCTTTGCTCCAGGCCCAATTGTGCCCTACACTGCCTTAAGGGATTAAATGCTTATCGGTCGCTAGCCGTAGAAGGGTACATATAACAACTTAACTCTATAATAAAAACACAACAACTTTTTGTGGGTAAAATTTTTAACCGTCACAGGTTAAACATTTATTAATTAAATAAGTAACCATGGAAACCAACAAGGTTATGATGGCGGCTGAACGAATGCTATAATGACAACCCAGCACTGCAGAAGGTAAACGGCCCAAACGGAAACTGCAGCAGAGCGGGACCTCTGCTCATAGAAACATTGCTACTAAGGGGTTAATGAGATCACGTGACCCACCCGCAAGGGGAAGGAGGGGCACCTCACATGCACTTGAGGCTATCCACCCCTCTCACTTTTAGACTGGTCATCACTCCCCCCGTTCACCCTTTCCAAGGCAACAGGGCCGTTACCTCCCGCCACCAGATAGCATTGAGATGATAACTGTGCCGCCAACCAATAAAAGACAAACACAACCCAACCGGACTTAAAGGAGGGTTAATATGGCCTTACGAATGTCCTTTATAAAAATATCTAGGGCAACTGTCTCTAAATGAACCCTATCCATTCTATAACAATGGACCTTGTCGGCTGTAAGGGATTCGTGTTTAACTACGAATCCCCCATTACCCATGACGGTTCTAGCAACTGAGGAATTTATCTTCTTCCTGACCTAGTAAGCAGCGCTGTGGCTAGACATGTGATGCCATTCCAGCCTGGGAACTATGTTGGACCAACCGACCAACACATTCGGAATCCGAGCCCTGATCCAAGCGATATCCGCCTGCATGATCTTGATTAGCTCCAAGATCGGAATGGCGCCCAAATCATTGCCCCCTATATGGAGAATTATAACATGAGGTTTACCCCAGCGTACTAGGGCCTCCGGAATACGCGATGGAAGCGCGGGCCAACACATCCCTCTCTCACCTAACCATCTAATTGACTCTAGGGTGAAAGGAAAGCCCAAATACTGTCCCCCCGGAAGGGCGGAACTACGGATGGAGGCCCAATGCACATAGGAGTGCCCCACGATCCAGATCCTCTTGGCGCCGCTGACAGGTCCTGCAAAGACACATGGGATTAGCAACTGAAATAACACTAATCAACAACCTTGGATTAGAAACTAAACACATTATTCAACAACCGGTCGAATATAACCCTTAAACTTATTAGAACGCCATCACCCAGACGGCAGATGGCTTCTACTGAAGAACCCTTCAAAGCAGCATTAGTAGCTGCCCCTATGCGAAACGAATGGGGAGCTATTTTAGACACATTTAAGCCTGCATGGGCAGCAGCCCTAGCTAGTATTCTACGAAACTGGAACGAGAGTGAAGTCCCATTAGCGTGAATTAACAGGGGGCCCTGTTCCGCTGGCCTATGCTCTAGAAACTGGTTCACTGCCCTCACAGGGCAGCAGTGACCATCGGACTGGGATATACGTATCCATGCACCTTTGCCGTCTTGATCAGTCTTTGATCACGGCAAATAAACTAACAGTAAATCCGTTCCGGCTCTGACATGGCCAAATTGTAGACCTTTGTCTGTGCTGGACTTAGAAGGCGCTACAAGCTCGCTTATTCGTAGCACTGCCGAATAGGCTAGTGCAAATGCAGCCCTGAATAATAAAAACTCGTAATGAGTCGAGCAGATGTGCGGCAAAGCGTCCACCAGCCGCTCGAGCCGGTCGTGCGTGATAGGCTCCCTAGAGTCCTTTTGTTGTGGTTGCAGCGTGCCCCAACCTTTAACAACCTGACGCACAAATTTTGAGTTAGCTGGATCCGGCAAAGCGAGTGTACGGTAAAAGAATGATAATGCCGCTAACCGAAAATGAACAGCTCCCTGCCGAGCGCCCACGCGCCAAAGACTCACGAGCCAGTCACAAAGCGTGTCCTGAGACGCCTCAGCAGCCTCCACATTCTGACGTCGTCAAAACTCTTCCCATTCGTGCCAAAGTCTGACGTAGGAGCGCCATGTGTTGGGGGAAAAGTGACGCCTGCACTAGAGGGAGCAAGGATATCCGGGACAGAGAAACGTCACCCAATCAAGCCTGGATAGCGCGTCTGCTAAGACATTATTGACCCCCGAGACATGACGTGCTTGAAACTGGATATTAAGTTCGAGACAGCGTAACACCAGATGTCTCAATAAATAAACTACAGCCGCAGATGTGGCCGAAAGACCATTCACCGCGTGGACGACACTGAGATTATCTGTCCAGAAGTTAACAGTCCTGTTTGCGAATTTGTTGCCCCACAGCTCGATAGCCAAAACTATAGGGAAGAGCTCCAAGAGGGTAAGGTTACGTGTTAGGCCCCAGGCTGACCAGTCTAGCGGCCAAGGACCTGCGCTCCATTCCCCCTTGAAATATGCTCCATAACCCTTTGAACCTGCGGCATCGGTAAATAAGTGCAACAACTGACTGGAAATGGGTTCGGATCGCCATAATCGAATCCCATTGAAATGCTGAAGAAAAGTCTTCCAGATTCGCAGATCAGCTCTCATACCTTCAGAAACCCAAATTTTTTCAGAAGGTCTGAGTTTGCCCTTTAGCTTAGCCTCCAATCTCCGATTGAAGACTCTCCCCATGGGGATAACTCTGCCTGCAAAATTAAGAAGGCCGAGCAATGACTGTAACTGCCTAAGTGTAATGGTTACCATGGAAACGCCGCTTCAACCGCCTCAAGCATGTCCTGGACTTTACCAGAAGGCAGCCCGCAAAGTTTGTCTATGGTATCGATTTCGATACCCAGGAACGATGCCGCCTGCTGGGCCAAAACCCAGTGCAAGAATGTACTGAAAGGTTTCAGATAATGCGCAAGAGATCGCACAGCCCATGGGCAAGCACCTATCCACATAAAACCCCTTTTGCAACTTGCAACCCATCAAATAAAATGATGAAGGGTGCAAGGGCAACAGGCGAAAGGCGGATTCAATATCCAATTTCGCCAACAAGGCACCCGCACCAGCCCCCCGCACCAATTCCAGTGCGCTATCAAAAGATTGATATCGCACTGAGCTAAGCTCTGGGTCAATGGCATCGTTGACCGAATAGCCTCTGGGGTGGGAAAGGTGCTGAATTAGACGGAATTTGGCCAATTCCTTCTTAGGTACCACACCTAAGGAAAAGGACCCACTACGCGGCCCATTGTGATTTCCTTATTCAGCTTGTCCCTAACAACCACTGGGTATTGGTAAGCTGATTTGAGGTTACGATAGCATCTAGAGCCCTTAATGGCTTTTGTCACTGGTATATGAAAACCTTCAGTAAAGCCTTGGAAAAAGCTTGTTCTGTGCTCTACCGGACGCAGAATCCTTTTTTCTGGCACATTCGCTCCCAGCGTGTGACCTGGCACAGTATATGCACACGTGCCTGAATGCACATGAGTTACCTCTGTCGCATTTGCTATCTTGAAATGCCCAGCAGGTACCTCCCCTGCGCTTCACTTTGGAAGCAGGAAAGGACTGATTGCCAGAGGAGGTGGAGGAGGAGGAGGACCCATGAGAGCCAAGGCGCTGCCAAAGATGCGTGTCAGTGGTATCGAAGGTGAGCACTGGATTACCAGCCATCTTCTACCTGAATTCCGCATCGTACTCTCTCCATGCCCCATCACCAAACTTCCTCTGGATCCAGTGTATATTGTCAGTGTATTTAAGAATGGCATGACACTGGCCAGGGTATTTCTCTAAGTAACAAGAAGTGAAAAACTCTGAAACAGATTAACCACTCCTCAAATGTTTCAGGACGTTTGAACCTTTTAGGTCCAGTGCCATCGGCACTTTTCTCCCTCTGTCTACATGCCTCAGCAGATAATTCAGATATGTTAACATATTTGCCCTGCTGTATCTTTTTAACGGTCTTTGGTTTCAAATGACCGTGCAAAGAGGGGGTGTACGATGGTAAGGAATCGCCATGCAAGGCGACTTTCCTGTCCGAAATGAAATTAATTGGTGGACGTAGGTCCGCTGGGGAAGTGCTGTCCTGCATGGAATCGGGTGGAGCTATCGCCAGCTGCGTCTGTGCTATGTTCCCAACTGAACCTGACTGTATTACCTGCCACATTTTCTTAAGCATTGCAAACATGCGCTTCTGACCCCTACCCCTCAGTCGCTGTCACATTCAGAGTCTGAAAGGGATGAGTCAACCAGGTCATGTCGGTCATGTGTAAATGTGGAGGACTTACCGGGGACGGCAACTGCATTGTCCTGAGACTCCGGACCTGAAGCAGAAGGATCAGGCCTTGAAGCATCTTCCCGTTGATTGGAGTCGGTAGACGCTCCTCGCTGTAACGATGAACCCGCCTGTTCAGGAGGATTCGCTGAAGTAGAAGTAGACGAAGCCAAAGGCATATCAACCTGTTGCGGTTCCATCTGCGCTGCGGTCTGCAACAAAGAGAAGAGATCGCGAGCACTACGGACACCGGTAAAGGGAGGGTTAGTAGACCCCAAGCCTGATGCAGTCTGGTCACTCATGCTGGCATTCGCAACACTAGAAACCCTCCTTGACACACCACCTCCCCCAGCTGAACTCTGTATGTTATGGTTCCCAACCGCATCATGACCCAATGTTCCATGCACTGCATTGACACCACCAACTTGCAATTGGGATGTTGCCACATTCATAGCCGACAGACCTCTATTTGGAACAGATTGCACATTCATAGCTGACCTACCTGCCTTAGAAACAGATTGCACATTCATGCCTGAAATCCTAGTGTGTGAAACAGATTGTGCATTCATACCTGCAATACCTGCATTTGACACAGATTGTACATTCATACTTTGAGGATTCGTGCAGCTACTGGTTGTATGTGATGCTGCGCTAAATTGAGTATGAGCTGTCCTGTTATCTGTGTGCATCTGCCCTTTGGCGTGTTCAAGCGCGACATTGTATTGTCCTGGAGCCTGGGCGTGCATCTGGCGTGATTCCATAGCACTTATTTGCCCACCTAACTGACTGCCTATCTCTTGTCCTAGCGCGTTAGCGCTTGATAGAATTCCTCTACCCAAATTAGTTAATCTATTACCCCTAGCGGTAACACCTCTCCTTGTGTTAAAGCCTCTGGTGAACCCTGCGGTAATTATAAGGCATCTTCCGGCATCATGGTGCCCTCTACCTACTGCCACCAACCTGCTAATGACCCATGAAGATGCCCGCTGCCGCCGCACTTGCACTCCCTTGCGGCCTATTAACCCTCCCCCGACCGACATCCTCTGCTGGTGCTCACCTTCCGGGAGCTGATGAGGATGCGGCCGCTCCCTTGGACTCCCGACGCTGCTGTGGCCGACGAAACCGGAACCGGAAATGGAGGGGCGCGTGACCGGAACTTCCGGTTGCGCACTTACTACCCGGCTTGGAGGACCTGCGGCCTGGCTTGGAGGACCCGACACCGGCATCACGTGAAAAGGAGCTGGAGGACCCGACGGAGACATCGCCTCCATGATGGAAGCCAGGATCGAGGAGACAGCCGACGCAGCCGACGGTGGGATCGCGGATATGAGAGATAAGACCGCCGATTCAGGTAAGATTACCGGATGGCTGGGGGCAGCAAATAAGGGCAGACAAGGTACCGGATGGTGTGCGGAGGACAGCATAGAAGGGCCGGATGGGGGAACATTTGAGACCGCTACATCGCCCAGGCACAGGCCGGATTAAAGGCCCCAAAACGGGGATATGTGAACCAGTTAAGTCGCCCAGGCCGGACTGAAGGCCCAAAACAGGCCCTGGTTTCCGACATGCGGCCTAATTGAGCCATGCGGCCCGAGGGGGAAGCGAAAGCCAAACCGGGGCCTGGGGGCAAGTCATGGCCTACCAGAGGGGCCAGAGAAGAAACTGTTTGAGGGCCCGAATAGGTGGAAGGGCCTGGGGTTGCCACGTGGGCCGTGTATGAGGGCGCCATATCATGATTGCTTATGGCTGGGGGGCTATCAGAAATAGGCCTGGAAGTTGGGGAGGCCATGCCCTCCGAATAGGCCACAGCCTGTGCATGTGGCCTGCCCGATGGAGTACCTAAGGCTTGAGGCCTAGTAGTAGAACCATGCAATTCAACCCCCAAATCACCCTCATGGCCATCTATTTGCGGTGAGGGCAATTGTTCCTGAGTATGGAGACAGGCCGATGTCACATCAGGCCTAGCCATTGCAGCTGATACATAGGCTGAATTATCTCCATCACTAGTTGCATGAATATCCAACCTACTAACTGTGTGACTAATCTGTGTTTTTTAAGCACAAGGCCTAGCCTTTTAGTGTACTGTGTAGGTGGTATTATATCATCAAATTCTTCAATACTATCTAGTGCACTTATCTGTTTTTTCTGTCTGTCTGATCCAGGTTTCTCAAACACCAACTCGTGGAAGCGCTGTGGAGGGAGTTTTGATCGTCTGGATCGCTGCATTGTTCACAGAAATTAAAAATCACCCTGAACAATAACAGAAAGAACTCGTCTGCACCGGATTCCAGGAAGAAGAGGGCCAGGAAGCTGATGATCCACACTTTTAAGGTGAGTAGTGGGCCCCTCCCTTGCATGCAACATTGTTGCAACTAACCTCCCTAGCCAGCCCTCTTCTCCTATCTCTCCCTTCAGCTTTAACCCTTAGCTTTGCTCCAGGCCCAATTGTGCCCTACACTGCCTTTTGATACAGTGAAACATGAGAGAAAAAGCTAAGAAATGTTTGCAATGCAATACAGCAGCTTCTAAGGCTAATAAGATACTTGCATGTATCAAAAGAAGCATAGATGTAAGGGATGTTGCTATATAAATCACATGAAGAGGGAAATAATTAAAATGTATTGCAAAGTAATTTAATTATGCATAACTCAACATTTTATATAAAAAAAAATCCAGGCTGTTTATTGTTCCATTAATCTCTAGCAACATAAATGCTTGTTTCAATGTAAGAGCAATCAAATTGTGCAACTCTGTGACTAAAGAGGTAGTGGCAGCCAATACCTTACATAAATGTAATAATATTAATATTTTAATAAAATGTCTTGTGTCAAATGTGTCACCTTTTAAATGTTATCAATGTAATTTCAATATGTAACTTCTTGTAAATCAGGTAGGGTATGTATAGACTGAACTTGAAGGAATTCTCACCTATATTACGAGTTTTGCATTGTGGCTTTTAATGCTGAAAAATTGGCAATTTCAGCGTAAAGTAGAAAAATGGAGGAAGTCCAGCACACAGTAGAGTTATGCAAAGTCACTGTGACCTGCTTCCAAGGTCAAAAGTAAATGTATTCAAAACAGCAAGGGGTGACAGCATAAAGCATTTATTATAGAGACAGCAGGAAAAAAGGCAGCAACGTTTCGGGACTTCTGTCCCTTTGTCAAGCTTGATAAAGGGACAGAAGTCCCGAAACGTTGCTGCCTTTTTCCTGCTGTCTCTATAATAAATGCTTTATGCTGTCACCCCTTGCTGTTTTGAATTTCAGCGTAAAGGTCAGGAACGCATATTACGAGTTGTGTTGGTATACCAAAAGCATTTTAGCCTGTAACGCAACGTCAATCCCGGACTCAAAAAATGACGTTTTTGTGTGGGATTTCCATAGCACCGGTATTACAGGTTGTGCGTTCAAGCTAAAAAGCTTGCATTACAGCCTATACTGACACGATCCATACCGCCATCTGAGAGCAGTAGTTATGGATTTTGTGTAACAAAAATGTTTCACAAAACTCATAACTAAAGTGTTACAAAGTACACTAACACCCATAAACTACCTATTAACCCCTAAACTGCTGCCCTCCCGCATCACAAACACTATATTAAACCTATTAACCCCTAATCTGCCGACCACCCACATCGCAGCTATTAAATAAACCTATTAACCTCTATTCCGCCGCTCCCCGACATTGTTGCCACTAAATAAAGTTATTAACCCCTAAACCTTCGGTCTCCCACATCTCCACCACTAAATAAACCTATTAACCCCTGTTCCCCTAAACCGCCAGCCCCCCCACATTGCAAAACAGTAAATTAAACTATTAATCCCTAAACCTAACATCCCCCTAACTTTAAATTAAAATTACAACATAACTCTATTTAAATAAATAAAAACTTACCAGTGAAATAAAAATAAATCTAACATTAAACTATAAAAAAAAAAATTTTTTGTAATCTTAGTGTTTTTTATTTTTCGTGATTTTAGTGTTTATTATTTTTGGTAAACAAACTCCTAGATTATGAGTCTTGCGTTAGCCTTAAAAAGCAGTGTTGAGAGGTCCCAATGCTGCTTTTTAACGCCCGCTGGTATTACGAGTCTGGCAGGTACAGGTGTACCCCTCACTTTTCTTCAGCGACTTGAGCATACCGCAAATCCCCTTACGTCAATTGCGTATCCTATCTTTTCCATGGGATTTGCCTAACGCTGGTATTACAAGTCTTGGAAGAAGTGAGCGGTAGACCCTCTCCTGTCAAGACTTCTACCGCATTTAAAAGTCAGTAGTTAAGAGTTTTATGGGCTAACGCCATAGCATAAAACTCTTAACTAAAGTGCTGAAAAGTACACTAACACACATAAACTACCTATTAACCCCTAAACCGAGCCCCCCCCCCCCCACATCGGAAACACTTTAATAAATATATTAACCCCTAATCTGCCGACCGGACATCGCCACCACTTTAATAAATATATTAACCCCTAAACCGCCGCACTTCCGCCTCGCAAACACTAGTTAAATATTATTAACCCCCAATCTGCCATCCCTAACATCGCCGACACCTACCTACATTTATTAACCCCTAATCTGCCACCCCCAACGTCGCCGCTACTATATTAAAGGTATTAACCCCTAAACCTAAGTCTAAACCTAACCTTAACCCCCCCTAACTTAAATATAATTTAAAATAATCTAAATAAAATTACTACAATTAAATAAATGAATCCTATTTAAAACTAAATACTTACCTGTAAAATAAACCCTAAGCTAGCTACAATATAACTAATAGTTACATTGTATCTATCTTAGGGTTTATATTTATGTTACAGGCAACTTTGTATTTATTTTAACTAGGTACAATAGTTATTAAATAGTTATTAACTATTTAATAACTTCCTAGTTAAAATAAAGACAAATATACCTGTAAAATAAATCCTAACCCGAAGTTACAATTACACCTAACATTACACTATCATTAAATAAATTACCTAAACTACCTAAAATTAATTACAATTAAATTAAATAAACTAAAGTACAAAAACCCCCCACTAAATTACAGAAAAAAAAGAATTACAAGAATTTTAACTAATTACACCTAATCTAATTCCCCTAATAAAATAAAAAAAGCCCCCCAAAATAATAAAATTCCCTACCCTACACTAAATTACAAATAGCCCTTTAAAGGGCCTTTTGCAGGGCATTGCCCCAAAGTAATCAGCTCTTTCACCTGTAAAAAAAATACAATACCCCCCCAACATTAAAACCCACCACCCACACACCCAACCCTACTCTAAAATCCACCCAATGCCCCCTTAAAAAAAACTAACACTACCCCCCTGAAGATCTCCCTACCTTGAGCCATTTTCACCCAGCCGGGCACAAGTGGACCACTAGAGGGTCAGAAGCCTTCATCCGATCCGGGCAGAAGAGCTCCTCCAAGCGGCAGAAGTCTACATTCAGACGGCATCTTCTATCTTCATCCATCCGGAGCGGAGCGGGTCCATCTTCAATCCAGCCGACGCAGAGCCATCCTCTTCAAACGAAGTCCAAGCGAAGAATGAAGGTTCCTTTAAATGACGTCATCCAAGATGGTGTCCCTTGATTTCCGATTGGCTGATAGTATTCTGTCAGCCAATCGGAATTAAGGTAGGAAAAATCCTATTGGCTGATTGGATCAGCCAATAGGATTGAGGTTGCATTCTATTGGCTGATTGGAACAGCCAATAGAATGAAAGCTCAATCCTATTGGCTGATCCAATCAGCCAATAGGATTTTTCCTACCTTAATTCCGATTGGCTGATAGAATCATATCAGCCAATCGGAATTCAAGGGACGCCATCTTGGATGACGTCATTTAAAGGAACTTTCATTCTTCGCTTGGACTTCGTTTGAAGAGGATGGCTCTGCGTCGACTTGGGGGTTCATGTTAGGGTGTTAGGTGCAGACATAAAATTCATTTCTCCATAGGAAACAATGGGGCTGCATTAGGAGCTGAACGCTGCTTTTTTGCAGGTGTTAGGTTTCTTTCAGCCAGCTCAGCCCCATTGTTTCCTATGGGGAAATCATGCACAAGCACGTTTAGCCAGCTTACCGCTGACTTAAAGGGCCACTAAACCCAAAATCTTTCTTTCATGATTCAAATAGAACATACAAATTTAAACAACATTACAAATTACTTCTATTATTTATTTTGCTTCATTTTTTAGATATCCTTATTTGAAGAAAAAGCAATGCACATGGGTGAGCCAATCACATGCGGCTTCTATGTGCAGCAACCAATCAGCAGCTACTGAGAATATCTAGATATGCTTTTCAGCAAAGAATATCAAGAGAATAAAACAAATTAGATAATAGAAGTAAATTAGAAAGATGTTTAAAAATGCATTCTCTTTCTAAATCATGAAAGAAAAAATGTGGGTATCATGGCCCTTTAAGCAACGCTGGTATTGAGGTGAGATGTGGAGCTAAATTTTGCTATGAGCTCACCTTTTTGCTGCTAACGCCCGTTTTAAAAATACCTGTAATACCAGCATTGCCTTAAGGGAGCGGTGGGGAAAAAAGGCTCGTTAGCAATGCACCCCTGTTACCGCAAAACTCGTAATCTCGGTGTTAAATTTTTCATTTTTTTTCGTAGTGTTAGGTTTTTATAAAATTTGTAATTTAGATATTTTAATTAATAGTATTTTTTATTTTATTAGATTAGTTATGTTAGGTTAATTTATAGTTTAATGTAAGCTTTACTTTTATTTCACAGGTAAGTTTGTATTTATTTAGAGTTGTAATTTTAATTTAAAGTTATGGGGGTGTTAGGTTTAGGGGTTAATAGTTTAATGTAGTGTTTTGCGATGTGGGGGGCTGGTGGTTTAGGGGTTAATAAGTTTATTTAGTGGCGGAGATGTGGGAGGCCGGAGGTTTAGGGGTTAATAACTTTATTTAGTGGCAGCAATGTCAGGGAGCGGCAGAATAGGGGTTAATAACTTTATTATAGTTGCAGTGATGCTGGGAGCGGCAGATTAGGGGTTAATAACTTTATTTAGGTGATGTCGGGGGCGGCAGGTGTTTAGACTTGAGGTTTATGTTAGGGTGTTAGGTTTAAACGTAACTTTTTTTTCCCCATAGACATCAATGGGGTTGCGTTACGGCGATCTCCATTCCACACTTCAGGTGTTAGTTTTTTTTCTAACACTCTCTCCCCATTGATGTCTATGGGGGAAAGCGTGCACGAGCACGTCAAAGCAGCCCTTGGTTTTTGTGCGGTATGGAGGTTATCACCACCGTATTGCACGCACAAGGAGGCTTTTCAGAAACTTGTAATGGCAGCGCTATGGGGGGTGAAATAATGCAACCCTGTTCGTTTCGCACCCTGTTTAGCTCAAAACTCTTAATCTAGGTGTCTGTCTTCTTTCAACCTCATCTATTATGTTACTGTTATCATAGTTTGAAATAATTATCAAAATAATAGGTCATCCCCCACTTGTAATAATTTGTTTTGATTAGTCTGTTTGATACTGTATTTTTATGAAATGTCAGCGTTGTTACGTACTCTAATCATGTTTCCAACATCACATAATTATTTAGCACTTTATAAATAAATAATAATAAAAATGTGGCTATTTATGTGTTTTTGTTCACTTTGAAGTCCCTATGAGAACATACCCTACTTTGAATGACTATATATACTAGATCAGTTCTGTATGACAGAATTATGCAAGATCAACAGGAACTTTGCTTAAAGGGACACTGAACCCAATTTTTTTCTTTTCTGATACAGCATGCAATTTTAAGCAACTTTCTAATTTACCCTATTATTAAATTTTCTTTGTTCTCTTGCTATCTTTCGGCTAGATTACGAGTTTTGCGGTATGAGTGAAAAAGCAGCGTTATGGCTCTTTTTCACTACCGCTGGTATTACGAGTCTTGCAGGTATATCTGTCCTGCACACTTTTTTTGGACCTAATGCAACGTAACTACCGTAGCTTTCCAAAAGTCCTTTTTCAATGGGAATTCCTTTGCGGCGGTATTACGAGTTTGCCTGGGAGGCCAAAAAGTGAGCCCTATACCGTCAATATCCGTACCGCCACCCGAAAGTCAGTAGTTATGAGTTTTACGCTACAACGCCGTAACATAAAACTCATAACTAAAGTGCTAAAAAGTACACCCATAAACTACCTATTAACCCCTAAACCGAGGCCCTCCCGCATTGCAAACACTAAAATAAAATTATTAACCCCTAATCTGCAGCTCTGGACATCGCCGCCACTATAATAAACATATTAAACTGCCTCACTCCAGCATCGTAAACACTAGTTATATATTATTAACCCCTAATCTGCTGTCCCTAAAATTGCCACAACCTACATTACTGTTATTAACCCCCAATCTGCTGTCCCTAACATCGCCGCCACTATACTAAAGTTACTAACCCCTAAACCTCACCCTATGTCTAACCCTAACACCCTAACTCTAATATAATTAAAATAAATCTAAATAAAATTTACTATCATGAACTAAATAATTCCTATTTAAAAATAAATACTTACCTGTAAAATAAACCCTAAGCTAGCTACAATATAACTAATAGTTACATTGTATCTATCTTAGGGTTTATATTTATGTTACAGGCAACTTTGTATTTATTTTAACTAGGTACAATAGTTATTAAATAGTTATTAACTATTTAATAACTTCCTAGTTAAAATAAAGACAAATATACCTGTAAAATAAATCCTAACCGAAGTTACAATTACACCTAACATTACACTATCATTAAATAAATTACCTAAACTACCTAAAATTAATTACAATTAAATTAAATAAACTAAAGTACAAAAAAACCCCACTAAATTACAGAAAAAAAAGAATTACAAGAATTTTAACTAATTACACCTAATCTAATTCCCCTAATAAAATAAAAAAAGCCCCCCAAAATAATAAAATTCCCTACCCTACACTAAACTACAAATAGCCCTTAAAAGGGCCTTTTGCAGGGCATTGCCCCAAAGTAATCAGCTCTTTCACCTGTAAAAAAAATACAATACCCCCCCCAACATTAAAACCCACCACCCACACACCCAACCCTACTCTAAAATCCACCCAATGCCCCCTTAAAAAAAACTAACACTACCCCCCTGAAGATCTCCCTACCTTGAGCCATTTTCACCCAGCCGGGCACAAGTGGACCACTAGAGGGTCAGAAGTCTTCATCCGATCCGGGCAGAAGAGCTCCTCCAAGCGGCAGAAGTCTACATTCAGACGGCATCTTCTATCTTCATCCATCCGGAGCGGAGCGGGTCCATCTTCAATCCAGCCGACGCAGAGCCATCCTCTTCAAACGAAGTCCAAACGAAGAATGAAGGTTCCTTTAAATTACGTCATCCAAGATGGTGTCCCTTGATTTCCGATTGGCTGATAGTATTCTGTCAGCCAATCGGAATTAAGGTAGGAAAAATCCTATTGGCTGATTGGATCAGCCAATAGGATTGAGGTTGCATTCTATTGGCTGATTGGAACAGCCAATAGAATGAAAGCTCAATCCTATTGGCTGATCCAATCAGCCAATAGGATTTTTCCTACCTTAATTCCGATTGGCTGATAGAATCATATCAGCCAATCGGAATTCAAGGGACGTCATCTTGGATGACGTCATTTAAAGGAACTTTCATTCTTCGCTTGGACTTCGTTTGAAGAGGATGGCTCTGCGTCGACTTGGGGGTTCATGTTAGGGTGTTAGGTGCAGACATAAAATTCATTTCTCCATAGGAAACAATGGGGCTGCGTTAGGAGCTGAACGCTGCTTTTTTGCAGGTGTTAGGTTTTTTTCAGCCAGCTCAGCCCCATTGTTTCCTATGGGGAAATCATGCACAAGCACGTTTAGCCAGCTTACCGCTGACTTAAAGCGCCACTAAACCCAAAATCTTTCTTTCATGATTCAAATAGAACATACAAATTTAAACAACATTACAAATTACTTCTATTATTTATTTTGCTTCATTTTTTAGATATCCTTATATGAAGAAAAAGCAATGCACATGGGTGAGCCAATCACATGAGGCTTCTATGTGCAGCAACCAATCAGCAGCTACTGAGAATATCTAGATATGCTTTTCAGCAAAGAATATCAAGAGAATAAAACAAATTAGATAATAGAAGTAAATTAGAAAGATGTTTAAAAATGCATTCTCTTTCTAAATCACGAAGAAAAAATGTGGGTATCATGGCCCTTTAAGCAACGCTGGTATTGAGGTGAGATGTGGAGCTAAATTTTGCTATACGCTCACCTTTTTGCTGCTAACGCCCGTTTTAAAAATACCTGTAATACCAGCATTGCCTTAAGGGAGCGGTGGGGAAAAAAGGCTCGTTAGCAACGCACCCCTGTTACCGCAAAACTCGTAATCTCGGTGTTAGATTTTTCATTTTTTTTCGTAGTGTTAGGTTTTTATAAAATTTGTAATTTAGATATTTTAATTAATAGTATTTTTTATTTTATTAGATTAGTTATGTTAGGTTAATTTATAGTTTAATGTAATCTTTACTTTTATTTCACAGGTAAGTTTGTATTTATTTAGAGTTGTAATTTTAATTTAAAGTTATGGGGGTGTTAGGTTTAGGGGTTAATAGTTTAATGTAGTGTTTTGCGATGTGGGGGGCTGGTGGTTTAGGGGTTAATAAGTTTATTTAATGGCGGAGATGTGGGAGGCCGGAGGTTTAGGGGTTAATAACTTTATTTAGTGGCAGCAATGTCAGGGAGCGGCAGAATAGGGGTTAATAACTTTATTATAGTTGCAGTGATGCTGGGAGCGGCAGATTAGGGGTTAATAACTTTATTTAGGTGATGTCGGGGGCGGCAGGTGTTTAGACTTGAGGTTTATGTTAGGGTGTTAGGTTTAAACGTAACTTTTTTTTCCCCATAGACATCAATGGGGTTGCGTTACGGCGATCTCCATTCCACACTTCAGGTGTTAGTTTTTTTTCTAACACTCTCTCCCCATTGATGTCTATGGGGGAAAGCGTGCACGAGCACGTCAAAGCAGCCCTTGGTTTTTGTGCGGTATGGAGGTTATCACCACCGTATTGCACGCACAAGGAGGCTTTTCAGAAACTTGTAATGGCAGCGCTATGGGGGGTGAAATAATGCAACCCTGTTCGTTTCGCACCCTGTTTAGCTCAAAACTCTTAATCTAGGTGTCTGTCTTCTTTCAACCTCATCTATTATGTTACTGTTATCATAGTTTGAAATAATTATCAAAATAATAGGTCATCCCCCACTTGTAATAATTTGTTTTGATTAGTCTGTTTGATACTGTATTTTTATGAAATGTCAGCGTTGTTACGTACTCTAATCATGTTTCCAACATCACATAATTATTTAGCACTTTATAAATAAATAATAATAAAAATGTGGCTATTTATGTGTTTTTGTTCACTTTGAAGTCCCTATGAGAACATACCCTACTTTGAATGACTATATATACTAGATCAGTTCTGTATGACAGAATTATGCAAGATCAACAGGAACTTTGCTTAAAGGGACACTGAACCCAATTTTTTTCTTTTCTGATACAGCATGCAATTTTAAGCAACTTTCTAATTTACCCTATTATTAAATTTTCTTTGTTCTCTTGCTATCTTTCGGCTAGATTACGAGTTTTGCGGTATGAGTGAAAAAGCAGCGTTATGGCTCTTTTTCACTACCGCTGGTATTACGAGTCTTGCAGGTATATCTGTCCTGCACACTTTTTTTGGCCGTAATGCAACGTAACTACCGTAGCTTTCCAAAAGTCCTTTTTCAATGGGAATTCCTTTGTGGCGGTATTACGAGTTTGCCTGGGAGGCCAAAAAGTGAGCCCTATACCGTCAATATCCGTACCGCCACCCGAAAGTCAGTAGTTATGAGTTTTACGCTACAACGCCGTAACATAAAACTCATAACTAAAGTGCTAAAAAGTACACCCATAAACTACCTATTAACCCCTAAACCGAGGCCCTCCCGCATTGCAAACACTAAAATAAAATTATTAACCCCTAATCTGCAGCTCTGGACATCGCCGCCACTATAATAAACATATTAAACTGCCTCACTCCAGCATCGTAAACACTAGTTATATATTATTAACCCCTAATCTGCTGTCCCTAACATTGCCACAACCTACATTACTGTTATTAACCCCCAATCTGCTGTCCCTAACATCGCCGCCACTATACTAAAGTTACTAACCCCTAAACCTCACCCTATGTCTAACCCTAACACCCTAACTCTAATATAATTAAAATAAATCTAAATAAAATTTACTATCATGAACTAAATAATTCCTATTTAAAAATAAATACTTACCTATAAAATAAACCCTAAGCTAGCTACAAAATAACTAATAGTTACATTGTATCTGTCTTAGGTTTTATTTTTATTTACAAATAGACAATTTACCTTTATTTTGACATTTTAAACAGCTGATTTTGACTGTGGTTTCCCTGCCTATACAGAAAAAGTATATACTTACATAATTAATGTAACTAATAGTTACATTGTATCTATCTTATGTTTTATTTTTATGTCACAGCTAAGTTTGTATTTATTTAAACTAGGTAGACTAGTTAGTAAATAGTTATTAACTATGGTGGATGAATGTATCCACCAATCAGCAAGGACACCCCAGGTTGTTCACCAAAAATGGTCCAGCATCTAAACTTGCATTTCAAATAAAGATACCAAGAGAATGAAGCAAATTTGATAATTGGAGTAAATTAAAAGTGTTAGAGTGAGGGTTGGCGCTAACTATAAATCCTATGTGCCTAGTATAGAAACTACTCCTCCTCAGTAGTTTAAGTGGAACAGTGAATATCAAAATTAGAAAAACTGGCACTGTGGGATACAGCTAGGATTTAAACTACCAATATTAGGTGTCTAAAGTTCCTGTATGTTAAAGGGACACTGAACCCAAATTTTTTCTTTTGTGATTCAGATAGAGGATGACATTTTAAGCAGCTTTCTAATTTACTCCAATTGTGAATATCAAAATTAGAAAAAACTGGCGCTGTGGGATACAGCTAGGATTTAAACTACCAATAGTGTGTATAAATAATAACTCCTAAAACCTTTCTAGGTAATAAAGTGTGGCTAAATTGCTGTGTTATCAAAGTCAAAGTAAAAAAACATAAAATATAAACCTCTATGGGTGATAACAAATATATACAATAAAGTGAATACAATAGTTATGTAAATAATTAAAGGGGAATGGGGGTATCAAAGAACGGGTACTCAGGAATATGTACAAATGCAATTTAATGAATACCAAACATAAATTATGATAAGAACAAGATAATAGATGTGTTGGATCGATAAAAATCTACTCTAGATTTATAAAAATATATCCTATAAAATAGCAATCAAATATAATAAAATGTAGGGACGTCTCCCTCAATAAAACCTGCTAACAAGTGGTCTGACTGTTTGTTGATGAATATCAATTTGATGTAGGTGGTGAAAAAAGCGTTCCCAAAATAACAATGTTACAGTTAAAGGTGAATGGTAAGGTACCTTACTATAATGTCTGTCTGGATATAGAGGCCTCCAGGCCGATATGTAGCTCCTTAGCTCCGTAATGTTGAGCGTCTGTCTGTATGTGCCGGGGTCATTCGCAGCTTGATACAAACCGCACACCTCTGATTCTATTGGCGGTCAGGAGGCACACCCCTCTTCTGATAGGCTATGCTGGTACACGCTTCGTAAGTCGTGTATGGGGGTTCACACAGTTGCGATAAAAGTTTCTAAATGCTCCTTATAGTTTAGACAGCTATATTCATCCCAGATGCTTGATGAAAAACCACCTCCTTTGATTAAAGGAGGTGGTTTTTCATAGGCTCCAATCAGATGAAGCAAATCACAGCCAATAGAATCTATAGACTACCTTTAAAAAGGTGTGTTATGTTCACCTGGAGTATCTTGATAAAGCCCTCCTAGGGTGAAACACGTAGCATTTACTCCAGCCACGGCATTAATATTATAAGAATAGACTCACGACTGATACATACTGAAAGCTGTGATCCAGCCCCTCCTGTGGACTTTCTAGTTTCTATGACTTAGGAGGTAAAGCCACTCCAAGGACCAGGGATCTGAACAGCAATATAAGCACATACAGCTACCAGGAATTATCATCGTACTTGATCTGATCCTTTAACGGCTATAAGTCTATAAGGTAATGCCAGTTCAAGCATCTGGGATGAATATAGCTGTCTAAACTATAAGGAGCATTTAGAAACTTTTATCACAACTGTGTGAACCCCCATACACGACTTCCGAAGCGTGTACCACCACAGTCTATCAGAAGAGGGGTGTGCCTCCTGACCGCCAATAGAATCAGAGGTATGCGGTTTGTATCAAGCTGCGAACGACCCCGGCACACACAGACAGACGCTCAACAATACGGAGCTAAGGAGCTACATATCAGCCTGGAGGCCTCTATATCCAGACAGACATTATAGTAAGGTACCTTACCATTCACCTTTAACTGTAACATTGTTATTTTGGGAGCGCTTTTTTCACCACCTACATAGAATTGATATTCATCAACAAACCAAAGCTGTTCAGACCACTTGTTAGCAGGTTTTATTGAGGGAGACGTCCCTACATTTTATTATATTTGATTGTTGTTTTATAGGATATATTTTTATAAATCTAGAGTAGATTTTTATAGATCCAACACATCTATTATCTTGTTCTTATCGTAATTTATGTTTGGTATTCATTAAATTGCATTTGTACATATTCCTGAGTACCCTGTTCTTTGATACCGCCATTCCCCTTTAATTATTGACATCACTATTGTATTCACTTTATTGTATATATTTGTTATCACCCATAGAGGTTTATATTTTATTTTATTTTTATTTTTTACTTTGATTTTGATAACACAGCAATTTAGCCACACTTTGGCCTAGATTTGGAGTTCGGCGGTAGCCGTCAAAACCAGCGTTAGAGGCTCCTAACGCTGGTTTTGGCCGCCCGCTGTTATTTGGAGTCAGTGATTAAAGGGTCTAACGCTCACTTTTCAGCCGCGACTTTTCCATACCGCAGATCCCCCTACACCATTTGCGTAGCCTATATTTTCAATGGGATCTTTCTAACGCTGGTATTTAGAGTCGTTTCTGAAGTGAGCGTTAGAGCTCTAACGACAAAACTCCAGCCGCCTGAAAATAGCAGGAGTTAAGAGCTTTCTGGCTAACGCCGGTTTATAAAGCTCTTAACTACTGTACCCTAAAGTACACTAACACCCATAAACTACCTATGTACCCCTAAACCGAGGTCCCCCCACACCGCCGCCACTCGATTAAAATTTTTAACCCCTAATCTGCCGACCGCCACCTACGTTATACTTATGTACCCCTAATCTGCTGCCCCTAACCCCGCCGACCCCTGTATTACATTTATTAACCCCTAACCTGCCCCCCACAACGTCGCCGCCAGCTACTTAAAATAATTAACCCCTAATCTTCCGACCGCAAATCGCCGCCACCTACGTTATCCCTATGTACCCCTAATCTGCTGCCCTAACATCGCCGACCCCTATATTATATTTATTAACCCCTAATCTGCCCCCCTCAACGTCGCCGACACCTGCCTACACTTATTAACCCCTAATCTGCCGAGCGGACCTGAGCGCTACTATAATAAATGTATTAACCCCTAATCCGCCTCACTAACCCTATCATAAATAGTATTAACCCCTAATCTGCCCTCCCTAACATCGCCGACACCTAACTTCAATTATTAACCCCTAATCTGCCGACCGGAGCTCACCGCTATTCTAATAAATGTATTAACCCCTAAAGCTAAGTCTAACCCTAACACTAACACCCCCCTAAGTTAAATATAATTTTTATCTAACGAAATAAATTAACTCTTATTAAATAAATTATTCCTATTTAAAGCTAAATACTTACCTGTAAAATAAATCCTAATATAGCTACAATATAAATTATAATTATATTATAGCTATTTTAGGATTAATATTTATTTTACAGGCAACTTTGTATTTATTTTAACCAGGTAAAATAGCTATTAAATAGTTAAGAACTATTTAATAGTTACCTAGTTAAAATAATAACAAATTTACCTGTAAAATAAATCCTAACCTAAGATATAATTAAACCTAACACTACCCTATCAATAAAATAATTAAATAAACTACCTACAATTACCTACAATTAACCTAACACTACACTATCAATAAATTAATTAAACACAATTCCTACAAATAAATACAATGAAATAAACTAGCTAAAGTACAAAAAATAAAAAAGAACTAAGTTACAGAAAATAAAAAAATATTTACAAACATAAGAAAAATATTACAACAATTTTAAACTAATTACACCTACTCTAAGCCCCCTAATAAAATAACAAAGCCCCCCAAAATAAAAAATTCCCTACCCTATTCTAAATTAAAAAAGTTACAAGCTCTTTTACCTTACCAGCCCTGAACAGGGCCCTTTGCTGGGCATGCCCCAAGAATTTCAGCTCTTTTGCCTGTAAAAAAAAACATACAATACCCCCCCCCCCAACATTACAACCCACCACCCACATACCCCTAATCTAACCCAAACCCCCCTTAAATAAACCTAACACTAAGCCCCTGAAGATCTTCCTACCTTATCTTCACCTCACCGGGTATCACCGATCCGTCCTGGCTCCAAGATCTTCATCCAACCCAAGCGGGGGTTGGCGATCCATAATCCGGTCCAGAAGAGGCTCCAAAGTCTTCCTCCTATCCGGCAAGAAGAGGACATCCGGACCGGCAAACATCTTCTCCAAGCGGCATCTTCGATCTTCTTCCATCCGGAGCGAAGCGGCAGGATCCTGAAGACCTCCAGCGCGGAACATCCATCCGGACCGACGACTGAACGACGAATGACTGTTCCTTTAAGGGACGTCATCCAAGATGGCGTCCCTCGAATTCCGATTGGCTGATAGGATTCTATCAGCCAATCGGAATTAAGGTAGGAATTTTCTGATTGGCTGATGGAATCAGCCAATCAGAATCTAGTTCAATCCGATTGGCCGATCCAATCAGCCAATCAGATTGAGCTCGCATTCTATTGGCTGATCGGAACAGCCAATAGAATGCGAGCTCAATCTGATTGGCTGATTGGATCAGCCAATCGGATTGAACTTGATTCTGATTGGCTGATTCCATCAGCCAATCAGAAAATTCCTACCTTAATTCCGATTGGCTGATAGAATCCTATCAGCCAATCGGAATTCGAGGGACGCCATCTTGGATGACGTCCCTTAAAGGAACAGTCATTCGTCGTTCAGTCGTCGGTCCGGATGGATGTTCCGCGCTGGAGGTCTTCAGGATCCTGCCGCTTCGCTCTGGATGGAAGAAGATCGAAGATGCCGCTTGGAGAAGATGTTTGCCGGTCCGGATGTCCTCTTCTTGCCGGATAGGAGGAAGACTTTGGAGCCTCTTCTGGACCGGATTATGGATCGCCAACCCCCGCTTGGGTTGGATGAAGATCTTGGAGCCAGGACGGATCGGTGATACCCGGTGAGGTGAAGATAAGGTAGGAAGATCTTCAGGGGCTTAGTGTTAGGTTTATTTAAGGGGGGTTTGGGTTAGATTAGGGGTATGTGGGTGGTGGGTTGTAATGTTGGGGGGGGGGTATTGTATGTTTTTTTTTACAGGCAAAAGAGCTGAAATTCTTGGGGCA
The DNA here is from genome assembly GCF_027579735.1 of Bombina bombina. NCBI lineage: Eukaryota > Metazoa > Chordata > Amphibia > Anura > Bombinatoridae > Bombina > Bombina bombina. The sequence continues at coordinate 586,683,277 of NC_069504.1, forward strand.
TGCCCCCGCAAAGGGCCCTGTTCAGGGCTGGTAAGGTAAAAGAGCTTGTAACTTTTTTAATTTAGAATAGGGTAGGGAATTTTTTATTTTGGGGGGCTTTGTTATTTTATTAGGGGGCTTAGAGTAGGTGTAATTAGTTTAAAATTGTTGTAATATTTTTCTTATGTTTGTAAATATTTTTTTATTTTCTGTAACTTAGTTCTTTTTTATTTTTTGTACTTTAGTTAGTTTATTTAATTGTATTTATTTGTAGGAATTGTGCTTAATTAATTTATTGATAGTGTAGTGTTAGGTTAATTGTAGGTAATTGTAGGTAGTTTATTTAATTATTTTATTGATAGGGTAGTGTTAGGTTTAATTATATCTTAGGTTAGGATTTCTTTTACAGGTAAATTTGTAATTATTTTAACTATTTTAGCTATTAAATAGTTCTTAACTATTTAATAGCTATTGTACCTGGTTAAAATAAATACAAAGTTACCTGTAAAATAAATATTAATCCTAAAATAGCTATAATATAATTATAATTTATATTGTAGCTATATTATGATTTATTTTACAGGTAAGTATTTAGCTTTAAATAGGAATAATTTATTTAATAAGAGTTAATTTATTTCGTTAGATAAAAATTATATTTAACTTAGGGGGGTGTTAGTGTTAGGGTTAGACTTAGCTTTAGGGGTTAATACATTTATTAGAATAGCGGTGAGCTCCGGTCGGCAGATTAGGGGTTAATAATTGAAGTTAGGTGTCGGCGATGTTAGGGAGGGCAGATTAGGGGTTAATACTATTTATGATAGGGTTAGTGAGGCGGATTAGGGGTTAATAACTTTATTATAGTAGCGCTCAGGTCCGCTCGGCAGATTAGGAGTTAATAAGTGTAGGCAGGTGTCGGCGACGTTGAGGGGGGCAGATTAGGGGTTAATAAATATAATATAGGGGTCGGCAATGTTAGGGCAGCAGATTAGGGGTACATAGGGATAACGTAGGTTGCGGCGGTTTACGGAGCGGCAGATTAGGGGTTAAAAAAAATATGCAGGTGTCAGCAATAGCGGGGGCGGCAGATTAGGGGTTAATAAGTGTAAGGCTAGGGGTGTTTAGACTCGGGGTACATGTTAGAGTGTTAGGTGCAGACGTAGGAAGTGTTTCCCCATAGCAAACAATGGGGCTGCGTTAGGAGCTGAACGCTGCTTTTTTGCAGGTGTTAGGTTTTTTTTCAGCTCAAACAGCCCCATTGTTTCCTATGGGGGAATCGTGCACAAGCACGTTTTTGAGGCCGGCCGCGTCCGTAAGCAACTCTGGTATCGAGAGTTGCATTTGCGGTAAAAATGCTCTACGCTCCTTTTTTGGAGCCTAACGCAGCATTTGTTTGAACTCTCGATACCAGAGTTAATTTTATGGTGCGGCCAGAAAAAAGCCCGCGGAGCGTTAACAGCCCTTTTACCGCCGAACTCCAAATCTAGGCCTTTATTACCTAGAAAGGTTTTAGGAGTTATTATTTATACACACTATTGGTAGTTTAAATCCTAGCTGTATCCCACAGCGCCAGTTTTTCTAATTTTGATATTCACAATTGGAGTAAATTAGAAAGCTGCTTAAAATGTCATCCTCTATCTGAATCACGAAAGAAAAAATTTGGGTTCAGTGTCCCTTTAACATACAGGAACTTTAGACACCTAATTTGAAAGAAGGGTTTCTGCCCATTCAAACTGGTTTGTCACTGCAAAGATGGCAATTACCTTCAGTGCTAGGCACATCATAGATATGAAGAAAGCTATAAAGGGTAGTCATGGTAACAGGGGTGCTAAATTTGCTTAAGAGGATATGAATGTAAAAATGAAATAGAACATGTAATTTTAAGAGACTTTTCAATTTACTTCAATTATCAGATATACTTTGTTCTTTGGGCATCCATTGTTTAAAAGCCTAGCTAGGTAGTCTCAAGAGCAGCAAATCACTACTGGGAGCTAGTTGGTGAATGGTGGGTACACACATATGCTGCTTGTCATTGGATTACCAAATATGTTACGTTTCAAGCTCTGGGGCTGACTTTAGCTATGTGTTTGCAAGAAATGTGTATGGTGTTAACTAATAACTAGATGTCAGACCTAGTAAGCTCACAATGCTACCCCAATTCTGATATTCTGCCAGTATCAGATGTTTTGCTCGAATTCCAAGTGGGGGTGGGGAGCGCTAAAAATAGCTGTGAGAAGGACTTTTATTTAATGATAATTAATTGTACTTTATACATAACTTCAAAGGACTAATAATATACTTTCACAAAATATATAAACATATGTACATATGAGACAGTGTGTTCCGGAAAAATAGCAGTGTTCCGATACAATACTAAGATACATTGTTCAATACCTGAAGCGGTTAAACACCTGAAGCAGTTCCCTACAGGAGGCAAATATTTATATAAGAACTTTTATATATGGTTTATATATGAGATTTGAAAGATTGTATATATGCATATTTTATACGGATGTTTTGAACTATAGGATACAAATGTTTTGAACTAGAAGATGCGAATGTTTTGAAATTGGAAAACACAGACCAAAACACAGGGTTTAATTGAACAACCCGTGTATTTAAAAAGGAATCTGTTCCTATTTCATTTACGCTTTAACTGTGTAAGATTTTTCCATTTTTATCAACAGATTTTATCATTTTATTTTTTGTCATTTCTGTTATATATATGTAAGTAAATTATTTTGAATATATATATACGTCTAGCGTTATTTCTAACAGAAGTATGGATAACATATCCCACTTTTAAATATAGAAGAGTGTTAATTTATGAGAGTATTAATTCATAGAAGATAGTTAATTTTTGGATAAAAGAAAAATATATCTCAGATGTGTATATTTATACCATAAGCATCACGAGTGTTGATTGTAGACACATAGAAGATTTCACAAACACGATTGTAGAAGCGCACTCTGCAACACGTAGGGGTCTCTCACTTGTTTTGACCTACGATACTGTTTTATGTTTGTGGCGCCTCTCTTCTTTTTTTTCCTATCACAGCTCGAGATCCATCCGGATTACTATTGGGACTTTTATCGGCCATCTTTTAGAAGCTTTTCTGACTACTATCTATTTGCCAGCATCAGCGCACCCTCTGAGGACACATATCTTCTTAATACAATATAAGGGAAAATAGAGAGAAGTACAAAACAGGGTTCAATACAGACTATGAGGATTATGACAATTACAATAGAGATTATATTAGAGATTTTCCAGATAGAAGAAATTTTCAAAACAATAGAGACAGAGGAGATAAGCATTACACTCCAAATTGGGAAAACAGAAACGAGAGAGAAAGATTAAAATATAGATCAAATAGAGAATATTATACAACTAGTTGGAGAAATAGAGACCAATACACCAATAATTGGAAGAGAGAACCATATTGGAGGAGACAAACATACAATAAAGATTACGTAAGTCATAATTATAATAAATATAATCAACAATACTATAGTTATGATGAATATACACCAAACTATAACAAACAACACAGGAGTAACAGAGATACTGATAATTCAAATTGGAACATTAAACTAAGCAATAGGTACGATACACTAACAAATGAGAACACAAAGGAATCAAATTATTTTTTAGGGAAGAGCCAAGAACAACCAAACACATCAAAAAAACTACAACAAGAAAACCAAGAGAGATTAAAAAACCAAAAGAAAAGAAGATTAGAGGTAACAGAGGAAGAGGGGGGAAAATCTCCAACAAATCAAAAGAGACCCAGATAATAGATAAAGATACCCCAACTAATAGAAACATATTCAATTTGAGTGATATACCACTAAATAAAGAACAAGAGTCAATCCTATCAAAAGGATTGTATTTCGCTCCAACTATGAGAATGGATAAATTCAACACTCTGATTAACGCCAATCAGTTCATACGCAAATTAACCTTTAAGAGACATTTTTTTAAAAATCCTCAAGAAAGACAAACACAAATTAGCACATGTGAATATGTCCACACAACTTTAAAACCCAAATCACAATATTATCCAACACAAGATAAAGGAAAACATATTGAAATATTTGAAAAATTAATAAAAGAGGACATAGAAAAATGTGAAATCAATAAGAGGATATTACCAAATCTAACCAGAAAAGAAAGGTCCACATTAAAAGACCTTAAAAATGATTCAAGACTAACAATAAAACAAGACAAATAAAAAAATATACTTTCACAAAATATATAAACATATGTACATATGAGACAGTGTGTTCCGGAAAAATAGCAGTGTTCCGATACAATGCTAAGATACATTGTTCAATACCTGAAGCGGTTAAACACCTGAAGCAGTTCCCTACAGGAGGCAAATATTTATATAAGAACTTTTATATATGAAGTTTATATATGAGATTTGAAAGATTGTATATATGCATATTTTATACGGATGTTTTGAACTATAGGATACGAATGTTTTGAACTAGAAGATGCAAATGTTTTGAAATTGTAAAACACAGACCAAAACACAGGGTTTAATAGAACAACCCATGTATTTAAAAAGGAATCTGTTCCTATTTCATTTACGCTTTAACTGTGAAAGATTTTTCCATTTTTATCAACAGATTTTATCATTTTATTTTTTGTCATTTCTGTTATATATATGTAAGTAAATTATTTTTGAATATATATATATACGTCTAGCGTTATTTCTAACAGAAGTATGGATAACATATCCCACTTTTAAATATAGAAGAGTGTTAATTTATGAGAGTATTAATTCATAGAAGATAGTTAATTTTTGGATTAAAGAAAAATATATCTCAGATGTGTATATTTATACCATAAGCATCACGAGTGTTGATTGTAGACACATAGAAGATTTCACAAGCACGATTGTATATCAGTCACTACCATAAGTTTTAGTTATCACATAAAAATACTATCACCACTGAATAGATAATTCTATTGCATATACACTTGTACTGCATAGAAAGGTGATAATTTTATATACACTATCACAAATGTACAGAAGGTTTTCAAAGTACATTTATTGAAAGGCTACTTATTAGTTACCAATATTAGTTTTTAATCATCACATTTAAAACAAGATCACACACATAGAAAAGGATTAATAATTATTATTAAATAGACACTAAAAAGAAGGATTTAAGTACAGAAGGAATTTTAGAGGCACAATATTGTGACACAAATAGATAGTACAATTAATTATCATTAAATAAAAGTCCTATTCACAGCTATTTTTAGCGCTCCCCACCCCCACTTGGAATTTTAGCTATGTGTTTATCCCTTTTGCAGATATTAAACAAAGAGTAATATACAACCAACAATAAATAATAAAAAGCTCTAACGCAGAGCATGTTTTTGCACTTTTATATCCCTTTAAGGGTTTTTGGTTGGGTAGTAGGTGGGCCATGGAATGAAGAGCAGTAGCAGGGAAAGTGGGCAGAGATCCCAATCTGTGGTGATCCTGACTATTCAAGCTTTACCAGTTTGTATGATAATCTCTGTATCAAAATTGCCAAATGATGGAGCAATAAGTACATAATTAGCTGCTAGTAGTCACTGCGGAAGTTAAATACATTTCTTATTGTTTTTTGTGTCAGATTAACCTAAGATGCTTAAAGGGACAGTGTACCCTAAATGTTTCTCCCCTTTAATTTGTTACCATTGGTCTAATTTACCTGCTGTAGTGTGTTATTTACAAATAGACAATTTACCTTTATTTTGTCATTTTAAACAGCTGATTTTGACTGTGATAACTAATATCAATGGCGTCCCTTGAATTCCGATTAGCTGATAGAATTCTTCAATTCCAATCGGAATTAAAGGGTACAAAATCCTATTGGCTGATGCAGTCACTCAATAGGATTGAGCTTCAATTCTATTGGCTGATCCAATCAGCCAATAGGATTTAGCTTGCATTCTATTGGCTGTTCCAATCAGCCAATAGAATACAAGTTCAATCCTATTGGCTGATTGCATCAGCCAATAGGATTTTTTACCCTTTAATTCCGATTGGCTGATAGAATTCTATCAGCCAATCGGAATCTAAGGGACGCCATCTTGGATGACGTCACTTAAAGGAACCTTCATTCGTCGGGTAGTCATCGGAAGAAGAGGATGCTCTGCGCCGGATGTCTTGAAGATGGAGCCGCTCCGCGCCGGATGGATGAAGATAGAAGTTGCCGTCTGGATGAAGACTTCTGCCAGCTTGGATGAAGACTTGGGCCTGCTTGGATGAAGACTTCTGCCAGCTTCGATGAGGACTTCTGCCGCTTCATTGAGGATGGATGTCGGGTCTTCAAAAACTGTGGATCTTCGGGGATTAGTGTTAGGTTTTTTTAAGGGTTTATTGGGTGGGTTTTGTTTTTAGCTTAGGGTTTGGGCGGAAAAAGAGTTAAATGTCTTTTTAAGGGCAATGCCCATACAAATGCCCTTTTCAGGGCAATGGGGAGCTTAGGTTTATTTAGATAGGACTTTATTTGGGGGGTTGGTTGTGTGGGTGGTTTTACTGTTGTGGGGTTGTTTGTATTATTTTTTTTTACAGGTAAAAGAGCTGATGCACCGCAAAAGGCCCTTTTAAGTGCTATTGGCAGTTTAGTTTAGGCTAGGTTTTTTTTTTATTTTGGTGGGGCTTTTTTTATTTTGATAGGGCTATTAGATTAGGTGTAATTAGTTTAAATATTTGATAATTTCTTTTTTATTTTGTGTAATTTACTGTTTTGTTTTTTTGTAATTTAGTTAATTGTATTTAATTATTGTAAATTATTTAATTGTAGTGTAAGGTTAGGTGTTAGTGTAACTCAGGTTAGGTTTTATTTCACAGGTAAATTTGTATTTATTTTAACTAGGTAGTTAGTAAATAGTTAATAACTATTTACTAACTAGTCTACCTAGTTAAAATAAATACAAACTTAGCTGTGAAATAAAAATAAATCCTAAAATAGCTATCTTAGGGTTTATTTTATAGGTAAGTATTTAGTTTTAAATAGGAATTATTTAGTTAATGATAGTCATTTTTATTTAGATTTATTTTAATTATATTAAAGTTAGGGGTGTTAGGTTTAGGGTTAGACTTAGGGTTAGGGGTTTATAACTTTAGTATAGTGGTGGCGACATTGGGGGCGGCAGATTAGGGGTTATTAAATTTATGTAGGTGGCGGCGACATTAGGGGTTAATAAGTATAATGTAGGTGTCGGCGATGTTAGGGGCAAGATATTAGGGGTTAATAAGTGTAGGTAGGTGTCGGCGATGTCGGGGGCAGCAGATTAGGGGTTGACAAGTGTAGGTAGGTGGCAGCGATGTCAGGGGTGGAAGATTAGGGGTTAATAAGTATAATGTAGGTGGCAGCGATGTCTGGGGCAGCAGATTAGGGGTGTTTCGACTTTAGGGTTTATGTTAGGGTGTTAGGTGTAAACATACATTTTGTTTCCCCTTAGGAATCAATGGGGCTGCGTTACGGACAGCACTTTTTTATTGGTGAATGAATTTATCCAACAATCAGCAAGGACAACCCAGGTTGTTCACCAAAAATGGGCTGGATCTAAACTTACATTCTTGCATTTCAAATAAAGATACCAAGAGAATGAAGCAAATTTTATAGGAGTAATTTAGAAAGCTGCTTAAAATTTCATCCTCTATCTGAATCACAATAGAAAAAAATTGGGTTCAGTGTCCCTTTAACATACAGGAACTTTAGACATCTAATTTGAAAGAAGGGTTTCTGCTCATTCAAACTGGTTTGTCACTGTAAAGATGGCAATTACCTTCAGTGCTAGGCACATCATAGATGTGAAGAAAGCTATAAAGGGTAGTCATGGTAACCGGGGTGCTAAATATGCTTAAGAGGATATGAATGTAAACATGAAATAGAACATGTAATTTTAAGAGACTTTTCAATTTACTTCAATTATCAAATTTACTTTGTTCTTTGGGTATCCATTGTTTAAAAGCCTAGCTAGGTAGTCTCAAGAGCAGCAAATCACTACTGGGAGCTAGTTGGTGAATGGTGGCTACACACATATTCCGCTTGTCATTGGATTACCAAATATGTTACGTTTCCAGCTCTGGGGCTGACTTTAGCTATGTGCTTATCCCCTTTGCAGAGATTAAACAAAGAGTAATATACAACCAACAATAAATAATAAAAAGCTCTAACACAGTGCATGTTTTTGCACTTTTATATCCCTTTAAGGGTTTTTGGTTGGGTAGTAGGTGGGCCATGGAATGAAGAGCAGTGGCAGGGAAAGTGGGCAGAGATCCCAATCTGTGGTGATCCTGACTATTCAAGCTTTACCCGTTTGTATGATAATCTCTGTATCAAAATTGCCAAATGATGGAGCAATAAGTACATAATTAGCTGATAGAACTTGCGGAAGTTAAATACATTTCTTATTGTTTTTTTGTATCAGGTTAACCTAAGATGCTTAAAGGGACAGTGTACCCTAAATGTTTATCCCCTTTAATTTGTTACCATTGGTCTATTTTCCCTGCTGTAGTGTGTTATTTACAAATAGACAATTTACCTTTATTTTGGCATTTTACAGCTTATTTTGACTGTGGTTTCCCTGCCTATACAGAAAGAGTATATACTTACGTATAGGTTATAAAAAGCTGTGAATAGCTCCTTACACTCCTAGTGGGGGGATATGAGAGATAAATGATAAACGTTAATTTTCAATTGTTCTCTTTCAGTATTGGGCTTTGGTATACAGACAGATAAGGAAATGTGTGTGTATAGAAAGTGATAAAATAAAGAGATCAGGTTTCCCTTCAAGCTCTATTTTAATGGGTTGTGGTTTCAAAGAACAAAGCATCTATTTCATGTGCAAGATAAACCTAAATAAACAATTTCTCATACGGTTTATACTCTGCTGCTTGTATTGGAAACACATTAAGGGGAAAACTATTTACAGTACAATCTCGCTTTAAAGGGACAGGCTGGGCCAAAAAAACGTTCATGATTAAGATAGAGCATGTAATTTTAAACATTTTTCCAATTTACTTTTATCACCAATTTTGCTTTGTTCTCTTGGTATTCTTAGTTGAAAGCTTAACCTAGGAGGTTCATATGCTAATTTCTTAGACCTTGAAGGCCTCCTCTTTTCAGAATGCATTTTAACAGTTTTTCACCACTAGAGGGTGTTAGTTCATGTATTTCATATAGCTAACACTGTGCTTGTGCACGTGAAGTTATCTGGGAGCAGGCACTGATTGGCTAAACTGCAAGTCTGTCAAAAGAACTGAAATAAAGGGGCAGTTTGCAGAGGCTGAGACACAAGATAACCAAAGAGGTTAAATGTATATTATTATAACTGTGTTGGTTATATAAAACTGGGGAATGGGTAATAAAGGGATTATATATCTTTTAAAACAATAAAAATTCTGGTATAGACTGTCCCTTTAAATGAACAATTTAAATGAACAATCAAATCAAAATCAAATTCCACATGATGTTAAAAAAAAAATATTCAGAGTGAAAAGTGTAATTATATAAAGTAATTATATTAGTTGAAGAAGTATAAAGGTTTAGTTTTCATGAAGTACTTTAATTGCTATAATGTTATAAAGTAATTGGCACCATCCTGCTCTTCCCTTTAGGCAGTGCGTGGAAAATAGTAATGTTAAAGGGACAGTGTACTTGTGCAAGCAGCAGATAAGAATTAGTTGGATTCCAAGCAGCTTCAGAAACACCATTTTAAATATTATGAAGTATAGTTGGTGGTTTCAACTGGCAAAACCAGCTCTTTCAAATGACAAATAAAGGTAAATTAACTATTTGCAAACAATTGAATACATTTCAGCAGGTAAAATGGATAATTGGAAACAGGTTAAGGGGGGTTACAGTACACTGTCCCTTTAAGGTAACTAACTTAAAGGGACAGTAAAGTCAAAATTAAGGTTCAATAGATTGGATAAAGCATGACATTTTAAACAAATCTTCTGTTTACTTCTATTATCAGTTTTGCTTTGTTCCCTTAATATCCTTTGTTAAAGAGTAATGCTAGGTGAGCTCAGGAGTGTGGACATGTCTTAGGCCACCTGGCAGCACTGTTTGTAACAATATTTATAGCAATGTTGTATTAATTTGCAAATGCTTCTGCAAAAGACTGCTAAAGAGATGTGCACACTCCTAAGCTCCTATCAGCCTACCTAGATGTACTCTTCAACAAAGAATATCAAGAGAGCAAAGTAAATTTGATAATATAAGTAAATTTGAAAGTTGTTTATAATTGTATACTCTAGCTTAATCATGAAAGTATTATTTGGACTTTAATGTCTATTTAAAGTCCCTTTTATATTGTTATATTTCACAGATAGCTATTCCTTTTATACTTTATCACTAACTTTCTACAGAAGAACAGATTAGATACGAGAAACCTAGGTTTCAACATGGTGACATCCATTACTTTATATCAATTCAGGGGAATTGGAAAGCCTGCAATTTTCATAGTTAAAGGGGCTGTATATTGTAAAATAGTTTTTTTTCCCATAATGTGTTTCCAAAGACTTGTTATACCAGCAGCATAGTATAAAACATAAAACAAATAGCTTCTTTAGGTTTAATTTTGTATATTAAAGATCTGTTTTTGTTCTTTGACATCACAAACCATCAAAATGGGTTGAGATTGCAGATTTCCTTATGTTATTTTCTCTACACACAAATGCTTTTCTCAGTTTGCATACCAAATACCGATACTCAGGCCCTGATGATCGAAAGTGCTGCGATGCCCCATTATATTCAAAGGGATCCACTGTGATGTTGAACGAGCCGGCAAAATATTCCAGCTGCTAACATCTATATCAACAGGCGGCAAAGCAGAGAGGGGTTTTACTATACATCCCAATGGGCATCGATGCTGATGATAAATTACAGCCAGTATCAGCGCTGACATTGGGAATGTATATTACAAGGATCCCTTTTGGAATATATTACACCAAGCCTAAGAACTATACCTATGTACCCATAAACCAACAGAGCCCACTACCGCAACCTAACCCCAGAATACTTAACTCCTAAACTTTCAATAGTCCACCGCAAAAAACTTCTATCCTATTAACTCCTAAACTGCTAATAGCCCACTGCAATAAAACTTCTACCCTATTAACCCCTAAATTGCCAATAGCCCACCGCAGGCAACCTTCTACCCTATTAACCCTAAACTGCCCATAGCCAAACATATTATCCCCCTGCTCTACTTAACCCCTACACCACCACAACCCCCTAAACTATTAACCCCTACAATGCCACAGCTAGTGTTCCCTCTGAGGCCAGACATTGTGAGCAGCCCAGCAGTCAAAGGTAACCATACCTTGCTGTTTACATTGTGTAGCCTTTGATAACTTCACCCCAAATTAAAAAACCCTATACTAACACTATAAGTTACTGTTGCAATAGCCCTTAGAATGGCTTTTTGTAGGGCATTGCCATAAAGTGACTTAACTCTTTTTCACATAAAAACTACAACCCCATTTTACAATAAAAGTAACCCTCCCGGGGGAACTTCCGGGCCGCGGCCATGATAGGTTGTGTTTTTGTGAGCTGTTCCAGTATTCCCACAATATCTGCAAAATATCTCAGCTACCATCCAGACTCTAACCAGCAGATATTCGTTTAAAGATAAATCCATCTCCTAAATGATGTTTTTTATTGGGGATTGCTATCTGCTGCAACGATCCGGAGCTCACTCTGAGGTTGCTGCCTCATTCTAACCTCTCCAGTGGTATACCCTCAGGATACTGCTGTCGCATAGGGTCTGAGCGCTCTAGTTCAACCTAAGACCTCATATAACAATTCCAAGCACCGGCATACAGTCTGCCACAAAGATTTAAAATGGAGACTGCTACATGCTTCTTAACAGAACTGAGCCGCTTGCTCGTTGGCTATCAAGATGCATTTGAGGAAAAATTGCAAATGGTGTCTAGCCCAATCAAGTGCCCTTCTGAGAAGCTTCCCCAACAAGAACCTAACTACTTAGAAGGGGAGAGTAATGGAGCCTCCTGCCTTCAGAGCCTGCTACCCGCTACTGACTATCCTTGGAGAAAACATTTCTTCATTTACCCAGCTACGGACCCTGAGACCAGGGGTCACAAAGCTCAGCATTGGAGTACAGCAAACATGGAAGAACACCCCTCAGCATATAGGGAATCCGACGGCTGTATTGCCAGTTTGGGAAAATCTTTTCTTACAGCGACCAAAACCCCAGCGCTTCTTGGAATCACAACTAACTCTTCTGCTAGACCAAAGACGACTAAAGGGCTCCGAACACTTACCTGGCTTGGATCGGAAGATGCACTGACTGGGCATGATTTAGCAGCACATTCCTGGGCTCTCCCGCAGCTGCCCTCCACCTCCATATGCAAGGAGATCCCAAATACATACCGGAACCTAGATCCTACCTCTCCACTTGCCCTAATGTCCTGCCTCAAGCGAGATATCATTGGGCTGACTCCTGAAGACACCTTGCTCCTACTGTACCTTTGCTCCATCCCTCCTTACTGGGACCCTGGAGGTCAGAGTCTCTTGAGGCCATTAGCCCTGCCTATTTGCACTTGCTGCATCCTAGTGCGGAAGAGGGGATCGGATTGGAGCTGCAGGGAACAAACAAAGCGGGGCAATCCCAGGCCTCCAGAGCCACCCAAATTGTACAGGATGTGGTCGGTGGTGCTCTTCAAGGCAATGTAAGTACAACTGAGCCTATGAACCATAGCAGACAGTGGGTATACTTTCACCAGGGCCACCTCATCAGCAGCTACAACGGCTCACCCTAAAGACCTATAAGATCCCTGCTTTGCGCGGTTGGGGTGAAACTTAGTGGACAAAATGATGTTGGGACTCTCACAATACACCTTTGCCCCTAATCATGTAGGGGCGGGGGGACAGGTTGTCAGAGGTGCTCAACCTGCTACACAGCACCTGCTCCCAGCATTTTTGAGCCGGTCTGAAACTGTCTATAATACCCCAATAGATACCCATAGACTGCCTGATAAAAAGACACTTGTAGAGTAGGGGATACCATCTGGGGATTGTTCCTACTCTGTATAGACGCTGATTGTTAAAAACTTAGTGAAGTCTCTTAGTCCATCTATTTTTTTCCCCCATGCTAGGGAGGGGCATTGGGTAAAAACACTTTTATCTAGAGCCCATCTAAACAGCTGATATCCCTAAGTCATACTTTACCATATCGTTTACCTTAAGTCGTTGGTATATATAACCTAGAGATGGAGCTATTCATGCAATAAGCCTATCTAATAAATCCCAGTGGAGCTGTAAATGCACCAGAATTATCAAAATTGTTCTTATCTAGGCACTTGTATGTAAAGCTCCTAGTACTGTTGATTTTCATTTAAGTATGATGGTGGATGGGTGGTCTATGTTTATATTTAATACCGCCTTATTCATGTATGTATGTTTTGCACTTATACACATTAATATTGTATGTTAACACCCAGCAGCCATACCTCCTTTAGAAAGTCACTTACTGTACGTGCCTCACAGTTTGTTTAGTGCCCAAGGTTTAGCTTTCTTGGCTATATAACACTATATGATGAAGATTATTACTTCCTCCTTCACCTAATGTTATATAGGTGTTATGAGTTAACTTGTAAGGGCTTTTGTATTTAAGTTTATTTCCTTAATATAAATAAGGGTAGTGTTGCTCCTTTATGTACTAAGCAGGTAACCAAGGTTTAAATTACCTGAATAGACAAAGTGAGGATATTAATGTGAAATCTTACATAGAGCAATATATTATTGATTAGAGAGGAGTCTGTAAACTTATCCATATTAGATTGGAGTACAAAGTCTCAATGGTAAATGAGTAACCAAGTCTGAGTTCAGATTAAAACACTTCCTGTCTTCACGCACACACACAATCACACTAAAATATATACAGTTCACAAACAGTCAATCTCTCCAAATGATGCTGATAAAGTATAGATAACCTTGTTATTAAAGCTACTTAAGGTAGAGGTAGTTTTCCAAATCCGTATTTGAGTTCAGAAACAGAGATTAATAGCAACTAATATATAAGGAGGTTCCGGTGGTAACGTTATTTATATGTACATAATAGTGAGATACTGAGGCATGAGTAACATATAGAAGTTCCAACACAGGGTCTCACATAAGTATACGATACCCGTTAAGCTTCTGAGTGAGAGGAGTCCTGAGAAGAGACCGCCATCTGCGGTCGGGACGCGGAGAAAGTAGATCCGGATGCGTAGGGTTTTCAAGCCGGATAAGGAAGTTAGAGTATCTGTAGGTAGAATCCGAAGAATCCTGATGTTAGTGTTCAGGTAAACGCTGTAGAATGACCTGAGGGAAGAAATAAATACTAGCAAGAGATAATAAACTGTATAGCTTCAATCTTCAGGCAACGTGTGTTTGGAAGGGCTGCCTAATAAAGGGAGGATGATGTGATGGGAGGAGATAACCCTTAAAGGGATATCACAATAGGTCTCTTATAAGTACAGCCATACTATACGTAATCCAACTGGTTAGCTCTGGAACCTTAATTAAAAGGCTGCTTGGTATTGTATTGCCCCTGGGCTTCAAATTTATATTAATTGATGAGGCACATTGTGATACCCTGGTTTTAGTTTGCTGTCAAGCCTCATACATACATTTACTATATTTTTTACTTCTAAAATCTAATATCCCATTCATCGTGTATGATTCAACTTATGTAGATCCAAGAGTAATCTTTCTTATGTTGGGGGAAAAACTTCATGTTTGAATTGTATATATAAAGAGGTACCTTATGTTAAGCACAGGCATGATTTGTTAGATATGACTTGTGCCAATGGATTATACCTAGTTGACATCCTCACTGCATGTGACAGATGCATTGCCATGCATGATTTTGTTCTAGATTCCATGTTCAATTAAGTCACTAAGATTGGAACCCCCCAGGGGTGATGTTATTATATGCCATGCCTTATTGATATAACCATTGCATCTCACAAAGGTATTGCCATGCATGCACTTGTTCTAGACTCTGTTTACATTTATTTAACACCTATTGTGTCTTTCTCATTTGTTATATTTTTTAATTACCTCAATAAAAAAAAGTAACCCTCCCTCCAGAAAAAGCCTAATTTAAAAATAAAGAAAAAATAAAATTAATAACCCTATCCTAAAAAGATTGCTCTGAAATGGGCATTTGGTTGGTCAGAGCCCTTAGAAGGGCATTTGGTAGGGTTGTGCCCTAATGTAATTACAGCTCTTTTGCTACCCAAAAAAATAAAAACATATTCTAAAAAAACCTAATCTAAAAAAGGTTACCCTGAAAAGGGCATTTGGTAGGGAATACTAGAAAAACCTTAAAGGGAAAAAACCCTTAGCTTAAAAATAAAAAAGCTTACCCAAAAAATCCAAAAGCTCAACCCCAAAGTTTGTACTTACCAACTTGACTCATACTCATATTTGATTGGCAACTGCAGTGCTCCTCTTCATGGTGGGGCCCATCTTCATCCTCGTGGCAGTGGGGGACCATCCTCATGAAAGTGGCGGTTCTCTTCTATTTTCGTCCATCTTCTGCCGCTGCTCCACTTCGGAAGTCTTCATCCATCTTTCACCCGATGCGTCTTCCTATTTTCTTTTCTTCACATCTTCCATCCACGACATCCTCTTCATGCAGTCACCTACCGCACACTGAATTTTGAATGTGAGGTACCCCCTTATATAGGGGTACCTTGCATTTATATTGGCTGATTTTGAAATCCAAATTCAAATCAGCCAATAGAAAAAGCTTTCATTCTCTTGGCTGATTTGGACTCATAAGTCTCTAGGAGGGTTAGGACTCTTGTGGTAATGCACCCGTTTTCGTCAGATGCTGAATTCCACGGCGTTCTGCTGTAAAGTTTGGTTTGTTCTCAGATTAAGTCTTGTTTCCCTGAGTGATTAGAATAGTATAAATAAATACTTTTATCTTACTATTTATGATTCCTACATGTCCTTCTACAGTACAAGGATTAGTTATGCTTTTAAACTAAGAGCTAAGTCATAGCTCCTGTATTTGTGAGCATGGCTCCATTTTTTTATACATAATTGGATATTTTACAGGACTTAACTATTGTGTTTTCTTTCCTTCCTCCTTTTTAAGGATACCACTATAGAAGACCCCTGGACTGTGTGTACTCTTTTTTGGTGCACATTTAGACACATTTTATTTTGTTTGTTATTTACGTTTGTGTATAATTACAAGGTTTCATTTTGGTGTTTTTTCTTCTGCTGGCTATGTTTACATAGCTTTTCTTTAGCCTATACTTAAATGGACAGTCTACAATACAATTGTTATTGTTTTATACATTATCCCTTTATTATCCATTCACCAGTTTTGCATAACCAACACAGTTATATTAATATACTTTTTACCTCTGTAATTACCTTGTATCTAAGCATCTTCTGACAGCCTTCTGATCACATGACTTTGTATTTATTATCTATTGACTTTCATTTAGGACTGTGTTGTGCTAAATCTTAAATAACTCCTTGAGAATGAACACAATGTTATCTATATGGCCCACATGAACTAGCAGTATCCTGTTGTGAAATAGGCAGAAAATTAGAGGTTTAAATGTAATAAAGTATATTAATATAACAATGTTGGTTGTGCAAAGCTGGGAAATGAGTATTAAAGGTATTAACTATCTGTCCCTTTAAGTATAGAAACTTTCAGTATAGGTAGGAATACCAAAGGCAAATTCAGTTATTTCAATTGCTTATATAAAGGCAAAGGAGCTATTTGTAAACAATTTAGTACACTCGAGCAGTTAAAAGTGATCATCGGTAACAAATTAAAGGGGAAAGAATTTAGGGTAAATTGTCCCTTTAAATTACAGGAAAAGAGGGCAAAATAAATTATTATATTAGTGGCTAGTTCCTTTCTCATATACACACTAAATTAACGTGTTTTTATGAGGTTACGTTGTATTTTATGGATTCCTAAATTACTTTCATTTATCACTTTAATGGTTCTGGGATTCTACTCTTGAGTTGAGAAGGATTGAGTTTGTTAAATAATAAAAGTAGATTACAAAGTTTTTGATACGCATAAATAAACATTTTACATTATAATCTGAAAGTGTTAAATGTTCTTTTAAATATGGGATTGTTAATTTCACCCTGTAAAATAATACACAAATATTTTGTGTGGAGATGGAATCACCTTTTTTTCCATGGGTGAGGCTGGAGTGTGATGTGGGCATTTTTTCAATGGGTGAGGCTGGGGTGTGCTGTGGGCATAGCTGGCTCACGGGTTTCACTTTGTAAATCAAGACGTATAACCAAGAGAGAGGTGTGGGAGTGAAAGCATGGCAGAAATCCAAAATTGCTATAATCCTACTATATGCTGGAATATTAATAAATCTTCTCAATAAAAATACATTTTTATATATATTTTTATTGGTATTTAAAAACAAGCAAAGAGGTAAGACAGTTTAAGATATCTTGGTGTGTTTACAAACAGGATGACAAATAAAAATTACAAAGTAAATATTCTTTTATTTGGTATTTTAACCCCTTAAAGGGACAGTCAACCATAGAATTGTTATTGTTTTAAAAGATAGATAATCCCTTTATTACTCATTCCCCAGTTTTGCATAACCAACACTGTTTATTATCTATTGTCTTAAATAGCATTGTATTGTGCTAGATCTTAAATAGCTTTCTGTGCCTGAACACAGTGTTATCTATATAGCCCACGTGTACTTTCTGTCTCTTTATGTTGAAAAGAGATTTAAAAAGCATGTGATAAGAGGCAGCCCTCAAAGGCTTAGACATTAGCATATGAGCCTACCTATGTTTAGTTTAAACTAAGAATACCAAGAGAAAAAAGCAAATTTGATGATAAAAGTAAATTAGAAAGTCGATTAAAATTAAAAGTCCTATCTGAATAATGAAAGTTTAATTTATACTTGACTGTCCCTTTAATTGTTAAGCCATTTCCACACCTGTACTGAGCTGTTTTGGAGTTTTTAAATGCTGCTCACATTTAAGCCCTACTATAGGCCATTTTTCAGTGAGAAACCCACATATATTATATATTGTTCTTTTCAGCAGACCCAGCAGATTCAAACTATCCCATTATTTTAGTTTTATATCACAATGTGTAAGAACGCTACATCAAAATGTGTGAAAAATGTATGATTTTTTTCATTAAAATTGTAATAAACATGATTGTAAACAATTGTGTTTGTGTTTATTTTTTTCTAAACAGTATAGTACAAGGAATAAGGGGTTATCTTCATATAAATAAGGGACTTGTGTTAAATAAGAATTCTTCCATGCAATGAAAACAGGATTATACTAGACACATCTCCCGCTTACTGAGGTGTAGCTACAATGGAAGTTCTGGTGATGATAAACAAAAATAGGTAAAATTATACATCACAGTTATTCAAGTGCCAGTAGAACTTAATCATGGCAAATAAGTCTGATATTGCTGTCTTTGATTATGTATCCTTTCAATAGACATTATATAGATGCAGTCATAAAACATCTTATAATTACAAGATTTGTTCTACTACTGCAATAAATTAACATATCGACTGATTTTAAAATATCACAATGCATTAGGACTGTTCACAGCAATTGTTACTAAATGGCCAAACTCCTCCCACCACTTACTTTGTTAATGGAGCACACAAGACTTTCTACTGTCATTTTGTTAACATTGTTTAGACGTTTGTATTATCACCTCTGTTGAAAAATGTTCTGACTACTGATTCAACTTTTCCCCCTTTTATAATATGCCACTTTCCTGAGTGGGATTCAAGAGCTCTAGATCTCTGAGATGCATTGGTGCACACAGATCCAATACATTGTTATCAAAAGAAGACATGACTACAGGTCAAAAATCAGGGATGTTATAGATGTGCTGGATGCACTACATGCAATGGCCTAATTACAGGCAAATATTTTACTCATCCGTATAAAAAGAAACATTTCTACCATAAATATTGACTGACCTGTTGTACCACATACATTGTATATCTCTTGCACTGTATTTGAGGTGTTTTCTACGAGGGAAAGACTAATGATGATCTACAGACTCGTAAGGCCAATCATCCATATGTATATAATCCATATATCAGCCATATGTACAGCAATACAATGGGGCACTTCAGAACAATCAGTTGCATGCCATTTTGTACAGGCAGGATTTAAAATACACAAAAATAGATCATGTACCAACACTGAACAGAGGGGGAGGTTGTGGAAGGCTCTTGTTGCAGAAAGAAGCAAGATGGACTTTTGATTTGGGGACCCTTATACCAAGGGGCCTCAATATACAGTTAGACTGGCATAGTTATCTTTTTTTTCTCTATTTAAGACAAAATACATCATAAATCAATATAAGCTATATCTGGATATTAAAAAAGTTTTAGATAATTTAAAATTTGGAGTTCTTTTAGGAGCAAGATATTAGACATTAATGATAGATAACAAGTTATTTAATCTAGGTTTATAGCACTTACCAAAAGAAGAAAGGTCCCCTACTTAATACTATACAAAAAGTTAATGTACATGACATAGATAATTGTGTTTAAATACGGAACTGCTATCTGCAGGGAAGGGTTAATATACCAGGTGATTATTTTCCCCTTCCTACTTTTAGCTGCTAGTTTTAAGTCTATTCCTGTTCTACTTATTGTTTTGACACTGACCGTGTCTGTGTTATTGTAATTTTATTATCCCAGTAGTGACATTTATTAAGAGTACAAATATAGCTAGTTAACCGCTATCAATTAAGGAGCTTTACAACAAACACTGTTGGCATGGTAACAACAGAGTAAATAGAGTAGATTATGAATATATTTGCAATATATTACTAGACAACATAAAGGGAGAATACACTAGGATGAGACAATGTTTACTTGTTTAATGTAATAACCGGGCTGCGGCGTGTGACATCGGGGCTGTTAATATATGGTGAAGGGGTAAGTATATATCATGTTTAGTTTTTTCATATGTCTGATGACAGGGTTGATACCCCAAAAACGTTAACTGGAAAAACAGAGCAAGTACTCTCTGTGGATTTATATGTATATATTACACCTCTTCTCTGCATATGTGACATTATCCTTGCATTTTCTGCACATCTTGTTTTTTCTGCTTTGACATTATTAACATCTTTCCTTTTCATTGCTGTCATCCCACTACAGTAATCTTTTAATAAGGCGCTCCCATAACTGCAATTTATATTAGACTTCTGCATGCTTTTTTCTAACACCATCAGTTGCTTTATTTGCACTTTTCTTCTTCATTGCTGAAATAAGTTTCTACCATTTAACAAGCTCTGTAGAGCCCGTCTTTCTGGCGAGTCTTCAGACTCGCCAGAAACACAAGTTATTGAGCTGCGGTCTAAAGAATCGCCAGAAATCAACGATCATGGCCGATTTGCCGCGAGTCAGCAGGGGGCAGCGTTGCATCAGCAGCTCTTGTGAGCTGCTGGTGCAATGCTGAATACGGAGAGTGTATTGCTCTCCGTATTCAGCGAGGTCTTATGGACCTGATCCGCAGTGTCGGATCAGGTCTGCAAGACCTTTCTTAAATAGGGGCCACTCTCTAGAAATGACTAGCAATAAGGTGGGCACAACATAAGTACTGCAGCAGCAGGTGTGCACAATTCCCAGGTTCTGCAAAACCTCAAATCCAGAAAAAATCCAAAAATGGGAACAGCATCACAGTGATTATGATACAAAGTTGCTTTATTGGGACATCTAGACCGAAACGTTGTGCTGTGTTTTCTGATGTCCCAATAAAACAACTTTGTATCATAATCACTGTGGTGCTGTTGCCATTTTTGGATTTTTTTCTAGAAATGACTAGCCACACAAGTTAAAAATGATGTGTTGTGCTCAAGCGCAACAGATAAAAATGCTGAAAAAGCTAGCATGACTAGCTGAAGTAAAGTTTAAGGACTAGAATAAAAGTATCACAAAACACGTGAATATATGTATTTGTATTTATATGTGTATGTACTGTATGTATTTATGTATTAATATGTTTATATATGTGTACATATGAATGTGCACACATGCATACATATAAACACATAAACGTGACAGAGCTCAAGGGATTTCTTGTAATGGAATATATGTATCCCCACAAACTCTACAATGTTCTTGGTGTAAATTAAATGAATTGTGTATAACGGGCCAGTAATCCACTCCACAGTTTGGATGTGGTCTTCCACACAAGCTAGTGTGTGCTAGGGCTGAGAGAGAGAGAGACAGAGACAGAAAATATGCTGAAGCTGAGCTGCTGTCTAAAGTTTCTAGGGTATTTTTATTTTGGGGTGTGTTTTTTGGGGGGATATTAAAATAGGAATCATTTGTTTTTTTTTGTAATTTTTTTGTAATGTAGGTTATTTATTTTTTGTAATATAGGTTTTTTATTTTAGGGTAAGCTTAAGTTTTAATTTAATTAAAAAGGTAAGTTTTTATTTATTATAAGGTAGTTAGAATATTTTTAAATTAATTTATGGGTATATTAATAGGGGTTAGGTTAGGGGAACATCTCTCCCCTAGACATTATGGCATAAAGAGTGATAATTGGTGTGAGTTCTGAGCAGCGTTACTTAGATAGATTATACTCATGCACCTCCATAACAATTTTTTTAAATGAGAGTGCACTTATTGGAAGTATATCAGCCTTCGGGTATGTACTTAAAGGGACATGAAACCCTTTTTTTTTTCTTTCATGATTCAGATAGAGAAAACAATTTTAACCCCATAATGACTGACAACATGCAGAGTACGTCCTCCGAAAAAAATACAGTTAACGACCGAGGACGTACCCTGTACGTCGTCGGTCTGGGAAAGCGGTGGAAGTGATCCTGATCGCTTCCAGCCGCTTTCCGGTTATTGCAGTGATGCCTCGATATCGAGGCATCCTGCAATAACCCTGCATGGCCATCCGATGCAGAGAAAGCCACTCTGTGGCCCTCACTGCACCGGACATCGATGGCCGGTATCGTTGGTGGGTGGGAGCCAGTCTGGGAGGCGGGTGGCGGCCATCGATGGGCCTTGTGACGTGGAGGGGGCGGGATAGTGGGCAGGGGTTGCCAGGGACGCACAGTGATGTGTGCATGTGCACGGGGGCGGGGGGGGGCACGTGCACGGGGTCGGAGCGGGTGCGAACGGCTACACTACAGTAAAATAGTAAAGGAAAAGTGGGACAGAGGGGAGTAAAAAATAAAAATGATCAAAGCGATCTGGGAGGGGGTGGGGGGTTGGTGTTTGGGGGGGAAGCTACACAACGGGAAAAAAAAACAATTAAAAAAAAAACATTTTTATTGTAAACTGGGTACTGGCAGACAGCTGCCAGTACCCAAGATGGCTACCAATAAGGTAGAGGGGGAGGGTTAGAGAGCTGTTTGGGGGGGATCAGGGAGGTTGGGGGCTAAGGGGGGGTCCTACACAGTGTATGTAAATATGCTTAAAAAAAGATACCTTTTATTTTAGTACTGGCAGACTTTCTGCCAGTACTTAAAGGGACATCATACTCAAACTGATGCAGCATGACTGTAAAAAGCTGACAGGAAAATATCACCTGAGCATCTCTATGTAAAAAAGGAAGATATTTTACCTCACAATTTCCTCAGCTCAGCAGAGTAAGTTCTGTGTAAAAATACTCAGCTGTTGCTCAGCTGCAGGTAAAAAAAAAAAAAAAAATGAAGAAATGAACAGCAGCCAATCAGCATCAGCAGTGCTGAGGTCATGAACTCTTTTACTGTGATCTCGTGAGATTTGACTTAACTCTCATTAGATTTCATTGTAAACTTCCTAACACTGAATAGAGAAATAAGATGAGTGTGCTCAAAAGCTCACTCCTTCCGCTGTCCCGGGACAGACATTCTGATATGTTGCTTAGAAGTCCTTTACAATGGGATACGGCTATTGAGAAACTTTTGAGGTAAAATATCTTTCTTTTTTACATAGAGATGTTCAGGTGATATTTTCTAGTCAGCTTTTTACAGCTATACTGAATCACTTTCAAGTTTTTAAACATTTGGTTATTATGACCCTTTAAGATGGCGGGGACAATTGTGGGGTGGGAGAGGGAAGAGAGCTCTTTGGGAGGGATCAGGGGGTCTGATGTGTCAGGTGGGAGGCTGATTTCTACACTAAAGCTAAAATTAACCATGCAAGCTCCCTACAAGCTACCTAATTAACCCCTTCACTGCTGGACATAATTCACGTGTGGTGCACAGTGTCATTTAGCGGCCTTCTAATTACCAAAAAGCAACGCCAAAGCCATATATGTCTGCTATTTCTGAACAAAGGGGATCCCAGAGTAGCATCTACAACCATTTATGCCATAATTGCACAAGTTGTTTATAAATAATTTCAGTGAGAAACCTAAAATTGTGAAAAAGTGAACGTTTTTTTTTTTTTAAATTTGGTCGCATTTGGCGGTGAAATGGTGGCATGAAATATACCAAAATGGGCCTAGATCAATACTTTGGGTTGTCTACTACACTACACTAAAGTTAAAATTTACCCTACAAGCTCCCTACATGCTCCCTAATTAACCCCCTCACTGCTAGGCATAATAAACATGTGGTGTGCAGTGGCATTTAGCGGGCTTCTAATTACCAAAAAGCAATGCCAAAGCCATATATGTCTGCTATTTCTGAACAAAGGGGATCCTAGAGAAGCATTTACAACCATTTGTGCCATAATTGCACACGTTGTTTGTAAATAATTTCAGTGGGAAACCTAAAGTTTGTGAAAATATTTGTGAAAAAGTGAACAATTTTTTTTATTTGATTTCATTTGGCGGTGAAATGGTGGCATGAAATATACCAAAATGGGCCTTGATCAAAACATTGTGATATCTTCTAAAAAATATATATACATGTCAATGGCTATTCGGGGATTCCTGAAAGATATCAGTGTTCCAATGTAACTAGCGCTAATTTTGAAAAAAAGTATATTTATTGCCCTATAACTTTCAAAAAAAGCAATGTAAACATTGGGTATTTCTAAACTCAGGACAAAATTTAGAAACTATCATGGGTGTTTTTTGGTGGTTGTAGATGTGTAACAGATTTTGGGGGTCAAAGTAAGAAAAAGATACTATGAAAGATATTATGAAAATAATGGTATCTTTGGAAAGTCCATTTAATGGCGAGAAAAACGGTATATAATATGTGTGGGTACAGTAAATGAGTAAGAGGAAAATCACAGCTAAACACAAACACCACAGAAATGTAAAAATAGCCTTGGTCCCAAACGGTCAGAAAATGGAAAAGTGCTGTGGTCATTAAGGGGTTAAACAACTTTCCAATTTACTTATTTTATTTAATTTGCTTCCTTCTCTTGTTATTCTTTGCTACAAGGTTTATCTCAGTAAGCTCGGGAGCAGCAGCAAATAACCTAGGTTCTAGCTGCTGATTGGGGCCTGTAGATATATAACGATTGTCATTGGCTCACCCATGGGCTCAGTTAGAAACCAGTAGTGCATTGCTGCTCCTTCAATAAATGATAACAAGAGAATGAAACAAAGATAATAGAAGTCAATTAGAAAGTTGTTTGAAATTGTATTCTCTAACTGAATCATGAAAGTATAATTTTGGGTTTCATGTCCCTTTAAGCATGGAAGACTGGCTAGGGGTGTGCATAAGAGTGGGATCATGCCTGGTGTGGGTGCAGAAGGGTAGGAGTATTCCTAAGATAATACAACAATTTGGGACAAGTTGCTCAACATATTAATATAAGTGTGTGAGCACATGAGGGTGTGTGCAAAAGAGTGGAATAAAGCCTAAGGGCCTGTGCTTAAAGGAACACTAAATACAGGAGAATTACATAATTAACAAGTGCGTAATAAAAAGACAATCAATAGCACTGACTTAAAATAAGCAGTGGATTTTTTTTCTGACAAATATATTTATTTTCGCCTTACATTTATGTGACATGCATCAGTCAACCACAGACTAGTATAAGTATACCGTGTGAGCTTGTGCACATGCTCAGTAGGAGCTGGTGTCTCAGAAAGCGTGAATATAAAAAGACTGTGCGAAATTTGATAATGGAAGTAAATTGTAAAGTTTCTTAAAAGTGCATGATCTTTCCGATAAAAGTTTATTTTGACTTTAGTGTCCCTTTAAGGGGAGCTAGCAAGGGGTTTGCATAAGAGTGGGAAAAGTGCTTTGGTATGTCTGTCTGTGTACACAAGAGTGGGATAGTACCCATTCCCAGCGTGTGTTTATAAATCCTCTGACGAAGCGTCAAGACCGTGAAATGGATAAGGGTCTTTGAGTGCTGACTGTGTTTAACCCCTTAAGACCAACGACGTATGGGGTACGTCCTACAAAAAAATGCAGTTAATGACCAAGGACGTACCCCGTACGTCGTTGGTCTTTGAAAGCAGTGGAAGCGATCCTGATCACTTCCAACTGCTTTCATGTTATAGCAGTGATGCCTCGATATTGAGGCATCCTGCTATAACATTTTTTAGCCGTCCGATGCAGAGAGAGCCACCCTGTGGCCCTCTCTGCATCGGCCATCAATGGCTATGTTCGTTGGTGGGTGGGAGCTGATCCAGGGAGGCGGGTGGGTGGCCATCGGTGGGAAGGGGGGTGGGATCGAGTGTGCGAACCCTACACTATGGAACAACAAGTAAGGTGGTACTTGGTGGGAGAGAGGGTGGGAACATTATACATTTTAACGATCTGGGAGGGTGGGAGGTTGGGGGTTGAGGGGGGCAGCTACACTACAGAAAATAGTAGTTTTAAAATAATAAAATAAAAAATTTGATAAAAAACATTTGATTTCAAACTGGGTACTGGCAGACAGCTGCCAGTACCCAATATGGCGCATAATAAGGCAGAGAGGGGGGTTAGAGAGCTGTTTGGGGGGGATCAGGGAGGTTGGGGGCTAAGGGGGGATCCTACAGAGCAGAATTATTTTTTTATTTATTTTTTAAATCCCCAAAAAACTCTTATTTTAGTACTGGCAGACTTACTGCCAGTACTTAAGATGGCGGGGACAATTGTTGGGTGGGGGAGGGAAGAGAGCTGTTTGGGAGGGATCAGGGGGTGTGATGTGTCATGTGGGAGGTTGATACTTACACTAAAGCTAAAATTAACCCTACAAGCTCCCTACAAGCTCCCCTAATTAACCCCTTCAATGCTGGGCATTATACACGTGTGGTGCGCAGTGGCATTTAGCGGCCTTCTAATTACCAAAATGCAAAGCCAAAGCCATATATGTCTGCTATTTCTGAACAAAGGGGATCCCAGAGAAGCTTTTACAACAATTTATGCCATAATTGAACAAGCTGTTTGTAAATAATTTCAGTGAGAAACCTAAAATTGTGAAAAATGTAACGCTTTTTTTTATTTGTTCGCATTTGGCGGTGAAATGGTGGCATGAAATATACCAAAATGGACCTATATCAATACTTTGGGTTGTCTACTACATTATACTAAAGCTAAAATTAACCCTACAAGCTCCCTACAAGCTCCCTAATTAACCCCTTCAATGCTGGGCATAATACACGTGTGCTGCGCAGTGGCATTTAGCGGCCTTCTAAATACCAAAAAGCAATGCCAAAGCCATATATGTCTGCTATTTCTGACAAAGGGGATCCCAGAGAAGCATTTACAACCATTTATGCCATAATTGCACAAGTTGTTTGTAAATAATTTCAGTGAGAAACCTAAAGTTTGTGAAACAATTTGTGAAAAAGTGAACAATTTTTTTTATTTGATCGCATTTGGTAGTGAGATGGTTGCATGAAATATACTAAAATGGGCCTAGATCAATACTTTGGGATGTCTTCTAAAAAAAAATATATACATGTCAAGGGATATTCAGGTATTCCTGAAAGATATCAGTGTCCCAATGTAACTAGCGCTAATTTTGAAAAAAAGTGGTTTGGAAATAGCAAAGTGCTACTTGTATTTATTTCCCTATAACTTGCAAAAAAAAACAAAGAACATGTAAACGTTGGGTATTTCTAAACTCAGGACAAAATTTAGAAACTATTTAGCATGGGTGTTTTTTGGTGGTTGTAGATGTGTAACAGATTTTGGGGTTCAAAGTTAGAAAAAGCGTGTTTTTTTCCATTTTTTCCTAATATTTTATAATTTTTTATAGTAAATTATAGGATATGATGAAAATAATGTTATCTTTAGAAAGTCCATTTAATGGTGAGAAAAAACGGTATATAATATGTGTGGGTACAGTAAATGAGTAAGAGGAAAATTACAGCTAAACACAAACACTGCAGAAATATAAAAATAGCCTTGGTCCCAAACGGACAGAAAATGGAAAAGTGCTGTGGTCCTTAAGGGGTTAAAGAACAACCCAATGCAGTAGAAAAAGACAATGACTTAACACATATTCTGAATTTCAAATAAGCAAAAGATTTTTTTCTGACAAATGTATTTTTCTCCCATTTTCCGGCACCCTGTATCATGTGACAGGCATCAGCCAATCACAGACTAGTATACGTATACCCTGTGAGCTTGTGCACATGCTCAGTAGGAGCTGGTGTCTTAGAAAGTGTGAATATGAAAATAATGCAGAATTTGATAATGGAAGTAAATTAGAAAGTTTCTTAAAAGTGCATGCTCTTTTTGCTGAAAGTTTATTTTGACTTTGGTATCCCTTTAAAGGGAGCTGGCAAGGGGTTTGCATAAGAGTGGGAAGAGTGCTCTGGTGTGTCTGTCTGTGTACACAAGAGTGGGATAGTACCCAGAGGGTGTTTGTAAACCCTCGCCAAAACCGTGAAACGGATATGGGTCTTTAAATGCTGCCTGTGTTTAAATAAACTAGAGGCTTCATGCTGGTTCTGTTTCCCTTTGTGTATTATGTTCTTGAGTGTATGAAAGGGCAGATGGGGATATATGTTATGGTGGGAAGTAAACTTGTGTGAGTGTGCACGGATGGGAGAGTGTCCTAGGGATGCTTGTATGTTTGCAAAAAAGCGAAAGTGTTGAATATATTTAACTCTCCCTGTAACATGGAGAAAACCAATAAGCTAAGTTTTGGGGGGTAGTGATTACGGATTGGCGAATGTTTCTAAAAATTCAAAAATTTAACACGAATTTTGATACATTCATTCGTTCGAATCGAATTTTCGAATGTTTATATAACATTCTAACATTCTATTTTCAAATTTTCGTTTTCCTAATTTTTCAATTATATTTGAAAATATTTGTTCGAATAATAGAATGTTTAGCTATGTATTCATTCAATTTCGAAATGTAATAACACATTCAAATTTGAAATAGTATTTCTAGTCTACAACTGTGTTTAATAAATGTAATATTCAAATTTGAATGCTACATTTGAATTCGAATTTCATATTCGAACTTGAAATAGTATTTCTAGTCTAAGACTGTTTTATAAATGTGATATTCGATTCGAATGTGATATTCGATTCGAATGTGACATTCGAATTTGAAATAGTATTTCTAGTCTAATACTGTGTTTTATAAATGTAATATTCAAATTCGAATGTGACATGTGTTTCTAGTCTACAATTGTGTTTTATAAATGTAATATTCAAATTCGAATGTGATATTCGAATGTAACATTCGAATTCGAATGTGACATTCGAAAACTGTAAATAACATTAGAAAATCGAATTTTTAAGAATTTTCGTTCTTATCAACATTCTATTATGTAAATCGACTTTCTACAATAACATTCGTTCTAACATTCGAATTCGGATATAAACACATTCGCCCATCCCTAGTAGTCATGTCCCATACACCTCAGCTTTTTTTATTATTGATAACAAGAAAGATTTTATTGTATAATTAATGTATATCCTTCCTCCCCTTTCTATAAGCAATCACACAATTTCAGGAGTTTATTCAATACATCTCAGGAGGTCCCTGATTATAACCCTGGTGTTTAGTTGTTGTGCCTATGGCACTTACATATGTAGGCAATAGGCATCCCTAAGCTTGGAAAGCTCAGTGCTTAAGAGATTTTTTGTAGTGGAAGCCTTATAACCAGTTAGTCCTCAACTCAGTAATACTTATTAGCTAGACAGGGCATTCTGGGTAATGACCTCACTGATATCACTTGGGACTTTTCACTACCCTCCAGAGATGAGGTAAATACCCTGAGGTGTCACTAGTTGTAGGGAAAGGAGGGGGTATTCATTACATAAAAAATAAAAGCATAATTTTCATTTTAAAAAATGTTTAAAAAATGCATGGGAATGGTATAGTAGTTGCATCCAAAACTAACCAAATTAGAGGGAGAGTACATCACCTTTTTTGTCCTGCTGCTGTAAATTAATGTATCCTGCTTGGAAGCCCAATTCTTAAAATATTGTCTTTAGCTCTATAAGAGCTAAAAATGAGGAAGTACATTTTGGTCAAACATGAGCTAAGTATAATATATATATATATAGTATATAGTATATAGTATATATATATTAGATTCATATTCATTACCTTTATTTCCAATAGGAAAAGTTAATAAAAACAGGGGCGGAACTACAGGGGGTGCAGAGCACGCAACTGGGGCCCAGCTTAAAAAAAAAAATATATATATATATATATATATTATTTTTTTTTTTAATAAAAAACGTTGACCTGCCACTGCCTGCACTGATATCATGTGAGTGTGATGTGATGCTTCACTAGTGTCTCTGTCTCTGACTACAGGAGTTTTTTTGTGTGTATGTATGTATGTGACTGTGTGTGTATTTATGCATGTATGTGCATGTGTGTATGTTTCTGGAACCAGCAAATTACAGACCTTGTTACTACATCACAGGGGGGGGGGCATCAGGGTAAACAGTGACACTATACAGTATAACTATATACAGTACGGGGGGGGGGGCTGGACCATGTCCCCGACTACTGTGGTCACTTTATAAAGTACTGGGGCGGGTAGGGTCAGGCCAGCCATCTCACCGGCAGATTACAGACTGTGTCACTAACTCACTATATACAGTACTGCTGGGTTAAACAGTGTCACTATATACAGTAATAGGGGCAGGGCCGGACTGGGAGTAAAAAGCAGCCCTGGAAAAATTTGAAGACCAGCCCTATTTTTATTGAGTAAGTAGAATGCACATGCCCCAATTTTCTCAAAGGGGATTACTGGAACACTCCTTCCCCAATATTTTTTCCAGAATTAAATTATATTTCTTTACATAAATTGTATTAAATAAAAATGTCAGATTGATGTTATATAGGCACCCTACAACCCAATTACATTAATTAATCAGCCCTTTAAATTGTAGCTATTCAGCTCCAGCTGCTGCAGACCACTGGGAAATCTCCTGGTATCCTGATAGGCCAATCCGGCCCTGATTAGGGAGTCAGACCATCTCACAGACTGTGGGCACAGGGTACCTCCTTTTGCAGACATGTCATCTGATTCACATTTTGTTTTCTGTGTTAAATGTTAAAAAAAAAAAAAAGATATGTATCAAATTCACCCTTTTTTTTTAGGGGAGGGGCACTTCTTATATTCTTGCACCTGGGCCCTGTGGATTCTAGTTATGCCTCTGAATAAAAACAATTAATATTAACAAAAAGTCTTACATTATAGGGTTTGAACAATTAAAATAACCTATTTTTTAATGTTTAAAGAACATACAACTCCTGTATGACTAAAATCCATTGTTTAGATCCTGATTGGCTGTATCTAACATTGGTCATTAGTAATACTTTGGCAGGAGGACGATCAACAAATGAATTGTCAGACCTTGTGTACATCATTACAGACAAAGGATCTTATTAACCAAACAATATAACCCCCCTCCTTTCCTACACCTTTTTTGGCGCCAAACAGAAAAAACTAATTGAATTGATTATATATATATATATATATATATATATATATATATATATATATATACAAAACACGGAAGGGAACTGCACTCTCATACTGGACCGGGTACACATCCCATGACCCTGCAACATGCTCAGCCCTGGGTGCCACTGGTACTCACAGGAAGCTGTGCTGCTCCCAGAGTCACAGGCAGTTAACCCCAGTCAGGTCTGGGTGCAAGAACCATAGGGAAAATTACAAAACAAATTAATACAACACACAGAGAAAACCCAGCACTCACTTACAAGCTCTCAGCTAAGATTTAAAAGCAAAAATGGAAAGGTTAGTTACCGCATCTGGCCAAATGGTACAAGCCCAGGTACCTCGTCAAGGTCCTTTCCAATACCTGGGACCCTAAAATAGCCACACAATGCAAGCTTTCAAATCCAAACAAACTGAGAACAAGGGAAGGGTGCACAGGAATATGTAATCACCCTAGACATATACAAAACACGGAAGGGAACTGCACTCTCATACTGGACCGGGTACACATCCCATGACCCTGCAACATGCTCAGCCCTGGGTGCCACTGGCACTCACAGGAAGCTGTGCTGCTCCCAGAGTCACAGGCAGTTAACCCCCATAGGGAAAATTACAAAACAAATTAAAACAACACACAGAGAAAACCCAGCACTCACTTACAAGCTCTCAGCTGGGGTTAACTGCCTGTGACTCTGGGAGCAGCACAGCTTCTTGTGGCATTTTAAATCCTGTGAGTACCTTCCTGTAGAAAATTGTTTATATATATATATATATATATATATATATATATATATATATATATATATATATATATATATATATATATATATACATATACAGTATATATATATTCTGTGTTTGTGTGTGTGTTTCAGATGCCTTGTAGAAAAGCAGTTTTAGATGTGTTGATAAGAAATGGGAACATAGAATCCTTCAAAAAGCCTCTGATAATTCTCCTCAGGCGCATAAGAATAGAGGTTGTTTAGCGACCCAGTAATTAAGCTCCATTTTCAGGATTTATGAGATTACTTTGGCTTTTGAAAATATGCTACAAGATAGAAGATAATTGTATGAAAAATAATGTTGTGCATGTGGAATACAGCAATAAAAGATGGTAAAATATTTATGTACCAAAAAAGATAGAAATGTTGTTTAAAGGGAAACTGAACCCAAATGTTTTCTTTCATGATTGAGATAGAACATGTAATTTAAGCAACTTTCTAATTTACTCCTATTATCAATTTTTCTTCATTCTCTTGCTATCTTTATTTGAAAAGCAAGAATGTAAGTTTAGAAGCCGGTCCATATTTGGTTAACAACCTGGTTTGTGCTTGCTGATTGGTGGCTAAATGCACACACCAATAAACAAGTGCTGTCCAGGGTCTGAACCAAAAATTGGCTGTCTTCTTAGCTTAGATGCCTTCTTTTTCAAATAAAGATAGCAAGAGAATGAAGAAAAATTAATAATAGGAGTAAATTAGAATTTTGCTTAAAATTGCATGCTCTATCTGAATCATGAAAGAAAAAAATTTGGGTTTAGTATCCCTTTAAATTTAAATTAAAACTAACAAGAAATACATTTTTGTGCACAATCAATATTTCTATATTAAATATCTCAAACTGTGACAGCTCCTCCACAATCCCTGGTGTTCTAAAATAAGTCGCAACCGCATAAGAATGCGGGGACCTAAATCACTTCCAGTGATGTGAATCAGCTGATGGAGGTGTGTGGCGCTCACTGCGCATAGGCAAGAGGCCCAACCTCCTCAAAACAGCTGTTTAAGCCTATGCAACGGGTCAAGGAATTCTATGGCCAGTAAACTTCATTGCGCAGGCTTGCAGAATGCCACGCATGCCACGACGGCCCTACTCACCCTCAGCTTAATAACATTCATCAGAGACAAGGCACTAGCGGCACACTGGAAACACAAACCTATTGGTTGTCAAGACAGGGACTTCTCGGACACACGAACCAATCAGATAATGTAGTAATGCTTTTTTCCTATGTATTAATTATATGATTGGTCCGTAGTCCGTTTAATTTGCCCACCTCCATTCAATTTCTAAATTGGTCCATTGCGCCCCGCCGACTTGCCGTGCCCAGGGGGTTCTTATGTAGGTTACAGGGGGTGCTGATGGGGCTTACGTAAGTTACACAGGGGGGTGCTTATAGGGGTTACAGGGGGTGCTGATGGGGCTTACGTAAGTTACACATGGGGTGCTTACAAGGGTTACAGGGGGTGCTGATGGGGCTTACGTAAGTTACACAGGGGGTGCTTACAAGGGTTACAGGGGGTGCTGATAGGGCTTATGTAGGTTACACAGGGGGTGCTTATAGGGTTTACAGAAGGTGCTGATGGGGCTTATGTAGGTTACACAGGGGGTGCTTATAGGGTTTACAGAAGGTGCTGATGGGGCTTATGTAGGTTACACAGGGGGTGCTTATAGGGTTTACAGAAGGTGCTGATGGGGCTTATGTAGGTTACACAAGGGTGCTTATAGGGTTTACAGAAGGTGCTGATGGGGCTTATGTAGGTTACACAGGGGGTGCTTATAGGGTTTACAGAAGGTGCTGATGGGGCTTATGTAGGTTACACAGGGGGTGCTTATAGGGTTTACAGAAGGTGCTGATGGGGCTTATGTAGGTTATACAAGGGGTGCTTATAGGGTTTACAGAAGGTGCTGATGGGGTTTATGTAAGTTACACAGGGGGTGCTTACAAGGGTTACAGGGGGTGCTGATGGGGCTTATGTAGGTTACACAGGGGGTGCTTATAGGGTTTACAGAAGGTGCTGATGGGGTTTATGTAAGTTACACAGGGGGTGCTTACAAGGGTTACAGGGGGTGCTGATGGGGCTTATGTAGGTTACACAGGGGGTGCTTATAGGGTTTACAGAAGGTGCTGATGGGGCTTATGTAGGTTACACAGGGGGTGCTTATAGGGTTTACAGAAGGTGCTGATGGGGCTTATGTAGGTTACACAGGGGGTGCTTACAAGGGTTACAGGGGGTGCTTATGGGGCTTATGTAGGTTACACAGGGGGTGCTTACAAGGGTTACAGGGGGTGCTGATGGGGTTTATGTAAGTTACACAGGGGGTGCTTACAAGGGTTACAGGGGGTGCTTATGGGGCTTATGTAGGTTACACAGGGGGTGCTTATAGGGTTTACAGAAGGTGCTGATGGGGTTATGTAGGTTACACAGGGGGTGCTTATAGGGTTTACAGAAGGTGCTGATGGGGCTTATGTAGTTTACAGAGAGGGTGCTTATATGGGTTACAGGGGGGGGCTGATGGGGCTTATGTAGGTTACAAAGGGGGGTGCTTATGGGGGTTACAGGGAGGGCTGATGGGGCTTATGTAGGTTACACAGGGGGGTGCTTATAGGGTTTACAGAAGGTGCTGATGGGGCTTATGTAGGTTACACAAGGGGTGCTTATAGGGTTTACAGAAGGTGCTGATGGGGCTTATGTAGGTTACAGAGGGGGTGCTTATAGGGTTTACAGAAGGTGCTGATGGGGCTTATGTAGGTTACACAGGGGGTGCTTATAGGGTTTACAGAAGGTGCTGATGGGGTTTATGTAAGTTACACAGGGGGTGCTTACAAGGGTTACAGGGGGTGCTGATGGGGCTTATGTAGGTTACACAGGGGGTGCTTATAGGGTTTACAGAAGGTGCTGATGGGGCTTATGTAGGTTACACAGGGGGTGCTTATAGGGTTTACAGAAGGTGCTGATGGGGCTTATGTAGGTTACACAGGGGGTGCTTATAGGGTTTACAGAAGGTGCTGATGGGGCTTATGTAGGTTACACAGGGGGTGCTTACAAGGGTTACAGGGGGTGCTGATGGGGCTTATGTAGGTTACACAGGGGGTGCTTATAGGGTTTACAGAAGGTGCTGATGGGGCTTATGTAGGTTACACAGGGGGTGCTTACAAGGGTTACAGGGGGTGCTGATGGGGCTTATGTAGGTTACACAGGGGGTGCTTATAGGGTTTACAGAAGGTGCTGATGGGGCTTATGTAGGTTACACAGGGGGTGCTTATAGGGTTTACAGAAGGTGCTGATGGGGATTATGTAGGTTACACAGGGGGTGCTTATAGGGTTTACAGAAGGTGCTGATGGGGCTTATGTAGTTAACAGAGAGGGTGCTTATGTGGGTTACAGGGGGGGCTGATGGGGCTTATGTAGGTTACAAAGGGGGTGCTTATGGGGGTTACAGGGAGGGCTGATGGGGCTTATGTAGGTTACACAGGGGGGTATTTATGGGGGTTACAGGGGGATCTGTTGGGGCTTATGTAGGTTAAAGAGGGGGTGCTTATGGGGGTTACAGGGGGTGCTGTTGGGGCTTATGTAGGTTACACAGGGGGCACTTATGGGGGTTACAGGGGGCTGATGGGGCATATGTAGGTTACAGAGGGGTTGCTTATGGGGGTTACAGGGGGGGTGCTGGTGCTTATGTAGTTTACAGAGGGGGTTCTTATGGGGGATACAGGGGTACTGATGGGGCTTATGTAGGTTACAGAGGGGGTGCTTATGGGGGTTACAGGGGGGCTGATGGGGCTTATATAGGTTACACAGGGGGTGCTTATGTGGGTTAAATAGGGGGCTGATGGGCTTATGTAGGTTACACAGGGGGTGGTTAAGGGGGTTAAATGGGGGGCTGATGGGGCTTATGTAGGTTACACAGGGGGTGCTTATGGGGGTTACCGGGGGGGCTGATGGGGCTTATGTAGGTTACACAGGGGGTGCTTATGGGGTCCCCCATTCTTATGCGTCGAGACTTATTTTAAAAAAAATTGAGTATAATGTTTCTATGTTTAATACTGTGACCAGAATGTTTGTGTCATCCCTATGAAACAATAACATTTATTCATGATGACATTGTTTTTAAAAAATTATAGTACAAGTTATTGAAATTGAAACAAATGCAGCAGTACCTGCTGTGTACACCATACTAAAGTTCATTGGCTTATGGGTACTAATCCTACAAATTGGCAGACAGAAACATATTACTAATGCTTATTGGCTGATAGAAATAATAGAAAATAATAGATATATTGGGTTGTTGTTTTTTTGGGGGGGGTTATGGGGTCAAGATTATCGATGAACAAAAGGAAGCTTACATACTGACAAGGATATTTAGGCATGTTTATTGAACAGTACATTGAAACTTTTCTTGCCTTAAAGGGATAGTCTACACTATAGTCATCTTAAAGTCTTACTTTAGATTAAGCTACAAATATCCCCTGTACCCTCCTCTGGGCTGCATCTATGCTCTGTGCTGAATATCTTTGACAGTCTGTTGAATCCAATCAGTGGGTCTTTTGTAAATAGTGATACCTTAAATGCAGTCCAGATTGTGATGTCATCAGTGGGTGGAGTTTGAAATCCATTTCAAAGTGACCAGAAACAATACTGTTACTGCTGCATGATATAGAAAGGGGTGCAGGAGGCTATTTGCAGCTTAATCTAAAGTAAAACTTTAAGATGACTAACGTGTAGACTGTCCCTTTAACAGTAGAAAGGATTAAACCGCATGAAACATTTCTTTGTCAAATGCATCCATTTGTTTTTGACTCAGGAATGACTGCCCAGGGGCCAAATGTTGCCCACAATGTTTGTTCATGCGGTCCCAGGGAATAAGCACAACTAAGAAGGAAGATATGCCATCGTTTCTAATAAGCAGAATAAAATGAGTGCTTTGGAGGCCTATGGTGGATAACAAATACACAATTCAGAACAGCAGGTAGAGTGCACCCTGCATAGGACATTTTTAGAAAATAATTTGTTATCCATGTATTCAAAAGCCAAAAAAAAAAAATATGCAACCCTAAAAGGTTCCTTAAAATGAATCTGTGGCCTTCATGTGTTTGGCCATTTTTGTACATTAAAGGGACAGCTTGTTTATGTCTGATTAATGCAAAAAAAAGAGGAAAAAAAAATGTGAAAAAGAATGTGTGTCCAGCAGCTTTATTATTCTTTTTGTGTCTCTATGTTTCACTCTTTCCTTCCCATTTTCTCTGTGTCTAATTCTAATTCTCTTTTACTCCCATCCCTCCCCTTTCTGTTTATTTTTGACTGAATCCTTTTTGATTTGGACCAGGATCTCACTTTAAAGGACCATTTTATACAGTAGAATTGCATAATTTAAAAGACAATCCATTAACACTTACTCTGTAATTTCCAACAAACAGTAATTGTTTCCGACAAATATATATTTTGCCATATTTGCTGGCCCCCTGTATCATGTGTCAGCCAATCACAGACTAGTATACATATAAATAGTAAACTCTTGCACATGCTCAGAAGATGCTGGTGCCTCAGAAAGTGTGCATATAAAAAATTTGATAATGGAAGTAAATTGGAAAGTCTCTTAAAAGTGCATTATCTAGCATGCCCTAGGAGGTGATGTTCCGGAGGAGGAGCTTAGCACAGGTGGCTGAGTGGTTGTGCTCCAGTCTGCCGCTCTTGGTGGTGAACTCACGCGCCTGGACCTGAGGAAATGGGGTAGCTGCTTTGACAGCAAGATTCAGCGCACTGGAACACAGAGCAGTGGAACTCCATCCCACTGTATCGAGATCCCATATCCCAGAATGGTTCTCAATCTTACTCACAAATAAGTATCTAAAATAATACAAGAATATAATTATAAAAGACTTCCCTTAATTACCCTTCCCCCTTATACCAGCGACTTCAAGTGAAAAGGAATAAGGGCGTGCAAAGGTGCGCTGCACCAAACTGTGAAAGTACATCCTTTTCTTGCTTACCCTCCGGATTTTGGCAAGCACTCCACCTCACTCGCTTTCTTGCTGGTACAGAGAGCGGAGCACTGTCTGCTGTGATTAAGAGAGCTTTTTGCCTGCTCTTTTTGCCTCCCCGGCGGCTCTGTGTGGGGCCGTGCGATTGATTCCCTCCTCCCCCACCAGTGCTGCGTGGGAGGAGGTGAGCCTGGTGAGGAGCTGATTCTGTGGCTGGACGAGCCGGCGGGTCTTGGCGTCGCTGCTGGGGAGCCCCGGGCGGAGAACCAACAGCGGAGGTCCTCCTCCCCCACCGATGCTGCGAGGGAGGAGGTGAGCTTGGTGAGTAGCTGATTCTTTGGCTGGACGAGCCAGTGGGTCTTGGTGTCGCTGCTGGGGAGCCCTGGGCGGAGAACCAACAGTGGAGGTCCTCCTCCCCCACCGGTACTGCGAGGGAAGAGGCAGGCTCGTCGGGGACTGCGCTGCAGATCTGTGGAGCGCTTGGAGAACATTGTGTCCAGGAGGGTGAGTGACACAGAGAAGTGCCTCTGGATGCCTGTACTTTTTGTTAATGTGGTGACAAAAAAGGAAGCCTCAGAAAAGGCATAAGACTCCTTAAGACAGGGGAAAGAAGCGGAACACACGATATTGTAAAGGGGAGACATTATTCAGTTATCACCTCTCCCTAAATAAAGGCATACACTTAATTCATAATGGCTGCTTGGTAAAAGGAGGGAAGGAGGGAAGGAAAAGAAGGGAAAAGTTCAGTCGGCTATAGGAAGCGCTAAATTGCGCAAATTAATTTAAAAGGATATAGAAAATGAGAATGTGATCTTGTGCATTTGGATCTGAGTGAATGCTACTCTATAAGATGAGATTTATATATTAAACCCTTATACAGCTTGGGGGACGATATACGGATCAGAGCATCATAACCTGTTTCTCTAACTGCATGTGCTAGTAACCTGACCTAAAAGTAACTGCTTGCTTTGCCTTTCTCTATTCTTGCTTTGCAAAAGAATTTTAGATCGGAAAAAAGACTGCTTCTGTCCACATTGGTTAAGTTAACACAGAGCTGCTTCTCCCTACAACAGATGTTTATACTAACTTCATGTGTTATTAATCTCTTTTTTGAAATAGCTGCTTGCTACGTTTTGTTTTTTTTCCCTTTAAGTGTACAAAAGACTTTAAGGAACCAAATGGACATTACTTCTGTTTATATTGACAGGTTATTATATGGCTGTTCTCATGGTATAAATGCTTTGCTCTGAAATAAGAATACATAGGCCCTCAGGGAATTAGAATATAAACATAGAATATACCTTTTTCTATTACAATTTAAACTACTTTTAGGAAATAGGAAATTCTATGCTCTATCTGGTATTGCTAATTAATCTTTAACCATTCCTCTTTCTCCCTGTATGTGCTATTTCTTATATGCTAAAGGACATTGAATCTTAGATTTAAGAAGAGAAAAAGTGTAGATAGAGTGTTTTTTTTTCTCTCTCAGCCATAGTCTTATTGACATAAGTACTTTTTTACATTTAAAAGGGCAGAGGATATATTTAACATTAAATAAGAGATTCAAAATCCACCTTAACTGGTTGCTTCAAATATAGTAGAGGAAATAATAGGTCTGTCGCTATAATTTTGCTATTGCTGGATTAAATAGGTTGAT
The DNA here is from genome assembly GCF_027579735.1 of Bombina bombina. NCBI lineage: Eukaryota > Metazoa > Chordata > Amphibia > Anura > Bombinatoridae > Bombina > Bombina bombina. The sequence goes on from NC_069504.1 coordinate 586,722,503, forward strand.
TAAAATTCACTCCACCACATACACTTAAGTAATTTAAAAAAAAAAAAAAAAAAAAAAAAAAATCACAAAATTTCTACGTGGGCCAAGCTTTAACCCACTTGAACCTTTAACTCACCTTCACTTGTATAAACTCACTCTTCACTTTTTTCCTCTCCTTTTTTTTTGCACTTGATATCTGTCAAATGGACAGATTCCTAAACACCTCCTTTAAGACTACCTCTCCTAATATGGCAGGCAGACACAAAAAAACAAAAGGAACCTTAGAAAATGTTGCAGAATCGCACCCCACAACACCAAGCTTAAATCCTGTGAATGAGGCCTTTAGTATTCAGAACTTGGTTACTCATATTTCAGAGGCATTAACCCCTAAATTTGACACTTTAAAGACCGAATTAAGACAAGATATTGCTGTATTAACTGAAGAAGTTATACAATTTTCGAATACAGGAGGTAGAACAAAGAGTCTCAGACCTCGAGGACCTCACTAACTCTCACAGCTCTAATATAGAGGAAACAAATATAAAGATACAAAAAATACAGACAAGATTAGAAGATCTCGAGAACCGGTCCCGAAGAAACAATATTAGAATTATAGGCATGAAAACTTAACTTTATTCATTACAGAAACTTTAGCTCAACTCCTTGAGATGCCTAGCACTCAAATAATAATTGAGAGAGTCCATAGACTAGGTAAACCCCCGACAAATAATAAAATGAACAGCAGACCTAGGCCGGTAATTGCACGGTTTTTAAACTATTTGGATAAAGTCAATATACTCCAGCAATTAAAAAAAAAAAAAAAACAATTAGTATTGAGGGAGCTAACATTCTCCTATTTCAAGATTTTTCAATGGAGACCTCCATAAAAAGAAAAGAGCTAGCGCCAATCTGTACTAAACTGATGCAAAAAGGGTACAGGGCAACACTATTATACCCATCAAAACTCAAGGTAACTGTTAGAGATACTGTGTATTTTTATGATAATGTACAAGAAGCTGAAAAACTCCTTAACGAAATTGACTCCTTAGCATAAATAGGTCATTGATAAGGGGGTTCGGATTAAGGAAATAGAAGAAGCTAACCTTTCCTTTTTCTTTTTAAGCCTTTTACAGGCAAAATGGCTCTCAATAAAGTATCATTAGCCCTGGAAGAGGACTATTTCTGGGTTAAGGGCATACGAGGAGATAACCCCTCCTCGATCCCTGAATCGAAATATTGTTTATTATTGTGTTTGTTTGTTTTTTTCTCCTTCCCCTCTTCCTTCCCTCTCTCTCTACCATAGTTTTTGTTTATAAATAGATCACAAAAATATTAGATAAATTCAAGGTAGGTATCATGGAACATAGGGGGGCATTTCGACTCCCATTAAAAGGAAAGCCACCATCTCTCATGTGAGGAAAATGCAAGCAGATCTAATATTTTACAAGAAACACACTTAAATATGGAAGAAACAATGAAAATGAAGGGTTCTTGGATTCAAGAAGTAATTGCTTCACCTAGTATAGGGAAGAAAAGAGGGGTAGCTATCCTGGTTGGCAAGAGAGTAGAGTCTGAAATAATACATTCTAAAAGAGATCCAGAAGGAAGATTTGTAATGTTGAAAATTAAAATTAAAAATCAATTGTTTACTTTATGCAATATATATGCACCCAATGTTCTAGATTATGCATTTTGGAATGTGCTACAGTCTAACATAATTGCATACTCAGAAGGACATTTGGTAATAGGGGGAGATTTTAATATGACCCCACAATCATCTTTGGATAGACTCCAGCAAAATAGTAAGCAAATAAAACATAAAAGGGATAATTTAGAAACAAAACTGTTTTAAAAATATAAGTCAGAATCTGGTAGTGGAGGATATTTGAAGGATTCAGAACCCCGATATACGGGACTACACATGCTTATCTAAAGCACATAAAACACTATCTAGAATAGATTTATTTCTAATAGATGAGCGATTATGTAAAACGAAAATCTATGCAGGCATAACATACATTGTCCTGGCTGACCACTCTCCTATCTTTTTGAAAAACAAATCACCTTAAAAATACTCCTGCAAGGTTTTCATTCCCATATTATCTGACTAATGATCCTAAAATTTAAAAAACATTTAATAGATAAATTAAAGAATATATTCACTTTAATTCAGCATACGCTGATCGGACGGAAGTTTTTTGGGGAGCAGCCAAAGCAGTCTTGAGAGGAGAAATAATAGCATACACGGCTAGAATATGAAAGAAACTCAAAAAAAGGGAGAAAGAGGCTACTCACTTTGTGGTTAATTCATACAATCACTATCTCCTGCAGAAAACTCCATTTAACTGGGCTAAATATATCAAAGCCAAAAGTGAGAAAGACGCCTTGGCACGCCTTCTAGAAATACAGAGAGAACTAAAGCTCCAGGCTAGAATGTATCGGTTTGGAAACAGAAGTGGTAAATTATTAGCCAATCTAGTCAGGGGCGAAAGGAAGTCCCCCCTGATTAACAAAATTGAGCAGGAAGGAAAAACACATAAAATTAGAAGATATCTCAGAGGCATTTACAAAATACTACAAGGATTTATATTCTGCAAGAGATAGTGATGTAGATCAGTCTGCGGAATTCTGGAGCAGTATAAATTGCCCCACAGTCCCGACAGAAATAAACACGTGCTTGAATAACCCAATCTCTGAAGAGGAGGTTTTGAAAACGATCTCTGAAATGTCATTGAATAAAGTAGTAGGCCCGGACAGATTCCGAATGAGATATATAAGATACTAATTGACGAAATAGCCATCAATTATGCAATCTTTATAATGACTTCTATATCAAGGGTAAAAAGCATACCAATTAGCTTCTCCGCTTCATATAAAACTTTACTTCTTAAGGGAGGGTAAAGACCCTACACATAAGGGATCTTATCGACATATAGCACTTCTAAACTCAGAGTACAAGATTCTCGCTTCAATTTTAGCATGTAGACTCCAAAGTGGCCTCCCGCATATTATTCATACCGAGCAAGCAGGATTTATCTATCATCGTAACTCTGCCTCTAAAATACGTGAAGTATAGCTTATATACTGTTATTTTTCCATGATGAAGGAATTGAAGTTATAGCTAGCTAGATGTTGAAGAGATATCCATATGTTGGTCTTCCATCTAAATTAATCTTGGAGTTACTTTCCATATGCTTGAAATGTAATTACTTCAGTTTGAATCATCATACTATCTGCAGCTGACAGGACCACCATGGGATCCAACATTGCACCTTCTTTTGCCAATCTGTTTATGGAGTTAATTGAAGAAGTGTTGCAATACATTAATGAGGACATTGTTCACCGCTAAACAAGCTACTGAAGGGCCTCATACATTATGACCTTATAAAGTATGTTAGACCTAAGGAGGAAGAAGTTAGGCTGAAATTCATAAAAACCTACTCTCCACAATTATCCTTGATTGGCAAGGCACTACGACAACATTCACATATCATCACTACTGGATAGTTCTCTTCCATTTAATTGATATGCCTGCCCTAGGATTGGTTTTAGGTGAGGAAGGAGCCTACGTGACTATCACATGGTGACTTGACCCAGAACATTTTTACAGAAAGGATACATAGTTGAAATAATCTAAATTAGTTTAATTTAGGTGTTCTAGCTGCAATAAATGTAATTCAATGATACAGGGTAACAGTTTTAGAAACCCTCATACTAACAAAACAATTCTACATAAAACATAATTTGACATGTTCTACAAAATCTGTTATATATATGCTTAGCTGTATTTGTGGTTTATTTTACATTGGAAAGACCTCAGATGATTTTAAGAAATGTATGGCCAATTTATAGAAATGCTATTCTTTTAACCCTATCCAAAAGGAAATGCATTCAACCAGTACCTAAACATTTTTTGTAGAATAGCCATTAAAGAATTAAAGGGGACAGTCTAGTCCAAAATAAACTTTCATGATTCAGATAGGGCATGTCATTTTAAACAATTTTCCAATTTACTTTTATCACCAAATTTGCTTTGTTCTCTTGGTATTCTTAGTTGAAAGCTTAACCTAGGGAGGCTCATATGCTAATTTCTTAGACCTTGAAGGCCAACCTCTTTTCAGAATGCATTTTAACTGTTTGTCACCACTAGAGTGTGTTAGTTCATGTTTTTCATATAGATAACACTGTGCTCATGCACGTGAAGTTACCTGGGGAGCCAGCACTGATTGGCTAAACTGCAAGTCTGTCAAAAGAACTGAAACAAAGGGGCAGTTTGCAGAGGCTTAGATACAAGATAATCACAGAGGTAAAAGTATATTAATATAACTGTGTTGGTTTTGCAAAACTGGGGAATGGGTAATAAAGGGATTATCTATCTTTTAAAACAATAATAATTCTGGTGTAGACTGTCCCTTTAAGGTTTATGCTGATTGACCATGTCCCCCTCTTAAGAGGGGAGATGATAGGGCTAAAAAGCTAATCCAAATAGATGCACGTTGGATATTTAAGCTTGAGACCATTCAACCTAAAGGTTTAATAAATAAATTAACATTGTTTTTTATAAAAAATTTACTAGGACCATGAAACCTTTTAGGATTATTGTACTGGGGGAATGGGTAATAAAGGGATTATCTATGTTTTAAAACAATAATAATTCTGGTGTAGACTGTCCCTTTAAGGTTTATGCTGATTGACCATGTCCCCCTCTTAAGAGGGGAGATGATAGGGATAAAAAGCTAATCCAAAAAGATGCACGTTGGATATTTAAGCTTGAGACCATTCAACCTAAAGGTATAATAAATAAATTGACATTATTTTTTATAAAAATTTACTAGGACCATGAAACCTTTTAGGATTATTGTACTTGACACCATTTTTTTGTCCCTACCAGCTCTTTTTCATAAATGTGATTTAGTTTACTGTAATAATCCTCTGATTTGTATTCTTCCTAATAGGTACATTTAATTTATTGTAGTAATGCCTCTAAAATGAATAATGTTTATGTGTCAAGAAGTTTTTCTAGTCCATATAGGGCATTGGACAGTAAAGGGTAGGAATTATATTAGTAATTTTGTAGGGTGGAAACATAGTTATAGTTTGTTATACATGAGTGCTCTATTTGCTCCATATCTCGTGGGTACATAACTTTAAATATGAGCAGATACTTAGACTTTTTTATGAGATGCATTTAAGCATATGCCCCATGTACCACTAGGTTTAGATACATATAAAATATCTTATCTAGAGTCATAACATCATATATGCTATAGATGATTCTATACATTTAACGATATACAGTATCTTGTCTATTAATGTGTATCACCTTTCTTATACAGCGCTAGTGTGGATCGAGACAAAATATTGTGCATAATAGGAGAAACTTTCAACTTCACTATGAAATAACCTGACAACCGTTCCCCTCACCGCCTTTAGAATGCAGAAGTTTCAGATGCTACCACGCTAAGGTAATATCCACATCTTGGGGTCAATTTATCAAAGCTTTCACAAGAGAACCTGCAGTCCATTTTTAACAAGTAGCGGTCATCAGACTATGAGGATCAGCCGTGAGGATCAGTAATAGTAAACAGCACTAGCAATGATGGTGTTGGGATGGCACGCATGCAGGAGAAGTAGCTACACAAGTTTACATGACCAGGAGTACCGTGATCGGATACTGCAGAGAAACGGATTGTGCATCACTACAAAGACTGGTGAGATCTAACAAGTTTTCTGTCCCACTAAAAGGGTCCCTTAGGCGAGGGTAAGCCCTCAGTAGGTTAGACCCTGAGAGTGGGAGATTGGATGTCTGCATAACATACGCTTATTCATGGCTGGTCGGTACTGCATGAATTGCACGAACTGCTTCCCTGCTATCTAATAGACTGACATTGCTTACTTTGCAAAAACTACTTCTCTATTACTAACATATGAGTGATTGCTAGCTGATTAATCCTTGCTTCTTGCTTGGATGCACAGTTTGTCTGCATGGACTCTGTTCGTGGGAAGAGATTCTTTATTGGAACAGTTGCCGCAGACATTGGACTGTCTATATGAATTTATTATTCCCTGCTACCAACAGGGTATCTGGACAGAGGCATTATACATCACAGTATTATTCCATTCTATAACTTAAAGAACTCCATTCATTATAAGAGTTAGTTCCCAATGGCCATTGGCAGATAGGTACTATATTGTATATAGGCACAGTTATAAAGCAGATTATTTTGTATATGATCATTAAGCATCTAGCATTTGTGGGAGAGGGGCTCATTATCTCAAGATCAACAGCTACCACACACAGCTCTGTAAGTCTTATATATTTTTACTTTCTTGAAGGATAGTGCGGGCATAGGGCATACTGGAGTATTCTTCTCGGTTTTCTTTTTTTCTATTGAATTAATATATATACAGTATATATCTATATATATATATATATATATATATATATATATATATATATATATATATACACACAGTATATATATATATATATATACACACAGTATATATATATATATATATACAGTGGGACCTCGGTTTACGAATTTAATCCGTTCTCTGGGACGTTTCGTATTTCGAAAAATTCGTAAACCGAAACACGGTTTCCCATAGGAATGCATTGAAAATCAATTAATGCGTTCCGGAGGTGAGAAAAAAAAGTCAAACACAGTATTTTTATCTGTTCAAAAACTCTTTATAAAGTGCACTTTAAAGGCATAAATACTGTACATAATATTTCAAACATCCAACTTTATGTTTTAAAACATCACACATCAACTTTTAAAACATGGCAGACTGTTGGTAACATGGTACAGTACACTTTAACTGTACATAAATAACACGTCAACAGGGAAAACATGGAAAATAGCAAAACAATTTCAACACTGTTTGGAAGATGAGGAGGATGAGGGCAATTGGGCAGCACTAACACAAAGCAGGTTCTTCTTCATGTCTAGGCTGTTTTTGTAGGAACCTTTCCATTGTCTGCTGCCTCTGGCGCCTTTTAAGCATCCCTCGGAAAGGGGACATGATGTCTGTGTCAAAACTGCTCACAAGTCTGTGGGCTAGAGCCTTATCTGGGTGGTGCTGCTGTACAAAAGTCTGTAGGTTTACCCACATTTGGCATGCCTCCTTGAGTTCCGTGGAAGAGAGGCTGTTCCTCACTCATTTCCTCCTCCTCCTCCTCAAATGCGATCTGCTCCTCCATCGACTCCTTCTGCAATTCCACCAGCTCCTCGTGGTTAGGTCACGGTTGTGTTCCTCCACCAGCTCGTAGACATCCTCCTCAGTCACCTCCAGGCCCATGGTCCTCCCCAAGGAAACAATTTCCTCCAACACTGTTGACTCTGGTGCAGGTGCAGAAGCACTGGAGGCAGGTTTTACAACACAGTCTGGCCAAAGGTTGCGCCAAGCAGAATTTAGGTTTGTCTGGCTGACCCCGGCCCAGGCAATGGTGATAATCTGCAGACAGCTCACAATGTCAAAATGCTCTCTCCAAAATTCATGGAGGGTGAGGCTTGAGCGATCTGTCATCTCAAAGCATTGCTGGAAAATCTCCCTTGTGTAGAATTTTTTTAAAATTGGAGATGACCTGCTGGTCCATTGGCTGGAGTAGTGGGGTGGTGTTAGGCGGAAGGAACATGACCTTGATGAAATTAAAGTCCTCCAGCAAGTCTTCCTCGAGGCCTGGAGGATGGTCAGGAGCATTGTCCATGAGCAGCATGGCCTGAGTGGCAGGTTATTGTCCACAAGGTACTTCTTCACAGCAGGACCAAAAACCGCATTGACCCACTTCACAAACAAGAGGCGTTGTGACCCAAGTCTTTGGGTTAGACTGCCCACAAAACGCTCAACTGCTCCTTGTTCACCTTGTGTTTCTTGAAGGCCCGTGGGGTCTCTGAATGGTAACAAGCAGGGGCTTGATCTTAAGGTCCCCACTGGCGTTGGGCCGCAGAACAGGAGGGTAAGACGGTCCTTCATCGGCTTGTGGCCCAGGCAATGAGGTCTCCTGTTCTGTGATGAAGGTACGCTTTGGCATCCTCTTCCAGAAGAGTCCAGTCTCGTCGCAGTTGAAGACCTGCTGAGGAAGGTAGCCCTCTGAAACTATGACTTCCAGGAACTCCGTAGCAAAAACATCGGAACTTGCAGCCTCTCCATGCCTGACCACACTGTGGATGCCAGATCTGTTCTTGAACCTTTCGAACCACCCCCTGCTGGCCTTGAAGCCTTCTGCATCTGCTGACGTTCCTGGCTGTTGTTTGAGGAGGTCAGCATGCAAGGCCTTGGCTTTTTCGCAGATGATCGCCTTGTCACTGAGTCCCCTGCACGCTGCTTCTGTTCAAATCCAGAGCAGGAGCAACTTCTCGACCTCCTCCAGAACAGGTAGGCCGTTGCTTGGAGACCCGGGTGACCTCCCTTGGCTGCATCTCTCCCAGTAATCTTCTCTTTCATTTTTAGGATTGTACCGATTGTGGATGCACTCCTTCCATACTCTTTGGCAAGGTCAGTCAATCGCATTCCTCCTTCATGCTTCCTGATGATTTCCTTCTTGTCCTCAAGCAGAATCATCTCCTTCTTCCTCTTCCCAGCTTCCGCTGCTTTCTTGGGTGCCATGACACCACCGTCCCTAAGTATGCAAAAAAAATTAAAAATGCTTTACACCCACATGAGCTGGCATGAAAACAACCCCACAATGCAAAAAAAGGCATGCACAGCACATGAGCTGGCATGGAAAACACACTAAAAGGCATGCACAGCAGATGAGCTGTAACAGGCATGCACAGCAGATGAGCTGTAACAGGCATGCACAGCAGATGAGCTGTAACAGGCATGCACAGCAGATGAGCTGTAACAGCCATGCACAGCAGATGAGCTGTAACAGGCATGCACAGCACATGAGCTGGCATGGAAATCACCCCCAGAATGCAGAACACACAGTAAAAGGCATGCAAACAACCAAGCTCAGCTCCCTACCTTTCCACTTCTTGAGATGCACCAAAAAGGCTCCAAAACCTGCTCCAAAAGGCTCCAAAATCTTCTGCCAATGGCTCCAAATCACGCATGGGGCAGGGGGGGGTGGATCTATAAACCAGGACACTTTTTTTCGTATTGCGGGAAAAATTCGTAAACCGAGTCATTTTTTCTCAGAAATTTTAATTCGTAAACCGATTTTTCGTTTACCGAGGCGCGCGTTAACCTGAGGTCCCACTGTATATATATATATATATATATATATATATATATATATAGTGACAAATTATTCAAAGGCACTCACTGGTCTTCTGACATCAAACTTGAAACAATTTATTGAGTAACGTTTCGGGACTATATAGCATCCCTTCTTCTGACTTTTGTCAGAAGAAGGAACGCTATATAGTCCCGAAACGTGAGAGAGAGAGAGAGAGAGAGAGAGGGAAAAAAAAATATATATTATATATTATATAAATAACGCATGTGTGTAGTTCATTAACAAATCTAGACGGGCCAGAAGGCTTGTTTTTTCCCTTTAATTTCAAATGTTGTTATATATATATATATACAGTCGTATGCAAAAGTTTAGGCACCCCTGACAATTTCCATGATTTTCATTTTAACTGGGTGTTTGGATGAGCAATGTCATTTTGATCTATCAAATAACTGAAGGACACAGTAATATTTCAGTAGTGAAATTAGGTTAATTGGATTAACAGAAAATATGCAATATGCATCAAAACGAAATTAGACAGGTGCATACATTTGGGCACCCCAACAAAAATATCACAATAATATTTAGTAGAGCCTCCTTTAGCAGAAATAACAGCCTCTAGATGCTTCCTATAACCTGTAATGAGTGTCTGGATTCTGGATGAAGGTATTTTGACCATTCTTGCAAAACATCTCCAGTTCAGTTAGGTTTGATGGTTGCCGAGCATGGACAGTCCGCTTCAAATTACCCCACAGATTTTCAGTGATATTCAGGTCTGGGGACTGGGATTGCCATTCCAGAACATTGTACTTGTTCTGCTTTATAAATCCAGAGTAGATTTTGAGCAGTGTTTTGGGTCGTTGTCTTGCTGAAATATCCTGCTCCGGCATAACTTCAACTTTGTGACTGATTCCTCAACATTATTCTCAAATATCTGCTGATATTGAGTGGAATCCATGCGACCCTCACTTTAACAAGAATCCCAGTACCGGCACTGGCCACACTGCCCCACAGCGTGATGGAACATCCACCAAATTTCACTGTGGGTAGCAAGTGTTTGTCTTGGAATGCTGTGTTCTTTTGCCGCCATGCATAATGCCCCTTGTTATGACCAATTAACTCAATCTTTGTTTCATCAGTCCATGGCACCTTCTTCTAAAATTAATCTCGCTTGTCCAAATGTACATTTGCATACATCAAGCGACTCTGTTTTTGATAGATCAAAATGAAATTGCTGATCCAAACACCCAATTATTTATAAATGAAAATCATGGAAATTGTCAGGGGTGCCTAAACTTTTGCATACGACTGTATGTGTATATATATATATATATATATATATATAATATATATATATATATTATATATATATATATATAGCACACAGAGAAAGTCCAGCACTCACTTACAAGCTCTCAGCTTAGATTAAAAGCAAAACTGGAAGAGTTAGTTACCGCATCTGGCCAAATGGGACAAGCCCAGGTACAACATCAAGGTCTCTTCCAAAACCTGGGTCCCTAATGCAGCCAAACAAATGCCAGCTCACAATAAAAAAAACTGGGAACAAGTCAGGGTTCACAGACTTATGTAATCTCCATAGAAATATACAAAACATGGAAGGGGACTGCACTCTCACACCGGACTGGGCACACATCTCATGACCATGCAACATGCTCAGCCCTGGGTGCTAATAGCACTCTAAGGAAGTCGTGCTATCTCCAGTCACAAGCAGTTAACCCCCAGACAAGTCTGGGTGCAGGGCCTATAGGGAAAATGACAAAATAAATTAGTACAGCACACAGAGAAAGTCCAGGCCTCACTCACAAGCTCTCAGCTAAGATTAAAAGCAAAACTGGAAGAGTTAGTTACCGCATCTGGCCAAATGGGACAAGCCCAGATACCACGTCAATGTCTTTTCCAAAACCTGGGTCCCTAATACATGCTCAGGCCTGGGTGATAATAGCACTCTCAGGAAGCTGTGCTGTCTCCAGTCACAGGCAGTTAACCCCAGACAAATCTGGGCTCAAGGATGTGTGCCCAGTCCGGTCTGAGAGGTGCAGTCCCCTTCTGTGTTTTGTATATGTCTAGGGTGATTACATAAGTCTGTGAACCCTGACTTGTTCCCAGTTTGATTGATTGAGAGCTGGCATTTGTATGGCGGTATTAGGGACCAAGGTTCTGAAAGAGACCTTGACGTTGTACCTGGGCTTGTCCCATTTGTCCAGATGTGGTAGCTAACTCTTCCAGTTTTGCTTTTAATCTTAGCTGAGAGTTTGTATAGCGAATGCTGGACTTTCTCTGTGTGCTGTATTAATTTATTTTGTAATTTCCCCTATGGGCCTTGCACCCAGACTTGTCTGGGGTTAACTGCCTGTGACTGGAGACAGCACAGCTTCCTGAGAGTGCTATTAGCACCCAGGGCTGAGCATGTTGCAAGGTCATGGGATTTGTGCCCAGTCCAGTCTGAGAGTGCAGTCCCCTTCCCTGTTTTGTATAGTCTAGGGTGATTACATAAGTCTGTGAACCCTGACTTGTTCCCTCTTTGTTTGATTGAAAGCTTGTATTTGTATGGCTGTATTAGGGACCCAGGTTTTGGAAGAGGCTTTGACGTGGTACCTGAGCTTGTCCCATTTGGCCAGATGCGGTAAATAACTCTTCCAGTTTTGCTTTTAGTCCTTAGCTGAGAGCTAGTGAGTGAGTGCTGGACTTTCTCTGTGTGCTGTATTAATTTATTTTGTAATTTTCCCTATGGGCCTTGCACCCACTTTGTCTGGGGTTAACTGCCTGCGACTGGAGACAGCACAGCTTCCTTAGAGTGCTGTTAGCACCCAGGGCTGAGCATGTTGCAGGTCATGGGATGTGTGCCCAGTCCTGTCTGAGAGTGCAGTCCCCTTCCGTGTTTTGTATATATATATATATATATATAATTTTTATTTATATATATATATATATATATATATATATATATATATATATATATATATATATATATATATATATATATATATTATATATATATATATATATATCTTTTTATAATTGTGAGTGGATGGAAAAAATTGCAACAAGCCAAGTGTTAAAAGTGATGAGTGTACTCAAACACTTTTTAAATTTAGGAAAAATTTCCCTTTTAATAATAACAATATTGGTGCAGACCCATTTAATAATATTGACGAAAATAGTTAAGAAGAGAAATGACATAAAATAATGACATTTTTAGAAAAGACTGGGAATACAGCACTCTTTAGAAAAAATTAGCAAAACACTTTGTAGAAATTTACTTAGTGAAAAGGAGTTTTATTGTGCAGCCAGTGGCCCCAGCCCAGGCTAGATCCAACCATACAAAGGCATATAGATATAAACCAAAACAGAATATAATGGCAACATCAAAACATAAATCAAAATTAAATGACATAAAAAAAAAAAGGGCCGGCCCATGTAAATCCATGCAGGTATGGAGCAAAGACTAATGGCTAGATCAAGTGCTGCAGAGGGGAAGGTTTATTCACTGATGTACCTCAGACCTAAATGGTTTTGGTGAAAACTGAGACATTAAATAGGTGAATACCTGACATTCCCAAATGCAGTCCTTGTCCTGTATAAACATACAAAATTATTTACGACAAGGAGACAATTAATAGCACAGAAATAACCATCATGAGCATCATAAGTGATGAGTAGTCAAACACATTAAGCAAGCGTATGTTCCTTTAAGAGACATATGATGTAAGGAGTCCTAGAATTGAAGCAAATAGGACTAAAGTAGAGTCCCGAGGTAGAGAGCAAGGTAATTCACAGTACACAGTTGCCGTAGATTGCAGATGAGAACACATGACAAAGTATGGCAGTTAGGTTATGGATGGATGAATGAATACAGCCGGTATGTTAGCATGCGTAAGGCAGTCAAGCGTGTTAGTGCAACAACATGTGGTCGGGAGACATAAAATAAGCAAGCCAAGTTGAAAGAGAAAAGTGGGGATGCAGGAGGATACAGACTTTTCAAACAGTACCCCTCTGTCAACTGCACCGTACCACTACTGTCGTTGTAGAGACTTTTCAGCTTGTCAGAACTTCCGATTACACAGGCACCAAATAACATTCATCCACTGTGTGCAAATTAGCATCGATTTTACCTCTGTGGCATGCTCATCTATTATCCATTACAGTCTCCAATACAAACAGCGGTTGCCAATGAAGCACAGGAATTGAAGACTTATCACGCTGCAAAGTACAGCAGCAAGCTCTGACGGCTCCAATAACCAGCATGGATCCTACGTAGGTCAGCTACGCATAGACGCCAACTACGTGTTTTCACCCCACGTCATCAGGAAAACGGGGCTTCATCAGGGCATGTGACTTAGCACGTCATAGGTGCTAATTTATAGCGAACTAGAATAACGCCCATATTTGATGGTGAAAGAATAAAACAACAGTGCATATACAAAGCATTATAATTGTGAGAAAATCAACTCTAAACACATAAAAATATTAGAACGTTCAATAAGCCACAAAACCGAGAGATGCTGGAGGCATGGTTAGTATTAAACAAAAAACTGAACTTTCGGATGTAGGAGATATTGGGGCCAAATATACGGACATATATACGGAACATTCACAAGGGAAGCCTTTAAAAGAAAGCTGCCCATGTCCAATTTTTCATTTAGACCATTATGCCCAATGTAGAGAGGTTATAGATCCACCTGCATTCTTTCTGCAGGAGGACTTTATCATTATTTCCCCCTCTACCATTGGTAATTGCCCTTGTCGATGCCTGTCACCCTCATACCATCAGGTATGCTATTATGGTAACTTTCAAAGTGTCTGGCGACACTACTGGTTTGTAATTTATTCTTGATATCGTCCTATGTTCCAGGATTCTGTCTTTCAGAATTCGTTTCGTTTTGCCAACATAGAAACAAGGACATGAGCAAGAAAGAAGGTAAACAACAACTTCTTCTGTGTTACAATTGAAAAAGTACTTCAATTTATTAGATTTTATCTTATTCACTGAGAAAACTTTGGTCTGTAGCATAAACCTGCACGCCACCACATCTTTTGCAGGGGTAGTTGCCCACCTGTTTTTGTCTTGACAGCCAATTCTTTTGGGGGGAGACAAATTTGCTATTCACCAATTTATCTTTTAAATTAGGAGCACGCCTTGCTGTAATCATTGGTGTTTCTCCTATCTCTTGTGCAATATTTTCATCATTTAGTAGGATACTCCAATTCTTTTTGAGTATACCCCTTAAATGATCCCAATGGCAGTTAAATTCTGTGATGATCCTAATTTTATTGTCTTTTTCCTTTACTTTAGGGAGTAATAGCTCCCTTCTTACAGACTTCTGTGCAAAACTCCTAGCATTGGACACAACCCTTTTCGAGTAACCTCTTACTCTAAAGTTTGCTCCATTAAAGAGGCATGTTCATTAAATTTTGTGGTAAGAAGAACAGTTCCTGCGTAAACGCAGGAACTGGCCTTTTGGGATGCCTCTCTTGAGGTGCTCCGGATGATGGCTGTGTGCCTCAAGAAGGCTATTGGTAGCAGTTTCTTTTCTAAAGTTCTCAGTTAAAAGAGTATCTTTTTCAATTTTTATTTGTACACTCAAGAAAAGATAATTCTGTCCTACTGAAATTGAGAGTCAGAACAATTATTCCTGTTGTTTACATTGAGTTCTGAAACAAAACTCCGTAATTCATTTTCTGAACCATCCCAAATCAGTAGGACATCATCCACATAGCGCAACCAAAGTTGTGCATGTTCATTAAAGGCTTGTTTTTGGAAAACTTCTTCCATCTCCCACAGTCCCCAGTGGAGACACGCATAAGTAGGGCACAGGTTGCCCCCATCGTTGTCCCCCTATTCTGTTTATACAATTTATTGTCAAAACGAGAAGATGTTATTCTCAAGAACAAAAGTTAGCAGTTTTACAACAAAGTCTGTATGTTGGGAATAAGATGGTCCTCTAGTGTCCAGGAAGTGTTTTGCTGCCCTCACTCCTACTACATGTGGAATAGAGGAGTAAAGGCCCTCCACATCCAAGGAGACTAGGATGACTTCACTAGGTAAGGTAATACCGTCTATCTTCCTTAGAAGATCAGGCGTATCAATTACATAAGAGGGCATGGTTTCCAAGAAAGGCTTGAGAAAACAATCCACGTAGTTACCCAAATTCTCCGTAAGGCTACCTATCCCTGAAATGATAGGGCGGCCTTGAGGATTTGTAAGGTTCTTGTGAATTTTTGGTAAGCAATAAAACACCGGCATAAACAGGAAAATCGTTAAACAGGTATTTAAATTCAGAAAGAGTGATGACAACCCCTAGATTTTGCATCGTTTTAAAAAATTTAAACAGTTCATTTTTCAAAGAAGGGATGGGGTTCTCGGAGAGGCGCAGATATTGATTTTTGTCCAAGAGTTGTCTTTTTCACCTCTAGGACATAACATTTGGCATCCCAGAGAACCACATTACCACCCTTATCGGCAGATTTAATCACCATATCTTCTGCAAAACATTAATTCGTTAAGAGCCTTCCTTTCTGCTCTAGACAAGTTATCTTTAGCAATCCCTGTAGATTATCAAGTTATTGATATCCTTTTCGACTAATTTAACAAATAGGTTTACAGAAGGAATGGAAGCAAGCTGAGGCATAAATTTAGATTTGGCTCTAAGGCCAGATTGGACTCTTATTTGAGTGCCTCCAGGAGTAGGTCCAAGTTAGGGGTTTCAGTTTGTTCCATAAGTAAATCCTCAAGGTCGGCAAGTGCCAATCTGTCCTCCTTTCCAAGAGCCAAATCCACTAAGTGTCCTATTGCCTTTGCCCTTAAACATTTGGAAAGGACAAGGCGTCTTGCGAAATAATGTAATCTTTGATAAATTCAAATTTGTTAAGCCCATTTGTAGGGCAAAAGGACAAACCTTTTTTGAGGACACTCATGTGTGCTTGGTTCAATTGGAATGAGGACAGATTCACCACCTGTAGATCTTTATCAGGGGGTATCAATAGCCCCTTCTGCTGTGAAACCTCCGTGGACGACCCCTGCGTCCCCTCTCCTGTCTGTAATCCCCTTGTCTGTTCTGTCTGGAAGGATATCTCCTCCCTTCTGAAAGAGTATTCCCTCCTCCTGTGTCTCTTCCTGCCCCCTCTCTGGGAGATGGAAGAAGTTTTCCAAAAACAAGCCTTTAATGAACATGCACAACTTTGGTTGCGCTATGTGGATGATGTCCTACTGATTTGGGATGGTTCAGAAAATGAATTACGGAGTTTTGTTTCAGAACTCAATGTAAACAACAGGAATATTGTTCTGACTCTCAATTTCAGTAGGACAGAATTATCTTTTCTTGATGTACAAATAAAAATTGAAAAAGATACTCTTTTAACTGAGAACTTTAGAAAATAAACTGCTACCAATAGCCTTCTTGAGGCACACAGCCATCATCCGGAGCACCTCAAGAGAGGCATCCCAAAAGGCCAGTTCCTGCGTTTACGCAGGAACTGTTCTTCTACCACAAAATTTAATGAACATGCCTCTTTAATGGAGCAACGCTTTAGAGTAAGAGGTTACTCGAAAAGGGTTGTGTCCAATGCTAGGAGTTTTGCACAGAAGTCTGTAAGAAGGGAGCTATTACTCCCTAAAGTAAAGGAAAAAGACAATAAAATTAGGATCATCACAGAATTTAACTGCCATTGGGATCATTTAAGGGGTATACTCAAAAAGAATTGGAGTATCCTACTAAATGATGAAAATATTGCACAAGAGATAGGAGAAACACCAATGATTACAGCAAGGCGTGCTCCTAATTTAAAAGATAAATTGGTGAATAGCAAATTTGTCTCCCCCCAAAAGAATTGGCTGTCAAGACAAAAACAGGTGGGCAACTACCCCTGCAAAAGATGTGTGGCGTGCAGGTTTATGCTACAGACCAAAGTTTTCTCAGTGAATAAAGATAAAATCTATAAATTGAAGTACATTTTCAATTGTAACACAGAAGGTGTTGTTTACCTTCTTTCTTGCTCATGTCCTTGTTTCTATGTTGGCAAAACGAAACGAATTCTGAAAGACAGAATCCTGGAACATAGGGACGATATCAAGAATAAATTACAAACCAGTAGTGTCGCCAGACACTTTGAAAGTTACCATAATAGCATACCTGATGGTATGAGGGTGACAGGCATCGACAAGGGCATTACCAATGGTAGAGGGGGAAATAATGATAAAGTCCTCCTGCAGAAAGAATGCAGGTGGATCTATAACCTCTCTACCATTGGGCATAATGGTCTAAAATGAAAAATTGGACATGGGCAGCTTTCTTTAAAGGCTTCCCTTGTTGATATATGTCCCGTATAGTTTGGCCAAATATTTTAATCTCCCTTACATCCGAAAGTTCAGTTTTTTGTTTAATACTAACCATGCCTCCAGCATCTCTGGTTTTGTGGCATATTGAACGTTCTAATATTTTTATGTGTTTAAGGTTGATTTTCTCACAATTATAATGCTTTGTATATGCACTGTTGTTTTATTCTTTCACCATCAAATATGGGCGTTATTCTAGTTCGCTATAAATTAGCACCTATGACGTGCTAAGTCACATGCCCTGATGAAGCCCCGTTTTCCTGATGACGTGGGGTGAAACACGTGTTGGCGTCTTTGCGTAGCTGACCTACGTAGGATCCATGCTGGTTATTGGAGCCGTCAGAGCTTGCTGCTGTACTTTGCAGCGTGATTAAGTCTTCAATTCCTGTGCTTCATTGGCAACCGCCTGTTTGTATTGGAGACTGTAATGGATAATAGATGAGCATGCCACAGAGGTAAAATCGATGCTAATTTGCACACAGTGGATGAATGTTATTTGGTGCCTGTGTAATCGGAAGTTCTGACAAGCTGAAAAGTCTCTACAACGACAGTAGTGGTACGGTGCAGTTGACAGAGGGGTACTGTTTGAAAAGTCTGTATCCTCCTGCATCCCCAACTTTTCTCTTTCAACTTGGCTTGCTTATTTTATGTCTCCCGACACATGTTGTTGCACTAACACGCTTGACTGCCTTACGCATGCTAACATACCGGCTGTATTCATTCATCCATCCATAACTAACTGCCATACTTTGTCATGTGTTCTCATCTGCACATCTACGGCAACTGTGTACTGTGAATTACCTTGCTCTCTACCTCGGGACTCTACTTTAGTCCTATTTGCTTCAATTCTGGGGACTCCTTACATCATATGTCTCTTAAAGGAACATACGCTTGCTTAATGTGTTTGACTACTCATCACTTATGATGCTCATGATGGTTATTTCTGTGCTATTAATTGTCTCCTTGTCGTAAATAATTTTGTATGTTTATACAGGACAAGGACTGCATTTGGGAAAGTCAGGTATTCACCTATTTAATGTCTCAGTTTTCACCAAAACCATTTAGGTCTGAGGTACATCAGTGAATAAACCTTCCCCTCTGCAGCACTTGATCTAGCCATTAGTCTTTGCTCCATACCTGCATGGATTTACATGGGCCGGCCCTTTTTTTTTTTTTTTTTTTTTTTTTATGTCATTTAATTTTGATTTATGTTTTGATGTTGCCATTATATTCTGTTTTGGTTTATATCTATATGCCTTTGTATGGTTGGATCTAGCCTGGGCTGGGGCCACTGGCTGCACAATAAAACTCCTTTTCACTAAGTAAATTTCTACAAGTGTTTTGCTAATTTTTTCTAAAGAGTGCTGTATTCCCAGTCTTTTCTAAAAATGTCATTATTTTATGTCATTTCTCTTCTTAACTATTTTCGTCAATATATATATATATATATACACTGTGTGCAGAATTATTAGGCAAATGAGTATTTTGACCACATCATCCTCTTTATGCATGTTGTCTTACTCCAAGCTGTATAGGCTCGAAAGCCTACTACCAATTAAGCATATTAGGTGATGTGCATCTCTGTAATGAGAAGGGGTGTGGTCTAATGACATCAACACCCTATATCAGGTGTGCATAATTATTAGGCAACTTCCTTTCCTTTGGCAAAATGTGTCAAAAGAAGGACTTGACAGGCTCAGAAAAGTAAAAAATAGTGAGATATCTTGCAGAGGGATGCAGCACTCTTAAAATTGCAAAGCTTCTGAAGCGTGATCATCGAACAATCAAGCGTTTCATTCAAAATAGTCAACAGGGTCGCAAGAAGCGTGTGGAAAAACCAAGGCGCAAAATAACTGCCCATGAACTGAGAAAAGTCAAGCGTGCAGCTGCCAAGATGCCACTTGCCACCAGTTTGGCCATATTTCAGAGCTGCAACATCACTGGAGTGCCCAAAAGCACAAGGTGTGCAATACTCAGAGACATGGCCAAGGTAAGAAAGGCTGAAAGACGACCACCACTGAACAAGACACACAAGCTGAAATGTGAAGACTGGGCCAAGAAATATCTCAAGACTGATTTTTCTAAGGTTTTATGGACTGATGAAATGAGAGTGAGTCTTGATGGGCCAGATGGATGGGCCCGTGGCTGGATTGGTAAAGGGCAGAGAGCTCCAGTCCGACTCAGACGCCAGCAAGGTGGAGGTGGAGTACTGGTTTGGGCTGGTATCATCAAAGATGAGCTTGTGGGGCCTTTTCAGGTTGAGGATGGAGTCAAGCTCAACTCCCAGTCCTACTGCCAGTTTCTGGAAGACACCTTCTTCAAGCAGTGGTACAGGAAGAAGTCTGCATCCTTCAAGAAAAACATGATTTTCATGCAGGACAATGCTCCATCACACGCGTCCAAGTACTCCACAGCGTGGCTGGCAAGAAAGGGTATAAAAGAAGAAAATCTAATGACATAGCCTCCTTGTTCACCTGATCTGAACCCCATTGAGAACCTGTGGTCCATCATCAAATGTGAGATTTACAAGGAGGGAAAACAGTACACCTCTCTGAACAGTGTCTGGGAGGCTGTGGTTGCTGCTGCACGCAATGTTGATGGTGAACAGATCAAAACACTGACAGAATCCATGGATGGCAGGCTTTTGAGTGTCCTTGCAAAGAAAGGTAGCTATATTGGTCACTGATTTGTTTTGTTTTGTTTTTGAATGTCAGAAATGTATATTTGTGAATGTTGAGATGTTATATTGGTTTCACTGGTAAAAATAAATAATTGAAATGGGTATCTATTTGTTTTTGTTAAGTTGCCTAATAATTATGCACAGTAATAGTCACCTGCACACACAGATATCCCCCTAAAATAGCTATAACTAAAAACAACCTAAAAACTACTTCCAAAACTATTCAGCTTTGATATTAATGAGTTTTTTGGGTTCATTGAGAACATGGTTGTTGTTCAATAATAAAATGAATCCTCAAAAATACAACTTGCCTAATAATTCTGCACTCCCTGTATATATATATATATATATATATATATATATACAACTACTGCAAGCAAAGTCTTTGTGATTTGGTTGTGGTTTCAATGATCAGAAACTGCTTTTTTATTTATGAAAATAAACCTAAATAAGCAATTTCCAATACATTTAAAACTCTGCAGCTGGCTTTCCATTTTATGGGCTCCTACACATGCTACTTGCATTCAGTTATCAAAAGCACAAGCTATATACATATTTGTATGTAGTGCTTCTAATTATTTATTTTTTATCTCTATGATATTATTGAATTTGCATGTCTTTTCATTATTAGAAATAATAATATTAAATTACCTTATATTTTCCTACATCTCATATGTGGTACTACTGCTAAATATATATACTGTATATATATACATATATACTGTATATATATACACAATATATATATATATATATATATATATATATATATATATATTATATATATATATTTGTGTGTGTGTTTACATATGTATTTATGTTTTTACATATGTATATATGTATTTACAGACATATATACATATGTAAACACATGCATATGTATACACATATACATACAGTATATATAAGTGCATTGGAGCCCTTTGCAGTCAAGTAGCAGAAAACATTTAAAAAATCCTATTTATGCAATATTCATATTTAGTAAAGTGTCTAACTGTGTATTTAATGTAAATATTTCTGATTCCAATGTTCTTCACATAGGTGGATATGTTCTAAGTATTTTATAATAAATAAATCTTCCTATTAAATATATATATATATATATATAATAATATATATATATATATTAGAATACAACCAGAAAATGCAGGATATTTGTATACAGTATTAAAAACAGAAACAAGTCAGAAATAAACTCTTTCTATAGACTAAAGTGGCAAGTATTTAGTGTGACCTCCTCTTACACTGGAGCAATAGCAGGAACCTGGCTCTTGTAAACCTAAATGGAATTAACCTCTAATTAATGACATTGCTAACACCTGTATTTGTCCTACTATTTCATGTCAAAATGACTGCTGTGAAAAAGGTCTATTACACCAGGTTTGTGCAAGATATGACAGTGTATGTGTATGAGTTTTATTCATTGGAAGCTTGTTAATAAAACCAACTTTCAATCACATAATTCCAGATGCCAAAGATCACAGAATTTGACAGACGTAAAATCATAATTGTGCATCAGCAAGGCCACTCTGAAAGGGAAATAACCAAACAATCTGGATATTAAAGATGTGGTATTCAAGCTGTTATAAAGAAATTTGAAGAATCAGACAAGGTCAAGCACAAAAAAGGAATAGAATGCAAAGAAAACTTTCAAAATCTGATAAAAAGTTTCACTGTTTTTTCTTTAAGAGACCGTAAGAAGCCCAGCAAACACTTGGCTTAGCATCTGGCAGTTTCTTCGTGATGCCAAGTTGACCCTTCTACAGTCTGAAAAAGATTGATCAGGAATGGTCTTTGTGGAAGGGTAGCATCCAAGAAACCACTTTTTCAGAAGGGGAATAGGGTGAAAAGGCTAAAATATGCTTGAGCTCACAAAGATTGGAATTAAGAACAGTGGAAAAGAGTATTATGTACTGACTAATCCAAGATTGAAATTTTTGGGACCAATCCCCAACAATATGTGAGAAGAAGAGTTGGAGAGAGATGGAAGAATGAGTGATGTGGCCTTCAGTAAAACATGGTGGAGGGTTTGTCCTTGTTCGGTCTGCATTTCTGCCAGTGGTGTTGGCGATATTGTCTGAATTGTTGGGATCATGAATGCTGAAAATTACAGACAGGTTTTAATTCATCATGCCATTCCTTTTGGAGAGCGCTTGAATGGCAAGGGTTTTATTTTTCAGCATGATAACGATCCCAAGCACATTTCTAGTGCAGTGAAATCATATTTGGAGAGAATAACAGCTGATAAAACACTGACAGTAATGGACTGACTTGAATATTATGGAGGCAGGATGGGATCACCTAGACAGAGAAAAAAATAAAAGACAACCTAAATCTAAAGAAGAACTCTCGGAAGTGCTGAAAGAAGCCTGGTATAATACAACAGAAGATTACTTCAGAAAGCTTCAGGACAGTCTCCCCAAAAGAGTTCAAGATGTGTTTAGTGCCAAGGGAGGTCACACTAAATACTGACTTTTGCCTGAAGAAGCCATTTTGTTTTGAAAATTGTGTTTTTTTATATTTTGTGCACATATTTCGTGTATTTTCTGTTTGTATCTTAAAAAAGAGACCGAGAAATAAATATGTATGGTCATTAAAACTTTGCTAAAACAACAAATCTAATGGTGGCCTAAGACTTTTGCACAGTACTATAATATATATATATATATATATATATATATATATATATATATATATATATATATATATATATATATATATATATATATATATATATACTAGTCCTAAAGCCCGTTCACACGGGCCGTGTTGTGTTATGTGTTATATGTAATTCATTTTCTTTCATTCTCTCTCTCTCATTCTCTCTCTCTCTCTCTCTCTCATTCTCTCTCTCTCTCTCTCTCTCTCTCTCATTCTCTCTCTCTCTCTCTCATTCTCTCTTATTCTCTCTCTCTCTCTCTCTTTCTCATTCTCTCTCATTCTCTCTCTCTCTCATTCTCTCTCTCATTCTCTCTCATTCTCTCTCTCTCTCATTCTCTCTCTCTCTCTCTCTCTCATTCTCTCTCTCTCATTCTCTCTCTCTCTCTCTCTCTCATTCTCTCTCTCTCTCATTCTCTCTCTCTCTCTCTCTCTCTCATTCTCTCTCTCTCTCTCTCATTCTCTCTCCCTCTCATTCTCTCTCTCTCATTCTCTCTCTCTCTCATTCTCTCTCTCTCTCATTCTCTCTCTCTCTCTCTCATTCTCTCTCTCTCTCATTCTCTCTCTCTCTCTCTCTCTCTCTCTCTCTCTCTCATTCTCTCATTCTCTCTCTCATTCTCTCTCTCTCTCTCTCTCTCTCATTCTCTCTCTCTCTCTCTCTCTCTCATTCTCTCTCTCTCTCATTCTCTCTCTCATTCTCTCTCTCACTCTCTCTCTCTCTCTCCGATCAGCTGTGCTGCCCGGTCCTCTCTCACTCCCCCCTGCGCTTGCGATCACCTGTGCTGCCCGGTCCTCTCTCACTCCCCCCTGCGCGGGCGATCACCTGTGCTGCCCGGTCCTCTCTCACTCCCCCTGCGCGTGCGATCACCTGTGCTGCCCAGTCCCTCTCTCACTCCTCCTCTCTCACTCCCCCTGCGCGTGCGATCAGCTGTGCTGCCCGGTCCTCTCTCACTCCCCCTGCGCGTGCGATCACCTGTGCTGCCCGGTCCTCTCTCACTCCCCCTGCGCGTGCGATCAGCTGTGCTGCCCGGTCCTCTCTCACTCCCCCTGCGCGTGCGATCAGCTGTGCTGCCCGGTCCTCTCTCACTCCACCTGCGCGTGCGATCAGCTGTGCTGCCCGGTCCTCTCTCACTCCCCCTGCGCGTGCGATCAGCTGTGCTGCCCGGTCCTCTCTCACTCCCCCTGCGCGTGCGATCAGCTGTGCTGCCCGGTCCTCTCTCACTCCCCCTGCGCGTGCGATCAGCTGTGCTGCCCGGTCCTCGCGCTGCTGTGTTTCACCCCTGCGCGTGCGATCAGCTGCTGTCTAAGGCCAAGTGTTTGTCTGAACTGCGCATGACGGCTTCAGACAAACACTTGTCTTTTATAATATAGGATATGTGGGTTTTTTTTTCAAAGGGTTTATTATAATGCTGCTTATGTAGTATTAGGCGCTCTTTATTTCCTTTTTTTTTATTTGTATAGAGACTTTTTATATGTGCAGTGGAGCACTATTTTTTCTTTTAAAGTAATATAGTTATGTTATATGTGCTGTGCAGCACAGTATTGAGCTCTTTCATGAGCTTATGACTAAAATATTTATTTTCTATGTGCTGTTAGCACAGTGTTGTGCTCTTTTATGAGCCTGTTAATCCTTTTTTATTTTTAAAACCTAAAATTTTTTTTTTGATCCTATTAAGGTTTTTTTTTTTTTTTTTTTTAAACTACTATGTGCTGTTAGCACAGTGTTGGGCTCTTTATGAGGCTATTATTCCTTTTTTTTTGTATGTTCTGTTAGCACAGTGTTGTTTTTTTTTGTATGTTCTGTGTATATTTTTTTTTTTTTTAAATAAGCATATATTTTTTTTGTATGTGGTTTTTTTTTTTTTTTAGTATGTTTAGCACATACATAAGTCCTGAGTGCTAGGTTTTTTTTTTTAGTATGTGCTATTTTGCACATACATAAGTCCTGAGGTATTAAAAAATTTTAAACTAAAAAGCAAATGTGAGGTATTTTTTTTTAGTATGTACAAATTTTTAAACTAAAGAGCAAATTTTTTCCTGAGGGACTTTTTTTTTCAACATTTTTTTTTTTAAACTAAAATTTTTAAACTAAAGAGCAAATGTTTTTAGTATGTACAAATTTTTAAACTAAAGAGCAAATGTTTGCTTTCAAATAATCTCAGTGCCAGTGCAAAAGAAATGCGCAGCATAAGTCCTGAGGTAATTTTTTTCCTGAGGGCATAAAATTTCAAGACCCAATTATTTTAAACTAAAGTAAAGAGTTTCAAGACCCAATTCTTTTAAATTAAAGTAAAGAGGTTTTTGTTTTTTGCTTAAATTTTTTTTTTTTTTGCGGAGCTTTGAAATGAAGACCTTTCTCAGTGCCAGTGCAATAGAAATGCGCAATGTATTATGGCTCGCGACGCTTTTAACGGCTAGTTGCGTGCGCGTGGGTTCGCGTGCGCGTGCGCATGCGCAAGTGGGTTGTCAATGGCTAGGGCGTGCGCATGCGCAAGTGAGTTGTCAATGGCTAGGGCTTCTCGTGCGCGTGCGCATTGCTAGTCTAACGGCTAAGGGGTTGTCAATGGCTAGGGCTTCACGGGTTCGCGTGCGCGTGCGCGTGCGGGGGGCTCAAAGTGTGCGTGCGCAGCAAGGGGGGTCAATGGGCTCAAATCAGTTTGTGTGAAACAATGGGGCTCAAATCAGTTTGTGAGTGTGAAACAATGGGGCTCAAATCAGTTTGTGAGTGTGCGGTAAGGTTCACAAACAATGGGGCTCAAATCTGGGGCTCAAATCAGTTTTGAGAGTGTGCGGTAAGGCGCGTGCGCGTGCGGGGTGCTAACAAACAATGCTAAGTGGGTTGCGCGTGCGAACAGCTGGCCAAGGGTGCGCGTGCAGCGGCAAGAGTTTGTCTGAACTGCGCATGACGGCTTCAGACAAACTCTTGTCTTTTATAATATAGGATATATAATACTTAGAAGAGATCCGCACCAACAAAATAAATCCAAACAAGTGATGTAAGTGCCTGAGACAAAGGTACACTCTGACCACAGTACCAAAAAAATATCATAAATATAGTTTAATGTTTCCGCGCTTAAATCCAAAAGAAAAAGAAGACAAGAGCTATAAAGAGCAAAAAAGGTTAATGTATTAAGCAAATGTGAAAAGCATATACATAAAATCCTAAATAAAGAGACATACTCAAAACAAAATACATATAAAACAAAAAAAATAAAGCATTCTGGGCGGCCCCAGTTTTAGAATCAATTCAGAGCCAGTCCAGCTAATAATGAATATATGTGCTTTTAAGCAAAACAATGGGTTAAAGCATGATGCGATGCAAGCGGTGATAAATAGCAGTTCATGCAGGTGTCACAGTTAGTGGCAGTTTTGAAAAAATGCAGCAATTTATGCAGTATAATTCATGCCCATGACAGCGTAATAAGCAGAAATGAAAGCAGGGATAATGCCAATGTAAAGCTTAGACAGTTCCTGTCAAGTGTTAACTTCTTAATCCGGGTAAACTCAAGGTGTAGGGGTAAAGACTCTCTCCTATGTATGTATGCAAACTTAAACAGCGCCAGCACTCCAGGACCGAAGTCTGCTGGTAACACACAGGGAGTCCCCTAAAGTTGCGCTCTATGAGCGATCTCACCCACTCCGCCCGGATGTGAAAGATGACTTGGCAGCAATCCAGCTGATAGAATCTCCAATGAGGTGAGGTACTTGAACCAGGATACTCCCGCAAAGATTCAAAACAACCCGCTTGCATCAGCTTCGGTCTGGCGTCTGACGTCACAACAGGCAGGCGACGCGCATTTCGGGCTCCGCCCTTCAACTTGGCCTGTCATTCCAGAAGAGCCTCTTTCTTTTAAGGCTATGCAGACAATGCCTACTCAGCGTCATAGCTTAGAACTAGCACATCGCAAAATGACACAGTAATTAAGTAATATTTTGCAACAAAAGTATATTGCGTAAAGACAGGTGCACTAGTACCTAGGCTACAATTCATTAATAGAAATAAACCATTTATAATAAGAATATATTAACACAAGACGAGCATAATGGAAACATGGTTACAAAAACGTATTATTATTCTGATGCTTTAGCTGTTGTGTTTAAATAATGCTATTTCAAATCTCAAAAAGAACGAAGGAGAACCAACAACAAAAATAAGTAGAACATAAAAAACAAAAAGAGAAAAAGGCAATAAAAAATAAAAAATAGAGATTTTTTTTTAACCCTGAAGTTTTATAAAAACTACAAGTTTCATTGCAAGATAGTGCAAAGATGCAAACTCCACAGAGTAAGAAAATCATGCCCACAGCGCAACATAGCTGTGAGCATGATAGGCTGATGAAGCACAGCCCCTAGACAAATGTACCCCAAGTTCAAAGCATTTTTTGCATCCCACCCACAACCCATTAGACACAAGGGTTTTGTTGACACTTTCAATGACTTTCATACACAAGTACGAGATTTAAGATCTAAAAGTACAGCTCATGCTCCACTAACCAATAACACGGTAGAATCCTTTATTACTTTAGTCAAAAAAGATTTTGATAAATTAAAAAAGAAGGGCGTGAAATTGGGTATTCCCAATCTGACTATGGCTGAAAGGAAGGCTCTTGATGCCTTAAAGGGCCACTGTAAGTAAATATTTTCTATGCCTGTTACTAACTAACTACCCCAAATACACTTTTTATCAATAGCATTTCATTAACATATCTCTACCGTATATCAGAAATCTTGTCTGCAAATTTAATTGTTTTCCAAACCCACTCCGTGGGTATCCTTTGCTCTGTACCAATCCGTTTACAATACCTAGGGTTCAAAATGGCGCTTTAAACACAAAGTTATTGGTTTAAGTATTTTGAACATGCAGTGCTGAAAATAGTGGGCAGGATAACGTGACATCATCGGCGAATAAAAGATATAACTTTTAGAACGCTATGAAACTTTGTTTTGGAGAAAATATAGATCAGTAGGTTTTAATTAATGTTTATTAACTTTAATATGTTAGTTGTTTAGCTTAAAAATTATAACAGAAAGTAATCCTTTAAAAAACAGAAGGGACTTGATAATCAAACCTGCGGATAAAGGCGGGTCTCTCGTGATAATGGACAAGGCTCAGTACATGACTGAAATTTATAATCAGTTAGAGGTAGAGGGGAACTATTTGAAACTTACATTCAACCCCACCCACAAATTTCAGACACATTTACAATCCATTATCGATATAGCTTTAGAGAACTGCATTATCACAAAAAAACAAGCAGAGTTTTTGGTTCAGAAGGACCCTGTAATACCGGTAATTTATTGCTTACCAAAAATTCACAAATGCCTCAATAGTCCACCAGGGAGGCCAATCGTTGCAAGTACTAATTCCATTTTTCAACCCATTTCCCTTTTTCTTGATAAACTGCTACGTCCTTTACTTGAGAATGTACCTTCATATTTGGAGGATACTTCGGATTTTCTACATAACATTGAGAACCTCCAGGTTGGTAAAGACTCCATCTTAGTAACTTTAGACATTAAAAGTCTTTATACATCAATACCACACAAAGAGGGTTTAAAATGTATTTATAAGCAATTGAATGACTCAGCTCTCTATTCACCTAGGGAACGAATGTTCATTATGGACATGTTAGAAGCGGTGTTGACAAGAAACTACTTTCTGTTTAAGGACTCATTTTACTTGCAAACAAAGGGTATGGCTATGGGGGCCAATATGGCCCCCACGTACGCAATCTTATATGTGCATGAGTTTGAAAAACTTTTTCTGTATACTCATGATATCTTTTAGAAACACTGCAAGTTTTGGAAAAGGTACATTGATGATGTGTTCATGATTTGGGCAGGTGACATTAATTCCTTACTTACTTTCTTTGTAGAATTAAATACCTTTGACCCAAACTTGCAGTTTACAATGGAACATGATTTTTGTAAACAGAATTTTCTGGACATCACGGTCTCATTGAAAGATGGTTTCTTGTCTACAGACGTGTTTAGGAAACAGACGGATAGGAACAACCTATTATCTTTTACCAGTTTTCATCCACCACAAACAATTAGGAGCCTTCCTTTCAGCCAGCTTCTTAGAGCTAAGAGGATAATTAATGATGAAACACGATTGAATAATCAATTCAATGATTTCTTTCTCAGGTTTGAAAGTAGAGGCTATCCTCTTGATTTACTGGAATCACACAAACAAAAAGTGGATCTTATTCCCCATTCACAGTTAATCAAGAAACAAGATAAAAAGAAAACATTGACTGATAGAATTCCCTTTGTGGTACCCTATGGGTACCATATCCAGCCCCTTAAAAAAGTGTTTAAAAGACACTGGCCCTTGTTATCAGAAGATAGGGTTTTATCTAACACTTTTAAAGAATTTCCTCTTTTCTCCTACCGTAGAAACCGCAATCTAAGAGATACTCTAGTTAAATTTGATGTAGGACCTTGTCAGAGTAGATTAGCTGAGGAGGAAGTTAGTAATGGTACTTTTCCTTGCAACAACTGTGCCCAATGTAATTCGATTCAACCAGGTGATTTAATTACTCATCCGAGATCCAGTAAATGTCTTTCTATCAAAGGCCACTTTACATGTGACTCCTAATTTGTCATTTACGTTATCGAATGTCAGTGTGGTCTAGCCTATGTTGGGAGACCACCAAAGCCATTAAGGAGAGGATAAAACAGCATAAAACAGCGATAGGAAGATTGGATCCCTCAGCCCCTGTAGCCAATCATTTCACACTATTGGGACACAATAAATGTCAGTTAAAATTTGAAGTGGTAGATGATGTGGGCCATTTAAGGAGGGGGGTTATAGACAAAAAATGTTATTTGAGAAGGAAGCATTATGGATTCAGAAACTTGACTCCATGACTCCCTATGACTTGAATAGGGAAATAACTTGGGTTACATTTGTCTAGGGGTTGTGCTTCATCAACCTATCATGCTCACAGCTATGTTGCGTTGTGTGCATGATTTTCTTACTCTGTGGAGTTTGCATCTTTGCACTATCTTGCAATGAAACTCGTAGTTTTTATAAAACTTTGGGGTTAAAAAAAAAATCTCTATTTTTTATTTTTTATTGCCTTTTTCTCTTTTTGTTTTTTATGTTCTACTCATTTCTGTTGGTTCTCCTTCGTTCTTTTTGAGATTTGAGATAGCATTATTTAAACACAACAGCTAAAGCATCAGAAACAATGTTTATAATAATAAGTTTTTGTAACCATGTTTCAATTATGCTCGTCTTGTGTTAATATATTCTTATTATAAATGGTTTATTTCTATTAATGAATTGTAGCCTAGGTACTAGTGCTCCTGTCTTAACGCAATATACTTTTGTTGCAAAATATTACTTAATTACTGTGTCATTTTGCGATGTGCTAGTTCTAAGCTATGACGCTGAGTAGGCGTTGTCTGCATAGCCTTAAAAGGAGGAGGCTCTTCTGGAATCACAGGCCAATTTGAAGGGCAGAGCCCGAAATGCGCGTCGCCTGCCTGTTGTGACGTCAGACGCCAGACCGAAGCCGATGCAAGCGGGTTGTTTTGAATCTTTGCGGGAGTATCCTGGTTCAAGTACCTCACCTCATTGTATGTCTGAGGAAGGGGTTAAAATCCCCAAAAACTTTCACACTGGAATAAAATAACGTGGAAAATCCTGGTGAGTGCACTCTTATTTATTCTGTGCAATTATCTGTTGCACCCCGGGTATTGAAATTCAAACTGCTGGCAAAAGTAAGTATATATATATATATATATATATATATATATATATATATATATATATATATATATATATATATATATATATATATATATCCAAATGTCTTGTACGAAGCACTCTCACTCAATATACATATACATTAACATTAAAGTTAGAGACCGCACTCATAGGTCTTATAAATGCATCAAAGTGACTTTATTGCCAGTAACGTTTCAGGGTTTCCCCCCTTATCAAAAATTAAGAACAAATTGTAACATACCTTACTTTATACCCCATACCGATATCACAATCCAGCTATGCCAAGTGGGACTTCCGGTAGAGTCTCCCCGATGCGACTGTGCATGCGCTGAGTAGCGCCATGGAAGCCCGACCTGGCCAACTGCAAGAAAATGCAAAACAGAAAATACTGTAACTAGGATACGGCACCTAACAAAGCAATACGATACAGAACAGTCCTATAGTGCTGACTACATCCACTAGCATGGGTGTATGGTGCTTATTAGCAGCTTAACTATACATATTATAGTAAGGTATGTTACAATTTGTTCTTAATGTTTGATAAAGGTGGAAACCCCGAAACGTTACTGGCAATAAAGTCACTTTTGTGGATTTATAAGACCTATGAGTGCGGTCTCTAACTTTGATGTTTATGTATATTTATGCACGGCACCTGGGCAAATCAACATTGAGCGAGAGTGCTTGGTACAGGACATTTGGATATTATTTTTGTATACCACAGAGCACCCGTTTGGATTATTCATTACTTTCCCCTGATATCAAACGTATCCAGCCGTAAGAACAGTCCTAATATATATTACTAATGGATACTGCTACGCTTGACACAGATAATAATGGGGAATATGCACACACTTTTCAGTTTAATTCCGAGGATGCTGCATGCATTATATTTGACAGTGGAGCCATCAAAACCCAAGGGAGATTCCTCTACATCTATATAACCAAATCCTTAAACTTAAAAAAAGAAAGATTGATTACAAGCTGCACGGCTGCTGCTTGTCTGCATATCATGAGAAAATGCACATCCCCAAGGGCTTTAGGATTAAAAATATAACCACCATAGGCAGAAATAATCCTGTATTCTGTAAAAAATGGTGTGGTATATTAAAGAAATGCTCATTGGATTTAATGATGCTAGTTACAGAAGAAACTGGTGCAACCTTAAAGAGCTTAGACATTGAAATTGCACAATTTGAAAGTGGACATTTAGAAAAACTGGAGCAGGATCAACTGGAAGAGTGGTTAGTGAAACTGCAGAAACAGCTAAAAGACTATGAAGGTGAACTCATAGCCTTTAAAGAGAGGAAATGGGAAGCTGTAACCTCAGATTACTGTGAAAGACGGGTATACCAATAGACTTTAAGTCCTGAAGAAAGGAGTTATAGAATGATGAGACGGCGACCAAGAGTATATAAACCAAAAAATTTGACAACTGTGGACAGTTCTGATAATGCTACTTATAATGAATCACTATCTACCACAACAGACTGGCAAACAGAACAAACTTTACACATGTTACCTGGTCAAAAAACGGGGAGCGCCAAGACCCCACACGAGGAGGGGGGGAACAAGAACCTCCGTAAGGGGCAGGCCACACAGGCACAACCGGAGGTATTAGTTGATAACATCATCAATCTTAGTAGTCATGTTCTCAGTCTGGAAATGTAAAAGAAATGTGCTTAACAAAGGACTAAGTTTTGTACCAACTACTTATGCCGACGTATTTGATATGTGCATGGACTCATATAAATTTCAGAGAACATTAAGACTAAAAGAATATTATAAGGACACAACCTCTGACGGAACCACATAATTAATTGAATTAAAGAAAGAAAAGTACATTTGACCCTAGAAGTCAACAACCTAGTATTGTCACTTATACAAGATTAATCAACACTGATATGCATGAAACAGTAAAAAACAACAAACAAGGTGTTAGAAATAATCTAAAAAGACAAGAAAGACAAGCATTGAAAGGTCTAAAGGAGAACTGTGACATTGGCTTCAGAGAGGCGGACAAGGGGGGTGCCCTTGTCATTCAAGATTATTTAACCTACAGATCTGAAATACTGTCACAATTAAATGATGCACTGGTCTATGAAAAATTGCCAAGTAATCCAACACGCAATTTTAAATTAAAAATTGATGAATACCTCAAGAATCTAAACATTCAAGGAATAATGTCCCAATCACTTTTGTCATACTTGGTGGTAGAGTATCCCATCACACTGGTGTTGTAAACTCTCCCTAAGGTGCATAAAAACTTAGTACATCCACCTGGCAGGCCCATTGTATCTGCCAGGGGCACGATACTGCAGACTATCGCTACATATCTGGAGAAGGTATTCCAACCGATGGTACACGCTATACCATCATATCTAAAAGATTCCATTGAGCTTATAAAACTGCTACAAGATATTGAAGACATTATGGACACTGATATACTGGTCACCATAGACGTGACCAGTCTATATACTGTAATTCCCCACGTTGAAGGAATACAGGCAGTACAAAAAGAACTGTCCCGACATCCTTACATTGGTCCTCCAAGTGAAGTCTTACTACAATTACTGGAATTTTGCTTAAGGATTAATTTACTTTAAATTTGAAAACTATTACTATTTACAAACAGCAGGAACAGCAATGGGGTCAAATGTGGCACCATCATATGCGAATATCTTCTTGGGTGCATTTGAAAGAGAACATACTACATTATTTGAAGATCCAAGGATAATCCTATTTAGGAGGTATAATGATGACTTGATTCTAATTTGGCGTGGTCCCCAAGAAGAGCTACATGAATGGTTCACCAGATTAAATAATATTTGCACTGAGCTAAAATTCAAAATGTCCTGCAATTGTGACACCATCGAGTTCTTGGAACTACGAATAAGCAAACATGCCGGAAGATTGAATACAGCACTTTTCTCCAAACCAACAAATCACAATTCTATGTTATTATACACCAGCTGTCATCCACCATGCACCAAGAAATCATTACCTACTTCACAATTCTGCAGAGTAGTCAGGAATAACTCCACAGAGGAGCGCAAAATTGAACAACTGAAAATAATGCATCAGAAGTTCAAAGACAAAAAATATGAAAGCAAACTTATTGATCAAGTATATCAAAATGCATGCAAGATGTCACAACAACAAGTTCTGGATAAGAAGAAGGATCACCAAAATGGTGGGCAGAGATCAAATATGATGACATATATTACTGAATACAGCCCTGACAAGAAATCCTACAGAAATATACTTGACCAACATTGGCGTATAATTGCAAGTGACAAAGGACAACCTCTACAAGGATCTCCAGCGCCCAGGATAAGTTACCGCAGAGGGAAATCACTACAGGATGTACTTATGAGACCCGACCTGACGAAAGCATATACCAATACTACCTGGTTACAACAAAAGAAGAAAGCAGGATGCTTTAAATGTATAGGTTGTACAACATGAGTTAATACAATGCACTTTAATACAATGCACTGAGTTCACACATCCTTGGACTAACAAGAAATTTAAGATTAAACATTGTGTCACCTGCACTACAATTTTGTGATATATCTGTTGCATTGTATATGTGGCAGTTTTTATGTTGGCAAAACGACTGATGACTTGCGAACGAGAATGGCAAATCATAGGGCAGCTATACGGGCTGCCATTGATAAAGGCGATTCTGACCAGCCTGTGGCAAGACATTTTGCCAAGCATAAACATACAGTCAAGGATTTGAAATATGTCATCATTGACCATGTCCCCCTCTAACAAGGGAAGGTGACAGGGGCAAACTTCTGCTGCAAAAAGTGTCCAGATGGATTCATACTCTGGACACCTTGATGTCAAAGGGCTTAAGCACTCATTTCGATTTACAGTGTTTTCTAAAATGATCTTCTATAATCCCAAAGAGAAATGTAATACATCTTATATGTATTAACTGATATACCAATTTAATGAAGGTCTGCAGTAGCACTGTGGCACATTCTTTAGTAATAATAGATATATTTAATATATGTGCTTAGCATGAAACGTTATATATGTTGACATACTCATTTTAAATAATTGAAATTATGCTATAATATGTATAGTTAAGCTGCTAATAAGCACCATACACCCATGCTAGTTGATGTAGTCAGCACTATAGGACTGTTCTTTATCATATTGTTTTGTTAGATGCCGTATCCTAGTTACGGCATTTTCTGTTTTGCATTTTCTTGCAGTTGGCCAGGTCAGGCTTCCATGGCGCTACTCAGCGCATGCACAGTCGCATCGGGGAGACGCCACCGGAAGTCCCACTTGGCAGAACTGGATTGTGATATCGGTATGGGATATAAAGTAAGGTATGTTACAATTTGTTCTTAATGTTTGATAAAGGGGGAAACGCCGGAACGTTACTGGCAATAAATTCACTTTGGTGGATTTATAACACCTATGAGTGGGGTCTCTAACTTTGATGTTTATATATATACAGGGAGTGCAGAATTATTAGGCAAGTTGTATTTTTGAGGATTAATTTTATTATTGAACAACAACCATGTTCTCAATGAACCCAAAAAACTCATTAATATCAAAGCTGAATATTTTTGGAAGTAGTTTTTAGTTTGTTTTTAGTTTTAGCTATTTTAGGGGGATATCTGTGTGTGCAGGTGACTATTACTGTGCATAATTATTAGGCAACTTAACAAAAAACAAATATATACCCATTTCAATTATTTATTTTTACCAGTGAAACCAATATAACATCTCAACATTCACAAATATACATTTCTGACATTCAAAAACAAAACAAAAACAAATCAGTGACCAATATAGCCACCTTTCTTTGCAAGGACACTCAAAAGCCTGCCATCCATGGATTCTGTCAGTGTTTTGATCTGTTCACCATCAACATTGCATGCAGCAGCAACCACAGCCTCCCAGACACTGTTCAGAGAGGTGTACTGTTTTCCCTCCTTGTAAATCTCACATTTGATGATGGACCACAGGTTCTCAATGGGGTTCAGATCAGGTGAACAAGGAGGCCATGTCATTAGATTTTCTTCTTTTATACCCTTTCTTGCCAGCCACGCTGTGGAGTACTTGGACGCGTGTGATGGAGCATTGTCCTGCATGAAAATCATGTTTTTCTTAAAGGATGCAGACTTCTTCCTGTACCACTGCTTGAAGAAGGTGTCTTCCAGAAACTGGCAGTAGGACTGGGAGTTGAGCTTGACTCCATCCTCAACCCGAAAAGGCCCCACAAGCTCATCTTTGATGATACCAGCCCAAACCAGTACTCCACCTCCACCTTGCTGGCGTCTGAGTCGGACTGGAGCTCTCTGCCCTTTACCAATCCAGCCACGGGTCCATCCATCTGGCCCATCAAGACTCACTCTCATTTCATCAGTCCATAAAACCTTAGAAAAATCAGTCTTGAGATATTTCTTGGCCCAGTCTTGACGTTTCAGCTTGTGTGTCTTGTTCAGTGGTGGTCATCTTTCAGCCTTTCTTACCTTGGCCATGTCTCTGAGTATTGCACACCTTGTGCTTTTGGGCACTCCAGTGATGTTGCAGCTCTGAAATATGGCCAAACTGGTGGCAAGTGGCATCTTGGCAGCTGCACGCTTGACTTTTCTCAGTTCATGGGCAGTTATTTTGCGCCTTGGTTTTTCCACACGCTTCTTGCGACCCTGTTGACTATTTTGAATGAAACGCTTGATTGTTCGATGATCACGCTTCAGAAGCTTTGCAATTTTAAGAGTGCTGCATCCCTCTGCAAGATATCTCACTATTTTTGACTTTTTTGAGCCTGTCAAGTCCTTCTTTTGACCCATTTTGCCAAAGGAAAGGAAGTTGCCTAATAATTATGATATAGGGTGTTGATGTCATTATACCACACCCCTTCTCATTACAGAGATGCACATCACCTAATATGCTTAATTGGTAGTAGGCTTTCGAGCCTATACAGCTTGGAGTAAGACAACTTGCATAAAGAGGATGATGTGGTCAAAATACTCATTTGCCTAATAATTCTGCACTCCCTGTATATATATATATATATATTTTTATATATATATATATATATATATATATATATATATATATATATATATATATATATATATACATTATACATACTTTGTTCTCAGTTTGTTTAGATTTGTGAGCTCGCATGATGGTGTGCCTGTGTTAGGGACTCAGGCTAAGGAAAGGACCTTGACGTGGTGCCTGAGCTTTCCCATTTGGCCAGATGCGGTGACTAACCTTTCCAGTTGTGATTTTATCTTAGCTGTGAGCTAGCTGGTGAGTGCTGGGTGTTTCTATGTGTTGTATTACTTTTTATTTGTAATCTCCCTTGGTTCTTGCACCCATTCCGGACTGGGGTTAACTGCCTGTGGCTCTGGTGACATCACAGCTTTTTTGGAGTGCTATTTAGCACCCAGGGCTGGATGTTACTGAGTCACAGGATGTGTACCTGATCCGGTCTTGGAGTGCAGTTCCCTTCCATGTTTTGTATTTTCTATGGGTGATTACAGCCACCTGTGCACCCCTTCTTTGTTCTCAGTTTGTTTAGCTTTGTGAGCTCGCATGATGGTGTGCCTGTGTTAGGGACTCAGGCTAAGGAAAGGACCTTGACGTGGTGCCTGAGCTTTCCCATTTGGCCAGATGCGGTGACTAACCTTTCCAGTTGTGATTTTATCTTAGCTGTGAGCTAGCTGGTGAGTGCTGGGTGTTTCTATGTGTTGTATTACTTTTTATTTGTAATCTCCCTTGGTTCTTGCACCCATTCCGGACTGGGGTTAACTGCCAGTGGCTCTGGTGACATCACAGCTTTTTTGGAGTGCTATTTAGCACCCAGGGCTGGATGTTACTGAGTCACAGGATGTGTACCTGATCCGGTCTTGGAGTGCAGTTCCCTTCCATGTTTTGTATTTTCTATGGGTGATTACAGCCACCTGTGCACCCCTTCTTTGTTCTCAGTTTGTTTAGCTTTGTGAGCTCGCATGATGGTGTGCCTGTGTTAGGGACTCAGGCTAAGGAAAGGACCTTGACGTGGTGCCTGAGCTTTCCCATTTGGCCAGATGCGGTGACTAACCTTTCCAGTTGTGATTTTATCTTAGCTGTGAGCTAGCTGGTGAGTGCTGGGTGTTTCTATGTGTTGTATTACTTTTTATTTGTAATCTCCCTTGGTTCTTGCACCCATTCCGGACTGGGGTTAACTGCCAGTGGCTCTGGTGACATCACAGCTTTTTTGGAGTGCTATTTAGCACCCAGGGCTGGATGTTACTGAGTCACAGGATGTGTACCTGATCCGGTCTTGGAGTGCAGTTCCCTTCCATGTTTTGTATTTTCTATGGGTGATTACAGCCACCTGTGCACCCCTTCTTTGTTCTCAGTTTGTTTAGCTTTGTGAGCTCGCATGATGGTGTGCCTGTGTTAGGGACTCAGGCTAAGGAAAGGACCTTGACGTGGTGCCTGAGCTTTTCCATTTGGCCAGATGCAGTGACTAACCTTTCCAGTTGTGATTTTATCTTAGCTGTGAGCTAGCTGGTGAGTGCTGGGTGTTTCTATGTGTTGTATTACTTTTTATTTGTAATCTCCCTTGGTTCTTGCACCCATTCCGGACTGGGGTTAACTGCCTGTGGCTCTGGTGACATCACAGCTTTTTTGGAGTGCTATTTAGCACCCAGGGCTGGATGTTACTGAGTCACAGGATGTGTACCTGATCCGGTCTTGGAGTGCAGTTCCCTTCCATGTTTTGTATTTTCTATGGGTGATTACAGCCACCTGTGCACCCCTTCTTTGTTCTCAGTTTGTTTAGCTTTGCGAGCTCACATGATGGTGTGCCTGTGTTAGGGACTCAGGCTAAGGAAAGGACCTTGACGTGGTGCCTGAGCTTTCCCATTTGGCCAGATGCGGTGACTAACCTTTCCAGTTGTGATTTTATCTTAGCTGTGAGCTAGCTGGTGAGTGCTGGGTGTTTCTATGTGTTATATATATATATATATATATATATATATATATACAGTATATATATATATATATATATATATATATATATATATATATATATATATATATATATATATATAGATAGATAGATAGATAGATAGATAGATAGATAGATAGATAGATAGATAGATAGATAGATAGATAGATAGATAGATAGATATATTTTACCCAAAAAAATCATCAGATATATGTAGAAATTATTCTTCTATGTGAAGAACATTGGAATGTGAAATATTCATAATTCACTGGAATAAACACAGTCGGGTTAGCGTGAGAGTATGGGTGTTAGGAAGTTTTTCTTTTGCAGTTTTCACGCTGAAGTCTGTGGAAAAATACAGTAATGCATTCTCAATATTTGACGCGCCACTTTTTGTGTGTGTTGGGTTTTCACTCACGTGCTAACTTTTTACTTTCAACTCATAATATGAGCGCAAGCCAACACACACAAAAAAAAACAGCTCCGTCTTGCACAGTTAACGCGGGAGTGCTTAATCTAGCCCTCTGTGAAGACTGTCCTTTACTTTTCTTTTTTCTTTTTGGACTCATACTCCTTATCATAAAGGCGAGTAGACCAGAGAGTTTAGGACTTACAGTATATAGTTTAAGTATTTAAATGTAAAAGTGAAATATACTTGTACTTATATGAGTGCATTTATCTTCAACCCAACGGGTTGTTCATTACCAATGTACTCTAGTCTTTGATAATTTGATGACCCTCTTAAACACTTCTGCCTAAGTTACACATAAAAAAACAATGCAGTCCATCTTATCAATTAGCAGTCTGACTCCGGAGGTGATTAGACAATGGGAATGTTTTATCACTAAACTTAATTAGAGCTGAGGCCAGCAAACTTGTATTTAGAAAATAGTTTCTAAAAGCTGAAAAAAAGTTAACTCTTTATGAAATGATACTTGTTACGGTTTTCTTGGAGCCCTTCTTAGGCGCTGGCTTGGCTGGTTCAGGCATTGCTGCTGGGAAATAAGCTCTTCACAACAAAATAACTAATGCTTCTGTAACAGTGCTCCCTTTCTGTGGAACACTCTGGCAGACACGGTCTGACCCCTTTTCGGGGCAGACTAAGGCTGTCCAGGCCGCTGGTTATGCGGGGCTGAGGTCGGTTTGTCTGGACAACCCGTCCAGACAAACCGGGTGGTCCCATCTTTCTTGGGCACCAAGACAACTGGGGAGGCCCAGGGACTATCGGAGGGCTCAATTACCCTGAGTTGGAGCATCTCATCGATCTCCTTCTTCATTCCTGTCCTAACTGCTTCGGGGATTCGGTACGGAGCCTGGTGCAAGGGAGCTTGTCCCGGAGTATCTACCTGGTGGGTGGTTAAAGTAGTGTACCCTGGCTTCGGGGAGAAGGTGAGGTGTTTGGACTGTAGGAGTTGGTTGAGCTGCTCCCTTTCAGTGGGGCTAAGTCGGTCTCCTATCTGAACCTGAGCCACTATACCTGTGGGGAGTCTCTTTTCTAATAGGTCTGGAATGGGTAGACTGTCAGGGTCTTCCT
The DNA here is from genome assembly GCF_027579735.1 of Bombina bombina. Classification (NCBI taxonomy): domain Eukaryota; kingdom Metazoa; phylum Chordata; class Amphibia; order Anura; family Bombinatoridae; genus Bombina; species Bombina bombina. Next base: position 586,762,604 of record NC_069504.1, read on the forward strand.
GAGGGGAACAACATACGGCCGTCACGTTCTCTGGTCGCTCAAAATATTCCTTGAGCATGTTTACATGGAATGTCTTTCTAAGATTGTTGTCGTGGCAGCTAGCTATCACATAAGTGGTGTCTCCCCTTTTCTCTACGATCTGGTAGGGACCCTGCCAGGACGCCTGCAATATGTCTGTCTTCACCGGCTTAAGTACTAACACCTTTTGTCCTATGGTGAAGATTCTCTTTCGGGCCCCCCGATCGCACCATACTTTCTGTCTTCGCTGGGCCGACTGGAGATTAGCCCGCACGGATTTGGCTAATTGCTCCATTCGATCCCTGAGTTCCAGCACATATGGCACAATGGGGACACTGTCAGTGTCCATCTCTCCCTCCCAGTGCTCCCGGATCAGGTTTAGGGGTCCCCGTACCTTTCTTCCGTAGAGCAACTCGAAGGGAGAGAACCCTGTCGTTTCCTGGGGCACCTCCCAATAAGCAAATAGGAGGTGCGGCAGGAAGCGTTCCCAGTCTCGGTATTCCTGAGTGAACGTCTTGAGCATTTGCTTGAGGGTCCATTGAACCTCTCACACAGCCCGTTCGTCTGGGGGTGGTATGGGGAGCTCAAGAGGGACTTAATTTTGCAAACCTGCCAGAGTTGTTGGGTCAATTCAGCCGTAAATTGGGTGCCTCGGTCGGATAGGATTTCTTTTGGAAATCCTACCCGGGAGAACACCTGTACTAGTGCATTCGCTACCGTATCCGCTTGTATGTTGGATAGGGCGACAGCCTCTGGGTACCTGGTAGCGTAGTCCACTACGGTAAGAATGTAGCGCTTACCGGAGGGACTAGGGGTAGCCAGTGGTCCCACTAGGTCAATAGCAACCCGCCTGAAGGGTTCCTCTACAATGGGCATATTTACTAGATGGGCTTTAGGGTGATCGCCTCGCCTTCCTACTCGTTGACACACATCGCAGGTGTTACAGTAAGTTCTAACGTCAGCGTGTACCCCTGGCCAAAAGAACGTGTGAGTAATGCGGTGTAGGGTACGGGTTATGGCTAGGTGGCCTGCTAAGGGGATGTCGTGGCCTATCTTGAGGATTTCTTGACGGTATTTGTGGGGCACTACCAGCTGTCGCCTATGCTGTCCCCTTTTCTCTGTCCAGCGGTATAGTTTCCCTTTTTCCCATAAGAATGTTTCGTTATCTGCCCCGCCCCCTCCGGTCTCTGCTCGTTCCCGGTACTTTTGTAAGGTCGGGTCAGTCTTAGACTCTGTCTCGAAAGCATCTGGGGTGTCCCAGGGTATGGGGCCTAACATGTCAGGCAAGGTCGGGGTAGATCTTACCTGTGTCTCCCGCACTGGTGAGAGCGCTCGCTCCGTCCGGGCTTGGGCCCGTGTAGTCACTGGGTCCGCCTCGTTGTTGCATACTGGAGCATAGGCAGAAGTCATGGGGCCCAAATCGTTGCCCAGTAGTACTTCGGCAGGTAAATTATCCATTATGCCCATGTTCACAGCCCCCTTTCCCGCTCCCCAATCAAGATGCACTTTAGCTGTTGGAATTTTGTACACATCCCCCCCCGCCACTCTAACGGCCACAGTCTGTCCGGATCGCTTGTGCTCCGGCACCAAATGACTCTGTACCAGCGTGATAGTAGCCCCTGTGTCTCTCAATCCCTCGGTAGATCGCCCCTCAAGCCATACCTTCTGCCGATGGTGCTGGCGGTTATCTGAGGCAGCATATACAGGGTCCGCCTCGTGAAGCGGCCCCAAATATTCCTCCATAGGGGCCTCTTGGTTAACACAGAGGGCCCGGGCCGGACGATATGACCCAGAGGGGTAATTGTAATTCCTGGGTGTCTGGTGCGTATTAAGGGGCAGCTAGCCATGAAATGCCCTGGTTGCTTGCATCGGTGGCAAGTCGGTCTGGGATGCTCAGAGCTGTTATTGGGAGGTCCTGAGTGTCGGGCGGGCCCTGCGGGCACCGGGGCTCAGAATTCAGCAAGAGGGGGTGCACAGTAAACCTCTCTGGGTTCGACCCGTGCTGGAGCTCGGTAGTTTGTGGGTTCGTGAAGACGGGAGTCATAATGTTCATCGGCCAATTTGGCTGCTTCTTCTAAGGTAGAAGGCCGCCTGTCTCGCAGCCATTCCTTCCCTTGCTGTTCCATGCCATTATAAAAATGTTCTAAGAGAAACAATTGTAAAATTTCCTCACCAGTCACTGCTTTACTTCCACTCATCCAGTGATTTGCCGCTCTCCGCATTCGGTGCACCCATTCCATATGGGTATCGTTAGGCTTCTTTTTCGTGCCCCGAAACTGTCGGCGATACGTGTCCGGAGTTACCGCGTACCGTCCCAACAGTGTCTCCTTAACTAGCTCATACTGTGTCACTTCCTCAGCACCCAGAGTACGAAAGGCTTCCAGGGCTCGCCCGGATAGTTTCCCAGACAATATCGTGGGCCACTCTCTGTTGGGAATCTGGTGCAGAGCACATTGCCTTTCGAAGTCTGCCAAATATTCATCAATCCCTGTCTCGCTCTCTAGGAAGGGTCGAAATACTGCATAGGGTATCTTGGGCCTCCCAGCATTTTCGACAGGGATGATTACCTGCGGGGCTTCAGCATTGCGGTGTGCGTTCACTAGGTTGAGTTCGTGGGCTCGAGTCTCTCGTATATCCTCGTCCGCTTACGCCATCAACTGCTGTACCAATTCCATGGAGGGGTTCGGCCCGTACAGTGAGAGCCTCTCCCGAACAATCCTGGTTTTTTCGTCACTAATCGTGGTCGGTGTTTCCGCCATTGTGAAGCTCTGATCCAGTTCAGTCAATTCTGCGATCAGCTCTCTCCTCGGCCGGTTGCTGGCGTACCCCCCTCTGCTTTCAAGTAAATCCTTTAGGGTTGTACGCTTCAATTTTTCTCCATCCGTTCTGTACCTCTCCTAGGAAATCCAGGAAAATCCCACCGCTGCCGCCAAATGTTACGGTTACCCTTAGTCTCGCTGAGAGATGGACCGCTTAGTAGCCTGGATCCCTATTGCTGAAGAGGGGAGAAGCTGCTTTCCATAGTATTCTATATGAGTCTCGCAAATGTAGAATAATCCCCCTTAGCTGTAGTACAGCTAGGATACCCTTCTGCCCTCAAAACGAGTCAACGCTGCGATTGAGGGTCAACCAAGAACTCAGGACTGGGATGCCCAGCCTGCTTTTTATTAAGGGTTACATGCACACAGGGCACTCCCAGGGGGGGAAGCATAAAATCCCCCATCACACATTTAGATAGAGAGACAATGTCCTTTGACAGGCCACAATAGGATTACAGTACTTCAGATAACAAGTTACACATAAAAAAAACAATGCAGTCCATCTTATCAATTAGCAGTCTGACTCTGGAGGTGATTAGACAATGGGAATGTTTTATCACTAAACTTAATTAGAGCTGAGGCCAGCAATCTTGTATTTAGAAAATAGTTTCTAAAAGCTGAAAAAAAGTTAACTCTTTATGAAATGATACTTGTTACGGTTTTCTTGGAGCCCTTCTTAGGCGCTGGCTTGGCTGGTTCAGGCATTGCTGCTGGGAAATAAGCTCTTCACAACAAAATAACTAATGCTTCTGTAACAGATACTTATATGCTACCTTTCTAATTATAGCTCCTGACCTGTTCAACTTTATAGAAATGATACTGTTTTCATTGCTAGATGAGCTATAGGTTACTTTAAGATATGAAAGCATCAGTAATATCTCTAATTTAGATTTCATCACTCAGAAACATATTCTAGCTAACTTCTCCAGTCTTATGTGTGCAATCAGAGTCTGGCAAACATATAGCAAGAACTTGAGTTCTATATAGGGTTGCCATATTGCTGCTTTAAGGGGGGGGACATATGAAAAATACATGTGTCAGGGTTCTTATAATAAAACATTATTCAAACATTTCTTTAAACAGCCCCTGACATATATATTTTTCATGTGATCATCTTAAAGTGGCAATAGCTTCTTCTAGCAGCTCATTCTATATTTTGGGGGGTTTAAGAATGTCCCTTTATGCCTTTTCTCCCCTAATATTCCCCTTCTGATGTGATATTAGTTTTTGTTGTCCAAGACTGACCACAAGTTTTCATTAAGGGTATGTCTCTTAGTTTGTAAAACCTTGGGGAATTAAAAAAAAAGGACTGGGTTCTCTTCCTCTACAATACTCAGAGAGGTTGACTTTTTCTGATGTCCTAAGTTTACATAGCTTTTCTGTAGCCAATACTGCAGTATTTAAACTTTTATATAGGTGGCAGTTTTGACAGGAAAATTTGTGAGTAATCCAGCAGGTTAGGGTGCATAGCATTACGAATGATAAGAAATGATATGACATCAAAGATTGTATAGTGTTACCAAGAAAAAAATAATAATATTAGAGCAAAAAAGCAGATTGTCATAATGTAAAATGATATATATATATATATATATATATATATATATATATATATATATATATATATATATATATATATATATATATACAGTATATATATATATATATATATATATATATATATATATATATATATATATATATATATATATATATATATATATATATATATATACACACACACAATTAATAATCATAATAAAACAGTAGTATTTGTTCCTGTGAGCAGGGTTTGAAATGATAATTCCTTTTATATAGCCCTAAAAGTATCAAACGGTTTTACAAAAAAATAAAAAAACACTAATGGAAGGGGATATAATTCTAAAAGAAATATGTATTTATAACAATGTAACAACTATATGTTCTTCATATATTAGACAACATGCAGTGAGATTACTAAAATACAAGTAATTGCTACACAATTACAGTATAAAATAGCAATATATGGTTGTGTACTGTTGAAATGAGGGTGTCTCTGTTAATCGGTTTCAGAAGTAAATTAGTACAGGTTGTTCAGTTAGATTTATGCCTTTTTAGACAATAAGAAATGATGTAAAAACGTGTTTAAAGCTTATATCAATACAGACTAAATGAATATTCTCAAGAGTTGAATCGCTGTTAAGATGTATGAGTATCAGATTGCCAGACATATGCAAATATAACTGCAAGAAGGAAACAGATAATGTTTAACTTTAGTGACAATACCGGATTAAGTAGCAGCAAACTCCACTTGAAGAGTTACAGAGGTTGGATTGCAAAATCACTGGAAGGCGGAGTAAAAAGTCATTCATTATATAGCAGATCATGCATTGCTCAGTCATTCATTCCCTTTTTACAGCCAGACACAATACCTTCTTGACTATTAACTGCTAAATTCATTATAAGGAAAAATTTGTATGTATTCATTCTAATTTACCCTGGCTCTCATTTCTGCACACAATTAGAAAAATGCCGAAGTCCAAGTTCTTTAAACTCCAAAAACTTATCATACTGGTCCTGCTAACATTTTCTGGGATTATGCTGATAAAGTACACAATTAACCAATGCCGCCTTGAGGACATTCAAGATATCACAGACAATCCAAAGAGTCTCTACTGCAAAGACAACATTTATACATTTCTCAGACTAGGAGCAAATGAAGAAGGTAAACCAAACTGCAATAACATTATTCAAGGACATCCTGAAGCTATAGAGGAAGGACTGAGGTACAGGCTAGAAGTTAAAAAAATCATTCATTTAGCTGAAGAAAATTATTTAAATTTCACAAAGGATTGCAAATATTTCAAGGAATTCAGGAGATACCTTGTGTTTCCTATGAGTAAAGAAGAAGAAGCGTTTCCTATTGCCTATTCTATGGTAATCCATGACAATATTGAAATGTTTGAAAGACTTTTAAGAGTTATTTATATGCCTCAGAATGTTTACTGTGTCCATGTGGATGAAAAGGCTACCGATATCTTTAAAAATGCAGTGAGAGCCATCACCTCGTGTTTTGATAATGTGTTTGTGGCATCTAAACTGGAGAAGGTGGTCTATGCCTCTTGGTCAAGAGTGCAGGCGGATCTTAACTGCATGCAGGATCTTCTAAAAAGTGAAGTGCAGTGGAAATACCTCATTAATACATGTGGGGTGGACTTCCCACTCAAAACTAATGCAGAAATTGTTAGGACTCTAAAAACATTAAATGGAAAAAATAGTCTAGAATCTGAGCGGCCGTCAGCTTTGAAAATGAAGCGCTGGAAGTTTCATCATGAAGTGCGAGATTCTATTTTTGAGACTGCTACTGAGAAAGCACCCCCACCTATCAGTAGTCCTATGTTCTCAGGAAACGCTTATTTTGTTGTATCCTATGATTTTGTAAAATATGTATTTGAAAACCCAGAAGCACAGACATTTTTAGAGTGGAACATGGACACCTATAGCCCAGATGAACATCTATGGGCTACTTTGAATAGGATGCCAGGTGTGCCAGGATCTTCTCCTTACAGTGATAAGTACCAACTGTCAGATATGAACGCTTTGGCTAGGATGGTAAAATGGGAATACAGTGAGGGAGACATTAAAAACGGAGCCCCATATCCCAAATGCACTGGTATTCACAGGAGAGCAGTCTGTGTGTATGGGAGTGGAGACCTAAACTGGTTACTTCAACAGCATCATCTTCTAGCCAACAAATTTGATTCAAATGTAGATGACATTGCTATTCAATGCCTTGAACAACATTTAAGGTATAAAACAATTTACAAGAAAGAACTGTAATGTAAAAGAAGAATATTGTTTATAACAAGAAGCAACTGGAAGAAATGGATTTATTAAACTTCAAAACAATCTAAATTTCCAGATTTGCCAACATGAAGTATTTTAGAAACTGTCTAATTTATGGTTTTATGATTCCTGTCCTCAGGATCCATTAACAGATCTAGCACAGAAGGTACAGATGATATAATCAGATGAATTATAGATACTTACATCTCATTGCAACGTGATGAAAGTGTAGTCGAACAATTTCCCTATTTATTATACTGAAATTAAAACTGGCTCATATTGAGCTACTATGGGAGCTAATATGAAAAAACTGAAATCCCTTGAAGAGTCAGATTTATGTATGACAAATAATTGTTAATATGTTACCTTTAGAAAATGTTAATATATATAAATATATATATACTGTATATACGTGTCAGTGGATCAGATTACATATAACATTAATACTCACTGTTAAATTAATATTTAGCTAACGTAACTGTAAATTAAAACAAAGTTTTTCCACTAAAAAAATTAAATGTTTCCTACAGGCTTAAGATATGTGACCCTAAAACATTCTAAACAGTTACTGCCATGGGCATCAGCTTAACGATTGAGTTATGAGTAATTGTTTTACTGCTGCCACATATTTAAGAAGCTGATTCTGCTTCTTCCTCTTTGCAACCTCTGAGGTGTCGAGATCAATCATCCTGACACTCGCTCATTCCTAGTGATTGACATTGCCTGCTCTTGTGCACAGGGCCGGATTTACATCTCAGGTGCCTGTAGGCACAAAAACCTGAAGCGCCCCCCCCCACCCCCCCACCCCCCCTAGAAAAAAGTGGAAAAAATGAGGACTTTTTTTTATTATTATTTAGGACAACTAAAAATAAATATTAGATGTAAAATTACATTTTCCCTTTTATGGAGATACACAAATACACACACCAATTGCAATATTTGTTGTAATGGAAGCTACACCAAAAATCAATATTCACTTGACTCAAATGGCCATACAATTTCTATTATGTATAACAAAAACAAATCATGTTAAACTTTTAATGCAAAATATTCTAAAGAAAACCCTATTTAAAGGGACATCAAATGTGACAGTTTGCTGGGCATTTTATTATTGCACTAGTGCTTGCAGAGAAGTGTGTTAGCCTCTTGCAAAAGAGTTAAACACATAGTCAATGTCAGTTCTGAGACAGCAATACACATCTGTGCAGACCCAGATGGGCTCATAGGACATGTTTATTGACAAGCCATTAGTGTATTGCTTTTCTGGAGATGACTTTGACTATGTGCTTAACATTTTGTTGGAGTCAAACACAGTTTTGTGTAAACAATAGCAATATTAAAACTAGCAGCATGCAAGCTCATCACCATCAACAACCTGTGCAGCCAGTGGAAGAAAATATAAAATGTAGGGAAAAAAATCTTGTAAACTCTGATATTTTTGGTACAAACACACACAGATGTTACATTTATTTTGTTCTGAAATATAAATATCATATGATGTTGCTCTCAAAGGAAAACATGGAATGTTGTAGATTATATGTAATCCAGGGGTCAACAAATGTGTTTAAAATTAGAATTTAGAAATTCAATGGGAGGGGTTTAGTTTTAATCTTTGCCCCTCTCTCCTTCATGGCTCCCTCAACTGCTGTAACATATTCCCAATGAAACACTCGACTTTGTAGGCACCTGGCAGCACAATTCTTACTAAAATAAATGCCCTCATAAAAAAAAAAAAAAAAAAAAAAAAATTTTTTTTTTTTTTTTATTATTGACAGGCAGGCGCCCCTCACTGCAAGGCGCCTGTAGGCACATGCCTACTGTGCCTAATGGGAAATCCGGCCCTGCTTGTGCAACTGTCTGTGCAGTAACAGGTGGCAGCACTGCGCAGAAAATCCTTTTGTGCAATGTTACATTTCACGGTGCAATGCAACATCACAAGGGGCTCATGAGAGATAAAAAGCAATTTTGCAGCATACTTCCTTTAGCAATAATGCTTCTACTCAAATGTATTACTGTTTTACATTGGCATACACACATTTGTTGTGAGAGGCTACCAGTATTCAAACTCAGAGAGTTGGAAAGGGTTTCTATTAAAAAATATTACTAATTTTACTAGAACCATTTTGCTAATATATGTATGTTGCAAAAATGCTTTTATTTTAAGCTGAAATACACCCATGCACCCATTTCAATTTTCACCTTTCTTTCCCTTAAAAGATATGTTCCAGTAGCTTTTTAGCATACATTAACATTGACTGTAAATGCTGAAGTACGATATCAGGATATCTGTATGTAAGGTTCCACCCTTTAATTATCCACAGTTAATTGAGCTAAACAAATCCCAGATAAGATATGTGTGTGTAGATTTGTTGTAATGTATATTCTTAAATAAAGGAAACAATTTAGGTTTGAAGAATTATTCTAAATGTGTGTAATTAAAGATCTGATTATTAAATCATATTTGGGTTTTAAAATGTGTATCTTGTTTCATTTATCATAATTCTCAATTGATAAAAATTCATTTTTTTTATTCCACATTTACCAAATTAAATTTGAAATGCTTTGTAATTTGTTATAACTTGTCTAGCATCGATAAGAATCAGGAATATGACAATTGTATTTAAAAGGACATAAAAAAAGCAATAAAACAATGCCATAATGCATTAGATAATCTACTTGATGCTTGTCTAGATGTATGTATTTAACAGATGCAGATGGGGTTAAAAAAAACACAAAGTGAACACCAGAACAAAGGTTGGTGAGGCAATCAGAAGCAGCATATGTTAATAGCCACCAATTACCATACCCTGGTCATGGGGGGGAGTGTATTGTCAGATCAGAGATGATTTTACCTATGAGTTTAATCCCTTTGTAAGGTTAGACAACCACAGGGATAATACGAAAATGCTCTAATGCAAAAGTATATACTTTTATTACAGGTTAAGGTGTAACTTCTGTATTTGCATAACTGGTTCTGTCAAACGATAATTCTAATGTCAGCAAAGGAATTTACTTTCTGCAATGTTTTTCTCTGTTTTGTAACTTTTAATGTAATGTATTGTTAGTTGTCAATTGTAAGATGTCAAAAACTGTGAATAGCTGCAAGTTGATCAAATGTTTTAGTCTTGTCTAAAAAAAAACACTGGAATTTATTACTGTTTAGGATTTTAAAAGCTTGTTACATTACTGGGAAAAAAATAATTAGGAAATTGCTGTCATGATTAACTTAAAGGGGAACTGTGGTGTAATCGTTTGCCACTGAATGTGTTTCTAATGACTTGTGATACCTACTGCATTAGTATAAAAATACACATAAAGGAGAAATGTCCCATACGTTTAATTCTCTGCAGATGGGATAACAATTAGTTTAAAGCACTTTAGGGGAAATCGCACAGTAATTTACAGTGCAGTGTCCTTTTAACTGAATTGGGCAGCTTAATCAATGATTTGTTTCACAATTTTGAGATGATTTAATTAAACCATCAATTTGCTTTAACCTATTTCATATTGTGTGTGTACGTGTGTGTTTGAAAAAAATCTTTTTTTGATGCAAGGTATCTATTTATATTGGTCTAAAGGGCCATTATAGTGGAAACATTAAAGGGATTTAACTTTCATGATTCAGATAGGGCATTTAATTCTAAACAACTTTAAAATTTACATTATCATCACATTTGCTTTGTACGCTTGGTATTCTTAGTTGAAAGCTTAAACCTAGTTAGGGTCATATGCTAATTTCTAAGCCCTTGAAGACCACTTCTTATCTGAATGAATTTTGACAGTTTTTCACAACTGGAGGGTGTTAGTACACATGTGCCATATAGGTAACATTGTGCTCACTCCTGTGGAGTTACCTAGGAGTCAGCACTGATTGGCTAAAATGCAAGTCTGTCAAAAGAACTGAAATAAGGGGGCAGTTTGCAGAGGCTTAGATACAAGGTAATCACAAAGGTAAAACGTGTATTAATATAAACGTGTTGATTATGCAAAACTGGGGAATGGGTAATAAAGGGATTATCTATCTTTTTTAACAATAATAATTCTGGAGTAGCCGGATCCTTCAAATGCTCTAAATGGTTATGCAATTTTATCAATAATTATCAGCTGCAACTCTATGTGTTTAATCTTGCCAATATCTCTCAGGAGCTGAAGACAACTCCTGGTCTTAAATGGATATGAAAGAGTCTGTTTCATTGTTGTGATAAAAATAAAATCACTAAGCAGTGGCTTATACTTAATATAAATCATTGCAATAAATATTAATAATTTAAAATGATTTTACCTGTTATTTCTTTTTTTAAACTTTATTTGTGCAGTGACCATTACTTCCTGTCACAGCCCTATAAGGGACTGGGGGCAGGTCTCTACAAGAAGGCTTATCTAGCTTAATAACATAATAAATCTAGAGTAACATGAGCTGGTTTACTATTCAGTTAAAGGGACAGTCAACACTAAAATTGTTATTATTTTAAAAGATAGATAATACCTTTACTACCCATTCCCCAGCTTTGCACAAACAATATTGTTATATTAATATACTTTATAACATTAAAACCTCTACATTTCTGCCTGTTTCTAAGCCACTACAGACAGACTCTTATCACATGCTTTTATATTAGCTTTTCACAACAGGAGACTGCTAGTTCATGTGGGCCATCTAGATAACATTGTGTTAACGCCCAGGGAGTTATATAAGAGTTAGCACAACACAATACTAAATGCAAGTCAATAGATAATAAATAAAAAGTCATGTGATCACAGAGGGCTGTCAGAAGATGCTTAGATACAAGGCAATCACAGAGGTAAAACGTATATTAATATAACAGTGTTGGTTATGCAAAACTGGGGAATGGGTAATAAAGGGATGATCTATCTTTTAAAACAGTAAAAATTATATTGTATACTGTCCCTTTAATACTAGATAAATAGGTATTCAGTTTTTGTCCACGCTCAAAAGAGGCAATTGGAATTTAAGTCATCAACATATAAGATTTTAAAAAATAAATGTTCCTGTGCAGAACACACTATATTTTTCAGTACAACGCCGTAGCATAAAACTCTTAACTAAAGTGCTAAAAAGTACACTAACACCCATAAACTACCTATTAACCCCTAAACCGAGGCCCTCACACATCGCAAACACTAAAATACATTTTTTAACCCCTAATCTGCTGAACTGGACATCGCCTCCACTATAATAAACATATTAACCCCTAAACCGCCGCACTCCCGCCTTGCAAACATTAGTTAAATATTATTAACCCCTAATCTGCCGTCCCTAACATAGCCGACACTTACCTACATTTATTAACCCCTAATCTGCCGTCCCCAACGTAGCCGCCACTATACTAAAGTTATTAACCCCTAAATCTAAGTCTAACCCTAACACCCCCTAACTTAAATATAATTATAATTAAAATAAATCTAAATAAAAATTCCTATCATTAACTAAATAATTCCTATTTAAAACTAAATACTTACTTATAAAATAAACCCTAACCTAGCTACAATATAACTAATAGTTACATTGTAGCTAGCTTAGAGTTTATTTTTATTTTACAGGCAAGTTTGTATTTATTTTAACTAGGTAGAATAGTTATTAAATATTTATTAACTATTTAATAACTACCTAGCTAAAATAAATACAAAGTTACATGTAAAATAAAACCTAACCTAAGTTACAATTACACCTAACACCACTATAATTAAATTATTTCCCTAAATTAAATACAATTAAATATAATTAGCTAAAGTACAAAAAAAACAAACACTAAATTACAGAAAATAATAAACAAATTACAAGATTTTTAAACTAATTACACCTAATCTAATCCCACTAACAAAATAAAAAAAAAAAAAAAAAAAAGCTCTACCCTACACTAAATTACAAATAGCCCTTAAAAGGGCCTTTTGTGGGGCATTGCCCCAAAGTAATCAGCTCTTTTATCTGTAAAAAAATAAAAAAGTAAAAAAACCACCCACACAACCAACCCTACTCTAAAACCCACCCAATACCCCTTAAAAAAACCTAACACTAACCCCTTGAAGATCACCTTACCAGGAGAAGTCTTCATCCAACCGGGCCGAAGTCCTCAACGAAGCCGGGAGAAGTCTTCATCCAAGCCGGGCAAAGTGGTCCTCCAGACGGGCAGAAGTCTTCATCCAGGCGGCATCTTCTATCTTCATCTATCCGGCGTGGAGCGGGTCCATCTTCAAGACATCCAACGTGGAGCATCCTCTTCATCCGACGGCTAAGACTGAATGAAGGTTCCTTTAAATGACGTCATCCAAGATGGCGTCCCTTCAATTCCAATTGGCTGATAGAATTCTATCAGTCAATCGGAATTAAGGTAGAAAAAATCCTATTGGCTGATGCAATCAGCCAATAGGATTAAGCTTGCATTCTATTGGCTGATTGGAACAGCCAATAGAATGCCAGCTCAATCCTATTGGCTGATTGCATCAACCAATAGGATTGAACTTCGATCCTATTGGCTGATTGCATCAGCCAATAGGATTTTTTCTACCTTAATTCCGATTGGCTGATAGAATTCTATCAGCCAATTGGAAATGAAGGGACACCATCTTGGATGATGTCATTTAAAGGAACCTTTATTTAGTCTTAGCCATTGGATGAAGAGGATGCTCCGCGTCGCATGTCTTGAAGATGGACCCGCTTCACGCTGGATGAATGAAGATAGAAGATGCCGTCTGGATGAAGACTTCTGCCCGTCTGGAGGACTGCTTCGCCCGGCTTGGATGAAGACTCCGGCTTCGTTGAGGACTTCGGCCCGGTTGGATGAAGACTTCTCCCGGTAAGGTGATCTTCAAGGGGTTAGTGTTAAATTTTTTAAGGGGGTATTGGGTGGGTTTTAGAGTAGGGTTGGTTGTGTTTGGGGGTGGGTTTTAATGTTGGGGGGTGATTTGTAAAAAATTTTACAGGTAAAAGAGCTGATTACTTTGGGGCAATGCCCCGCAAAAGGCCCTTTTAAGGGCTATTTGTAATTTAGTGTAGGGTAGGTCTTTTTTTTATTTTTGGGGGGCTTATTATTTTGTTAAGGGGATTAGATTAGGTGTAATTAGTTTAAAAATCTTGTAATTTGTTTATTATTTTCTGTAATTTAGTGGGGGGGTTTTGTACGTTAGATAATTTTATTTAATTGTATTTAATTGTATTTTATTTAGGGAAATAATAGTTAGGATTTATTTTACAGATAACTTTGTATTTATTTTAGCTAGGTAGTTATTAAATAGTTAATAAATATTTAATAACTATTCTACCTAGTTAAAATAAATACAAACTTGCCTGTAAAATAAAAATAAACTCTAAGCTAGCTACAATGTAACTATTAGTTATATTGTAGCTAGGTTAGGGTTTATTTTATAAGTAAGTATTTAGTTTTAAATAGGAATTATTTAGTTAATGATAGGAATTTTTATTTAGATTTATTTTAATTATATTTAAGTTAGGGGGTGTTAGGTTTAGGTTAAGACTTAGGTTTAGGGGTTAATACATTTAGTATAGTGGCAGCGACGTTGGGGACGACAGATTAGGGGTTAATAAATGTAGGTAGGTGGCGGCGATGTTAGGGACCACAGATTAGGGGTTAATAATATTTAACTAATGTTTGCGAGGCGGGAGTGTGGCGGTTTAAGGGTTAATATATTTATTATAGTGGCGGCGACATTGGGGTGGCAGATTAGGGGTTAATAAGTGTAGGTAGTTGGCGGCGACATTGGGGGCAGCAGAGTAGGGGTTAATAAATATAATGTAGGGTTCGGCGATGTTGGGGGCAGCAGATTAGGGGTTCATAAGTATAATGTAGGTGGCGGTGGTGTCCGGAGCGGCAGGTTAGGGGTTAATAATTATAATGTAGGTGTCGGCGATGTTGGGGGCGGCAGATTAGGGGTTAATAAGTGTAAGATTAGGGGTGTTTAGACTCGGGTTCATGTTAGGGTGTTATGTGTAGACATAAAATGTATTTCCCCATTGAGGAATCAATGGGGCTGCGTTAAGGAGTTTTACGCTGCTTTTTTGTCGGTGTTAGACTTTTTTTCAGCTGGCTGTCCCCGTTGATTCCTATGGGGAAATTGTGCACGAGCACGTTACACCAGCTCACCGCTAACGTAAGCAGCGCTGGTATTGGAGTGCGGTAATGAGCAAAATTTTGCTCAACGCTCACTTCTTCTCTGGTTTGTAATAACTCGTAATACCAGTGCTGTCTGTAAGTGAGCGGTGAGCATAAACTGCTCGTTAGCACCGCACAGCCTCTAACGCAAAACTCGTAATCTAGGTGTATATTGTTCTGGATCACTATCAAGTATCAGGTAAGAAGAAGGGACTCAGGATGCAGTTTCACACAATCATGAACTTCCTCTTAGATTTACTTTGAATGTAAACAGTTTTTACTTAAAGTAACACTGTACTCTAAAAAATGTCTCCAATTTAAGTCCAGATTACGATTGGAGCCCTAACAGTTACGCTCATATTACAAGTTGAAAGTAAACACGATCGCTTGAGCGCAATTGAGGATAATGCTTGTTGGGATAGCACGTCCTTAGAGCTCTGGTTGACTGTTTTGTGCAACAAAAAAGTGTCACAAAACACATCAACAATACATTACAAAGTACAGTTTCAATCATGATAACACTATCTGATAAAAAATATTTAAAAAAAAATATTGCACAAAAAAGTTATAAGGGCTCAAAGACATGCAAATGGATTTAATTTTGAGATACATGCATACACATGTCTAAATACTTGTATGTATATATATATACATACACACAGTTGTAATAAACAAATCAACACCCATTGCAAATCAGGTTGTCAAAATTTAAAGACTTTCAGCTGTTTGCAATGAACAAATCAAACAAAAGCAATTGAAATAGCTCAACACCACAAATGCATCAAGAGCTCCATTATATGCGGCGTCGCCCGCAAAAGCCGGCGACGTTGGTTTTTGCATGGGTTTAGTATACTATATACAGTGCCGCATATAAATGCGGCACGTATATTTCACCCGTCGCCCGCAATTTTTACTCCCATAAGCTAACATGGGACAGCGTCGCAAATCGGTATCCAATATTCAGCGCAAGGACTTACGTAGTGAAAATGGAGAAATCTTACTCCATTTTCACCTCGCCATACAAGGCAGCCACAGCAGGCCTTGTGCTAAGTATGGGAGCACCGTAACTCCTGAAACTGCCTGCAAAAATAAACAAACACCTAACGCATGCGCAATATCTACCTGTGAACCGCAATCCCCCACTGCAATAACTAATAAATGGCTAGATTATGAGTCTTGCGTTAGCCTTAAAAAGCAGCGTTAAGGGGTCCTAACGCTGCTTTTTAACGCCCGCTGGTATTACAAGTCATGCAGGAAAGGGTCTACCGCTCACTTTTTTCTGCGATTTTAGCTTACCGCAAATCCCCTTACATCAATTGCATATCCTATCTTTTTAATGGGATTTGCCTAACGCCGGTATTACGATCTCCTGAAAAAGTGAGCGGTAAACCCTCTCCTGTCCAGACTCCTACCGCATTTAAAAGTCAGTAGTTAGGAGTTTTATGGGCTAACACCGTAACATAAAACTCTTAACTAAAGTGCTAAAAGTACACTAACACCCATAAACTACCTATTAACCCCTAAACCGAGCCCCCCCCCCCCCACATCAGAAAAACTTAACTAAAATGTTTAACCCCTAATCTGCCGACCGGACATCGCTGCCACTTTAATAAATATATTAACCCCTAAACCACCGCACTCCCACCTCGTAAACACTAGTTAAATTTTATTAACCCCTAATCTGCCGTCCCTAACATCGCCGACACCTACCTACATTTATTAACCCCTAATCTTACGACCCCAACGTCGCCACTACTATATTAAATTTATTAACCCCTAAACCTAAGTCTAACCCTAAATCTAACACCCCCTAACTTAAATATAATTTAAATTAAACAAAATAAATTTAACATAATTAAATAAATTAACCCTATTTAAAACTAAATTCTTACCGATAAAATAAACCCTAAGATAGCTACAATATAACTGTTACATTGTAGCTATCTTAGGATTTATTTTTATTTTACAGGCAACTTTGTATTTATTTTAACTAGGTAGAATAGTTATTAAATAGTTATTAACTATTTAATAACTACATAGCTAAAATAAGTACAAATTTACCTGTGAAATAAAGCCTAACCTAAGTTACAATTACACCTAACACTACACTATAATTAAACTAATTACCTAAACTACCTACAATTAATTACAATTAAATTAAATAAACTAAATTACGAAAAAAACAAACACTAAATTACCGAAAAGAAAAAACTAATTACACCTAATCTAATCCCCCTAATAAAATAAAAAAGCCCCCCAAAATAATAAAATACCCTACCCGACACTAAATTACAAATAGCCCTTAAAAGGGCCTTTTGCGGGGCATTGCCCCAAAGTAATCAGCTCTTTCACTGTAAAAAAAATATAATACCCGCCCAACATTAAAACCCACCACCCACACACCCAACCCTACTCTAAAACCCACCCAACCCCCCTTTAAAAAACCTAACACTACCCCCTTGAAGATCACCCTACCTTGAGACGTCTTCACCCAGCCAGGCACAAGTGGTCCTCCAGTGGTCTATCTGGCCAGAAGAGGACATCCAGACCGGCAGAAGGCTTCATCCAGGCTGCATCTTCTATCTTCATCCTTCCGGAGCAGAGCGGGTCCATCTTCAAGACATTAGACGCGGAGCATCCTCTTCATCCGACAGCCAATGACTGAATGACTGGTCCTTTAAATGATATCATCCAAGATGATGTCCCTTGAATTCCGATTGGCTGATAGAATGCTATCAGCCAATCGGAATTAAGATAGGAAAAATCCTATTGGCTGATGCAATCAGCCAATAGGATTGAGCTCACAAAAGGCCCTTTTAAGGGCTATTTGTAATTTAGTATAGGGTAGGGAATTTTATTATTTGGGGGGGGGGGGGTTATTTTATTAGGGGGATTAGAGTAGGTGTAATTAGCTTTAAAAAATTTTAATTCTTTTTTTATTTTCTGTAATTTAGTGGGGGGGGGTTTCTTCGTAATTTAGTTTATTTAAATTAATTGTAAATAATTGTAGGTAGTTTAGGTAATTAATTTAATGATAGTGTAGTGTTTGGTGTAATTGTAACTTAGGTTAGGTTTAATTTTACAGGTACATTTTTACTTATTTTAACTAGGTAGTTATTAAATAGTTAATAACTATTTAATAACTATTGTACCTAGTTAAAATAAATACAAAGTTGCCTGTAAAATAAAAATAAACCCTAAGCTAGATACAATTTAACTATTAGTTATATTGTAGCTATCTTAGGGTTTATTTTACAGGTAAGTATTTAGTTTTAAATAGGAATAATTTAGTTAATTATGTTAAATTTATTTCGTTTAATTTAAATTATATTTAAGTTAGGGGGGTGTTAGACTTAGGGTTAGACTTAGGTTAGAATTTAGTTAATTATAGTAAATTTATTTAGATTTATTTAAATTATATTTAAGTTAGGGGGGGTTAGGGTTAGACTTAGGTTTAGGGGTTAATACATTTATTATAGTGGCGGCGATGTGGCGGCTGCGGCAGATTATGGGTTAATAAATATATTATAGTTGCGGCGATGTTGGGGGGGCAGATTAGGGGTTAATAACTATAATGTAGGTGTCGGCAATGTTGGGGGCAGTAGATTAGGGGTTCATAAGTATAATGTAGGTGGCAGCGGTGTCCGGAGCGGAAGATTAGGGGTTAATAATTATAATGTAGGTGGCAATGATGTTGGGGGTGTCAGATTAGGGGTTAATACGTGTAAGATTAGGGGTGTTTAGACTCGGGGTTCATGTTAGGGTGTTAGGTGCAGACATAAAAAGTATTTTACCATAGGAAACAATGGGGCTGCGTTAGGAGCTGAACGCTTCTTTTTTGCAGGTGTTAGGTTTTTTTTCAGCCAGCTCAGCCCCATTGTTTCCTATGGGGAAATCGTTCATGAGCATGTTTAGCCATCTTACCGCTACCGTAAGCAACCCTGGTATTGAGGTGAGATGTGGAGCTAAATTTTGCTTTACGCTCACCTTTTTGCGGCTAACGCCAGGTTAAAAAAACCTGTAATACCAGCGTTACTTTAGGTGAGCGGTGAGCTGAAACTAAGTGTTAGCAACGCACCCTTGTTACCGCAAAACTAGTAATCTCGCCGAAAGTGTATTAATTCCTATATCCGCCATCAAACCCACATTGGAACTGATAAAAGTATTAACCCCCAAACCGACAACCCCCCACAACGCAATATGCCTAATTAAACTATTAACCCCTATATCCGCCATCAAATCCACACCGCAAGTAATAACTAAATTATTAACCCCTATATCCGCCATCAAACCCACACCGCAAGTAATAACTAAATTATTAACCCCTAAATCCGCCAACCCCAACATTGCAAACTACCTATTAAAACTATTAACCCCTAATCTGCCATTAACCCACAATGCAAACTACCTATTAGTTCCAGGGTCACAGGTCTTCATCTCCACCCTCCACTCCACGCTAGTTTGGTCCTGGAAGAAGTCGCCGCTTGGAAGAAGACTTTACCGCATGGGACAGGACCTTCTCCGCCAGACTTCAGGAATAGTGAGTATTAACCTGGGGGTTAGACTTAGGGGGTTTTTTTTACATTTTTTTTATTTATTTTTTTATTTAGATTAGGCTGGGCAGTAAGAGAGCTAAATGCCCTTTTAAGGGCAATGCCCAACAAATGCCATTTTCAGGGCAATGGGTAGTTTAGGTTTTTTAGTGTTAGATTCTTTAATTTTGTGGGTTTGGGGGGTTTTACTGTTAGGGGGGACTTTGTGTATTTTGTTGTAAAAGAGCTGATTATCTTGGGGCAATGCCCTGCAAAAAGCCCTTTTAAGGGCTACTGGTAGTTTATTCTTAGAGTAGGGGGTGTTTTTATTTTGGGGGGGATTTTTATTTTGATAGGGATTATGTATAATTTTTTAAAATTTGGTAATTTTGTTTTCTATTTTATGTAATCTTAGATTTTTTTATTTTCTGTAATTGTAGCTTAAAGGGACAGTCTACACCAGAATTTTAATTTTGACTACACTGTCGCTTTAATTTATACATTTGCTTATTTTTATATTTAAAGTAGTGTTAGCTTTTTTATTTTAATAGTAACTTTAGTATTTTTTAATTTAGGTAATTTGGGTTCATTTAGGGGGGGTTTATTGCATTGTGGGTTTTGGCAGTTTAGGGGTTAATACTTTGATAGGTTTATTGCGTTGTGGGCTGTGGCGGTTTAGGGGTTAATACTTTGATAGGTTTATTGCGTTGTCAGCTTTGGCGGTTTAGGGGGTTAATACTTTAATAGGTAGTTTGCGTAGTGGGTTAATGGTCAATTCAGCACACTTTGCACAAGGAGAAGCTGTATGGGAGAGTGATGCCACGCCACAAACAACAGAGTCACTTGATGTATGCAAATGCACATTTGGATAAGTCAGCTTCAATTTGGAAGAAGGTGCTGTGGTCTGATGAAACAAAGATTGAGTTATTTGGTTATAACAAGGGGCATTATGTATGGCGGCAAAAGAACACAGCATTCCAAGATAAACACTTGCTACCCACAGTAAAATTTGGTGGACGTTTCATAATGCTGTGAGGCTGTGTGGCCAGTGCCGGTACTGGGAATCTTGTTAAAGTTGAGGGTCACATGTATTCCACTCAATATCAGCAGATACTTGAGAATAATGTTGCGGAATCAGTCACAAAGTTGAAGTTACACCAGAGCTGGGTATTTCAACAAGACAACGACCCAAAACACTGCTCAAAATCTACTCTGGCATTTATGCAGAGGAACAAGTACAATGTTCTGGAATGACCATCCCAGTCCCCAGACCTGAATATCATTGAAAATCTGTGGGGTGATTTGAAGCGGGCTGTCCATGCTCGGCAACCATCAAACCTAACTGAACTGGAGATGTTTTGCAAGGAGGAATGGTCCAAAATACCTTCATCCAGAATCCAGACACTCATTACAGGCTATAGGAAGCACCTAGAGGCTATTATTTCTGCTAAAGGAGGCTCTACTAAATATTGATGCAATATTTCTGTTGGGGTGCCCAAGTTTATGCACCTGTCTAATTTCGTTTTGATGCATATTGCACATTTTTTGTTAATCAAATAAACCTCATTTCACTACTGAAATATTACTGTGTCCTTTAGTTTGATAGATCAAAATGAAATTACTGATCCAAACACTCAATTATTTATAAATGAAAATCATGGAAATTGTCAGGGGTGCCTAAACTTTTGCATATGACTGTATATATGTATAAATATATAGTTGTGCAAAATACCAACAGAAATATGTAGAAATATATGTTTACGAATAAATAAAACATATTCTTCTATTATTACTTCCAGCAGAGCTAGCACGGAAGCTCCACTTTGTAATACCAGCGCACATGAGTTGGTGTCACAGCTGTAGAAACTCTTTCTGTAAATACCTATGAGGGAGGAAAATGTATTCACAAAATAGAACCCAACTGTGGCAAGTAAAATGAATAACACATTACATCTGTTGTACTACTGATATTAAAGGTAGAAACTACTATCTGTAAGATTCTTAACAGATAGAGGTTATACCAGCAGTACTATTTATTGTAGGTGTAATTTGATCAGCAGGCTCTTATGGACCAAAGGTTATATGGCTGCAGAGGTACTGGTCATAAACACCAAATGATAGGAAAATATGCGAGTTATCAATTAAATAATAAAGTATACTTTAGCAAATGTAAAAGGTGCTGCATAAGGTTTTTAAGTAAGCTTACTTGAAAATAAGGAAGTAAAAACCCTGTTCGAGAGTCAAAGGCACAGCTGACAGGGCTGCAGCAAGACAGTGAGTACAGTTCCGTGCGATGTCGGCTTGTGACGTCACCGTGGATGAATCCAAGAGATCCGGCAGAGCAGGAGTGAAGGAGAGAGAGACAGGAACCTTCCGGTCACGATCTGGATACAGAAAACTGGGTAAGGAAGCTTGGACAAAGGAATACCAAGCAATGAGTGAGGGGAATAGGAGGATTAAATAGCTGATTGCTAAATGTTAATTCCACCCTTTAAAGGCATATGCACACCAATGAAAAGTGTATGTGACAGAATGCCCCCCCAACAGTATCCACTCCGGGGATCATGGACGGGGTCAGGATGTCGCCTATGAAAGAGCGAAACCAATCTCGGTGCAGACAAATTACAAGCAGGTTCCCAGGAATCATCCTCCGCTGAGTAACCCTTCCAATGGATGAGATACTGTAGAATTCCCTGATGGCGTCTAGAGTCCTTAATGGAATGCACCTCATAATCCTCTGCAAGATGAGTGAAGTCAGTGGGAGCAGTCTGAACAGGTTCCCTCTCATGTACCGGAACGTATGGCTTCAGGAGGGAGACGTGGAAGGTAGGATGAATGGACAACCCAGCAGGTAGCTCCAAAGTGACAGCGTTTGGATTAACGACTTTAGTAATGCGATAAGGTCCTATGTACAAAGAACCAAGCTCTCTGGAGGGTAACTGCAACTTCAGGTTGCGAGTGGACAACCAGACCTTATCACCCACAACATAAGTAGGTGGAGGCAACCTAGTTTTATCATAGTACTTCTTATAATGAAGTTTCGTTCGGTCAATGTTGTCCTTTGTTTTGGGTAAACGTCTGTGAAATGGAGTTAGTAAGATCATCAACCAAAGGACATAAGGAGTCCTTGGAGTTATCATAGAGAAAAGTTGGGTAGTAGCCATAATTAATGTAGAAATGTGAAAGCTTAGTAGTGGAATGTACTGTGTTATTATAGGCAAATTCGGCATAAGGTAACATAGTGGACCAGTTAGATTGATCAGAAGTTGAAAAGCAACGTAAATAAGTCTCTAACCACTGATTGGTCCTCTCTGTCTGTCCGTTCGTTTGTGGATGAAATGATGTGCTAAGTCTTTGTTGAATGTTTAAGGATATACAGAGCTCTGTCCAGAACTTGCTGGTAAATTGAGAGCCTCTGTCAGAGGTGATGCTAAGGGGTATTCCATGGTAACGTACCACATTTTGTATAAGTAATTGCACAGTCTCCGAAGCAGTAGGCAATTTTGACGTAGGTATAAAGTGTGCCATCTTACTAAATAAATCCACTACCACTAAAATAGTGTTATTGTTACAAGATCTGGGCAGCTCCACTATATAATCTAGTGCTATATCAGTCCAAGGTCTTGTAGGAGTGGGTAAGGGGAGTAACTGACCGTAAGGTGAGTGAGTACTGTGTTTTGAGATGATACATATCTGACAAGTCAGTACGTAGTGCTTAATAGTTTCAGTCATGTGTGGCCACCAATAAGATCTGGTGATTAATTCTATCGTCTTTTGACAACCTGGATGTCCTGCTAACGGATTGTCATGATTTGAGTGTAACACCTTGTCACATAAGGAAGGAGGCACATATAGGGTGTCCTTATGGTACAGTAAGCCATCTAAACCTAAATGTAATTGATCAAGTGGTTTAGAATCATCTGCATTCTGATGGTCTTTAAACATAACAGTAGTTTCTTGCGTAAGACCTATGATATGATCAAGAGGTATAACAGTTTGTGTGGGAACCTCAGATGTGGGTTTGTGGAACAATCTGGACAGTGCATCAGCCTTGTGGTTTTTGTTAGCCGGCCTGTAAGTAATGAGGTGATTGAACCTATTGAAGTATACATTCCAGCGTACCTGCCTGGATGTGAGGGTCCTATTGGTTTTTAGATATTGCAGATTCCTATGATCTGTATATATCAAAATGGGGAGTTCTGTGCCCTCCAAAAGATGGCGCCAATGCTCGACCTAAGCTTTTATGGCTAGTAGTTCTTTCTCACCTACAGCATAATGTGTCTCTGCTGTATTTAGAACTCTTGAATAATATGCGACAGGATGTAAGGGGTGTTTTAAAGACAGTCTCTGTGATAGAACTGCTCCGATAGCCTGATCTGACGCATCCACCTCCAAAACATATTGAAGTGATGGGTTAGGAAACCTTAAAATGGGTGCGGTAGTAAAGTGCTGTTTGAGAAGATCAAACACCTGTTGACATTGTGTTGTCCAAATAAATTTGGTGTAACCTTTGTTTAAATTAGTCAGGGGTTTAGTTAAGGCAGCAAAATGTTTTATGAATTTGCAATAGAAATGTGCAAATCCTAGAAAACTTTGAACCTGGCATTTTGTTGTGGGAGTAGGCCATTGTAAGATAGCTTGTATTTTACTGGACTCCATGTTAATACCATCAGGGGATATTACATAACCTAAAAATGTTATAGTATCGGTGTGAAAGTACACTTCTCGGGTTTAGCGTACAACTGATTTTTGCGTAGTCGTGAAAGTACAGATCGTACGTGTTTAACATGGTCCTGCTTATTCTTTGAGTAAATGAGAATGTCGTCTAGATAAACGACTACGTAAATATCAAGTAAGTCTTTAAAGATATTGTTTATCAGGTGTTGGAAAGTGGCAGGCGCATTGCAGAGGCCGAATGGCATCACAGTATACTTGTATAGTCCATATCGAGTACGGAAAGCTGTGAGCCATTCGTACCCTTTGCGCACACGTACCAGGTTATATTCTCCTCTTAAATCAAGTTTAGTGAAGTAAGAAGATCCCTCTAAACACTCTATAAGTTCTGGAATAAGAGGGAGAGGGTATCTATTCTTTACAGTATGCAAATTAAGTTCCCTATAATCAACAATTGGTCGAAGGCTACCATCTTTGTTTTTTACAAAAAACATGCCCGAACCTGCTGGAGAGGTGGATGGCCTAATGAACCCTTTTTGTAAGTTCTCCTCAATATAGTTCTTCAGATGAGATAATTCAGAACTAGAAAGAGGGTAGATTTGACCACAAGGAATATCAACACCTGGCAGTAGGTCTATAGGACAGTCATACTTGCGATGAGGAGGTAAATTCTCTGACTCTTATTTACTACTTAAGACTTCAAGAAAATCTGTATATTCAGAAGGAATATTACATTGATGGAATTGGCAAGTTGACTTACAATAGTCTGAATTAAATGTTAATGTAGAAGTGCGCCAAGAGATTTGTGGATCATGTAAACATAACCAAGTATACCCTAGGATAAGAGGAAAAATAGCTAGAGGAATTACATCAAAGGTTATATATTCGGTATTGTCTGTCTCGGTGGTAACCTTAATGGGTACGGTTTGATAACAGATAGGACCTGATGACATCTGAGTTCCATCAATAACTCTTACTGAGACAGGTTTATGTTTTTTAATGAGTGGAATTTTATTAATTTGTGTATAGTTTAAATCTATATAATTAGAACTGGCTCCTGAGTCAACGATCACTTTAGAGTGGAGTCTCTGGGTCTTCGACTGTAAAAGAACAGATAAGGAAAAATGACTAGAGTCTGTTTTGTCAGAGGGGGAGGAAGTGCTCATAACAAAGGTCTTACCCGTCTTCTGGCGTGATAGGGATGGACAGTCCTTCACATTATGGTCAGGGGAGCCACAGTATAGACAAAGATTCTTGCATCTTCTGCATAGTTTCTCTTGTAGCGTGAGAGGACCTCTGATGACCCCAATCTCCATAGGTTCAGATGTAGCTCTGGATGGAGACCTACTGTATGTGGGTGTGGGTGTGGGCAGACGTCTAGTGGTAGTGTCAGTTAAAGTATGCTTATGTCTGTGCTCTCTTAGACACCTATCAAGGCTGATGGATAAGTTAATAAGTTCCTCTAGTGAGTCAGGTAGGGTTACCCTTGCTATTTCGTCCTTGAGTGAGTCTGATAAACCCAATCGAAATTGTTTTTTTAGGGAAAGCTCATTCCAGCCTGTATCTTTAGACCACCTTTTAAATTCTGTGATATAGCCTTCCACAGGGTGTTTATGTTGCTTTAATGATCACATAGCATTCTCAGCTGTTAGCTGTTTGAATGGATTATCATATAATTGAGACATTGAGGTGAAAAATGCATCTAATGAATATAACACAGGGTCATTAGCTTCAAAACAGGAGTTAGCCCATATACGTGCCTCACCCCTGAGATAGGATATAACAGTAAGGACCTTGGTGTGATCTGTGGAAAAGGTCTTAGGTTTTAGTGTGAACATTAAATAGCAGGCATTCCTAAATTCTCTGAAGTGCTTACGTTCTCCAGAGAATTTATCAGGTGGGCTAATTTGTGGTTCAGGCAGAATCTCAAGCTTTTGTTTGTCAGCTATTTCCTTAATGTAAGCTTTTAATGCAGTATTTTCCTGTTGTAAATTAGTAAGCGCCAAAGACATATTTTCTACTTTGTCTGTTAGTGATTGCACATGTGTAACTAAATCCACTGGGTTCATTTCTGGCTTGGTATTACTGTCACAGCTGTAGAAACTCTTTCTGTAAATCCCTATGAGGGAGAAAAATGTATTCACAAAATAGAACCCAACTGTGGCAAATAAAATGAATAACACATTACATATGTTGTACTACTGATATTAAAGGTAGAAACTACTATCTGTAAGATTCTTAACAGATAGAGGTTATACCAACAGTACTATTTATTGTAGGTGTAATTTGATCAGCAGGCTGCAGAGGTACTGGTCATAAACACCAAATGATAGGAAAATATGCGAGTTATGAATTAAATAATAAAGTATACTTTAGCAAATGTAAAAGGTGCTGCATAAGGTTTTTAAGTAAGCTTACTTGAAAATAAGGAAGTAAAAACCCTGTTTGAGAGTCAAAAGCACAGCTGGCAAGGCTGCAGCAAGACAGTGAGTACAGTTCCGTGCGATGTCGGCGTGTGACGTCACCGTGGATGAATCCAAGAGATCCGGCAGAGCAGGAGTGAAGGAGAGAGAGACAGGAACCTTCCGGTCACTATCTGGATACAGGAAACTGGGTAAGGAAGCTTGGACAAAGGAATACCAAGCAATGAGTGAGGGAAATAGGAGGATTAAATAGCGGATTGCTAAATGTTAATTCCGCCCTTTAAAGGCATATGCACACCAATAAAACGTGTATGTGACAGTTGGCTTCCATAGGCTCCTATGGGAGTCTTGTTCTGATGCTTTCAGAGACAACATCAGAACCTTGCGCAGCGAAGGGGGTAAGTAGCACAGCAATGGGCAGCAAATATAAATATATATGTATGTAAGCATATACATCTATATATTTACTGGGAACATAGACCATAATGTAAAGGCACTTTTCAGTGCCCACTCCCACCAACTTTAAAGCCTCAAAACTGCCTATTTTATTATTATTATTATTATTATTATTATTATCATTTATTTATAAAGCGCCAGCAGATTACACAGCGCTATACAAAGAATAAAAACATTACAGGGATACAGTAATACACAAACAAGTACAATATTTGGGTACATTACAGTTGTAGGTGCAATAATTGAGTTATAAAAAAGGAGAGGAGTGCCCTGCCCTTGAGCACAATCAGTAGTAGTTCACTTTAAATACAAAGTGGCCTGCAGGTAGAGGGGCTCTCAAGCTTACAATCTAAAGGAGAGGGAATGGACACAGAAGGTGAGGGAGAAGGGAAATAAGTCTGATAAAGGCAGGGTAAACTGAGAGTGAGTGATGATATAGGGAAAAAAGTGTATGGTGACAGCAAAAGAGATTTTGAAAAGTGTAAAAGAATGGGGTAAAATGTCAATACAAAGGCTGTGAGTCTGAAGTGGTTTCTTTATCCTGGATTATTAGTGACAGCTGCACATAATTACTGTTAGAAGGTCTGTGTGTATATGTTAGTGCAGTTTATTATTATTTTTTTTAAATGCTCCTTTTTTTAAAAATAAATAACAATTATGTCCTATAATTTGATCGCATTTGGGGCACTTTTAGAAAACTAACCAGAGATTTCATCTTTGGTTAAGTTTGGCGCGCTAATTTCTAATACGAGATTGCGGCAGCAATAACCAGTCACTTGGCTGGTTAATTATCATGCTCGCACAAAAGGCAAATTTGCTGTTTGCAGGAGCACAAAAATTTAGCACTCCACTTGTAATCTAGCCCTTAGTGTGTGAAATAGCTGCTTGTGTTTATTCAACTGCCAGTCATAATTAGCATTGCAATAACTAACATTCAGCTAGATTACAAGTTGTGGCATTATGGGTGCTCGCTAGTTTTATTTTTATTTTATTTTATTTTCATTGCGCATCTTTCATAACGTAGGTATTACGAGTCTGAAAACAGCCTCGTAATGCGTTGCAGTAACACGAGTACAGCTTTTATTTACCAAGCGTAATCACGGGCGCGTAACAATTTCTCCCATAGAGATCAATGCAAAATGAACAATACACGGATTTTTCTTCTAACACTTGATCTCACGAGAAATACGCACTGCTCTGTCATATTACAGACATGGACAAGAAAAACTGTCAGATCAAATGTACAAACAACAATCGCTCACAAAACATAGTACATACGCATTCAACAGTCATAATCCGAAACAACTAATACTACAAAACATTTACACTAAAAGAGGAATAGGAAAATACGGAACAAAAAAATAATAATACAGAATTGCACAATGATACACAAACAAAACATTCGCATTGACGATTACGAAACATTATTACAAAGGAAAAACATTTACAACACTTAACAAATACGATGCCATCACAAATCAGGTGGTGAAGTCATTACAGGAGACAATGCTAGAATCAGTCAGGTTATGTATAGTGATGTCGCGAACCTAAAAATTTCGGTTCGCGAACGGCGGACTCGAACTTCCGCAAATGTTCGCGAACCGGGCAAACCGCCATTGACTTCAATAGGCAGGCGAATTTTAAAACCCACAAGGACTCTTTCTGGCCACAATAGTGATGGAAAAGTTGTTTCAAGGGGACTAACACCTGGACTGTGGCATGCCGGAGGGGGATCCATGGCAAAACTCCCACGGAAAATTACATAGTTGATGCAGAGTCTGGTTTTAACCCATAAAGGGCCTAAATCACCTAACATTCCTAAATTGTTTGCAATAACGTGCTTTAAAACATCAGTTATGATGTCGTATCGATCCGGTAGTGTAAGGGTTACGCCCGCTTCACAGTGACAGACCAAACTCCCCGTGTAACGCACCGCAAACAACCGCAAACAGTCCATTTGCACAACCACGAGATAGATAGATTTGATAGATAGATAGATACATAGATTAAATAGATCAATAGATGCAATATACATATAATAGATACAAATTACATAGATCAATAGATGCAATATACATTTGATAGATACGAATTACATAGATCAAAAGATGCAATATACATTTGATAGATACAAATTACATAGATAAATAGATGCAATATATATTTGATAGATACGATTGATAGTTAGATAGATTCGATAGATAAATAGATAGATTTGATAGATATATAATTTCCCTGACAGAGTATAACAATAAGACATGCGGTCTGGGACCCGTGATGTGTTAAGTAGTACTATTCTTAGCAGTTTACTACCTGTTACTCCCCCTATCGGGGGAGGTCTATATGGCCTACATTTTTGGAACAGGGAGATGGAAGAAGATGCTTGGTCTGTCCTCCTACTTCAAATGTGGCCGAAACACAAGTGGCTGTCACAAAACAGTCCGGCCACGAGATAGATAGATTTGATAGATAGATATACATAGATTGATAGATAGAATCGATAGAAGATAAATAGATAGATTTGATAGATATATAATTACCCTGACAAAGTATGATAATAAAACATGGGGTCTGAGACCCATGGTAACTAGGTTGTGTTAAGTAGTACTATTCTTAGCA
The DNA here is from genome assembly GCF_027579735.1 of Bombina bombina. Classification (NCBI taxonomy): domain Eukaryota; kingdom Metazoa; phylum Chordata; class Amphibia; order Anura; family Bombinatoridae; genus Bombina; species Bombina bombina. The sequence continues at coordinate 586,792,099 of NC_069504.1, forward strand.
GTTGGATACCAAGTGGCTGTCAAAAAACAGTCCGGCCATGAGATAGATAGATTTGATAGATAGATATACATAGATTGATAGTTAGATAGAATCAATAGAAGATACATAGATAGATTTGATAGATATATAATTACCATGTAAAAGTATAATAATATATGGCCTGCATGATTACTCTCACAAAGTATAACAATAAAACATGCGGTCTGGGACCCATGGTAACTAGGTTGTGTTAAGTAGTACTATTCTTAGCAGTTTAATCCCTGTTACTCCCCCTATCGGGGGAGGTCTATATGGCCTGCCTGATTACCCTGACAAAGTATAATAATAAAACATGCAGTCTGGGACCCATGGTAACTAGGTTGTGTTAAGTAGTACTATTCTAAGCAGTTTAATCCCTGTTACTCCCCCTATCGGGGGAGGTCTATATGGCCTGCATGATTACTCTAACAAAGTATAACAATAAAACATGCGGTCTGGGACCCATGGTAACTAGGTTGTGTTAAGTAGTACTATTCTTAGCAGTTTAATCCCTGTTACTCCCCCTATCGGGGGAGGTCTATATGGCCTTCCTGATTACCCTGACAAAGTATAACAACAAAACATGCGGTCTGGGACCCATGGTAACTAGGTTGTGTTAAGTAGTACTATTCTTAGCAGTTGGATACCAGTTACTCCCCCTATCGGGGGAGGTCTATATGGCCTTGATTTTCGGAACAGGGGGATGGAAGAAGATGCTTGGTCTGTCCTCCTACTTCAAATTTGGCCGAAACACAAGTGGCTGTCAAAAAACAGTCCGGCCATGAGATAGATAGATTTGATAGATAGATAGATATACATAGATTGATAGTTAGATAGAATCAATAGAAGATAAATAGATAGATTTGATAGATATATAATTACCCTGACAAAGTATAATAATAAAACATGTGGTCTGGGACCCATGGTAACTAGGTTGTGTTAAGTAGTACTATTCTTAGCAGTTTAATCCCTGTTACTCCCCCTATCGGGGGAGGTCTATATGGCCTGCCTGATTACCCTGACAAAGTATAATAATAAAACATGCGGTCTGGGACCCATGGTAACTAGGTTGTGTTAAGTAGTACTATTCTAAGCAGTTTAATCCCTGTTACTCCCCCTATCGGGGGAGGTCTATATGGCCTGCATGATTACTCTAACAAAGTATAACAATAAAACATGCGGTCTGGGACCCATGGTAACTAGGTTGTGTTAAGTAGTACTATTCTTAGCAGTTTAATCCCTGTTACTCCCCCTATCGGGGGAGGTCTATATGGCCTTCCTGATTACCCTGACAAAGTATAACAACAAAACATGCGGTCTGGGACCCATGGTAACTAGGTTGTGTTAAGTAGTACTATTCTTAGCAGTTGGATACCAGTTACTCCCCCTATCGGGGGAGGTCTATATGGCCTTGATTTTCGGAACAGGGGGATGGAAGAAGATGCTTGGTCTGTCCTCCTACTTCAAATTTGGCCGAAACACAAGTGGCTGTCAAAAAACAGTCCGGCCATGAGATAGATAGATTTGATAGATAGATAGATATACATAGATTGATAGTTAGATAGAATCAATAGAAGATAAATAGATAGATTTGATAGATATATAATTACCCTGACAAAGTATAATAATAAAACATGTGGTCTGGGACCCATGGTAACTAGGTTGTGTTAAGTAGTACTATTCTTAGCAGTTTAATCCCTGTTACTCCCCCTATCGGGGGAGGTCTATATGGCCTGCCTGATTACCCTGACAAAGTATAATAATAAAACATGCGGTCTGGGACCCATGGTAACTAGGTTGTGTTAAGTAGTACTATTCTTAGCAGTTTAATCCCTGTTACTCCCCCTATCGGGGGAGGTCTATATGGCCTGCATGATTACTCTCACAAAGTATAACAATAAAACATGCGGTCTGGGACCCATGGTAACTAGGTTGTGTTAAGTAGTACTATTCTTAGCAGTTTAATCACTGTTACTCCCCCTATCGGTGGAGGTCTATATGGCCTTCCTGATTACCCTGACAAAGTATAACAATAAAACATGTGGTCTGGGACCCATGGTAACTAGGTTGTGTTAAGTAGTACTATTCTTAGCAGTTTAATTCATGTTACTCCCCCTATCGGGGGTGGTCTATGTGGCCTGCATGATTACCCGGACAAAGTATAACAATAAAACATGCGGTCTGGGACCCATGGTAACTAGGTTGTGTTAAGTAGTACTATTCTTAGCAGTTTAATCCCTGTTACTCACCCTATCGGGGGAGGTCTATATGGCCTTCCTGATTACCCTGACAAAGTATAACAACAAAACATGCGGTCTGTGACCCATGGTAACTAGGTTGTGTTAAGTAGTACTATTCTTAGCAGTTGGATACCAGTTACTCCCCCTATCGGGGGAGGTCTATATGGCCTTGATTTTCGGAACAGGGGGATGGAAGAAGATGCTTGGTCTGTCCTCCTACTTCAAATTTGGCCGAAACACAAGTGGCTGTCAAAAAACAGTCCGGCCATGAGATAGATAGATTTGATAGATAGATAGATATACATAGATTGATAGTTAGATAGAATCAATAGAAGATAAATAGATAGATTTGATAGATATATAATTACCCTGACAAAGTATAATAATAAAACATGCGGTCTGGGACCCATGGTAACTAGGTTGTGTTAAGTAGTACTATTCTTAGCAGTTTAATCCCTGTTACTCCCCCTATCGGGGGAGGTCTATATGGCCTGCCTGATTACCCTGACAAAGTATAATAATAAAACATGCGGTCTGGGACCCATGGTAACTAGGTTGTGTTAAGTAGTACTATTCTTAGCAGTTTAATCCCTGTTACTCCCCCTATCGGGGGAGGTCTATATGGCCTGCATGATTACTCTCACAAAGTATAACAATAAAACATGCGGTCTGGGACTCATGGTAACTAGGTTGTGTTAAGTAGTACTATTCTTAGCAGTTTAATCCCTGTTACTCACCCTATCGGGGGAGGTCTATATGGCCTGCATGATTACCCTGACAAAGTATAACAATAAAACATGCGGTCTGGGATCCATGGTAACTAGGTTGTTTTAAGTAGTACTAATCTTAGCAGTTTAATCCCTGTTACTCCCCCTATCGGGGGAGGTCTATATGGCCTGCCTGATTACCCTGACAAAGTATAACAATAAAACATGCGGTCTGGGACCCATGGTAACTAGGTTGTGTTAAGTAGTACTATTCTTAGCAGTTTAATCCCTGTTACTCCCCCTATCGGGGGAGGTCTATATGGCCTGCCTGATTACCCTGACAAAGTATAACAATAAAACATGCGGTCTGGGACCCATGGTAACTAGGTTGTGTTAAGTAGTACTATTCTTAGCAGTTTAATCCCTGTTACTCCCCCTATCGGGGGAGGTCTATATGGCCTGCATGATTACTCTCACAAAGTATAACAATAAAACATGCGGTCTGGGACCCATGGTAACTAGGATGTGTTAAGTAGTACTATTCTTAGCAGTTTAATCCCTGTTACTCACCCTATCGGGGGAGGTCTATATGGCCTTCCTGATTACCCTGACAAAGTATAACAACAAAACATGCGGTCTGTGACCCATGGTAACTAGGTTGTGTTAAGTAGTACTATTCTTAGCAGTTTAATCCCTGTTACTCACCCTATCGGGGGAGGTCTATATGGCCTTCCTGATTACCCTGACAAAGTATAACAACAAAACATGCGGTCTGTGACCCATGGTAACTAGGTTGTGTTAAGTAGTACTATTCTTAGCAGTTGGATACCAGTTACTCCCCCTATCGGGGGAGGTCTATATGGCCTTGATTTTCGGAACAGGGGGATGGAAGAAGATGCTTGGTCTGTCCTCCTACTTCAAATTTGGCCGAAACACAAGTGGCTGTCAAAAAACAGTCCGGCCATGAGATAGATAGATTTGATAGATAGATATACATAGATTGATAGTTAGATAGAATCAATAGAAGATAAATAGATAGATTTGATAGATATATAATTACCCTGACAAAGTATAATAATAAAACATGCGGTCTGGGACCCATGGTAACTAGGTTGTGTTAAGTAGTACTATTCTTAGCAGTTTAATCCCTGTTACTCCCCCTATCGGGGGAGGTCTATATGGCCTGCCTGATTACCCTGACAAAGTATAATAATAAAACATGCGGTCTGGGACCCATGGTAACTAGGTTGTGTTAAGTAGTACTATTCTTAGCAGTTTAATCCCTGTTACTCCCCCTATCGGGGGAGGTCTATATGGCCTGCATGATTACTCTCACAAAGTATAACAATAAAACATGCGGTCTGGGACCCATGGTAACTAGGTTGTGTTAAGTAGTACTATTCTTAGCAGTTTAATCCCTGTTACTCACCCTATCGGGGGAGGTCTATATGGCCTGCATGATTACCCTGACAAAGTATAACAATAAAACATGCGGTCTGGGATCCATGGTAACTAGGTTGTTTTAAGTAGTACTAATCTTAGCAGTTTAATCCCTGTTACTCCCCCTATCGGGGGAGGTCTATATGGCCTGCCTGATTACCCTCACAAAGTATAATAATAAAACATGCGGTCTGGGACCCATGGTAACTAGGTTGTGTTAAGTAGTACTATTCTTAGCAGTTTAATCCCTGTTACTCCCCCTATCGGGGGAGGTCTATATGGCCTGCCTGATTACCCTGACAAAGTATAACAATAAAACATGCGGTCTGGGACCCATGGTAACTAGGTTGTGTTAAGTAGTACTATTCTTAGCAGTTTAATCCCTGTTATTCCCCTATCGGGGAAGGTCTATATGGCCTGCATGATTACCCGGACAAAGTATAACAATAAAACATGCGGTCTGGGACCCATGGTAACTAGGTTGTGTTAAGTAGTACAGTATGAAACACCACATATGCCATCCTTTTGAACAATCCAGTAGAGGTATGGCATCGATTTTAGGAACCCGGAGATAATTTTTAGGAACCGGGAGATGGAAAAAGATGCTTGGACACCCAGTACAGGTTGTTCTCCTTCAGCCTTTTTATACGAGGGTCCCCGACCCTCAACAGGCACAACAGCATGAAACACCACATATGCCATCCTTTTGCACAATAGAGTACAAACCAGATATTTTTAGACAAATTCACCAAGCGCCTGCTGAAAATGGCCCTTAGCTCAGATAAATTGACCCCTAGTGGTCAAAAAATGGAAATAAAATGACTCAGAATTCTATCAGAGCGCCAACTTTAGAAGGCAGGGTCTTAAATACACCAAAAACTTCACAATTGTATTTTAGTGTATTTATTACAACACAATAAAAACAATAATAAATGGTTGACTTCCCAACAATGTTCATGTGTGTTTTAGGATACAATGAAACCAGTATTAATGGAGCCCAATATTGTACTTAAACAGTATTGATAGCTAAAATTCACAAACAGTTAATTAAAAAATCACAGTGCTCAGGATATTCAGGATATTAAAAACAGAATTACGTTTTAAAGTTAAAAACAATCTAAATGTCCCTCATGGATCCATGTTAACAGTCTAGTAATTATTCCAACCATTCATTGGAGCCAATACACTCAATATTGGAGCTTTTAACACCAATGACTGCCTGTATGCAGATTTAAAAAATTCTGACGGTCTATTGAAAAACTCCCTTTAACAAAGCATTATGTGGGATAACCTGTATATCTCTAATAATAATTTTGGCAGGTTAAGTGGATGGGTCCCCGACCCTCAACAGGCACAACAGCATGAAACACCACATATGCCATCCTTTTGCACAATAGAGTACAGGTATGGCATCGATTTTAGGAACCCAGATATAATTTTTAGGAACCGGGAGATGGAAAAAGATTCTTGGACACCCAGTACAGGTTGTTCTACTTCAGCCTTTTTATACGAGGATCCCCGACCCTCAACAGGCACAACAGCATGAAACACCACATATGCCATCCTTTTGCACAATAGAGTACAGGTATGGCATAGATTTTAGGAACCCGGAGATAATTTTTAGGAACCGGGAGATGGAAAAAGATGCTTGGACACCCAGTACAGGTTGTTCTCCTTCAGCCTTTTTATACGAGGGTCCCCGACCCTCAACAGGCACAACAGCATGAAACACCACATATGCCATCCTTTTGCACAATTTAGTACAGGTATGGCATCGATTTTAGGAACCCGGAGATAATTTTTAGGAACCGGGAGATGGAAAAAGATGCTTGGACACCCAGTACAGGTCGTTCTCCTTCAGCCTTTTTATACTTGGGTCCCTGACCCTCAACAGGCACAACAGCATGAAACACCACATATGCCATCCTTTTGCACAATAGAGTACAGGTATGGCATCGATTTTAGGAACCTGGAGATAATTTTTAGGAACCGGGAGATGGAAAAAGATGCTTGGTCGGTCCTCCTACTTCAAATTTGGGGCACTGCGTGTGCAATGTACTATACCACCAGGTATGAGTGGTGTGTTAAGTAGTACTATTCTTAACAGTTTAATGACTGTTATGTGCCCTTTTTTGGTTTGGGTTTTGTAGCCACAGTGCAGCACCAGAGGCCAGAAAAATTAGGCATGTAAAACTGCCTGAAAAATTAGGTATTGTTGCAGCCGCTGCTGTAGCAGCGGCCAGAAAAATTGATGTTTATTTGACAGTTAGAAAGTGCCCTAAAACATTGCGGCTTGAACCCTAGTTGTTGGCGGGTAAGTCACACAAGTCATCCGCCATTCGAAGATAAAATACAGCAGCGTGTGTACCATTTGGATCCCAAGGCAGCTCATCTCATCCCCTTTTTTACTCTAATGTATCACCCAATGTCAGTCCCTTCGGGATCCATCCCTCATTCATTTTAATAAAGGTGAGATAATCAAGACTTTTTTGACCTAGGCGACTTCTCTTCTCAGTGACAATACCTCCTGCTGCACTGAAGGTCCTTTCTGACAGGACACTTGAAGCGGGGCAGGCCAGAAGTTCGATTGCAAATTGGGATAGCTCAGGCCACAGGTAAAGCTTGCACACCCAGTAGTCACGGGGTCCAACACTCCTCAGAGTGTCGAGATCCACAGTTAATGCTGGGTAGTCTGCTACCTGTCGGTTGAGTCTTTCTCTGAGGCTGGATACCGAGGGGCTGTGACGATGCATAGGAGTTAAAAAGGTACACATGTCCTCCATCAACAACACGTCTGGAAAGCGTCCTGTCCTTTCCGGCATGGTCGTGGGAGGAGGAGGAGGAGGATTACTTTCATCTCTTCCCCTCTTAGATTCCCGTTGTGCTTTGACATCACCCTTATAAGCTTTGTAAAGCATACTTTTTAATTTATTTTGGAACTGCTCCATCCTTTCCGACTTGCGGGAATTCGGTAACATTTCAGTAACTTTATGCTTATACCGGGGGTCTAGTAGCGTGGACACCCAGTACAGGTCGTTCTCCTTCAGTTTTTTTATATGAGGGTCCCTCAACAGGCACGACAGCATGAAAGACCCCATTTGCACAAGGTTGGATGCCGAGCTAATCATGTCCCGTTCCTCGTCCTCACTGATCTCACTGAAGGTATCTTCTTCCCCCCAGCAACGTACAACACCACGGGTACCAGAGAGGTGACAACAACGAGCACCCTGGGATGCCTGTTGTGCTTGGTCTTCCTCCTCCTCCTCCTCAAGCCACATTCCTCCTCTGACTCCTCTTCCTCACAGTCCTCTTCCTGTGTTGCAGCTGGTCCAGCAAGCAATGCTGATAAGGCTGTTTCTGGTGGTGATGGAGACCACAACTCTTCCTCTTTCTCTTCACGCTCATCTACGGCCTGATCCAGCACCCTTCGCAGGGCACGCTCCAGGAAGAAAACAAATGGTATGATGTCGCTGATGGTGCCTTCGGTGAGACTGAGTAGGTTTGTCACCTCCTCAAAAGGACGCATAAGCCTACAAGCATTGCGCATGAGTGTCCAGTAATGTGGCAAAAAAATCCCCAGCTCCCCAGAGGCTGTCCTAGCACCCCGGTCATACAAATACTCGTTAACAACTTTTTCTTGTTGGAGCAGGCGGTCGAACATTAGGAGTGTTGAATTCCACCATGTCGGGCTGTCGCAAATCATGCGCCTCACGGGCAGATTGTTTCGACGCTGGATATCGGACAAGTGCGCCATGGCCATATACGAATGCCTAAAACGGCCACACACCTTCCTAGCCTGCTTCAGGATGTCCTGTAAGCCTGGGTACTTATGCACAAAGCGTTGTACAATCAGATTACACACATGTGCCTTGCACGGCACATGTGTCAACTTGCCCAATTTCAATGCCGCCACCAAATTACTTCCATTGTCAGAAACAACTTTGCCAATCTCCAGTTGGTGCAGAGTCAGGAACTGATCCACCTGTGTGTTCAGGGCGGACAGGAGTGCTGTGGGACTCTCGGCTTTCAGGCAAGTCAACCCCAAGACGGCGTGACACTGCCGTATCCGGGATGTTGAATAGTACCTGGGGAGCTGGGGGTGTGCCGTTGATGTGGAGCAAGATGCAGCATCAGAAGAGGACTCAGCCGAGGAAGAGGTTATGGAAGAGGATGGAGTAGGAGGAGTAGAGGAGGTAGCAGCAGGCCTGCCTGCAAGTCGTGGCGGTGTCACCAACTCCTCTGCAGAGCCACGCATTCCATGCTTGTCAGCCGTCAGCAGGTTTACCTAATGCGCAGTGTTCCTTTCCCCTTCTTCTTCTTCTCTTTTAGCCGGCACCCACGTGACATCCATGGACGCATCATCATCAACCGCTTCACTTGTATCTGACAAATCAACAAAGGAAGCAGCAGCAGCTACAACATCACCATCATCATCACACCGTACGTCCATGTCTGTAATGCTGCCTGACTGAGACATATCACTGTTATCTACATCCTCTGTCAATGATGGTTGCGCATCACTCATTTCTTCCAACTGATGTGTCAATAACTCCTCTGACAGATCAAGTGAAGCGGCTGCAGTGCTAGTGGTGTGGTGGCGGCAGGCGGGCGAGTGGCACTGGTTACTTGAGAGGTGCCCGCAGCTAAGCTGGAGGTGGATGGTGCGGAAGCTGTAGAAGATTGGGTGTCCTGTGTTAGCCATTCAACTAGGTCCTCCTCAGAACTTTTCGCATTCATGGCACGTGGCCTCTGAACACTGTGCATAGTTGTAGGGTCTAAGGGAATCACAGCACCACGACCACGATGGCACCTGCGGGGTGGCCTGCCTCTGCCTGTCATTTTTTTTAAAATGTACACTTACACTACTATTAAACAAAATATGAGTGGTGCCACTGGCAAGTGGGCACAGTATACGCTGTGAGCCTGACACAAAAAAGCAGACTGATGTTTCACAATCCAAAAAGTTTTTTTTTTAAATGTACACTTACACTAATATTAAACAAGATATAAGTGGTGGCACTGGGCAAGTGGGCACAGTATACGCTGTGAGCCGGACACAAAAAAGCAGACTGATGTTTCACAACCCAAAAAGTTTTTTTTTTTTTAAATGTACACTTACACTACTATTAAACAAGATATGAGTGGTGGCACTGGGCAAGTGGGCACAGTATACGCTGTGAGCCTGACACAAAAAAGCAGACTGTGAGCCTGACACAAAAAAGCAGACTGATGTTTCACAGTCAAAAATGTTTATTTTTTAAATATTTAAACTACTGTTACAACAAATATGAGTGGTGCCACTAACTTGGCAAGTGGACCTGGCACACACGCTGGCAGGCAGGCAAATGGAATAAGATTACAATAGCAGACTGATGTTTCACAGTCCAAAAATGTGTTAATTTAAATATTTACACTACTGTTATAACAAATATGAGTGGTGGCACTAGTTGGCGAGTGGGCCTGGCACACACGCTGGCAGGCAGGCAACTGCAATTAGATTACACTAGCTGAATGATGTTTCACAGTCAAAAATATTTTTTTTTAAATATTTACACTACTGTTACAACAAATATGAGTGGTGCCACTAACTTGGAAAGTGGGGCTGGCACACACGCTGGCAGGCAGGCAACTTCAATTAGATTACAATAGCAGACTGATGTTTCACAGTCAAAAAAAGTTTTTTTTTATTAAATATTTACACTACTGTTATAACAAATATGATTGGTGGCACTAGTTGGCAAGTGGGCCTGGCACACACGCTGGCAGGCAGGCAACTGCAATTAGATTACACTAGCTGAATGATGTTTCACAGTCAAAAAAGTTTTTTTTAAATATTTACACTACTGTTACAACAAATATGAGAGGTGCCACTAACTTGGCAAGTGGGCCTGGCACACATGCTGGCAGGCAGGCAGGCAGGCAACTTCAATTAGATTACAATAGCAGACTGATGTTTCACAGTCAAAAAAGTTTTTTATTAAATATTTAAACTACTGTTATTACAAATATGAGTGGTGGCACTAGTTGGCAAGTGGGCCTGGCACACACGCTGGCAGGCAGGCAACTGCAATTAGATTACACTAGCTGACTGATGTTTCACAGTCAAATATTTTTTTTTAAAATATTTACAATACTGTTATAACAAATATGATTGGTGGCACTAGTTGGCAAGTGGGCCTGGCACACATGGTGGCAGGCAACTGCAATTAGTTTACACTAGCTGACTGATGTTTCACAGTCAAATTATGTTTTTTTTTAAATATTTACAATACTGTTATAACAAATATGATTGGTGGCACTAGTTGGCAAGTGGGCCTGGAACACACGCTGGCAGGCAGGCAACTGCAATTCAATTTCACTAGCAGACTGATGATTCACAGTCAAAAAGTTTTTATTTTAAATATTTACACTACTGTTACAACAAATATAAGTGGTGCCACTAACTTGGCAAGTGGGCCTGGCACACACGCTGGCAGGCAGGCAACTACAATTAGATTACAATAACAGACTGATGTTTCACAGTCAAAAAAGTTTTTATTTAAAATATTTACACTACTGTTATAACAAATATGATTTGTGGCACTAGTTGGAAAGTGGGCCTGGCACACACGCTGGCAGACAGGCAACTGCAATTAAATAACACTAGCAGACTGATGTAAAAGTTTTTTTAAAAAAAGTTACACTAATGTTACACCAGATATGAGTAGTGGCACTGAGGATGGAAGTAGGCACAGTATATGCTGGGAGCCTGACACACAGGCTGGCACTAGTTGCAGGCTGGCCTGGCAACTAAAATGAAATAAAACAAGAAGACTGATGTAAAAAATTTTTTTTAAAAAGATACACTAATGTTACACCATATTGGAGTGGTGGCACTGAGGATGGAAGTAGGCACAGTATATGCTGGCACTAGTGGCAGGCTGGCCTGGCAACTGCAATTAAATAACACTAGCAGACTGATGTAAAAGTTTTTTTAAAAAAAGTTACACTAATGTTACACCAGATATGAGTATTGGCACTGAGGATGGAAGTAGGCACAGTATATGCTGGGAGCCTGACACACAGGCTGGCACTAGTGGCAGGCTGGCCTGGCAACTAAAATGAAATAAAACAAGAAGACTGATGTAAAAAATTTTTTTTTAAAAAGATACACTAATGTTACACCATATTGGAGTGGTGGCACTAAGGATGGAAGTAGGCACAGTACATGCTGGGAGCCTGACACACAGGCTGGCACTAGTGGCACGCTGGCCTGGCAACTAAAATTAAATAACAATAGCAGACTGATGTAAAAGTTTTTTGTTTTTTTTAATTTACACTAATGTTACACCAGTTATAAGTGGTGGAAAACAGAGCAATTAGGCACAGTATATGCTGTGGGCCTGACACACAGGCCTGATGGAAAATGAAATTAGCTTACACTAGCAAAATGATGTAATTTTTTTTTTTAATGTTACACCAGATAGGAGTGGTGGCAATGATGATGGAAGTAGGCACAGTATATGCTGGGAGCCTGACACACAGGCTGGCACTAGTGGCAGGCTGGCCTGGCAACTGCAATTAAATAACACTAGCAGACTGATGTAAAAGTTTTTTTTTACAAAATTTAAACTAATGTTACACCAGATAGGAGTGGTGGCACTGAGGATGGAAGTAGGCACAGTATATGCTGGGAGCCTGACACACAGGCTGGCACTAGTGGCACGCTGGCCTGGTAACTAAAATTAAATAACAATAGCAGACTGATGAAAAAGTTTTTTTTTTTTTTTTAATTTACACTAATTTTACACCAGATATAAGTGGTGGAAAACAGAGCAATTAGGCACAGTATATGCTGTGGGCCTGACACATAGGCCTGATGGAAAATGAAATTAGATTACACTAGCAAAATGATGTAAAAGTTTTTTTTTTTAAATTTACACTAATGTTCCCTTAGGCCCTTACACAGGCTGGCACTAGTGGCACGCTGGCCTGACAACTATTATTAAATAACAATAGCAGACTGATGTAAAAGTTTTTTTTTTTAAATTTACACTAATGTTCCCTTAGGCCCTTACACAGGTTGGCACTAGTGGCACGCTGGCCTGGCAACTAAAATTAAATAACAATAGCAGACTGATGTAAAAGGTTTTTTTTTTTTTTTAAATTTACACTAATGTTCCCTTAGGCCCTTACACAGGCTGGCACTAGTGGCACGCTGGCCTGGCAACTAAAATTAAATAACAATAGCAGACTGATGTAAAAGGTTTTTTTTTTTTAAATTTACACTAATGTTCCCTTAGGCCCTTACACAGGCTGGCACTAGTGGCACGCTGGCCTGGCAACTAAAATTAAATAACAATAGCAGACTGATGTAAAAGTTTTTTTTTTTTTTTAAATTAACACTAATGTTCCCTTAGGCCCTTACACAGGCTGGCATTAGTGGCACGCTGGCCTGGCAACTAAAATTAAATAACAATAGCAGACTGATGTAAAAGTTTTTGTTTTTTTTAAATTTACACTAATGTTCCCTTAGGCCCTTACACAGGCTGGCACTAGTGGCACGCTTGCCTGGCAACTAAAATTAAATAACAATAGCAGACTGATGTAAAAGTTTTTGTTTTTTTTAAATTTACACTAATGTTCCCTTAGGCCCTTACACAGGCTGGCACTAGTGGCACGCTTGCCTGGCACCTAAAATTAAATAACAATAGCAGACTGATGTAAAAGTTTTTTTTTAAAAAGATACACTAATGTTACACCATATTGGAGTGGTAGCACTGAGGATGGAAGTAGGCACAGTATATGCTGGGAGCCTGACACACAGGCTGGCACTAGTGGCAGGCTGGCCTGGCAACTGCAATTAAATAACACTAGCAGACTGATTTAAAAGTTTTAATTTAAACTAATGTTACACCAGATAGGAGTGGTGGCACTAAGGATGGAAGTAGGCACAGTACATGCTGGGAGCCTGACAGACAGGCTGGCACTAGTGGCACGCTGGCCTGGCAACTAAAATTAAATAACAATAGCAGACTGATGTAAAAGTTTTTTTTTTAAAATTTACACTAATGTTACACCAGATATAAGTGGTGGAAAACAGAGCAATTAGGCACAGTGTATGCTGTGGGCCTGACACACAGGCCTGATGGAAAATTAAATTAGATTACACTAGCAAAATTATGTATTTTTTTTTTTTTTTTTAATGTTACACCAGATAGGAGTTGTGGCACTGAGGATGGAAGTAGGCACAGTATATGCTGGGAGCCTGACACACAGGCTGGCACTAGTGGCAGGCTGGCCTGGCAACTGCAATTAAATAACACTAGCAGACTGATGTAAAAGTATTTTTTTACAAAATGTAAACTAATGTTACACCAGATAGGAGTGGTGGCACTGAGGATGGAAGTAGGCACAGTATATGCTAGGAGCCTGACACATAGGCTGGCACTAGTGGCACACTGACCTGGTAACTAAAATTAAATAACAATAGCAGACTGATGAAAAAGTTTTTTTGTTTTTTTTAATTTACACTAATGTTACACCAGATATAAGTGGTGGAAAACAGAGCAATTAGGCACAGTATATGCTGTGGGCCTGACACATAGGCCTGATGGAAAATGAAATTAGATTACACTAGCAAAATGATGTAAAAGTTTTTTTTTTAAATTTACACTAATGTTCCCTTAGGCCCTTACACAGGCTGGCACTAGTGGCACGCTGGCCTGACAACTATTATTAAATAACAATAGCAGACTGATGTAAAAGTTTTTTTTTTTAAATTTACACTAATGTTCCCTTAGGCCCTTACACAGGTTGGCACTAGTGGCACGCTGGCCTGGCAACTAAAATTAAATAACAATAGCAGACTGATGTAAAAGTTTTTTTTTTTTTTTAATTTACACTAAGGTTCCCTTAGGCCCTTACACAGGCTGGCACTAGTGGCACGCTGGCCTGGCAACTAAAATTAAATAACAATAGCAGACTGATGTAAAAGGTTTTTTTTTTAAATTTACACTAATGTTCCCTTAGGCCCTTACACAGGCTGGCACTAGTGGCATGCTGGCCTGGCAACTAAAATTAAATAACAATAGCAGACTGATGTAAAAGTTTTTTTTTTTAAATTTACAGTAATGTACCCTTAGGCCCTTACACAGGCTGGCACTAGTGGCACGCTGGCCTGGCAACTAAAATTAAATAACAATAGCAGACTGATGTAAAAGTTTTTTTTTTTTTAAATTAACACTAATGTTCCCTTAGGCCCTTACACAGGCTGGCATTAGTGGCACGCTGGCCTGGCAACTAAAATTAAATAACAATAGCAGACTGATGTAAATGTTTTTGTTTTTTTTAAATTTACACTAATGTTCCCTTAGGCCCTTACACAGGCTGGCACTAGTGGCATGCTTGCCTGGCAACTAAAATTAAATAACAATAGCAGACTGATGTAAAAGTTTTTTTTTAAAAAGATACACTAATGTTACACCATATTGGAGTGGTAGCACTGAGGATGGAAGTAGGCACAGTATATGCTGGGAGCCTGACACACAGGCTGGCACTAGTGGCAGGCTGGCCTGGCAACTGCAATTAAATAACACTAGCAGACTGATTTAAAAGTTTTAATTTAAACTAATGTTACACCAGATAGGAGTGGTGGCACTAAGGATGGAAGTAGGCACAGTACATGCTGGGAGCCTGACAGACAGGCTGGCACTAGTGGCACGCTGGCCTGGCAACTAAAATTAAATAACAATAGCAGACTGATGTAAAAGTTTTTTTTTTTTAAATTTACACTAATGTTACACCAGATATAAGTGGTGGAAAACAGAGCAATTAGGCACAGTGTATGCTGTGGGCCTGACACACAGGCCTGATGGAAAATGAAATTAGATTACACTAGCAAAATTATGTAATTTTTTTTTTTTTTTAATGTTACACCAGATAGGAGTTGTGGCACTGAGGATGGAAGTAGGCACAGTATATGCTGGGAGCCTGACACACAGGCTGGCACTAGTGGCAGGCTGGCCTGGCAACTGCAATTAAATAACACTAGCAGACTGATGTAAAAGTATTTTTTTACAAAATTTAAACTAATGTTACACCAGATAGGAGTGGTGGCACTGAGGATGGAAGTAGGCACAGTATATGCTAGGAGCCTGACACATAGGCTGGCACTAGTGGCACACTGACCTGGTAACTAAAATTAAATAACAATAGCAGACTGATGAAAAAGTTTTTTTTTTTTTTAAATTTACACTAATGTTACACCAGATATAAGTGGTGGAAAACAGAGCAATTAGGCACAGTATATGCTGTGGGCCTGACACACAGGCCTGATGGAAAATGAAATTAGATTACACTAGCAAAATGATGTAAAAGTTTTTTTTTAAAATTTACACTGATGTTCCCTTAGGCCCTTACACAGGCTGGCACTAGTGGCACGCTGGACTGGCAACTAAGATTAAATAACAATAGCAGACTGATGTAAAAGGTTTTTTTTTAAATTTACACTAATGTTCCCTTAGGCCCTTACACAGGCTGGCACTAGTGGCACGCTGGCCTGGCAACTAAAATTATATAACAATAGCAGACTGATGTAAAAGTTTTTTTAAAAAATTTACACTAATGTTCCCTTAGGCCCTTACACAGGCTGGCACTAGTGGCACGCTGGCCTGGCAACTAAAATTAAATAACAATAGCAGACTGATGTAAAAGTTTTTTTTTTTTTTAAATTACACTAATGTTCCCTTAGGCCCTTACACAGGCTGGCATTAGTGGCACGCTGGCCTGGCAACTAAAATTAAATAACAATAGCAGACTGATGTAAATGTTTTTGTTTTTTTTAAATTTACACTAATGTTCCCTTAGGCCCTTACACAGGCTGGCACTAGTGGCATGCTTGCCTGGCAACTAAAATTAAATAACAATAGCAGACTGATGTAAAAGTTTTTTTTTAAAAAGATACACTAATGTTACACCATATTGGAGTGGTAGCACTGAGGATGGAAGTAGGCACAGTATATGCTGGGAGCCTGACACACAGGCTGGCACTAGTGGCAGGCTGGCCTGGCAACTGCAATTAAATAACACTAGCAGACTGATTTAAAAGTTTTAATTTAAACTAATGTTACACCAGATAGGAGTGGTGGCACTAAGGATGGAAGTAGGCACAGTACATGCTGGGAGCCTGACAGACAGGCTGGCACTAGTGGCACGCTGGCCTGGCAACTAAAATTAAATAACAATAGCAGACTGATGTAAAAGTTTTTTTTTTTTAAATTTACACTAATGTTACACCAGATATAAGTGGTGGAAAACAGAGCAATTAGGCACAGTGTATGCTGTGGGCCTGACACACAGGCCTGATGGAAAATGAAATTAGATTACACTAGCAAAATTATGTAATTTTTTTTTTTTTTTAATGTTACACCAGATAGGAGTTGTGGCACTGAGGATGGAAGTAGGCACAGTATATGCTGGGAGCCTGACACACAGGCTGGCACTAGTGGCAGGCTGGCCTGGCAACTGCAATTAAATAACACTAGCAGACTGATGTAAAAGTATTTTTTTACAAAATTTAAACTAATGTTACACCAGATAGGAGTGGTGGCACTGAGGATGGAAGTAGGCACAGTATATGCTAGGAGCCTGACACATAGGCTGGCACTAGTGGCACACTGACCTGGTAACTAAAATTAAATAACAATAGCAGACTGATGAAAAAGTTTTTTTTTTTTTTAAATTTACACTAATGTTACACCAGATATAAGTGGTGGAAAACAGAGCAATTAGGCACAGTATATGCTGTGGGCCTGACACACAGGCCTGATGGAAAATGAAATTAGATTACACTAGCAAAATGATGTAAAAGTTTTTTTTTAAAATTTACACTGATGTTCCCTTAGGCCCTTACACAGGCTGGCACTAGTGGCACGCTGGACTGGCAACTAAGATTAAATAACAATAGCAGACTGATGTAAAAGGTTTTTTTTTAAATTTACACTAATGTTCCCTTAGGCCCTTACACAGGCTGGCACTAGTGGCACGCTGGCCTGGCAACTAAAATTATATAACAATAGCAGACTGATGTAAAAGTTTTTTTAAAAAATTTACACTAATGTTCCCTTAGGCCCTTACACAGGCTGGCACTAGTGGCACGCTGGCCTGGCAACTAAAATTAAATAACAATAGCAGACTGATGTAAAAGTTTTTTTTTTTTTTAAATTACACTAATGTTCCCTTAGGCCCTTACACAGGCTGGCACTAGTGGCACACTGGCCTGGCAACTAAAATTAAATAACAATTGCAGACTGATGTAAAAGTTTTTTTTTTTTTAAATTTACACTAATGTTCCCTTAGGCCCTTACACAGGCTGGCACTAGTGCCACGCTGGCCTGGCAACTAAAATTAAATAACAATAGCAGACTGATGTAAAAGTTTTTTTTTTAAATTTACACTAATGTTCCCTTAGGCCCTTACACAGGCTGGCACTAGTGGCACGCTGGCCTGGCAACTAAAATTAAATAACAATAGCAGACTGATGTAAAAGGTTTTTTTTTTTTTTAATTTACACTAATGTTCCCTTAGGCCCTTACACAGGCTGGCACTAGTGGCATGCTGGCCTGGCAACTAAAATTAAATACAAAAAAGGGGGGGTGTGGAGTGATGTGTAGATCAGACTCAACTTGCTTCCCCAAGTCTGATATGCTCCCAATATCAGATTGTGTGATAGTGTGCAAGGTGGGGGTGGGGAGCGCTCGAAAAGAGCTGTGAGTTGGACTGTGATTCTATTATCTATTCTATAGATTTTTTAAAAAATATTTTCACACAAATCATGTGTTTATTATATAAATTTATTCCTACTGAAAAGTTTGTGTTTACAGCGCTAGTGATAAAGGTGTGTTGGTGATTAATCTTCTAATAGGCAACTTTATAATTGCCTGATGCAACAATTGTATCGTTTCGAATAAAGTGTTAGGAAAAAAGTGTGCGTTTATAATTGATCGATCTGTATCAGATGTTGCTTAAATACTCCTGTTCCTTAGGTTCTGACTTTTGTGTGTAAATAGCTAACTTGCAATACTCTTCTGTTTCTTTAAACTTAGAAGTTGTATCTATGATACCTATGCAATGTTACAAATGTTACAAATGTGATTTTTACTATACTTTATAAGTAAATAAATAAATAAAATCGAACTGTTTGTATATAATAAGTTGTTTACTTAGAACTTGGTTAAAAAACAGATTCTACTAGCATAGACAATTCATACTATATCAGCATATATATTAGAGCATGTTTGAGCATATCCTATAAAAAATATAATAAAAACTGGATATTTATGCAGTGAGTTCAGATGTTGTAATCCTTTAGGCTGATCCTAAGTTGTGGCCACAACTTGTCCTGAGACTGTTAAAATCCAAATGTGGTATTTGAGGTTAAAAGTTACAGCTATACTCCCCCTAACCGGACCTCCGATACTCCTTACCTCCGTGTTTTTGGACTTCTTTGTGAGCAGCAATGCACTACTGGGAGCTATTGCAAAATAATCCCACTGACTTCAGCTCAGCATTTAAGCTGCCATCCTCAGAGCTCTGTGAGTCCAACTGACTACTGCCCGTGCTGCAAACACACTGCTGTCCCACTCACTGGCTACACTTGCAGTCACGAGCCAATTAAGGAGACTACAAGTGCAGTAAGGAGCCAATGTGCCGCCAAATCCGCCAATGGTAATAGTTTCAGTTCCCACTGAGCTGTGCCAATTGGTTAAGATGATCTGTGACCCACTAGGTATCAATCACGTGTCAACCATGTGATATGCGTAGCAGGCAAAAAAATAATTTAAATTTAAAAAAATTTGTGCTGAAGCAGGGAAACACCTACACACTGCTGCCGACACACTAGTGTGTCCCGACACACAGTTTGGAAAGCACTGCCTTAGGCCCTTACACAGGCTGACACTAGTGGCACGCTGGCCTGGCAACTAAAATTAAATAACAATAGCAGACTGATGTAAAAGGTTTTTTTTTTTTTTAATTTACATTAATGTACCCTTAGACCCTTACACAGGCTGGCACTAGTGGCACGCTGGCCTGGCAACTAAAATTAAATAACAATAGCAGACTGATGTAAAAGGTTTTTTTTTTTAAATTTACATTAATGTACCCTTAGGCCCTTACACAGGCTGGCACTAGTGGCACGCTGGCCTGGCAACTAAAATTAAATAACAATAGCAGACTGATGCAAAAGTTTTTTTTAAAAAATTTACACTAATGTTCCCTTAGGCCCTTACACAGGCTGGCACTAGTGGCACGCTGGCCTGGCAACTAAAATTAAATAACAATAGCAGACTGATGTAAAAGTTTTTTTTTTTTTTATTTACACTAATTTTACACCAGATATAAGTGGTGGAAATCAGAGCTATTAATCACAGTATATGATGTGGGCCTAACACACAGGCCTGATGGAAAATTAAATTAGATTACACTAGCAAAATGATGTAAAAGTTTTTTTTTTTTAAAATTTACACTAATGTTAACAAGATATCAGTGGTGGCACAGAGCAATTAATCACAGTATATGCTGTGAGCCTCACACACAGGACTGTGGTGGACACTGAATACACTAGCCTAGCTATCTATTTCCCTATAAAATCACCAGCACCAGCACCTCCTCTCACTAAGAATGCAGGATCGTAATTAATCTAAAATGGCTGCTGCCCAGGAGCTGGGAGGGTCTGGGAGGGAGGGAGTGTCTGCTGCTGATTGGCTCAAATGTGTCTGAAGGCTGTGAGATACAGCGTCAAAGTTTCCTCAATGATGACAAATAGGGGGCGGATCGAACATCGCATATGTTTGCCCGCTGCGGCGAACAGTTTGCGGCATCACTAGTTATGTATAGGTGTAATAAGCCAAGGCCGGCTCATGTAACCCGAATCACCTATAAATAATGAACATGACAAAATGTCAATATTACAAATATCTTACAAATTATGATATGAAATTACATTTAAATAAAATGATACATGAATTTGTGTATATGAAAATCTCCTAAACTAGACATTTGCGGATATTGTAAAAAAAATTGTTAAAGTGCATCCTATATCTGCCCATTTAAGCTATGAACTGCTACATATCTGGTTTTCGCTAAAACTAGACATTTGCTGAAAGAGAAATAAATGGTTAAAGCACATACTATATCTGCCCATTTAAGCTATGACCTGCTACATATCTGTTTTTCGCTAAAACTAGACATTTGCTGAAAGAGAAATAAATGGATACCCTTGCACTTCTTTTGGCTGATTTGCATGTTCAAATTCAAATCAGTCAATAGAATGAAAGCTATTTATATTGGCTGAATTGTATTTGAACATGCAAATTAGCCAATAGAAAGTCAAGTGTATCCCTATATAAAAGGGGTACCATGCATTCAAAATTCAGTGTGCAGCTAGTGACCGCATAAAGAGAACCTCCGTGTTCAAGATCTGAAGATGGATGAAGACTACTGATGTCAGGATGAAGATAAGAAGATGGACTGCCACCAGGATGAGGAAGGACCACCGCCGGGATGAAGATAGAGCATTGCCGCCATTATCTTTAATGAGTACCATCTTGGGGTTTAGAATTAAGTTTGGTTTTTTTGGGTGGTTTTTTTTTAAGATTATTTTTTTTTAATTTTAATCTGGGCAGCAAAACAGCTAAATGCTCAGAATCATTAGGTATTAATAAATAAATTATTATTTATTTATTTATATATATATATATATATATATATATATATATTAAATTCAGCACAGATTAAGACCCTTTCAATTCCACAACAAAGGTAGTGTCTTAATTTTTTGTGATTCTGGACCCTACTATTTGCAGGTAATTCTCCTTAACTTGTATGCTAATAAATATCAAGTGAAGAAATCCAGATAAAACCAAATCAAAACAGAACGAATTAAGTATAACAACTATTGTATTAGAAAGTTTCCTCACATTAAAGGCCTAATAATTATTTCATTTAGAAAACCAAAAATTTCTGTTAATCATTTGAGGTGAAATTTATGTAATTATAATTTAATTATATAGTAAATACCCAATTGTCCACTTTGATTTACAAAATTCAACCTATAAATATTAGTGTGTGAGATATAGCAGGTGTAATACATTCAATATGCATTAAGACCACAGCAGTTAGATAATTATATAATGATAATATATTAAGAGAAAGACAACCAGACTAAGGTCAACCGGTAAATATTAGGCAGTAGAATAATGTGATTGCTACAATTTCAAAGCAAAGTAAAACCACAACAATTTGGTAACTAATGGTGCCATTTCCAGTTTAGCGAATATGGGTCCTACTATTTACAGGCAGCTCTCCTTAATTATCGTCAGATATAAAAAGGGAACAGTTTCAAGTTCTCCTTAGACTGAACAAGTTATCCGATTATACAAAACAGGTGTTATTTCTGCATGGAAGGCAGGCAAATTCCTTATATTTAGACAAATCCCATTTTCTTCCTGTTAACCTTTTCATTTTTGATTTTCTTTTAAACACACCCTCTTTCCATTTCTTTTCTTTCCTGTATACAAAAGTTCAGTAAGCATATATTATTAAGAAGTCATTTTATTATTCTGTTTAATCAACTATTTTATCCGTAGCTGGAACCAGGAGTCCCCCAAAAAACAGAATGGTAGACAGATAGACTTTGCATTCAATTTATATTATCTTTCCTTCTTTAATGCAGTAAAATGTAACAATTTTTTTTTAACCGAAATTAGAGCTTGGCATTTGTAAGTAAACCCTGGGTCCTACCATTGCAGGAGAAACTTCTTAACATCCAATATAAGAGGTCAAAGAAGAAAAAAACCCAGAATATAAAGATGTAGAATAATGACATTTGTTTAAAAAGAAGCAACTTTCTATTACAGTCCCAGTTACTTACCGGTAGCTTACCACAGTTGGTTTTAATGAAACCCTGAGCCCTACAAATTGCAGGTCAATCTCCTTAGTTTTTTTAGAAGAAATAATGGAAGAAACATACGGCTAGATTTAGAGTTTTGTCGGTAATGACCCGCGTAGCTAACGCTGGCTTTTTTCTGGCCGCACCTTTAAAATAACTCTGGTATTGAGAGTCCACAGAATGGCTGCGTTAGGCTCCAAAAAAGGAGCGTAGAGCATATTTAACGCAACTTCAACTCTCGATACCAGAGTTGCTTACGGAAGCGGACAGCCTCAAAAACGTGCTCGTGCACGATTCCCCCATAGAAAACAATGGGGCTGTTGCAAAAAAGCCGCGTTCAGCTCCTAACGCAGCCCCATTGTTGTCTATGGGGAAACACTTCCTACGTCTGCACCTAACACCCTAACATGTACCACGAGTCTAAACACCCCTAACCTTACACTTATTAACCCCTATTCTGCCGCCCCCGCTATCGCTGACCCCTGCATTTTATTTTTAACCCCTAATCTGCCGCTCCGTAAACCGCCGCTACTTACATTATCCCTATGTACCCCTAATCTGCTGCCCCTAACACCGCCAACCCCTATATTATATTTATTAACCCCTAATCTGCCCCCCACAACGTCGCCTCCACCTGCCTACACTTATTAACCCCTAATCTGCCGACCAGACAGCACCGCTATTCTAATAAATGTATTAACCCCTAAAGCTAAGTCTAACCCTAACACTAACACCCCCCTAAGTTAAATATAATTTAAATCCAACGAAATTAATTAACTCTTATTAAATAAATTATTCCTATTTAAAGCTAAATACTTACCTGTAAAATAAATCCTAATATAGCTACAATATAAATTATAATTATATTATAGCTATTTTAGGATTTATATTTATTTTACAGGTAACTTTGTATTTATTTTAACCAGGTACAATAGCTATTAAATAGTTAAGAACTATTTAATAGCTAAAATAGTTAAAATAATTACAAAATTACCTTTAAAATAAATCCTAACCTAAGTTACAATTAAACCTAACACTACACTATCAATAAATTAATAAAATAAAATACTGTACCTACAATTACCTACAATTAAACCTAACACTACACTATCAATAAATTAATTAAATACAATATCTACAAATAAATACAATGAAATAAACTAACTAAAGTACAAAAAATAAAAAAGAACTAAGTTACAAAAAATAAAAAAATATTTACAAACATCAGAAAAATATTACAACAATTTTAAACTAATTACACCTACTCAAAGACCCCCAAAATGCCCTACCCTATTCTAAATTACTAAAGTTCAAAGCTCTTTTACCTTACCAGCCCTGAACAGGGCCCTTTGCGGGGCATGCCCCAAAGAATTCAGCTCTGTTGCCTGTAAAAAAAACACATACAATACCCCCCCCCAACATTACAACCCACCACCCACATACCCCTAATCTAACCCAAACCCCCCTTAAATAAACCTAACACTAAGCCCCTGAAGATCTTCCTACCTTATCTTCACCATACCAGGTTCACCGATCCGTCCTCGGAAGTCTTGATCCAAGCCTCGGAAGTGTTGATCCAAGCCCAAGCGGGGGGGCTGAAGAGCGACGTCCATCCTCGGGCTGAAGTCTGGATCCAAGCGGCGACTGAAGAAATCCATCCTCGGGCTGAAGTCGGAAGTCCATCATCTGGATGAAGTCTTCTATCAAGCCGCATCTTCAATCTTCTTTCTTCTGGAGCGGACCGGAACCATCTTCTTCCAAGCCGACGCGGAACATCCTCTTCAACCGACGACTAGACGATGAATGACGGTTCCTTTAAATGACGTCATCCAAGATGGCGTCCCTCGAATTCCGATTGGCTGAGAGGATTCTATCAGCCAATCGGAATTAAGGTAGGAATATTCTGATTGGCTGATGGAATCAGCCAATCAGAATCAAGTTCAATCCGATTGGCTGATCCAATCAGCCAATCAGATTGTGTCCCAAGAAGGAGTGTACCAGTCCATCCTTAAGGTTTGGCTACAGTGTGGTTATTGAAATCTCCTACTCGGCTTGGAGCTTACATGATGCACCCACATCACAGGACCACCCACCACACCCTTAGTCACCATCATCTTAATGTTTTTAAAACAAATTAAAATCTTTTTTACAGCAATTAGTCTTCAATAGCCAAATTCCACCCACCTTTTGCCTTATTTAGAAAAGCTCATCTGGGCTATAGTCCACAGACAACAAGTCGAGTCACTGCCATAAAATTTGTACAAAGTGAATTAATGTGTAACACACCAAAGTGTTAATAGAGGCACTCACCACAAACTAGTATGTAACTAGTATAAGAACAAAGTATAAATAGAGATTACACACTTTATGAGTGATAAATATAAATAAGTACAAAAAAGTCTAATATTCTTGTAACATAATCAATCAGGCAGCAGTGTAAGGCCATCTACTTCAGAGTAATCCTATAGAAAAGTAGAGAAGGTGCCACATAGCATAATACTGTGAGGATATACGTGATGATGTGCAAGGACGAAAACACTCACATGCAGTTGAGCACTCAAACAAAGTGCAAATAGTGCAGGCCGGATCCTCTGAGTTGCCCGGCTAACTCATCTCCCATCACAGTACAGGGGACCTCATCTGTCCGCTCATCCACAGCCGCTAATAAGTCAGCATACAAATAGAATACAAATAGACAGAGTGATGGTATGGTACAGCAAACTGCTCAAAAAAGCTTCACAAACGATGTGCAGGTAGCATTTAAAAACAAGTGTTTATTTAAAAGACAAGTATCTAGCAACGCGTTTCTCAGTAACAAGTGCATCAGCCAGATACTGTCTATACAAACCTGCAACCTTTTATGCCCGCTTACAACCTATCAAAAATCAATACAAATCCCCCTCCCACTTTCTTAAAAACACATAATCAACATAATACAACATAATACAGCAATCTGTGTTAAAATTCTGATTCACTATATGAGCCAACATAATCATAATTTATATATACCGAACATGCTTTAAACATATAAATATTGGTACCATCATTACACCTAAATAGCTTTGATCTGAAAGAGATTAATAAAATGAAATAAATAAATGCGATAGTGACTGCTGGGTCACGTGGGAGATGTTTAACCAATCAACTACAAGCTGATGTAGCACTGGCAGCTATGGATCTACCAATCGCATGGGACATCTGCAACGTGAGACCACAAATAACAACAGGACAGTGCCCACCAATCGCAACCGCCGCTACTCCTGTCATAAAAGAACACATGTAAAAGATTGTTCGATACATTAGTATCGGCTGTTGACATTGCTAAAAATATTTCCATTGACAAGTGAGAATCGTGAATGTGATGTGACAACATTATGATACCAAGCTCAATTTATGGAGATTTGAATGATCCTCCTAAGTAAATAAACAATTTTGTGTATATGACATGTAATGTAAAATAAAGTGATCGATAGTGTCTAATTCTAATAATTGATAGTGATGTGAGATAATGTCTATACTTGGAGATATGTGTTAAATTGTGATAATTTAGTAAACGATAATCAGTGGTGAAAAGAGTTGAAATCATCTTGCTTTCCAAACTACTAAGTTATAGATCCTGTCTCTGCTATTTTTGTGTGCACTAGTTCAAACGTCTGCCTACCGTTCTCACCCTGTGAACCAATCTACCATGCTACCAATCTTTCTAGGTCAGTTTTGTAGAGCGATAACAGTTATGTGCAAGCGAAAATGGGTTTATCATGGGTTTGTGCACATCAGGTTTTTTCGCTCGTATTATAAGTTGAAAGTAAACGTAATCGCTTGAGCACAATTGAAGTTAATGCACATCGGGTCAGGACAACTTCAGAGCTCTAGATAAAAAGTGTCACAAATCACATCAATAACATTACAAAGTACAGTTGCACTCATAATAACACCATCTAATAAAAAATATTTAAAAAAAAATTGCACAAAAAAGTTTTTGGGGTTAAATGTATGAGATCTAAAGTGTTTGAAAAAAAAGACAGGCAAAGGACTTTAACATAGAGATACATATATATATACATGTCTAAATATGTAGATGTACAGTATATATATATATATATATATATATATATATATATATATATATATATATATATATATATATATATATATATATATATATATAGTTGTGCTCATAAGTTTACATACTGTCAGTATATGGCCGGGTTATAATACAATATATTTAATAATTATTCTTTAAAATAAACCCCCAATAAAAATGCATATACCAAGACTATAAAATTAATGTAAATTCCTAAATTCTTTATATTAGTTAAAATTTATAGACACATTGAAATATATTTGTAGAAAACCAGATATGAATCAATACTATACATGTTTAAACTATTATAATATGCTATGCAAAGATCATAAAAGTTGTCTTATTCACAATAGTCTCTCAAATCAGAGTTACATTTAAAATACCACAATGAGATATCAGAATCTGAGCCACTAACATTCAGACTGGTACAATTAAGTTATTTAACCCATAAATTATTCTAATACAATTCTAATTAGGACACCAGAAGTATATATATATATATATATATATATATATATATATATATATATATATATATATATATATATATATATATATATATATTCTTAATGTAAATAGTCAGTTTAAATGCCAATTTATCTAAGCTGAAATAAATCCTTAATTACTTACAATTAAGACCAATTCTAAAATATATATATATTTGCAAAAATAAATTACTTAGCACTAAGGATTAGTTTTAAAATACACAGGCTATGAAATACAAGGTTAAAATACAATTTATTCCTTTAAGTCTGCTAACTACAGCAACAATGGATGTTTGTTTTAAATATTACCTATATTTAGCAAACTCTTATACCTTACCAGATGATAACCAATGAATATTCCAATTTCCAGAATTTTCACTGCATGTCCAATTCCCCTCAGAATACAAAAGGAGTATTTTGCATGTGGAAAGAAAGGGTAGCTATTTTGCTTATAATAACTGCGTCCCCACGCAGCAGTCCAGGGTTTCAGCAAAAAGTTCACCCAGCCTCTCTCCATGCTTGGGGTTAAATCATGTTATATAACCCCATCACTTTTTCTCTGTACCATCATTGGTGAATTGAAAAGGCCCTTAATGGAGTTGAACATCTCATTGGTTCCCTGGAAATGCATGGTTGCTAAGGAAACGCATCTTTGTTAAAAGTCAAATCTTTTGGTTGTAATTCTCACATCACAACACTGGGGACAGGAGACAGAAACAAACAGTTTCATTCAATTATTTCTATACAGTAAAAATTACAGATTATTGTATATTTTTAATATGTACACTATCATTTGATATTAATAAACTATGTGTTTAATATTCATAGGATCATATAGTGCTATTTTCTCTGATCACTTCAATACCAGACATAAGCATATTTTTAATAATCATATTAATAAGCAATTTATACTGCTAATTGTTATCTTAAAATCCATTTAAAAATAGCCTTTGGTTATTTCCTTTTATTCATATAAAACCACAGTATGTTTCATATTTCTAATGAATTTTGAATGCATGGCAATACCAGATGCAGATCAGAAATGAAAATAATAGTGTTATAAATTTTGAGACATTTTTAATCCTTAAGATATTTTATGTTTAAAAAGAAAATACATAGGTTAAGACATGTTCATATTTAAGATGTTGTCTGAATATATATATATATTCATTTGAGTTCTTAACTACATGAAGATATGTCTGTAGGTAACTTGAGTCCAGATGCTTAATGTGTATTTAGTCTTAGCAGGGGCAATTTAATGCATAGGCGACAATTAGTCATTTCTTCAGCTATTGAATTTCTTTACGAATTTTATTAGGCTTCAAATGAAAATCTTAGACATTACGTCTCTGTCACTCCAGGGATTCCTGTTAGTTAATTTTTTATCTTGGGCAAGAAACTCCATATATGAGCATACACTTCTAAGGCTCCATCATATTAATATTACTTTGAAATGGTTCATTGGTCTTATCTATACAGCAGTCTAAGTCTTTGTTCTTTCTTTGAAATGACTGCCTGAGCTGATTAGGCCACATGTCTTCCCTTTGTCCTCACCTGGATGCATTGTAATTTTGCATATTGATTGGAGGAGGATTGAACTGTGGTTCGCCAAAGTGGTTAATGTCTTACACAGATACCTTGACAATACCCTGGCAGAATTTATGATTTCTTGGCCATTTTTCAGAGTATACGTTTCTTTCACTCATTGTTAGTGTTTGGCTGAAGCCATTTATTATCAATCAACTGTGAAAAGGGAATGTAGAGGTAGAAGAGAAGGGAAGAGAGACCTCTATGTTGCATTTGAGGGTGGAGAAGTTTGTCGTGTGATCAGGTCTTCCCATAAATATTTAATATCTGCAAATAGGTTTATTTTTTTCCTCTTAAAGTACCCGTATTCTTCAAGAACCAATATATCTGAAACCTTGTTAACCCAATCTTTCAGCGTTGGTGCATATTGTGTTTTCCAATGCCGTGCTATAAGTAATTTGGCACCTATAATTCCTATCTGTAACAGTTTAAGTCTCAATTGGCAAGGGAATGATGGGAGGTCGTTAAGCAATGCCATTCTAGGTGTCAGGGTAAATTCATCTGTCAGTGACTGCCGCTAGAAGGTTTCTATCTTGTGCCAAAGAGGTCTAAATTACCCACAATCCCACCACATGTGCAGATAGTGCCCTTTGGCAGAACAACCCCTCCAGCAGTTGTTACCTGCCTCAGGGTAAATTGGATACGGGAGGGAGTCAAATACCACTGCATCAAAACTTTAAAATTAAGCTCCAGAAGCTGGGGAGATCCTTAGCCAGTCTTCCCTACTCAGAGTAGATCCCAACTCCTCATGCCATCTTGCAGTATATGAAGGGAGTGTTTGTGCATGTTCTGATTGGAGAAGTTGTCGTGCCAAAGACAGAGCGTGTCATTAGGTATTTTTACTTGTGCATAGATTCTCAAAGGGAGTCAACCCTCTAAGATAATCTTTCTGATGTGGAGAGGTGTGTATGAAGTGTGTTAACTGGGAATATTTCAGCCAATTGGAGTACTGTCCACCTGCCACTGATGTCAGGCTCTCTCTTTCTGTTAATTTCCCATTTTGTGTAAATTCTTTTAGTGGTATAGTGTAACCCCACTCTGCTAGCCTCTGTTGTCCATTATCTAGTCCCCCTTTCATCTCAGCATTCATGAGATGGGGAAAAGGGGTGAGTGAGTTCCAGTAATGTGGGTTTGTTGGAGTTTGATAGTATCCCATGTGTCAAAGACATGTTTGTGTATCACTAAATCACTGCACTGAGGTGGTCGGAGAGATCTCGGCATCCAACACAATGCTCCCACTGACGGGACTTTGAGGATATGTGAATCTAGGGACACCCACGCCTTTGTGTCTACCGCCCTATGCCAGTCTAAAAGTCTCTGTAGGGTCACTGCATTATAATATGTTGCTAGGTCTGGTAAACCCAGACCCCCATGCATTGTTGCTCTGTACATGTTGGCTCTGTTAATCCTAGGTTTGCTCTTTCCCCATATGAAGGAATTGATATGTCTTTGGAGTTGTTCTAAATACCATTTGGGGAGAGGTAAAGGAATGGTCTGGAACAAATACAGTATCCTGGGTAATGTGGTCATTTTGATGCATTGTGTGCGCCCCCACCAGGATATTAGCTTTAGAGCCCAGGTACGGAGGTCCTGTTGTGTCTTTGTTAGGAGTTGATGTAATTCACATTAAATAGTTGCGAGTGGGGGGCGGAGCTAGCCATAGCACTGAGTGGACATGCAGACCTTGAGCTCCTGAGCTTAAAAGTTATAAGAAGGTTATAAATTGAATTTGGCTATACCTAAACTAGCTAACTCACTGAAGTTCTGCATTTTAGGTCCTAATTCTGCTCCTAAACCGTTAAATTAAAGTTCTACACTAGACTGTATGAAGCATTGAGGGCAAACTCGCTACTTATTCGACCGGATTGTTGCCTGCTGTGATCTGGAGGGCTGGGGATCCTCTCCGGATCTATTGGACCTTGCTTTACCAGCGAAGAAGGGTAATTGATTAGCCCTAGTGAAGCAGACAAAGGACCTGGACGGTTGCTAAAGTGATATCCTTACCTGGGTGCAGCTGTAAAGACCTTTTTTCTCCAGAGGGTCGGGGCTCCACTCCGGAGAACCAGCTGCTGTCTTTGGCTGTCCTTGCCGGTTTCCACCCTTCCCCTGTTTACACTGCTCCGGAGGGCCAGGGATCCGCTCTGGAGCATACACCCAGCCACTCACCTGCCTACCGGGCCCTAACAAGGGCTCTAAATAACTTCACCGGGCATACCCAAATAGGCCCGCCTGTTGGTGCTTCCCTGGGATGGAGGCTTTAAGATGGCAGTGGACACCGCATACACAGCTTATCGGGGAGAAGAGATAGTTCCGGCCTGCAGTGACGGACCTTTGGCTTGGACACAAAGAGACCCTGGGCCTCCTCACCACGTAGTTTCCTGACAAAGGCGTGAACAGCTGCAATCTTGGGCCTACGCGTTCTCCCATAGGCAGCCTCACCGCAGACGGAGTGTACAGCTGACAGGCCACTTTTCTCGCTATTGTGGCCACACGGCTTGTGTCTTCTTGGCCTACAACTTCAGCCCTGCACAGCGCAGCAGACATCCGGGGGCTATTTAATGATATCAGCAGCTCTCCCACGCTACAGGGACTGGCAGATTAGGCCTCACCCACGTGGATTTCTCAGGTAAAAGTCTCTTGCTCTATTGCACCCTTAAACTGACTTTCTCTTTCTCATCCATATCTCTAAGCCCCTGCATAATTTCCCTGAGGTGCTCTCTCCACATTTTTGGACATACCAGACCCCCACCGGGACATACTCTTGACTTGCCATTTTGCATCTTAGGGGCTTTTTATTGATTCCTGGGGGGCCCCGGTTGGAGCTTTGTGGATCGCATATAAACATTCTGCAAGGAGAGACAACACTGCAAAGAAATGTTAACTGACTCTCACATGTTTAGGCTAACAGTTTAAGTGTAATCCCCCCCAGGGATAAATTCCTTACTTAGTTTGTTTGGGAATAAACCATTTTGTTTACAGGGTAGCTCTACTGAAGGTACAGGCTGCTGTGTCAGCTTATATGTCTCTGCTGTCCAATCACAGAGTGGAGTGTATTTATTTTAGCATATGTTTGCACACTTATCTCTAACACTCTCTCTGCATGTTCTATAGTACAGGCTGTTCTTTAAACCTCTGAGTTTTAATTATTGAGGCCTACTTTATATCTATTACCACCTCCCCCTTCTTACACAAACTCTTCTCTTTCTGTCTAACAGCACTGCACAAGCAACTTACTGTATCCAAAGTTCCTCTCAGACTTTGCTTAATAATGTCCTCTTCAATGCACTCACAGTAATTATTGATGTGACATACTCTCTGCATAGTTTAAAGAGCAAACTGCTTTTTCATACTAAATATTGCTGTGATAACTGAGGGGTATTTGAAATTGCAAAATGTAGTATTATTTATGTTATTTTGCATGACAATGTAATTGTGCCTGCTCTCTTTTTGAATATCGTTTATTGCACTTATAACTGAGGGGCGCTTCCCCCTACCATTTTGTATTTAACCTTTCCTCAGGTATAGGTGTGTGCCCTCTCCTCCCTTTCTCGCCAGGCTAGTGTTGGCGGGTCATATCCTCATTCCTTTTTCCTACATCGTCCTATGGTGACAACTTCCCTAGGAGAGGGCCTTATAGCGGAGTGGGGCTGCTTTCACGCAAGGCCATACGCAGTCCTGTCCTTACTATAATAAGGCTGGTTCCCATTGAGCTCAAGGTGATGGTCTAAATGGGGTGCTCTAATTGATAGCAACTTGTCAGCAGCTTTATTTACCCTAGGCTCGTCCACTAATGTAATGTTGGTCTAAAGGGCCCTAGATGCCCCCTCCCTTTCTATTTTAGGAAGATAACATCTAAATATTGAGCAACACAGTGGACATACTAGTAGTGATAAGCTACTCAATATGTCGCAACAGGCAAAGAAAAAACAGAAGGGCAACTTTGGACCTAAAGAAACAATGATGGATCATTTCCATCCACGGGGACAGCGGGATAGCATCAGATCTGAAGATGAACAATCTTTTACCTCAGATTTACCTGAAGACCACATGGAAAGTAGGCCTTCTGGCTTGAGTACCCCTGGCAGGAGTAGGGGGGACACCCAGGCATTGCCGCTTGAGTCCATCCAACGTATGCTTGAAAACCAAAACCAAACCCTCACTAAGAGATTTGACAAGTTGGAAAGGTCCTTTGAAGATTTGAGACGTGATATTTCCTCAATCAGTGAAAGAACTGATATCATAGAAAGGAAACAAGAAGATCTTATGGTGGATCACGCTAATTGGGTGGGACAGACGCAAAGCTTGACGGACCAAGTAGCTTTGCTAGAGGCTAAAATAGCAGATCTGGAAGACAGATCCAGGCGAAATAATGTGAGGCTGAGAGGAATTCCTGAGTCGGTCCTCCCACAAGATCTTGAAGAATATGCACACCGCCTCTTTGAGGTTATCCTTGGCCTAGCAGTGGGGGATACAGGGAGAATAGATCGGATTCACAGAACAGCAAGACCTAGAAACCTCCCTCCTGGTAAGCCCAGGGACACTATAGCTCGTCTGCACTATTATTCGTATAAAGACAAGCTGATGAGAGCAATACTGAGAACACCGCAACTGAATGGACAATTTAGGGAGGTCTCACTGTTCCCGGATCTGTCTTCTTATACCTTGGCCCAGAGGAGAAGTTTCTCAGAAGTCACCAGAGTCTTGCGAAACAATCAAGTCAGATATAGATGGGGATTCCCGACTAAGTTGATAGTCACGAAAGATGGAGCTCCACATACTATTTTGACACCACAACAAGGACAAGAACTCCTAAGGTCTTGGCAACTTACCCCCCCCAGCCTCTCCGAGGAGGCACCCTAATGAACCCAATGTACCTTCTCGACCACGCAGATGGAGCCCGGATTTGAGGGTGAACGCTCCAGAATGGAATCCAGGAAGTCCATAAATTTCTATCAAATCCACTGTTCTTACAAGCTCAATTGGTACTAGGCCTATTATACCAGATGTGTCTTATTATGTGCCTTCCTTAAGGGGGGATTAGTTGATAAGCGTAGCATAAGGTTTGCTGGAGTCATATTGTTTGTATTTAAAGTTTAATTTATTAGTCTTGCAAGCTGTTTTGCACGGGGTCACTTATGAAATGTAATTCCACTTTGTTCCATACCTAATGCCAGATGTATTGTTCTCATGAGCTCGACCTACAATAAGTCCAGCATAAGTAATATATTGGGCTCCAACAATTGGTTACCCTAGTGGGGGAATGGAGGTTCAATGTAGGCGCTAGTTTCTCTTTAATGTTTAAAATCCTAATGCTGCTGTTTCATCCTTTATATTTAATGCATACACTACTGAGTTTATGAGCTATCTTATTTAAGAACTAATGTGCAAAGTATATTTAGGTTCTAACAGTTAAATAGCTAAAAATTGTGATGGATGCACAGTTTATTGTGGCCGCCGGCCCTATTCAAATGTTTCTGTTTTTTTATTGATGTTATCTCAATATGTATGCTATATCATGTTATAAATTTAGGGGGGTATGGGTCTAACGCTGGCTCTGCTCCCCCATCTCATCTCATCTCATTTCATTTCATCTCATCCCATCTCTTCTCATTCCACCTCATCCCATCTCACCTCACCTCAATTCACCTCATTCCAGATCACTCCATACCATCCTATCTCATTCTATGTTATCTTATTCGATTGCATCTCATTACATCTAATTTTTCCCATCTTAGTCCATTGCATTTTGTTTTATTTTTCACATGTTTCACCTGGTCTCACTGTACTATATAGGTGTGGTTAGGGGACTGTAACACCCTCCACACACTCCTGACAGAGTAGTCTCTGCCATTCCGGGGCGACAGGGCTTATGGCTTGCTAAAAACTGAGCCCTAACTGTCCTTTTCCCTCAGGTACTTCCTACTTTATTTGCCCTCAACTGGTGTTTCCCTTTTATTTTTCCCCTCACCCCCCCTCCTCATTACTAAACCTCAAACATGAAAATGTGTACGCTAAACACTAAAGGCCTCAATTCCCCAACTAAAAGGAGTTTGTTACTCAGATTCCTTCAAACTCATCGTGTTGATTTAGCTTTCCTCCAGGAGACACACTGGACAAAAGATGCAGCGGATAGACTTAAAACTCTGAGATACCCAGTTAATATCTCTTCCACTTTCCATAAAAAGGTGAGGGGCGTGACGATACTGATAGGGGACCAGATAGCCTATGAACCTATATATATAGATTGCGACGTGGCAGGTCGTTATGTGATTTGTGTGTGTCGCTTAAACTGTGTCCTCTATACACTGGTTGCCACATACCTACCTAACACTAACCAAGCTAGTTTCCTTCGGAAGCTGCTCTTACAGGTTGATAAAGATAAACAAGGCCACACCCTCCTAGCAGGTGATTTCAATATGATCCGGGATCCTAAGAGAGATGGGAGGGTAAACCCAAAACTGATAGGAGATAGAAACAGGGATTTTGTTTCCCAACAATTTAGGGAACTGACAGCCCAATATGACTTGCATGATATTTGGAGGGCTTTGCACCCAGATGCATGTGATCATACTTTTTATTTAGCCCCGCACTCCTCCTTCTCCAGTGTAGATTATGTCTTCTGTGATCCCTGGGCGATGCAAAGAGTGCATGGCTCTACTACAATGCCTTTCAGGTGGTCCGATCATGATGCGGAGATGGTTGAATTGGGGGTAAGGGGTGCTCAAGAGGGACCCAGGAGATGGCTTATGCCCAATCATCTATTTCAAGATGTTTTCATGCCTGATTGGTCTAAAGAGATCCTTGAATTTCTAAGGAATAATGTTAATGGGGAAACTCCGATGTCCACGGTTTGGCTAGCCTTGAAAGCCTATATGAGGGGGATTCTTATAAAAAGGGAATTCCAAAGTAAAAGGAAAAAAAAAGAGACAATGGCTCAGTTGTATAGCAAGCTGACCTGGGTCAGGGGGAAGGCCGAGAGTAGTGCCTCCCCCTTGGATATCAAAGAGTGGCAATCTATAAGGGTCCAAATTGGTGACCTGGAAATGGAGCAAACCCAGAGACACCTTAAATACTTAAAAATTAGATTTTACCACAGTGGTAATAAGGCTGATCACCTTCTAGCAAATAGACTATGCCAGAAAACACTAATAAATAGAATACCCTTTGTTCAAAAGGGAGAGGGCAGATGCTACTCACCCAAAGACATAGGAGAAGCCTTTGTGGAGTACTACAGTAACCTTTATCAAATTTCTTTGTCAGAGAAAAGACAAAGTCTTCCCAGAGAAGATATAGTGAAGTTTCTACAAGACCTTAAATTACCCAAGGTCCTTGCAGAAAATGAAGAGCTATTATCAGCTCCAATTGCTCTTACGGAAGTAACTCAAGCGATTAAGGAGTTAAAATTGCATAAAGCCCCGGGACCAGATGGCTTTTCATCTATCTTCTATAAGAGATTATCTGCGGAAGTGGGTCCCATATTGGTTTCTGTTTTTAATTCGGCCTTTCAGACCAGATGTTTCCCCAAAGAATGCTTGGAGGCAGAGATAGTGACTATACCCAAACCGGGCAAAGATACGGGTCGATGTGAGAGCTATAGGCCTATATCCTTGATAAACGTAGACGTAAAAGTATATTCAAAAATTTTGGCCAATAGGCTGAGCAGGGTATTACCATCTTTGGTACACTTAGATCAGGTGGGCTTTGTAAAGGGCCAGCAGGGCTCAGATAATACACGCCGCCTGCTAGATATTCTCACCGAATCTAAATCTTTGGGGCTCCCACTAGTTGCCCTGTCCTTAGATGCAGAAAAAGCATTTGACAGGGTGCGGTGGGAGTATATGGAGGAATTGCTCCTAGCTTTTGAGTTCTCGGTACACATAATCAGAGCCATCATGGCACTATATTCCAATCCATCAGCTAGAATTAGAGGGAAGGGGTTTTGTTCTGAATCCTTTGACATCAAGAATGGGACCAGGCAGGGGTGCTCGCTATCCCCCTCCTCTTTGTGCTAACCATTGAGCCCCTGGCGGCCATGATTAGACAAAAAGAAGAAATACAGGGATTATTGATTCATGACACTTTGCAGAAGCTTGCGCTTTTCACAGATGATCTCACTCTGTTTGTTACAGAACCTGAGACCTCTATGCCGGTGGTATTCGAGAGCCTACAATGGTTTGGCACAATGTCTTATTATAAACTTAATTATATGAAGACGAAGCCTTTGGCCTTAAACCTCCCCTCGATGCAGTTATCCCAACTTAGAGGGACTTACCCTTTTAAGTGGTCTACCAGCCAACTGAAACATTTGGGGGTCACTCTATCACCTGATCCAAGGGTGGTTATCCATGCTAACTACGATCCACTCTTAAAAGAATTTGAAAGTCTCACCGCAAAGTGGGCTAGATATGAGATCTCATGGATGGGGAGAATTCAGTCGGTCAAAATGACACTATTACCAAAGGTCACGTAAATTTTTCGGTGTATCCCTCTAATACTCACATTATATATCTTAAATAGCTTTCAAGCAGTGATAAGTAGATTTATATGGCAGGGTAAGCCCCCAAGGGTTGCGATACAGCAATTGCAGAGGCCTATTCTGAGTGGGGGACTAGCAGCCCCCAACATATGTAAAAATTACAAAGCTGCTATGCTCTCCCATGTGACAGCATGGGGGGCTCCACTGGACGATACCAGATGGGGGCAAATTGAACAGGCAGTTCTCCCCTTGGGATTATCCCTTGGAGACCTTATATGGGTGCCTCAACAAACGGACGTGCTCGTGGGGGTTGATAACCCTATCATCCGAGCTTGCATTTGTAATGCAGTACAGCAACTCAAATTGGATTTATATATTAAATACTCTTGCTGAGATTATTTAGAATATAACTGAAGTATTCAGTAATATGTTTTGTTACACCCTTCCTTTGTTAAGACTATATGGAAGTAATAACCAAATGGAGAGGTGTTTTTATATATTGAAAATCCAACAAGCCAGATAAGGCAAATCTCTTATAGAGAGAAATATTGAAATAATTGAGCAACAGTACTTCCGGAGACTGGAAGGCAGAGGAAATTAACTTGAGCACATATATAGGAAAGGTTGTAAGAAGTTAACTCAAATTCAACATTAGCGTAATTCAACATGTGCAAGAATATTTGGATCAGGTATGGCATAAGATGAACAATTGAATAAGAGTTACCTAGTGTCCGGTAAGTAGAGAATCCTCCTCTGTGTATAGCGAGCTGCAAAGGCTGTTCCGTTGTAGTCAGACTTGCGCTATGCTTCAGTGGCATGTGATGTCAGACTAGGTGAGATGGCTGAATGCCGTGACGAATCCCAGCTATCCGGAGGAGAGATGGTGAGAGGTATTTACATGCGGAATTCACATAATAGTTCAGTACTCACAGAATTATGAGAGGGTTAGTCAGTAGAGGTTTTAGTAGTTCTGGTTGAAATTGCTGCAGAGGATCATGCAAACACACAGAGAGGTATATCAGCAGTGAACTTAAAAGGAAAGGTCAGGCAGGCTGCACAAAATTAAATCCAGAGGAGTGCACAAAGAAATCCACTATGGTAACTGGTAACAAGTTGAACTTGATCACAGAAGTAGAATAAACCCACAAAGTTTTAGGAGCTTAGATAGAAGTAACTACTATGGAGTCAAACAAAATACTAAGCACTGAATGAGAGGTGTGCAGGTGTTTTGTAAGGGGCGTATGCATTTGATTGGTACAAAATCCTTAAAGGAGTATGCTCCATTGCAATATCCTGACAGGACCCCCTCCTCAGGCAAGCTGTCCCACAGCTTGTGGACGCGGACGATCAGGAAATCTCAGATGAAACTGAGCCACCAAACAAGGAGCGTTAAGATTAAACGAAGGCTCCCAACTGTCCTCCTCTGCAGAACAGTTCTTGCAAGACACCCCTGCAGTATCTGGAATCCAAAAGAGTTTGAACCTCATAGACATCAGGATCTTGGGTGTCCAAAACAGGAGGTAGTACTGGTATAGTACTCCTAGTTTGAAGATAGGGTTTGATCAATGAAACATAGATCGTCGGGTGGATTTTTAAGTTAGGAGGTAATTGAAGGGTGACAGCGTTGTCATTGACAATTCTTTGAATCCGAAAAGGTCCGCAGAATTTCTGGGTTAACTTCCTAGACGGAACTTGTATCCTCAAATTCTTGGTTGACAACCATACCCTGTCTCCTACTTTGTAAGGTGGAGGATCCCTTCGACGTAGATCGTAGTAATATTTTTGTGATGTTTGTGCTTTTTCTATGTTTTCCTTAATGAATCTGAAATTATCCAAAATATTATTGCATAAGTCATCCACTATAGGGGAACTAGAGGCAGTGGAGGAAACAGAATCAAAACTGGGATGGAAACCATAGTTGGCATAAAACGGTGTGAGTTTAGTCGATGAATTAGTTAGATTATTATATGCAAATTCAGCTGTAGATAGGTAAGAAGACCAATTGTTTTGTTGATATGAACAGAAGCAACGAAGGTATTCATCCAACCATTGATTGAGCCTTTCAGCCTGTCCATTAGCTTGTGGGTGATATGAAGTTGTATAATGGTGGTCGATTTTTAAGTGAAGTACATAAACTTTTCCAGAAGTGTGAAGTAAATTGTGATCCTCTATCTGATATTATTATCTTGGGTACTCCATGGAGCTTGACGATATTATCCAGAATTAATGTGGCTGTCTCAGAAGAAGTGGGTAATTTATTAAATGGTAGGAAATGTGCCATTTTGGTAAATGTGTCGATAACAACTAATATAGTAGTGTAAGTCTTGGATGGTGGAAGTTCAACAATAAAATCCAAAGCAATTTGTTGCCAGGGTTTTGTAGAAATAGGTAAAGGCATAAGTAAGCCGTATGGGGATTTCCTTTCTGTTTTAGAAACTTGGCAAATAGCACAGGTTTTTATATATTCGTGAGTAGTTTGAAACATATTAGGCCACCAGTATTTCCTTGTGAGTAAGTCTACAGTACGTTTGACACCTGGATGACCAGCCATAGGTGAGTCATGATTTTGTTCTAGTAGTTGAATTCTAAGTTCTTCGGGAATGTAGATTTTATCCCTGTAGTAGTATAACCCATCTTTGCATATTAGGTCTTTATACAAGCTTGGGGGTAATAGGTCAGTATATTTTTGGACCTCCTTCAGAAACATGGATGTGAACCCTATGAAACATTCAGTAGGTATAATGCATACTGGTTTTTGAGTTTCACATTGAGTTGTGACTTGTCGTGAGAGGGCAGCTGCTTTTCCATTCTTGTACGCAGGTCTGTAGATTATTTGGAAATCAAACCTGGAGAAATATAAACTCCAACGTACCTGTCTGCTTGAAAGAGTTTTATTGTTTTGCAAATATTGCAAATTTTTATGATCTGTGAAGATTAGAATCAGATGTGATGCTCCCTCTAAGAGATGTCTCCAGAATTCAAGCGACTTGCGAATAGCAAGCAACTCCTTATCTCCGATAGCATAGTTTTTCTCAGCTGTAGACATTGTTTTAGAGAAGAATGATATTGGATGTAACGCATCTGTAGGTGAGTCCTGTTGTGAAAGAACTGCTCCTATCGAATGATCGGAAGAGTCAACCTCAAGGACGTATTGTAGGTTAACATTGGGAAACCTGAGAATTGGAGCAGTAGTGAATAATGTCTTTAATAAGTGAAAAACGCTGGTATGAGTTGAAGTCCATTTAAACGGAACTGTAGAACAAGTAAGCTGTGTGAGTGGTCGAACAACCTTAGAAAAATCCTTTATAAATTTTCGATAATAATTTCAAAATCCCAAGAATCTTTGTAATTCTTTTCTGGTTGTGGGAGTGGGCCAATCTTTTACTGCCTCTATTTTTTCAGTCTGCATTTGTATACCAGATGGGGAAATAGTATAACCCAGAAACGATATTGTAGTATTATTAAAGAGCATTTTTCCGGTTTGGCATACAATTTGTGAACTCTTAAACATGCTAAGACCCATCTGACATGTTTGATGTGCTCTTCCAAGTTGACTGAGTATATAAGTATATCATCAAGATAGACCACCATGCACACGTCCAGCAAATCTTGAAAGATGTCATTAATGAAATGCTGGAACGTGGCAGGGGCATTGCATAGGCCGAATGGCATCACTAGATATTCAAAAAGCCCGTATCGGGTCCTAAATGCAGTGAGCCATTCGTTGCCCTCACGTATCCGTATCAGATTGTATGCGCTGCGGAGGTCAAGTTTTGAAAAAATGGTAGCTTCAGTCAGTCTTTCTATCAACTCAGGTATGAGAGGTAGTGGATAGCGGTTTTTACTGTACATTTATTTAATTCTCTGTAGTCTATGATGGGTCTTAATGTCTTGTCTTTATTCGTAACGAAAAACATACCAGCGGCTGTTGGAGAAGTGGAGGGTCTTATAAAACCCTTACTTATGTTTTCTTGTAAATATTCTTTAAGATGTGTAAGTTCTGGTTGGTTCAAAGGATACAAGTGTCCAACTGGTAGAATTGATCCTG
Source organism: Bombina bombina (assembly GCF_027579735.1). NCBI lineage: Eukaryota > Metazoa > Chordata > Amphibia > Anura > Bombinatoridae > Bombina > Bombina bombina. Next base: position 586,833,113 of record NC_069504.1, read on the forward strand.
GTATTAATTCAATTGGACAGTCGTATACGCGGTGGGGTGGTAAGGTCTCAGCTTCAACCTTACTAAAGACATCTTCAAAATCATTGTAATAGGAAGGTAAATTCAGTGCATTGTTAGAAGTATATAATATCTCTTGGTGAGGAAAACATGTATTTTTACAATACGATGAAATAAATGAAGGTTCTAAAGTTTTCCAATTGATAGAAGGATTATGCAGCTGCAACGCTGGCAGAGGAAATTAACTTGAGCGTATATATAGGAAAGGTTGTAAGAAGTTAACTCAAATTCAACATTAGCGTAATTCAACATGTGCAAGAATACTTGGATCAGGTATGGCATAAGATGAACAATTGAATAAGAGTTACCTAGTGTCCGGTAAGTAGAGAATCCTCCTCTGTGTATAGCGAGCTGCAAAGGCTGTTCCATTGTAGTCAGACTTGCGCTATGCTTCAGTGGCGTGTGACGTCAGACTAGGTGAGGCGGCTGAATGCCGTGATGAATCCCAGCTATCCGAAGGAGAGATGGTGAGAGGTATTTACATGTGGAATTCACATAATAGTTCAGTACTCACAGAATTATGAGAGGGTTAGTCAGTAGAGGTTTTAGTAGTTCTGGTTGAAATTGCTGCAGAGGATCGTGCAAACACACAGAGAGGTATATCAGCAGTGAATTTAAAAGGAAAGGTCAGGCAGGCTGCACAAAATTAAATCCAGAAGAGTGCACAAAGAAATCCACTATGGTAGCTGGTAACAAGTTGAACTTGATCACAGAAGTAGAATAAACCCACAAAGTTTTAGGAGCTTAGATAGAAGTAACTACTATGGAGTCAAACAAAATACTAAGCACTGAATGAGAGGTGTGCAGGTGTTTTGTAAGGGGCGTATGCATTTGATTGGTACAAAATCCTTAAAGGAATATGCTCCATTGCAATATCCTGACAGCATTAAAACATGGAGGGAACTCCGTAATCTACCACAGGTTGCACCACACCCGTCACCTGCACACTCAATAGGAGCCCTGTTGTTATGCTTTCCAGAAACACAATCACAGCTGTGGGCTGGCTGGAATATAAAGAATACTCTGGACCTATATTCACCAAGGGGGTTGGCAATATGGGCCTCAGATCTATCAAGCATAGATATACCCAAGAAACATCATTTCGAGTACTTCAGGCTTATTTCTATGATGTTAGCCTGGAAGTTTCAAAAGAATAGCCCTAGGGAACTGACCCAATGGGAAAGAAGGTGGCTCACGGGTAAATCACTCCGTAAGGCCATGACAATTTACTACCAAATTCTATTGGACTCAGATGGATTTGTGAAGACATTCCGTGTTATGGAGTGGGAAAGAGAAATGAGGCGGGAGCATACAGAATTGGAATGACAAACAGCTATACAGTACACAAGAGCGGCAATACATTGTGTTACATTGTATGAGTTATTTATAAAGTTAGTGATGCACTGGCATAGAGTCCCGGATCAACTACATAAAATGTTCCCCCAGGAATCGGATAGATGCTAGAGGGGGTGTGGCCAGAAGGGATCTCACCTGCATATTTGGTGGAGCTGTAGTAAAATACAGGGGGTGTGGAAACAAGCGGCGACAATACTTGACCGACTGAGTTTTCTCTATAAGTTGACACCAGATATTGCACTTTTCCATTTAGGACTGGGAAATTGACCAAACCAGAGAGAATATTATGTATTATTATACTTTTAAAGACATAAACAAGGAAACCCAAACAAAAGGACTTTTCCGATATAAAAAGCAGACTGAATGGTTAGTATCCGTTATCCCATCCGGGTAATCAGCAACAACCCAATGCTTGTATGTGTAAACAATATGAGCGTGTGAGAGAGTCACTCACCAGACCGCCATCAGAGCTCAGCTTTTGCTGCCAACCAACCTGTGCCGCACACGAAGCAAGATTCAAATCCTCCAACTTCAAATTGCGTGGCTCACAGGGTCTCACTGGATGGCTCTTGCGGACAGGTAAAGCGCTTACATCACATGACTTGCTCCAATAGGGTTCGCTCTCCTCCGGATTAGTGACAGACAGGGATCCACTTCAACAGGTAGCACTAGCTTGATGAGTCGGAAAAACTGGAACATGTAAATTCAATGAAAAGGTCCGACATCCATCAAGTTGTTAAACTTTGAATTTAATATCGGACAATGCCCCATTGTAAGAAACGACATGTCTATCTTCTATCCAAAGTATCAACGTTACATACAGGCTTGCCACAGACCGGCAGGAGCGCAACCTGTCACCACTCAAACCAGTCTAATAATGTTTAATCCAAATGAAGAAACACTCACACTAATATAGTGACAGTATAGTGATATATAGATACAGTATATGCAATGCTATAATGTATTACCACCAAGCGGAGAATCACTCCCACTATATAATGACGGTTTAGTGATACATACATATATACACACTATATTATGTTCCTGTCAATCCATGGCACATACCTGTGTCAGGTGCAATACATAGAGCTCACCTCTAGGGATCTCAATACTAGGATGCGTGAGCATTTATCATCTTTCAAATTGAATAGAGCCACTACACCTATCGTACACCACTTTGGCACTTTTCATAATAATGATTTACAATACTTTTCCTGGTGTGCCATAGAAAAGATTGTTAGACCGTCTAGGGGGGGAGATATTGATCTTCTGCTGGCAAGGAGGGATGCATATTGGATATTCACTTTGGATACACGTTTACCGAAAGGCTTAAACTGTAGGTTTGATATCATTAACCACTCAGACTAATCAATTCTCTTAGATCCTAGTATAATGGCTTTATAAAGCCTTTTGCTATAGCAACCATAACAATTTGGATGAGCTGGATCAGCCTGGTGTTTTTCTTCATCTTGCCTTATGTCCCATGATATACTGGGTTGCATATACATATACGTCTACATTTATTTGATAATTTATTATATCTATATCTACTCGATAATTTACTATGTATATTAATTTTTTTCCACACGTGGAGGTAGATTCCTAATCCAATCTGTATCAATTGATCATCATGATCATAATCATGCAGGTATGTGCCATGGACTGACAGGAACATAATATAGTGTGTATATATGTATGTATCACTAAACCGTCATTATATAGAGGGAGTGTTTCTCTGCTTGGCGGTAATACATTATAGCATGGCATATATCTATATATCACTATACTGTCACTACTGTATATTAGTGTGAGTGTTTCTTCGTTTGGATTAAACATTATTAGACTGGTTTGAGTGGTGACAGGTTGCACTCCTGCCAGTCTGTGGCAAGCCTGTATGTAACATTGATACTTTGGATAGAAGAAAGACATGTCGTTTCTTACAATGGGGCATTGTCCGATATTAAATTCAAAGTTTAACGTTTATCAATTCATGCATTTAGTCATCTATTCATTTATGTACATATATGGATTAATTGTGCATTCTCTCGTGACTATGTATATATACATCATTTCTAACTTTTTGAATTTATTATTTTTGTATATATTGTGCATATTTTGTATATTACAATTCTAAGTCTCTTATCTAATTGAACTGAAATGTTGCCCTATGTAGATTTATGTGTGAGTGGCTCCAGGGGTTATTACATATCTCTAACTTGTAATTCATATCTTTTGTGTTAAATGTTAAATCACTGCAAGCTAAGGGTATGTAACTTTATCAAGAATGGTCTATGCTCAGTTTCATGGGGGTGTGTTTCTTGTTAACCTATTACATTTGTCTTAAGGATTTTTAAACAGGTGTATGGGTCAGCACTTCAGGCTGTGCCACTAAACTAGCAATAGCGAGGTGTTGGCTGGTAACTTCACAGGTTTCATTTACTATGGTCAAAGACATTATTGAATATTTTCGCTCAATGGAGGAGTTTTCTTTACGCTGCAGGGGTAAGCTGGGTTTGCATGGACAGGTTTGGGTAGCGTGGGAAAATTGGGAGAGAGGAAACAAATAATTGGGGTGTACTGACATGAGGATAATCGTAGGAAGACGCTGACAGCTCAAATATGACAAAGTCCTTATGTTTTTATTGAAAAAGTCTCCGGACCTTTGATTCCCCTCCCACCCCCCTCTCTTTTTTTTCTTTTTTTTTTTCTTCTCCTCTCCTTACTCCCCTGAGCCCTGTCACCTCGGGGTCTTACTAACCAGATACAGTATCTATTCACCTAGACAATAATGACGATGAAAATAGATGATTTTTGTAATGCCACTCCCCAGGCTTCTTAAAGCTTGGGGAAGCAACATAATCCAGATGATGACTAATATGTTTGAATGTTATTCTGTGTTGTATTGTTTGGATGGATATTTTGTTATATATGCTATGGACAAGTCTAGGCCTAATTGTTCCCAATTAGATTTTTTTACCGCACCTAGGCCTCAAAATTTTCATATGTTATGCTGTGCACTAAATGTCCTTCTAAAGATATATAAGGGTTATAAGAGGTAATATTCATGGCTGGATATATTTCCTTGCGGTTTTAGTTCTGATGTTATTTGTGGTTCTTAAGCCATACCTTTTCTCTTAGATGCATAAATATCAATGTATGTCAAATTGGCATGTTGCCATGATGTTTACAAGAATTTGTTTTTGTATGTTTTATTACCTCAATAAAAAATTATTTAAAAAAAAAAAAAAAAAAATAGTTGTGAGTGGGTAGGGGATATGTGGACCCCTAAATATTTAATTGACTTATTTCGGGGAATCATTGGGCAAGCAGCCAAAACAGTAAGGAACTTAGCTTGGGTCATAGAGACATTGAGGATCTCTGATTTCTGGGCATCTACCGAGAAATTTGAGAACCGGCCAAAGGTGTTTATTTCATTTAAGATTATGGGTATAGTATCGAGTGGGTCAGTGAATGTTTACTCTTTTTAAATCATAATGACAACAGAAACTATCCAAATGACTCTGATCAAATGTTTACATACCCTGGTGATTTTGGCCTAATAACATGCACACAAGTTGACACAAAGGGGTTTGAATGGCTATTAAAGGTAACCATCCTCACCTGTTTTCTTGTAATTAGTGTGTGTGTATAAAAGGTCAATGAGTTTCTGGACTCCTGACAGACCCTTGCATCTTTCATCCAGTGCTGAACTGACGTTTCTGGATTCTAAGTCATGGGGAAAGCAAAAGAATTGTCAAAAGGATCTGCTGGAAAAGGTAGTTGATCTGTATAAAACAGGAAAGGGATATAAAAAGGCATTCAAGGAATTGAGAATGCAAATCAGCAGTGTTCAAACTCTAATAAAGAAGTGGAAAATGAGGGGTTCTGTTAAAACCAAAACACAGTCAGGTAGACCAACTAAAATTTCAGCCACAACAGCCAGGAAAATTGTTCAGGATGCAAAGACAAACCCACAAATAACTTCATTTGAAATACAGGACATGTGGTGTGGCTGTTTCAAGATGCACAATAAGGAGGCACTTGAAGAAAGATGGGCTGCATGGTAGAGTCACCAGAAGAAAGCCATTACTATGCAAATGCAACAAAGTATCCTGCTTACAATACACCAAACAGCACAGAGACAAGCCTCAAACCTTTTGGCACAAAGTCATTTGGAGTGATGAGACCAAAATTTAGTTTTTTGGCCACAACCATAAACGCTACATTTGGAGAGGAGTCAACAAGGCCTATGATGAAAGGTACACCATTCCTACTGTGAAACATGGAGGTGGATCACTGATGTTTTGGGGATGTGTGAGCTACAAAGGCACAGGAAATGTGGTCAGAATTGATGGCAAGATGAATGCAGTATGTTATCAAACAGAACGCATCATTTTCCACTTCTTGATTAGAGTTTGAACACTGCTGATTTGCATTCTCAATTCCTTGGATATCTTTTTATATCCCTGTCCTGTTGTATATAGTTCAACTACCTTTTCCAACAGATCCTTTGACAATTCTTTTTCTTTCCCCATGACTCAGAATCCAAAAATGTCAGTGCAGCACTGGATGAAAGATGCAAGGGTCAGGAGTCCAAAAACTTATTGACCTTTTACACACACACACTAATTACAAGCAAACAGATCACATGTGAGGATGGTTACCTTTAATAGCCATTCAAACCCCTTTGTGTCAACTTGTGTGCATGTTATTAGGCCAAAATCCCCAGGGTATGTAAACTTTTGATCAGGGTCATTTGGGTCGTTTCTGTTGTCATTATGACTTAAAAAGAGTAAACACAGTTGATTGATAATAAATGGCTTCAGCCAAACACTAACCATGAGTGAAAGAAAAGTTTTTGTGTTATCATTCATATTCTCTGAAAAATGGCCAAGAAATCCTAAATTCTGCCAGGGTATGTAAACTTACGAGCACAACTATATATATATATATATATATATATATATATATATATATATATTTATATATATTTATATGTGTTTATTTACAGACATAGAGAGTGTTCAGCATAAATGAGTACACTCCTTTTGAAAATTAAGATTTTAATCAATATCTCAATGAACACAAGAACAATTTCCAGAATTTTTATAGAACATTTGTTTAGCTCATTACATGAGAGTAAGGTTAATAATATAACTTAGATTACAAAAACTACTACATCTAGTATTTTGTATGCCCTCCATGATTTGTAAAGACAGCACCAAGTCTTCTAGGCATGGAATGAACAAGTTGGCGACATATTGCAACATCTATCTTTTTACATTCTTCAAGAACAACCTCTTTTAGAGCCTGGATGCTGGATGGAGAGTAATGCTCAACTTGTTTCTTCAAATTGGGTTCAGATCAGGAGACTTACTTGGCCACTGCATAACTTTCACCCTGTTCTTCTTCAGAAATGCAACAGTTGCCTTAGATGTGTGTTGTTGATCATTGTCATGTTGGAAAAGTGCACAACAACCAACGGCATGGAGTGATAGTAGCATCTATGTATATATACACATATAAAAACATAAATACATATATACATACATAATACACACATATATATATATATATATATATATATATATATATATATATATATATATATATATATATATATATATATATATATATATATATATATATATATGTGTGTGCATTAGAGCCCTTTGCTGTTAAGTAGATGAGCACATGTAAAATCATATTTATGCAATATTCGGTTTTAATAATGTGTTATACTGTGTATTTACTGTAATTATTTCACATTCTAATGTTCTGCACATAGGGGAATATGTTCTATGTATTTATAAATAGATATTCCTATATATATCTGTATATAGCTATACATGTATAAAATCATATTTATACAGTACTGTGCAAAAGTCTTAGGCCACCATTAGATTTGTTGTCTTAGCAAAGTTTTAATGACCATCCACATTTATTTTTTGGTCTCTTTTTTAAGATATTAAGGTAAAAACGGAAAATACAGGGAATATGTACACCAAATATTAAAAAACACAATTTGCAGAACAAAATGGCTTCTTCAGGCAAAAGTTAGAATTCAGTGTGACCTCCCTTGGCACTAAGCACATCTTGAACTCTTTTTGGGGAGACTGTCCTGAAGTTTTCCAGGCAGAATACAACAACATTTTAAATTAGGGGGAGATAAAAGGCGAGTTTAAAATCCTCCACTACGCACAAAATATAGAAAAAATAACTCATTATGTAGTTCATTAACAAATCTAGACAGGCCCAGAGGCTTGTTTTCCCACAGAAAACCTCTGAATTACATTGTTTCCACTTTTACTGAAGTAAAAAGGTGTGTCATTGTGTACTTAATTTGCATATTTTACCCAGAATCCTTTGCTGCATTGGAAACACTGTAATTCAGAGGTTTTCTGTGGGAAAACAAGCCTCTGGGCCTGTCTAGATTTGTTAATGAACTACATAATGAGTTATTTTTTCTATATTTTGTGCGTAGTGGAGGATTTTAAACTCGCCTTTTATCTCCCCCTAATTTAAAATGTTGTTGTAGTCTGCCTGGAATCAACTTCACCCAGCAGTGATGCTAACCTTCTCCCAGCTGATGAGTGGCAAAAACCACGAAACAGTCTGTCCTGGGATGGTTATGAATCACTGCACTAACCCTAGCTAAGTTTATAAGCTGTGTGAACAGCGATACTTTGGCGTAAAGGGAACCTGCTGAAAAGCAGACTGAAGTAAAAAGGTGTGTCATTGTGTACTTAATTTGCATATCTTACCCAGAATCCTTTGCTGCATTGGAAACAATGTAATTCAGAGGTTTTCTGTGGGAAACAAGCCTCTGGGCCTGTCTAGATTTGTTAATGAACTACATAATGAGTTATTTTATATATATATATATATATATATATATATATATATATATATATATATATATATATATATATATATATATAAAATAGAAGAAAAAGCTGCAGCACTCCAAATGGATTTTTTAGTGATTTATTTTCAAGCAAGAAAACATAGGCAACGTTTTGGGCTTTGCCCTTTCTCAAGCCAAGTGATTAAACACATAATTAATGCGTACAATTTATAGGCTGTGAGTGAACCAAAATACAGGTGCATAACATGCAAGTGATTTAACTTTTAAAGAGACAGTACTGTTTATAACACTCATTGTGTACTCATTAATTACATCTATCCTGTAATAATATATATCTTAATATAATACAATACTTTCATTCTCTGCTGTGACTATACATTAATAGTTTACAATTAAACATACAAATTTGAATATGAGAGAGTAGGTTATATTGCTGAACCAATAATATTCTGGTGCCACCCTTGATAATAAAATATGCTAAATCAAACAGAAAGAATGTATTTCACAACATATAATAATGTTATGAAAAAAGCAAGGGAAAATAAGGCACACAGATAATGGTAAATAATCAAAATATTTATTAATATCCTTATAAATCCCAAACCACGTAGTAGTGGATCACAAAATTGAATAGGTCAAACATTATCTAAAAGTGAACACAATACATATATATTAAAATGCAAAATCAATTAAATATAATTCAAGAAGGGCCAGGAAAACCTCTAAGCATACGTATGCTGCATATGACTTAAAGCTATAACCCAGCCTAAACTACCAACAAATCAAATAAGCAATGTATAATGCTGTTGGCGATATTACAAACATAGGTAACAAGTCCTCAAACATATGGTAATCTGCAATTTACAAGTTATCTTTCAACATAGCATGAGTGGTAAAGTAGGCAGATGCCTCTGTTCGATGTCTGCAAATCACATAGGCAGATATACGCATCTTATAGCAAAAGAGTTCACAAGATAGTGTAACACTTCACTTATCTGCTGCATCTTGATCCAAAATTCTCCGATTCAATGCTGTGTAGCGCTCAGAGCATGTGACGTCACTTCAACATGAGCGGTGTGGCCATCTGACTTGGAATTTCCTTTATATAAAAGATCATCTCTCTGGGATTTTCTGGCCTTCCATAGTGCCTTCTTTAGGCACTTATTGGAATATCCCCTTTGTAAGAATCTGTCCTTCATCATCTTAGCATGTATGTCAAATTTGGATAGAGATGAGCAGTTCCTCCTTAGACGGAGAAACTGTCCATAAGGAATCCCTTTTTTTAGATGTGAAGGATGACCACTCTGTGCATGAAGAATATTATTAGTGGCATTTTTCTTTCTGAAATTTTCAGTGACAATTCCATGACCTTCTTTCTTAATTGTAATATCAAGGAAGTTCAATTCCCTAGTGTTAGTCTCGGATGTGAGGATGATGTTCCTGTCATTGTGGTTTAATGAATCAACAAAATCGTTGAATTCTTCTTCCATTCCATCCCACAAGACAAAAACATCATCCACATACCTGACCCACATTAGAACCTTCTCATTAAATATGTCACTAAAAAGTTCAAAAATATCAGATTCCCAAGCCCCAAGTGAAGGCAAGCATAGGTGGGGGCACAGACTGCCCCCATAGCTGTACCCTGTAGTTGCCGATAAACTTGTGCGTCAAATGAAAACACATTATTCTGAAGGACAAATTCAAGCAACGAGATGACAAAATCTGAATGTTCAAGATAAGAGGGACCCCTTGTTTCTAGGAATTTTCTGATTGCCTGTAATCCTATTTGATGAGGCATTGAGGAGTAAAGTCCTTCCACATCTAGGGAAGCCAAAATAGTTTTTTCATTACCAATTACTCCATCCAGTTTTCTCAAAAGGTCTGCCATGTCTTTTACATATGACGATAGAGTCAGAAGGAAAGGACGCAGATATTTATCTACGTATTCTCCAATGTTCTCCGTCAGGCTGCCTATTCCGGAGACTATAGGTCTTCCCGGGGGGCATTTCATATTTTTATGCAGTTTTGGCAAAATATAGAAGACCGGCATAACAGGATGTTCTGGGAATAGAAATTTGAATTCTTTCTGGTCAATTATACCTCTACTCCTAGCCTCATTGAGCAGTTTGAATAGAGAGTTCTGAGTATGTTCTAGGGGGTTGCTGCCAAGTCTTACATACTGGTTTTTGTCATTGAGCTGACGTTTAACTTCATTGATGTAAAATTGTTCATCTAACAGTACCAAATTACCGCCCTTGTCGGCGGGCTTGATCACCAACCCCCTAGCCACACTCAGCTCTTTTAAAGCCTTTCTCTCTCTTGGCTTCAGATTGTCGTCTACTTATTGAGGTATTAATCTATCTATATCTTTTTCCATTTGTTTCACAAATAGTGATGTCCCGAACTGTTTGCCTGTGAACGGTTCACAGCAAACATAGCTTGTTCGCGTTCGCGTTTGTGGGCGAACACATGGCGATGTTTGATCCGCCCCTATGTGTCATCATTGAGGAAACTTTGACCCTTTATGTCACAGCCGTCTGACACATTAGAGCCAATCAACATCAGACAATCCCTCACAGACCCTCACAGCTACTCGGAATCCGCCATTTTAGACTCATAACAACCTTGCTTTCTTAATGAGAGGACGTGTTGTGTTTTTGCTCCTGACATTAATAGGAAAAACATAGCTAGGCTTGTGTATTTACAGTCCAGAAGGATTCCACTCATCTCTGCTGCAAGCACAGCACCCCAAAAAGCCCTTTTTAGGGCTATATTTTGTGCCGTTTTTTTTTTTTTTTTTTTCGTTTTTTTTTATTAGCATTTGCCTGGCTTTCAGGCTGTGTGTTTAAGGCTCACAGCATATGCTGTGATTACTGCCACCACTGATATCTCCCTAACAACATTAGTTTAAATTTAACTAACCAAAAAATTTAATTATTTTGCTAGTGTAATTTTTTTTCATTTTCTATCTGGCCTGTGTCACACAGCATATACTCTGGTTCATTGCTCTGTGCCAGCCACCAGTGTTAATATCCATTTATAAAATTATTTTAAATGTAAAAAAAAAAAAAAAAAAAAATTTTGCTAGTGTAATCTAATTACATTTACTATCAGGCCTGTGTCTGTCAGGCTCACTCAGCATTAATATACCTCATTTTTTCAGTCTTTTGGTTAATTGGTCTGTGCCAGGCAGCCACCCAGCACTAATATCTTCTTCACCTTAATTTAAATATAAAAAAAAAAGTTTAAATTTGTTTGATAGTGTAATCTAATATAATTGTGTTTACTTGCTGCCCTCCCTAGTCTATGAGCCACGACTCATATGTGTTTAACCTTTTTTTAATTCCCCCCCAAAAAAAATAATTTAAATCATTTATCTAGTGTAATCTAATAGTATTTTCTATCAGGTGTGTGTGTATGTGACTTACAGAGCCTACTGTTTTTAATAGCTGCCCTTCCAAGGCTATAAGCCACGACTCATATGTATGTGCTTAACCTTTTTCTTTAAATTCCCAAAAAAAGTCTTTAAATCATTATGCTAGTGTAATCTAATTTTATTTTCTATCAGGCCTGTGTCTAACTGTCTATCTGACTTACACAGCATACTGTTGTTAATTGCTGCCCTACGTAGCAGCCAGCCAGTGCGACCACTCATATGTGCATTGCACTTCTTAACATAATTTTAATATTCAAATCTAAAATTTTAAAATATTTTGCTAGTGTAATCTAACTTAATTTTCTATCAGGCCTGTGTTTTTGTCACTTACACAGCATATTGTGTTAAATTGCTGCCCTACCTACCATCCACAACTCATATCTGCCAGCCTGTGTGCCAGGCCCAACTAGCCAATTAGTGGCACCAATCATAATTCTTGTAACAGTATATATATATATATATATTGGACTGCAAATATTCAGTATCCTAGTGCCATTGAATTGCATTTACCTCCTGCCTGCCAGCCTTTTGTGCCAGGCCGTCTAGCCAACTATTTACACCAATCATAATTGTTGTCACAGACAGTATAGTTACTAATTAAAATTAAAAAAAAATGTGATTGTTAATCTTAATCCTCAGTTTGCTCGTGCCATAGAATTGCACTTTTCTACTGCCTTCCAAGCCTGTGTGCCAGTCCTACTTGAAAAATATTTACACCAATCATATTTGTTGTCACAGTATTCTTAATAATTAAAAATTTAAATTTTTGGTAATAGTTGTTGTGAATCCTCAGTTTGCTGGTGCCATTGAATTGCACTTTCCTCCTGCCTTGCAGCCTGCTGTGTGCCAGGCCCACCTAGCCAATTATTGCCAGCAATCATATTTCTTTTAACAGTATTGCAAAAATTGTCAATCATCACTGTTTTGACTGTCAGTATTCAGTCTCCTAGTGTCATTGAATTGCATTTACCTCCTGCCTGCCAGCCTTTTGTGCCACGCCGTCTTGCCAACTATTTACACCAATCATAATTGTTGTCACAGTATAGTTACTAATTAAAATTAAAAAATTCTTGCTTGTTGATGATCTTAATCCTCAGTTTGCTCGTGCTCTAGAATTGCACTTTTCTACTGCCTTCCAAGCCTGTGTGCCAGGCCTACTTGAAAAATATTTACACCAATCATATTTGTTGTCACAGTATTTTTAATAATTAAAAATTTAAATTTTTGGTAATAGTTGTTGTGAATCCTCAGTTTGCTGGTGCCATTGAATTGCACTTTCCTCCTGCCTTGCAGCCTGCTGTGTGCCAGGCCCACCTAGCCAATTATTGCCAGCAATCATATTTCTTTTAACAGTATTGCAAAAATTGTCAATCATCACTGTTATGACTGTCAGTATTCAGTCTCCTAGTGTCCTTGAATTGCATTTACCTCCTGCCTGCCAGCCTTTTGTGCCAGGCCATCTTACCAACTATTTACACCAATCATAATTGTTGTCACAGTATAGTTACTCATTAAAATTATAAAAATTCTTGATTGTTGATGATCTTAATCCTCAGTTTGCTCATGCCCTAGAATTGCACTTTTCTACTGCCTTCCAAGCCTGTGTGCCAGGCCTACTTGAAAAATATTTACACCAATCATATTTGTTGTCACAGTATTCTTAATAATTAAAATTTTTTGGTAATAGTTGTTGTGAATCCTCAGTTTGCTGGTGCCATTGAATTTCCCTTTCCTCCTGCCTTGGAGATGAAAGTGCTAAGAATAGTACAACTTGAAACAACAGAGTTAGCCATGGGTGTTGGCTTGGCTTTGGGGGGTAACAAGGATTAAAGTGCTAAGAAAAGTACTAATTAACACAAGCTAGTTATCATGGGTCCAACACCGTGTGTCTTGATGTTATACTTTGTCAGGGTAATCATGCAGTCCATATAGACGCCCCTTGATAGGGGGAGTAACAGGGATTACAGTTATAAGAATAGTACTACTTAAACACAACCTAATTACCATGGGTCCAAGACCAGATGTTTTCTTATTATACTTTGTCTGGCTAATCATGCAGGCCATATAGAACTCCAACAAAAGGGGGGGGGGGGTAAGAGGGATTCAAGTGATAAGAAAAGTTTTACTTAACACAACAAAATTACCATGGGTCCCAGACCGCGTGTCTTGTTGTTATACTTTGTCAGGGTAATCATAACCGCCATATAGACCTCCACCAATAGGGGGTGATACAGGGCTGAAAGTGCGAAGAATAGTACTACTTAACACAACCTAGTTGGGTCCAAGAACGCATGTTTAATTATTAGGTTTTATCAGGGTAATCATATATCTAACAAATCTATCTATTTCTCTTCTATCGATTCTATCTAACTATCAATCTATGTATATCTATCTATCCTATCTATCAATCTATCTTCTGTCCGGGATGTTTTGAGACAGCCACTTGTGTTTCTGACAAATTTGAAGTAGGAGGACAGAACAATCATCTTCTTCCATCTCCCGGTTCCACAAATGAAGGGCATATAGACCTCATCTGATAGGGGGAGTAACAGGTTGTAGTAAAATGTTAAGAATATTACTACTTAACACACCACGGGTTACAGATCACATGTCTTATTGTTATACTCTGTCAGGGAAATTATATATATTTCAAATCCATTTATTTATATATCAAATCGATTGAACTATCAAACGTATCGATCAAATGTAGATTGCATCTATTGATCAATGTAATTCGTATCTATAAAATGTATATTACATATTTTGGTTGATGTCATTCGTATCTATAAAATGTATATTGCATCTTTGATTCGATAACATTCGTATCTATCAAATGTATATTGCATCTATTGATCGATGTAATTCGCATCGATCGAATGTATATTGCATCTATTGAGCTATGTACAGTGTATCGATCATATGTATATTGCATTGATTGAACTATGTTATCTATGTATCTATCTATCAAATCTATCTATCTCGTGGTTGTGCAAGTGGACTGTTTGCGGTTGATTGCAGTGCGTAACACTTGGAGTTTGCTCTGTCACTGTGATGCGGCCGTAACCCTTATACTACCTGATAGATACGACATCATAACTGATGTTTTAAAGCATGTTATTGCAAACAATTTGGGAAAGTTAGTTGATTTAGGCCCATTATGGTTTAAAAGCAGACTCTGCATAAACTATGTAATTTTCCATGGGAGTTTTGCCAGGGATCCCCCTCCAGCATGCCACAGTCCAGGTGTTAGTACCCTTGAAACAACTTTTCCATCACTATTGTGGCCAGAAAGAGTCCTTGTAGGTTTTAAAGTTCGCCTGCCTATTGAATTCAATGGTGGTTCGCGCGGTTTGCGAACAATACCGGAAGTTCGAGTCCGCCATTCGTGAACCGAAAATTTTAGGTTTGCGACATCATTATTCACAAATAGATTGACCACCGGAACCAAAGAGAGAGAGGGCATGAAAGTAGACTTAGGTTTAAAGC
This sequence comes from Bombina bombina, assembly GCF_027579735.1. NCBI lineage: Eukaryota > Metazoa > Chordata > Amphibia > Anura > Bombinatoridae > Bombina > Bombina bombina. The sequence goes on from NC_069504.1 coordinate 586,848,319, forward strand.
ACGGTTTCTCAAATAATGTTTCTCAGGAATCATCTATGTTGTCTTCCATAACATTATCAGCTAACAAAGATTCTAGATCAGCCAATGTTGACTGATCATCCATATTCAAATTATGAGACTTTTTAGATTTCATAATAATGGATAATACAATTTTCCTAGCAAATAAGTGTAAATCCTTCAGTAATTCAAATTTATCAACCGTTGCAGTGGGGCAAAAAGATAAACCCTTTTTTAAGAGCTCAACATTAGCCAGATTAAGGGGAAAAGAGGAGAGGTTCACAATTTGTAATTCATCCTCATTATGGCTATTTAATAGCCCCTGCGTGCTCCCCTTCCTCTAAATCTCCCCCTGCCCTGAGCATATTGATCTCCTCTCCCCCTGTACTGTCTGGTTTGGTATCTCTTTTCCTTTACTGGAGTCCCATAGGGATCTTTTCCCTTTTCCCCTCCTGTTCTTTCTCCTTCTTCTTTTTGGCCGATTCCAGAGGAGTTTTTTGAATTACTTAATTCTGAATCTGACACATCTGTACCTGAATCATATGTGCCTCTCTGGGATTTATAACTATAGACCCTTCCATTTTTATAATCATCCTGATCTCTTCTATATTTCCTACATTTCCTTGCCTTAATATCAGTTTTCAATTTAGACACATTCAGACTCGTCTCACCATTCAGTTTTTCAAAATTAGGATAATTTTCAAAGGAATTTACGTTCAGTAATGCTTTTTCAGCTTCCCCTTTAACTTTATCCAATCTTTTATTGTTTCTTTTCATCATCATCATATCCATCAAATCAAGAGAGGTCGTGGAGAGTTTCTCATTCCATTCCTCCACAAAAGAGTCACCCTCCTCATCCTCTCTTGTATTTGCACCTGGATCTAATGAGAGTCTTAAACCTCTTGGGATAATTTTTTTGTCAATATAATTAGCCAAACTTGCGTTTTCAGACTTAATTTTTAGTTGCCGACTTAAAAGATACCGGTATCTCCTAAAAGCACTAAAAATTGTATCATTTTCTTCATCATGATCATCTCCTGCTACATTATCATTAGCTAATGAATCTTTCAACTCTGCTTCCCACAAATCATCTGATAGAGTGTATGCCATATTACTGATTGACCAGGTCAAAATGTGAAAAATGGGATATAAACAGGAGCTACTAACCACCCCTGCAGCAATCTACTTCAATCTCAAAACAGATAGGAAAATAGAATCCTCTAATTTTAATACTCAATAATAGAAACATACAAATTTGAATATGAGAGAGTAGGTTATATTGCTGAACCAATAATATTCTGGTGCCACCCTTGATAATAAAATATGCTAAATCAAACAGAAAGAATGTATTTCACAACATATAATAATGTTATGTAAAAAGCAAGGGAAAATAAGGCACACAGATAATGGTAAATAATCAAAATATTTATTAATATCCTTATAAATCCCAAACCACGTAGTAGTGGATCACAAAATTGACTAGGTCAAACATTATCTAAAAGTGAACACAATACATATATATTAAAATGCAAAATCAATGAAATATAATTCAAGAAGGGCCAGGAAAACCTCTAAGCATACGTATGCTGCATATGACTTAAAGCTATAACCCAGCCTAAACTACCAACAAATCAAATAAGCAAGGTATACTGCAGTTGGCGATATTACAAACATAGGTAACAAGTCCTCAAACATATGGTAATCTGCAATTTACAAGTTATCTTTCAACATAGCATGAGTGGTAAAGTAGGCAGATGCCTCTGTTCGATGTCTGCAAATCACATAGGCAGATATACGCATCTTATAGCAAAAGAGTTCACAAGATAGTGTAACACTTCACTTATCTGCTGCATCTTGATCCAAAATTCTCCGATTCAATGCTGTGTAGCGCTCAGAGCATGTGACGTCACTTCAACATGAGCGGTGTGGCCATCAGCCTGCTTGTGATAGGTTAAGCTGTGAGAGGTGTGTCCCAAGTTCCGAGAATGTATCCACTGGATTGGCTGGTAGCCACAGTGAGAGATCCAGGCTTCCACTGATCTATTTGGCCAAGTACATACCAGGATGTACCGTATGCTCAGCACTATGTAGAAAACAGCCAAAACAAGCGATTCCTCAGCGGGTCAAAATATTAAGTTTTTCTTTAACTGTAGGTCTGAAGGAGCAATTTACCTCCTTAGATGCTCGTGCCCGGTCTTTTACGTAGGAAAAATGAAAAGGCTTGTAAAGGACCGGGTACAAGAGCATCGTGATGACATCATTCACTCAAATGACACTAGTGTGGCGAGACACTTCAAGATTTTTCATAAAGGAAGTGTTGAATTTTTAAAGTTTATCATTATTGGTAAAGGAATCACTAATGGTAGAGGTGGCAACAATGAAAAAATCCTTTTGCAAAAAGAAGCAAAATTGATTTATAAATTAGGAACTAGATACCCAGCAGGGTTAAATGAAAAGCTGGAGTTTGCCAGCTTTCTATAAATGTTTTTCTGACAGTGTGTGCCATAATCTTGAGGTGATCACTTTATAAGGCAGTGTTTGCTTTGTTTTGGAAGGCTCAGGAATTAAGATACTTCCAGATATAATTTGTAATATAGAAGCTTTCACTCCCCCCTTTTTTTACATATATATGTATATTTGAACAGGGCAAACTTGTTGTGTATAGCTTTAAGAGATTAGCTGCTACAAGTGAGTGGATCACCTGTGAAGTTGCAGGTGGATCTATAAAAAGAGGATGTCCATTATGGAATAGTATGCCCTGATGAACCCCTTAGACACAAACTTGCTGCAGGGGTGAAACGTGCGTTGGCACTTTGTGTGAATTTGGCATTATTGTGCTACTTTATTCAGGAGTGAGGTCGACTAACTCCTGTCTTTTGCAAACTTCAATGAAATTCAAGGTAAAAGTTGAAGTCCCACTTTGGACTGATCTCATAAGAACTGCCTGATCCTAATATACGCTGAGCGCTGGGAGAGAGCACCTGTGCTACTCTATCATAAGTAGCTTATCATAAGAGACTGTGTACTGTTATAAAACGCTGGACAGAGCATTAACGTCACTCTGAATGTGTGTGATAACGGAGATTTTGACCCGCTGAGGAATCGCTTGTTTTGGCTGTTTTCTACATAGTGCTGAGTATACGGTACATCCTGGTATGTACTTGGCCAAATAGATCAGTGGAAGCCTGGATCTCTCACTGTGGCTACCGACCAATCCAGCGGATACATTCTCGGAACTTGGGACACACCTCTCACAGCTTAACCTATCACAAGCAGGCTGATGGCCACACCGCTCATGTTGAAGTGACGTTACACGCTCTGAGCGCTACACAGCATTGAATCGGAGAATTTTGGATCAAGATGCAGCAGATAAGTGAAGTGTTACACTAACTTGTGAATTCTTTGGCTATAAGAAGCGTATATCCGCCTATGTGATTTGAAGACATCAAACAGAGGCGCCTGCCTACTTTACCACTCATGCTATGTTGAAAGATAACTTGTAAATTGCAGATTACCATATGTTTGAGGACTTGTTACCTATGTTTATAATATCGCCAACAGCATTATACCTTGCTTATTTGATTTGTTGGTAGTTTAGGCTGGGTTATAGCTTTAAGTCATATGCAGCATACGTATGCTTAGAGGTTTTCCTGGCCCTTCTTGAATTATATTTCATTGATTTTGCATTTTAATATATATGTATAGTGTTCACTTTTAGATAATGTTTGACCTAGTCAATTTTGTGATCCACTACTACGTGGTTTGGGATTTATAAGGATATTAATAAATATTTTGATTATTTACCATTATCTGTGTGCCTTATTTTCCCTTGCTTTTTTCATAACATTATTATATGTTGTGAAATACATTCTTTCTGTTTGATTTAGCATATTTTATTATCAAGGGTGGCACCAGAATATTATTGGTTCAGCAATATAACCTACTCTCTCATATTCAAATTTGTATGTTTCTATTATTGAGTATTAAAATTAGAGGATTCTATTTTCCTATCTGTTTTGAGATTGAAGTAGATTGCTGCAGGGGTGGTTAGTGGCTCCTGCTTATATCCCATTTTTCACATTTTGACCTGGTCAATCAGTAATATGGCATACACTCTATCAGATAATTTGTGGGAAGCAGAGTTGAAAGATTCATTAGCTAATGATAATGTAGCGGGAGATGATCATGATGAAGAAAATGTTACAATTTTTAGTGCTTTTAGGAGATACCTGTATCTTTTAAGTCGGCAACTAAATATTAAGGCTGAAAACGCAAGTTTGGCTAATTATATTGACAAAAAAATTATCCCAAGAGGTTTAAGACTCTCATTAGATCCAGGTGCATTTAAAAGAGAGGATGAGGAGGGTGACTCTTTTGTGGAGGAATGGAATGAGAAACTCTCCACGACCTCTCTTGATTTTATGGATATGATGATGAAAAGAAACAATAAAAGATTGGATAAAGTTAAAGGGGAAGCTAAAAAAGCATTACTGAAGGTAAATTCCTTTGAAAATGATCCTAATTTTGAGAAACTGAATGGTGAGACAAGTCTGAATGTGTCTAAATTGAAAACTGATATTAAAGCAAGGAAATGTAGGAAATATAGAAGAGATCAGGATGATTATAAAAATGGAAGGGTCTATAGTTATAAATCCTAGAAAGGCACATATGATTCAGGGACAGATATGTCAGATTCAGAATTAAGTAATTCAAAAAACTCCGCTGGTATCGGCCAAAAAGAAGGAGGAGAAAGAACAGAAGGGGAAAAGGGAAAAGATCCCTATGGGACTCCAGTAAAGGAAAATAGATACCAAACCAGACAGAACAGGGGGAGAGGAGATCAATATGCTCAGAGAAGGGAGAGATTCAGAGGAAGGGGAGCAGGCAGGGGCTATTAAATAGCCATAATGAGGATGAATTACAAATTGTGAACCTCTCCTCTTTTCCCCTTAATCTGGCTCATGTTGAGCTCTTAAAAAAGGGTTTATCTTTTTGCCCCACTGCAACGGTTGATAAATTTGAATTACTGAAGGATTTACACTTATTTGTTAGGAAAATTATATTATCCATTATTATGAAATCTAAAAAGTCTCATAATTTGGATATGGATGATCAGTCAGCATTGGCTGATCTAGAATCTTTGATAGCTGATAATGTTATGGAAGACAACATAGATGATTCCCGAGAAACATTATTTGAATTTGAGAAACCGTGCTTTAAACCTAAGTCTACTTTCATGCCCTCTCTCTCTTTGGTTCCGGCGGTCAATCTATTTGTGAAACAAATGGAAAAAGATATAGATAGATTAATACCTCAACAAGTAGACGACAATCTGAAGCCAAGAGAGAGAAAGGCTTTAAAAGAGCTGAGTGTGGATAGGGGGTTGGTGATCAAGCCCGCCGACAAGGGTGGTAATTTAGTACTGTTAGATGATTAATTTTACATCAATGAAGTTAAACGTCAGCTCAATGACAAAAAACAATATGTAAGACTTGGCAGCAACCCCCTAGAACATACTCAGAACTCTCTATTCAAACTGCTCAATGAGGCTAGGAGTAGAGGTATAATTGACCAGAAAGAATTCAAATTTCTATTCCCAGAACATCCTGTTATGCCGGTCTTCTATATTTTGCCAAAACTGCATAAAAATATGAAATGCCCCCCCAGGAAGACCTATAGTCTCCGGAATAGGCAGCCTGACGGAGAACATTGGAGAATACGTAGATAAATATCTGCGTCCTTTCCTTCTGACTCTACAGTCGTATGTAAAAGACACGGCAGACCTTTTGAGAAAACTGGATGGAGTAATTGGTAATGAAAAAACTATTTTGGCTTCCCTAGATGTGAAAGGACTTTACTCCTCAATACCTCATCAAATAGGATTACAGGCAATCAGAAAATTCCTAGAAACAAGGAGTCCCTCTTATCTTGAACATTCAGATTTTGTCATCTCGTTGCTTAAATTTGTCCTTCGGAATAATGTGTTTTCATTTTATGGACAAGTTTATCGGCAACTACGGGGTAGAGCTATGGGGGCAGTCTGTGCCTCCAACTATGCTTGCCTTCACTTGGGGGCTTGGGAATCTGATATTTTTGAACTTTTTAGTGACATATTTAATGAGAAGGTTCTAATGTGGCTCAGGTATGTGGATGATGTTTTTGTCTTGTATGATGGAATGGAAGAAGAATTCAATGATTTTGTTGATTCATTAAACCACAAAGACAGGAACATCATCCTCACATCCGAGACTAACACTAGGGAATTGAACTTCCTTGATATTACAATTATGAAAGAAGGTCATGGAATTGTCACTGAAAATTTCAGAAAGAAAAATGCCACAAATAATATTCTTCATGCACAGAGTGGTCATCCTTCACATCTAAAAAAAGGGATTCCTTATGGACAGTTTCCCCGTCTAAGGAGGAACTGCTCATCTCTATCCAAATTTGACATACATGCTAAGATGATGAAGGACAGATTCTTACAAAGGGGATATTCCAATAAGTGCCTAAAGAAGGCACTATGGAAGGCCAGAAAAACCCAGAGAGATGATCTTTTATATAAAGGAAATCCCAAGTCAGATGGGGGTAACATCAGATTTATCTCCAGATTTAATAATCAATGGCACAACATTAGATCTGCTATGAATAAAAATTGGAACATTTTGGCCTAGATTTAGAGTTCGGCGGTAGCCGTCAAAACCAGCGTTAGAGGCTCCTAACGCTGGTTTTGGGCGCCCGCTGGTATTTGGAGTCAGTGATTAAAGGGTCTAACGCTCACTTTTCAGCCGCGACTTTTCCATACCGCAGATCCCCCTACGCCATTTGCGTAGCCTATGTTTTCAATGGGATCTTTCTAACGCTGGTATTTAGAGTCGTTTCTGCAGTGAGCGTTAGAGCTCTAACGACAAGATTCCAGCCGCCTGAAAATAGCAGGAGTTAAGAGCTTTCTGGGCTAACGCCGGTTCATAAAGCTCTTAACTACTGTACCCTAAAGTACACTAACACCCATAAACTACCTATGTACCCCTAAACCGAGCTCCCCCCACATCGCCGCCACTCGATTTAAATTTTTAACCCCTAATCTGCCGACCGCCACCTACGTTATACTTATGTACCCCTAATCTGCTGCCCCTAACCCCGCCGACCCCTGTATTATATTTATTAACCCCTAACCTGCCCCCCACAACGTCGCCGCAAGCTACTTAAAATAATTAACCCCTAATCCACCGACCGCAAATCGCCGCCACCTACGTTATCCCTATGTACCCCTAATCTGCTACCCCTAACACCGCCGACCCCTATATTATATTTATTAACCCCTAATCTGCCCCCCTCAACGTCGCCGACACCTGCCTACACTTATTAACCCCTAATCTGCCGAGCGGACCTGAGCGCTACTATAATAAAGTTATTAACCCCTAACCCGCCTCACTAACCCTATCATAAATAGTATTAACCCCTAATCTGCCCTCCCTAACATCGCCGACACCTAACTTAAATTATTAACCCCTAATCTGACGACCGGAGCTCACCGCTATTCTAATAAATGTATTAACCCCTAAAGCTAAGTCTAACCCTAACACTAACACCCCCCTAAGTTAAATATAATTTTTATCTAACGAAATAAATTAACTCTTATTAAATAACTTATTCCTATTTAAAGATAAATACTTACCTGTAAAATAAATCCTAATATAGCTACAATATAAATTATAATTATATTATAGCTATTTTAGGATTAATATTTATTTTACAGGCAACTTTGTAATTATTTTAACCAGGTACAATAGCTATTAAATAGTTAAGAACTATTTAATAGTTACCTAGTTAAAATAATAACAAATTTACCTGTAAAATAAGTCCTAACCTAAGTTATAATTAAACCTAACACTACCCTATCAATAAAATAATTAAATAAACTACCTACAATTACCTACAATTAACCTAACACTACACTATCAATAAATTAATTAAACACAATTGCTACAAATAAATACAATTAAATAAACTAGCTAAAGTACAAAAAAAAAAAAGATCTAAGTTACAGAAAATAAAAAAATATTTACAAACATAATAAAAATATTACAACAATTTTAAACTAATTACACCTACTCTAAGCCCCCTAATAAAATAACAAAGCCCCCCAAAATAAAAAATTCCCTACCCTATTCTAAATTAAAAAAGTTACAAGCTCTTTTACCTTACCAGCCCTGAAGAGGGCCCTTTGCGGGGCATGCCCCAAGAATTTCAGCTCTTTTGCCTGTAAAAAAAACATACAATACCCCCCCCCCAACATTACAACCCACCACCCACATACCCCTAATCTAACCCAAACCCCCCTTAAATAAACCTAACACTAATCCCCTGAAGATCTTCCTACCTTGTCTTCACCATCCAGGTATCACCGATCCGTCCTGGCTCCAAGATCTTCATCCAACCCAAGCGGGGGTTGGCGATCCATAATCCGGTGCTCCAAAGTCTTCCTCCTATCCGGCAAGAAGAGGACATCCGGACCGGCAAACATCTTCTCCAAGCGGCATCTTCGATCTTCTTCCATCCGGTGCGGAGCGGGTCCATCTTGAAGCAGGCGACGCGGATCCATCCTCTTCTTCCGATGTTTCCCGACTAATGACTGTTCCTTTAAGGGACGTCATCCAAGATGGCGTCCCTCGAATTCCGATTGGCTGATAGGATTCTATCAGCCAATCGGAATTAAGGTAGGAATTTTCTGATTGGCTGATGGAATCAGCCAATCAGAATCAAGTTCAATCCGATTGGCTGATCCAATCAGCCAATCAGATTGAGCTCGCATTCTATTGGCTGTTCCGATCAGCCAATAGAATGCGAGCTCAATCTGATTGGCTGATTGGATCGGCCAATCGGATTGAACTAGATTCTGATTGGCTGATTCCATCAGCCAATCAGAAAATTCCTACCTTAATTCCGATTGGCTGATAGAATCCTATCAGCCAATCGGAATTCGAGGGACGCCATCTTGGATGACGTCCCTTAAAGGAACAGTCATTAGTCGGGAGACATCGGAAGAAGAGGATGGATCCGCGTCGCCTGCTTCAAGATGGACCCGCTCCGCACCGGATGGAAGAAGATCGAAGATGCCGCTTGGAGAAGATGTTTGCCGGTCCGGATGTCCTCTTCTTGCCGGATAGGAGGAAGACTTTGGAGCACCGGATTATGGATCGCCAACCCCCGCTTGGGTTGGATGAAGATCTTGGAGCCAGGACGGATCGGTGATACCTGGATGGTGAAGACAAGGTAGGAAGATCTTCAGGGGATTAGTGTTAGGTTTATTTAAGGGGGGTTTGGGTTAGATTAGGGGTATGTGGGTGGTGGGTTGTAATGTTGGGGGGGGGTATTGTATGTTTTTTTTTACAGGCAAAAGAGCTGAAATTCTTGGGGCATGCCCCGCAAAGGGCCCTGTTCAGGGCTGGTAAGGTAAAAGAGCTTGTAACTTTTTTAATTTAGAATAGGGTAGGGAATTTTTTATTTTGGGGGGCTTTGTTATTTTATTAGGGGGCTTAGAGTAGGTGTAATTAGTTTAAAATTGTTGTAATATTTTTATTATGTTTGTAAATATTTTTTTATTTTCTGTAACTTAGATCTTTTTTATTTTTTGTACTTTAGCTAGTTTATTTAATTGTATTTATTTGTAGCAATTGTGTTTAATTAATTTATTGATAGTGTAGTGTTAGGTTAATTGTAGGTAATTGTAGGTAGTTTATTTAATTATTTTATTGATAGGGTAGTGTTAGGTTTAATTATATCTTAGGGTAGGATTTATTTTACAGGTAAATTTGTTATTATTTTAACTAGGTAACTATTAAATAGTTCTTAACTATTTAATAGCTATTGTACCTGGTTAAAATAATTACAAAGTTGCCTGTAAAATAAATATTAATCCTAAAATAGCTATAATATAATTATAATTTATATTGTAGCTATATTAGGGTTTATTTTACAGGTAAGTATTTATCTTTAAATAGGAATAAGTTATTTAATAAGAGTTAATTTATTTCGTTAGATAAAAATTATATTTAACTTAGGGGGGTGTTAGTGTTAGGGTTAGACTTAGCTTTAGGGGTTAATCCATTTATTAGAATAGCGGTGAGCTCCGATCGGAAGTTTAGGGGTTAATAATTGAAGGTAGGTGTCGGCGATGTTAGGGAGGGCAGATTAGGGGTTAATACTATTTATGATAGGGTTAGTGAGGCGGATTAGGGGTTAATAACTTTATTATAGTAGCGCTCAGGTCCGCTCGGCAGATTAGGGGTTAATAAGTGTAGGTAGGTGTCGGCGACGTTGTGGGGGGCAGATTAGGGGTTAATAAATATAACATAGGGGTCGGCGATGTTAGGGCAGCAGATTAGGGGTACATAGGGATAACGTAGGTGGCGGCGTTTTACGGAGCGGCAGATTAGGGGTTAAAAGTGTAATGCAGGGGTCAGCGATAGCGTGGGCGGCAGATTAGGGGTTAATAAGTGTACGGCTAGGGGTGTTTAGACTCGGGGTACATGTTAGAGTGTTAGGTGCAGACGTAGGAAGAGTTTCCCCATAGGAAACAATGGGGCTGCGTTAGGAGCTGAACGCTGCTTTTTTGCAGGTGTTAGGTTTTTTTTCAGCTCAAACAGCCCCATTGTTTCCTATGGGAGAATCGTGCACGAGCACGTTTTTGATGCCGGCCGCGTCCGTAAGCAGCTCTGGTATCGAGAGTTGCATTTGCGGTAAAAATGCTCTACGCTCCTTTTTTGGAGCCTAACGCAGCATTTGTTTGAACTCTCGATACCAGAGTTAAATTTATGGTGCGGCCAGAAAAAAACCCGCGGAGCATTAACAGCCCTTTTACCGCCGAACTCTAAATCTAGGCCTTTGACTTTAGACGATAAGGTCAAAAGTGTAATTGGAGAAAAACCTCTAATGACAGCCAGAAAAGCAATGAGCCTGAGGGATATTCTGGTAAAAAGCCAGTTTTCCAGGGGTCCCTCAGATTCAGACTGGCTCAGAAAGGATAGAGGGATTAAGGGTAGCTACCCATGTGGACACTGTGTCTACTGTGTTCACATGGATAGCGCCAAACAATTTACAGTTCAGGATGGAAAGACCTACAATATTAAGTTTTTCTTTAACTGTAGGTCTGAAGGAGCAATTAACCTCCTTAGATGCTCGTGCCCGTGCCCTTTTATGTAGGAAAAATGAAAAGGCTTGTAAAGGACCGGGTACAAGAGCATCGTGATGACATCATTCACTCAAATGACACTAGTGTGGCGAGACACTTCAAGATTTTTCATAAAGGAAGTGTTGAATTTTTAAAGTTTATCATTATTGGTAAAGGAATCACTAATGGTAGAGGTGGCAACAATGATAAAATCCTTTTGCAAAAAGAAGCAAAATGGATTTATAAATTAGGAACTAGATACCCAGCAGGGTTAAATGAAAAGCTGGAGTTTAACAGCTTTATATATATCTTTTTATGACAGAGTGTGTGCCATAATCTTGAGGTGATCACTTTATAAGGCAGTGTTTGCTTTGTTTTGGAAGGCTCAGGAATTAAGATACTTCCAGATATAATTTGTAATATAGAAGCTTTCACTCCCCCCTTTTTTTACATATATATGTATATTTGAACAGGGCAAACTTGTTGTGTATAGTTTTAAGAGATTAGCTGCTACAAGTGAGTGGATCACCTGTGAAGTTGCAGGTGGATCTATAAAAAGAGGATGTCCGGTATGGAATAGTATGCCCTGATGAACCCCTTAGACACAAACTTGCTGCAGGGGTGAAACGTGCATTGGCACTTTGTGTGAATTTGGCATTATTGTGCTACTTTATTCAGGAGTGAGGTCGACTAACTCCTGTCTTTTGCAAACTTCAATGAAATTCAAGGTAAAAGTTGAAGTCCCACTTTGGACTGATATCATAAGAACTGCCTGATCCGAATATACGCTGAGCGCTGGGAGAGAGCGCCTGTGCTACTCTATCATAAGTAGCTTATCATAAGAGACTGTGTACTGTTATTAAACGCTGGACAGAGCGTTAACGTCACTCTGAATGTGTGTGATAACAGAGATTTTGACCCGCTGAGGAATCGCTTGTTTTGGCTGTTTTGTACATAGTGCTGAGTATACGGTACATCCTGGTATGTACTTGGCCAAAGAGATCAGTGGAAGCCTGGATCTCTTACTGTGGCTACCGGCCAATCCAGCGGATACATTATCGGAACTTGGGACATACCTCTCACAGCTTAACCTATCACAAGCAGGCTGATGGCCACACCGCTCATGTTGAAGTGATGTCACACGCTCTGAGCGCTACACAGCATTGAATCAGAGAATTTTGGATCAAGATGCAGCAGATAAGTGAAGTGTCACACTAACTTGTGAACTCTTTTGCTATAAGAAGCGTATATCTGCCTATGTGATTTGCAGACATCTAACAGAGGCGTCTGCCTACTTTACCACTCATGCTATGTTGAAAGATAACTTGTAAATTGCAGATTACCATATGTTTGAGGACTTGTTACCTATGTTTGTAATATCACCAACAGCAGTATACCTTGCTTATTTGATTTGTTGGTAGTTTAGGCTGGGTTATAGCTTTAAGTCATATGCAGCATACGTATGCTTAGAGGTTTTCCTGGCCCATCTTGAATTATATTTAATTGATTTTGCATTTTAATATATATGTATAGTGTTCACTTTTAGATAATGTTTGACCTAGTCAATTTTGTGATCCACTACTATATGGTTTGGGATTTATAAGGATATTAATAAATATTTTGATTATTTACCATTATCTGTGTGCCTTATTTTCCCTTGCTTTTTTCATAAAATTATTATATGTTGTGAAATACATTCTTTCTGTTTGATTTAGCATAGTTTACAATTAAATTATTATTTTTCTGTGTTTGTTATATGTGAATTAATGTACATTTTAAAAAAAAAGAAAATTAATTTTAATATTATGTTAACTGACAAACAATTTTTAATCTTTAAGAAATGGTACCTTTACGATGGATGACAAGGAGGAAGAAAAATTATCATGTAACCATAGCTAACCTAGAACATTTATGAAATGACATATAAAATATATAACAATTTTGTAAGCAAGAAAAAAGCAAAGTAACTGCATCCTTTGCTAAGCCATAGTAGTTTTTTTTATCAGTTTCTTTTTTATCTTGTTAATGAAATTTTGCTACAATTTGTTCTAATCATGGACTAAAAATATGTATTAAGTTTGTGTATTATTAAACTTCTTATGTGCATTCTTGCGTCCTATGTAAACCTTGATCTTTATGAAAGAGAAAATATAGAAATTATTGGATAAAGAAGCTTAATTTACAAAAATAGAAAAAGATTATAGTCCCTATTTAGTCCCTTGGGATACATACTGTCTAATTTATTAATCCATATTACTTCTCTTTGTTTTAACTTCTTAATTCTATCATGGCCTCTTCTCTGTATGGGTATATGTTCCAATACTTGGAACCTTAATTGACTAACGTCATGCTTTTTTTCTTTGAAATGAGCTGATACTGGTAAATCTGGGACACCTTTTCTTATAGTATATTTGTGCTGTATGAGTCTGTCTTTTATTTTTTGACTGGTCTCTCCTATGTAGATTAGCCCACATGGGCATTTTAATGAATAAACAACATAATCTGACTGGCAAGTGTATAATCCATTGATGTTATATATTTTCCCTGTATGAAGATGTACTACTTTGTCTCCTCTTATAACACTATTACAGTGTGAACAATTATAACAAGGAAAAGTTCCTTTTTTTTTCTAGAGGTTAATAATGTATGTTTATTACTCCCTATGTCAGTTCTGACAAAACTATCATGTAGATTTCTAGGTCTTTTATAAGAAATTAATGTCAAATTTTGAAACTCCCTAATGTCATTATAGCTATTTTTAAGAATATTCCAGTTTTTTTAATAATACCTGTGATTTTTTTGCTATTAACATTAAAAGTGCTTATAAAGGGAATCCTATTTGTACATTTGAGCAGTTTTCTTTTTTTTAATTAACAATTCTATCAATTTGATTACATTTATTCAGTTCATTGTCTAGAACTTGTTTTAGATAACCTTTTAGGGTAAATTTATTGCTCATTTCCTGTAATCTTGTTTTGCAAGAGCTTGTATCACTTACAATTCGTAAAGATTTCACAGTACTATATGGATGGCAGCTATTATAGGATAACAAGGTGTTCTTATCAGTTTCTTTGACAAAAATGTCTGTTTTGAACATACCTTCTTCTATATAAACCATAACATCCAGAAAGTTAATATGTTTATCATTACTTTGCATGGTAAACTCAATATTCTCAGTGTTATCATTTAATTGAAAAATAAATTGATTCAGGGTTTCATTTCCAGACCATATCATAAATACATCATCTATATAGCGCCACCATACGCTAGCAAACCTTTTGAACAATTCATTGGAGTTTACATATTTCTGCTCGTATACACCCATGTATAGGGCTGCGTATGGTGGCGCCATATTAGCACCCATTGCAATAACTCTCTTCTGTCTGTAAAAGACATCACCAAATAAAAAGTAATTGTTATTTAACACCACTGTTAGTAATTCTATTATGAAATTAATTTGTAGATCTGTGTATGTATTTTCATCTTGTAAGGATTTTTTAGCAGATTCTATACCACTGAAATGGGGAATACTTGAATATAAATGTTTTACGTTGAGTGTGACTAATATAGGGTGTGTGGTTGTTTGCCACTCAATTGTGTCTAATTTATTTAAGAAGTCTGTAGAATATTCTATATATGACTGTAATTTGCATACTATAGGTTTAAAATGTCTGTTCATATAAACACATAAATACATATTGTTGGTGATATTCAACCTGGACTGAATATCTCTTTAGCCCACAACAGGCTAAAGAGGGTTAGTTTATTGAACACACACCGCAGTGAGGAGAGAAAAAACTAAATTTATGCTTACCTGATAAATTACTTTCTTTTACGATATGACGAGTCCATGGATTTCATCCTTACTTCTGGAATATTAACCTCCTGCTAACAGGCAGTGGCAAAGAGCACCCCAGCAGAGCTGTATATATAGCTCTGCTGGGCTCTTCCCCTCCACCCTCAGTCATTCGGCCGAAGGTATAGGAAGAGAAAAAGGAAAGGCTAAAAGGTGCAGAGGTGACTGAAGTTTACAAAAAATATAAAGAAAAACTGTCTTAAAAAGAACAGGGTGGGCCGTTGACTCGTCATATCGTAAAAGAAAGTAATTTATCAGGTAAGCATTAATTTCGTTTTCTTTTACAAAGATATGACGAATCCACGGATTTCATCCTTACTTGTGGGAAACCAATACCAAAGCAGGAACCTAAACGGAAGGCACCACTGCTTGAAGAAACTTTCTCCCAAAGATAGCCTCAGAAGAAGCAAAAGTATCAAATTTGGAAAAGTTGGAAAAACTGTGAAGGGAAGACCAAGTCGCAGCCTTACAAATCTGTTCAACAGATGCATCATTTTTAAAAGCGCACGTGGAAGCCACAGCCCTAGTAGAATGAGCCGTAATTCTTTCAGGAGGCTGCTGTCCAGCAGTCTCATATGCCAGGTGGAAGATACTTCTCAGCCAAAAAGAAAGAGAGGTAGCTGTAGCTTTCTGACCCCTACACTTTCCAGAATAAACAATGAATAATAAAGATGATTGACGGAAATCCTTAGTTGCTTGTAAGTAAAACTTTAAGGCACGGACCACGTCCAAGTTATGTAACAGACGCTCCTTCTTAGAAGAAGGATTAGGACACAAGGAAGGAACAACAATTTCCTGATTAATATTCTTATTCGAAACAACTTTAGGAAGGAACCCAGGTTTGGTATGTAAAACCACCTTATCAGAATGAAATATGAGATAAGGCGAATCACACTGTAATGCTGAAAGCTCAGAAACTCTTCGAGCAGAAGAAATAACAACCAAAAACATAACTTTCCAAGATAATAGTTTAATATCTATGGAATGCTTAGGTTCAAACGGAACCCCTTGCGGAACTCGAAGAACTAAATTCAAACTCCAGGGAGGAGTAATAGGTCAAAATACAGGCTTAATTCTAGATAGAGCCTGACAAAAAGACTGAACATCTGATACATTTGCCAAACATTTGTGAAACAGGATTGACAAAGCTGAAATTTGTCCCTCTAAGGAACTTGCTGATAACCCTTTCTCCAATCCTTCTTGGAGAAAAGACAGAATCCTAGGAATCCTAACTTTACCCCATGAGTAACCCTTGGATTGACACCAATAAAGATATTTACGCCATATCTTATGATAGATTTTTCTAGTGACAGGCTTTCTAGCCTGTATCAAAGTATTGATGATAACTGAATCAGAGAATCCTCGCTTTGATAAAATCAAGTGTTCAATCTCCACGCAGTCAGTTGCAGAGAAATTAGTTTTGGATTTTGGAAAGGACCTTGAATGAGAAGGTCCTGTCTCAACGGAAGTTTCCACGGTGGCAGAGAGGACATGTCCACTAGATCCGCATACCAAGTCCTGCGTGGCCACGCAGGCGCTATCAGGATCACTGAAGCTCTCTTCTGTTTGATTCGAGCAATCATGCGTGGGAGGAGAGGAAACGGCGGAAACATATAAGCTAGGCTGAACAACCAAGGTACTGCCAAGGCATCTATCAGTTCGGCCTGAGAATCCCTTGACCGGGATCCGTATCTTGGAAGCTTGGCATTCTAACGAGATGCCATCAAATCCAATTCCGGTCTGCCCCATCTGAGAATCAATGAGGCAACTTAGAAAATCTGCTTCCCAGGTCTCTACTCCTGGGATGTAGATCGCTGACAGATGACAAGAGTGGGCCTCTGCCCAACTGATTATCATGGATACTTCTATCATCGCCAAGGAACTCCTTGTTCCCCCCTGATGATTGACATATGCCACAGTCGTTATGTTGTCCAACTGGAATCTGATCAATTTGGCCGTACCAACTGAGGCCACGCCTGAAGTGCATTGAATATTGCCCTCAGTTCCAAAATATTGATTGGAAGTAGAGACTCCACTTGAGCCCAAACACCCTGAGCCTTCAGGGAATTCCAAACTGCACCCCAGCCCAGAAGGCTGGCATCTGTTGTCACTATCACCCACGAGGGTCTGCGGAAACAAATCCCCTGGTACAGATGATCCGACGACAACCACCAAAGAAGAGAGTTTCTGGTCTCTTGATCCAGAATTATCTTTGGAAATAAATCTGCATAATCCCCATTCCACTGACCGAGCAATCATAGTTGCAGTGGTCTGAGATGAAAGCGAGCAAACGGAATGATGTCCATTGCCGCTACCATTAATCCGATTACCTCCATACACTGAGCCACTGATGGCCGAGGAATAGAAGTGCTCGACAAGTATTCAAAATCTTTGATTTTCTGACCTCCGTCAGAAATACTTTCCTGGCTATCGAGTCTATCAGAGTTCCCAAGAAAGGAACCCTTGTCTGTGAAACAAGTGAACTCTTCTCTATGTTCACCTTCCAGCCATGAGTTCTCAGAAAAGACAACACTGTGTCCGTGTGAGATTTTGTCAGATGATATGTTGATGCCTGAATAAGAATATCATCCAGATAAGGCGCCACCGGTATCCCTTGAGGTCTGAGAACCGCCAAAAGAGACCCTAGAACCTTTGTGAAGATTCTGGGTGCTGTGGCCAACCCAAAAGGAAGAGCCACAAACTGATAATGTTTGTCCAAGAAGGCAAACCTTAGAAACCGATGATGATCTTTGTGGATTGGAATATGAAGATAAGCATCCTTCAAATCCACGGTAGTCATATATTGATCATTGGCAAAATCGTTCAAATTGTCTCTATCTTGAATGATGGAACTCTTAGAAATTTGTTTAGACACTTGAGGTCCAAAATGGGTCTGAACGTTCCCTCTTTTTTGGGTACCACAAATATGTTTGAGTAAAACCCCTGTCCCTGTTTCAATTTTGGAACAGGACAGATTACTCCCATAGTAAAAAGGTCTTTAACACAGCGTAAGAACGCCTCTCTCTTTATCTGGTTTGCAGATAATTTTGAAAGATGAAATATCCCTCTTGGGAGAAAATCCTTGAATTCCAATTGATAACCGTGGGTCACTATTTCTAGTGCCCAGGAGTCCTGAACATCTCTTGCCCAAGCCTGAGCAAAGAAAGAAAGTCTGCCCCCTACTAGATCTGGTCCCGGATCGGGGGCCACCCCTTCATGCTGTCTTAGGACCAGCAGTGGGTTTTTTGGATTGTTTACCCTTATTCCAGTTCTGATTGGGTCTCCAGACTGACTTAGATTGGGAAAAATTCCCTTCCTGCTTAGTGGAAGAAGAAGAAGCGGGGGGGTCCTCCTTTAAAGTTACGTCCTGTAATATCAGAAATGATCTCTTTCAATTCTGGCCCAAAAAGGGTCTTACCTTTAAAGTGAATAGCTAAAAGTTTATGTTTTGATGACACATCAGCACACCAAGATTTGAGCCACAATGCTCTACGTGCTAAAATATTAAATCCTGCATTTTTTGCCGCTAATTTAGCAATTTGAAAAGCGGCATCAGTAATAAAAGAATTAGCTAGCTTAAGAGCCTTAATTCTATCTAGAATGTCATCTAATTGAGTCTCAACCTTAAGAGACTCTTCTAGAGCCTCAAACCAAAAAGCTGCTGCAGTAGTTACTGGAACAATGCAAGCCGTAGGTTGTAAAAGAAATCCCTGATTAACAAATACTTTCTTTAGTAGACCCTCTAATTTCTTATCCATAGGGTCCTTGAAAGCACAACTATCTTCAATGGGTGTAGTAGTATGCTTAGCTAGGGAAGATATAGCTCCCTCTACCTTAGGGACCGTTTGCCATGAGTCCCGAATGGTATCTGATATAGGAAACATTTTCTTAAAATTAGGAGTGGGAGAAAACAGTATACCTGGTCTATCCCATTCCTTACTAATAATTTCCGAAATTCTCTTAGAAACCGGTAAAAAACATCAGTGTAAGTAGGAACGTCCAAATATTTATCCATTTTACACAATTTCTCTGGAGGAATCACAATAGGGTCACAATCATCCAGAGTCACTAAAATCTCCCTAAGCAACAGGCGGAGGTGTTCAAGCTTAAATTTAAATGACATAGCATCCGAATCTGTCTGAGACAAAACATTCCCTGAATCAGAAATTTCACCCTCAGACAGTAATTCCCTGATCCCCAACTCAGAGCACTGTGAGGGAACATCGGAAATAGCTAATAAAGCATCAGGGGATTCAGTATTTACATTAATACTTGACCTACTACGTTTACCCTGCAACACTGGTAATTTAGACAATACCTGCGTAAGGGTAGTTGACATAACTGCAGCCATCTCCTGCAGAGTAAAGGAATTAGACGCACTAGAAGTACTAGGAGTCGCTTGAGTGGGCATAAAAGGTTGTGACACTTGGGGAGAATTGGATGGCATATCCTGATTCTCTTCAGACTGAGAATCATCCTTAGGCACACTTACTTTATTTAAAATAGGCTTTTTACATTGTAAAGCCCTTACAGTACAAAAGTTACACAATGTTAGAGGGGGTTGCACAATAGCTTCTAAACACATAGAACAATGAGAAACCTCAATGTCAGACATGTTAAACAGACTAGTAATACCACAAAAGTCGTTTAAACACTTATTTATAGCATAAAATAAACATTAGAAAAAACGTGTACTGTGCCTTTAAAAAAAGAAAAAAAATTTTCCAAAATGCACAAAAAAACATTACATTATTCCCAAATTTAACTTAATATCGTTGGTTAATCCAAAAATCACTGCACCCAGAAGCAAGGGCAGAAATAAGGCTTTAGAAGTACTTATATCAACATGTAGATAAAAATAAACTCTGCACCTCACCACAGCTCTGCTGTGGTGCCTACCTGCCCCCAGGGTACTTTGAATCAAGTTTGCAACCCTTCAAACCAGCTACACAGTCCAGGAGCCACCGAGTTACTGTTTGCTGCTGCTAAGCCTGAAGGAATTGCGCCAAAATAGGCTCCGCCCCTTAAGGTCAAAAGTTGGAGTAGGCCCAAACAACACTGCATGGAAATGCAGTTTTGCACTAAAGTGAAAATACACACACAACCCTCAAGCATAAAACCAATAAGTTTTAAGTGCCAAAAATAAAAAACATAAAACATTGTTTTTATATTGTCTCCCATGTCACATAATGCCCAAATATCAACTAATGATAAATATAATATAGGGACTCCAGTAACACCCCTCTTATTAAAATAGGTTTTACTGCTTACCCCATTCCCATACAGGGAAATAATGCCAGCCAGTTCTGATACACCAAGTCTCCTCAGAAAAAAAGGCTGCACATACCTTAATGCTGCTTGTAGCATGAAACCGGTCTCCACACTGAAGATGTCTCATGGCTACCTTCAGAAGTCTTGTGGGAACCAACGTGGATCTTAGTTACAAATGCTAAGATCATCAAACCTCAGG
The DNA here is from genome assembly GCF_027579735.1 of Bombina bombina. NCBI lineage: Eukaryota > Metazoa > Chordata > Amphibia > Anura > Bombinatoridae > Bombina > Bombina bombina. The sequence goes on from NC_069504.1 coordinate 586,868,815, forward strand.
GCAGAAAACTTCTTCCATATCCCCCTGAGGAAAATAGTACGCACCGGTACCATTTAAAATAAAAAACTTCTTGATTGAAGAAACTAAAACTAACACCTCACTTTACCATGTCTTCCTAGTATAACACAGGCAAAGAGAATGTCTGAGGGTGGAGGGGAAGGGGAGGGGCTATATATACAGCTCTGCTGTGGTGCTCTTTGCCACTTCCTGTTAGCAGGAGGTTAATATCCCACAAGTAAAGATGAAATCCGTGGACTCGTCATATCTTTGTAAAAGTAAAGCATACAAGGTTTTCTCTGGGGGGCAGTTCCCCACCCAGGTATTTATACACAAGAGACTGGGTACTTCTGAACTCCATATCTAGGCTAATACAGTTCATGATTGGCTAGCTAAGAAATGCAAGAGTTACAACATAGGTAAATTACATTTATTCACAAAGTTTAAGACAGCAAATTCTATTCAGTAGTTATTAGTATGTCTAACCATACACTCACCGGACATTTTATTAGGTATACCTTGCTAGTACCAGGTTGGACCCCCTTTAGCCTTCAGAACTGCCTTAATTATTTGTGGCATAGATTTAACAAGGTATTGGAAACATTTCTCAGAGATTTTGGTCCATATTGACATGATAGCATCACACAGTTGCTGCAGATTAATCGGCTGCGCATCCCTTTGTGACATGGTGCATTATCCTGCTGGAAGTAGCCATCAGAAGATGGGTACACTGTAGTCATAAAGGGATGGACATGATAAGTAACACTTCTCAGTTAGGTCGTGGCATTTAAACAATGCTCAATTAGTACTAAGGGGCCCAAAGTGTGCCAAAATATATACCCCACACCATTACACAACCACCACCAGCCTGAACCATTGATACAAGGACAGATGGATCCATGATTTAATGTTGTTTTATGCCAAATTCTGACCCTACGATCTGAATGTCGCAGCTGAAATCAAGACTCATCAGAACAGGCAATGTTTTTCCATCTTTTATCATCCAATTTTGGGGATCCTGTGCAAATTGTAGCCTCAGTTTCCTGTTCTTAACTGACAGGAGTTACACCCACTGTGGTCTCCTGCTGCTGTAGCCCATCTGCTTCAAAGTTCGACATGTTGTGCATTCAGAGATGGTATTCTGCATACCTTGGTTGTAACGAGTGGTTATTTGAGTTACTGTTGCCTTTCTATCATCTCGAACCAGTTTGCCCATTCTCCTCTGACCTTAACAAGGCATTGTCATTCACACAACTGCCGCTCACTGGATATTTTCTCTTTTTCGGACCATTCTCTGTAAACCCCAGGGATGGTTGTGCGTGAAAATCCCAGTAGATCAGCAGTTTTTTAAATACTCAGACCAGCCCGTCAGGCACTAACGACCATGCCACGTTCAAAGTCATGTAAATCCCCTTTCTTCCCCATTCTGATGCTCAGTTTGAACTTCAGCAAGTCATCTTCACCACGTCTAGATGCCTAAATGCATTGAGTTTCTGCCATGTGATTGGCTGATTAGCAATTTGTGTTACCAAGCAATTTTAAACAGGTGTACCTAATAAAGTGGCCGGTGAGTGTATATGTTACCAAAAAAACATCAGATATATACATATAGAAATATGTATTCATGAATAAATAGAACAGATTCTGCTATGTTAAGAACATTGGAATGTGAATATCTCATGTCCGGTTTGCACACTTGAGAAAATGCTATAGGGTTTGGGTGGCTTGTTGGGTATTAGTTTTTTCTCTCTATTTTTTGTGTTCCATCGAAGTCTATGGGAGAATACGTTGTGAGAGATCTCGGGTTAGCAGACAAGCTAAAACGTTTTACTTTCAACTTGTTATACGTGCTGTACCCTACAAACGCAAAAATCCAAAGTGGAGCACAGTAAGTGCCAGAGCAGGAACAATAATTAGTGCTCCACTCGTAATCTAGCCTTCAAATTTTAGATTAAAGCTGTTTGGATCCCTTTTTTACAGTGTGTAATGTTGATGTGTGAAATTAATCTCCTGTGTTCCAAAACTCAAACAATAGGTGTTAATGATTAATAAAGCCATTTAAGCTGGGGCATGATGACTATTGTGAGGATGTGTGTTGGATGGTTTGTTTATATTGACAATATTGTAAAATGTCTCATTATACATTCAACTGCTACTTTAATAGCCACATTAAAGTCCTCTGGTTCAGCAGGTGACAGCAATGCCCATCCTATTACTTGCACTGTGACATTTTCTGTCAGTTTATTTTCATGAGAGGTTATTCAGACAAGTGATTCCTTTGATAAATGTTTATCACTCTGCACATAATATTATAGGTCTATTATAGGGCTCCATCAATAAACATATGAACCCAGGAAACAGTTATCTTTATTTTGATAATTCATAATTGTTACTTTGTTTAAAGAGATAAGCAGAATCTCACAGAATAAAACATATATTTTAATTTATTTCTGATTAAAGCTGTATGACAGTAAGAAAATAATAAACTCTATCTACTGCTAAAAGCAATTGAATGTGATTTTTTTCCCAGTAATCTGTTCTGCCTTTCATTTAAATTATAACATGTGCATGCAATAAACTATTAAAGTATTACTTATCAATCAGCCAGCCTTGAGGAGAATGTAAAATCTGTAACTTCTTGGCCACAAAGCAGCTGTATGGGAAGGCTTTCGTAAACATATTGGATATGCATGTTATTTTATAACCTGTACATCTAAGGAGATGTTTGCCTTTACAAGATTTGAGGTCTGTACAAGTGCTGTTGCTCCCAGTTTTGATTTTTACACATTTTAATTAGCCATCCTTGTGCAGAGTCAGGAAAATTAACGAACTGTTTGCACCTTTACCACATTGCAATAAGGAATTTAGGCAAAAGGAGTAAAACATTCCTTTGGGCCATTATGCTTGAAAACTACTCTCCTTGAAAAGACATATCCTATAAACAGAATTAATCTCAACTTGTAATTGTTTTTGGACTTAAGCATTTTAGGTATCATCGGTCCTTAAGGTGTTAATATTGCCATTAGATTTAATATACAGCAGTGATTTTACAAATTTTCATTATGCTTTGATTATTTATACTTTAAAAAACTTAGAAATATACTTTGTATATTTCTGTGTATCTTCTGCAAAATACATTGCACTTTGTATGTGTGTACATATGTATTTATACGTGTATATATGTATTTACAGACATATACACATTTAAACACATAAATACATATTATTTAATGTTACAAGATACAAGCTTATCCTCTCAAGCACTGACCAATCCCTGTCAATATAATTGGATATGCATTATCAGAAGTGTCAAACCTTATAGTGGCATAAGCAGTGAAATAATTCTATAAATCAGTCTTGTACTAGACCAAAAGGAGCATTGAAGGAGCGTTTATTAGAGACAACATGAGAATATTATGCATAACAGCCTGCAGGATTCTCTAACAATGCCTATCATAGTGCACTATGAATATATCTACCAGCTGGGAAAATCATATAGTATTTATAATCATAATACTCATAACATGTTACAACCATAAACATCAAAAACAACAAGAATTAGCCTGTTAGTAATCACAGGATAGTTAAAGAGTCCCCGTCGGTAGTGTAGAAGAGAAATCCTTACTGGTCCTTATCTTATCTGATCTTATAAGCCGTGTGGAAAGTGGGCCACAAATAGTTAATTTGTAAATATCATTTAATGCTGTTAAACAACCTGCAGATTGGGTTACAAGTCATGAAAGTTAGTACCGCCGTAGCGATAAATGTAGACCAATCCTTAGCTTCAGGACACTGTGTAAAGAAACATATTCCGCCATAGCGGTAAACTTTAACCAGTTCTTGGTAATCAGCAATTTCCAATATCGTGTTTCGCCGTAGCGGTAAGTATTAACCAGTTCTTGGCTTAATAGTAATCTTGATAACAAACACTGTGTCTGAAAGTGTGGTCCACCGTAGCGGTTATACTTGCGGTTTGTTTGAGAGTCCCACTATCGCGGCGCTGCACCTCCTGTGTTCCTTCTGTCAATGCTGTAAGACAGGTAGATCCTGGGGTGCTCCTCTAAAATACTTTGTAACCCTTTATATCTGCGGTTGTATTGCGGCCTCCAAATCACATCAATCTTGGTGAACGGACAGTAAATCTTTGGTCTCACTGTGTTCCAACAAACACTCCAGCCAGCTATGCGCATTTCACCCCTAAGGCTGTGGGGCTTCTTCTGGCTCCAAATACAATCAGTGATCAACTGGTGTGTATGGAGTTTCCTTTAAAGAAAAACATTACGGAGGAAAACTCTTGAAGCCTTTATTGAATTACATTCTATACTTGGGGTAAAATAGTAACTTAGTTTAACTAAGACAATGTATCTTAATATTTAGGTGTTAAACATTAAGAATTATAACTATGGAGATGTAGAAAAATACCGCAATTATGAAAAATAGAAATGCTCCTTATTGGTATGGTATAGCTTAATATTAATTTACAGATTTTTGCTGAAAAAAGTTTATTTCAAAAAAATATATACATAAAAGGACTAGAGATTTTTCCTTGCATTTTTTTTTTTAAAACAATTTTTATTGTAGAAGAAAAGGAAACACATACAATGAAAATAAAATACAGCAATGGCCCAGTACATATAGGTATTCAAATGTCTCTTAAGTTTTAACAGTACTAGGCAATAGATCAGTGGAGAAGTGTCCATTACAGGGGACCTCTGTGAGACTATTATCCGGAATGTTTCCTGCAAAATCAAATATGATGGTTAGGTACAATGTTCGATGGAGGTAGTTTGTGAATGTTAATAAGCGTACGTACCGCCTTCTGTATGACCATTCCACTGTTCAGCACAGCATTTTCAACTCCAACTGGTGTATTTACAACAAAGGTGTATTCCTTACAATCATTGATAACATTTAAACCACATCAATTCAAAACATATGCCTGTTCAGGCAAGAACAAAAAGAAGGGAGAAGAGATAAGGGGGGTATAAAGAGAGGGGAAAAGGCAGAGAAGGAAAGAAGAAAGGGAAGGTTGTATAATCTGAAGGTCTGATCCGAGTGGGATCCTCTATGTCAGTGTTTTGGATACTATTAGTCTAGCGGCAAGTGTAGGAGGGTTTGCCAATAAAATTGTATGTTATGGTAAAGGGAAAGGCTGCCGTTCTTAAAATGTGTGTATTCTTCTATCTCTAATAACTCTGAAGTTTTACGCAGCCATTCTTGCCGGGTTGGAATATGGGCAGATTTCCATTTGCGTTTGATGAGTAATTTGGCTCCATTCAAACAGTATTGCAGAAGTTTCCATTTGATTTTACATATTTTCTTTGGTTTGTAGTTAAAAAGGGCTGTGGTTGGGGGTAATTCGAATTGGTCTCCCATAATAGTTTTCAAACTGTAAGTGATTTCTTCCCAAAATGGGAGTAATTTCGGGCAATGCCACCAGATATGGGCCATTGTGCCTGGGGACCCACAACCCCTCCAGCATGATGCATTAGAATTAGGATATATACGTTTAAGCCTGTCAGGGGTGAGGTACCATCTGAACAGAATTTTATGATTAAGCTCCAATAACCTAGGGGAGGAGGAGGACTTGGAAGAATTATAACATATGTTGTCCCATTGTTCTTTAGGTATGGAGATTCCCAAGTCAGTTTGCCAGTGGGAGTCGTATGAGGGTGTAGGTAATGTGAGGGTGTCATCTAGTAATCTTTTTGTTATAGATAGGGACCCTCTGGGTGCTACCCCTCCAAGGCAGAGTCGTTCAAATTTCGTCAATTCCCTCAATAGGTCTTGTCTGTGGGGTGAGGAACCTAATAAATGTGTTAGCTGGGCGTATTTTAGCCATCGGGAGAAGGCTCCACCGGCCAAGTCTGCAAGTTGTGATCTCGGTTTCAGTTTCCCCCCCTCTGTCAGGCAAGTAAGCGGGATCATTGGGCTTGAGTCTAGAGGGTACGACTCGTTTGGGATGATTCCTTTATGAAATTCCGCGTTTATCGGGATTGGTATCATAGGCGAGATGAATGCCGTGAGACCTTTGGTCTTGAGCCGCATAGTGTCCCAAGTACGAAAGTAGTGAGCGTATAATAGGGAGGTCTTGGACAGGGTGGGCCTGCATGTCTGTTTAATCCAGCATAGTGGTCCGATCGTTGGGGAGCCCAACAGAAAGGAGTCTATGGAGGTCCAAGCTTTTGTATGTGTGTGGTCATGCCATTCTATGACTTTTTGAAGCACTACGGCTTTATAGTATTGAGATATGAAGGGAACTCCCATGCCCCCCCTTCCCAAGGGTTTTGTCAAGATCCTTTTGCTGATACGAGGTTTTACATTTCCCCATATGAATGAATTTATTATAGATTGTAGTTTTGTCAGGTATGTCAATGGTAATTGTATCGGGGCAGCCTGGAGGAGGTATAGGATTTGAGGTAGGGTGGTCATCTTCACTGACTGGATCCTTCCCCACCAGGACAGGGGTTTATTTTGCCAAGAGTCAAAATCTTTCCTAAGTTTGTGTAAGAGCGGTGTATAATTGTATTTAAATAGCTTATTGATAGAGGGGGCAAGGTAAACTCTGAGATATTTGATTTTGTCTTGGACCAATTTGTACGGGCATAGGGTCTTAAGGTTCTCGAAGCTTTCCCTTGGGAGATTAATGTTAAGGATTTCAGATTTCCTGGCATTAATCAAGAAATTAGAGTGGTTACTAAATCTCTCGAATTCTGTCAGTAAATGTGGCAGTGAATTACGTGGATATGTAAGTAAGGTGAGAACGTCGTCGGCGTAGAGGGTAAGTTTATATGTGTTGGGTCCTAGCTGTAGACCGGTTAAGTTAGTGTTATTCCGCATGTGGGCCGTCAGGATCTCGATTGATACGGCAAACAGCAGAGGGGACAGAGGACACCCTGTTTCGTGCCGTTTCGAATTTTAAAGCTATCAGAGAGCGTACCATTCGCCCAAACCCTGGCAGTCGTTTGAGAATAAAGGCTAAAGATCCTCTGAAGCATCTTAGGCCCGATCCCAATAGCAGTCAGGCAGTGCCTCAAGAAAGCCCAGTCCAGCCGGTCAAACGCTTTTTCAGCATCAGTTGAAATCAGAATGGTAGGTGTTTTTGACCGGACGGACTGTTCAATCAAGTGTAAGACCCTTGTGGTATTATCCCGTGCCTCCTTTTTTGGTATAAAGCCTGATTTTTGAGTACAGTTTAAGATCTGTATTAAGCAAAGAGATTGGCCTATAGTTGCTTACGCAAGTGGGGTCCTTGTCTGCTTTAGAGATAACTGATATATATTCCTCAAGGGAGCTCTCGGACCATGTTGATCCATTATCTATGGTTTAATTATAGTAAAAGCAGTACATAGCTGCTGATTTGACAGTTTTTACATTTTGAAAAAATTAAAAACCCCTTTTTGACTTAATAAGAAATCAAGATAATCTTTAGGTATTATTTTTATCAAGTTTACGTAAGGGATCCCGACATGGATTAATCCTTAACTTCCAATATTTAATTTATTAAAGAAAGAAAATATAAATAGCAAACTTATTCAATATTTCATTTACCCAAAAAGCATGCATAATTAATTTCCTCATTCATGCCTAGAGGGACAAGTGCTTTTAAATTAAAGATCCATTTACATTCATGCTGCAATATTTTTTTATCCAGGTCACCACCTCTCTCTCTGACGTCTATTTTTTGCAGGCCTCTGAATTTTAATTCATGTTTATTGCTATTATGGAAATGGAAAAAATGTTGTGCTACACTACTAGTATCAATCAGTTTGTTCTTTATATCTCTCTTGTGTTCCTATTTTCTTTCCTTTATCTCCTTTAACTCTCTGTACATTTTACCAACGTAATAACAAGGGCAGTTACAGTAAACTAGATATACTACTCTTTCACTTGTGCAGTTTATGTGTCCCTGGATGTACCACTGTTTGCCAAATTTATCAATGAATTTATTTCCGATGGTCATATTCATACAGACTGAACATTTTGAACATTTAAAATTACCATCCTTAGTTTTGTATTGTGACAACCAATTACCAGGCTTATTCATACGAAAATGGCTTCTAACAAGTTTGTCTTTAAGATTGGGGGCTTTTTTAGCTGTCATTTTGGGAGTATTGCCGATTTGCTTCGCTATAGAATTATCTAAAACTGATAAATCTCACTGTGTCTCCTTGCAGTTTATCTTTTGATTTATATAGTATTTCCTGCCTGTCCCGGTATCTTGTTTTTCTATATGCCTGTTTTAGGCAGTTTTGAGAATACCCTGGCCTAGATTTGGAGTTCGGCGGTAAAAGGGCTGTTAACGCTCCGCGGGCTTTTTTCTGGCCGCACCATAAATTTAACTCTGGTATCGAGAGTTTAATCAAATGCTGCGTTAGGCTCCAAAAAAGGAGCGTAGAGCATTTTTTCCGCAAATGCAACTCTCGATACCAGAGTTGCTTACGGACGCGGCCGGCCTCAAAAACGTGCTCGTGCACGATTCTCCCATAGGAAACAATGGGGCTGTTTGAGCTGAAAAAAAACCTAACACCTGCAAAAAAGCAGCGTTCAGCTCCTAACGCAGCCCCATTGTTTCCTATGGGGAAACACTTCCTACGTCTGCACCTAACACTCTAACATGTACCCCGAGTCTACACACCCCTAGCCTTACACTTATTAACCTCTAATCTGCCGCCCCCGCTATCGCTGACACCTGCATATTTTTTTTAACCCCTAATCTGCCGCTCCGTAAACCGCCGCCACCTACGTTATCCCTATGTACCCCTAATCTGCTGCCCTAACATCGCCGACCCCTATATTATATTTATTAACCCCTAATCTGCCCCCCTCAATGTCGCCGACACCTGCCTACACTTATTAACCCCTAATCTGCCGAGCGGACCTGAGCGCTACTATAATAAAGTTATTAACCTCTAATCCGCCTCACTAACCCTATCATAAATAGTATTAACCCCTAATCTGCCCTCCCTAACATCGCCGACAGCTACCTTCAATTATTAACCCCTAATCTGCCGAGCGGAGCTCACCGCTATTCTAATAAATGTATTAACCCCTAAAGCTAAGTCTAACCCTAACACTAACACCCCCCTAAATTAAATATAATTTACATCTAACGAAATTAATTAACTCTTATTAAATAAATTATTCCTATTTAAAGCTAAATACTTACCTGTAAATCAGATTGAGCTCGCATTCTATTGGCTGTTCCGATCAGCCAATAGAATGCGAGCTCAATCTGATTGGCTGATTGGATCGGCCAATCGGATTGAACTAGATTCTGATTGGCTGATTCCATCAGCCAATCAGAAAATTCCTACCTTAATTCCGATTGGCTGATAGAATCCTATCAGCCAATCGGAACTTGAGGGACGCCATCTTGGATGACGTCCCTTAAAGGAACAGTCATTCGTCGTTCAGTCGTCGGTCCGGATGGATGTTCCGCGCTGGATGTCTTCAGGATCCTGCCGCTTCGCTCCGGATGGAAGAAGATCGAAGATGCCGCTTGGAGAAGATGTTTGCCGGTCCGGATGTCCTCTTCTTGCCGGATAGGAGGAAGACTTTGGAGCACCGGATTATGGATCGCCAACCCCCGCTTGGGTTGGATGAAGATCTTGGAGCCAGGACGGATCGGTGATACCTGGATGGTGAAGACAAGGTAGGAAGATCTTCAGGGGCTTAGTGTTAGGTTTATTTAAGGGGGGTTTGGGTTAGATTAGGGGTATGTGGGTGGTGGGTTGTAATGTTGGGGGGGGGGGTATTGTATTTATTCTTTTACAGGCAAAAGAGCTGAAATTCTTGGGGCATGCCCCGCAAAGGGCCCTGTTCAGGGCTGGTAAGGTAAAAGAGCTTGTAACTTTTTTAATTTAGAATAGGGTAGGGAATTTTTTATTTTGGGGGGCTTTGTTATTTTATTAGGGGGCTTAGAGTAGGTGTAATTAGTTTAAAATTGTTGTAATATTTTTCTTATGTTTGTAAATATTTTTTTATTTTTTGTAACTTAGTTCTTTTTTATTTTTTGTACTTTAGATAGTTTATTTAATTGTATTTATTTGTAGCAATTGTGTTTAATTTATTTATTGATAGTGTAGTGTTAGGTTAATTGTAGGTAATTGTAGGTAGTTTATTTAATTATTTTATTGATAGGGTAGTGTTAGGTTTAATTATATCTTAGGTTAGGATTTATTTTACAGGTAAATTTGTTATTATTTTAACTATTTTAGCTATTAAATAGTTCTTAACTATTTAATAGATATTGTACCTGGTTAAAATAATTACAAAGTTGCCTGTAAAATAAATATTAATCCTAAAATAGCTATAATATAATTATAATTTATATTGTAGCTATATTAGGATTTATTTTACAGGTAAGTATTTAGCTTTAAATAGGAATAATTTATTTAATAAGAGTTAATTTATTTCGTTAGATGTAAATTATATTTAACTTAGGGGGGTGTTAGTGTTAGGGTTAGACTTAGCTTTAGGGGTTAATACATTTATTAGAATAGCGGTGAGGTCCGCTCGGCAGATTAGGGGTTAATAATTGAAGGTAGCTGTCGGCGATGTTAGGGAGGGCAGATTAGGGGTTAATACTATTTATGATAGGGTTAGTGATGCGGATTAGGGGTTAATAACTTTATTATAGTAGCGCTCAGGTCCGCTCGGCAGATTAGGGGTTAATAAGTGTAGGCAGGTGTCGGCGACGTTGAGGGGGGCAGATTAGGAGTTAATAAATATAGTATAGGGGTCGGCGGTGTTAGGGGTAGCAGATTAGGGGTACATAGGGATAACGTAGGTGGCGGCGCTTTGCGGTCGGAAGATTAGGGGTTAATTATTTTAAGTAGCTGGCGGCGACGTTGTGGGGGGCAGGTTAGGGGTTAATAAATGTAATACAGGGGTCGGCGGGGTTAGGGGCAGCAGATTAGGGGTACATAAGTATAACGTAGGTGGCGGTCGGCAGATTAGGGGTTAAAAATTTTAATCGAGTGGCGGAGATGTGGGGGGAGCTCGGTTTAGGGGTACATAGGTAGTTGATGGGTGTTAGTGTACTTTAGGGTACAGTAGTTAAGAGCTTTATGAACCGGCGTTAGCCAGAAAGCTCTTAACTCCTGCTATTTTCAGGCGGCTGGAATCTTGTCGTTAAAGCTCTAACGCTCACTTCAGAAACGACTCTAAATACCAGCGTTAGAAAGATCCCATTGAAAAGATAGGCTACGCAAATGGCGTAGGGGGATCTGCGGTATGGAAAAGTCGCGGCTGAAAAGTGAGCGTTAGACCCTTTAATCACTGACTCCAAATACCAGCGGGCGCCCAAAACCAGCGTTAGGAGCCTCTAACGCTGGTTTTGACGGCTACCGCCGAACTCCAAATCTAGGCCCCTCTTTCTTTAAATCTTTTTTGTAAATCACTAGCCTCCATTTTAAATGTTTTAATTTGTGTCAAGTTCCTCCTATGTCTTAAATATTGTCCATGTGGTATGTTAAATAATAGGTGTGTTGGATGATGGCTCTCACCACGTAGTAATGTATTGCCAGCTGTAAGTTTTCTATGAGTTGATGTTATGATAGTTTGATTTACATTAGTGATATTTAAATCTAAGAAGCTTATTTCTGTTTGGCTGCTTGTATATGTAAATTTCAAATTGAAACTATTTTGATTAAAAAATTCCATAAATTAAGTTAATTCTTCTTCTGATCCCTCCTATAATAATAGGACGTCATCTATGAAGCGTATCCATAGTCCTATATTATCCTTATAGTTGCCATCCCAGATTACTTCTTTCTCACAAAACTCTAGGTACAGACATACGTAAGTTGGTGCACAACAGGTACCCATGGCTGTACCTAGTGTTTGTACATTAATTTTTTGATTAAAAGTGAAATAATTATGTTGCAGCAGAAAATCCATTAGCGTTAATACAAAATTTGTATGTTCAGTGTATTCTTTCCCCCTCTGTTCCAAAAAGTATCTACAGGTTTCGACTCCTTTGGTGTGAGGGATTGAAGAGTATAACCATTCTACATCAATCGTTACTAAAAATGTATCTTTTTGGACTGTTAGGCCTTCAAGTTTTTTAAGAACATCGAATGAGTCTTTTACAAAGGATGGGAGATTGTCAAGGAATGGTCTTAAGTTATAATCAACATATTCAGAGATTTATTCGGTCAGGGACCCTATCCCCGAAATTATTGGTCTACCCGGGGGCGGTAGTCTCCCCTTATGTAGTTTGGGTATAGTGTAAAAGGTTGGTATGATTGGAAACTTAACTTTAAGATAGTCAAACTCACGTTTATTAATAATGCCTTCTTTTAGTGCTTCTGATAAGATTTTATCTAATTCAGAAGAGTATTGTTCAGTAGGGTCATTTTTAATATTTTTATAATTAGTTTTATCTTGAACTTGGAGAATACATTCTTTTAGATAATCTTTTGTGTTTAAAAATACAACGTTTCTGCCTTTATCTGACGGTTTAATAGTAATGTAAGGGTTCTTTTGTAATTCTTTTAAAGCTAACTGCTGTTTAGATGTTAAATTGTTCTTTATATGTGTATTATCATCCATTTCAATGATATCCTTTTCAACAAGTTTGACAAAGATTTGTACACTTGGGACCATTGACAAGGAGGGCATGCAAGTGGATTTATTTTTCAATGTACTAAATCCTATATGGGATAAGGATGATTGTTCATCTGGGTCTCCCTCTGAAGCCAATTTTTCTAGACCAATCAATATTTGGCGATCATGAATATCTAAAGTTGTATCTGGTATTTTATTTTCAAAAGTTTTCTTTAAAATTAGTTTTCTTGCGAACAAGTTTAAGTCCTTCACTACTGTAAATTTGTCACATTTGTTTGTAGGAGCAAAAGATAGCCCCTTGCCTAATACCTCAATTTGGTAATCAGTTAGATTGGCTTCAGAGAGGTTCACCACTTTTTTTTATTTTATTAAGCTTTCTGCTTCTCTTTCAATTGATTCCTCAATGGGTACTTTCTCCCTTCTTGTTTAGTTGGCTTTATATTTCCTCCCTCCTCTCCTGGTCCTTTTGTTTCCTGTTGTCTCTGGCCTAAAAAATCCCTTCTTCTACCTCGTCTTGATCTAAATCTTTGTCTATTTTTATCCTCAGTTAATGAACCTCCTGATTCTGAGCTGCTTGTTTGATATACATAATTATAAACTTGATTTTTTTGGTAATCATCCCAGTCTCTTTCAAATTTTCTCCTTTTCCTAAATTTTATTGTGTCTTGGATTTTTCTCACTTCCAATTTCGCCACACACATTAATTTTTCATATTGCTCATTTGTCTTCCATTCATCTATTTTTTTCTATTGCTACATTCAGTTCAGTCTGCACTTGCTTCAATCTTAATTCATTCTCATCAATCATTAACTTCATCCAGTTAAAGGCACACTCACTTGCATAGATATCCCATTTTTTCTGCAAATCCTCTAAAAGTGGTTCATTCAGATTAGAGCCTGGTCTTTTTCTTACCCTTAGGCCCCTTGGTATCATTTTTGCTTCTAAATATTTATTTAAGCTTGAAATCTCCCATTTTAATTTTTGTTCTTTTAATATTTTTGTTTTATAAGTTTTGAATACTTTAAAAATATTTTGGCTTTTTTCTGAGTTTTGGTTTGAGTCAGCTGTACTGCTAGGAAGTGAAAAAGTTTCATCCATGTCAAAATCCCATTCTGTCTTATCAAATCCTGCCATATCTGATTATGCTATCTAGAGGATATATAATTCACCAAAGAATTTGCATATATTATAAAACTAGATGTGCAAGGCAACAAGAAAGACCACATAAATGGTCAGAAATTAAATTGAGAAAGAGGATGTTGTCAGCACTATCAGTATTACCAATGAAGAAGGGGAGGTTACAGTGGTCTGAATTATTAGTACTTCTCAGACCACTGGTGCAAGGGGAAAGTAGCAATTCAAATGATATAATGTTAGAAGATACAAGCTTTAACTTAAATTCAATAGATAATTTAATACAAGGATACTATGTTAGCACTCCTAAGACTCTGTGAACAAATTAGAACGGAGAACTTGATAATTCACTTGGGTTAAAGCATATTAATCTTTATTAGAACATATTTAAAATAATGGGTGTAGTTAAAACTAAAATGTTAGCAGAGAAATAGTGATGATTTCCATCTAATTGTTATTGGGTTGGTGCTGGTAGTTAAATTACCATGGACTCAAATTGAGTATAAATAATTTCCTAGTAGGTGGCAGGATATTGGAACTTATAGGTCAAAAGAGGACACTAAAGTAACACTATATACACTAATTCAGTATTGTTTCTGGGTTACATTAGAGATATAGTTACTCTCCAATTTTCAATCTTGATCTGGGACCTGAGTACCGTCAGTTCCAATATAGAACATAAAAAAGTCAAAATTAGATTTACTTGTTCTTTATTATCATTTGTTGAACAGTATATACAAGTATTGTGTTATCTGGATGAAGTAACAACTTGCCACCAAATATTTTTAAATTATAGGGATAATTAATGAAATCCAAATTTCTTAGCAGTCTGAGTGTATTGTAGCATGTTAAGTGTACACTTTATTGTATTTTCACAATGAGCCTCTTGTCACTAAATCTCTGAGTGTTTATCTAGGTGAGCCACTAATTATTGAGCTTGGTGTCAAACATTGGACCAGCTAAAGTGAGGTAGTATTAGTTGCTGTCTCCTCACTTAGGATTCAGAGATGGCAGGCTGTGCTAGTGAATCACTTTTATTAAGTATTATAGACAAAAGTGCCGGTCCACTTATGAAAAAATATAAACTTGGTTTAAGTGATATTAGTAATGATTAACAGCTCAATGGTCAACCTTATGTTAGGTTTATATCATAATATATGTTGGTATATAATACCGATTTGCTATTAATTGGTTAAGGGTTAATGGAGTGGATTGTGTAGCTCTGCACAAAACCTGCTGAGCTTCTATGCTAAGAGCAAGCTTGTTATTGTGTAACAGCCTATTATATATCAGGTGAAAAGCCAATACACACTCTCACATTAATTCTATAAGTGATACTCGATAAATATGAGATTTGAGAATTTATCTTTACATTGTCACATTGTCACTCTTGTTAAATAGAATGCTAGAGTGTGTCAGTCCACTTGTAATAAAGTTATTATTCTAGTTGTTATTACCAGCTCTTGATAGCTGGATAATAAGCATATGCTTAATAATACCTTAGCATCTTAATGTATATGTAGCATAGTTGCTTTTGTTATTTAGTAAAACCAATAAATTGTAATAGCACTTTAAATAGTCATTTGGCTCGGCATCAGTGTTTTAATAAATAATGCATTATCGCTTGTCCTCTTATTAACCAGCAAGAGACCATATTAATATAATGTTAATTCGGTACACAACTTTTAATCAGGTAGCTTGCAGATTAAATTAAATTGACCACTAGCCCCTATTGGGGTCTGTATAGGCTAATACCAGGCACCTATGTTGCCCACAATTTCACCGCTAACAAGTTTTTAAAAACACAATTGAGCTCCCATTAGCTCACTCCCTCCCTGACATGTTTCGCCGGGTTCCCGGCTTTATCAAAGGTGAGGCGCCGCGGCTGCGGCGGCTTTTTGTGACTATCGGTCCGCCTTTATGTTAAAATATGGCCAATCAGTGCCCTGGAATATCGGGCTTGCTATTGACAGACAGTTATTGTGATTGACATGTAAATCCTCGAATAGTGGATTAGAGAATTTGGTTAGGTTGTTCAAACATATGATAAGTATGTAAAGGCTTGTATATACAAAGTTGCCATTACTTAGCTGTGATTTGAGGAAAAAATATATGTGTATAAGTGCTTGTGAAATTGTGCAAACTTCAAATAAGTGACAAAATGTGACAATTTGCTAAAAAGAGGAAAAAAGGGGGGGGGGAACAGTACCAACATTGTTGCGTATGGTAAATGGTTATAATAAAATTATGTCTTTAATAAACTAAAATGTGTTCACCTTATTGTGGGTCAATGTGATTAGACAATACATTAATAGTAGAAAACATTCTACATAAAGTGAATGTGCTTACTTGGTGATATACAGTAAGCACCTAATTCATATAAAATTACTTATTATTATAATTGTTAGTGCATTTATTTTAAATTAGTGTGAACCTAAAAGGTTAATAATTACATTGACATCTGAAGATAATCAAGAAATGTGTGTATCTTCAAGAATCAAGATGGGTATATTACTACTGACTTATATAGGAAAGAAACGGCTACGAACAGTTTGCTCCATTCATCAAGTGCTCACTGTCCACATACTGTAAGATCACTCCCGATCGGAGAATTTCTGAGAACGAAAAGAAATTGCTCAGATCCTAAAACATACCAACAGAGAGCAATTGAACTTCAAAACCGACTGAGGGCAAGAGGCTACAGTAATCGCTCAATTAAAAAAGCTAAACGTAGAGCGGAACTTACAGACAGACAACGGCTTCTACATAAAAAGCCAAAAGAAGATGATATAACTACTAGACTCATCATGACATATTCACCCCAAACTAAAGAGGTAGTCAATATCCTTAACAAACATTTGGGAATTCTCAAGACTGATCCAGTATTGAAGTCTTTAGTAGGGGACAGAATACAACTAGGATATAGGAGGTCCAAGAACCTTAAAGACATACTCAGTCCCAGCCATTTTGAACTGAAAAGGAGGACAATTGATTCCATCTCAATGGGCAACTTTAAATGTAGAAACTGCTCAATTTGTAAACACCTCTTGCCGCTCAAATCTGTTTCGGACAGGTTTGGAAAAGTGCATAAAATTACCAGCCACATCAATTGCAACACTGAAGGTCTAATATATGGTATCACATGCAAATGTAAGAAGACCTATGTAGGTATGACTACCCGTCAATTGAAAACGAGGCTGTTGGAACACCTAAGTAATATTAGGAATGCTGAAAAAGACAGCAAAGCTAAGAAAATTCTTACGACCGTTGCATCCCAATACCTCAAATACCATAAATGTAATACCTTAGAATTCCAATGTTTTGGAATTCAGAGGGTAAGAATTGGAATTAGAGGAGGAGACATTGAGAATCTTCTCTTACGAATGGAAAGTCGGTGGATTTATTTATTGAATTCGGTACATCCCAATGGATTAAACAAACATAATGATTTCTTTTCATATCTATAAATAGGAAATTTACATACTGTAAAACCTATTTAAATACACAGCAAGACTAATTGATATTTTGGAAAGTAATAAGCAGAGGTATATATGCCTATGTATAAAGCATGGTATTCTTCAAATTGAACAAATATCAGGCATAATATAATTAACATCAATGCCATGTAAATTACAATATTAAGTAAGATTATGTACAAAACAAAAAAAGTTGCACATTACACTTATGAAGATACACACATTTCTTGATTATCTTCAGATATCAATGTAATTATTAACCTTTTAGGTTCACACTAATTTAAAATAAATGCACTAACAATTATAATTATAAGTAATTTTATATGAATTAGGTGCTTACTGTATATCACCAAGTAAGCACATTCACTTTATGTAGAATGTTTTCTACTATTAATGTATTGTCTAATCACATTGACCCACAATAAGGTGAACACATTTTAGTTTATTAAAGACATAATTTTATTATAACCATTTACCATACACAACAATGTTGGTACTGTTTCCCCCCCCCTCCCCTTTTTTCCTCTTTTTAGCAAATTGTCACATTTTGTCACTTATTTGAAGTTTGCACAATTTCGCAAGCACTTATACACATATATTTTTTCCTCAAATCACAGCTAAGTAATGGCAACTTTGTATATACAAGCATTTACATACTTATCATCTGTTTGAACAACCTAACCGAATTCTCTAATCCACTAATCGAGGATTTACATGTCAATCACAATAACTGTCTGTCAATAGCAAGCCCAATATTCCAGGGCACTGATTGGCCATATTTTAACATAGAGGCGGACCGATAGTCACAAAAAGCCGCCGCAGCTGCGGCGCCTCACCTTTGATAAAGCCGGGAACCCGGCGAAACATGTCAGGGAGGGAGTGAGCTAATGGGAGCTCAATTGTGTTTTTAAAAACTTGTTAGCGGTAAAATTGTGGGCAACATAGGTGCCTGGTATTAGCCTATACAGACCTAGTGGTCAATTTAATTTAATCTGCAAGCTACCTGATTAAAGGTTGTGTACCGAATTAACGCTATATTAATATGGTCTCTTGCTGGTTAATAACGGACAAGTGATATTGCATTATTTATAAAACACTGATGCCGAGCCAAATGACTATTTAAAGTGCTATTACAATTTATTGGTTTTACTAAATAACAAAAGCGACTATGCTATATATACATTAAGATGCTAAGGTATTATTAAGCATATGCTTATTATCCAGCTATCAAGAGCTGGTGATAACAACTAGAATAATAACTTTATTACAAGTGGACTGACACACTCTAGCATTCTATTTAACAAGAGTGACAATGTGACAATGTAAAGATAAATTCTCAAATCTCATATTTATTGAGTATCACTTATAGAATTAATGTGAGAGTGTGTATTGGCTTTTTACCTGATATATAATAGGCTGTTAGACAATAACAAGCTTGCTCTTAGCATAGAAGCTCAGCAGGATTTGTGCAGAGCTACACAATCCACTCCATTAACCCTTAACCAATTAATAGCAAATCGGTATTATATACCAACATATATAATGATATAAACCTAACATAAGGTTGACCATTGAGCTGTTAATCATTACTAATATCACTTAAACCAAGTTTATATTTTTTCATAAGTGGACCGGCACTTTTGTCTATAATACTTAATAAAAGTGATTCACTAACACAGCCTGCCATCTCTGAATCCTAAGTGAGGAGACAGCAACTAATACTACCTCACTTTAGCTGGTCCAATGTTTGACCCCAAGTTCAATAATTAGTGGCTCACCTAGATAAACACTCAGAGATTTAGTGACAAGAGGCTCATTGTGAAAATACAATAAAGTGTACACTTAACATGCTACAATACACTCAGACTGCTAAGAAATTTGGATTTCATTAATTATCCCTATAATTTAAAAATATTTGGTGGCAAGTTGTTACTTCATCCAGATAACACAATACTTGTATATACTGTTCAACAAATGATAATAAAGAACAAGTAAATCTAATTTTGACATTTTTATGTTCTATATTGGAACTGACAGTACTCAGGTCCCAGATCAAGATTGAAAATTGGAGAGTGACTATATCTCTAATGTAACCCAGAAACAATACTGAATTAGTGTATATAGTGTTACTTTAGTGTCCTCTTTTGACCTATAAGTTCCAATATCCTGCCACCTACTAGGAAATTATTTATACTCAATTTGAGTCCATGGTAATTTAACTACCAGCACCAACCCAAAAACAATTAGATGTAAATCATCACTATTTCTCTGCTAACATTTTAGTTTTAACTACACCCATTATTTTAAATATGTTCTAATAAAGATTAATATGCTTTAACCCAAGTGAATTATCAAGTTCTCCGTTCTAATTTGTTCACAGAGTCTTAGGAGTGCTAACATAGTATCCTTGTATGCAATTCTCTATTGAATTTAAGTTAATGTAACTTTGATACTAAGCACCACACCCCAATTAAATAATATAGTTTTAGGCCAATTTGTCCTGACCTATGATGGTGATAAGACTCTAACGGCTAGATTTAGAGTTCTGCGGCCAAAGGGGTGCGTTAGCTACGCTGGCTTTTTTTTCCCCGCACCTTTTAAATACTGCTGGTATTTAGAGTTCACAGAAGGGCTGCGTTAGGCTCCAAAAAAGGGAGCGTATAGCATATTTAACACCACTGCAACTCTCGATACCAGCGGAGCTTACGGACGCGGCCAGCTTCAAAAACATGCTCGTGCACGATTCCCCCATAGGAAACAATGGAGCTGTTTGAGCTGAAAAAAAACCTAACACCTGCAAAAAAGCAGCGTTCAGCTCCTAACGCAGCCCCATTGTTTCCTATGGGAAAACACTACCTAAGTCTGCACCTAACACCCTAACATGTACCCCGAGTCTAAACACCCCTAACCTTACACTTATTAAACCCTAATCTACCGCTCCCGCTATCGCTGACCCCTGCATATTATTATTAACCCCTAATCTGCCGCTCCGTACACCGCCGCAACCTACGTTATCCCTATGTACCCCTAATCTGCTGCCCCTAACACCGCCGACCCCTATATTATATGTATTAACCCCTAATCTGCTGCCCCCAACGTCGCCTCCACCTACCTACAATAATTAACCCCTAATCTGCTGACCGGACCGCACCGCTACTCTAATAAATGTATTAACCCCTAAAGCTAAGTCTAACCCTAACACTAACACCCCCCTAAGTTAAATATAATTTAAATCTAGCAAAATAAATTAACTCTTATTAAATAAATTATTCCTATTTAAAGCTAAATACTTACCTGTAAAATAAACCCTAATATAGCTACAATATAAATTATAATTATATTGTAGCTATTTTAGGATTAATATTTATTTTACAGGCAACTTTGTATTTATTTTAACCAGGTACAATAGCTATTAAATAGTTATTTACTATTTAATAGCTTAACTAGTTAAAATAATTACAAAATTACCTGTAAAATAAATCCTAACCTAAGTTACAATTAAACCTAACACTACACTATCAATAAATTAATTAAATACAATACCTACAATTATCTACAATTAAACCTAACACTACACTATCAATAAATTAATTAAATACAATACCTACAAATAAATACAATTAAATAAACTAACTAAAGTACAAAAAATAAAAAATAACTAAGTTACAAAAAATAAAAAAATATTTACAAACATTAGAATAATATTACAACAATTTTAAACTAATTACACCTACTCTAAGCCCCCTAATAAAATAACAAAGCCCCCCAAAATAAAAAAATGCCCTACCCTATTCTAAATTAAAAAAGTTCAAAGCTCTTTTACCTTACCAGCCCTTAAAAGGGCCCTTTGTGGGGCATGCCCCAAAGAATTCAGCTCTTTTGCCTGTAAAAGAAAAATACAACCCCCCCAACATTAAAACCCACCACCCACATACCCCTAATCTAACCCAAACCCCCCTTAAAATAACCTAACACTAATCCCCTGAAGATCATCCTACCTTGAGTCGTCTTCACTCAGCCGAGCAGCGATGGAAGCGAAGTGGACATCCGGAGCGGCAGAAGTTATACTCCAAGGGGCGCTGAAGAAATCTTCCATCCGATGAAGTGATCCTCCAGTCGGCTCTGAAGAAGTCTTCCATCCGGGCGATGTCATCTTCCAAGAGGCGCTGAAGAAGTCTTCTATCCGGGCGATGTCATCTTCCAAGCGGGGTCTTCAATCTTCATCCCGCTGACGCGGAACATCCTTCTTTACCGACGGACTACTGACGAATGAAGGCTCCTTTAAGGGACGTCATCCAAGATGGTGTCCCTTCAATTCCGATTGGCTGATAGGATTCTATCAGCCAATCGGAATTAAGGTAGGAAAAATCTGATTGGCTGATTGAATCAGCCAATCAGATTCAAGTTCAATCCGATTGGCTGATCCAATCAGCCAATCAGATTGAGCTCACATTCTATTGGCTGTTCCGATCAGCCAATAGAATGCGAGCTCAATCTTATTCCGATCAGCCAATAGAATGCGAGCTCAATCTGATTGGCTGATTGGATCAGCCAATCGGATTGAACTTGAATCTGATTGGCTGATTCAATCAGCCAATCAGATTTTTCCTACCTTAATTCCGATTGGCTGATAGAATCCTATCAGCCAATCGGAATTGAAGGGACGCCATCTTGGATGACGTCCCTTAAAGGAGCCTTCATTCGTCGGTAGTCCGTCGGTAAAGAAGGATGTTCCGCGTTGGCGGGATGAAGATTGAAGACCCCACTTGGAAGATGACATCGCCCGGATAGAAGACTTCTTCAGCGCCTCTTGGAAGATGACATCGCCCGGATGGAAGACTTCTTCAGCGCCGACTGGAGGATCACTTCATCGGATGGAAGATTTCTTCAGCGCCCCTTGGAGGATAACTTCTGCCGCTCCGGATGTCCACTTCGGTTCCATCGCTGCTCGGCTGAGTGAAGATGACTCAAGGTAGGATGATCTTCAGGGGATTAGTGTTAGGTTATTTTAAGGGGGGTTTGGGTTAGATTAGGGGTATTTGGGTGGTGGGTTTTAATGTTGGGGGGGGTTGTATTTTTCTTTTACAGGCAAAAGAGCTGAATTCTTTGGGGCATGCCCCAAAAAGGGCACTTTTAAGGGCTGGTAAGGTAAAAGAGCTTTGAACTTTTTTAATTTAGAATAGGGTAGGGCATTTTTTTATTTTGGGGGGCTTTGTTATTTTATTAGGGGGCTTAGAGTAGGTGTAATTAGTTTAAAATTGTTGTAATATTATTCTAATGTTTGTAAATATTTTTTTATTTTTTGTAACTTAGTTATTTTTTATTTTTTGTACTTTAAGTGTACTAGTAAATTTATTTAATTGTATTTATTTGTAGGTATTGTATTTAATTAATTTATTGATAGTGTAGTGTTAGGTTTAATTGTAGATAATTGTAGGTATTGTATTTAATTAATTTATTGATAGTGTAGGATTTATTTTACAGGTAATTTTGTAATTATTTTAACTAGTTTAGCTATTAAATAGTAAATAACTATTTAATAGCTATTGTACCTGGTTAAAATAAATACAAAGTTGCCTGTAAAATAAATATTAATCCTAAAATAGCTACAATATAATTATAATTTATATTGTAGCTATATTAGGGTTTATTTTACAGGTATTTAGCTTTAAATAGAAATAATTTATTTAATAAGAGTTAATTTATTTTGTTAGATTTAAATTATATTTAAGTTAGGGGGGTGTTAGTGTTAGGGTTAGACTTAGCTTTAGGGGTTAATACATTTATTATAGTAGCGGTGTGGTTCGGTCGGCAGATTAGGGGTTAATTATTGTAGGTAGGTGGAGGCGACGTTGGGTGCGGCAGATTAGGGGTTAATAAATATAATATAGGGGTCGGCTGTGTTAGGGGCAGCAGATTATGGGTACATAGGTATAATGTAGGTTGCGGCGGTGTACGGAGCGGTAGATTAGGGGTTACAAAAAATATGCAGGTGTCAGCGATAGCGGGGGTGGCAGATTAGGGGTTAATAAATATTATGTAGGTTTCGGCGGTATTAGGGGCAGCAGATTAGGGGTACATAGGGATAACGTAGGTGGCGGCGGTGTACGGAGCGGCAGATTAGGGGTTAAAAAATTTTAATAGAGTGGCGGCGATGTGGGGGGACCTCGGTTTAGGGGTACATAGGTAGTTTATGGGTGTTAGTGTACTTTAGAGCACAGTAGTTAAGAGCTTTATAAACCGGCGTTAGCCCAGAAAGCTCTTAACTACTGACTTTTTTCTGCGGCTGGAGTTTTGTCGTTAGATTTCTAACGCTCACTTCAGCCACGACTCTAAATACCGGCGTTAGAAAGATCCCATTGAAAAGATAGGATACGCAAATGGCGTAGGGGGATCTGCGGTATGGAAAAGTCGCGGCTGCAAAGTGAGCGTTAGACCCTTTCCTGACTGACTCTAAATACCAGCGGTAGCCCAAAACCAGCGTTAGGAGCCTCTAACGCTGGTTTTGACGGCTACCGCCAAACACTAAATCTAGCCGTAAGTATTTATTTATAGTGGTGCCATCATTTATTTCTCTTTAGTAATAAAGAAGATACAAGCTTATCATGTCCAGCACTGACCAATCCCTGTCAATATAATTGGATATGCATTATCAGAAGTGTCAAACCTTATAGTGGCATAAGCAGTGAAATAATTCTATAAATCAGTCTTGTACTAGACCAAAAGGAGCATTGAAGGAGCGTTTATTAGAGACAACATGAGAAGATTGTGCATAACAGCCTGCAGGATTCTCTAACAATGCCTATCATAGTGCACTATGAATATATCTACCAGCTGGGAAAATCATATAGTATTTATAATCATAATACTCATAACATGTTACAACCATAAACATCAAAAACAACAAGAATTAGCCTGTTAGTAATCACAGGATAGTTAAAGAGTCCCAGTCCGTAGTGTAGAAGAGAAATCCTTACTGGTCCTTATCTTATCTGATCTTATAAGCCGTGTGGAAAGTGGGCCACAAATAGTTAATTTGTAAATATCATTTGATGCTGTTAAACAACCTGCAGATTGGGTTACAAGTCATGAAAGTTAGTACCGCCGTAGCGATAAATGTAGACCAATCCTTAGCTTCAGGACACTGTGTAAAGAAACATATTCCGCCGTAGCGGTAAACTTTAACCAGTTCTTGGTAATCAGCAATTTCCAATATCGTGTTTCGCCGTAGCGGTAAGTATTAACCAGTTCTTGGCTTAATAGTAATCTTGATAACAAACACTATTGCGGCGCTGCACCTCCTGTGTTCCTTCTGTCAATGCTGTAAAACAGGTAGATCCTGGAGTGCTCCTCTCAAATACTTCGTAACCCTTTATATCTGCGGTTGTATTGCAGCCTCCAAATCACATCAATCTTGGTGAACGGACAGTAAATCTTTGGTCTCACTGTGTTCCAACAAACACTCCAGCCAGCTACGCGCGTTTCACCCCTAAGGCTGTGGGGCTTCTTCCGGCTCCAAATACAATCAGTGATCAACAGGTGTGTATGGAGTTCCCTTTAAAGAAAAACATTACGGAGGAAAACTCCTCCCTTTCTTGAAGCCTTTATTGAATTACATTCTATACTTGGGGTAAAATAGTAACTTAGTTTAACTATGACAATGTATCTTAAATCATTGATACATATTTAGGTGTTAAACATTAAGAATTATAACTACGGAGATGTAGAAAAATACAATTGAAATGCTCCTTATTGGTATAGTATAGCTTAATATTAATTTACAGATTTTTGCTGAAAAAAGTTTATTTCAAAAAAATATATACATAAAAGGACTAGAGTTTTTCATCACATTTTTAATTATAGTAAAAGCAGTACATAGCTGCTGATTTGACAGTGTTTAAATTTTGAAAGAATTAAATAACCCTTTTTGACTTAATAAGAAATCAAGATAATCTTTAGGTGTTATTTTTATCAAATTTACGTAAGGGATCCCGACATAGATTAATCCTTAACTTCCAATATTTAATTTATTAAAGAAAGAACATATAAATAGCAAACTTATACAATATTTCATTCACCCAAAGAGCATGCATAATTAATTTCCTCATTCATGCCTAGAGGGACAAGTGCTTTTAAATTAAAGATCCCTTTACATTCATGCTGCAATAATTTTTTATCCAGGTCGCCACCTCTCTCTTTGAGGTCTATTTTTTACAGGCCTCTGAATTTTAATTCATGTTTATTGCTATTATGGAAATGGAAAAAATATCGTGCTACACTACTAGTATCAATCAGTTTGTTCTTTATATCTCTTTTGTGTTCCTTTATTCTCTCCTTTAACTCTCTGTACGTTTTACCAACGTAATAACAAGGGCAGTTACAGTAAACTAGATATACTACTCCTTCACTTGTGCAGTTTATGTGTCCCTGGATGTACCACTGTTTGCAAAATTTATCAATGAATTTATTTCCGATGGTCATATTCGGACAGACTGAACATTTTGAACATTTAAAATTACCATCCTTAGTTTTGTATTGTGACAACCAATTACCAGGCTTATTCATACGAAAATGACTTCTAACAAGTTTGTCTTTAAGATTGGGGGCTTTTTTAGCTGTCATTTGGGGAGTATTGCCGATTTGCTTCGCTATTGAATTATCTAAAGTTAAAATGTGCCAGTGTTTCAGCAGAATTGCTCTAATTTTTGCCCAGGAGTCATTATAAGTACTGATAAATCTCACTGTGTCGCCTTGCAGTTTATCTTTTGATTTATATAGTATTTCCTGCCTGTCCCGGTATCTTGTTTTTCTATATGCCTGTTTTAGGCAGTTTTGAGAATACCCTCTTTCTTTAAATCTTTTTTGTAAATCACTAGCCTCCATTTTAAATGTTTCAATTTGTGTACAGTTCCTCCTATGTCTTAAATATTGTCCATGTGGTATGTTAAATAATAGGTGTGTTGGATGATGGCTGTCAGCACGTAGTAATGTATTGCCAGCTGTAAGTTTTCTAAGTTTATGTTATGATAGTTTGATTTACATTAGTGATATTTAAATCTAAGAAGCTTATTTCTGTTTGGCTTCTTGTATATGTAAATTTCAAATTGAAACTATTTTGATTAAAAAATTCCATAAATTGAGTTAATTCTTCTTTTGATCCCTCCCATAATAATAGGGCATCATCTATGAAGCGTATCCATAGTCCTATATTATCCTTATAGTTGCCATCCCAGATTACTTCTTTCTCCCAAAACCGAATATGACCATCGGAAATAAATTCATTGATAAATCTGTCATATAGTGGTACATATAGCAAAGCAAATCGGCAATACTCCACAAATGACAGCTAAAAAAGCCCCCAATCTTAAAGACAAACTTGTTAGAAGCCATTTTCGTATGAATAAGCCTGGTAATTGGTTGTCACAATACAAAACTAAGGATGGTAATTTTAAATGTTCAAAATGTTCAGTCTGTACGAATATGACCATCGGAAATAAATTCATTGATAAATTTGGCAAACAGTGGTACATCCAGGGACACAAAAACTGCACAAGTGAAGGAGTAGTATATCTAGTTTACTGTAACTGCCCTTGTTATTACGTTGGTAAAATGTACAGAGAGTTAAAGGAGAGAATAAAGGAACACAAGAGAGATATAAAGAACAAACTGATTGATACTAGTAGTGTAGCACAACATTTTTTCCATTTCCATGATAGCAATAAACATGAATTAAAATTCAGAAGCCTGCAAAAAATAGACCTCAGAGAGAGAGGTGGTGACCTGGATAAAAAATTATTGCAGCATGAATGTAAATGGATCTTTAATTTAAAAGCACTTGTCCCTCTAGGCATGAATGAGGAAGATAATTATGCATGCTTTTTGAGTGAATGAAATATTGTATAAGTTTGCTATTTATATTTTCTTTCTTTATTAAATTAAATATTGGAAGTTAAGGATTAATCCATGTCGGGATCCCTTACGTAAATTTGATAAAAATAATACCTAAAGATTATCTTGATTTCTTATTTAGTCAAAAAGGGTTATTTAATTATTTCAAAATTTAAAAACTGTCAAATCAGCAGTTATGTACTGCTTTTACTATAATTAAAAATGCGAGGAAAAATCTCTAGTCCTTTTATGTATATATTTTTTTGAAATAAAGTTTTTTCAACAAAAATCTGTAAATTAATATTAAGCTATACTATACCAATAAGGAGCATTTCTATTTTTCATAATTGCGGTATTTTTCTACATTTCCGTAGTTATAATTCTTAATGTTTAACACCTAAATATGTATCAATGATTTAAGATACATTGTCTTAGTTAAACTAAGTTACTATTTTACCCCAAGTATAGAATGTAATTCAATAAAGGCTTCAAGAAAGGGAGGAGTTTTCCTCCGTAATGTTTTTCTTTAAAGGAAACTCCATACACACCTGTTGATCACTGATTGTATTTGGAGCCGGAAGAAGCCCCACAGCCTTAGGGGTGAAACACGCGTAGCTGGCTGGAGTGTTTGTTGGAACACAGTGAGACCAAAGATTTACTGTCCGTTCACCAAGATTGATGTAATTTGGAAGCCGCAATACAACCGCAGATATAAAGGGTAACAAAGTATTTGAGAGGAGCACCCCAGGATCTACCTGTCTTACAGCATTGACAGAAGGAACACAGGAGGTGCAGCGCCGCGATAGTGGGACTCTCAAACAAACCGCAAGTATAACCGCTAAGGCGGACCACACTTTCAGACACAGTGTTTGTTATCAAGATTACTATTAAGCCAAGAACTGGTTAATACTTACCGCTATGGCGAAACACGATATTGGAAATTGCTGATTACCAAGAACTGGTTAAAGTTTACCGCTATGGCGGAATATGTTTCTTTACACAGTGTCCTGAAGCTAAGGATTGGTCTACATTTATCGCTACGGCGGTACAAACTTTCATGACTTGTAACCCAATCTGCAGGTTGCTTAACAGCATCAAATGATATTTACAAATTAACTACTGTATTTGTGGCCCACTTTCCACACGGCTTATAAGATCAGATAAGATAAGGACCAGTAAGGATTTCTCTTCTACACTACCGACTGGGACTCTTTAACTATCCTGTGATTACTAACAGGCTAATTCTAGTTGTTTTTGATGTTTATGGTTGTAATATGTTATGAGTATTATGATTATAAATACTATATGATTTTCCCAGCTGGTAGATATATTCATAGTGCACTATGATAGGCATTGTTAGAGAATCCTGCAGGCTGTTATGCACAATCTTCTCATGTTGTCTCTAATAAACGCTCCTTCAATGCTCCTTTTGGTCTAGTACAAGACTGATTTATAAGATTTGACACTTCTGATAATGCATATCCAATTATATTGATAGGGATTGGTCAGTGCTGGACAGGATAAGCTTGTATCTTCTAACATTATATAATTTGAATTGCTACTTTCCCCTTGCACCAGTGGTCTGAGAAGTACTAATAATTCAGACCACTGTAACCTCCCCTTCTTCATTGGTAATACTGATAGTGCTGACAACACCCTCTTTCTCAATTTAATTTCTGACCATTTATGTGGTCTTTCTTGTTGCCTTGCACATCTAGTTTTATAATATATGCAAATTCTTTGGTGAATTATATATCCTCTAGATAGCATAATCAGATATGGCAGGATTTGATAAGACAGAATGGGATTTTGACATGGATGAAACTTTTTCACTTCCTAGCAGTACAGCTGACTCAAACCAAAATTCAGAAGAAAGCCAAAATATTTTTAAAGTATTCAAAACTTATAAATAAAAAATATTAAAAGAACAAAAATTAAAATGGGAGATTTCAAGCTTAAATAAATATTTAGAAGCAAAAATGATACCAAGGGGCCTAAGGGTAAGAAAAAGACCAGGCTCTAATCTGAATGAACCACTTTTAGAGGATTTCCAGAAAAAATGGGATATCTATGCAAGTGAGTGTGCCTTTAACTGGATGAAGTTAATGATTGATGAGAATGAATTAAGATTGAAGCAAGTGCAGACTGAACTGAATGTAGCAATAGAAAAAAATAGATGAATGGAAGACAAATGAGCAATATGAAAAATTAA
Organism: Bombina bombina; assembly: GCF_027579735.1. Taxonomy (NCBI): domain Eukaryota; kingdom Metazoa; phylum Chordata; class Amphibia; order Anura; family Bombinatoridae; genus Bombina; species Bombina bombina. The sequence continues at coordinate 586,898,095 of NC_069504.1, forward strand.
TGTGTGTGGCGAAATTGGAAGTGAGAAAAATCCAAGACACAATAAAATTTAGGAAAAGGAGAAAATTTGAAAGAGACTGGGATGATTACCAAAAAAATCAAGTTTATAATTATGTATATCAAACAAGCAGCTCAGAATCAGGAGGTTCATTAACTGAGGATAAAAATAGACAAAGATTTAGATCAAGACGAGGTAGAAGAAGGGATTTTTTAGGCCAGAGACAACAGGAAACAAAAGGACCAGGAGAGGAGGGAGGAAATATAAAGCCAACTACACAAGAAGGGAGAAAGTACCCATTGAGGAATCAATTGAAAGAGAAGCAGAAAGCTTAATAAAATAAAAAATGTGGTGAACCTCTCTGAAGCCAATCTAACTGATTACCAAATTGAGGTATTAGGCAAGGGGCTATCTTTTGCTCCTAGAAACGAAATGTGACAAATTTACAGTAGTGAAGGACTTAAACTTGTTCACAAGAAAACTAATTTTAAAGAAAACCTTTGAAAATAAAATACCAGATACAACTTTAGATATTCATGATCGCCAAATATTGATTGGCCTAGAAAATTTGGCTTCAGAGGGAGACCTAGATGAACAATCATCCTTATCCCATATAGGATTTTGTACATTGAAAAATATATCCACTTACATGCCCTCCTTGTCAATGGTCCCAAGTGTACAAAACTTTGCCAAACTTGTTGAAAAGGATATCATTGAAATGGATGATAATACACATATAAAGAACAATTTAACATCTAAACAGCAGTTAGCTTTAAAAGAATTACAAAAGAACCCTGACATTACTATTAAACCATCAGATAAAGGTGGAAACGTAGTTTTAAACACAAAAGATTATCTAAAAGAATGTATTCTCCAACTTCAAGATAAAACTCATTATAAAAATATTAAAAATGACCCTACTGAACAATACTCTTCTGAATTAGATCAAATCTTATCAGAAGCACTAAAAGAAGGCATTATTAATAAACTTGAGTTTGACTATCTTAAAGTTAAGTTTCCAATCATACCAACCTTTTACACTATACCCAAACTACATAAGGGGAGACTACCGCCCCCGGGTAGACCAATAATTTCGGGGATAAGGTCCCTGACCGAAAAAATCTCTGAATATGTTGATTATAACTTAAGACCATTCCTTGACAATCTCCCATCCTTTGTAAAAGACTCATTAGATGTTCTTAAAAAACTTGAATGCCTAACAGTCCAAATAGATACATTTTTAGTAACGATTGATGTAGAATGGTTATACTCTTCAATCCCTCACACCAAAGGAGTCGAAACCTGTAGATACTTTTTGGAACAGAGGGGGAAGAATACACTGAACATACAAATTTTGTATTAACGCTCCTGTATTTTCTGCTGCAACATAATTATTTCACATTTAATCAAAAAATGTATGTACAAACACTAGGTACAGCCATGGGTACCTGTTGTGCACCAACTTGCGCATGTCTGTACCTAGGGTTTTGGGAGAAAGAAGTAATCTGGGATGGCATCTGGGATAATATAGGACTATGGATACGCTTCATAGATGATGCCCTATTATTATGGGAGGGATCAGAAGAAAAATTAACTCAATTTATGGAATTTTTTAATCAAAATAGTTTCAATTTGAAATTTACATATACAAGAAGCCAAACAGAAATAAGCTTCTTAGATTTAAATATCACTAATGTAAATCAAACTATCATAACATAAACTTATAGAAAACTTACAGCTGGCAATACATTACTACGTGCTGACAGCCATCATCCAACACACCTATTATTTAACATACCACATGGACAATATTTAAGACATAGGAGGCTAGTGATTTACAAAAAAGATTTAATGAAAGGGGTATTCTCAAAACTGCCTAAAACAGGCATATAGAAAAACAAGATACCGGGACAGGCAGGAAATACTATATAAATCAAAAGATAAACTGCAAGGAGACACAGTGAGATTTATCAGTACTTATAATGACTCCTGGGCAAAAATTAGAGCAATTCTGCTGAAACACTGGCACATTTTAACTTTAGATAATTTTATAGCGAAGCAAATCGGTAATACTCCCCAAATGACAGCTAAAAAAGCCCCCAATCTTAAAGACAAACTTGTTAGAAGCCATTTTCGTATGAATAAGCCTGGTAATGGGTTGTCACAATACAAAACTAAGGATGGTAATTTTAAATGTTCAAAATGTTCAGTCTGTCCGAATATGACCATCGGAAATAAATTCATTGATAAATTTGGCAAACAATGGTACATCCAGGGACACATAAACTGCACAAGTGAAGGAGTAATATATCTAGTTTACTGTAACTGCCCTTGTTATTACGTTGGTAAAATGTACAGAGAGTTAAAGGAGAGAATAAAGGAACACAAGAGAGATATAAAGAACAAACTGATTGATACTAGTAGTGTAGCACAACATTTTTTCCATTTCCATAATAGCAATAAACATGAATTAAAATTCAGAGGCCTGCAAAAAATAGACCTCAGAGAGAGAGGTGGTGACCTGGATAAAAAATTATTGCAGCATGAATGTAAAGGGATCTTTAATTTAAAAGCACTTGTCCCTCTAGGCATGAATGAGGAAATTAATTATGCATGCTTTTTGGGTGAATGAAATATTGTATAAGTTTGCTATTTATATTTTCTTTCTTTATTAAATTAAATATTGGAAGTTAAGGATTAATCCATGTCAGGATCCCTTACGTAAATTTGATAAAAATAACACCTAAAGATTATCTTGATTTCTTATTAAGTCAAAAAAGGTTATTTAATTCTTTCAAAATTTAAAAACTGTAAAATCAGCAGCTATGTACTGCTTTTACTATAATTAAAAATGCGAGGAAAAATCTCTAGTCCTTTTATGTATATATTTTTTTGAAATAAACTTTTTTCAGCAAAAATCTGTAAATTAATATTAAGCAATACTATACCAATAAGGAGCATTTCTATTTTTCATAATTGCGGTATTTTTCTACATTTCCGTAGTTATAATTCTTAATGTTTAGCACCTAAATATGTATCAATGATTTAAGATACATTGTCTTAGTTAAACTAAGTTACTATTTTACCCCAAGTATTGAATGTAATTCAATAAAGGCTTCAAGAAAGGGAGGAGTTTTCCTCCGTAATGTTTTTCTTTAAAGGAAACTCCATACACACCTGTTGATCACTGATTGTATTTTGAGCCGGAAGAAGCCCCACAGCCTTAGGGGTGAAACGCGCGTAGCTGGCTGGAGTGTTTGTTGGAACACAGTGAGACCAAAGATTTGCTCTCCGTTCACCAAGATTGATGTGATTTGGAGGCCACAATACAACCGCAGATATAAAGGGTTACAAAGTATTTGAGAGGAGCACCCCAGGATCTACCTGTCTTGCAGCATTGACAGAAGGAACACAGGAGGTGCAGCGCCGCGATAGTGGGACTCTCAAACAAACCGCAAGTATAACCGTTACGGCGGACCACACTTTCAGACACAGTGTTTGTTATCAAGATTACTATTAAGCCAAGAACTGGTTAATACTTACTGCTACGGCGAAACACGATATTGGAAATTGCTGATTACCAAGAACTGGTTAAAGTTTACCGCTACGGCGGAATATGTTTCTTTACATAGTGTCCTGAAGCTAAGGATTGGTCTACATTTATCGCTACGGCGGTACTAACTTTCATGAATTGTAACCCAATCTGCAGGTTGTTTAACAGCATCAAATGATATTTACAAATTAACTATTTGTGGCCCACTTTCTACACGGCTTATAAGATCAGATAAGATAAGGACCAGTAAGGATTTCTCTTCTACACTACTGACTGGGACTCTTTAACTATCCTGTGATTACTAACAGGCTAATTCTTGTTGTTTTTGATGTTTATGGTTGTAACATGTTATGAGTATTATGATTATAAATACTATATGATTTTCCCAGCTGGTAGATATATTCATAGTGCACTATGATAGGCATTGTTAGAGAATCCTGCAGGCTGTTATGCACAATCTTCTCATGTTGTCTCTAATAAACGCTCCTTCCATGCTCCTTTTGGTCTAGTACAAGACTGATTTATAGAATTATTTCACTGCTTATGCCTCTATAAGGTTTGACACTTCTGATAATGCATATCCAATTATATTGACAGGGATTGGTCAGTGCTGGACAGGATAAGCTTGTATCTTCTAACATTATATAATTTGCTACTTTCCCCTTGCACCAGTGGTCTGAGAAGTAGTAATAATTCAGACCACTGTAACCTCCCCTTCTTCATTGGTAATACTGATAGTGCTGACAACACCCTCTTTCTATGCATAAATACATATGTACACATATGTATACATATATAAAGTGCATTGTAGCCCTTACAGTATATATACAGTGTATATATATATATATATATATATATTTAAAAAAAATAAAAAATATATATATATATATATATATATACCTATATATTTCATCTATATATAGTTAGGAATATATATTTATATATATATATATATATATATATATATATATATATATATATATATATATATATATATTTATGAATAAATAGAAAATATTCTTATTTGTGAAATATTTATATTTTTATGTAGGGCTATCGCACTTGAGAAAATGCAATTGTGCATACGCAGGAGTAAAGGTGTCAAAGTTTTTTCCAATTTTCATCTCCATTGAAGCCTAAGGGGAAATACATTAATGCAGTTGCAATATTTGAAGTTCAGTTTTTTGCATGCAAGCCAAAAAAAATTTCTTTCAACTTATCATATGCGTTCAATCTAACGCAAAAAAAGCTGCAAGTCAAGCGGTGTTAATGCGGGAGCGCAAGCTACCACAACACTCATAGTCTAGCCCTATATATTTATAAGTAGACAAGCTTTTTCGAGATATTCCTCCCTTTCTCAACTCTGCAACAAAACTATTAAAGTGGGATTCCAAAACAATCTACTAACCAAAAACGAAAAAGATTATATCATCCCCAACAAGCCAAATATAGCTTTCTGGTACCATTTACCAAAGATCCACAAGAATAAGGTCAGACCCCCTGGACGACCTATCATTACTCTTATAGGGAGCCTTACAGATAATCTATCTGCTTACCTAGATCACTTTCTCCATAAATATGTGATAGGTTTTGAATCATATATTAAGAACTCTTCTGATCTGCTATCTAAGCTATCTAGATTGTCCTTTTCTAATAAATATATATGGATGACCTGTGACGTAAATTCCCTTTTCTCAAATATTCCTCTTGTCCTAGGGATATCAGCTATTAGGCGTTTGTTTGTTTTTAAACCAGGATCCATATATGCCCCCTCTACAAAGTGAATATCTACTTGATTTAATTATGTTTATTTTATCACAACTATTTAATTTATCAAGATACATTTTATTTACAAATCAAGTGGACGGCCATGGGGACCAAGTTTGCCCTGAGTTTTGCCAATCTCTATATGGAGTGGTTTGAGCACAAATTTGTGCACAATTCTCCATGGCCTAGATTTGGAGTTTTGTCGGTAAGGACCCGCGTAGCTAACGCCGGCTTTTTTCTGGCCGCTTCATAAAAATAACTCTGGTATTGAGAGTCCACATAAAGGCTGCGTTAGGCTCCAAAAAAGGAGCGTAGAGCATTTTTAACGCAGCTTCAACTCTCAATACCAGAGTTGCTTACGCAAGCGGCCAGCCTCAAAAACGTGCTCGTGCACGATTCCCCCATAGAAAACAATGGGGCTGTTTGAGCTGAAAAAAAACCTAACACCTGCAAAAAAGCCGCGTTCAGCTCTTAATGCAGCCCCATTGTTTGCTATGCGGAAACACCTCCTAAGTCTGCACCTAACACCCTAACATGTACCCCGAGTCTAAACACCCCTAACCTTACACTTATTAACCCCTAATCTGCCGTCCCCGCTATCGCTGACACCTGCATTTTATTTTTAACCCCTAATCTGCCGCTCCGTAAACTGCCGCTACTTACATTATCCTTATGTACCCCTAATCTGCTGCCCCTAACACCGCCGACCCCTATATTATATTTATTAACCCCTAATCTGCCCCCCACAACGTCGCCTCCACCTGCCTACACTTATTAACCCCTAATCTGCCGACCGGACCGCACCGCTATTATTATAAAGTTATTAACCCCTAATCCGCCTCACTAACCCTATAATAAATAGTATTAACCCCTAATCTGCCCTCCCTAACATCGCCGACACCTAACTTCAAACATTAACCCCTAATCTGCCGACCGGAGCTCACCGCTATTCTAATAAATGTATTAACCCCTAAAGCTAAGTCTAACCCTAACACTAACACCCCCCTAAGTTAAATATAATTTTATTCTAACGAAATAAATTAACTCTTATTAAATAAATTATTCCTATTTAAAGCTAAATACTTACCTGTAAAATAAATCCTAATATAGCTACAATATAAATTATAATTACATTGTAGCTATTTTAGGATTAATATTTATTTTACAGGCAACTTTGTAATTATTTTAACCAGGTACAATAGCTATTAAATAGTTAAGAACTATTTAATAGTTACCTAGTTAAAATAATTACAAAATTACCTGTAAAATAAATCCTAACCTAAGTTACAATTAAACCTAACACTATACTATCATTAAATTAATTAAATAAAATACCTACAATTACCTACAATTAAACCTATCAGCCAATCGAATTGAACTTGATTCTGATTGGCTGATTCCATCAGCCAATCAGAATATTCCTACCTTAATTCCGATTGGCTGATAGAATCCTATCAGCCAATCGGAATTCGAGGCACGCCATCTTGGATGACGTCATTTAAAGGAACCGTCATTCGTCGTTCAGTCGTCGGCCAGGATGGATGTTCCGCGTCGGAGGTCTTCAGGATCCTGCCGCTCCGCTCCGGATGGATGACCATAGAAGATCCCGCTTGGATGAAGACTTCAATCGGATGGAAGACCTCTTCTGCCCCGCTTGATTGAAGACTTCAGCCAGATCATGGACCTCTTCAGCTCCCGCTTGGATGATGACTTCAGCCGGATCATGGACCTCTTCAGCCCCCCGCTTGGGCTTGGATCAGGACATCGGAGGAGCTCTTCTGGACCGATCGGTGAACCTGGCAGGGTGAAGACAAGGTAGGAAGATCTTCAGGGGCTTAGTGTTAGGTTTATTTAAGGGGGGTTTGGGTTATATTAGGGGTATGTGGGTGGTGGGTTGTAATGTTGGGGGGGGGTATTGTATGATTTTTTTTACAGGCAAAAGAGCTGAACTTCTTGGGGCATGCCCCGCAAAGGGCCCTGTTCAGGGCTGGTAAGGTAAAAGAGCTTTGAACTTTAGTAATTTAGAATAGGGTAGGGCATTTTTTTATTTTGGGGGGCTTTGTTATTTTATTAGGGGGCTTAGAGTAGGTGTAATTAGTTTAAAATTGTTGTAATATTTTTCTTATGTTTGTAAATATTTTTTTATTTTTTGTAACTTAGTTCTTTTTTATTTTTTGTACTTTAGATAGTTTATTTCATTGTAGTTATTTGTAGTTATTGTATTTAATTTATTTATTGATAGTGTAGTGTTAGGTTTAATTGTAGATAATTATAGGTATTTTATTTAATTAATTTATTGATAGTGTAGTGGTAGGTTTAATTGTAACTTAGGTTAGGATTTATTTTACAGGTAAATTTGTAATTATTTTAACTATTTTAGCTATTAAATAGTTCTTAACTATTAAATAGCTATTGTACCTTGTTAAAATAAATACAAAGTTACCTGTAAAATAAATATTAATCCTAAAATAGCTACAATGTAATTATAATTTATATTGTAGCTATATTAGGGTTTATTTTACAGGTAATTATTTAGCTTTAAATAGGAATAATTTATTTAATAAGAGTTAATTAATTTCGTTAGATTAAAATTATATTTAATTTAGGGGGGTGTTAGCGTTAGGGTTAGACTTAGCTTTAGGGGTTAATACATTTATTAGAATAGCGGTGAGCTCCGGTCGGCAGATTAGGGGTTAATAATTGAAGTTAGGTGTCGGCGATGTTAGGGAGGGCAGATTAGGGGTTAATACTATTTATTATAGGGTTAGTGAGGCGGATTAGGGGTTAATAACTTTATTATAGTAGTGGTGCGGTCCGCTCGGCAGATTAGGGGTTAATAAGTGTAGGCAGGTGGAGGCGACGTTGAGGGGGGCAGATTAGGGGTTAATATATATAATATAGGGGTCGGCGGTGTTAGGGGCAGCAGATTAGGGGTACATAAGTATAACGTAGGTGGCGGCGCTTTGCGGTCGGCAGATTAGGGGTTAATTATTGTAGGTAGCTGGCTGCGACGTTGTGGGGGGCAGGTTAGGGGTTAATAAATATAATATAGGGGTCGGCGGTGTTAGGGACAGCAGATTAGGGGTACATAAGTATAACGTAGGTGGCGGTCGGCAGATTAGGGGTTAAAAAATTTAATCGAGTGGCGGCGATGTGGGGGGACCTCGGTTTAGGGGTACATAGGTAGTTTATGGGTGTTAGTGTACTTTAGAGTACAGTAGTTAAGAGCTTTATGAACCGGCGTTAGCCCAGAAATCTCTTAACTACTGACTTTTTTCCTGCGGCTGGAGTTTTGTCATTAGATGTCTAACCCTCACTTCAGACACGACTCTAAATACCGGAGTTAGGAAGATCCCATTGAAAAGATAGGATACGCAATTGACGTAAGGGGATCTGTGGTATGGAAAAGTCGCGGCTGAAAAGTGAGCGTTAGACCCTATTTTGAGTGACTCCAAATACCGGAGGTAGCCTAAAACCAGCGTTAGGAGCCTCTAACGCTGGTTTTCACGGCTAACGCCAAACTCCAAATCTAGGCCCATATGAGGCAAACCTGGTTTTCTGTGGTCGTTAGATTGATGATCTGATCTTTATTTGGGTGGCCTCTGCATCCTCTTTTGTATCATATCTAAATTCCAATGAGATGGGATTATCTTTTACACTCTATATAGATGCCTTATCTATTGTTTACTTGGATTTGATTTTGTTTCGACACCAAAGGGCACAATTGGTTCCAAAACTAATTTCAAACCAGTGGACGGTAATGGTTATATACACTATGCACCATATGGCCAATATCGTAGGATTCACAGAAATTGTAGTTCTATTCAAGATTATGATGAACAGAGCAATATTCTAACAGATTTTTAGAGAAAGGTTACTCTTCAAATTTAGTAAGAGAAGGTTATCTTAAGGCTCCAGCTGCCAATAATTTAAAGTATTAGAAGCCGTTAATCTATAAATTATACCAGGTTTCCAATTAAACTGCAAACTGTTAAAACACTGTCGGAGGCTGTCGATACATAGACAAAACATTACACCCAGCTCAACTAGGTATAAAAGAGGAAAAATTAGCTTTTTGATACCTGGCTCCCATTGAAATTGAAAATCTTGCAAACAATAGAAATGTCTCAATGTAGGAATACGTTGATATATGTAATATATATTGCCCATGTATAGGAATGGTTGCACTTATGTTTTTATTGAAATATCAATATGTATGTACATTGAAAAATAGATGCAAGGATATATCTACATATTTCAAATGAGACCTATGCCCAGGGCTGCAATATATATTTATAATACATTGGAAAATATAATTATATATAAAAAGAATATTTGCTTACATGTATAAATGTCTGATAATTGTATTTTTGATTTATGACCTATATAAATAATATAAATAAAATAATTATTTTAAAGAAGTCCAGTGTGTGTGCCTTATATATCTGGGCCCTTGATTGGTTTCTGAAGGTGGAACATAGCAGTAATTGGTATTTTAACAATATTTTCAAATAAAGGAATATATAACTTGCATTTTGGCACACAAAGAAATATGTAAAAAAAAAAAATATGAGTAAGGCAGATATATTTAAATTAAAAATAATAACAAAATGATTGTGTCTTTGAATTTATAATATGTAACTACATATATGTTGCAATTATATTTTTTAGTACATATAAAAGTGATGAATATGTATATGCTTACAAACTACTCCTGAAAAAAGGATTAGCTGAGTTGAAGATAAAAACCCCCACAAGTTATTCATTGCAATCACCTGTTTCACATTGGATAACTAGCAACACACATCTATAAAAAAAGCCCACACCTCGCCTAAACTCAGCCCAAAAACTGAAAAATGCAGGGTGAAAGACATGACAATGGTGACAGGAGAGGACGTAGGTCTGACATCCCCAGAGTGAGGCTAGATTTAGCAACCCTGAATGAGCAGCAGGTTTTGGAAACTTCAGGCTCACCAGAGAGTAAGTTCATGATTTATATGGCCTGTTGCCAGACAGGCTGCAAAGCCGGAGTCATTCAAGTAGGAATGTCCCTGGAATGACAAAATTACTAGGGGCACTTCGTTTTTTGGCTTCAGGGCCATTTCAGGTGACAAAGGGCATGGTCACTGGGGTGCAGAAGTCCACCTTTTCTAAATATTTTTCACAAGTGCTTGATGCACTGTATGACAAATGTAGGCTGGTGTTAAGAGGGACTTTTTCAGTTTGGTGGCATACCCAATGTCCTGGGAGGTCATTGATTGTACACACATTGGCCTAAGACCCCATATGCACATTTTCAGGAATAGAAAACATTTTTATTCCACAAAGGTGCAGATAATCTGTGATGCCAACATGCACATCTTAAATCTCATGGCAGGGTTCCCAGGAAGTAACCATAATGTCTATATCCTGAGGAATTCTGGTGTGTGGAGACTCTTTGAAACTAATTAAATGCCTAAAGGGCATTTCCTCAGTAAGAGGTTTTGAATATATTATGATGCTTTCATGTGTACAATGTTCTGTTCTGTTTATTTTATTTGCTTTATTATTTGCTTTATCTTATTTTTTTAAGGGAGTGTAATATTTTAAACAAACAACATTTTACTCATTCTAAAAACTCAATCGTAGCTATGCCATAGTAAGACATATGCTTAAAAAATTATTTTTATTTTTATACTGATGAAGATACCACTGATCCTATAACCAGCCCTCCTCTGACTATACCCATGAGCCAGTGTCACTACTGTGTCATTATATAGTGCTGGGTGTTATTATACTGATACAGATACCACTGATCCTATAACCAGCCCTCCTCTGGCTATACCCATGTGCCAGTGTCACTACTGTGTCATTATTTATACAGATACTCAACTATTAGGAACAAAGTTCAACAAATGTCATGTGCCAGTGTCACTACTGTGTCTTTGCATAGAGCTGGGTGTTATTATATTAATGCAGATACACATCCAGTATTTCACTCAGGCTTTATTTATTCCATAATTTATCACCCAATATCGCTAGCAGTCTCTTGACAAGCCACTAACTTTATTCACACTACATATATTTTTTTATTCCTATTATTTAATCATAAAGAAAAGATATACTAAGGTTGTGGCAGACACTGCAAGGGCTAGTCACAGACACCAGTGTCCATGTACGGACACCTTGCCTATCCCTGGTAATGTGCGATGTGAAATGCTCACTATAAGCTGTACATGTGCAAATACAAGTGTTGTTTGATATGTTCCTACATACCCCGATTTATGTGTGTGTATATATAACAGGCATACAAATGTTGTACTGAGTGCCTTTAAAGGAACAGTCCAAATCATAATCATCTTAAGTCCTGTTGTTAGAAATCTCTCTGCTTGAATATAAATATATTAATATATGTAAAAACCTTTAAACATGGATATTCATCAAACTAGGAATGTAGTTAGCATATTAGGAGCAGATTTGGCTTCACATTATATGTAGTTAATATTTTTTTTTTAATACAGATATAATGAAGCACATGTAATTGAACGATCTTTTGGTGTTCTCAAAATGCGATTTCCTTGCCTGGATGGATGTCTTGAAAAAATAATAAAAATAAAAGTTGCATGTTGCTGCCTACACAAAATGGCACAGGAGCATGGGTTATTAAATAATATAATTCCACCACCACAGCCCCCAGATGACATGGATGACCTTGAAATACTAAATCATCCACAACCAGTTCATGCCCATTTGTAAAGAAGAGCAACTATTCAAAAATTATTTTCAAGTACATTTGTAGGATTATATGAAACCTTTTCTAATTTATTAATATGTTTATTATTAATACAACATTTTTTTAGTGTTTTACAGAATGAAGCTGGGCATTGTTACTGAATTAACTAAATGGATTTTCCACTCCCCTCCCTCTCTCACACCCTCTCTCCTTATCCACTCCATATTTTTAATTAATTCACAAAATACATGTGTACATTTTTTAAATATAATCACGGTAAATGTTTCATTATTTTAAGCAATGCACTAATGTATGCATGTATCTTTAAAGGGACATGAAAACAAAACTCTTCTTTTATGATTTAGGCATAACATACAATTTTGAAAAATTCTCAGTTTACTTCTAGCATAAAATTAACTTTTTTCTCTTGGTATCATTTGTTAAAGAAGCAGCAATGCACTGCTGGTTTCTAAATGAACACATGGGTGAGCCAATGACAATCAATATATATATATATATATATATATATATATATATATATATATATATATATATATATATATATATATATATATATATATATACAGGGGAAACTTGAAAAATTAGAATATCGTGCAAAAGTACATTTATTTCACTAATGCAACTTAAAAGGTGAAACTAATATATGAGAGAGACTCATTACATGCAAAGCAAGATAGTTCAAGCCATGATTTGTCATAATTGTGATGATTATGGCTTACAGCTCATGAAAACACCAAATCCACAATCTCAGAAAATTAGAATATTGTGAAAAGGTGCAATATGCTAGGCTCAAAGTGTCCCACTCTAATCAGCTAATTAAGCCATAACACCTGCAAAGGGTTCCTGAACCTTTAAATGGTCTCTCAGTCTGGTTCAGTAGGAATCACAATCATGGGAAAGACTGCTGACCTGACAGTTGTGCAGAAAACCATCATTGACACCCTACATAAGGAGGGAAAGCCTCAAAAGGTTGTTGGATGTTCCCAAAGTGCTGTATCAAAGCACATTAATAGAAAGTTATGTGGAAGGGAAAAGTGTGGAAGAAAAAGGTGCACAAGCAGCAGTGATGACCGCAAACTGGAGAGGATTGTCAGTGTTGGTGATATACTCACCCTGGACTGAATAACTTCTTCAGACCAAGACAGGTTAAAAAGAGTTTGTTTATTGATTACACACTGCAGTATGGAGGGAAACAACACAAAGTTTTCTCTGGGGGGTCAGTCCCCTTCCCAGGTATTTATACATTTCACATCTAGGCTATTTACAGTTCATGATTGGCTAGCTAAAAAATGCAATGGCTTTAACAAATATGGTTACAACATATGTAAATAACAGTTCTACACATCAGAATTGTAGGTTTTACTGTGTTTGACCATATATCAAGAAAGAGAGGCAAAGGTCAGGGATGAACTAGTGTCTACTTTTTATGACACATTCCCAATGTTTACAATGAGTTGTGTACATACATTCATATATTTGACCTATCAAGATAACCAGGACTTAAGTATTTACTGATACTAGCTGGAATGCAAGAATTTAAACAAGGATAGAAAAAGATTACATTTAGAAAAATAAACAGACATACACTCAGAACTAGCTACATTTTATAGCCTCTTAAACCAGACTGGCATCTCCTGACTAATAATGCCCACATACAAATTAACCCATTCAGACCTCACAAGGCACTGCAAAAAACAGAGACAGACATTGCTTATTATTTTCAACATCAGGAAAAGGCCATTCAAAAGTGTTGGGTACTTTCACAAGGAGTGGACTGAGGCTGGAGTCAGTGCATCAAGAGCCACCACACACAGATGGATCCTGGACATGTGCTTCAAATGTCGTATTCCTCTTGTCAAGCCACTCCTGAACAACAAATAATGTCAGAAGCGTCTTACCTGGGCTAAAGAAAAACAGACCTGGTCTGTTGCTCAGTGGTCCAAAATCCTCTTTTCTGATGAGAGCAAATTTTGCATCTCATTTGGAAACCAAGGACCCAGAGTATGGAGGAAGAATGGAGAGGCACACACTGCACAGTCTGTGTTTATTTGGGGAGCCATGTCATCTGCTGGTGTTGGTCCACTGTGCCTTATTAAGTCCAGGATCAATGCAGCCATCTACCAGGAGATTTTGGAGAACTTCATGCTTCCTTCCGCAGACGAGCTCTATGGGGAGGCTGACTTCATTTTCCAGCAGGACTTGGCACCTGCCCACACTGCCAAAAGCACCAACACCTGGTTCAATGATTACTGTGCTTGATTGGCCAGCAAACACGTCTGACCTGAACCCCATAGAGAATCTATGGGGCATTGCCAAGAGAAAGATGAGAGACATGAGACCGAACAATGCAGAAGAGCTAAAGGCCGCTATTGTAGCATCCTGGTCTTCCATAACACCTCAGCAGTGCCACAGGCTTCCATGCCAAGCCGCATTGAGGCAGTATTTGCTGCAAAATGGGCCCAAACCAAGTACTGAGAACATACAGTATGCATGCTTATACTTTTATTACATATTTTTATTCTGCAAAAAAGTTTGCCTGTTAAATTTGCTTTTAATTTTTTAAATAAAGTTGGGATCTTAGTCACACAATATGGCCATATTCTGCTAAGCCAGTCACCACTTACAAGGTGTCCCAAAATAGACTGGTCCTAACACTAATCAGTTTAACTTTTCTGGGCCGAGTCATTCTATTCTAATATGCCTCAAATCATGAAAGCACAGAATGGAACTCCCTAGCTTTATATATACAGTATACCACAATCACATTGTCTGGAACACACCTGGGCAGGCTGGTGTGCTTTAACCAAAGGGATTTGGTCAGCTCCCTATTTAAGAAATACAACAACAAGGGGGTTTGGTTAAGCACACAAAAAAAACATTTTATATATTAGCACACATATTGTGGGAGTGCTGCCAAAGTGACCAAAATAATTACAAAAAGTATTGGCGCACAGAATGAAACTCTCTAGCTTTATATACAGTATATACCACAATCACATTGTCTGTTCCAGGCAAAAAAAATTGCAGCATAAATATATGTTAATAATATTGTGTGACAATGACCCCAATTTTATTTTAACAATTTTAAGAATATTTAGCAAGCAAAAATATTTTTGCCGCATATATAAATGTTATAAATATGTGGACTTAAGTGTTTGGATATGCACCAATACTTTTTGTTGTTTTGTAATTATTTTGGTCACTTTGGCAGCACTTCCACAATATGTGTGCTAATATATAAAATGTTTTTTGGTGTGCTTAACCAAACCCCCTTGGTGTTTATATATATATATATATATATATATATACAGCCATCAATTAGCAGCTAGAACCTAGGTTCTGTGCTGCTCCTGAGCTTACCTAGATAAAACTCAGCAAAGGATAACAAGAGAAGGAAGCAAATTAAATAATATAAGTAAACTGGAAAGTTTTTAAAATCCTTATGTGCTATCTGAATAATGATAGAAAATATGTGTGTTTTATGTCATTTTAAAAAAATATAATGTCAATTGATCATTTTAAAGGAACAAATTAAAAATTTGCAGAGATTATCACTACATACAATCCCCTGAGATTGCACATTTAAAGGCCATGGTTACCAGATATAAATTAAAATACAATAATAAGGTAAACAAAACAGATACTTCTTCATATTGATGACTTTTATTATTACATAATTAGCATCATTCATATGTAATTTTCAATGTGAAAATATTTTTGATCATTTTTATTCAATACAAAAATAATGACACAAAGTATTATGTGGCATATTAATAATATTTTTAAAATATATGTAATATTATGTCTGCTCAAGCAGAGAATGCATTTGCAATATTTTGAAAAATTTTGGGGAAAAATGAGTGACAAATAAGTTCTTTAAACAATCTAAAAGTGTACAGTGGATTGGTCGCAGGACGAGCCTGTGTTTAAATTCAAATTTATTTATCACTTCTTTATCATGGCAATCACATCTATGTTGTGCATACATCACATTACATGCTTAAATATAATATAAATTCATTTTTACAATTAGTATAAATATTTTATAATATACTTGACAAAACGTAGTCCATTAGTCATGCTAGGTAGACTTTTAAAAACAATCGGCTAGATTATGAGTTTTGTGTTATGAGGGATGCGGTGCTAACTTGTCACCGATCACTTACCTGCAGCGCTGGTATTACAGGTTTTCCTAAACCTGGCGTTAAAAGGCAAGAAGTGAGCGTAGAGCAAAATTGTGCTCCATACCGCACTCCAATACCAGCGCTGCTTAAGTCAGCGGTGAGCTGGTTGTACGTGCTAGTGCACAATTTCCCCATAGACATCAATGGGGAGAGCCGGCTGAGAAAAAGCCTAATACCTGCAATAAAGCAGCGTAAAGCTCCGTAATGCAGCCCCATTGATTCCTATGGGGAAACAAAATTTATGTTTACACCTTACACCCTAACATGAACCCCGAGTCTAAATACCCCTAATCTTACACTTATTAACCCCTAATCTGCCACCCCTGACATTGTGGACACCTACATTATACTTATTAACCCCTAATCTGCCGCTCCGGACATCGCCAACACCTACATTATACTTATTAAACCCTAATCTGCTGCCCCCCAACATCGCCGACACCTACATTATATTTTTTAACCCCTAATCTCCCGCCCCCAATGTCGCTGCAACCTACTTACACTTATTAACCCCTAATCTGCCGCCCCAACCTAGCCGCCACTATACTAAAGTTATTAACCCCTAAACCTAAGTCTACCCCTAAAGCTAACACCCACTAACTTAAATATAATTAAAATAAATCTAAAGAAAATCTACTATTAATAACTAAATAATTCCTATTTTAAACTAAATACTTACCTATAAAATATACCCTAAGATAGCTACAATATAACTAATAGTTACATTGTATCTAGCTTAGGGTTTATTTTTATTTTACAGGCAAGTTTGTATTTATTTCAACTAGGTAGAATGGTTACTAAATAGTTATTAACTATTTACTAACTACCTAGCTAAAATAAATACAAATTTACCTGTAAAATAAAACCTAACCTGAGTCACACTAACACCTAACCTTACACTACAATTAAATAAATTACCTAAATTAAATACAATTAACTAAATACAATTACCTAAATTACAACCCCCCCCCACTAACTTACACAAAATAAAAAACAAATTACTAGATATTTAAACTAATTACACCTATTCTAATAGTGAAAAATATGAAGAGAGAGAAGCGCAGCACTCTCTAAGTGTAATCCGTTTGGTATATATCAATAATCAAAGCCCCCTTCCCTGGGTATTACTCCCAGGATCGTTCTGTATGATATGCGCATCGGTTGTATACAACCATGAAGTTTATTCCTCTGGTCACCACCTTCCGTGACGTCTGCAGAGCCTGTCCAACCACAGAGGTTGTTACACTTTCCCACAGCAATCCACAATCCAGCATGAAAGGGATACCACTCAAGTGTTTAGAGTATAACACTTTTATTGTGATATAAAATAATAAAATACATACAATTCTATGTCTCTCAGCTCACCCAGTAGGTGCCCACAACATCTGAGCCCTGGTAGCCTCCCTGAGACAATGGATATTAAAATAGAACTTCTCTACGTACGTTTCGTTTCTGTGCCAGAAACTTTTTTAAGAGTGTGTTCCTTAATCCTTATATATCCCTTTACTTACACAGGTATCTTGATTTAACATTAATTGTGTTAACCCTGCATTGGATATCGTTGTAGCTTTATATTTCCCAATATTTAGTTGTTATTATATACCTTTAGTTAACCCTATAAATTTAATAGTAAACCTCTTGCTATAATAATTCATTTAGAAAAAACAGTAATAGAAAGTGTATACACTCAAAACCGCAACATTAAAAACCTTAAAAAAAAAAATTTAAGTTAAAATCTTTAAATGGTTAAAATATCTTGCTGCAGTCAGATTTGAACTCACTTCTATTCTGTTGTGAGTCTGTTCTCCTAAACATTTGGCTGCAGCCTTCCTTATGCATTATTGGTGCATCTATGAAGTAATATATATCATTTTTAAAACTAGTTTAAAAAACAAAAATAACATATGTTATGTATATAGAACTTAAGCAGATATAATTATACAATACATAGCTGAAGTTGGGTTTGATCTCCCGTCCTTATGATTAAAAGGCAAACAACCTTACCACTAGACCACAGCCTCCTTGCCATACATTCAATGTTATTGGGTATATGTGTTATTAAAAATATACACAGCAAACCAAAATTTCTAGATACTATTTAAAACACTGTAAAACCTTTTCTTAAAAATGTTTGTAATAAAATTTACTAACCTATTCTTCACAGACTAGTGGATCACCTAAATAACATAATATGATTTTGACCTCATTATTGTAAAAATGCTTGTATGTCTAAATCGACATTAAGTCCCTTTGGTTGAAGACAGTCTAACTTTTTTTATCCAGTAAGTTTCTCTCTGTCTAAGTTTAAGTAATCTGTTGGTATCCCAAATGTTAGGGGGTATCCATTCAATTATTTTAATTTCTAGATCACTTATATCATTTTGGTGGGCCAATTTAAAGTGTATAGGTACACAATAGTTGTTAAATGTTCTTTGAATCTATATTTTATTTTTATTTTTGTTCTCCCTATATAAAGCATATTACACTTGCACTTCAACATGTATACAACATATGTGGTCATACATGTACACCTACTAGTAATCTTATACTTTTTACGGCCATTAGAATCTGTGAACACATTGTTTCCTTTTTTCAAATGGGGACACATGGCACAATCGTTAACTTTACATTTAAACGTGCCACTATTACCTTCCCTCTTATCCCAAGGTATTTTTTCCCTTTCTGTAATTTCTCTCAATTTTGTTGGTGCTAACATGTTTTTGAGATCCCTATTTTTTCTAAAAATTACCTCTTGTTTCTCGCCTAAACATTGTTTCAAAATAGGATCTAATCTTAGTACTTGCCAATGTTTGTTCACAATGTTTTTATTTTTGAAGTGCTCGCTATTATATGTAGTTATAAACTTAGGATTTATTGTTTGATCTCCTCTATTTATCTCCTTAGTAGTGTTATTCCTAAATGTATTAATCATAGTATTTCTGTCCATCTCTTCTACTCTTCTTTGAGTTGATTCTAGTAAGTGTTTATTATATCCTTTTTCTTCAAATTTGGATGTTAAAATTTTGGCTTCTGCAGTGTAATCCTCTATTTTGGTGCAGTTTCGTTTTATGCGCTGAAACTGCCCAAGAGGTATGTTATTTTTCCACCTTTTAAGGTGTCCACTGTGAGCATTTAATAGGCCATTTCTGTCTGTGCTTTTTCTAAAGTTGTTAACTGCCACCTTATTTGTTTCATTATCACAAAATAGGGTGAGGTCTAAAAAATCTATTTTTTCTTTTGAATATTGATATGTGAATTTAAGGTTATAGGTATTGTCATTCATATATTCCATAAATTTATCAATATCACTTTGGGATCCAGACCAAATTATTAAAATATCGTCTATGAACCGGTGATATTGTATCAAATTTTGCATAAAGGGATTGTCGGTCCACCGAACCAGTTTGAATTGTTTATTGACATACAAAAGTTTATTAGAAAACTAACTCTGACAAGGTATTATGAGAAAAATGAGTACCTAGAAAAACTTAATAGGCAGGATGTAATTAATTCCTCAAAGGGTAACTCCAATGAGGGAGAAACGCCTAACGAAACCACATGGGAAGAATTATTGAATCTTTCTTTATATGAGGAGGGTATATAAATGTCTAGACACTGCCCTCTAAAAAGAAAATCGATTTTTTTACCCCCAAAAATGCACAAAGTGAATCTATTAAAATGTTTAATAAACTTGTTTGTGAAGACATAGAGAATTTATGTAGTAATCAGAATATAGTAAGAGATAATCTATGGAGAGGAGAGCCCTTAAAAAATGTAATTGAAGATACAGATGTCATTTATTGGGCAGCTGATAAAGGGGGAGGGATAGTGGTCCAAAATAGACAGGATTACTTAAACAAAGCATATAATCTTTTAAATGATAAGGAGACATATAGAGTGCTTACATTTAACCCTACTCACGCATATAAAGAGGAGTTGAGAGAATTATTAACTGCAGCTAAACAAAACGGTATCCTAAATCAAGCTGAGTTTAATTATGTATAGGAAATTTTTCCGAAAATTGCATGTTTCTACCACCTCCCTAAAGTACATAAAAACCCTATTTGTCCTCCAGGGAGACCCATAGTATCTGGTATTGGGTCCCTCTGTGACAATCTTTCAAAATACATCAACTATTACCTCCAACCGTTAGTAAAAGAAACTAAGGCCTACCTACGGGATACTATGGATGTAATAAACAAGTATGAAGGATAAGAGTGGATGAGTGATTTTTACTGGGTTACATGCGACATTTCTGCGTTATATACCAGTATCCCTCATGAAAAAGGAATTCTAGCTATTAAAGAGGAATGCTCTAAGAGTGGTTTAGTAAAGGACCAAATTGAGCTTATTGTGAATTGTATATATTTTATTCTTACTCTTAATTATTTTTTATTTGAGAGTAAATTTTATAAACAAATTAGAGGCACGGCGATGGGGACAACTTTTGCCCCATCGTATGCCAACCTTTTTATGTCTAATTTTGAATCTTGCAATATATGGACCGACAATCCCTTTATGCAAAATTTGATACAATATCACCGGTTCATAGACGATATTTTAATAATTTGGTCTGGATCCCAAAGTGATATTGATAAATTTATGGAATATATGAATGACAATACCTATAACCTTAAATTCACATATCAATATTCAAAAGAAAAAATAGATTCTTTAGACCTCACCCTATTTTGTGATAATGAAACAAATAAGGTGGCAGTTCAAAACTTTAGAAAAAGCACGGACAGAATTGGCCTATTAAATGCTCACAGTGGATACCTTAAAAGGTGAAAAAATAACATACTTCTTGGGCAGTTTCAGTGCATAAAACGAAACTGCACCAAAATAGAGGATTACACTGCAGAAGCCAAAATTTTAACATCCAAATTTGAAGAAAAAGGATATAATAAACACTTACTAGAATCAACTCAAAGAAGAGTAGAAGAGATGGACAGAAATACTATGATTAATAAATTTAGGAATAACACTACTAAGGAGATCAAACAAAAAATCCCAAGTTTATAACTACATATAATAGCGAACACTTCAAAAAAACATTGTGAACAAACACTGGCAAGTACTAAGATTAGATCCTATTTTGAAACAATGTTTAGGCAAGAAACCAGAGGTAATTTTTTGAAAAAAACATAATTTATGTAATAACTTCCCTGATAAATTAATTTCTTTCATATTAGCAAGAGTCCATGAGCTAGTGACGTATTGGAATATACATTCCTACCAGGAGGGGCAAAGTTTCCCAAACCTCAAAATGCCTATAAATACACCCCTCACCACACCCACAAATCAGTTTAACAAATAGCCAAGAAGTGGGGTGATAAGAAAAAAGTGCGAAAGCATAAAAAATAAGGAATTGGAATAATTGTGCTTTATACAAAAAAATCATAACCACCACAAAAAGGGCGGGCCTCATGGACTCTTGCTAATATGAAAGAAATGAATTTATCAGGTAAGTTCTTACATAAATTATGTTTTCTTTCATGTAATTAGCAAGAGTCCATGAGCTAGTGACATATGGGATAATGAATACCCAAGATGTGGATCTTCCACGCAAGAGTCACTAGAGAGGGAGGGATAAAATAAAGACAGCCAATTCCGCTGAAATATATTGAATGAAATTAGAGGCGCCCTCATATACTAGCTGCTGTTGTATTGCCAGTATTGATGTGCTATGCACTGCAACAAAGTGATGATTGTGAAACCTATCACTAATTGCTATGATATGTATCAATGAAATAAGTAGTGTAAAAACAAAATAACAACCTACATATGTATATAAATTGATAGACTTAAAAGAAAATACTGTATATGTAATATACTACAATGATATGACTATCTCCTTAACGGTATAAACAAAAGATAGTCCACACTCTAAGAGATATTTCGAAAATCTCCAGGCAGCAGACTCATTCCAGATCGATGTTGGCAGTCACAGGTTCTGTTAAAAAAGAAAAAGAGAAGAGGCGCCAAATGGTGTGTATCGTTTAAACTTCAGCAGGCCAAGCCCCCAAAAGAATCTTACTTACAAAATTTCCAGCACTTGAGAAGTGCCACAAATGCCTTCTGAACTGTTAGCATCCGTCCAGCTAGCTGAATTGTACCAGTACTGCTTCAATATTATGCTGTGTGAAACAAAAAACACAAAAGTGCCACAATAGTGTGTATCAGTGTGATCACTACCAAAAGCGCAAATATTGAAATGTACTCACAGGATATGGGGCACTTGAGAAGTGCCACAAAGACCTCCTGGACACTTATCAGCTGTCCAGCTCACTGCGTTCACCGGTATCCTCTGGGCTCAATTGTTCAGGTCACAAAGGCTCCAAAACAGCACCTTGGTATTTACCTTCAGCTCAGTGTACTTATCAGTGCATATATGGCCAGGAAAATTAAATGCCAAAAATTGCCGTGCTACTCGTATAATAAAAAATGTTTATTAAAAACAATGTTACACAACGCGTTTCCCGGTTTCTAAGACCGCTTCCTCAGGTGTATATTCAGATACAAAGTAGCAAAGTTTTATAGCCCTTGTCAGCGTCTATCCCGACCCAGGGCGCATGCGTGAGCAACTTCAGGTTCATTAGCCAATCCGTGCCTTCGGAAAACCATCTGAAAGTTGATAGGTTACTATCCAGGGGCTTGGTTTGTTATGCCTCTAACTATCGTATGTATAAAGGGATTGAAATCAGCTCCCGATGTGTATTAGTGGGGGTTAACCTTGTAAATAAACATATCGTGCGTGTCGGTGTTTACGTTATAGTGTCTAAGTATTACCTAAACTGTTAATTCGCCCCATTTTTCAGTATTTTTCGAGGTTACTAAGATTGGGCTAAAGATCGTTAATCATGCATTTACAAATCATGGATACAATAATGGATATATGCATTTCTCTATATTACGTATATACAAATATCTAAATACATTAACTAAATAAATGCCATTATGTTATAACATACATTTTAATTTATTTAAATTAGAACATAGATGCTTCATGTTCTAATTCTACAGTGATAACCAGATCTCAGTATCTACATCGTTTATCCAATCCATATATAATAAAATAATAAAATAAAAACATATGGATAAAATGAGATAAAAAATAATAAAATGTTGATATCCTAAAGTAAAAAACCTAAAGTGAAAAAACAATAATATCTATTATTTGTAATCTATATATCTTATTGCCAAAACTCATGATTAATTTCGTGATGCTAGACAATATATATATATATATATATATATATATATATATACATATTCATTATATATTGAATCCAGTTTAGCTGCAAGTATTCTTGTCAATGAAGATTGCCTCATCAACAAATCTAATGCAATTCTATATTTATATATCCTAAAAATCAATTAAAAGCGGCCATGTCTATATTTTCATTTAAGCCATGTGGTGTGAGAGTCTTGAGTTTCCAGATCCAAAATGTCTCTCTCTGTCTAAGGTGGATTAACCTGTTTCTACCCCATTTGGGAGCAATGTATTCTAAAGGAAAAATGTTAAAGATATCTGTTTGTCCATCATGACAGTTTATACTATGTCGTGGGACACTATGATTTACAACCCCATTTTTTATGTTTCTGTTGTGCTCCCCCCACCTTTTCTTTAGGGGTCTTGAGGACCTACCGATATATTGAATCCCACATTGGCACTCAAGGAGATATACCACATAACTAGAGTCGCAAGTGAATCTAGAGGTTATCTCAAATTCTTCCTTTGTGGAAAAAGATTGACATTTTAACCTACTTCCTGATGTGTAGCTGCAAAGGCCACAATTAGGTCGATTACACTTGAAAAAAACCCTTTTTCCAATAGGCCAGTTGTCCTTAATTATTTTTGTATTTCCCCCTTTAGTGTATTTGTTCATTACCACCTTACTCGGAGCTAATTTATTTTTTAGAGTTGGAGCTCTCTTAAAAGTGCAAATGGGGACCTCCTCCAAAATATTTTTAAGAATACAATCATTGCGTAAAATGTACCAATGTTTGCGTAGAATATGTTTAATTTTATTGTGGTTACTGTTAAATTTGGTAATAAATCTTAAATTATTAAGCTTAGACTTTGCATTGCCAGATTCTTTTTCTCCAATATTTTTATTTTCAGTGCCTTCATGTTTCTTTTTAAAAATGAAAAACTCATCTCTATCTTTTATCCTAGCTTTTCTATAACCTTCTTCTACCAGGTCTCTGGGGTAACCTTTTTCTAGAAATCTTGACCTTAGGATATCTGCCTGATCATCAAAAGTGTTTAAAGATGTACAATTTCTACGAATCCTAGAAAATTGATTGTACGGTATATTGTTCACCCAAGCCTTATAATGATTGCTTTTATAGTTTAAATAGCTGTTTGTGTCAACTGATTTGAAAAATGTTTTGGTGGTCACTCGTCCACTATTATCCCAGCTTAAAACTAAATCCAGAAATTCTATGGAGTTTCTATTTATATTAGATGTTAATTTTAGGCCCATATTATTGTTATTTAAAGATGAAATAAATTCCTGTGCAGATTCCTCTGTACCATTCCATATTAGTAACAGGTCATCAATGAAACGGCCATAGAACACCAGGCTTGCCCCCATAGGAGACTTGTAAATATATTGCTCCTCAAATATCCCCATAAACAAATTTGCAAAACTAGGGGCAAACCTGGTGCCCATGGCCGTTCCCTTGATTTGTAGAAAAAACCTTTCCTGATATACAAAATAGTTGTGTTTTAACACAAAAGATATAGCCTCCAATAAAAATTGCCTTTGATTGTAATGTAGAAATTGATCCATTTTTTAAAATTCATCTATTGCGTCCAAGCCCAGATCATGACTTATATTTGAATATAGGGAGGATACATCACATGTACACCAAATTAGATCACG
Source organism: Bombina bombina (assembly GCF_027579735.1). Lineage (NCBI taxonomy): Eukaryota > Metazoa > Chordata > Amphibia > Anura > Bombinatoridae > Bombina > Bombina bombina. The sequence continues at coordinate 586,923,223 of NC_069504.1, forward strand.
CCCTGCTTTTTCGATTTTAGAGATCTTGGATATGAGATCTGGGGTATCTTTAATATAGGACTCTAGGCCCATAACTGTTTTTTTAAGATAGGTGTCTACATATTCCGATAAATTGCAAGTTAGATTTCCAATACCCGAAATAATGTGTCTCCCTGGTGGACAGTTTGGGTCTTTGTGTATTTTCGGGAGGTGGTAATAATAGGCCAAAATTTCAGAAGTGATTCTAAATAAAAAAGAGAGAGATTATCTGGCACCTACATCCCCAAATTTGGGCTATTATTACCACCTCCCGAAAATACACAAAGACCCAAACTGTCCACCAGGGAGACCCATTATTTTGGGTATTGGAAATCTAACTTGCAATTTATCGGAATATGTAGACACCTATCTTAAAAAAACAGTTATGGGCCTAGAGTCCTATATTAAAGATACCCCAGATCTCATATACAAGATCTCTAAAATCGAAAAAGCAGGGCGTGATCTAATTTGGTGTACATGTGATGTATCCTCCCTATATTCAAATATAAGTCATGATCTGGGCTTGGACGCAATAGATGAATTTTTAAAAAGGGATCAATTTCTACCTTCCAATCAAAGGCAATTTTTATTGGGGGCTATATCTTTTGTGTTAAAACACAACTATTTTGTGTATCAGGAAAGGTTTTTTCTACAAATCAAGGGAACGGCCATGGGCACCAGGTTTGCCCCTAGTTTTGCAAATTTGTTTATGGGGATATTTGAGGAGCAATATATTTACAAGTCTCCTATGGGGGCAAGCCTGGTTTTCTATGTCCGTTTCATTGATGACCTGTTAATAATATGGAATGGTACAGAGGAATCTGCACAGGAATTTATTTAATCTTTAAATAACAATAATATGGGCCTAAAATTAACATCTAATATAAATAGAAACTCCATAGAATTTCTGGATTTAGTTTTAAGCTGGGATAATAGTGGACAAGTGACCACCAAAACATTTTTCAAATCAGTTGAAACAAACAGCTATTTAAACTATAAAAGCAATCATTATAAGGCTTGGGTGAACAATATACCGTACAATCAATTTTCTAGGATTCGTAGAAATTGTACATCTTTAAACACTTTTGATGATCAGGCAGATATCCTAAGGTCAAGATTGCTAGAAAAAAGGTTACCCCAGAGACCTGGTAGAAGAAGGTTATAGAAAAGCTAGGATCAAAGATAGAGATGAGTTTTTCATTTTTAAAAAGAAACATGAAGGCACTGAAAATAAAAATATTAGAGAAAAAGAATCTGGCAATGCAAAGTCTAAGCATAATAATTTAAGATTTATTACCAAATTTAACAGTAACCACAATAAAATTAAACATATTCTACGCAAACATTGGTACATTTTACGCAATGATTGTATTCTTAAAAATATTTTGGAGGAGGTCCCCATTTGCACTTTTAAGAGAGCTCCAACTCTAAAAAATAAATTAGCTCCGAGTAAGGTGGTAATGAACAAATACACTAAAGGGGGAAATACAAAAATAATTAAGGACAACTGGCCTATTGGAAAAAGGGGTTTTTTCAAGTGTAATCGAAATAATTGTGGCCTTTGCAGCTACACATCAGGAAGTAGGTTAAAATGTCAATCTTTTTCCACAAAGGAAGAATTTGAGATAACCTCTAGATTCACTTGCGACTCTAGTTATGTGGTATATCTCCTTGAGTGCCAATGTGGGATTCAATATATCGGTAGGTCCTCAAGACCCCTAAAGAAAAGGTGGGGGGAGCACAACAGAAACATAAAAAATGGGGTTGTAAATCATAGTGTCCCACGACATAGTATAAACTGTCATGATGGACAAACAGATATCTTTAACATTTTTCCTTTAGAATACATTGCTCCCAAATGGGGTAGAAACAGGTTAATCCACCTTAGACAGAGAGAGACATTTTGGATCTGGAAACTCAAGACTCTCACACCACATGGCTTAAATGAAAATATAGACATGGCCGCTTTTAATTGATTTTTAGGATATATAAATATAGAATTGCATTAGATTTGTTGATGAGGCAATCTTCATTGACAAGAATACTTGCAGCTAAACTGGATTCAATATATAATTAATATGTATATATATATATATATATATATATATATATATATATATATATATATATATATATATATATATATATATATTGTCTAGCATCACGAAATTAATCATGAGTTTTGGCAATAAGATATATAGATTACAAATAATAGATATTATTGTTTTTTCACTTTAGGTTTTTTACTTTAGGATATCAACATTTTATTATTTTTTATCTCATTTTATCCATATGTTTTTATTTTATTATTTTATTATATATGGATTGGATAAACGATGTAGATACTGAGATCTGGTTATCACTGTAGAATTAGAACATGAAGCATCTATGTTCTAATTTAAATAAATGAAAATGTATGTTATAACATAATGGCATTTATTTAGTTAATGTATTTAGATATTTGTATATACGTAATATAGAGAAATGCATATATCCATTATTGTATCCATGATTTGTAAATGCATGATCAACGATCTTTAGCCCAATCTTAGTAACCTCGAAAAATACTGAAAAATGGGGCGAATTAACAGTTTAGGTAATACTTAGACACTATAACGTAAACACCGACACGCACGATATGTTTATTTACAAGGTTAACCCCCACTAATACACATCAGGAGCTGATTTCAATCCCTTTATACATACGATAGTTAGAGGCATAACAAACCAAGCCCCTGGATAGTAACCTATCAACTTTCAGATGGTTTTCCGAAGGCACGGATTGGCTAATGAACCTGAAGTTGCTCACGCATGCGCCCTGGGTCAGGATAGACGCCGACAAGGGCTATAAAACTTTGCTACTTTGTATCTGAATATACACCTGAGGAAGCAGTCTTAGAAACTGGGAAATGCGTTGTGTAACATTGTTTTTAATAAACATTTTTTATTATACGAGTAGCACGGCAATTTTTGGCATTTAATTTTCCTGGCCATATATGCACTGATAAGTACACTGAGCTGAAGGTAAATACCAAGGTGCTGTTTTGGAGCCTTTGTGACCTGAACAATTGAGCCCAGAGGATACCGGTGAACGCAGTGAGCTGGACAGCTGATAAGTGTCCAGGAGGTCTTTGTGGCACTTCTCAAGTGCCCCATATCCTGTGAGTACATTTCAATATTTGCGCTTTTGGTAGTGATCACACTGATACACACTATTGTGGCACTTTTGTGTTTTTTGTTTCACACAGCATAATATTGAAGCAGTACTGGTACAATTTAGCTAGCTGGATGGCTGCTAACAGTTCAGAAGGCATTTGTGGCACTTCTCAAGTGCTGGAAATTTTGTAAGTAAGATTCTTTTGGGGGCTTGGCCTGCTGAAGTTTAAACGATACACACCATTTGGCGCCTCTTCTCTTTTTCTTTTTTTCCGCTGAAATATAATCCACACCCAAAACAAAGTTTAAATCTTAAAATGAAAAAAACTGAAATTATAAGCAGAAGAATCAAACTGAAACAGCTGCCTGAAGTACTTTTCTACCAAAAACTGCTTCAGAAGAAGAAAACACATCAAAATGGTAGCATTTAGTAAAAGTATGCAAAGAAGACCAAGTTGCTGCTTTGCAAATCTGATCAACCAAAGCTTCATTCTTAAATGCCCAGGAAGTAGAGACTGACCTAGTCGGATGAGCTGTAATCCTTTGAGGCGGAGTTCTACCCGACTCAACATAAGCATGATGAATCAAAGACTTCAACCAAGATGCCAAAGAAATGGCAGAAGCCTTCTGACCTTTCCAAGAACCAGAAAAGATAACAAATAGACTAGAAGTCTTTCGGAAATCTTTAGTAGCTTCAACATAATATTTCAAAGCTCTAACTACATCCAAAGAATGCAACAATCTTTCCTTAGAGTTCTTAGGATTAGGACACAATGAAGGAACCACAATTTCTCTACTAATGTTGTTAGAATTCACAACCTTAGGTAAAAATTTAAATGAAGTTCGCAACACCGCCTTATCCTGATGAAAAATTAGAAAAGGAGACTCACAAGAAAGAGCAGATAATTCAGAAACTCTTCTAGCAGAAGAGATGGCCAAAAGAAACAAAACTTTCCAAGAAAGTAATTTAATATCCAGCGAATGCATAGGTTCAAACGGAGTAGCTTGAAGAGCCCCCAGAACCAAATTCAAACTCCAAGGAGGAGAAATTGACTTAATAACAGGTTTTATACGAACCAAAGCCTGTACAAAACAATGAATATCAGGAAGACTAGCAATCTTTCTGTGAAAAAGAACAGAAAGAGCAGAGATTTGTCCTTTCAAGGAACTTGCAGACAAACCTTTATCCAAACCATCCTGAAGAAACTGTAAAATTCTAGGAATTCTAAAAGAATGCCAAGAAAAATTATGAGAAGAACACCAAGAAATGTAAGTCTTCCAGACTCGATAATATATCTTCCTAGATACAGATTTACGAGCCTGTAACATAGTATTAATTACGGAGTGAGAGAAACCTCTATGACTGAGAATCAAGCGTTCAATCTCCATACCTTCAAATTTAAGGATTTGAGATCCTGATGGAAAAAAGGACCTTGCGATAGAAGGTCTGGTCTTAACGGAAGAGTCCACGGTTGGCAAGTAGCCATCCGGACAAGATCCACATACCAAAACCTGTGAGGCCATGCTGGAGCCACCAACAGAACAAACGAACGCTCCTTTAGAATCTTGGAAATCACTCTTGGAAGAAGAACTAGATGCGGAAAGATATAAGCAGGATGATACTTCCAAGGAAGTGACAATGCATCCACTGCTTCCGCCTGAGGATCCCTGGATCTGGACAGATACCTGGGAAGCTTCTTGTTTAGATGAGAAGCCATCAGATCTATTTCTGGAAGTCCCCACATTTGAACAATCTGAAGAAATACCTCTGGGTGAAGAGACCATTCGCCCGGAAGTAACGTTTGGCGACTGAGATAATCCGCTTCCCAATTGTCTATACCTGGGATATGAACCGCAGAGATTAGACAGGAGCTGGATTCCACCCATACAAGTATTCGAGATACTTCTTTCATAGCCAGAGGACTGTGAGTCCCTCCTTGATGCCACGGTTGTGACATTGTCCGTCTGGAAACAAATGAACGACTCTCTCTTTAGAAGAGGCCACGACTGAAGAGCTCTGAAAATTGCACGGAGTTCCAAAATGTTGATTGGTAATCTCGCCTCCTGAGATTCCCAAACCCCTTGTGCTGTCAGAGACCCCCATACAGCTCCCCAACCTGTCAGACTTGCATCTGTTGAGATCACAGTCCAGGTTGGAAGAACAAAAGAAGCCCCCTGAACTAAACGATGGTGGTCTGTCCACCACGTCAGAGAGTGTCGTACAATCGGCTTTAAAGATATTAATTGAGATATCTTTGTATAATCCCTGCACCACTGGTTCAGCATACAGAGCTGAAGAGGTCGCATGTGAAAACGAGCAAAGGGGATCGCATCCGATGCAGCAGTCATAAGACCTAGAATTTCCATGCATAAGGCTACCGAAGGGAATGACTGAGACTGAAGGTTTCGACAAGCTGAAACCAATTTCAGACATCTCTTGTCCGGCAGAGACAGAGTCATGGACACTGAATCTATCTGGAGACCTAAAAAGGTTACCCTTGTCTGAGGAATCAACGAACTCTTTGGTAAATTGATCCTCCAACCATGTTCTCGAAGAAACGATACAAGTCGACTCGTATGAGATTCTGCTAAATGTGAAGACTGAGCAAGTACCAAGATATCGTACAAATAAGGAAATACCACAATACCCTGTTCTCTGATTACAGATAGAAGGGCACCGAGAACCTTTGTAAAAATCCTTGGAGCTGTTGCTAGGCCAAACGGCAGAGCCACAAACTGGTAATGCTTGTCTAGGAAAGAGAATCTCAGAAACTGATAGTGATCTGGATGAATCGGAATATGCAGATATGCATCTTGTAAATCTATTGTGGACATATAATGCCCTTGCTGAACAAAAGTTTCATATATATTACCCCTCTATTAGTACATTCGTGGTAATATCTATCCCTTTAAGTATCACAAAGAAGAAAAAGGCAACAAGGAGGGATTCAAGCACTTTTCAATTGCTTGTTAATTGCAAACGTATTGTGAGACTTACTGAATAATAGTTTTACCTTACTCCTATTATAACCCTCTTCAACTTGAAATTCAACTTATCCAGCAGGAACCTATTGGAAGACTGTCATAACTCTTCCCTGACAAACCACATTTGAGGATAATACCTTTTTCTCACTCGCTCTCCTTTTAATTAATCTTACTTACAGTCCGGACGGCTCTCACTAACATTCACACAACCCGATGACGTCATCCGCCTAACAGCGTGTGGATCCAGAAGCCTGGAAACGCTACATTCGAACAAACAGACTCCAGCCTGTAACGCTGTTCCAGCACCTCATCTGAGACTGAATACTCTAGCTTGGGGATCCCAGTTGTACCGCTACCGGATTGAACACTCCACGCAAGTAAACTGTATATAATCAATTTATGTCTGTATTGAAACTAGAGACTTATTTACTCAAAAGTGCCTATCTGAATTATTGAAACTGAACATTAACTGTGTTGCATCTAACCATCTTTAACTAGCCTGAATACACCTGTTTATTCTAAAGGAGAGACTTTCATTTAATAATTTCATTTACTGTTAAACTATATATACTTATCCTTTGAATACTGTCTGCACTCAAATATCTAGTGGAAACTAATTATATATCACAACTAACCTCAAACTCTGAAGGTATACCTACAATCTATTTACTGACCTATTTATCTAAGTGAGAGTCCTTTGTCCAAGTGTATATTTACCTGAACACTTGTGACAATTTAACTCATTCCAATCCTTACTAATTTAACTTGTTATTCCTTAGAGGTATCAGTTTACATCTCCCATTGCAAACTGTATAAGAAGGAATAACTACAAACAAATATATATAACCTTCCAAGAGGGTAATAGGGTTATTGCAGAATTAACAAGCCTTTGAAAATTTTGTAAAAATGGATCCTGCACAAATGACCAATGAGATTGGTACACTTAACCAAAAAGTTGAATTACTCGCACAAGGTTTAAATGAATTAAAGACTGAGAACAATACACTTAAACGTTTAATGAACGATTACTTCACGCAGAAACCCAGTGACCACTCAGAACCACAAATTAACCCACCAATCCCATTCTCTGGGGTTCGCTCAAAATACCGAGAATTTAAGAATTCATGCATGTTACTTTTCACAATGAAACCTAAAACATACAGTACGGAAAGAGTTAAAGTATGCACGACCATCTCATACCTAAGTGGAGAACCCAGAGCTTGGGCAGATAGATTTTTCGAGTCTGGGGATCCAGTATTAGACTCACTAGAAAATTTCTTTGCCGCCATGTCCACATTATACGAAGATACCAATAAACAAAGTACCGCAGAAAACAATCTGAGATCTCTGAGACAAGGGAAACGTGCGGTCGAGGATTACATAGCCGAATTCCAACTCTGGGCTACAGACTCTCAATGGAATGTAATCAGCCTGAAAAACCAATTCAGGCTGGGGTTATCCGAATACCTAAAAGACGAACTCTCTCGTATAGAACTACCGGAAACTCTAGAAGCTCTAATAAAAGTTTGTATCTCAATGGACCGCCGCTATAGAGAACGAAAATTAGAAAGGCAACACCCAGAATCTTATGCCAAAAAATCTTACCCAGTTCACTATGAAAGACCCAGCTCCACAGCTGTACCTATGGAAATAGGAACCATAAAGGGTCCTTTAACCCAGGAAGAAAAAACAAGACGCCGCCTATCAAATTTATGTATGTACTGCGCCAACAAGGATCATGGCGTATCAGCATGTCCTCTCCTACTTCGTCAAAAGAAGGGTAAGATAAGGCATATAGTAATCAATAATCTATCTAAAACAAATACTCATTTGACCATATCTATGTCTTTGCAGTGGGATCAACACCTCTACCAGAGCGAGGCCATGATTGACTCCGGAGCTTTCGGAATGTTCATAGATCAAAACATTGTAAATATGAATAAAATACCAAGTGTGTTGAAAGAAATACCAGTCTATGTTAAGGTTATTGATGGGTCTAACTATTTAAAGGGCCCTATTACACACCACACCATCCCACTACTCACTACTACACAAACTGGACACAAGGAATACATCACATATGACATTATTCCAGGCTCCATACATCCCATTATCCTGGGATATCCATGGTTACTTAAACATAACCCAATGATTGATTGGTCACTAAACAAGATAAACTTCACCTCTTCTTATTGTTCATCCACCTGTTTTCCTTATAATCAGATCGCAGTAGCTGAACCTGCTTTACCCCCTGAATATTCTGAATTTTCAGATGTATTCAACTTAAAAGAAGCAGAAAACCTTCCCCCACATAGACCATATGACTGCCCTATTGATACAAAGCCTGGTGCAGTCATACCTTTTGGCAGAATATTTCCTCTATCCCAAAAAGAATTACAGTTCTTGAGGGAATATTTAGACGACAATCTGCGTAAAGGCTTTATATCACCTAGCACATCTTCGGCAGCTGCTGGCATTTTTTTTGTCACTAATAAGGATGGATCCAGAAGACCCATTATGTCATGGTTCTTATTCCAGAACTCTTCTGTCCCTTTAAGGATTCTCAGGTGTCAGCTTTCCAAGGTGATATAAACCCGATCACGCCCCTTCCACCTTGCTTCAGTATTGTATTGTGTTTGTTACATGAACTTACCTACTCCCTACAGGAGCTTGAAATTTAATTATTGGATTTACAGAACCTAACTTATTATTCCAACTGAAACCTCTGCCTGTCAAGCTAATGCTGGGTAACTCCGGAGATCCTAAATTAATGGGATATAACAACTATACTAATACCTACAAGTATTCCTGCTTCCCCAGCGCTCACTACTTGATATTCCCAGAGAGCCGTAGCCCTTCACTGCCGTTCTACTGCCTGCTTCAAAGGAGATTGAACCCGGCAAATCACTAACTGCCGCAGCACCTACAGAACACTCCGGTTCTTCCACAAACCGCTACTCAGAAGTCAGCCTCCTTACACACCCTTACTCGGGGCCTTACCGGATAACAACACTGATAACAGCGCTCAGAATCTTCAACGCTGCACACGCTTCTCACAGTGTCTCTTCACAGCAGCGCAGGAGCCTGTCAGCACTTCACACTAACAGCGGTCTGTAAGCTTAACGCAGTACTCGCTTCACACAGCAACTCCTTCCAACAGCAGGGAGCCTGACTAATGACAGATTCTATCGGCTGTTCCTAAACACACTGTCAAGCAGTACTTAGCAGCTGTTTCTACCATACTTTGCTGCATACAAGATATTTACTATAACAGTGTAGTTTACAGCTTGATACAAGCTTACCTGCAGAACCTTGACTTCTCTCTGATTCAGACATACTGATCAGGAGTAAAAACTTAAAGCAATCTCCATTGCCTAGTAGGAAATTCTGTGTTTCCAAGAATGTAAAGGCAGACACTCTCTCCAGATCCCTCGAATCTGTCGTTGAAAAACCAGAAGAGAAATACATCATTGCTCCTCAAAAAATTATAGCCTCAGCTACTGCATTTCTTATGGACATCCTAAACGCTACAAAAACAGATCCGGATATCCCTTCAAACTGTGAAATAGATGAAAAAACAGGATTACTTATTCACAACAACAGGACATATATACCCTCTTCTCTAAGACAAGAACTCTTACATCATTACCATGACACACCCCTGTCAGGTCACCCTGGTATCTTAAAAACAAAGGAACTTCTCAAAAGGACCTTCTGGTGGCCACAACTCGATCAAGACGTTTCTGAATTCGTAATGAAGTGTACTATATGCGCCAGAAACAAGAAAGACCATCATAAGCCATTCGGACTCATGTGTCCGTTACCCATACCTGAAGTCCCATGGTCTATGATAGCTATGGACTTCATAGTAGATCTACCACCCTCCAACCAATTCACCACCATTCTAGTGGTAATTGACCATCTCACCAAACTAGCACATTTTATACCACTAAAATCAATACCAAATGCCATCACCACAGCTAAGATTTTCCTTTCACACATAGTGAAACTACATGGCCTACCCACCTCCATCGTGTCAGATCGTGGGACACAATTCACCTCCAAATTCTGGAAAGAGTTATGTCGAATTCTTCAAATTTCATCAAGACTTTCTACAGCATTCCACCCTCAATCCAATGGATTAACAGAACGCACCAACCAAACACTGGAACAATATCTCCGTTGTTATATTTCGCATCTCCAAGATGACTGGGTTGAATGGTTGCCACTAGCTGAATTCGCATATAATAACTCTATAAACACATCTACCAAAACCTCACCATTCCATGCAACATACGGATATCATCCTAAATCACTTCCAGGACGGGATCTTGTTTCCACTAATCCTACCGTCTCTGACTACACCCAGAACATCAGGGCTTCTATTGCACTATTAAAAAAACATCTTGAAGAAGCCAAAAATACTCAAAAGAAGTATTACGATACCAAGAGATGTACACCTCCAACCTTTAAAGTCGGAGACCGGGTTTTACTTTCCACGAAAAATCTAAAGCTTGCTGTACCCTGTAAAAAACTTGCAAATCAATTCATCGGACCATATACCATTACTAAAATAATCAACCCTAACGCCGTCACTCTCAAGCTTCCTCCTAATCTGAAGATACATCCCTCATTTCATGTTTCTTTATTGAAACCTTTCTTAGGAAACGACTATGGGCATCCACAGGATGACATCCCTCCTGTAGAAACCTTACCAGATGACTCTGAATACGAGATTGAAAGCATCCTTGATTCTCGTATCCGTTGGAGAAGAGTTGAATACCTGGTGCATTGGAAGGGATATGGTCCAGAAGAGGATTCTTGGGTGCATCACTCTAATCTCCATGCTCCACAACTGCTTTCAGAGTTTCATGCAAAACATCCAACTAAACCAGCTGCTTCGGGAGAAGGTGGGCATCCTGAGGAGAGGGATCTGTCATATATATTACCCCTCTATTAGTACATTCGTGGTAATATCTATCCCTTTAAGTATCACAAAGAAGAAAAAGGCAACACCTATTTAAGGAGGGATTCAAGCACTTTTCAATTGCTTGTTAATTGCAAACGTATTGTGAGACTTACTGAATAATAGTTTTACCTTACTCCTATTATAACCCTCTTCAACTTGAAATTCAACTTATCCAGCAGGAACCTATTGGAAGACTGTCATAACTCTTCCCTGACAAACCACATTTGAGGATAATACCTTTTTCTCACTCGCTCTCCTTTTAATTAATCTTAGTTACAGTCCAGACGGCTCTCACTAACATTCACACAACCCGATGACGTCATCCGCCTAACAGCGTGTGGATCCGGAAGCCTGGAAACGCTACATTCGAACAAACAGACTCCAGCCTGTAACGCTGTTCCAGCACTTCATCTGAGATGATCCCAGTTGTACCGCTACCGGATTGAACACTCCACGCAAGTAAACTGTATATAATCAATTTATGTCTGTATTGAAACTAGAGACTTATTTACTCAAAAGTGCCTATCTGAATTATTGAAACTGAACATTAACTGTGTTGCATCTAACCATCTTTAACTAGCCTGAATACACCTGTTTATTCTAAAGGAGAGACTTTCATTTAATAATTTCATTTACTGTTAAACTATATATACTTATCCTTTGAATACTGTCTGCACTCAAATATCTAGTGGAAACTAATTATATATCACAACTAACCTCAAACTCTGAAGGTATACCAACAATCAATTCACTGACCTATTTATCTAAGTGAGAGTCCTTTGTCCAAGTGTATATTTACCTGAACACTTGTGACAATTTAACTCATTCCAATCCTTACTAATTTAACTTGTTATTCCTTAGAGGTATCAGTTTACATCTCCCATTGCAAACTGTATAAGAAGGAATAACTACAAACAAATATATATAACCTTCCAAGAGGGTAATAGGGTTATTGCAAAAAGGCAGAATAGTCCTTATAGTTACCATTTTGAATGTTGGTATCCTTACATAACGATTCAATATTTTTAAATTCAGAACTGTTCTGAAGGAATTCTCCTTCTTTGGTACAATGAAGGGATTTTAGTAAAACCCCAGCCCCTGTTCCAGAACTGGAACTGGCATAATTACTCCAGCCAACTCTAGATCTGAAACACATTTCAGAAATGCTTGAGCCTTCACTGGATTTATTGGGACACGGGAAAGAAAAAATCTTCTTGCAGGAGGCCTTATCTTGAATCCTATTCTGTACCCTTGTGAAACAATGTTCTGAATCCAAAGATTGTGAATCGAATTGATCCAAATTTCTTTGAAAAATCGTAATCTGCCCCCTACCAGCTGGGCTGGAATGAGGGCCGCACCTTCATGTGGACTTGGGAGCTGGCTTTGGCTTTCTAAAAGGCTTGGATTTATTCCAGACTGGAGATGGTTTCCAAACTGATACCGCTCCTGTAGGGGAAGGATCAGGCTTTTGTTCCTTATTGTGATGAAAGGAACGAAAATGATTTGCAGACCTAAATTTACCTTTAGATTTTTTATCCTGTGGTAAAAAAGTTCCTTTCCCCCCAGTAACAGTTGAAATAATAGAATCCAACTGTGAACCAAACAATTTATTACTCTGGAAAGAAAGGGAAAGCAAAGTTGACTTAGAAGACATATCAGCATTCTAAGTTTTAAGCCATAAAGCTCTTCTAGCTAAAATTGCTAAAGACATATACCTGACATCAACCCTAATGATATCAAAGATGGCATCACAAATAAAATTATTAGCATGTTGAAGAAGATTAACAATGCTATGAGTATTATGATCTGATACTTGTTGTGCTAAAGCTTCCAACCAGAAAGTTGAAGCTGCAGCAGCATCCGCCAAAGATATAGCAGGTCTAAGAAGATTACCTGAACATAAGTAAGCTTTTCTTAGAAAAGATTCAATTTTCATATCTAAAGGATCCTTAAAGGAAGTACTATCTGCCGTAGGAATAGTAGTACGTTTAGCAAGAGTAGAGATAGCCCCATCAACCTTAGGGATTTTGTCCCAAAACTCTAATCTGTCAGATGGCACAGGATATAATTGCTTAAACCGTTTAGAAGGAGTAAATGAATTACCCAAATTATTCCATTCCCTGGAAATTACTTCAGAAATAGCATCAGGGACGGGAAAAACCTCTGGAATAACTACAGGAGGTTTAAAAACCGTATTCAAACATTTAGATTTAGTATCAAGAGGACCAGATTCCTCTATTTCTAATGCAATTAAGACTTCTTTAAGCAAAGAACGAATAAATTCCATTTTAAATAAATATGAAGATTTATCAGTATCAACCTCTGAAACAGAATCCTCTGAACCAGAAGAATCATTATCAGAATCAGAATGATGATATTCATTTAAAAATTCATCTGAAAAATGAGAAGTTTTAAAAGACCTTTTACGTTTACTAAAAGGAAGAATAACAGACATAGCCTTCTTAATAGATTTAGAAACAAAATCTCTTATGTTAACAGGAACACCCTGAATATTAGATGTTGATGGAACAGCAACAGGTAATGGAACATTACTAAAGGAAATATTATCTGCATTAACAAGTTTGTCATGACATTCATTACAAACAACAGCCGGAGGAACAGTTACCATAAGTTTACAACAAATACACTTAACTTTGGTAGATCCAGCATCATGCAGCAATTTTCCAGAAGTATCTTCTGATTCAGGGTCAATCTGAGACATCTTGCAATATGTTATAGAAAAAACAACATATAAAGCAAAATTGATCAAATTCCTTAAAAGACCGTTTCAGGAATGGGAAAAAATACCAATGAACAAGCTTCTAGCAACCGGAAGCAAATAAACAATGAGACTTAAATAATGTGGAGACAATAATGACGCCCATATTTTTTAGCGCCAAAAAAGACGCCCACATTATTTGGCGCCTAAATGCTTTAAGCGCCAAAAATGACGCCACATCCGGTGACGCCGACATTTTTGGCGCAAAAACGTCAACAAAATGACGCAACTTCCGGCGTCAAGTATGACGCCGGAAATGACAAAGAAAATTTTTTGCGCCAAAAAAGTCTGCGCCAAGAATGACGCAATAAAATGAAGCATTTTCAGCACCCGCTAGCCTAACAGCCCACAGGAGAAAAAGTCAAATTTTAAGGTAAGAAAAATAGATTATTCAAATGCATTTATCCCAAATAATGAAACTGACTGTCTGAAATAAGGAATGTTGAACATCCTGAATCAAGGCAAATAAATGTTTAAACACATATATTTAGAACTTTATATAAAAGTGCCCAACCATAGCTTAGAGTGTCACAAAAATAAGACTTACTTACCCCAGGACACTCATCTACATGTAGTAGAAAGCCAAACCAGTACTGAAACGAGAATCAGTAGAGGTAATGGTATATATAAGAGTATATCGTCGATCTGAAAAGGGAGGTAAGAGATGAATCTCTACGACCGATAACAGAGAACCTATGAAATAGACCCCGTAGAAGGAGATCATTGAATTAAAATAGGCAATACTCTCTTCACATCCCTCTGACATTCACTGCACACTGAGAGGAAAACCGGGCTCCAGCCTGCTGCGAAGCGCATATCAACGAAGAATCTAGCACAAACTTACCACCTCCATGGGAGGCAAAGTTTGTAAAACTGATTTGTGGGTGTGGTGAGGGGTGTATTTATAGGCATTTTGAGGTTTGGGAAACTTTGCCCCTCCTGGTAGGAATGTATATCCCATACGTCACTAGCTCTTGGACTCTTGCTAATTACATGAAAGAAATAGGGATCTCAAAAACATGTTAGCACCAACGAAATTGAGAGAAATTACAGAAAGGGAAAAAATACCTTGGGATAAGAGGGAAGGTAGCACGTTTAAATGTAGAGTTAAAGATTGTGCCATGTGTCCCCATTTGAAAAAAGGAAACAATGTGTTCACAGATTCTAATGGCCGTAAAAAGTATAAGATTACTAGTAGGTGTACATGTATGACCACATATGTTGTATACATGCTAAAGTGCAAGTGTAATATGCTTTATATAGGGAGAACAAAAATAAAAATAAAATATAGATTCAAAGAACATTTAACAAATATTGAAAATAATCTTGATACCCACAGTGTACCTATACACTTTAAATTGGCCCACCAAAATGGTATAAGTGATCTAGAAATTAAAATAATTGAATGGATACCCCCTAACATTTGGGATACCAACAGATTACTTAAACTTAGACAGAGAGAAACTTACTGGATAAAAAAGTTAGACTGTCTTCAACCAAAGGGACTTAATGTGGATTTAGACATACAAGCATTTTTACAATAATGAGGTCAAAATCATATTATGTTATTTAGGTGATCCACTAGTCTGTGAAGAATAGGTTAGTAAATTTTATTACAAACATTTTTAAGAAAAGGTTTTATAGTATTTTAAATAGTATCTAGACATTTTGGTTTGTTATGTATATTTTTAATAACACATATACCCAATAACATTGAATGTATGACAAGGTGGCTGTGGTCTAGTAGTAAGGTCGATTGCCTTTTAATCATAATTACGGGAGATCGAACCCAACCTCAGCTATGTATTGTATAATTATATCTGCTTAAGTTCTATATACATAACATATGTTATTTTTTGTTTTTAAACTAGTTTTAAAAATAATATATATCACTTCATAGATGTACAAATAATGCATAAGGAAGGCTGCAGCCAAATTGTTAGGAGAACAGACTCACAACAGAATAGAAGTGAGTTCGTATCTGACTGCAGCAAAATATTTTAACCATTCAAAGATGTTAACTTAATTTTTTTTTAAGGTTTTTAATGTTGCGGTTTTGAGTGTATACACTTTTTATTACTGTTTTTTATAAATGAATTATTATAGCAAGAGGTTTACTATTAAATTTATAGGGTTAACTAAAGGTATATAATAACAACTAAATATTGGGAAATATAAAGCTACAACGATATCCAATGCAGGGTTAACACAATTAATGTTAAATCAAGATGCCTGTGTAAGTAAAGGGATATATAAGGAGCATATCTGATTAAGGAACACACTCTTGAAAAGTTTCTGGCACAGAAACAAAACGTACGTAGAGAAGTTCTATTTTAATATCCATTGTCTCAGGGAGGCTACCAGGGCTCAGATGTTGTGGGCACCTACTGGGTGAGCTGAGAGACATAGAATTGTATGTATTGTATTATTTTATATCACAATAAACGTGTTATACTCTAAACACTCGAGTGGTATCCCTTTCATGTTGGATTGTGGATTGCTGTGGGAAAGTGTAACAACCTCTGTGGTTGGACAGGCTCTGCAGACGTCACGGAAGGCGGTGATCAGAGGAATAAACTTCATGGTTGTATACAACCGATGCGCATATTATACAGAACGATCCTGTGAGTAATACCCAGGGAAGGGGGCTTTGATTTTTGATATATACCAAACGGATTACACTTAGAGCGTGCTGCGCTTCTCTCTCTTCATATTTTTAACTATTAGATTAGGTGTAATTAGTTTAAATATCTTGTAATTTGTTTTTTATTTTGTGTAAGTTAGTGGGGGGGGGGGGTTTGTAATTTAGGTAATTGTATTTTGTTAATTGTATTTAATTTAGGTAATTTATTTAATTGTAGTGTAAGGTTAGGTGTTAGTGTGACTCAGGTTAGGTTTTATTTTACAGGTAAATTTGTATTTATTTTAGCTAGGTAGTTAGTAAATAGTTAATAACTATTTAGTAACTATTCTACCTAGTTGAAATAAATACCTAGCCCCCTTCCCTGTGAGTAATACCCAGGGAAGGGGGCTTTGATTTTTGATATATACCAAACGGATTACACTTAGAGCGTGCTGCGCTTCTCTCTCTTCATATTTTTAACTATTAGATTAGGTGTAATTAGTTTAAATATCTTGTAATTTGTTTTTTATTTTGTGTAAGTTAGTGGGGGGGGGGTTTGTAATTTAGGTAATTGTATTTTGTTAATTGTATTTAATTTAGGTAATTTATTTAATTGTAGTGTAAGGTTAGGTGTTAGTGTGACTCAGGTTAGGTTTTATTTTACAGGTAAATTTGTATTTATTTTAGATTAGGTAGTTAGTAAATAGTTAATAACTATTTAGTAACTATTCTACCTAGTTGAAATAAATACAAACTTGCCTGTAAAATAAAAATAAACAAAGGGGGCTTTGATTATTGATATATACCAAACGGATTACACTTAGAGCGTGCTGCG
Organism: Bombina bombina; assembly: GCF_027579735.1. Taxonomy (NCBI): domain Eukaryota; kingdom Metazoa; phylum Chordata; class Amphibia; order Anura; family Bombinatoridae; genus Bombina; species Bombina bombina. Next base: position 586,940,588 of record NC_069504.1, read on the forward strand.
CTTCTCTCTCTTCATATTTTTCAGCATTTTTTGTAAACGAGTCTTTGATGGGACTATGCTGAGAAGCTGCAGCAGTAAACACGCTGAATATAAGTGATATAGAGGAACTTCAGGATTACCTGTTTCTCAACATTATACCTTCAATTAAAGGGACATATTTATGAACATTTAAGAACACTTACAGCTTACAATATACATAGTTGAAAAATATTATTTGCAAATTAGTATTGTATGAGATATATGTGAATACTATTTGTTGGCTTTGTAGTTGCACTGGGATTTGAGTGGTAGCGCACTATTTGCCTTTTATCTTTTTGTTATAGCCATCATTATAAAGGTGCAGCAACCACTTTAAGATATAAGTCAGATTATATAATATATCGGGATTATTTAATATCAAATCCATTTTTCAGCAAATCCTATTTTTAATCTCATAGAAAGAATAATTCTATTAACGTTTAAGAAAAAACGTAGAAAAGAGAAGGAATATTTTAGAAAGGAGAGGTATCCCTACATTGAGCAATTAAACGTATAACTTATAAAGATATATTTAAATTAAAGGATTCGATTGTATTATTATTATGACATCACCTGCAAATGATAATATGTTAAATACACCTATAGAAATGAGTAAGTTTGGAGAAAACAGCAGAAGATGCACAAGACAGCGTGCATCTAATTTGCTAACAGATATTCCAAACACAGTAGAGGTAGAAAATCACATTAATATATTTAGGGAATTAGAAAAATTATTGGAAAAAGATGCCAAAGAGTGGCAGGATTTAGTCCTGCTTGATAACTATGTATTGCATGACATAATCCCTAGGGGATTAAGGATATTTAAATTCCCAGCTTTCGAATTAGATGAAATCGAATATCAAACAGAATGGGAACAAGCCCTTCATAAATGTTCCATAACCCTTATTAAAATATTAATTAAATATAGAGAGTATAAATTGGAGTATTTAAAAGGAGAGATTAATAAGACATTAGATAAATTACAACCATATCAGATGATACAGAAATTGAAAGATTTCAATGAAAATATACAAACTAGAATTAATAATTATTCTAAGGAGTTGGAAACTAGTAAATTAAAGAAATTAAAAAGGGACCTAGATGATTTTAGGCAGGACAAAGTGTATACCTATAAGGAATATAAAGAAGGGGCAGTACATAATGTGAACCAAGCTAATTCAGATCAGAACATCAGGTTGAATGAAAATAATAATAATAAAAAACCAAATACAAATACAAGTGAAATAAATAAAAATAAAAATAAGAATAAGGGGCAAAATAAATCCATTCATTCTAGGGTAAACCATTATTACCATAATAAATATAATAATAGTCCAGTTCAAAGATCAAATCACCCGAAACAAACAGAAATGGGCAATAATGAGAATTATCATGAAGGGAATAGAAACAATTTCCACATGTACAATACCCCAAATAGATATGAAATATTAGGGGATAACCAGTATCACACTCCCAGATGGGATCAGGAGGGAGCAAAACCAAAATTCAAGACAAATGGACCAAACAAAATAAATATTCCCTATAATTCTAGACAAGGGAATATTAATAAGGGTCATTTTTTAGAGACTCCCCCCTGGAGACAGCAACAAGAGAGACAATTAAGGGAAAATCATATAAACAAGATAGGGAACCCAAGAAAACCAATAAGAACTTTAGAAAATTCAGAGGAACACGAGGAGGAAAGAAACAGAGAGAAAAGAAACAAAAGAGAGTGGAATTAGAAAATGGTTTAAAATGCATTTTTAATCTCTCAGATAAATACTTTACAGAGATGGAATTAAAATTACTTTCTAAAGGTCTAAATTTTTCCCTATATCTCCACCGAACCAGTTTGAATTGTTTATTGACATACAAAAGTTTATTAGAAAACTAACTCTGACAAGGTATTATGAGAAAAATGAGTACATAGAGAAACTTAATAGGCAGGATGTAATTAATTCCTTGAAGGGTAACTCCAATGAGGGAGAAACGCTTAACGAAACCACATGGGAAGAATTATTGAATCTTTCTTTACATGAGGAGGGTATATATATGTCTATACACTGCCCTCTAAAAAGAAAATCGATTTTTTTACCCCCAAAATGCACAAAGTGAATCTATTAAAATGTTTAATAAACTTGTTTGTGAAGATATAGAGAATTTATGTAGTAATCAGAATATAGTAAGAAATAATCTATGGAGAGGAGAGCCCTAAAAAATCTAATTGAAGATACAGATGTTATTTATTGGGCAGCTGATAAAGGGGGAGGGATAGTGGTCCAAAATAGACAGGATTACTTAAACGAAGCATATAATCTTTTAAATGATAAGGAGACATATAGAGTGCTTACATTTAACCCTACTCATGCATATAAAGAGGAGTTAAGAGAATTATTAACTGCAGCTAAACAAAACGGTATCCTAAATCAAGCTGAGTTTAATTATGTATAGGAAATTTTTCCGAAAATTGCATGTTTCTACCACCTCCCTAAAGTACATAAAAACCCTATTTGTCCTCCAGGGAGACCCATAGTATCTGGTATTGGGTCCCTCTGTGACAATCTTTCAAAATACATTGACTATTACCTCCAACCATTAGTAAAAGAAACTAAGGCCTACCTACAGGATACTATGGATGTAATAAACAAGTATGAAGGATTAGAGTGGATGAGTGATTTTTACTGGGTTACATGCGACGTTTCTGCATTATATACCAGTATCCCTCATGAAAAAGGTATTCTAGCTATTAAAGAGGAATGCTCTAAGAGTGGTTTAGTAAAGGACCAAATTGAGTTTATTGTGAATTGTATATATTTTATTCTTACTCATAATTATTTTTTATTTGAGAGTAAATTTTATAAACAAATTAGAGGCACGGTGATGGGGACAACTTTTGCCCCATCGTATGCCAACCTTTTTATGTCTAATTTTGAATCTTGCAAGATATGGACCGACAATCCCTTTATGCAAAATTTGATACAATATCACCGGTTCATAGACAATATTTTAATAATTTGGTCTGGATCCCAAAGTGATATTGATAAATTTATGGATTATATGAATGACAATACCTATAACCTTAAATTCACATATCAATATTCAAAAGAAAAAATAGATTTTTTAGACCTCACCCTATTTTGTGATAATGAAACAAATAAGGTGGCAGTTAAAAACTTTAGAAAAAGCACGGACAGAAATGGCCTATTAAATGCTCACAGTGGACACCTTAAAAGGTGGAAAAATAACATACCTCTTGGGCAGTTTCAGCGCATAAAACAAAACTGCATCAGAGGATTACACTGCAGAAGCCAAAATTTTAACATCCAAATTTGAAGAAAAAGGATATAATAAACACTTACTAGAATCAACTGAAAGAAGAGTAGAAGAGATGGACAGAAATACTATGATTAATAAATTTAGGAATAACACTACTAAGGAGATAAATAGAGGAGATCAAACAAAAAATCCTAAGTTTATAACTACATATAATACCGAGCACTTCAAAATTAAAAACATTGTGAACAAACATTGGCAAGTAGTAAGATTAGATCCTATTTTGAAACAATGTTTAGGCGAGAAACCAGAGGTAATTTTTAGAAAAAATAGGGATCTCAAAAACATGTTAGCACCAATGAAATTGAGAGAAATTACAGAAAGGGAAAAAATACCTTGGGATAAGAGGGAAGGTTATAGTGGCACGTTTAAATGTAGAGTTAAGGATTGTGCCATGTGTCCCCATTTGAAAAAAGGAAACAATTTGTTCACAGATTCTAATGGTAAAGTATAAGATTACTAGTAGGTGTACATGTACATGTATGACCACATATGTTGTATACATGTTAAAGTGCAAGTGTAATATGCTTTATATAGGGAGAACAAAAAGAAAAAGAAAATATAGATTCAAAGAACATTTAACAAATATTGAAAATAATCTTGATATCCACAGTGTACCTATACACTTTAAATTGGCCCACCAAAACGATATAAGTGATCTAGAAATTAAAATAATTGAATGGATACCCCCTAACATTTTTGGGATACCAACAGATTACTTAAACTTAGACTGAGAGAAACTTACTGGATAAAAAAGTTAGACTGTCTTCAACCAAAGGGACTTAATAAGGATTTAGACATACAAGCATTTTTACAATAATGAGGTCAAAATCATATTATGTTATTTAGGTGATCCACTAGTCTGTGAAGAATAGGTTAGTAAATTTTATTACAAACATTTTTAAGAAAAGGTTTTATAGTGTTTTAAATAGTATCTAGACATTTTGGTTTGTTATGTATATTTTTAATAACACATATACCCAATAACATTGAATGTATGGCAAGGAGTCTGTAGTCTAGTGGTAAGGTCGATTACCTTTTAATCATAAGGACGGGAGATCGAACCCAACCTCAGCTATGTATTGTATAATTATATCTGCTTAAGTTCTATATACATAAAATATGTTATATTTGGTTTTTAAACTAGTTTTAAATATAATATATATTACTTCATAGATGTACCAATAATGCATAAGGAAGGCTGCAGCCAAATGGTTAGGAAAACGGACTCACAACAGAATAGAAGTGAGTTCGAATCTGATTGCAGCAAAATATTTTAACCATTCAAAGATGTTAACTTAAATTTATTTTTAAGGTTTTTAATGTTGCGGTTTTGAGTGTATACACTTTCTATTACTTTTTTTTCTAAATGAATTATTATAGCAAGAGGTTTACTATTAAATTTATAGGGTTAACTAAAGGTATATAATAACAACTAAATATTGGGAAATATAAAGCTACAACGATATCCAATGCAGGGTTAACACAATTAATGTTAAATCAAGATACCTGTGTAAGTAAAGGGATATATAAGGAGCATATCTGATTAAGGAACACACTCTTGAAAACGTTTCTGGCACAGAAACGAAACGTACGTAGAGAAGTTCTATTTTAATATCCATTGTCTCAGGGAGGCTACCAGGGCTCAGATGATGTGGACACCTACTGGGTGAGCTGAGAGACATAGAATTGTATGTATTTTATTATTTTATATCACAATAAATGTGTTATACTCTAAACACTCGAGTGGTATCCCTTTCATGCTGGATTGTGGATTGCTGTGGGAAAGTGTAACAACCTCTGTAGTTGGACAGGCTCTGCAGACGTCACGGAAGGCGGTGACCAGAGGAATAAACTTCATGGTTGTATACAACCGATGCGCATATCATACAGAACGATCCTGTGAGTAATACCCAGGGAAGGGGGCTTTGATTATTGATATATACCAAACGGATTACACTTAGAGCGTGCTGCGTTTCTCTCTCTTCATATTTTTAAGCATTTTTTGTAAACGAGTCTTTGATGGGACTATGATGAGAAGCTGCAACAGTAAACACGCTGAATAGAAGGGATATAGAGGACCTTCAGGATTACCTGTTTCTCAACATTATACCTTCAATTAAAGGGACATATTTATGAACATTTATGAATACTTACAGCTTACAATATACATAGTTGAAAAATATTATTTGCAAATTAGTATTGTATGAGATATATGTGAATACTATTTGTTGGCTTTGTATTTGCACTGGGATTCGAGTGGTAGCACACTATTTGCCTTTTATCTTTTTGTTATACCTAATCTAATAGTCCTATCTAAATAAAAAAGCCCCCCCAAAATAAAAAAATCCCTTGCCTAAACTAAACTACCAATAGCCCTTAAAAGGGCCTTTTGCGGGGCATTGCCCCAAAGAAATCAGCTCTTTTACCTGTACAAAAAAACAACCCCCCAACAGTAAAACCCACCACCCACACAACCAAACCCCCCAAATAAAAACCTAACTAAAAAAACCTAAGCTCCCCATTGCCTTGAAAAGGGCATTTGGATGGACATTGCCTTTAAAAGGGCATTTAGCTCTAGTGCTGCCCAAACCCTAACCTAAAAATAAAACCTACCCAATAAACCCTTAAAAAAACCTAACACTAACCCCTGAAGATCCACTTACAGTTTTGAAGAGTCAACATCCATCCTCAATGAAGCCAGGAGAAGTCCTCAACAAAACGGCAAGAAGTCCTCAACAAAGCCGGGAGAAGTCTTCATTCAAGCCAGGAGAAGTGGTCCTGCAGACGGGCAGAATTCTTCATCCAGACGGAATCTTCTATCTTCATTCATCCGGCGCGGAGCAGCTCCATCTTCAAGACATTCGGCGCAGAGCGTCCTCTTCTTCCGACGACTACCTGACAAATGAAGGTTGCTTTAAGTGATGTCATCCAAGATGGCGTCCCTTAGATTCCAATTGGCTGATAGAATTCTATCAGCCAATCGGAATTAAGGTTGAAAAAATCCTATTGACTGATGATCCAATCAGCCAATAGGATTGAGCTCACATTCTATTGGCTGTTCCAATCAACCAATACAATGCAAGCTTTATCCTATTGGCTGATTGGATCAGCCAATAGGATTGAAGTTCAATCCTATTGGCTGATTGCATCAGTCAATAGGATTTTTTCAACCTTAATTCCGATTGGCTGATAGAATTCTATCAGCCAATCTGAATCTAAGGGACGCCATCTTGGATGACATCACTTAAAGGAACCTTCATTCATCAGGTAGTCGTTGGAAGAAGAGGATGCTCCACACCGGGTGTCTTGAAGATGGACCCGCTTTGCGCCGGATTGATGAAGATAGAAGATGCCGTCTGGATGAAGACTTCTGCCCATCTGGAGGACCACTTCTCCCAGCTTGAATGAAGACTTCTCCCGGCTTCGTTGAGGACTTCTTGCTGCATCATTGAGGACTTCTCCTGGCTTCGTTGAGGATGGATGTTGGCTCTTCAAAACTGTAAGGTTAGGTTTTAATTTGGGGGGTTTGGTTGTGTGGGTGGTGGGTTTTACTGTTGGGGGGTTGTTTGTATTTTTATTACAGGTAAAAGAGCTTATTTCTTTGGGGCAATGTCCTGCAAAAGGCCCTTTTAAGTGAAATTGGTAGTTTAGGCTAGGTTTTTTTTTTATTTTGATAGGGCTATTAGATTAGGTGTAATTAGTTTAAATATCTGATAATTTGTTTTTTATTTTGTGTAATTTAGTGTGTTTTTTTTTAATATAGGTAATTGTATTTAATTTAGTTAATTTTATTTAATTAAAGTAATTTATTTAATTGTAGTGTAAGGTTAGGTGTCAGTGTAACTCAGGTTAGGTTTTATTTTACAGGTAAATTTGTATTTATTTTAGCTAGGTAGTTAGTAAATAGCTAATAACTATTTAGTAACTATTCTACCTAGTTAAAATAAATACAAACTTGCTTGTAAAATACAAATAAACCCTAAGATAGATACAATGTAACTATTAGTTATATTGTAGCTAGCTTAGGGTTTATTTTATAGGTAAGTATTTAGTTTTAAATAAGAATTATTTAGTTAATGATAGGATTTTTTTGTTAGATTTATTTTAATTATATTTAAGCTAGGGGGTGTTAGGTTTAGGGTTAGACTTGGGTTTAGCGGTTACGAAATTGAATATAGCGGCTGCGACGATGGGGGCGGCAGATTAGGGGTTACTAAATGTAGGTAGGTGGCGGCGATGTTAGGGGCGGCATATTAGGGGTTAATAATATTTAAATAGTGTTTGCGATGCGGGAGTGCGGTGGTTTAGGTGTTAATATGTTTATTATAGTGGCGGCGATGTCGGGAGCAGTAGATAAGGGGTTAATAATTTTATTTTAGTGCTTGCGATGCGGTAGAGCCTCGGTTTAGGGGTTAATAGGTAGTTTATGTGTGTTAGTGTACTTTTTAGCACTTTAGTTATGAGTTTTATGCTACAGCTTTGTAGCGTAAAACTCATAACTACTGACTTTAGAATGCGTTACGAATCTTGTGGGATAGGCTGTACTGCTCACTTTTTTGCCTAAAAATAATAAGGTTGTAACACTGGCGCAATGGAAGTCCCATTGAAAAAAGACTTTATGAAAATTGCGTAAGTTAATTTGCGAGACGGCCAAAAAAGTGTGTGAGACAGCTGTACCTACAAGACTCGTAATAGCAGCGGTAGTAAAAAAGCAGGGTTATGAGCCTTAACGCTGCTTCTTTAATCATAACGCAAAACTTGTAATCTAGCTGTTTCATTCTAATCATGACTATAAGCATGAATGCAAGCTATTTGGCCATAGCAACAGGAATGAGTATTTGCTTTCAAGCTTTTCTACAACTGGATAATCCTTATTAGCTCCTTCTGAAGGAGCAACCAACATTTGCTTGAGGAACATTAGTCATAACATTATTACACATGCAAGTTGACTAATGTAAAATAGCATATACTGTATTAATTTCTAAAACGTATTCTTAAATGGGATAATATTCCTGAAATAAGTACACATACATTTATAAGCAATGTACACGTGTATATTAGAAAGTAAATATAAAAAACAAGCTGTTAATGTGAAGCAAATAAACAGCTATTCAAATAATATTGAACAATATTTTCCAATTTTTATGGAGAAAAAAAAATTACATAGATATGATATGGAAATCCCACTTATAAAAGTGTTTTAGAACAATAAAAAAATATTTGAAGAACATTTTATAAATATTTTTTATAAAAAATGAATGCTTGCCGCGGAACTTGTCTTTAGGAAAAGAGGTACTTGGGGGGGAAGTGTGGCGTCTTGTGCGACGCCCAACAGCTGATTGTGAGAGTACCAGCCTTGACTCAGGGTTCTGCAGGGAGATGACCAAGGATGTGAGTGAGGAGAGAGTTTGCGGCCTATCCACATGCCTTTCCACTGCCTCGTTCAGGTGGACAAGTGTGGCATTCTGCAGATCCATATGGCTCTGTAACCTCTTGAATGCCTGCTGTTGCTGGAGCCTGGAAAGCCTAAGCTCTCTGTGGATGAGCCTCAGAGGTGCCCCTGTCAGGTGGACAAGTGTGGCTTTTTGCATATCCATCTGGCTCTGTAGCCTCCTGAATGCCTGTTGTTGCTGGATCCTGGAAAGCCTAAGCTCTCTATGGATGAGCTTTAGAAGTGTCTCTGTCAGGCGAACAAGTGTGGCATTTTGCATATCCATCTGGCTCTGTAGCCACATGAATGCCTGTTGTTGATGGAGCCTGGAAAGCCTAAGCTCTCTGTGGATGAGCCTTAAAAGTGTATCCTGCTGTGACTGTGCAGAAACTTCAGGTGCCATGGGGGAGACTTGTGGCAGACCTGAGTTTTCAGGAAAATTTTGTTGCCTGGGCTTGGGGGTATCCCTCTGTTTTGATTACTGAGAGGGTGTTTCTGAGTGGATAGTAGGCCAGACATTGGTAGTTGCGTGGGTGGTGGTGGTGATTCCTGTTGTGACATAGGAGGGTGCTGCAAATGTTATTGTGGCAGCATATAGTATAAATGCTGAAAATCTTGATGCAGCTGTGGGAGATGCATCATCCTCTGCTGCTGAGGTGAAAGCTGTGGGGGGTGCACCATCCGCTGCTGCTGAGGAGGATGCATCATCTGCTGCTGCTGAGGAGAATGCATCATCTGCTGCTGCTGCTGAGGAGTATGCATTATCTGCTGCTGCTGAGGAGTATGCATTATCAGCTGCTGCTGAGGAGTATGCATTATCTGCTGCTGCTGAGGAGTATGCATTATCAAATGCTGCTGAGGAGTATGCATTATCTGCTGCTGCTGAGGAGTATGCATTATCAGCTGCTGCTGAGGAGTATGCATTATCTGCTGCTGCTGAGGAGGATGCATCATCTGCTGCTGCTGAGGAGTATGCATTATCTGCTGCTGCTGCTGAGGAGTATGCATTATCAGCTGCTGCTGAGGAGGATGCATTATATGCTGCTGCTGCTGAGGAGGATGCATCATCTGCTGCTGCTGAGGAGGATGCATCATCTGCTGCTGCTGTTCAAACCGGAACTTATGGAATGTTATCGCCGAGGTTGATGGAGAACGGTGACGTGCTGTGGGGTTAGTGGCTGGTGAAGCAATAACATATATATATATATATATATATATATATATAGATTTAGATATCAAAATAACAAGAGTATTGCATTATTATCATCTTATAAATGTATAGTTAGTCCAATAAAAAAGTATCATTGCTCAATGCAATACTCTTGTTATTTTGTTATTTTGATATAACTAATAGCCGCACACAACACCACCGGCAAAGCATTCTGTTTCGCCGGTGGTGTTGTGTGAGGCTGCTAGTCGCCGTTGTGAGTTGTTCATCTGTCTTGATGAAGGCTTCTATGTAAGCCGAAACGTCGACCTATCCTTATGACTTTCTAACCTTGTTGTTATAAACAATAAACTAACTTTGATGTATATAAATCCTGAGAGTGCCCTCCCTTTCCTAGCTCTTATCTACAATCCATTGAGGATTGCACCCAGGTGCTTCATTATTAGTTGAATCTGGAGTGCTGGAACATGTGCTAATTGGATTATATATATATATATATATATATATATATATATTGTTCGTGGGAAACGGCACTCGCCAGATATTCATCCACAGTATATTCATCCACAGTAAAGTAGAACTGAATCCAACGGACGGCCTCCGTTGTTGAAAGTGATCCAAGAACAGCCGGCACACAGGAAATTTTTCAAACTCCGATTTATTCAACAAAAGAGAAACCAGACGTTTCGGCTCTATCGTGAGCCTTTCTCAATGGTATACAGACCGGATAATGTGAACCTACAAACACCACCCCTAAATACCCACCCAACACTAAGTGATAGCCAATCAGCTTGCAAAGTGGTGCCGCTCCCTCCCGCGCACATCAAACACACCTGGACATCCGAAAACAGCTGATTCCCAGCACGCGCGTCACAACGTCATCACGGCATAGCGCGCTGTGTGGGAATGTCTGTGTCATAGGTATCCATGGCAAACGCCGGGTAAACACATACCTCCAGTTGCCATGGTGATGCGTGCGGGACGTCGCAACAGCAGCCAAACACCTGATGGGCACAAATGTACAGTGACATAGTGATGAACACAACAAGGGCCTTAGACAAAAGCCCTACTTATAGCATAAAACCAGGTATCTATAATACTAGTAATAGGGTAATCAACCACAATTTATAGAAGATGGCTAGTAAAGCTACAAGAACCAATGATTCAACATATATCACAGCCCTCTATACCCACTATGGTATCAGGGCATGTGGGGTGTAGCTAACAACTAGAAGCCAAAAAGGCTCAAAAAATTAACATAGTATTGGCATCATACTCAAGAGGAGTAGGTAGAAACATATTACAACAGGATGACTCCCATAGTGTCCATGATTATTTGTAACAGCAGCCAAAGTCTATATTGGCATTCAATCCTCGGGGTGTTACTGTGTCCAAGGTGAAAATCCACCGGGCCTCCAGTTTCAGCAATGCTCGTCCTCTGTCCCCACCTCGCCTATGGCGAGGGACATGATCAATAAGAATTACTCGCAGTGAAGCAACACTGTGGCCCGCTTCCGCAAAGTGGCGTGCCACCGGCTGTTCTGACCGTCCCTTATCGATGGCCTGACGGATCGCCGTCTTGTGATTGGCCAGACGTTCCTTGAACGGTGTCACAGTTTTTCCAATGTAGTATTTGGAACATGGACAAATAATAGCGTAAATCACAAAGTCCGTTGAACAGCTAAGTTCCACTTTGTTTAAGAAACCGACCGACAAAAATTCTATTCTCCACTACCATAGTTTTCACCCCAAATTCCAAAAAGAAGGTGTCAGTTCCTCTCAACTCCTGCGGGTGGTCCGCAACAACACGGATGACTCCCGTAAGCAAAAACAGCTGGTTGAAATGTCTGAAAAATTCCTGGAGAGGGGCTATCCCCCAACGCTGATAGAACAAAAATGCTGTAAGGCACTGGATTTAACTCAGGACTTGGCCACCACCAAAAGAATTAGGAGTGAACAACCTAAACGACTGAATTTTATAACTACCTACACCCAAGGATCGAGGCTCACGCAGGAGGTGATTAACAAGAATTGGCTTATGTTGTCCAAGGACACAAGCCTTCCCTTCAAGGATATGCCAGAACCAAGGGTGGTGTATAAACGGGCAAGTAATCTGAGGGACCTGCTGGTGTTAAGCGACCCTATACACTGCTATGAAAAACAGATGTGGCTGAAAAGAGGAAAACCGGGCTGCTACAAATGTGGCAGTTGTGTCACATGCAACAACCTCCTAGCAGGGACCACTTTCCAGCATCCTCACAATAATAAGAGGTACAAAATTAAACACAGACTTACCCATTCAACGGACTTTGTGATTTACGCTATTATTTGTCCATGTTCCAAATACTACATTGGAAAAACTGTGACACCGTTCAAGGAACGTCTGGCCAATCACAAGACGGCGATCCGTCAGGCCATCGATAAGGGACAGTCAGAACAGCCGGTGGCACGCCACTTTGCGGAAGCGGGCCACAGTGTTGCTTCACTGCGAGTAATTCTTATTGATCATGTCCCTCACCATGGGCGAGGTGGGGACAGAGGACGAGCATTGCTGAAACTGGAGGCCCGGTGGATTTTCACCTTGGACACAGTAACACCCCGAGGATTGAATGCCAATATAGACTTTGGCTGCTGTTACAAATAATCATGGACACTATGGGAGTCATCCTGTTGTAATATGTTTCTACCTACTCCTCTTGAGTATGATGCCAATACTATGTTAATTTTTTGAGCCTTTTTGGCTTCTAGTTGTTAGCTACACCCCACATGCCCTGATACCATAGTGGGTATAGAGGGCTGTGATATATGTTGAATCATTGGTTCTTGTAGCTTTACTAGCCATCTTCTATAAATTGTGGTTGATTACCCTATTACTAGTATTATAGATACCTGGTTTTATGCTATAAGTAGGGCTTTTGTCTAAGGCCCTTGTTGTGTTCATCACTATGTCACTGTACATTTGTGCCCATCAGGTGTTTGGCTGCTGTTGCGACGTCCCGCACACATCACCATGGCAACCGGAGGTATGTGTTTACCCGGCGTTTGCCATGGATACCTATGACACAGACATTCCCACACAGCGCGCTATGCTGTGATGACGTTGTGACGCGCGTGCTGGGAATCAGCTGTTTTCGGATGTCCAGGTGTGTTTGATGTGCGCGGGAGGGAGCGGCACCACTTTGCAAGCTGATTGGCTATCACTTAGTGTTGGGTGGGTATTTAGGGGTGGTGTTTGTAGGTTCACATTATCCGGTCTGTATACCATTGAGAAAGGCTCACGATAGAGCCGAAACGTCTGGTTTCTCTTTTGTTGAATAAATCGGAGTTTGAAAAATTTCCTGTGTGCCGGCTGTTCTTGGATCACTTTCAACAACGGAGGCCGTTCGTTGGATTCAGTTCTACTTTACTATATATATATATATATATATATATATATATATATATATATATATATATATATATATATATATATATATATATATATATTTCCATCTGGAAGTTGATTTTGAATGTTTTGTGTTTTTCTAACCCTTCTAAAATTATGTTGAATGATCCTCACTCAAAGGCACAGTCTAGTCCATATTAAATGTTCATGAATCATATAGGGCATGCGACTTTAATTTTTTTTTCCAATTTACTAAGTAGGCTTATATACTAATTCCTAAGCCCTTAAAGGCTGCCTCATATCAGAATGTATTTGACAGTTTTTAATAGCTTGCAAGCGTTAATTCCTGTATTCCATATAGATAACATTGTGCTCCTGCCCATGAAGTTACTTATGAGAGGGCACTGATTGGCTAAAATGCAAGTCTGTCAAAAGAACTGAAAGGGGGCAGTCTGCAGAGGCTTAGATATAAAAGGGGTATAAAAGGGGTAAAAAGTATATTAATATAACCTATCTTTTTAAACAATAAAAATTCTGGAGTAGACTGCCCCTTTTAATCTTAAAATAATGCCTTAAAACTGAAAAATATCTGATTATTTTTCTCTCTTGTTTTATCAATCCATGTTTATCAAGAGTAAAGACACATATTTATTTCACATTTCTTTTAATTTAAATGGAAAATGTATATAGTGCACATTGAAAACATTTCTACACTAAGGATATTTGCCACTCAAAAAGTTGAGGAATAATACTGATTTATATCTGTATTATTCCTTAACCTCCTCAGTGCCATATAAATCAGTGGACATCCACATGTATACACACAGGAAACCCCAAACATTCACATACAGGCACCTACATACATCTAAATTCATTCAAACAGGCACCTAGATGTATCCACATGCACACACACAACACACACCTTTTGACATTCACATGACACACACATAATGCATACACAAACGCCTGATACCCACAAGCACATGTACATAGGACGTGTGTTGTTTGTGTATATAGGAACATATACAAACAGGCATTCAGAGACAAAGACACATAACTTCAAGCAGGCATCATGTGTGCACAAACAAATACAAAGTCAAGCACCATAATACACAGGCAAGCAACAAGAGGCACTCACATGCATGAACAGAGTCCCAAGTTCCCAACATCTACACTTAAACATGAACTCACAGACATTCACATGTGCACACACAAAGGCTTCTACATGCACACACAAAGGCTTTTTCATGCACACACAAAAGCTCCTACATGCACACACAAAGGCTCCTACATGCACACACAAAGGCTCCTACATGCACACACAACACATACATCCACATATACCCTCTAACACAAAACATATGCACAGGAAACCACACATTTTGAGATGGACCATGGAAGCTTTTTTCATGCACACACAAAGGTTTTTTCATGCACACACAAAGGCTCCTACATGCACACACAAAGGCTTTTTCATGCACACACAAAGGCTCCTACATGTACACACAAAGGCTCCTACATGCACACACAAAGGCTCCTACATGCACACACAACACATACATCCACATATACCCTCTAACACAAAACATATGCACAGGAAACCACACATTTTGAGGTGGACCATGGAAGCTTTGGGGTAAAATGTGTTATTGTGATTTTTATAATACTAACAGTTTACTCAACTTTTGGCCCAGGTATCGCAACCTGCCTCTTTTAAAAATTCTATACTTAGTAAAAAACAAATATATAAACTGTATATAACAGTATACATATATATAAACATACTCTGTACTGTATATACACACATAGATACAAAGTCACACATATATTCTCACACACACTCGTTATACATGCATATAAACATACTCATTTATAACACACACAGATACATACATGCTGTAACACAAACTACAAATGAAAACATTTAATAATAAGTATGTTATGTTGCTTCATACATTTGATGAAATATGCTGCCATTTAGTGGTTTAAAAACCAAGTAATGTAAGAAATTTAAATTTGTATTTTTACTAGAAAGATCAACTCTTGACCAATAATAGCTACAATGATATGTTCATTATAAATGACTTGTTTCCCTTAAGGGATCTTAATTATTAAGTAGCTATTTCACCACTGCCAGTAATAAGGTCAGAAAACCTGTTTCCAGCTCAAAATGACCAAAGCACTGCCAGGAAAATCCCAGTGCCTGGCTTTAAGAAAGCTGACCATTTCAACTGTGCTCTAGTTCAGATATCAATGAAGGTACTTGAATAAAAATGCAAACAGAAAGAAAAATGAGAAAATCCAACAACACTGAAACAAAAGAAAAATCTTTTTGCAATTCAAAGTAGGGCTGGTCCTAATTTGGAGAGGAAAAGCTGCATTATTATACTCTACAATCATATTAAAACAATTACTATTACAAAAACAATGTGCACAATTTAGGGTAAATAGTTTTAGTGTAAAGTAACTTACATAGTTAATCATATAACACAGCCCAAAATGTAAATCTGCTACTTCTGGTTACATTTATGCCTATGAGAAGGAAATCTCAAACTTAGGCAAATATTTCAGCCATTTCATGTCCTTATTTCTATATTTAATGTTACTTTTTTAAATTTAGCCTCAGACTTAGTAATTCCCGCAAACAACCAAAAAAGCTGTACTGAGCCATGTTGATAAAATGTGTGCTGGGTCACCATCTTTTAGCACCACCATATGGCTTTTCTTATTGATATTGTCCTTCTACTGCTGTTGTATTACAGGTGACTGCTTCTCTATTTAGAGCAAATGAATAATTGTAATTCAGTGTAATTTAATAAGATGGCACATTTGTTTTAAGAAATAAAAGACGTTTACTGTACAGCTGAAAAGTGACAGACAATGCAGGTGGGGGACAGAAAGTCATAGGAGGTGTTATATAGATATTCAGAGAGAGGGCTATACAGGTAAATATTAGTATGTTACCTCCTCAGCAGCAGTGGCATGATAGCAAACTCGTCCAGGTCCGGTCCTCATCGCTGCCGGTGGGAGGTGCGGCTCGGTAGACTGTCTGCAAGACTAGAAGTTAGTTGGCTAATGGCTGGGCTGGCTATGTCTGACTGAGACAGAGAACTTCTTTACTAGTTTGCTCTTCCTCCGCTGCAGTCTACTCCGCGCCAACCCCACCTCACCCACACATGGCAGCTCACTGGGGCGTCTCACTCCGCGCCTCTGTCTGTCGGCTCTTTCTTGCCCAAACAACTTGGTAGAGGGCGCCGATTGGCTGGGCTGCTCTTCCAGAGGCTGATTACTGACATAGCCTCATTGAGCATATGGGCCGCGCGAACTAAACGAGACATAAGCCTCAAGCACCACTGGGTGGCAGTGTCTAGATGCTCATTTGTTCACACATATCCATATTGCGCAATAGAGGAGGAGCTGAATGGCTAACAGCCTCTCCTTCTTTGCGCAATATGGATATGTATATGGTATGAAAATGGAATCTAATCGGTCCTCAACAAAATAGTTAACTGACTGTTTTGCCACAGGGGGTTGGGGGTAGGGGTTGGTACCTTAAGATACCCCAAAAAAAATTAATAAAAAACTTTAAAAAATATATTATTTTTTAAAACATTATTTAAAAAACTGTAATTGCACTCATAGGACAGGTGAGGCGCACATCACTGATGGAGAAGGGCCAGAAACATCCTCTACCTCATATGCCCTAGGCTGATGTGTGTCACCTTCTAGGAGTCTCAGATAGAAGGTAGTTCCTGTATAAACATCTTCATCCTCCTCATTAAATTAATGGCACGTCACTTTGCTGTTGTGTTGGGGCAGCTTCATACTCATATTCAGAACCTAAAACATAAAAAATATTTTTGATTATTTAATCTGATAAAACATATTACATTTTAGCATAACAACAATACAAAATATACAATCTTACTATATATATACAGTACGGCTACAGGACTTCTCTTGTGCGGCACCAATCATCTGGAATGCACTTCCCAGAGCTGTTAGACTTTCACCTAACCTTTCCTCCTTTAAATGCTCCCTAAAGACCTTTCTGTTCATGGAAGCCTATCTCTAAATCAGTAAAAATGATTTCTACCTGCCAAACTGCTGCCCCATCTAACTCCACACTAACATAATTCTCAACTTTGCAGTCCCCACCTCCTGTTTCTCCCCCTCCTACCATCTAGATTGTAAGTTCCCACAGGAACAGGGCCCTCAATTCCCCCTGTATTTGTTTTGTTAAACTTTGGTGTCTTTTATATTGTATTGTACTGTACTTTTATCTTTGTACCCATGGACAGTGCTGCAGAATCTTTATTGGCGCTTTATAAATAAAGAATAATATATATATATATATATATATATATATATATATATATATATATATACAGTATATATGTATGTGTGTGTGTGTGTGTGTGTGTGTTGAAGTTCAATCCTATTGACTGATTGCATCAGTCAATAGGATTTTTTCAACCTTAATTCCGATTGGCTGATAGAATTCTATCAGCCAAATGGAATCTAAGGGACGCCATCTTGGATGACGTGACTTAAAGGAACCTTCATTTGTCGGGTAGTCGTCGGAAGAAGAGGATGCTTCGCACCGGGTGTCTTGAAGATGGACCCGCTCCGCGCCGGATGGATGAAGATAGAAGATGCCGTCTGGATGAAGACTTCTGCCTGTCTGGAGGACCACTTCTCCCAGCTTGGATGAAGACTTCTCTCGGCTTCGTTGAGGACTTTTTGCTGCTTCATTGAGGACTTCTCCCGGCTTCGTTGAGGATGGATGTCGGCTCTTCAAAACTGTAAGGTTAGGTTTTAATTTGGGGAGTTTGGTTGTATGGGTAGTGGGTTTTACTGTTGGGGGGTTGTTTGTATTTTTTTTTTACAGGTAAAAGAGCTTATTTCTTTGGAGCATTGTCCTGCAAAAGGCTCTTTTAAGTGTTATTGGTAGTTTAGTTTAGGCTAGGGTTTTTTTTATTTTGGGGGTGCTTTTTTATTTTGATAAGGCTATTAGATTAGGTGTAATTAGTTTAAATATCTGATAATTTGTTTTTTATTTTGTGTAATTTAGTGTGTTTTTTTTTGTAATTTAGGTAATTATATTTAATTTAGTTAATTTTATTTAATTAAAGTAATTTATTTAATTGTAGTGTAAGGTTAGGTGTTAGTGTAACTCAGGTTAGGTTTTATTTTACAGGTAAATTTGTATTTATTTTAGCTAGGTAGTTAGTAAATAGTTAATAACTATTTAGTAACTATTCTACCTAGTTAAAATAAATACAAACTTGCCTGTAAAATACAAATAAACCCTAAGATAGATACAATGTAACTATTAGTTATATTGTAGCTAGCTTAGGGTTTATTTTATAGGTAAGTATTTAGTTTTAAATAAGAATTATTTAGTTAATGATAGGAATTTTTTGTTAGATTTATTTTAATTATATTTAAGCTAGGGGGTGTTAGGTTTAGGGTTAGACTTGGGTTTAGGGGTTACGAAATTGAATATAGTGGCTGCGACATTGGGGGCGGCAGATTAGGGGTTACTAAATGTAGGTAGGCGATGTTAGGGGCGGCATATTAGGGGTTAATAATATTTAAATAGTGTTTGCGATGCAGGAGTGTGGCGGTTTAGGGGTTAATATGTTTATTATAGTGGCCGTGATGTCGGGAGCAGTAGATTAGGGGTTAATAATTTTATTTTAGTGCTTGCAATGCGATAGAGCCTCGGTTTAGGGGTTAATAGGTAGTTTATGTGTGTTAGTGTACTTTTTAGCACTTTAGTTATGAGTTTTATGCTACAGCTATGTAGCGTAAAACTCATAACTACTGACTTTAAAATGTGTTACGAATCTTGTGGGATAGGCTGTACTGCTCACTTTTTTGCCTAAAAATAAAAAGGTTGTAACACCGGCGCAATGGAAGTCCCTCCCATTGAAAAAAGACTTTACGAAAATTGCGTAAGTTAATTTGCGGGACAGCCAAAAAAGTGTGCGAGACAGCTGTACCTACAAGACTCGTAATAGCAGCGGTAGTAAAAAAGCAGCATTATGAGCCTTAACGCTGCTTCTTTAATCATAACGCAAAACTCGTAATCTAGCTGTTTCATTCTAATCATGACTATAAGCATGAATGCAAGCTATTTGGTCATAGCAACAGGAATGAGTATTTGCTTTCAAGCTTTTCTACAACTGTATAATCCTTATTAGCTCCTTCTGAAGGAGCAACCAACATTTGCTTGAAGAACATTAGTCATAACATTATTTACACATGCAAGTTGACTAATGTAAAATAGCATATACTGTATTAATTTCTAAAACGTATCCTTAAATGGGATAATATTCCTGAAATAAGTACACATACATTTATAAACAATGTACAAGTGTATATTAGAAAGTAAATATAAAAAACAAGCTGTTAATGTTAAGAAAATAAACAGCTGTTCAAATAATATTGAACAATATTTTCCAATTTTCATGGAGAAAAAAAAATACATAGATATGATATGGATATCACCCTTATAAAAGTGTTTTAGAACAATAAAAAGATATTTGAAGAACATTTTATAAATATTTTTTATAAAAAATGAATGCTTGCCGCGGAACTTGGCTTTAGGAAAAGAAGTACTTGGGGGGGAAGTGTGGTGTCTCGTGCGACGCCCAACAGCTGATTGTGAGAGTACCAGCCTTGACTCAGGGTTCTGCAGGGAGATGACCAAGGATGTGAGTGAGGAGAGAGTTTGCAGCCTATCCACATGCCTTTCCACTGCCTCGTTCAGGTGGACAAGTGTGGCATTCTGCATATCCATATGGCTCTGTAGCCTCTTGAATGCCTGCTGTTGCTGGAGCCTGGAAAGCCTAAGCTCTCTGTGGATGAGCCTCAGAGGTGCCCCTGTCAGGCGGACAAGTGGGGCATTTTGCATATCCATCTGGCTCTGTAGCCTCCTGAATGCCTGTTGTTGCTGGATCCTGGAAAGCCTAAGCTCTCTATGGATGAGCTTTAGAAGTGTCTCTGTCAGGCGAACAAGTGTGGCATTTTGCATATCTATCTGGCTCAACACTGGATTGTAGATAAGAGCTAGGAAAGGGAGGGCACTCTCAGGATTTATATACATCAAAGTTAATTTATTGTTTATAACAACAACGTTAGAAAGTCATAAGGATAGGTCGACGTTTCGGCTTACATAGAAGCCTTCATCAAGACAGATGAACAACTCACAACGGTGACTAGCAGCCGCACACAACACCACCGGAAAAGCATTCTGTTTTGCCGGTGGTGTTGTGTGCGGCTGCTAGTCGCCATTGTGAGTTGTTCATCTGTCTTGATGAAGGCTTCTATGTAAGCCGAAACGTTGACCTATCCTTATGACTTTCTAACCTTGTTGTTTTAAACAATAAACTAACTTTGATGTATATAAATCCTGAGAGTGCCCTCCCTTTCCTAGCTCTTATCTACAATCCATTGAGGATTGTACCCAGGTGCTTCATTATTAGTTGAAGCTGGAACACGTGCTAATTGGATAATATATATATATATATATATATATATATATATATTTCCATCTGGAAGTTGATTTGAATGTTTTGTGTTTTTCTAACCCTTCTAAAATTATGTTGAATGATCCTAACTTAAAGACACAGTCTAGTCCATATTAAATGTTCATGAATCAGATAGGGCATGCGACTTTAATTTTTTTTCCCAATTTACTAAGTAGGCTTATATACTAATTCCTAAGCCCTTGAAGGCTGCCTCATATCAGAATGTATTTGACAGTTTTTAATAGCTTGCAAGCGTTAATTCCTGTATTCCATATATATAACATTGTGCTCCTGCCCATGAAGTTACTTATGAGAGGGCACTGATTGGCTAAAATGCAAGTCTCTCAAAAGAACTGAAAGGGGGCAGTCTGCAGAGGCTTAGATATAAAAGGGGTAAAAAGTATATTAATATAACCTATCTTTTTAAACAATAAAGATTCTGGAGTAGACTGTCCCTTTTAATCTTAAAATAATGCCTTAAAACTGAAAAATATCTGATTATTTTTCTCTCTTGTTTTAGCAATCCATGTTTATCAAGAGTAAAGACACATATTTATTTCACATTTCTTTTAATTTTATATGGAAAAACATAATTTATGTAAGAACTTACCTGATAAATTCATTTCTTTCATATTAGCAAGAGTCCATGAGCTAGTGACGTATGGGATATACATTCCTACCAGGAGGGGCAAAGTTTCCCAAACCTCAAAATGCCTATAAATACACCCCTCACCACACCCACAAATCAGTTTAACGAATAGCCAAGAAGTGGGGTGATAAGAAAAAAAGTGCGAAAGCATATAAATAAGGAATTTGAATAATTGTGCTTTATACAAAAAAATCATAACCACCACAAAAAAAGGGTGGGCCTCATGGACTCTTGCTAATATGAAAGAAATTAATTTATCAGGTAAGTTCTTACATAAATTATGTTTTCTTTCATGTAATTAGCAAGAGTCCATGAGCTAGTGACGTATGGGATAATAAATACCCAAGATGTGGAACTTCCACGCAAGAGTCACTAGAGAGGGAGGGATAAAATAAAGACAGCCAATTCCGCTGAAAAAATAATCCACACCCCAAAATAAAGTTTAAATCTTATAATGAAAAAAACTGAAATTATAAGCAGAAGAATCAAACTGAAACAGCTGCCTGAAGTACTTTTCTACCAAAAACTGCTTCAGAAGAAGAAAACACATCAAAATGGTAGAATTTAGTAAAAGTATGCAAAGAAGACCAAGTGGCTGCTTTGCAAATCTGATCAACCGAAGCTTCATTCCTAAACGCCCAGGAAGTAGAAACTGACCTAGTAGAATGAGCTGTAATCCTTTGAGGCGGAGTTTTACCCGACTCGACATAAGCATGATGAATCAAAGATTTTAACCAAGATGCCAAAGAAATGGCAGAGGCCTTCTGACCTTTCCTGGAACCGGAAAAGATAACAAATAGACTAGAAGTCTTTCGGAAATCTTTAGTAGCTTCAACATAATATTTCAAAGCTCTAACTACATCCAAAGAATGCAATGATCTTTCCTTAGAATTCTTAGGATTAGGACACAATGAAGGAACCACAATTTCTCTACTAATGTTGTTAGAGTTCACAACTTTAGGTAAAAATTTAAATGAAGTCCGCAACACCGCCTTATCCTGATGAAATATCAGAAAAGGAGATTCACAAGAAAGAGCAGATAACTCTGAAACTCTTCTAGCAGAAGAAATGGCCAAAAGGAACAGAACTTTCAAAGAAAGTAATTTAATGTCCAGAGAATGCATAGGTTCAAACGGAGGAGCTTGTAAAGCCCCCAGAACCAAATTCAAACTCCAAGGAGGAGAGATTGACTTAATGACAGGTTTTATACGAACCAAAGCCTGTACAAAACAATGAATATCAGGAAGACTAGCAATCTTTCTGTGAAATAACACAGAAAGAGCAGAAATTTGTCCTTTCAAAGAACTTGCAGACAAACCTTTATCCAGACCATCCTGAAGAAATTGTAAAATTCTAGGAATTCTAAAAGAATGCCAGGAAAATTGATGAGAAGAGCACCAAGAAATGTAAGTCTTCCAGACTCGATAATATATCTTCCTAGCCACAGATTTACAAGCCTGTAACATAGTATTAATTACGGAGTCAGAGAAACCTCTATGACTGAGAATCAAGCGTTCAATCTCCATACCTTCAAATTTAATGATTTGAGATCCTGATGGAAAAAAGGACCTTGAGATAGAAGGTCTGGTCTTAACGGAAGAGTCCACGGTTGGCAAGTAGCCATCCGAACAAGATCCGCATACCAAAACCTGTGAGGCCATGCTGGAGCCACCAGCAGAACAAATGAACGCTCTTTTAGAATCTTGGAGATCACTCTTGGAAGAAGAACCAGAGGTGGAAAGATATAGGCAGGATGATACTTCCAAGGAAGTGACAATGCATCCACTGCCTCCGCCTGAGGATCCCTGGATCTGGACAGATACCTGGGAAGTTTCTTGTTTAGATGAGAGGCCATCAGATCTATTTCTGGAAGACCCCAGATTTGAACAATCTGAAGAAACACCTCTGGGTGAAGAGACCATTCGCCCGGATGTAACGTCTGGCGACTGAGATAATCCGCTTCCCAATTGTCTATACCTGGGATGTGAACCGCAGAAATTAGACAGGAACTTGATTCCGCCCAAGCAAGTATCCGAGATACTTCTTTCATAGCCAGAGGACTGTGAGTCCCCCCTTGATGATTGACATATGCCACGGTTGTGACATTGTCCGTCTGAAAACAAATGAACGATTCTCTCTTCAGAAGAGGCCACGACTGAAGAGCTCTTAAAATCGCACAGAGTTCCAAAATGTTGATGGGTAATCTCACCTCCTGAGATTCCTAAACCCCCTGCGCTGTCAGAGACCCCCATACAGCTCCCCAACCTGTCAGACTCGCATCTGTTGAGATCACAGTCCAGGTTGGAAGAACAAAAGAAGCCCCTTGAACTAAACAATGGTGATCTGTCCACCACGTCAGAGAGTGTCGAACAATCGGATTTAAAGATATTAACTGTGATATCTTTGTATAATCCCTGCACCACTGGTTCAGCATACAAAGCTGAAGAGGTCGCATGTGAAAACGAGCAAAGCGGATCGCGTCCGATGCAGCAGTCATAAGACCTAGAATTTCCATGCATAAGGCTACCGAAGGGAATGATTGAGACTGAAGGTTTCGACAAGCTGAAACCAATTTCAGACGTCTCTTGTCCATCAGAGACAAAGTCATGGACACTGAATCTATTTGGAAACCTAAAAAGGTTACCTTTGTCTGAGGAATCAATGAACTCTTTGGTAAATTGATCCTCCAACCATGTTCTTGAAGAAATGACACAAGTCGATTCGTATGAAATTCTGCTAAATGTGAAGACTGAGCAAGTACCAAGATATCGTCCAAATAAGGAAATACCACAATACCCTGTTCTCTGATTACAGATAGCAGGGCACCGAGAACCTTTGAAAAAATGCTTGGAGCTGTTGCTAGGCCGAACGGCAGAGCCACAAATTGGTAATGCTTGTCTAGAAAAGAGAATCTCAGAAACTGATAGTGATCTGGATGAATCGGAATATGCAGATATGCATCCTGTAAATCTATTGTGGACATATAATGCCCTTGCTGAACAAAAGGCAGAATAGTCCTTATAGTTACCATTTTGAATGTTGGTATCCTTACATAACGATTCAATATTTTTAAATCCAGAACTGTTCTGAAGGAATTCTCCTTCTTTGGTACAATGAATAGATTGGAGTAAAACCCCAGACCCTGTTCCAGAACTGGAACTGGCACA
Organism: Bombina bombina; assembly: GCF_027579735.1. Lineage (NCBI taxonomy): Eukaryota > Metazoa > Chordata > Amphibia > Anura > Bombinatoridae > Bombina > Bombina bombina. Next base: position 586,965,280 of record NC_069504.1, read on the forward strand.
ATTACTCCAGCCAACTCTAGATCTGAAACACATTTCAGAAATGCTTGAGCCTTCACTGGATTTATTGGAATGCGAGAAAGAAAAAATCTTCTTGCAGGAGGCCTTACCTTGAAACCTATTCTGTACCCTTGTGAAACAATGTTCTGAATCCAAAGACTGTGAATCGAATTGATCCAAATTTCTTAGAAAAATCGTAATCTGCCCCCTACCAGCTGTGCTGGAATGAGGGCCGCACCTTCATGTGGACTTGGGAGCTGGCTTTTGCTTTCTAAAAGGCTTGGATTTATTCCAGACTGGAGATGGTTTCCAAACAGAAACTGTTCCTTTAGGGGAAGGATCAGGCTTCTGTTCCTTATTCTGACGAAAGGAACAAAAACGATTAGCAGCCCTATATTTACCTTTAGATTTTTTATCCTGAGGTAAAAAAGTTCCTTTCCCCCCAGTAACAGTTGAAATAATAGAATCCAACTGGGAACCAAACAATTTATTACCTTGAAAAGAAAGGGAAAGCAAAGTTGACTTATACCTGACATCAACACTAATGATATCAAAGATGGCATCACAAATAAAGTTATTAGCATGTTGAAGAAGTTTAACAATGCTATGAGTATTATGATCTGACACTTGTTGTGCCAAAGCCTCCAACCAAAAAGTGGAAGCTGCTACAACATCAGCCAAAGAAATAGCAGGCCTAAGAAGATTACCTGAACATAAATAAGCTTTCCTTAGAAAGGAATCAATTTTCCTATCTAAAGGATCCTTAAAGGAAGTACTATCTGCTGTAGGAATAGTAGTACGTTTAGCGAGAGTAGAGATAGCCCCATCAACTTTAGGGATTTTGTCCCAAAACTCTAATCTGTCAGATGGCACAGGATACAAATTCTTAAACCTTTTAGGAGTAAATGAATTACCCAGATTATTCCATTCCCTAGAAATTACTTCAGAAATAGCATCAGGGACAGGAAAAACTTCCGGAATAACTGTAGGAGGTTTAAAAACCGAATTTAAACGCTTAGTAGATTTAGTATCAAGAGGACTAGATTCCTCTATCTCTAATGCGATTAAAACTTCTTTAAGTAAAGAACGAATAAATTCCATTTTAAATAAATATGAAGATTTATCAGTGTCAATATCTGAGACAGAATCCTCTGAACCAGAAAAATCATCATCAGAAACAGACAAATCAGAATGATGATGTTCATTTAAAAATTCATCTGAAAAATGTGAAGTTTTAAAAGACCTTTTACGTTTACTGGAAGGAGGAATAACAGACATAGCCTTCCTAATAGATTTAGAAACAAAATCTCTTATATTAACAGGAACATCCTGAGTATTAGATGTTGATGGAACAGCAACAGGTAATGGTATATTACCAATGGAAATACTATCTGCATTAGCAAGCTTATCATGACATTCATCACAAACTACAGCCGGAGGGACAGATACCACAAGTTTACAGCAGATACACTTAACTTTGGTGGAACCAGCATCAGGCAGCGTTTTTCCAGAAGTAGCTTCTGATCCAGGGTCAATCTGAGACATCTTGCAATATGTAAGAGAAAAAAACAACATATAAAGCAAAATCTATCAAATTCCTTAAAAGGCAGTTTCAGAAATGGGAAAAAATGCCAATGAACAAGCCTCTAGCAACCAGAACCAAATGAAAAATGAGACTTAAATAATGTGAGAAAAAAAGTGGAGACAAAAATGACGCCCACATTTTTTGGCGCCAAAAAAGCCGCCCACATTATTGGCGCCCAAATGCTTGCGACGCCAAGAATAACGCCACATCCGGTGACGCCGACATTTTTGGCGCAAAACGTCAAAAAAATTACGCAAACAACTTCTGGCGACAAGTATGACTCCGGAAATGACAAAGAAATTTTTTGCGCCAAAAAAGGCCGCGACAAGAATGACGCAATAAAATTAAGCATTTTCAGCCCCCGCGAGCCTAACAGCCCACAGGGAAAAAAAGTCAATTTTTAAGGTAAGAAAAAATGTCTTAATTCATATGCATTATCCCAAATAATGAAACTGACTGTCTGAAATAAGGAATATTGATCATCCTGAATCAAGGCAAATAAATGTTTAAACACATATATTTAGAACTTTATATAAAAGTGCCCAACCATAGCTTAGAGTGTCACAAAAAATAAGGCTTACTTACCCCAGGACACTCATCTACATGTAGTAGAAAGCCAAACCAGTACTGAAACGAGAATCAGTAGAGGTAATGGTATATAAGAGTATATCGTCGATCTGAAAAGGGAGGTAAGAGATGAATCTCTACGACCGATAACAGAGAACCTATGAAATAGATCCCGTAGAAGGAGACCATTGAATTCAAATAGGCAATACTCTCTTCACATCCCTCTGACATTCACTGCACACTGAGAGGAAAACCGGGCTCCAGCCTGCTGCGAAGCGCATATCAACGTAGAATCTAGCACAAACTTACTTCACCACCTCCATGGGAGGCAAAGTTTGTAAATCTGATTTGTGGGTGTGGTGAGGGGTGTATTTATAGGCATTTTGAGGTTTGGGAAAATTTGCCCCTCCTGGTAGGAATGTATATCCCATACGTCACTAGCTCATGGACTCTTGCTAATTACATGAAAGAAATGTATATAGTGCACTTTGAAAACATTTCTACACTAAGGATATTTGCCATTCAAAAGGTTGAGGAATAATACTGATTTATATCTGTATTATTCCTTAACCTCCTCAGTGCCATATAAATCAGTGGACATCCACATGTATACACACAGGAAACCCCAAACATTCACATACAGGCACCTACATACATCTAAATTCATTCAAACAGGCACCTAGATGTGTCCACAGCACACAAACAACACACACCTATTGACATTCACATGCACACGCATAATGCATACACAAACGCCTGATACCCACAAGCACATGTACATAGGACGTGTGTTGTGTGTGTATATAGGAACATATACAAACAGGCATTCAGAGACAAAGACACATAACTTCAAGCAGGCATCATGTGTGCACAAACAAATACAAAGTCAAGCACCATAATACACAGACAAGGAACAAGAGGCACTCACATACATGAACAGAGTCCCAAGTTCCCAACATCTACACTTAAACATGAACTCACAGACATTCACATGTGCACACACAAAGGCTCTTACATGCACACACAAAGGCTCCTACATGCACACACAAAGGCTTTTTCATGCACACACAAAGGCTCCTACATGCACACACAACACATACATCCACATATACCCTCTAACACAAAACATATGCACAGGAAACCATACATTTTGAGGTGGACCGTGGAAGCTTTGGGGTAAAATGTGTTATTGGGATTTTTATAATACTAACAGTTTACTCAACTTTTGGCCCAGGTATAGCAACCTGCCTCTTTTAAAAATGCTATACTTAGTAAAAAACAAATATATAAACTGTATATAACAGTATACATGTATATAAACATACTCTGTACTGTATATACACACATAGATACACAGTCACACATATATTCTCACACACACTCGTTATACATGCATATAAACATACTCATTTATAACACACACAGATACATACATGCTGTAACACAAACTACAAATGAAAACATTTAATAATAAGTATGTTATGTTGCTTCATACATTTGATGAAATATGCTGCCATTTAGTGGTTTAAAAACCAAGTAATGTAAGAAATTTAAATTTGTATTTTTACTAAAAAGATCAACTCTTGACCAATAAGAGCTACAATGATATGTTCATTATAAATTACTTGTTTCCCTTAAGGGATCTTAATTATTAAGTAGCTATTTCACCACTACCAGTAATAAGGTCAGAAAACCTGTTTCCAGCTCAAAATGACCAAAGCACTGCCAGGAAAATCACAATGCCTGGCTTTAAGAAAGCTGACTATTTCAACTGTGCTCTAGTTCAGATATTAATGAAGTCACTTGAATAAAAATGCAAACAGAAAGATAAATGAGAAAATCTAACAACACTGAAACAAAAGAAAATACTCTTTTTGCAATTCAAAGTAGGGCTGGTCCTAATTTGGAAAGGAAAAGCTGCATTATTATACTCTACAATCATATTAAAACAATTACTAGTACAAAAACAATGTGCACAATTTAGGGTAAATAGTTTTAGTGTAAAGTAACTTACATACGGCTAGATTTAGAGTTTTGTCGGTAACGACCCGCGTATCTAACGCTGGCTTTTCTCTGGCCGCACCTTTAAAATAACTCTGGTATTGAGAGTCCACAGAATGGCTGCGTTAGGCTCCAAAAAAGAAGCGTAGAGCATATTTAAAGCAACTTCAACTCTCGATACCAGAGTTTCTTACGGACGCGGCCAGCCTCAAAAACGTGCTCGTGCACGATTCCCCCATAGGAAACAATGGGGCTGTTTGAGCTGAAAAAAAACCTAACACCTGCAAAAAAGCCGCGTTCAGCTCCTAACGCAGCCCCATTGTTTCTTATGGGGAAACACTTCCTACGTCTGCACCTTACACTCTAACATGTACCCCGAGTCTAAACACCCCTAACCTTACACTTATTAACCCCTATTCTGCCGCCCCCGCTATCGCTGACCCCTGTATATTATTTTTAACCCCTAATCTGCCGCTCCGTAAACCACCGCTACTTACATTATCCCTATGTACCCCTAATCTGCTGCCCCTAACACCGCCGACCCCTATATTATATTTATTAACCCCTAATCTGCCCCCCACAACGTCGCCTCCACCTGCCTACACTTATTAACCCCTAATCTGCTGAGCGGACCGCACCGCTATTATAATAAAGTTATTAACCCCTAATCCGCCTCACTAACCCTATAATAAATAGTATTAACCCCTAATCTGACCTCCCTAACATCGCCGACACCTAATTTTAACATTAACCCCTAATCTGCCGACTGGAGCTCACCGCTATTCTAATAAATGTATTAACCCCTAAAGCTAAGTCTAACACTAACACCCCCCTAAGTTAAATATAATTTTAATCTAACGAAATTAATTAACTCTTATTAAATAAATTATTCCTATTTAAAGCTAAATACTTACCTGTAAAATAAATCCTAATATAGCTACAATATAAATTATAATTATATTATAGCTATTTTAGGAATTAAATTTATTTTACAGGTAACTTTGTATTTATTTTAACCAGGTACAATAGCTATTAAATAGTTAAGAACTATTTAATAGCTAAAATAGTTAAAATAATTACAAATTTACCTGTAAAATAAATCATAACCTAAGTTACAATTAAACCTAACACTACACTATCAATAAATAAATTAAATAAAATACCTACAATTACCTACAATTAAACCTAACACTACACTATCAATGCATTAAATACAATATCTACAAATAAATGCAATTAAATAAACTAACTAAAGTACAAAAAATAAAAAAGAACTAAGTTACAAAAAATAAAAAAATATATACAAACATTAGAAAAATATTACAACAATTTTAAACTAATTACACCTACTCTAAGCCCCCTAATAAAATAACAAAGCCCCCCCAAATAAAAAAATGCCCTACCCTATTCTAAATTACAAAAGTTCAAAGCTCTTTTACCTTACCAGCCCTGAACAGGGCTCTTTGCGGGGCATGCCCCAAGAAATTCAGCTCTTTTGCCTGTAAAAAAACACATACAATACCCCCCCCAACATTACAACCCACCACCCACATACCCCTAATCTAACCCAAACCCCCCTTAAATAAACCTAACACTAAGCCCCTGAAGATCTTCCTACCTTATCTTCACCTCACCAGTTATCACCGATCCGTCCTGGCTCCAAAATCTTCATCCAAGCCCAAGCGGGGGCTAGACATCCATCATCCGACGGCTGAAGAAGTCCAGAAGAGGGTCCAAAGTCTTCATCCTATCCGGGAAGAAGAGTAGATCCGGACCGGCAAGCATCATCTTCCAAGCGGCATCTTCTATCTTCATCCGATGAGGACCGGCTCCATCTTGAAGACCTCCATCGCGGATCCATCCTTCTTCTCCGCCGACTAGATGACGAATGACGGTTCCTTTAAATGACGTCATCCAAGATGGCGTCCCTCCAATTCCGATTGGCTGATAGGATTCTATCAGCCAATCGGAATTAAGGTAGGAATATTCTGATTGGCTGATGGAATCAGCCAATCAGAATAAAGTTCAATCCGATTGGCTGATCCGATCAGCCAATCAGATTGAGCTCGCATTCTATTGGCTGATCGGAACAGCCAATAGAATGCGAGCTCAATCTGATTGGCTGATTGAATCAGCCAATCGGATTGAACTTGATTCTGATTGGCTGATTCCATCAGCCAATCAGAATATTCCTACCTTAATTCCGATTGGCTGATAGAATCCTATCAGCCAATCGGAATTCGAGGGACGCCATCTTGGATGACGTCATTTAAAGGAACCGTCATTCGTTGTCTAGTTGTTGGAGAAGAAGGATGGATACGCGATGAAGGTCTTCAAGATAGAGCCGGTCCTCATCGGATGAAGATAGAAGATGCCGTTTGGAAGATGATGGTTGCCGGTCCGGATCTACTCTTCTTCCCGGATAGGATGAAGACTTTGGACCCTCTTCTGGACTTCTTCAGCCATCGGATGATGGATGTCTAGCCCCCGCTTGGGCTTGGATGAAGATTTTGGAGCCAGGACGGATTGGTGATACCTGGTGATGTGAAGATAAGGTAGGAAGATCTTCAGGGGCTTAGTGTTAGTTTTATTTAAGGGGGGTTTGGGTTAGATTAGGGGTATGTGGGTGGTGGGTTGTAATGTTGGGGGGGGGGTAGTGTATGTTTTTTTTTACAGGCAAAAGAGCTGAATTCTTTGGGGCATGCTCCGCAAAGGGCCCTGTTCAGGGCTGGTAAGGTAAAAGAGCTTTGAACATTTGTAATTTAGAATAGGGTAGGGCATTTTTTTATTTTGGGGGGCTTTGTTATTTTATTAGGGGGCTTAGAGTAGGTGTAATTAGTTTAAAATTGTTGTAATATTTTTCTTATGTTTGTAAATATTTTTTTATTTTTAGTAACTTAGTTCTTTTTTATTTTTTGTACTTTAGTTAGTTTATTTCACTGTAGTTATTTGTAGGTATTGTATTTAATTAATTTATTGATAGTGTAGTGTTAGGTTTAATTGTAACTTAGGTTAGGATTTATTTTACAGGTAATTTTGTAATTATTTTAACTATTTTAGCTATTAAATAGTTCTTAACTATTTAATAGCTATTGTACCTGGTTAAAATAAATACAAAGTTACCTGTAAAATAAATATAAATCCTAAAATAGCTATAATATAATTATGATTTATATTGTAGCTATATTAGGGTTTATTTTACAGGTAAGTATTTAGTTTTAAATAGGAATAATTTATTTAATAAGAGTTAATTAATTTCGTTAGATTTAAATTATATTTAACTTAGGGGGGTGTTAGTGTTAGGGTTAGACTTAGCTTTAGGGGTTAATACATTTATTAGAATAGCGGCGAGATTCGGTCGGCAGATTAGGGGTTAATAATTGAAGTTAGATGTCGGCAATGTTAGGGAGGGCAGATTAGGGGTTAATAAATATAATATAGGGGTCGGCGGCGTTAGGGGCAGCAGATTAGGGGTACATAGCTATAATGTAGGTGGCGGCTCTTTGCGGTCGGCAGATTAGGGGTTAATTATTGTAGGTAGGTGGCGGCATCATTGTGGGGGGCAGGTTAGGGGTTAATAAATATAATATAGGGGTCGGCGATGTTAGGGCAGCAGATTAGGGGTACATAGCTATAATGTAGCTGGCGGCGGCGTGCGGACGGCATATTAGGGGTTAATAAGTGTAGGTAGCTGGCGGCGACGTTGTGGGGGGCAGATTAGGGGTTAATAAATATAATATAGGGGTCGGCGGTGTTAGGGGCAGCAGATTAGGGGTACATAAGGATAACGTAGGTGGCGGTCGGCAGATTAGGGGTTAAAAAAATTTAATCGAGTGTCGGCAATGTGGGGGGGGCTCGGTTTAGGGGTACATAGGTAGTTTATGGGTGTTAGTGTACTTTAGGGCACAGTAGTTAAGAGCTTTATGAACTGGCGTTAGCCCAGAAAGCTCTTAACTACTGACTTTTTTCTGCGGCTGGAGTTTTGTCGTTAGATTTCTAACGCTCACTTTAGCCACGACTCTAAATATCGGAGTTAGAAAGATCCCATTGAAAAGATAGGATACGCAATTGACGTAAGGGGATCTGCGGTATGGAAAAGTCGCGGCTGAAAAGTGAGCGTTAGACCCTTTTTTGAATGACTCCAAATACCGGCGGTAGCCTAAAACCAGAGTTAGGAGCCTCTAACGCTGGTTTTCACGGCTACCGCCAAACTCCAAATCTAGGCCATAGTTAATCATATAACACAGCCCGAAATGTAAATCTGCTACTTCTGGTTACATTTATGCCTATGAGAAGGAAATCTCAAACCTAGGCAAATATTTCAGCCATTTCATGTCCTTATTTCTATATTTAATGTTACTTTTTTTAATTTAGCCTCAGACCTAGTAATTCCCACAAACAACCATAAAAGCTGTACTGAGCCATGTTGATAAAATGTGTGCTGGGTCACCATCTTTTAGCACCACCATATGGCTTTTCTTATTGATATTGTCCTTCTACTGCTGTTGTATTACAGGTGACTGCTTCTCTATTTAGAGCAAATGAATAATTGTAATACAGTGTAATTTAATAAGATGGCACATTTATTTTAAGAAATAAAAGAAGTTTACTGTACAGCTGAAAAGTGACAGACAATGCAGGTGGGGGACAAAAAGTTATAGGAGGTGTTATATAGATATTCAGAGAGAGGGCTATACAGGTAAATATTAGTATGTTACCTCCTCGGCAGCAGTGGCATGATAGCAAACTCATCCATGTCCAGTCCTCATCGCTGCCGGTGGGAGGTGCGGCTCGGCAGACTGTCTGCAAGACTAGAAGTTAGTTGGCTAATGGCTGGGCTGGCTATGTCTGACTGAGACAGAGAACTTCTTTACTAGTTTGCTCCTCCTCCACTGCAGTCTACTCCACGCTAACCCCACCTCACCCACACATGGTAGCTCACTGGGGCGTCTCACTCCGCGCCTCTCTCTGTCGGCTCTTTCTTGCCCAAACAACTTGGTAGAGGGCGCTGATTGGCTGGGCTGCTCTTCCAGAGGCTGATTACTGACATAGCCTCATTGAGCATATGGGCCGCGCGAACTAAACGAGACATAAGCCTCAAGCACCACTGGGTGGCAATGTCTAGATGGTCATTTGCTCACACATATCCATATTGCGCAATAGAGGAGGAGCTGAATGGCTAACAGCCTCTCCTTCTTTGCGCAATATGGATATGTATATGGTATGAAAATGGAATATAATCGGTCCTCAACAAAATAGTTAACTGACTGTTTTGCCACAGGGGGTGGGGGGTATGGGTTGGTACCTTAAGATACCCAAAAAAAAATTTAATAAAAAACTTTAAAAATATATATTATTTTTTAAAACATTATTGTTAGTGTAACTCAGGTTAGGTTTTATTTTACAGGTAAATTTGTATTTATTTTAGCTAGGTAGTTAGTAAATAGTTAATAACTATTTAGTAACTATTCTACCTAGTTACAATAAATACAAACTTGCCTGTAAAATACAAATAAACCCTAAGATAGATACAATGTAACTATTAGTTATATTGTAGCTAGCTTAGGGTTTATTTTATAGGTAAGTATTTAGTTTTAAATAAGAATTATTTAGTTAATGATAGGAATTTTTTGTTAGATTTATTTTAATTATATTTAAGCTAGGGGGTGTTAGGTTTAGGGTTAGACTTGGGTTTAGGGGTTACGAAATTGAATATAGTGGCTGCGACATTGGGGGCGGCAGATTAGGGGTTACTAAATGTAGGTAGGTGGCGATGTTAGGGGCGGTATATTAGGGGTTAATAATATTTAAATAGTGTTTGCGATGCAGAGTGCGGCGGTTTAGGGGTTAATATGTTTATTATAGTGGCGGTGATGTCGGGAGCGGTAGATTAGGGGTTAATAATTTTATTTTAGTGCTTGCGATGCGGTAGAGCCTCGGTTTAGGGGTTAATAGGTAGTTTATGTGTGTTAGTGTACTTTTTAGCACTTTAGTTATGAGTTTTATGCTACAGCTATGTAGCGTAAAACTCATAACTACTGACTTTAGAATGCGTTACGAATCTTGTGGGATAGGCTGTACTGCTCACTTTTTTGCCTAAAAATAAAAAGGTTGTAACACCTGCGCAATGGAAGTCCCATTGAAAAAAGACTTTACGAAAATTGTGTAAGTTTATTTGCGGGATGGCCAAAAAAGTGTGCGAGACAGCTCTACCTACAAGACTCGTAATAGCAGCGGTAGTAACAAAGCAGCGTTAAGGCTCATAACGCTGCTTCTTTAATCATAACGCAAAACTCGTAATCTAGCTGTTTCATTCTAATCATGACTATAAGCATGAATGCAAGCTATTTGGCCATAGCAACAGGAATGAATATTTGCTTTCAAGCTTTTCTACAACTGGATAATCCTTATTAGCTCCTTCTGAAGGAGCAACCAACATTTGCTTGAGGAACATTAGTCATAACATTATTTACACATGCAAGTTGACTAATGTAAAATAGCATATACTGTTCATTTCTAAAACGTATTCTTAAATGGGATAATATTCCTGAAATAAGTACACATACATTTATAAGCAATGTACACGTGTATATTAGAAAGTAAATATAAAAAACAAGCTGTTAATGTTAAACAAATAAACAGCTGTTCAAATAATATTGAACAATATTTTCCAATTTTTATGGAGAAAAAAAATTACATAGATATGATATGGAAATCCCACTTATAAAAGTGTTTTAGAACAGTAAAAAAATATTTGAAGAACATTTTATAAATATTTTTTATAAAAAATGAATGCTTGCCGCGGAACTTGGCTTTAGGAAAAGAGGTACTTGGGGGGGAAGTGTGGCGTCTCGTGCGACGCCCAACAGCTGATTGTGAGAGTACCAGCCTTGACTCAGGGTTCTGCAGGGAGATGACAAAGGATGTGAGTGAGGAGAGAGTTTGCGGCCTATCCACATGCCTTTCCACTGCCTCGTTCAGGTGGACAAGTGTGGCATTCTGCATATCCATATGGCTCTGTAGCCTCTTGAATGCCTGCTGTTGCTGGAGCCTGGAAAGCCTAAGCTCTCTGTGGATGAGCCTCAGAGGTGCCCCTGTCAGGCGGACAAGCCTAAGCTCTCTATGGATGAGCTTTAGAAGTGTCTCTGTCAGGCGAACAAGTGTGGCATTTTGCATATCCATCTGGCTCTGTAGCCTCATGAATGCCTGTTGTTGATGGAGCCTGGAAAGCCTAAGCTCTCTGTGGATGAGCCTTAAAAGTGTACCCTGCTGTGACTGTGCAGAAACTTCAGGTGCCATGGTGGAGACTTGTGGCAGACCTGAGTTTTCAGGAACATTTTGTTGGCTGGGCTCGGGGGTGTCCCTCTGTCTTGATTACGGAGAGGGTGTTTCTGAGTGGATAGTAGGCCAGACATTGGTAGTTGCATGGGTGGTGGTGGTGATTCCTGTTGTGACATAGGAGGGTGCTGCATATGTTATTGTAGCGGCATATAGTATAAATGCTGAAAATCTTAATGCAGCTGTGGGAGATGCATCATCATCTGCTGCTGAGGTGGAAGCTGTGGGGGGCGCACCATCCGCTGCTGCTGAGGAGGATGCATCATCTGCTGCTGCTGAGGAGTATGCATTATCTGCTGCTGCTGAGGAGGATGCATCATCTGCTGCTGCTGAGGAGGATGCATCATCTGCTGCTGCTGAGGAGGATGCATCATCTGCTGCTGATGAGGAGTATGCATTATCTGCTGCTGCTGAGGAGGATGCATCATCTGCTGCTGCTGAGGAGTATGCATTATCTGCTGCTGCTGAGGAGTATGCATTATCTGCTGCTGCTGAGGAGGATGCATTATATGCTGCTGCTGAGGAGGATGCATCATCTGCTGCTGCTGAGGATGCATCATCTGCTGCTGCTGAGGAGGATGCATTATATGCTGCTGCTGAGGAGGATGCATTATCTGCTGCTGCTGTTCAAACCGGAACTTATGGAATGTTATCTCCGAGGTTCATGGAGAACGGTGATGTGCGGTGGGGTTAGTGGCTGGTGAGGCAATAACATATATATATATATATATATATATATATATATATATATATATATATATATACGTTGATTGGAGAGTAGCCGTGTTAGTCCAGAGATTTAGATATCAAAATAACAAGAGTATTGCATTATTATCATCTTATAAATGTATAGTTAGTCCAATAAAAAAAGTATCATTGCTCAATACTGGATTGTAGATAAGAGCTAGGAAAGGGAGGGCACTCTCAGGGTTTATATACATCAAAGTTAGTTTATTGTTTATAACAACAACGTTAGAAAGTCATAAGGATAGGTCGACGTTTCGGCTTACATAGAAGCCTTCATCAAGACAGATGAACAACTCACAACGTCGACTAGCAGCCGCACACAACACCACCGGCAAAGCATTCTGTTTTGCCGGTGGTGTTGTGTGCATATTCACATGTGCACACACAAAGGCTCTTACATGCACACACAAAGGCTTTTTCATGCACACACAAAGGCTCCTACATGCACACACAACACATACATCCACATATACCCTCTAACACAAAACATATGCACAGGAAACCACACATTTTGAGGTGGACCATGGAAGCTTTGGGGTAAAATGTGTTATTGTGATTTTTATAATACTAACAGTTTACTCAACTTTTGGCCCAGGTATCGCAACCTGCCTCTTTTAAAAATGCTATACTTAGTAAAAAACAAATATATAAACTGTATATAACAGTATACATGTATATAAACATACTCTGTACTGTGTATACACACATAGATACACAGTCACACATATATTCTCACACACACTCGTTATACATGCATATAAACATACTCATTTATAACACACACAGATACATACATGCTGTAACACAAACTACAAATGAAAACATTTAGTAATAAGTATGTTATGTTGCTTCATACAATTGATGAAATATGCTGCCATTTAGTGGTTTAAAAACCAAGTAATGTAAGAAATTTAAATTTGTATTTTTACTAAAAAGATCAACTCTTGACCAATAAGAGCTACAATGATATGTTCATTATAAATGACTTGTTTCCCTTAAGGGATCTTAATTATTAAGTAGCTATTTCACCACTGCCAGTAATAAGGTCAGAAAACCTGTTTCCAGCTCAAAATGACCAAAGCACTGCCAGGAAAATCACAGTGCCTGGCTTTAAGAAAGCTGACTATTTCAACTGTGCTCTAGTTCAGATATCAATGAAGGTACTTGAATAATATTATACTTTACAATCATATTAAAACAATTACTATTACAAAAACAATGTGCACAATTTAGGGTAAATAGTTTTAGTGTAAAGTAACTTACATAGTTAATCATATAACACAGCCCAAAATGTAAATCTGCTACTTCTGGTTACATTTATGCCTAAGGAAATCTCAAACTTAGGCAAATATTTCAGCCATTTCATGTCCTTATTTCTATATTTAATGTTACTTTTTTTAATTTAGCCTCAGACTTAGTAATTCCCGCAAACAACCAAAAAAGCTGTACTGAGCCATGTTGATAAAATGTGCGCTGGTTCACTGGGTGACTGCTTCTCTATTTAGAGCAAATGAATAATTGTAATTCAGTGTAATTTAATAAGATGGCACATTTGTTTTAAGAAATAAAATAAGTTTACTGTACAGCTGAAAAGTGACAGACAATGCAGGTGGGGGACAGAAAGTCATAGGTGGTGTTATATAGATATTCAGAGAGAGGGCTATACAGGTAAATATTAGTATGTTACCTCCTTGGCAGCAGTGGCATGATGGCAAACTCGTCCAGGTCCGGTCCTTATCGCTGCCGGTGGGAGGTGCGGCTCGGCAGACTGTCTGCAAGACTAGAAGTTAGTTGGCTAACGGTTGGGCTGGCTATGTCTGACTGAGACAGAGAACTTCTTTACTAGTTTGCTCCTACTCCGCAGCAGTCTACTCCGCGCCAACCCCACCTCACCCACACATGGCAGCTCACTGGGGCGTCTCACTCCACGTCTCTGTCTGTCGGCTCTTTCTTGCCCAAACAACTTGGTAGAGGGCCCTGATTGGCTGGGCTGCTCTTCCAGAGGCTGATTACTGACATAGCCTCATTGAGCATCTGGGCCGCACGAACTAAATGAGACATATGCCTCAAGCACCACTGGGTGGCAGTGTCTAGATGCTCATTTGCTCACACATATCCATATTGCGCAATAGAGGGGGAGCTGAATGGCTAACAGCCTCTCCTTCTTTGCGCAATATGGATATGTATACGGTATGAAAATGGAATCTAATTGGTCCTCAACAAAATAGTTAACTGACTGTTTTGCCACAGGGGGTGGGGGGTAGGGGTTGGTTCTTTAAGATACCCAAAAAAAAAAAAAAACTTTAAAAAAATATATTATTTTTTAAAACATTATTTAAAAAACTGTAATTGCACTCATAGGACAGGTGAGGCGCACATCACTGATGGAGAAGGGCCAGAAACATCCTCTACCTCATATGCCCTAGGAGTCTCAGATAGGAGGTAGTTCCTGTATAAACATCTTCATCCTCCTCATTAAATTAATGGCACGTCACTTTGCTTTTGTGTTGGGTCAGCTTGATACTCATATTCAGAACCTTAAACATAAAAAATATTTTTGATTATTTAATCTGATAAAACATATTACATTTTAGCATAACAACAATACAAAATATACTATCTTATATATATATATATATATATATATATATATATATACAGTATATATATATATATATATATATATATATATATATATATATATAAATTAAGATATATATATATATCTATATATAAAGTAGAAGAGGATTGCACTCCAAGCTAATAGTTCAAACCAATGCCCTGGGTGCAGCAAAACCGGCAAATAGACATAGAAAAAAAGCGCACTCCAAGGGATCCTTATTCAGGCACTTTTAATAGTGAATGTTCTCGGACGCCTAACGTCCGTCCTCAGACCAAAAAGTGTTACACATTACTTACCCCAGCACCCCTTAAATGCAACAAGCCACCACTGTGAACTGGCCGGGCGTCCACGCTCTCCCGGGTAGTTCCGCCCCCAAGCAGTTGACGTCATCATCCCGGGCAACGTGAGTCCGGTCAGCCAAAACAAAAAATATGTGCACCCTATGAAATAACATACAAAATAAACATGAATTGGGCATAGAATTGAAAAACATTCAAGCATGGCAAAAACAAAGAAGTATGGATTGTATTTGAATAAGTAGTTAAATGTGCCACACCGGGTTGCCATAGCAACCATCATAAGCAAGGCTTGCGAGACATGTGACCCTAGACAAGCCAATCATAAACAAATAAATCAAACAATCGAAACTGTATACAGTCTGGAGCAGAACTGAATAACCATTTACAGGGAATCCGATACTGTTACTGAAGTTTCACATAAAAGACCAGGGTGCATAAGTAACATTACAGATCATCAAGTGAAATGATAATAAAATGCTCTAGATCATGTGACCCTCCAGTAACCAATCGGGAGAGCTCACAGGGCTGTGCATCCTATGAAATAACATACAAAATAAACATCAGTTGGGCATAGAATTGAAAAGCATTCAAGCATGACAAAGACAAAGAAGTATAGATTGTATTTGTATAAGTGGTCAAATGTGCTGCACCGGGTTGCCATAGCAACCATCATAAGCAAGGCTTGCGAGACATGTGACCCTAGACAAGCCAATCATAAACAAATAAATCAAACAATCAAAACTGTATACAGTCTGGAGCAGAACTGAATAACCATTTACAGGGAACCCAATACTATTACTGGAGTTTCACATAAGAAACCAGGGTGCATAAGTAACATTGCAGAGCATTAAGTAAAATGATAATAAAATGCTCTAGATCATGTGGCCCTCCAGTAACCAATTGGAAGAGCTCACAGGGCTTTATAATAAGCAACAGTAGTCATGGCAACGTAAACAGAACCAGAAATACAATTGTATCCAATAAACTTCCTAAGAATGTCATCATAAGTAAAATGGTTAATATATACAGAGACCGGCAAGTTGCTATAGAAACTAGTATGTAATACTGGACCATCACAGCTGTGTATGCCTTAACGCTAAACTAGGGCGTTATATTAGGGAATACCAATAGTGTATAAAGGCATGCACATCTGGTGGTGCAGAAGTAGTACAATACGGTAGGTAAAGACAGTGCTAGTCATGTGTGTAGTAAAGCAATATAGAGAAATATAGTAGAAGACATAAATATGTCAAAGATGGAAAAGATAAGCTATATAGGATAGCATATCATAGGACATATGACTATGTTATAGAAAGTTATTAATGAATCAGGACTCTCATTGTGTTTGGATCAGTGAACTCTCCTAGTCCAAAAAGATCTCACTATCAGGGCAATTGCACCTTAGCTAGAGCAGGTAAACTGATTCATAAACTGAGACAGCCTGATACTGCTATAGAAAAGCCTGCCAGTCCAGATGGGTGTTCAAACCTTTAGGGACTAATGTCTGTAAGTGGAATGTCCATTTAGCCTCCTTTTGCAAAAGTATCCTATCGCGGTCTCCACCCCTAGAGAGGGGGGGCACATGGTCAATTATTGTGTATTTTAAATCTGACACTCTGTGTTGGAATTGCTGGAAATGTCTGGCAACGGGTTGTTCTGCACTGCCCTGCTTGAGTGCCACTCTGATTGCAGAGCGGTGGTTCGCCATCCTAGTGCGTAAATCATCAACAGTCTTCCCGATATAGTATAAGCAACATGGGCAGTGGAGTAGGTAGACTATGTGTGTAGTTGTACACATAAGCCTATATTTGTGTTTGAACGTTTTCCTCTTATAGTGATGTGTGAATGAAGGGCCAGTGATCAACCCACCACAGGTTGTACAGCCCAGGCATCGGTAGACCCCAGGTTTATTAGTGTCAAGCCATGTGCTCTTCTTATATGCTTGTTGGGGGTCAGTCTGGACTAAGTGGTCTCTCGGGGATCTTGCCCTTCTATAGCCCATTCTTGGTGGTGATGAATTCAAGAGAGGTAGCATATTATCACTACCATTCTTGTCACCCGTATAGGTCGTCACAAACGTCATTCTATTTTCTTCTTTTCTTATTGTTCTTTGGGTGTCATTCAATATCATTTCACACTGGTTGCAGAGTAATTTTACCGGGTATTGTAGAGCTTCAAAACGGGTTTGCATTTCTGATAATTGAACCAGCTTGTTATCTTCTTCCGAATGGATCCTGGTCACTCTCTGCAGCTGTGATTTCGGTAATGCTTTTTTAAGAGCTGGCGGGTGACAACTTGTAAAATGTAACAAGGCATTCCGGTCCGTCTCTTTGCGGAACAGAGTTGATTGGAGCTTGTTGTCCCCCTTGTTTAGCCGTACATCCAGGAAATCAATTTGATATTGATCAAATAACATCTTAAATTGTAATGCTTCGTTAACGGAGTTTAGTTGGTTGAACCAGTGTTCCAGTTGTTCAGCACTTCCACTCCAAATCAAGAAGAGATTATCTATGTAACGCCTGAAGACCTTGATGTGTTCATTTCTGAACAAATCTGTTTCAAATTTTTATTCAGTTCTGCTCCAGACTGTATACAGTTTCAATTGTTTGATTTATTTGTTTATGATTGGCTTGTCTAGGGTCACATGTCTCGCAAGCCTTGCTTATGATGGTTGCTATGGCAACCCGGTGCAGCACATTTGACCACTTATACAAATACAATCTATACTTCTTTGTCTTTGTCATGCTTGAATGCTTTACAATTCTTTTCCCAACTCATGTTTATTTTGTTTGTTATTTCATAGGATGCACAGCCCTGTGAGCTCTCCCGATTGGTTACTGGAGGGTCACATGATCTAGAGCATTTTATTATCATTTCACTTGATGATCTGTAATGTTACTTATGCACCCTGGTCTTTTATGTGAAACTTCAGTACCAGTATCGGGTTCCCTGTAAATGGTTATTCAGTTCTGCTCCAGACTGTATACAGTTTCGATTGTTTGATTTATTTGTTTATGATTGGCTTGTCTAGGGTCACATGTCTCGCAAGCCTTGCTTATGATGGTTGCTATGGCAACCCGGTGCGGCACATTTGACTACTTATACAAATACAATCCATACTTCTTTGTTTTTGCCATGCTTGAATGTTTTTCAATTCTATGCCCAATTCATGTTTATTTTGTATGTTATTTCATAGGGTGCACATATTTATTGTTTTGGCCGACCGGACTCACGTTGCCCGGGATGATGACGTCACCTGCTTGGGGGCGGAGCTACCCGGGAGAGCTTGGACGCCCGGCCAGTTCACAATGGTGGCTTGTTGCATATAAGGGGTGCTGGGGTAAGTAATGTGTAACACTTTTTGGTCTGAGGACGGACGTTAGGCATCCGAAAACGTTCACTATTAAGAGTGCCTGAATAAGGATTCCTTGGAGTGCGCTTTTTTCTATGTATATATATATATATACATATATATACAGTATATATGTATGTGTGTGTGTGTTTGGTATGAAATCAAAACAGAAATAACCATTAGTGTGGAATGTTTATAAATTGTGTCACTCCTGAAGGGCCAGCAGACACAGGCTCTCCTTCCTGTGACTGGGGACTTTAGGTGGCGGTGATCGGAAGGATTGAAACCCCCTGCTAGCGGCCGATTGGCTGCAAATGTGCAGGGGGCGGCATTGCACAAGCATTTCACCAGAAATGCTTGTGCAGTGTTAAATGCCAACAGCGTATGCTGTCGGCATTTAACGATGCAGCGAGAACATGATTCGCTATAGTGAATCATGTCTGCCTGGTGTATGATAAATCTACCCCTTAGTGTAAGCAACTTGCACATTTATTTATCCTCTCTGCCAACAAATGGATTTCACATCGTAGTAATGTATCACTATTGAGGTAGCTAATGGTATTTGTATTTGCTTATAACTTTATTAATATGTATCCGATTCCACACTTGATTGTAGTGACCTATCCCTTTTGGGGTCACCAACAGTATTTTATTAGTTGACAACTTTACCTTTTTGTTTCCATATTGGATCACATATGGTATACAAAATAATTTCACTACTTGCACTCATACTGTTCACAAAAACTACACATAATCAGCATGAATATTTATATACACATCTACATATATGATGAATTTTTTTACTTACATTAGTTCCACACACTTAGCACATAATACATGGTATCTCCTATTTTTCAAATTTGGTAGCAATATGCTATGACCCTCACTTTTATTATGCACTGGTATTCCATATTTTGGTAGTCTATTTGCCATTATGTTATTCACTTTTAATCGTTATGTACAGGTATGTTTTAGTTTTGTTTACATTTTGTTACAACAGTTATTGCTGTTTTATTCTATTAATGTTAAAGTTACTCTTTTATATAACAATGCTTAATTTTTAATTATGATGTGTCAAACCTCAAGATGTATCTTTATCATGTCTAAAGCCTGATGAAACAAGTTGCTTTCTTTTAAATACATTTTTATTCTTATAGAGCAGTGCTTTCCAAACTGTGTGTCGTGACACATTAGTGTGTCGGTGGCAGTGTGTAGGTGTGTCCCTGCTTCAGCACAAATATTTTTGAAATTCAATTTTTCTTTAAATTTTTTGGGGGTTTCCGACTTTCTGCCTGCCTGCTACGCCTATCACATGGTTGACACGTGATTGATACCTAGTGGGTCATAGATCATCTTAACCAATTGGTGCAGCTCAGCGGGAACTGAAACTATTCCCATTGGCGGCTTTGATGGCACATTGGCTCCTGACTGCACGTGTAGTCTCCTCAATTTTCTCGTGACTGCTGCACATGTAGTCAGTTAGTGGGACAGCTGCTTGATGATGAAATGCGAGTGTTCTTATCTAATATTCCACCAAATATTCAGAAACTGTGTTCATCCCATCAACCTCATACATCCCATTAAAATAGTAAGTAGCTATTGGTGTTTTTTAAACTTTTTTTTAATTCTTGCACATACATACTGTTACTTGTAAATACATTTTGTTTTTATATAATTTCTGTATGCGTCTGTATCTCAAACAAGTTAGTTTAACCTCCTGTTTGCTGGTACAACTGAATTACTGTGTCACGAAATGATGTAGGCCTAAAAAGTGTGTCACCAACATGAAAAGTTTGGAAAGCTCTGTTATAGAGGAACTGTATCATTTTTAGAGCTTTGTCTCCATTTGACACAGTCTAGCGTCTACGTTTGCTGATTGAATTCAGCTGGGGAGTTAGGAGACCTGAGCTGTCTGCATGTGCGCCGACCGTGTCATCCTGTATCTGACTGGGAGCCTTCATTCATGTGATGACGCTGTACCTGTCTCGGATCACCATTTTGTCAGTGGTTGCTGTGATCACTTAAGACTAACCATCTGGAGAGACCGGTGGTCTTCAGTACATGCCATGTGCACTATGAGTAGTGCCTTGCAATTTGTGAGTTGCCCTTTGTCTTACCTTTTGTGGTTCAGATATCCTAGATGTACTTAACCTATGAGGCACCTCCTTTGTTTTTCTTCTTTTTACATCCTGAAAGATGAAAAACCAGCCACTTATCAGAGCGAAAAAATTAAATTTCATATTCCGGTGAGTTAACTTCTAATCCCTGGAAACTTTGCACACTAATCGCTGAGTCTAATACTATATTCATAGACTTATATATACAGGAAGATACATCCTCCCTGGTCCACAGTGCAGGATATTGAGTATTAAGTGCAAAACCGAAACACAGTTACATATATATCCCGCTGTCATCACTGATAAAACCCCAGAATGCCTGTAAACATTCTCAGAGGGCATTAACACTAAGGAGATGTATATAATCTCAATGCCAAGGCTTTTTAATACATTATTTAAGCAGTAACATTTTTTAGCAGCTATAATTTTAAGCAGCTACATTATCTCATTTTAGATATATTTGTATGTTTTAGAACAGTGCTTCTCAATCTTTTGGTAGCAAGTACCCCTGTAGGCATATAGTTGTTTCCTATGTACCCCAACTATAGCACAAATATTATTAATGTTTTACATGAGCAAAAATGGAAATCATGTGTATCACTTGATTAAACAAGCTTGTATCAGATATGTTAATTAAGTAAATATATGAGTCAGATATTTCTTTTTTATGTTTTCTGGAAATTTTTAACGCCCACTGGTATTACGAGTCTGGCAGGTACAGGTGTACCGCTAACTTTTCTTCCGCGACTCGAGCATACCGGAAATCCCCTTACGTCAATTGCGTATCCTATCTTTTCAATGGGATTTTCCTAACGCCGGTATTACGAGTCTTGGAAGAAGTGAGCGGTACACCCTCTCCTGTCAAGACTCCTAACGCTTTTAAAAGTCAGTAGTTAAGAGTTTTATGGGCTAACGCCGTAACATAAAACTCTTAACTAAAGTGCTAAAAAGTACACTAACACCCATAAACTACCTATTAACCCCTAAACCGAGGCCCCCCCCCACATCGGAAACACGTAAATAAAGTTTTTAACCCCTAATCTGCCGACCGGATATCGCCGCCACTGTAATAAATATATTAACCCCTAAACCGCCACACTCCCGCCTCGCAAACACTAGTTAAATTTTATTAACCCCTAATCTGCCGTCCCTAACATCGCCGACACCTACCTACATTTATTAACCCCTAATCTGCCGCCCCCATCGTCGCCGCTACTATATTAAATTTATTAACCCCTAAACCTAAGTCTAAACCTAAGTCTAACACCCCCCTAACTTAAATATAATTTAAATAAAACGAAATAAAATTACTACAATTAAATAAATTAATCCTATTTAAAACTAAATACTTACGTGCAAAATAAACCATAAGCTAGCTACAATATAACTAATAGTTACATTTGTATCTATCTTAGAGTTTATTTTTATTTTACAGGCAACTTTGTATTTATTTTAACTAGGTACAATAGTTATTAAATAGTTATTAACTATTTAATAACTTCCTAGTTAAAATAAGTACAAAGATGCCTGTAAAATAAATCCTAACCTAAATTACAATTACACTTAACACTACACTATCATTAAATTAATTACCTAAACTAACTACAATAAAATCAATTAAATTAAATAAACTAAAGTACAAAAAAAACAAACACTAAATTACAGAAAATAAAAAAATAATTACAATTTTTTATAACTAATTACACCTAATCTAATCCCCCTAATAAAATAAAAAAGTCCCCCAAAATAATAAAATTCCCTACTCTATACTAAATAACAAATAGCCCTTAAAAGGGCTTTTTGCAGGGCATTGCCCCAAAGTAATCAGCTCTTTTACCTGTAAAAAAAAATACAATACTCCCCCAACATTAAAACCAACCACCCACACACCCAACCCTACTCTAAAACCCACCCAATCCCCCCTTAATAAAACCTAACACTAACCCCTTGAAGATCACCCTACCTTGGGCCGTCTTCAACCAGCCGGGCACAAGTGGTCCTCCAGCTGGGCACAAGTGGTCTTCCAGAGGGGCAGAAGTCTTCATCTGATCCGGGCAGAAGATGACCTCCAGACGGGCATCTTCTATCTTCATCCATCCGGAGCGGAGCGGGTCCATCTTGAAGCCAGCCGGCGCGGAGCATCCTCTTCTTCCGACAACTCCCGACGAATGAAGGTTCCTTTAAATGACGTCATCCAAGATGGCGTCCCTTGAATTCCGATTGGCTGATAGGATTCTATCAGCCAATCGGAATTAAGGTAGGAAAAATCCTATTGGCTGATTGGATCAGCCAATAGGATTGAACTTCAATCCTATTGGCTGATCCAATCATCCAATAGGATTGAGCTTGTATTCTATTGGCTGATTGGAACAGCCATTAGAATGTGAGCTCAATCCTATTGGATGATTGGATCAGCCAATAGGATTGAAGTTCAATCCTATTGGCTGATCCAATCAGCCAATAGGATTTTTCCTACCTTAATTCCGATTGGCTGATAGAATTCTATCAGCCAATCAGAATTCAAGGGACGCCATCTTGGATGATGTCATTTAAAGGAACCTTCATTCATCGGGAGTCGTCAGAAGAAGAGAATGCTCCGTGTCGACTGGCTTCAAGATGGACCCGCTCCGCTCTGGATGGAAGAAGATAGAAGATGCCGCCTGGATGAAGCCTTCTGCCCATCTGGAGGTCCTCTTCTGCCCGGATCGGATGAAGACTTCTGCCCCTCTGGAGGACCACTTGTGCCGGCTGGGTGAAGACGACTCAAGGTAGGGTGATCTTCAAGGGGTTAGTGTTAGGTTTTATTAAGGGGGATTGGGTTGGTTTTAGAGTAGGGTTGGGTGTGTGGGTGGTGGGTTTTAATGTTGGGGGTTATTGTATTTTTTTTTACAGGTAAAAGAGCTGATTACTTTGGGGCAATGCCCCGCAAAAAGCCCTTTTAAGGACTATTTGTAATTTAGTATAGGGTAGGGAATTTTATAATTTTGGGGGGCTTTTTTATTTTATTAGGGGGATTAGATTAGGTGTAATTAGTTTAAAAAAATTGTAATTATTTTTTATTTTCTGTAATTTAGTGGGGAGTTTTTTTTTGTACTTTAGTTTATTTAATTTAATTGTATTTAATTGTAGCTAGTTTAGGTAATTAATTTAATGATAGTGTTGTATTAGGTGTAATTTTAATTTAGGTTACGATTTATTTTACAGGTATAGTTGTACTTACTTTAACTAGGAAGTAATTAAATAGTCAACTATTTAATAACTAGTTTGTAGTTAAAATAAATACAAACTTGCCTGTAAAATAAAAAATAAACCCTAAGATAGCTACAATGTAACTATTAGTTATATTGTAGCTAGCTTATGGTTTATTTTACAGGTAAGTATTTAGTTTTAAATAGGATTAATTTATTTAATTGCAGTAATTTTATTTCATTTTATTTAAATTATATTTAAGTTAGGGGGGTGTTAGACTTAGGTTTAGGGGTTAATAAATTTAATATAGTAGCGGCGACGATGGGGACGGCAGATTTGGGGTTTATAAATGTAGGTAGGTTGCAGGGACATGGGGGTAAGATTAGGGGTTAATAAATAGTATGTAGGTGTTGACGATGTTGGGGGCAGCAGATTATGGGTTCATAGGGATAATGTAGGTGGCGGCGGTGTCAAGAGCGGCAGATTAGGGGTTAAAAATATAATGCAGGTGTCGGCGATGTCGGGGGCGACAGATTAGGGGTTAATAAGTGTAAGATTAGGGGTAGTGATGTCGCGAACAGTTCGCCAGAAAACAGTTCCCGGTGAACATAGCTTGTTTGCGTTCGCCGCTGGGGGCGAACATATGCGATGTTCGATCCGCCCCCTATTCGTCATCATTGAGGAAACTTTGACCCTGTATCTCACAGCCTTCAGACACATTTGAGCCAATCAGCAGCAGACACTCCCTCACAGACCCTCCCAGCTCCTGGGCAGCAGCCATTTTAGATTCATTACGATCCTGCTTTCTTAGTGAGAGGAGGTTTAGTGCTGCTGCTGCTTATATTATAGGGAAATAGATAGCTAGGCTGGTGTATTTAGTGTCCACTACAGTCCTGAAGGACTCATATAATCTCTGCTGTAAGGACAGCACCACAAAAAGCCCTTTTTAGGGCTAGAACTTCAGCCCAAAAAGCCCTTTTTAGGGCTAGAACTTCAGTCATTTTTTTTTGTGTTTTTTTTGTATTTGCATTTGCCTGGCTGTCAGCCTGTGTGTGAGGCTCACAGCATATACTGTGATTAGTGCCACCACTGATATCTGCTTAACATTAGTGTAAATTTAAACGAAAAAACTTTTAAATCATTTTGCTAGTGTAATCTAATTTCATTTTCTATCAGGCCTGTGTGTCAGGCTTACACAGCATATACTGTGGTTAATTGCTGTGCCAGCCACCACTCATATCTGCTTAACATTATTGTAAATTAAAAAAAAAAAACTTTTAAATCATTTTGCTAGTGTAATCTAATTTCATTTTCTGTCAGGCCTGTGTCTCAGGCTCACACAGCATATACTGTGGTTAATTGTTCTGTGCCAGCCACCACTCATATCTGCTTAACATTAGTGTAAATTTAAACAAAAAAACTTTTAAATCATTTTGCTAGTGTAATCTAATTTCATTTTCAATCAGGCCTGCGTGTCAGGCTCACACAGCATATACTGTGGTTAATTGCTCTGTGTCAGCCACCACTCATATCTGCTTAACATTAGTGTAAATTTAAACAAAAAAACTTTTAAATCATTTTGCTAGTGTAATCTAATTTCATTTTCTATCAGGCCTGTGTGTCAGGCTTACACAGCATATACTGTGGTTAATTGCTGTGCCAGCCACCACTCATATCTGCTTAACATTATTGTAATTTAAAAAAAAAAACTTTTAAATCATTTTGCTAGTGTAATCTAATTTCATTTTCTATCAGGCCTTTGTGTCAGGCTCACACAGCATATACTGTGGTTAATTGCTCTGTGCCACCACTGATATCTGCTTAACAATCATTAGTGTACATTTAAACAAAAAAACTTTTAAATCATTTTGCTAGTGTAATCTAATTTCATTTTCTATCAGGCCTGTGTGTCAGGCTCACACAGCATATACTGTGGTTAATTGCTGTGCCAGCCCCACTCATATCTGCTTAACATTATTGTAAATTTTAAAACAAAAATTTTAAGTCATTTTGCTAGTGTAATCTAATTTCATTTTCTATCAGGCCTGTGTGTCAGGCTCAAACAACATAGACTGTGGTTAATTGCTCTGTGCCACCACTGATAATCTAATTTAATTTTTTATCAGGCCTGTGTGTCAGGATCACACAGCATATACTGTGGTTAATTGCTGTGCCAGCCACCACTCATATCTGCTTAACATTATTGTAAATTTAAAAAAATAAACTTTTAAATCATTTTGCTAGTGTAATCTAATTTCATTTTCTATCAGGCCTGTGTGTCAGGCTTACACAGCATATACTGTGGTTAATTGCTGTGCCAGCCACCACTCATATCTGCTTAACATTATTTTAAATAAAAAAAAAAACTTTTAAATCATTTTGCTAGTGAAATCTAATTTCATTTTCTATCAGGCATTTGTGTCAGGCTCACACGGCATATACTGTGGTTAATTGCTCTGTGCCACCACTTATATCTGCTTAACAATCATTAGTGTAAATTTAAAAAACATTTTTAAATCATTTTGCTAGTGTATTCTAATTTCATTTTCTATCAGGCCTGTGTGTCAGGCTCACACAGCATATACTGTGGTTAATTGCTGTGCCAGCCACCACTCATATCTGCTTAACATTATTGTAAATTAAAAAAAAAACTTTTAAATCATTTTGCTAGTGTAATCTAATTTCATTTTCTATCAGGCATTTGTGTCAGGCTCACACGGCATATACTGTGGTTAATTGCTCTGTGCCACCACTTATATCTGCTTAACAATCATTAGTGTAAATTTAAAAAACATTTTTAAATCATTTTGCTAGTGTATTCTAATTTCATTTTCTATCAGGCCTGTGTGTCAGGCTCACACAGCATATACTGTGGTTAATTGCTCTGTGCCAGCCACCACTCATATCTGCTTAACATTAGTGTAAATTTAAACAAAAAAACTTATAAATCATTTTGCTAGTGTAATCTAATTTCATTTTCTATCAGGCCTGTGTGTCAGGCTTACACAGCATATACTGTGGTTAATTGCTGTGCCAGCCATCACTCATATCTGCTTAACATTATTGTAAATTAAAAAAAAAATTTTTAAATCATTTTGCTAGTGTAATCTAATTTCATTTTCTATCAGGCCTTTGTGTCAGGCTCACACAGCATATACTGTGGTTAATTGCTCTGTGCCACCACTGATATCTGCTTAACAATCATTAGTGTACATTTAAAAAACATTTTTAAATCATTTTGCTAGTGTAATCTAATTTCATTTTCTATCAGGCCTGTGTGTCAGGCTCACACAGCATATACTGTGGTTAATTGCTCTGTGCCAGCCACCACTCATATCTGCTTAACATTAGTGTAAATTTAAACAAAAAAACTTTTAAATCATTTTGCTAGTGTAATCTAATTTCATTTTCTATCAGGCCTGTGTGTCAGGCTTACACAGCATATACTGTGGTTAATTGCTCTGTGCCACCACTGATAATCTAATTTAATTTTTTATCAGGCCTGTGTGTCAGGATCACACAGCATATACTGTGGTTAATTGCTGTGCCAGCCACCACTCATATCTGCTTAACATTATTGTAAATTTAAAAAAATAAACTTTTAAATCATTTTGCTAGTGTAATCTAATTTCATTTTCTATCAGGCCTGTGTGTCAGGCTTACACAGCATATACTGTGGTTAATTGCTGTGCCAGCCACCACTCATATCTGCTTAACATTATTTTAAATTAAAAAAAAAAACTTTTAAATCATTTTGCTAGTGTAATCCAATTTCATTTTCTATCAGGCCTGTGTGTCAGGCTTACACAGCATATACTGTGGTTAATTGCTGTGCCAGCCACCACTCATATCTGCTTAACATTATTGTAAATTAAAAAAAAAAATTTTAAATCATTTTGCTAGTGTAATCTAATTTCATTTTCTATCAGGCCTTTGTGTCAGGCTCACACAGCATATACTGTGGTTAATTGCTCTGTGCCACCACTGATATCTGCTTAACAATCATTAGTGTACATTTAAAAAACATTTTTAAATCATTTTGCTAGTGTAATCTAATTTCATTTTCTATCAGGCCTGTGTGTCAGGCTCACACAGCATATACTGTGGTTAATTGCTCTGTGCCAGCCACCACTCATATCTGCTTAACATTAGTGTAAATTTAAACAAAAAAACTTTTAAATCATTTTGCTAGTGTAATCTAATTTCATTTTCTATCAGGCCTGTGTGTCAGGCTTACACAGCATATACTGTGGTTAATTGCTCTGTGCCACCACTGATAATCTAATTTAATTTTTTATCAGGCCTGTGTGTCAGGATCACACAGCATATACTGTGGTTAATTGCTGTGCCAGCCACCACTCATATCTGCTTAACATTATTGTAAATTTAAAAAAATAAACTTTTAAATCATTTTGCTAGTGTAATCTAATTTCATTTTCTATCAGGCCTGTGTGTCAGGCTTACACAGCATATACTGTGGTTAATTGCTGTGCCAGCCACCACTCATATCTGCTTAACATTATTTTAAATTAAAAAAAAAAACTTTTAAATCATTTTGCTAGTGTAATCCAATTTCATTTTCTATCAGGCCTGTGTGTCAGGCTTACACAGCATATACTGTGGTTAATTGCTGTGCCAGCCACCACTCATATCTGCTTAACATTATTGTAAATTAAAAAAAAAACTTTTAAATCATTTTGCTAGTGTAATCTAATTTCATTTTCTATCAGGCCTTTGTGTCAGGCTCACACAGCATATACTGTGGTTAATTGCTCTGTGCCACCACTTATATCTGCTTAACAATCATTAGTGTAAATTTAAAAAACATTTTTAAATCATTTTGCTAGTGTATTCTAATTTCATTTTCTATCAGGCCTGTGTGTCAGGCTCACACAGCATATACTGTGGTTAATTGCTCTGTGCCAGCCACCACTCATATCTGCTTAACATTAGTGTAAATTTAAACAAAAAAACTTATAAATCATTTTGCTAGTGTAATCTAATTTCATTTTCTATCAGGCCTGTGTGTCAGGCTTACACAGCATATACTGTGGTTAATTGCTGTGCCAGCCATCACTCATATCTGCTTAACATTATTGTAAATTAAAAAAAAAAACTTTTAAATCATTTTGCTAGTGTAATCTAATTTCATTTTCTATCAGGCCTTTGTGTCAGGCTCACACAGCATATACTGTGGTTAATTGCTCTGTGCCACCACTGATATCTGCTTAACAATCATTAGTGTACATTTAAAAAACATTTTTAAATCATTTTGCTAGTGTAATCTAATTTCATTTTCTATCAGGCCTGTGTGTCAGGCTCACACAGCATATACTGTGGTTAATTGCTCTGTGCCAGCCACCACTCATATCTGCTTAACATTAGTGTAAATTTAAACAAAAAAACTTTTAAATCATTTTGCTAGTGTAATCTAATTTCATTTTCTATCAGGCCTTTGTGTCAGGCTCACACAGCATATACTGTGGTTAATTGCTCTGTGCCACCACTGATATCTGCTTAACAATCATTAGTGTACATTTAAACAAAAAAACTTTTAAATCATTTTGCTAGTGTAATCTAATTTTATTTTCTATCAGGCCTGTGTGTCAGGCTTACACAGCATATACTGTGGTTAATTGCTGTGCCAGCCACCACTCATATCTGCTTAACATTATTGATGTCGCGAACCGCGGACTCGAACTTCCGGTATTGTTCTCGAACGCGCGAACCGCGCGAACCGCGCGAACCGCGCGAACCGCGCGAACCGCCATTGAATTCAATAGGCAGGCGAACTTTAAAACCTACAAGGACTCTTTCTGGACACAAAAGTGATGGAAAAGTTGTTTCAAGGGTCCTAACACCTGGACTGTTGCATGCTGGAGGGGGATCCCTGGCAAAACTCCCATGGAAAATTACATAGTTGATGCAGAGTCTGCTTTTAAGCCATAATGGGTCTAAATCAACTAACATTCCCAAAGTGGCTGTCTCAAAACATCCCGGACAGAAGATAGATTGATAGTGATAGATAGGATAGATAGATATACATAGATTGATAGTTAGATAGAATCGATAGAAGATAAATAGATATATTTGTTAGATATATAATTACCCTAATAAACTCTAATAATCAAACATGCGTTCTTGGACCCAACTAGCTTGTGTCAATTAGTACTTTTCTTAGCACTTTAATCCCTGTCCCCCCCCCCCCTATCGTGGGAGTTCTATATGGCCTGCCAGATTACCCTGAAAAATTATAATAATAAGACATGTGGTCTGCTACCTATTTTAACGAGGTTGTGTTTTAAGTACTACCATTCTTAGCACTTTAATCTCTGTAACTCCCCCTATTTGGTGAGGTCTATACAGCCTGGATGATTACCCATACAAAATATAATAATAAGACATCTGCTCTTGGTCTGCGACCCATGGTAACTATGTTGTGTTAATTAGTAATGTCCTTCGCATTTTAATAGCTGTTACTCATACTCACCCTATCGGTGGAGGTCTATATGGCCTGCATGATTACCCTTACAAAATATAACAACCAAACATATGTTCTGGGACCCATGGTAAGTAGGTTGTGTTATGTAGTACTGTTATTTGCATTTTCATACCTGTTACAACACCAAATGGTGGCAGGTCTATCTGTCCTTCATGATTAGCTGCACCCAAACCCAAAAAAAAGCCGAGTGTTCTTAGACTAACACCCATGGCTAACTCTGTTGTTTCAATTAGTACTATTCTTAGCACTTTCATCCCTGTTACGGGCGGTCTACATGGCCATCATGATTAGCCGAACAAAATACTACAATCCAACCTTTGCTCAGTCTTCATAGGCCCTTCATTGTCTGTATTTTGATAGTACAGTTCTTATTATTTTTATAGCTGATACAACACCGAATGTTGTCAGCTCTATATGGCCTGCATGATTAGCTGCACCCAATACAAAAATAAATCCAAGCGGTCTTGGATTAACACCCATGGCTAACTCTGTTGTTTCAAGTAGTACTATTCTTAGCACTTTCATCTCATCATCCCTGTTACTTCCAGGACTCTCGGTGGTGGTGGTCTACATGGCCATCATGATTAGCCTAACCAAATACTACAATCCAACCTTGGCCCAGTCTTCCTAAGGCCCTTCATTGGCTGTATTTTGGTAGTACTGTTCTTATTAGTTTAATAGCTGATACGACACCGAATGTTGTCAGCTCTATATGGCCTGCATGAATAGCCGCACCCAAAGCCAAAAAAAAGCCAAGCGGTTTTGCACTAACACCCATGGCTAACTCTGTTGTTTCAAGTTCTACTATTCTTAGCTCTTTCATCTCATCATCCCTGTTACTTCCAGGACTCTCGGTGGTGGTGGTCTACATGGCCATCATGATTAGCCTAACCAAATACTACAATCCAACCTTGGCTCAGTCTTCCTAAGGCCCTTCATTGGCTGTATTTTGGTAGTACTGTTCTTATTACTATGGTGGTCTACATGGCCATCATGATTAGCCTAACCAAATACTACAATCCAACCTTGGCTCAGTCTTCCTAAGGCCCTTCATTGGCTGTATTTTGGTAGTACTGTTCTTATTAGTTTAATAGCTGATACGACACCGAATGTTGTCAGCTCTATATGGCCTGCATGAATAGCCGCACCCAAAGCCAAAAAAAAGCCAAGCGGTTTTGCACTAACACCCATGGCTAACTCTGTTGTTTCAAGTTCTACTATTCTTAGCTCTTTCATCTCATCATCCCTGTTACTTCCAGGACTCTCGGTGGTGGTGGTCTACATGGCCATCATGATTAGCCTTACCAAATACTACAATCCAACCTTGGCCCAGTCTTCCTAAGGCCCTTCATTGGCTGTATTTTGGTAGTACTGTTCTTATTAGTTTAATAGCTGATACGACACCGAATGTTGTCAGCTCTATATGGCCTGCATGAATAGCCGCACCCAAAGCCAAAAAAAAGCCAAGCGGTTTTGCACTAACACCCATGGCTAACTCTGTTGTTTCAAGTTCTACTATTCTTAGCTCTTTCATCTCATCATCCCTGTTACTTCCAGGACTCTCGGTGGTGGTGGTCTACATGGCCATCATGATTAGCCTAACCAAATACTACAATCCAACCTTGGCCCAGTCTTCCTAAGGCCCTTCATTGGCTGTATTTTGGTAGTACTGTTCTTATTAGTTTAATAGCTGATACGACACCGAATGTTGTCAGCTCTATATGGCCTGCATGAATAGCCGCACCCAAAGCCAAAAAAAAGCCAAGCGGTTTTGCACTAACACCCATGGCTAACTCTGTTGTTTCAAGTTCTACTATTCTTAGCTCTTTCATCTCATCATCCCTGTTACTTCCAGGACTCTCGGTGGTGGTGGTCTACATGGCCATCATGATTAGCCTAACCAAATACTACAATCCAACCTTGGCTCAGTCTTCCTAAGGCCCTTCATTGGCTGTATTTTGGTAGTACTGTTCTTATTACTATGGTGGTCTACATGGCCATCATGATTAGCCTAACCAAATACTACAATCCAACCTTGGCTCAATCTTCCTAAGGCCCTTCATTGGCTGTATTTTGGTAGTACTGTTCTTATTAGTTTAATAGCTGATACGACACCGAATGTTGTCAGCTCTATATGGCCTGCATGAATAGCCGCACCCAAAGCCAAAAAAAAGCCAAGTGGTTTTGCACTAACACCCATGGCTAACTCTTTTTTTTCAAGTTCTACTATTCTTAGCTCTTTCATCTCATCATCCCTGTTATTTCCAGGACTCTCGGTGGTGGTGGTCTACATGGCCATCATGATTAGCCTAACCAAATACTACAATCCAACCTTGGCCCAGTCTTCCTAAGGCCCTTCATTGGCTGTATTTTGGTAGTACTGTTCTTATTAGTTTAATAGCTGATACGACACCGAATGTTGTCAGCTCTATATGGCCTGCATGAATAGCCGCACCCAAAGCCAAAAAAAAGCCAAGCGGTTTTGCACTAACACCCATGGCTAACTCTGTTGTTTCAAGTTCTACTATTCTTAGCTCTTTCATCTCATCATCCCTGTTACTTCCAGGACTCTCGGTGGTGGTGGTCTACATGGCCATCATGATTAGCCTAACCAAATACTACAATCCAACCTTGGCCCAGTCTTCCTAAGGCCCTTCATTGGCTGTATTTTGGTAGTACTGTTCTTATTAGTTTAATAGCTGATACGACACCGAATGTTGTCAGCTCTATATGGCCTGCATGAATAGCCGCACCCAAAGCCAAAAAAAAGCCAAGCGGTTTTGCACTAACACCCATGGCTAACTCTGTTGTTTCAAGTTCTACTATTCTTAGCTCTTTCATCTCATCATCCCTGTTACTTCCAGGACTCTCGGTGGTGGTGGTCTACATGGCCATCATGATTAGCCTAACCAAATACTACAATCCAACCTTGGCCCAGTCTTCCTAAGGCCCTTCATTGGCTGTATTTTGGTAGTACTGTTCTTATTAGTTTAATAGCTGATACGACACCGAATGTTGTCAGCTCTATATGGCCTGCATGAATAGCCGCACCCAAAGCCAAAAAAAAGCCAAGCGGTTTTGCACTAACACCCATGGCTAACTCTGTTGTTTCAAGTTCTACTATTCTTAGCTCTTTCATCTCATCATCCCTGTTACTTCCAGGACTCTCGGTGGTGGTGGTCTACATGGCCATCATGATTAGCCTAACCAAATACTACAATCCAACCTTGGCTCAGTCTTCCTAAGGCCCTTCATTGGCTGTATTTTGGTAGTACTGTTCTTATTACTATGGTGGTCTACATGGCCATCATGATTAGCCTAACCAAATACTACAATCCAACCTTGGCTCAATCTTCCTAAGGCCCTTCATTGGCTGTATTTTGGTAGTACTGTTCTTATTAGTTTAATAGCTGATACGACACCGAATGTTGTCAGCTCTATATGGCCTGCATGAATAGCCGCACCCAAAGCCAAAAAAAAGCCAAGCGGTTTTGCACTAACACCCATGGCTAACTCTTTTTTTTCAAGTTCTACTATTCTTAGCTCTTTCATCTCATCATCCCTGTTATTTCCAGGACTCTCGGTGGTGGTGGTCTACATGGCCATCATGATTAGCCTAACCAAATACTACAATCCAACCTTGGCCCAGTCTTCCTAAGGCCCTTCATTGGCTGTATTTTGGTAGTACTGTTCTTATTAGTTTAATAGCTGATACGACACCGAATGTTGTCAGCTCTATATGGCCTGCATGAATAGCCGCACCCAAAGCCAAAAAAAAGCCAAGCGGTTTTGCACTAACACCCATGGCTAACTCTGTTGTTTCAAGTTCTACTATTCTTAGCTCTTTCATCTCATCATCCCTGTTACTTCCAGGACTCTCGGTGGTGGTGGTCTACATGGCCATCATGATTAGCCTAACAAAATACTACAATCCAACCTTGGCCCAGTCTTCCTAAGGCCCTTCATTGGCTGTATTTTGGTAGTACTGTTCTAATTATTTTAATAGCTGATACGACACCGAATGTTGTCAGCTCTATATGGCCTGCATGAATAGCCACACCCAAAGCCAAAAAAAAGCCAAGCGGTTTTGCACTAACACCCATGGCTAACTCTGTTGTTTCAAGTTCTACTATTCTTAGCTCTTTCATCTCATCATCCCTGTTACTTCCAGGACTCTCGGTGGTTGTGGTCTACATGGCCATCATGATTAGCCTAACCAAATACTACAATCCAACCTTGGCTCAGTCTTCCTAAGGCCCTTCATTGGCTGTATTTTGGTAGTACTGTCATCCTTTTGAATAAAAGATTACAGTAAAGGCATTGATTTTAGAAACCCACAGATCATTATTTGCAACAGTGAATTTAGAAAAAAAAATTGATTACACAGCCGTGACACTTATTTATGCTCAGGCCTTTTTAATACGAGGGTCCCGGAGCCTCAACCGAAACAACAGCATGAAAGAGGAGATATGTCATCCTTTTGAATAAAAGATTACACGAAAGGCATTGATTTTAGAAAGCCACAGATCATTATTTGCAACCGTGAATTTAGAAAAAAAAATTGATTACACATCCGTCACACTTATTTATGCTCAGGCCTTTTTAATACGAGGGTCCTGGAGCCTCAACCGAAACAACAGCATGAAAGAGGAGATATGTCATCCTTTTGAATAAAAGATTACAGGAAAGGCATTGATTTTAGAAACCCACAGATCATTATTTGCAACCGTGAATGTAGAAAAAAAAAATGATTACACAGCCGTGACACTTATTTATGCTCAGGCCTTTTTAATACGAGGGTCCCGGAGCCTCAACCGAAACAACAGCATGAAAGAGGAGATATGTCATCCTTTTGAATAAAATATTACAGGAAAGGCATTGATTTTAGAAAATCACAGATCATTATTTGCAACCGTGAAATTTGAAAAAAAAATTGATTACACAGCCGTGACACTTATTTATGCTAAGGCCTTTTTAATACGAGGGTCCCGGAGCCTCAACTGAAACAACAGCATAAAAGAGGAGATATGTCATCCTTTTGAATAAAGATTACAGGAAAGGCATTGATTTTAGAAACCCACAGATCATTATTTGCAACCGTGAAATTAGACAAAAACATTGATTAGACAGCCGTGACACTTATTTATGCTCAGGCCTTTTTAATACGAGGGTCCCGGAGCCTCAACCGAAACAACAGCATGAAAGAGGAGATATGTCATCCTTTTGAATAAAAGATTACAGGAAAGGCATTGATTTTAGAAAGCCACAGATCATTATTTGCAACCGTGAATTTAGAAAAAAAAATTGATTACACAGCCGTGACACTTATTTATGCTCAGGCCTTTTTAATACGAGGGTCCCGGAGCCTCAACCGAAACAACAGCATGAAAGAGGAGATATGTCATACTTTTGAATAAAAGATTACAGGAAAGGCATTGATTTTAGAAAGCCACAGATCATTATTTGAAACCGTGAAATTTGAAAAAAAAATTGATTACACAGCCGTGACACTTATTTATGCTCAGGCCTTTTTAATACGAGGGTCCCGGAGCCTCAACCGAAACAACAGCATGAAAGAGGAGATATGTCATCCTTTTGAATAAAAGATTACAGGAAAGGCATTGATTTTAGAAAGCCACAGATCATTATTTGCAACCGTGAATTTATAAAAAAAAATTGATTACACAGCCGTGACACTTATTTATGCTCAGGCCTTTTTAATACGAGGGTCCCGGAGCCTCAACCGAAACAACAGCATGAAAGAGGAGATATGTCATCCTTTTGAATAAAAGATTACAGGAAAGGCATTGATTTTAGAAAGCCACAGATCATTATTTGCAACCGTGAATTTAGAAAAAAAAAAATTGATTACACACCCGTCACACTTATTTATGCTCAGGCCTTTTTAATACGAGGGTCCTGGAGCCTCAACCGAAACAACAGCATGAAAGAGGAGATATGTCATCCTTTTGAATAAAAGATTACAGGAAAGGCATTGATTTTAGAAACCCACAGATCATTATTTGCAACCGTGAATTTAGAAAAAAAAATTGATTACACAGCCGTGACACCTATTTATGCTCAGGCCTTTTTAATACGAGGGTCCTGGAGCCTCAACCGAAACAACAGCATGAAAGAGGAGATATGTCATCCTTTTGAATAAAAGATTACAGGAAAGGCATTGATTTTAGAAACCCACAGATCATTATTTGCAACCGTGAATTTAGAAAAAAAAATTGATTACACAGCCGTGACACTTATTTATGCTCAGGCCTTTTTAATACGAGGGTCCCGGAGCCTCAACCGAAACAACAGCATGAAAGAGGAGATATGTCATCCTTTTGAATAAAAGATTACAGGAAAGGCATTGATTTTAGAAACCCACAGACCATTATTTGCAACCGTGAATGTAGAAAAAAAAATTGATTACACAGCCGTGACACTTATTTATGCTCAGGCCTTTTTAATACGAGGGTCCCGGAGCCTCAACCGAAACAACAGCATGAAAGAGGAGATATGTCATCCTTTTGAATAAAAGATTACAGGAAAGGCATTGATTTTAGAAAGCCACAGATCATTATTTGCAACCGTGAATTTAGAAAAAAAAATTGATTACACAGCCGTGACACTTATTTATGCTCAGGCCTTTTTAATACGAGGGTCCCGGAGCCTCAACCGAAACAACAGCATGAAAGAGGAGATATGTCATACTTTTGAATAAAAGATTACAGGAAAGGCATTGATTTTAGAAAGCCACAGATCATTATTTGCAACTGTGAAATTTGAAAAAAAAATTGATTACACAGCCGTGACACTTATTTATGCTCAGGCCTTTTTAATACGAGGGTCCCGGAGCCTCAACCGAAACAACAGCATGAAAGAGGAGATATGTCATCCTTTTGAATAAAAGATTACAGGAAAGGCATTGATTTTAGAAAGCCACAGATCATTATTTGCAACCTTGAATTTATAAAAAAAATTGATTACACAGCCGTCACACTTATTTATGCTCAGGCCTTTTTAATACGAGGGTCCCGGAGCCTCAACCGAAACAACAGCATGAAAGAGGAGATATGTCATCCTTTTGAATAAAAGATTACAGGAAAGGCATTGATTTTAGAAAGCCACAGATCATTATTTGCAACCGTGAATTTATAAAAAAAAAATTGATTACACAGCCGTGACACTTATTTATGCTCAGGCCTTTTTAATACGAGGGTCCCGGAGCCTCAACCGAAACAACAGCATGAAAGAGGAGATATGTCATCCTTTTGAATAAAAGATTACAGGAAAGGCATTGATTTTAGAAAGCCACAGATCATTATTTGCAACCGTGAAATTTGAAAAAAAAATTGATTACACAGCCGTGACACTTATTTATGCTCAGGCCTTTTTAATACGAGGGTCCCGGAGCCTCAACCGAAACAACAGCATGAAAGAGGAGATATGTCATCCTTTTGAATAAAAGATTACAGGAAAGGCATTGATTTTAGAAAGCCACAGATCATTATTTGCAACCGTGAATTTATAAAAAAAAATTGATTACACAGCCGTGACACTTATTTATGCTCAGGCCTTTTTAATACGAGGGTCCCGGAGCCTCAACCGAAACAACAGCATGAAAGAGGAGATATGTCATCCTTTTGAATAAAAGATTACAGGAAAGGCATTGATTTTAGAAACCCACAGACCATTATTTGCAACCGTGAATGTAGAAAAAAAAATTGATTACACAGCCGTGACACTTATTTATGCTCAGGCCTTTTTAATACGAGGGTCCCGGAGCCTCAACCGAAACAACAGCATGAAAGAGGAGATATGTCATCCTTTTGAATAAAAGATTACAGGAAAGGCATTGATTTTAGAAAGCCACAGATCATTATTTGCAACCGTGAATTTAGAAAAAAAAATTGATTACACAGCCGTGACACTTATTTATGCTCAGGCCTTTTTAATACGAGGGTCCCGGAGCCTCAACCGAAACAACAGCATGAAAGAGGAGATATGTCATACTTTTGAATAAAAGATTACAGGAAAGGCATTGATTTTAGAAAGCCACAGATCATTATTTGCAACTGTGAAATTTGAAAAAAAAATTGATTACACAGCCGTGACACTTATTTATGCTCAGGCCTTTTTAATACGAGGGTCCCGGAGCCTCAACCGAAACAACAGCATGAAAGAGGAGATATGTCATCCTTTTGAATAAAAGATTACAGGAAAGGCATTGATTTTAGAAAGCCACAGATCATTATTTGCAACCTTGAATTTATAAAAAAAATTGATTACACAGCCGTCACACTTATTTATGCTCAGGCCTTTTTAATACGAGGGTCCCGGAGCCTCAACCGAAACAACAGCATGAAAGAGGAGATATGTCATCCTTTTGAATAAAAGATTACAGGAAAGGCATTGATTTTAGAAAGCCACAGATCATTATTTGCAACCGTGAATTTATAAAAAAAAAATTGATTACACAGCCGTGACACTTATTTATGCTCAGGCCTTTTTAATACGAGGGTCCCGGAGCCTCAACCGAAACAACAGCATGAAAGAGGAGATATGTCATCCTTTTGAATAAAAGATTACAGGAAAGGCATTGATTTTAGAAAGCCACAGATCATTATTTGCAACCGTGAAATTTGAAAAAAAAATTGATTACACAGCCGTGACACTTATTTATGCTCAGGCCTTTTTAATACGAGGGTCCCGGAGCCTCAACCGAAACAACAGCATGAAAGAGGAGATATGTCATGCTTTTGAATAAAAGATTACAGGAAAGGCATTGATTTTAGAAAGCCACAGATCATTTTTTGCAACCGTGAATTTATAAAAAAAAATTGATTACACAGCCGTGACACTTATTTATGCTCAGGCCTTTTTAATACGAGGGTCCCGGAGCCTCAACCGAAACAACAGCATGAAAGAGGAGATATGTCATACTTTTGAATAAAAGATTACAGGAAAGGCATTGATTTTAGAAAGCCACAGATCATTATTTGCAACCGTGAATTTAGAAAAAAAAATTGATTACACACCCATCACACTTATTTATGCTCAGGCCTTTTTAATACGAGGGTCCTGGAGCCTCAACCGAAACAACAGCATGAAAGAGGAGATATGTCATCCTTTTGAATAAAAGATTACAGGAAAGGCATTGATTTTAGAAACCCACAGATCATTATTTGCAACCGTTAATTTAGAAAAAAAAATTGATTACACAGCCGTGACACCTATTTATGCTCAGGCCTTTTTAATACGAGGGTCCTGGAGCCTCAACCGAAACAACAGCATGAAAGAGGACATATGTCAATCTTTTTGAATTATAGATTACAGGAAAGGCATTGATTTTAGAAACACTGAGATAATTACTTGCAACCGGGAAATTAAAAAAAAAATTGAACAGACACCCAGTACACTTTATTATCCATAGGCCTTTTCAGCAGATGCTCCAGGACCCTCAACAAAAACAAGAGCAGGGAGCTGGGCATAGGAGTACAATGGAGTGTGACAATAATAATCTGAAGGTGAAGATTGCATAGTTGTGGCATTTTAATTTTGTTATCGTGGGAACTTAGTACTTGCAATGACCTTGCTCTGGTGAATCCATATCGCAAATGTGTTATTTAAGGCACTGTTTGTCTATTTTTTTGA
Organism: Bombina bombina; assembly: GCF_027579735.1. Taxonomy (NCBI): domain Eukaryota; kingdom Metazoa; phylum Chordata; class Amphibia; order Anura; family Bombinatoridae; genus Bombina; species Bombina bombina. Next base: position 587,005,251 of record NC_069504.1, read on the forward strand.
ATATCAGCATTTCTTAAATGAAGCTCAACTTAGGCTGGTGAGAAACGACCTTTCTTCTGGCTGTTTGCAAATGTTGTGGCTCTGGACAAACGTGAATAAGGGGCCATCAGCCATATTCTGCACGCAACCCCTTTGATGATTGACGATAAACATGTGTCACCTGCAAGCAGAGCTCGTTACTTCTGTCTAAATCATCTTCCTGGTATGGACAGGCCACTGTTTCCCACAGCAAGTACGAATTTTGAAATACAAGATTGTCTTGAGTATGGTAGGAAACCAAAGTTTATTTAATTCAGTACTATCTATCACCACAAAAAATGAACTTCTTGAAGCAACAAAAATGCCAGCAATTTCATGTGCTTATGGATGACAAGGACACTACCCAGATGTCTCAAACATCACCAGAAACACAATACAGCCACTCTTGTGAAGTTCCTGGTGTTCCAGTAGCCATCTCTTTGCGCTCCTAAAGGAATACTTTATCAGTGTTTTTGTATACATCCGACAACAGCTTCGGAGACTGTGGTGACGCACATGTTATTTACTGTTGTTCCAGCTGTGGCAATATCAATTGGCATGAAAAAGTTAAGATTTGTGGGTTGTGGAGCCTATAGCTGTTAAGGTAGGACGTGTGTTTGAGGAGCTCCAGGTCTTACAAGTTACTTTGGAGTTAGTTTTCAACCTTAATTTAATTTTCTTTTTGGGATTCATAGTCACACTTTCTGGGGCTATCCAAGAGGAGCCTGGTAAAAGCAGTAGTAGTCACCCCTTATATCAACGGGTACGGAGACCTGTTTTTTGCGTTTCCAATATTGCGCCGTACCCCAAACTAATCCTGAATGAAAAAAAAATAAATAACAATTTGGACTAGTGACGCACATTTTATGCACGCTGTGGCAATTGCAATTTGCAATAAAAATAATCTGCTAACAACAACCACTAGCTACGACCACACCTGACTCCTGAAGTCATGCTTCAGTTATTAAGTCAAGTTAAATTAATTTTTTTTTTCTTTATTATGCGCAGCAGAGGCTCCAGGACCCTTGACAAAACCAGCAGCAGGAACGAGGACATATGGCATCCTTTTGAAAAAAATGATTATAGGAAAGGCATTGATTTTAGAAACACAGAGATCATTAGTTGCAACCGTGAAATCACAAAAACTTCGATTGCACACCAAGTACACTTATTTATCCTTAGGCCTTTTTAGCAGAGGCTCCAGGACCCTCTACAAAACCAGCAGCATGAAAGAGGACATATGGCATACTTTAGAAAATTAGATTACAGGAAAGGCATTGATTTTAGAAACACAGAGATCATTAGTTGCAACCGTGAAATCTAAAAAAACATAGATTATACACCCAGTACACTTATTTATCCTTTTTAGAAGAGTGTCCCGGAGCCTCAACAGAAAGAACAGCATGAAAGAGGACATATGGCATCCTTTTGAAAAATAGATTACAGGAAAGGCATTGATTTTTGAAAGACAGAAAAAATAAGATACACATGTGAAATCTAAAAAAACATTGAATAGACACCCAGTACACTTCTTTATCCTTCGGCCTTTTTAGCAGAGGCTCCAGGACACTCAACAAAACCAGCAGTAGGAAAGAGGACATATGGCATCCTTTGTGAAAAAAAGATTATAGGAAAGGCATTGATTTTAGAAACCCGGGGATAATTTGTTGCAACCGTGAATTTGAATAAAAAAAATGGTTGGAAATAGAAAAAAAACATTGATTGGACACCCAGTACACTTCTTTATCCTTAGGCCTTTTTAAAAGAGTGTCCCGGAGCCTCAACAGAAAGAACAGCATGAAAGAGGACATATGGCATCCTTTTGAAAAATAGATTACAGGAAAGGCATTGATTTTTGAAAGACAGAAAAAATAAGTTACAACTGTGAAATCTAAAAAAACATTGAATAGACACCCAGTACACTTCTTTATCCTTCTGCCTTTTTAGCAGAGGCTCCAGGGCACTCAACAAAACCAGCAGTAGGAAAGAGGACATATGGCATCCTTTGTGAAAAAAAGAGTATAGGAAAGGCATTGATTTTAGAAACCCGGGGATAATTTGTTGCAACCCTGAATTTGAATTAAAAAAAAAATGATTGGATGGACACATGGTACAATTCTTTATCCATAATGCCTTTTTATAAGAGGGTCCAGGACCCTCAAACAAAAAACCAGCAGGAAAGAGGACGTATGGCATCCTTTTGAACAATAGAGTACAGGTACAGCATTGATTTTACAAACACAGAGATCATTTTGGTCAATTGTTCAATAGAAAAATAACAATGAGTGGCCAACCAGTACACCTCTTTCTCCTTAGGCCTTTTTATAAGATGGTCCTGGACACTCAAAAAAAAAACACCAGCAGGAAAGAGGACGTATGGCATCCTTTTGAACAATAGAGTACAGGTACGGCATTGATTTTACAAAACCAGAGATAATTTTGGTCAAATGAGAAATAGAAAATAAAAATGAGTGGACACCCAGTACACCTCTTTCACCTTAGGCCTTTTTATAAGAGTGTCCAGGACCCTCAAACAAAATACTAGCAGGAAAGAGAACATATGGCATACTTTGGAACAATAGAGTACTGGTACGGCATTGATTTGTGAAAACGACAGATAATTGTTTGTAAAAGTGGAATAGCACCAAAAACCATGCTTGGACTCCCACTCCAGGTCGTTCACCTTCAGCTTTTTTATAAGAGGGTCCAGCACCCTCAACAGAAACAACTGCAGGAAACACCACCACATATGCCATCCTTTTGCACAAGCGAGTATAGGTATGGCATCCATTTTAGAAACCCAAAGATAATTGAGAGGAACCAGGAACATTTTTATAAAAACTGGATGGGGCAACCATTACTACAGGTCGTTCTCCTTCAGCCTTTTTATATCAAGGGCCACGACCCGCAACAGGCACAACAGCATGAAACAAAACATATGCCACCCTTTTGCACAATAGAGTACAGGTATGTCATAGATGGAACACGGAGATAATTTAGAGCAACCAAGAGACGCATAAAGATGCTTGGTCGGTCCTACTCTTTCAAATTTGTTGCATTTTGCGTTCAATTGAATGGTCCACCGGATATGAGTGGTGTGTAAAGTTGTACAATTTGTAACAGTTTAATCACTAGTGTTATGTGCCTTATTTTTTTTATTTGAGTTTTGTACCCACAGAGATGCAGCAGAGGCCAGAAAAATTAGAAATGTACAAATGACTGAAACATTGGGGTATTGTTGGAGCAACTGCTGTAGCAGCGGCCAGAAAAATCGATGTTTGTAAAACATTTATAAAGTGCCCGAAAAGCTTGTGGCTTGAACACTAGTTGTTGGCGGATAAGTCAAGCAAGTCCTCCATCTTTATAACCAAGAAAAAAAGGCCAGCCTGTGTAACAGTTGTAGCCCAAGGCAGCTCATATCATCATCAGTAGTTTTTTATTCAAATGTATCGCCCAATGTCAGTCCCTTCGGGATCCAGCCCTCATTCATTTTTATAAAAGTGAGATAGTCAAGGCTTTTTTGACCTAGGCGACTTCTCTTCTCAGTGACAAAACCTCCTGCTGCACTAAAAGTCCTTTCGGACAGGACACTTGAAGCGGGGCAGGCCAGAAGTTCCATTGCAAATTGGGATAGCTCAGGCTACAAGTCCAGCCTGCACACCCAGTAGTCAAGGGGTCCATCGCTCCTGAGAGTGTCGAGATCCGCAGTTAAAGCTAGGTAGTCTGCTACCTGTCGGTTGAGTCTTTCTCTAAGGCTGGATCCCGAAAAGGCTCTGATGGTGCATGGGAGTTAAAAAGGTACGCATGTCCTCCATCAACAAGACGTCAGGAAAGCGCCCGGTCCTTGCCGCCGTGGTCGTGGGAGGAGGAGGATTAATTTCATCTCTTCCCCTGTTACATTCCCGTGGTGCTGTGACATCACCCTTATACGCTGTATAAAGCATAGTTTTGAATTTATTATGAAAATGCTCCATCCTTTCCAACTTGCGGGAATTTGGTAACATTTCAGGCACTTTATGCTTATACCAGGGGTCGAGGAGCGTGGACACCCAGTACAGGTCGTTCTCCTTCAGCTTTTTTATACGAGGGTCCCTCAACAGGCACGACAGCATGAAATAACCCATTTGAACAAGGTTGGATGCTGAGCTAATCATGTCGCGTTCCTCCTCCTCACTGATCTCACTGATGGTATCTTCTTCCCCCCAGCCACGTACAACACCACGGGTACCTGAGAGGTGACAACAACTAGCACCCTGGGATGACTGTTGTGCTCGGTCTTCCTCCTCCTCATCCTCCCCAAAGCCATATTCCTCCTCTGACTCCTCTTCCTCACAATCCTCTTCCTGCGTTGCCGCAGGTCCAGCAAGCAATGCTGATTCGGCTGTTTGTGGGGGTGATGGACACCACAACTCTTCCTCTTCACGCTCATCTACTGCCTGATCCAGCACTCTTCGCAGGGCACGCTCCAGGAAGAAAACAAATGGTATGATGTCGCTGATGGTGCCTTCGGTGTGACTGACAAGGTTTGTCACCTCCTCAAAAGGACGCATGAGCCTACAGGCATTGCACATGAGCGTCCAGTAATTTAGCAAAAATATCCCCAGCTCCCCAGAGGCTGTCCTAGCACCCCGGTCATACAAATACTCATTAACAGCTTTTTCTTGTTGGAGCAGGCGGTCAAACATTAGGAGTGTTGAATTCCACCGTGTCGGGCTGTCGCAAATCAAGCGCCTCACTGGCAGGTTGTTTCGACGCTGGATATCAGACAAGTGCGCCATGGCCGTGTAGGAACGCCTGAAATGGCCACAAACCTTCCTGGCCTGCTTCAGGACGTCCTGTAAGCCTGGGTACTTATGGACAAATCGTTGTACAATCAGATTACACACATGTGCCATGCACGGCACATGTGTCAACTTGCCCAATTTCAATGCCGCCACCAAATTACTTCCATTGTCAGAAACAACCTTGCCAATCTCCAGTTGGTGCGGAGTCAGCCACTGATCCACCTGTGCATTCAGGGCGGTCAGGAGTGCTGGTGCGGTGTGACTCTCCGCTTTCAGGCAAGTCAACCCCAAGACGGCGTGACACTGCCGTACCCGGGATGTAGCATAGTACCTGGGGAGCTGGGGGGGTGCCATAGATGTGGAGCAAGACGCAGAAGTTGAAGAGGACTCAGCCGAGGAAGAGGTTATGGAAGAGGATGGAGTAGGAGGAGTAGAGGAGGTAGCAGCAGGCCTGCCTGCAAGTCGTGGCGGTGTCACCAACTCTTCTGCAGAGCCACGCATTCCATGCTTGTCAGAAGTCAGCAGGTTTACCCAATGCGCAGTGTAGGTGATATACCTGCCCTGACCATGCTTTGCAGACCAGCTATCCGTGGTCATATGGACCCTTGCCCCAACGCTGTGTGCCAGACATGCCATAACTTCCTTTCTCACAACAGAGTACAGGTTTGGGATTGCCTTTTGTGAAAAGAAATTTCTGCCAGGTACCTTCCACTGCGGTGTCCTAATAGATACAAATTTTTTGAAAGCATCAGACTCCACCAGCTTGTATGGTAAAAGCTGGCGGGCTAAGAGTTCAGACAAGCCAGCTGTCAGACGCCGGGCAAGGGGGTGACTTTGAGAAATTGGCTTCTTACGCTCAAACATGTCCTTGACAGACACCTGACTGTGGGCAGATGACCAGGAACTGCTACGTAAGAGAGACTGAGTGGAGGATGGTTGAGAGGGGGCAAGGAGGACAGCCATGGTTGACGTGGCTGAAGATGCTGGAGCAGGAGGGCGGCTTTCACTTTGTGTGCTGCTTCTACTCATGTGTTCTTCCCATCGGCCTTTGTGATGGGAGACCATGTGCTTTCGCAAAGCAGTTGTACCTAGGTGGCTGTTGGACTTCCCACGACTCAGTTTCTTTTGGCACAGGTTGCAAATGGCATCGCTGTTGTCAGAGGCAGACACACAAAAAAAATGCCACACTGCTGAGCTCTGCGATGACGGCATTCTGGTGGTGGCAACAGCATGCGTTGATGGGCGTCGGCAGGCTGTCTGGCTGACCCCTGGTGACGATGCATGCTGTCTGACTGTGCCACTAGCTCCTAGAGATGACCTCCCCGTGCTTCCAAATCGTCTCCTCCTCCTCCTCCTCTCTGTCTCCCCATCTGAACTTCCACCTCTTCTTCTTCTCTTCTAGCAGGCACCCATGTGACATCCACCGACACATCATCATCAACCGCTTCACTTGTATCTGAAACATCAAGAAAGGAAGCAGCAGCGGGTACAACATCACCATCATCATCACACCGTACCTCCATGTCGGTAATGCTGCCTGACTGAGACTGATCACTATTATCTACATCCTCTGTCAATGATGGTTGCGCATCACTCATTTCTTCAAAATGATGTGTCAATAACTCCTGTGACAGATCAAGTGAAGCGGCTGTGGTGCTAGTGTTGGTGGTGGCGACAGGCGGCGGAGTGTCACTGGTCACTTGAGACCTGCCCAAAGCACAGCTGGACTTAGATGGTGCGTCAAGGTTAGGAGGACTAGCAGCGGAAGCTGAAGAAGATTGGGTTTCCTGTGTTAGCCATTCAACTAGGTCCTCCTCAGAATTTTTTCATCCCCCCTGGCACCCGGCGTCTGAACAATGTGCATATTTGTAGGGTCTAAAGGAATCACAGCACCACGACCACGACCACGGAACCTGCGGGTGGCCTGCCTCTGCCTGTCATTTTTTTTTAAATGGACACTAACAATACTATTACACCAATTGAGTGGTGGCACTGTGAAAGTGGGCACAGTATACGCTGTCAGACTGACAACAACAAAAAAGACAGATGTTTTAAAAATCACAAATTGTTAATTTTTTTAAATATTACTAGTACTGTGGCAACAAATATGATTGTTTGGCACTATTTGGCAAATGAGCCTGTCTGGCACACACGCTGGGAGAAAGGAAACTGCAATTCAATGGCACTAGGAGACTGAAGAATCACAGTCAAAACAGTTATGATTAACAAAAATTCCAATCCTGTTACAATAAATATGAGTGGTGGCACTAATTGGCTAGTTGGGACTGGCACACAGGCAGGCAGGCAGGAGGAAAATGCAATTCAAGGGCACTAGTAGACTGCAGATTGACAGTCAAAACAGTGTTGATTGACAAATTTTGCAATACTGTTAAAAGAAATATGATTGCTAGCACTAATTGGATAGTTGGGCCTGGCACACAGGCTGGCAGGCAGTAGAAAAGTGCAATTCAATGGCACAAGCAAAATGAGGATTAAGATCAACAATAAAGTTTTTTTTTATTTAAATTAGTAACTATACTGTGACAACAATTAGGATTGGTGTAAATAGTTGGCAAGACGGCCTGGCACAAAAGGATGGCAGGCAGGAGGGAGATGCAATTCAAGGACACTAGGAGACTGATTAATGACAGTCAAAACAGTGATGATTGACAATTTTTGCAATACTGTTAAAAGAAATATGATTGCTGACAACAATTGGCTAGGTGGGCCTGGCTCACAGCCGGCTGCAAGGCAGGAGGAAAGTGCTATTCAATGGCACCAGCAAACTGAGGTTTCAAATCACAGCAACTATTACCAAAAATTTTAATTTTTAATTATTAGAATACTGTCACAACAAATATGATTGGTGTAAATATTTTTTAAGTAGGCCTGGCACACAGGCTTGGAAGGCTGTAGAAAACTGCAATTCAAAGGCACGAGCAAACTGAGGGTTAAGATCATCAACAATAAAGTTTTTTTTAATTTGAATTAGTTACTATACTGTGACAAAAAATTAGGATTGGTGTAAATAGTTGGCAAGACGGCCTGGCACAAAAGGATGGCAGGCAGGAGGGAGATGCAATTCAAGGACACTAGGAGACTGATTACTGACAGTCTAAACAGTGATGATTGACAATTTTTGCAATACTGTTAACAGAAATATGATTGCTGACAACAATTGGCTAGGTGGGTGCCTGGCTCACAGCAGACTGCAAGGCAGCAGGAAAGTGCGTTTCAATGGCACCAGCAAACTGACGATTCAAATCACAGCAACTATTACCAAAAATTTTAATTTTTAATTATTAGAATACTGTCACAACAAATATGATTGGTGTAAATATTTTTTAAGTAGGCCTGGCACACAGGCTTGGAAGGCTGTAGAAAAGTGCAATTCAAAGGCACGAGCAAACTGAGGGTTAAGATCATCAACAATAAAGATTTTTTTAATTTTAATTAGTAACTATACTGTGACAAAAAATTAGGATTGGTGTAAATAGTTGGCAAGATGGCCTGGCACAAAAGGATGGCAGGCAGGAGGGAGATGCAATTCAAGGACACTAGGAGACTGATTACTGACAGTCTAAACAGTGATGATTGACAATTTTTGCAATACTGTTAACAGAAATATGATTGCTGACAACAATTGGCTAGGTGGGGGCCTGGCTCACAGCAGGCTGCAAGGCAGCAGGAAAGTGCGTTTCAATGGCACCAGCAAACTGACGATTCAAATCACAGCACCTATTACCAAAAATTTTAATTTTTAATTATTAGAATACTGTCACAACAAATATGATTGGTGTAAATATTTTTTAAGTAGGCCTGGCACACAGGCTTGGAAGGCTGTAGAAAAGTGCAATTCAAAGGCACGAGCAAACTGAGGGTTAAGATCATCAACAATAAAGATTTTTTTAATTTTAATTAGTAACTATACTGTGACAAAAAATAGGATTGGTGTAAATAGTTGGCAAGACGGCCTGACACAAAAGGATGGCAGGCAGGAGGGAGATGCAATTCAAGGACACTAGGAGACTGATTACTGACAGTCTAAACAGTGATGATTGACAGTTTTTGCAATACTGTTAACAGAAATATGATTGCTGACAACAATTGGCTAGGTGGGGGCCTGGCTCACAGCAGGCTGCAAGGCAGCAGGAAAGTGCGTTTCAATGGCACCAGAAAACTGACGATTTAAATCACAGCAACTATTACCAAAAATTTTAATTTTTAATTATTAGAATACTGTCACAACAAATATGATTGGTGTAAATATTTTTTAAGTAGGCCTGGCACACAGGCTTGGAAGGCTGTAGAAAAGTGCAATTCAAAGGCACGAGCAAACTGAGGGTTAAGATCATCAACAATAAAGATTTTTTTAATTTTAATTAGTAACTATACTGTGACAAAAAATTAAGATTGGTGTAAATAGTTGGCAAGACGGCCTGGCACAAAAGGATGGCAGGCAGGAGGGAGATGCAATTCAAGGACACTAGGAGACTGATTACTGACAGTCTAAACAGTGATGATTGACAATTTTTGCAATACTGTTAACAGAAATATGATTGCTGACAACAATTGGCTAGGTGGGGGCCTGGCTCACAGCAGGCTGCAAGGCAGCAGGAAAGTGCGTTTCAATGGCACCAGCAAACTGACAATTCAAATCACAGCAACTATTACCAAAAATTTTAATTTTTAATTATTAAAATACTGTCACAACAAATATGATTGGTGTAAATATTTTTTAAGTAGGCCTGGCACACAGGCTTGGAAGGCTGTAGACAACGGAATTCAAAGGCACAAGCAAACTGAGGGTTAAGATCATCAACAATAAAGATTTTTTTTAATTATAATTAGTAACTATACTGTGACAAAAAATTAGGATTGGTGTAAATAGTTGGCAAGATGGCCTGGCACAAAAGGATGGCAGGCAGGAGGGAGATACAATTCAAGGACACTAGGAGACTGATTACTGACAGTCTAAACAGTGATGATTGACAATTTTTGCAATACTGTTAACAGAAATATGATTGCTGACAACAATTGGCTAGGTAGGGGCCTGGCTCACAGCAGGCTGCAAGGCAGCAGGAAAGTGCGTTTCAATGGCACCAGCAAACTGACGATTCAAATCACAGCAACTATTACCAAAAATTTTAATTTTTAATTATTAGAATACTGTCACAACAAATATGATTGGTGTAAATATTTTTTTTAGTAGGCCTGGCACACAGGCTTGGAAGGCTGTAGAAAAGTGCAATTCAAAGGCACGAGCAAACTGAGGGTTAAGATCAACACTAAAAAATGTTTTTATTTAAATTAATAACTATACTGTCTGACTGTGACAACAATTATGATTGGTGTAAATAGTTGGCTAGACGGCCTGGCACAAAAGGCTGGCAGTGGCAGGCAGGAGGTAAATGAAATTCAATGGCCCTAGGAGACTGAATATTTGCAGTCCAAAAAATTATGATTTTTTTTATTTTTATTACTGTTACAAGAATTGTGATTGGTGCCACTAATTGGCTACTTGGGCCTGGCAGACAGGCTGGCAGATATGAGTCGTGGATGGTAGGTAGGGCAGTAATTTAACACAGTATGCTGTGTAAGTGACAAAAACACAGGACTGATAGAAAATTAAGTTACATTACACTAGCAAAATATTTTAAAATTTTAGATTTTAATATTAAAATTATGTTAAGAAGTGCAATGCACATATGACTCTATGAGTGGTCGCACTGGCTGGCTGCTACGTAGGGCAGCAATTATAACAACAGTATGCTGTGTAAGTCAGATAGACAGTTAGACACAGGCCTGATAGAAAATATAATTAGATTACACTAGCATAATGATTTAAAGACTTTTTTTGGAAATTTTAAGAAAAAGGTTAAGCACATACATATGAGTCGTGGCTGATAGCCTTGGAAGGGCAGCTATTAAAAACAGTAGGCTATGTATGTCGGATACACACACGCCTGATAGAAAATACTATTAGATTACACTAGAAAAATGATTGAAATTATTTTTTTGGGGGGGGGAATTAAAAAAAGGTTAAACACATATAAGTCGTGGCTCATAGACTAGGGAGGGCAGCAAGTAAACACAGTAGGATCTCTATGTCAGCAAAACACACAGGCCGGATAGAAAATTAGATTTGATTACACTAGCAAACAAATTTAAACTTTTTTTTTTTATATTAAAATTAAGGTGAAAGAAAAATAGATATGAGTGCTGGGTGGCTGCCTGGCACAGACCAATTAACCAAAAGACTGAAAAAAAGAGGTATATTAATGCTGAGGGAGCCTGATAGTAAATGTAATTAGATTACACTAGAAAAATATTTTTTTGTGTTTTTTTTTTTTAAATTAAAAATAATGTTATAAACTGATATTAACACTGCTGGCTGCTGGCTGGCACAGAGCAATGAACCAGAATATATGCTGTGTGACACTGGCCTGATAGAAAATAAAAAAAAATTACACTCGAAAAATAATTATATTTTTGGGTTAGTTAAATTTAAACTAATGTTGTTAGGGAGATATCAGTGGTGGCAGTAGTCACAGCATATTCTGTGAGCCTTAAACACACAGCTGAAAGCCAGGCAAATGCTAATAAAAAAAAAAAAAAAAAAAAACGGCACGAAATATAGCCCTAAAAAGGGCTTTTTGGGGTGCTGTGCTTGCAGCAGAGATGAGTGAAGTCCTTCTGGACTGTAAATACACTAGCCTAGCTATGTTTTTCCTATTAATGTCAGGAGCAAAAACACAACACGTCCTCTCATTAAAAAAGCAAGGTCGTTATGAGTCTAAAATGGCGGATTCCGAGTAGCTGGGAGTGTCTGTGAGGGAGTGTCTGATGTTGATTGGCTCTAATGTGTCAGGCGGCTGTGACATAAAGGGTCAAAGTTTCCACAATGATGACACATAGGGGCGGATCGAACATCGCCATGTGTTCGCCCACAAACGCGAAGGCGAACAAGCTATGTTCGCTGTGAACCGTTCGCGGGCGAACAGTTCGGGACATCACTACTTAACATTATTGTAAATTAAAAAAAAAAACTTTTAAATCATTTTGCTAGTGTAATCTAATTTCATTTTCTATCAGGCCTTTGTGTCAGGCTCACACAGCATATACTGTGGTTAATTGCTCTGTGCCACCACTCATATCTGCTTAACATTAGTGTAAATTTAAACAAAAAAACGTTTAAATCATTTTGCTAGTGTAATCTAATTTCATTTTCTATCAGGCCTGTGTGTCAGGCTTACACAGCATATACTGTGGTTAATTGCTGTGCCAGCCACCACTCATATCTGCTTAACATTATTGTAAATTAAAAAAAAAACTTTTAAATCATTTTGCTAGTGTAATCTAATTTAATTTTCTATCAGGCCTTTGTGTCAGGCTCACACAGCATATACTGTGGTTAATTGCTCTGTGCCACCACTGATATCTGCTTAACAATCATTAGTGTACATTTAAACAAAAAACTTTTAAATCATTTTGCTAGTGTAATCTAATTTCATTTTCTATCAGGCCTGTGTGTCAGGCTCACACAGCATATACTGTGGTTAATTGCTGTGCCAGCCACCACTCATATCTGCTTAACATTATTGTAAATTTTAAAACAAAAATTTTAAGTCATTTTGCTAGTGTAATCTAATTTCATTTTCTATCAGGCCTGTGTGTCAGGCTCACACAGCATATACTGTAGTTAATTGCTCTGTGCCAGCCACCACTCATATCTGCTTAACATTATTGTAAAAAAATTTTAAAAAACTTTTAAGTCATTTTGCTAGTGTAATCTAATTTCATTTTCTATCAGGCCTGTGTGTCAGGCTCACACAGCATATACTGTGGTTAATTGCTGTGCCAGCCACCACTTATATCTGCTTAACATTATTGTACATTTAAAAAAATCAACTTTTAAATCATTTTGCTAGTGTAATCTAATTTCATTTTCTATCAGGCCTGTGTGTCAGGCTCAAACAGCATATACTGTGGTTAATTGCTCTGTGCCACAACTGATATCTGCTTAACAATCATTAGTGTAAATTTAAAAAAAAAACTTTTAAATCATTTTGCTAGTGTAATCTAATTTAATTTTCTATCAGGCCTGTGTGTCAGGCTCACACAGCATATACTGTGGTTAATTGCTGTGCCAGCCACCACTCATATCTGCTTAACATTATTGTAAATTAAAAAAAAACTTTTAAATCATTTTGCTAGTGTAATCTAATTTCATTTTCTATCAGGCCTGTGTGTCATGCTCACATAGCATATACTGTGGTTAATTTTTCTGTGCCACCACTCATATCTGCTTAACAATCATTATTGTAAATTTAAACAAAAAACTTTTAAATCATTTTGCTAGTGTAATATAATTTCATTTTCTATCAGGCCTGTGTGTCAGGCTCACACAGCATATACTGTGGTTAATTGCTCTCTGCCACCACTGATATCTGCTTAACAATCATTAGTGTAAATTTAAAAACAAACTTTTAAATCATTTTGCTAGTGTAATCTAATTTAATTTTCTATCAGGCCTGTGTGTCAGGCTCACACAGCATATACTGTGGTTAATTGCTGTGCCAGCCACCACTCATATCTGCTTAACATTATTGTAAATTAAAAAAAAACTTTTAAATCATTTTGCTAGTGTAATCTAATTTCATTTTCTATCAGGCCTGTGTTTCAGGCTCACACAGCATATACTGTGGTTAATTGCTCTCTGCCACCACTGATATCTGCTTAACATTATTGTAAATTAAAAAAAAAACTTTTACATCATTTTGCTAGTGTAATCTAATTTCATTTTCTATCAGGCCTGTGTGTCAGGCTCACATCATATACTGTGATTAATTCTTCAGTGCCCCCACTGATATCTGGTTAACATTATTTTAAATAAAAAAAAAAAAACTTTATCATCATTTTGCTAGTGTAATCTAATTTTATTTTCCATCAGGCGTGTGTCAGGCCCACATCATATAGTGTGATTAATAGCTCTTTTTCCCCCACTTATATCTGGTGTAACATTAGTGTAAAAAATGTTTTAATTTTTTTTTACATCAGACCTCTTCTAGTGTTATTTAATTTTAGTTGCCAGGCCAGCCTGGCAGCCATTAGTGCCAGCCTGTGTGTCAGGCTGCCAGCATATACTGTGCCTACTTCCATCCTCAGTGCCAGTCCACCACTCCTATCTGGTGTAACATTAGTTTAAATTTTGTAAAAAAAAAACTTTTACATCAGTCTTCTAGTGTTATTTAATTTTAGTTGCCAGGCCAGCCTGCCACTAGTGCCAGCCTGTGTGTCAGGCTGCCAGCACATACTATGCCTACTTCTATCCTGAGTGCCATCACTCCTATCTGTTGTAAAATTAGTGTAAATTTTTTTAAAAAAAACTTTTACATGAGTCTGCTATTGTTATTTAAATGCAGTTGCCTGTCTGCCAGCGTGTGTGCCAGGCCCACTTGCCAACTAGTGCCACCAATCATATCTGTTATAACAGTATTGTAAATATTTAAAATAAAAACTTGTTTGACTGAAAACATCAGTCATCTAGTGTAATCTAATTGCAGTTGCCTTCCTCCCAGCGTGTGTGCCAGGCCCACTTGCCAACTAGTGCCACCAATCATATTTGTTATAACAGTAGTGTAAATATTAAAAAAAAAAAATTGACTGTGAAAGATCAGTCTGCTAGTGTAATCTAATTGAAGTTGCCTGCCTGCCAGCGTGTGTGCCAGGCCAACTTGCTGCCATTGCCAACTATTGCCACCAATCATATTTGTTTTAACAGTTTTGAAAATATTTAAAATCAAAACCTTTTTGACTGTGAATCATCAGTCTGCTAGTGCAATTGAATTGCAGTTGCCTGCCTGCCAGCGTGTGTGCATGGTCCACTTGCCAACTAGTGCCACCAATCATATTTTTTCCAACAGTATTGTAAATATTTAAAAAAAAAAAATTTAGACTGTGAATCATCAGTCTGCTAGTGCAATTGAATTGCAGTTTCCTGCCTGCCAGCGTGTGTGCCAGGCCCATTAGCCAACTAGTGCCACCAATCAAATTTGTTATAACAGTATTGTAAATATTTAAAATAAAAACGTTTTTGACTGTGAATCATCAGTCTGCTAGTGCAATTGAATTGCAGTTGCCTGCCTGCCTGCCAGCATGTGTGCCAGGCCCACTTGCCAACTAGTGCCACCAATCATATTTGTTATTACAGTAGTGTTAATATTTAAAATTAAAACTTTTTTGACTGTGAATCATCAGTCTGCTAGTGCCATTGAATTGCAGTTGCTTGCCTGCCAGCGTGTGTGCCAGGCCCACTTGCCAACTAGTGCCACCAATCATATTTGTTTTAACAGTATTGTAAATATTTAAAATAAAAACTTTTTTGACTGTGAAACATCACCAGTCATTTAGTGTAATCTAATTGCCGTTGCCTTCCTCCCAGCGTGTGTGCCAGGCCCACTTGCCAACTAGTGCCACCAATCATATTTGTTGTCACAGTACTTTTAATATTTAAAAAATAAACATTTTTTACTTTGAAACATCAGTCTGCTTTTTTGTGTCAGGCTCACAGCGTATACTGTGCCCACTTGCCCAGTGCCACCACTCATAATTTGTTTTATAGTATTGTAAGTGTACATTTTAAAAAAAATGACAGGCAGAGGCAGGCCACCCCACAGGTGCCGTCGTGGTCGTGGTGCTGTGATTCCTTTAGACCCTACAACTATGCACATTGTTCAGAGGCAAGGTGCCAGGGATGCAAAAAGTTCTGAGGAGGAACTAGTTGAATGGCTAACACAGGACACCCAATCTTCTACAGCTTCCGCTCCTAGTCCTAACCTTGATGCACCATCCACCTCCAGCTGTGCTTTGGGCACCTCTCAAGTGATCAGTGCCACTCGCCTGCCTGTCACCACCACCAACACTAGCACCACAGCCGCTTCACTTGATCTGTCAGAGGAGTTATTGACACATCAGTTGGAAGAAATGAGTGATGCGCAACCATCATTGACAGAGGATGTAGATAACAGTGATATGTCTCAGTCAGGCAGCATTACAGACATGGATGTACGGTGTGAAGATGATGATGTTGTACCCGCTGCTGCTTCCTTTGTTGATGTGTCAGATACAAGTGAAGCGGTTGATGATGATGTGTCCGTGGATGTCACGTGGGTGCCCGCTAGAAGAGAAGAAGAAGAGGGGGAAAGTTCAGATGGGGAGACAGAGAGGAGGAGGAGGAGACGAGTTGGAAGCAGGGGGAGGTCATCGCAAGGAGCTAGTGGCACAGTCAGACAGCATGCATTGGCACCCGTGGTCAGCCAGACAGCACGCCAACGCCAATCAACACATGCTGTTGACACCACCAGAATGCCGTCATCGCAGAGCTCAGCAGTGTGGCATTTTTTTTTGTGTGTCTGCCTCTGACAACAGCGATGCCATTTGCAACCTGTGCCAAAAGAAATTGAGTCATGGGAAGTCCAACACCCACCTAGGTACAACTGCTTTGCGAAGGCACATGGTCTCACATCACAAACGCAGATGGGAAGAACACATGAGTAGAAGCAGCACACAAACTCAAAGCCACCCTCCTCCTCCTGGTCCAGCATCTTCAGCCACGTCAACCACTGCTGTCCTCCTTGCCCCCTCTCAACCATCCTCCACTCAGTCTCTCTTACGTAGCAGTTCCTGGTCATCTGCCCACAGTCAGGTGTCTGTCAAGGACATGTTTGAGCATAAGAAGCCAATTTCCCAAAGTCACCCCCTTGCCCAGCGTCTGACAGCTGGCTTGTCTGAACTCTTAGCCCACCAGCTTTTACCATACAAGCTGGTGGAGTCTGAGGCTTTCAAAAGATTTGTATCTATTGGGACACTGCAGTGGAAGGTACCTGGCAGAAATTTCTTTTCACAAAAGGCAATCCCAAACCTGTACTCGATTGTGCGAAAGGAAGTAATGGCATGTCTGGCACACAGCGTTGGGGCAAGGGTCCATATGACCACTGATAGCTGGTCTGCAAAGCATGGTCAGGGCAGGTATATCACCTACACTGCGTATTGGGTAAACCTGCTGACGGCTGACCAGCATGGAATGCGTGGCTCTGCGGAGTTGGTGACACCGCCATGACTTGCAGGCAGGCCTGCTGCTACCTCCTCTACTCCTCCTACTCCATCCTCTTCCATAACCTCTTCCTCGGCTGAGTCCTCTTCTGCTGCTGCGTCTTGCTCCACATCAACGGCACACCCCCAGATCCCCAGGTACTATTCAACATCCCGGATACGGCAGTGTCACGCCGTCTTGGGGTTGACTTGCCTGAAAGCCGAGAGTCGCACCGCACCAGCACTTCTGTCCGCCCTAAACGCACAGGTGGATCAGTGGCTGACTCCACATCAACTGGAGATTGGCAAGGTTGTTTCTGACAATGAAAGTAATTTGGAAATTGGGCAAGTTGACACATGTGCCGTGCA
Source organism: Bombina bombina (assembly GCF_027579735.1). NCBI lineage: Eukaryota > Metazoa > Chordata > Amphibia > Anura > Bombinatoridae > Bombina > Bombina bombina. The sequence goes on from NC_069504.1 coordinate 587,022,515, forward strand.
TGGCACATGTGTGTAATCCGATTGTACAATGCTTTGTGCATAAGTACACAGGCTTACAGGACATCCTGAAGCAGGCCAGGAAGGTGTGTGGCCATTTCAGGCGTTCCTACACGGCCATGGCGCACTTGTCCGATATCCAGCGTCGAAACAACCTGCCAGTGAGGCGCTTGATTTGCGACAGACCGACACGTTGGAATTCAACACTCCTAATGTTCGACCGCCTGCTCCAACAAGAAAAAGCTGTTAATGAGTATTTGTATGACCGGGGTGCTAGGACAGCCTCTGGGGAGCTGGGGATTTTTTTGCTAAATTACTGGACGCTCATGCGCAATGCCTGTAGGCTCATGCGTCCTTTTGAGGAGGTGACAAACCTTGTCAGTCGCACCGAAGGCACCATCAGTGACATCATACCATTTGTTTTCTTCCTGGAGCATGCCCTGCGAAGAGTGCTGGATCAGGCCATAGATGAGCGTGAAGAGGAAGAGTTGTGGTGTCCATCACCACCAGAAACAGCCTTATCAGCATCGCTTGCTGGATCTGCAGAAACACAGGAAGAGGATTGTGAGGAAGAGGAGTCAGAGGAGGAATGTGGCTTTGAGGAGGAGGAAGACCAAGCACAATAGGCACCCAAGGGTGCTCGTTGTTGTCACCTATCTGGTACCCGTGGTGTTGTACGTGGCTGGGGGGATGAAGATATCTTCAGTGACATCAGTGAGGACGAGGAACGGGACATGATTAGCTAGGCATCCAACCTTGTGCAAATGGGGTCTTTCATGCTGTTGTGCCTGTTGAGGGACCCTCGTATAAAAAAGCTGAAGGAGAATGACCTGTACTGGGTGTCCATGCTACTAGACCCCTGGTATAAGCATAAAGTGACTAAAATGTTACCAAATTCCCGCAAGTCGGAAAGGATGGAGCAGTACCAAAATAAATTAAAAACTATGCTTTACACAGCGTATAAGGGTGATGTCACAGCACAACGGGAATCTAACAGGGGAAGAGATGATAGTAATCCTCCTCCCACGACCATGGCGGCAAGGACATGACGCTTTCCTGACGTGTTGTTGATGGAGGACATGCGGACCTTTTTAACTCCTATGCATCGCCAGAGCCTTTCAGGATCCAGCCTCAGAGAAAGACTCAACCGACAGGTAGCAGACTACCTAGCATTAACTGCGGATCTCGACATTCTGAGGAGCGATGGACCCCTTGACTACTGGGTGTGCAGGCTTGACCTGTGGCCTGAGCTATCCCAATTTGCAATCGAACGTCTGGCCTGCCCCGCTTCAAGTGTCCTGTCAGAAAGGACCTTCAGTGCAGCAGGAAGTTTTGTCACTGAGAAGAGAAGTCGTCTAGGTCAAAAAAGTCTTGATTATCTCACCTTTATTAAAATGAATGAGGGATGGATCCCGAAGGGACTAACATTGGGCGATACATTTGAGTAAAAAAGGCCTGATGATGAGATGAGCAGCCTTGGGCTACAAATGGTACACACGCTGCCGTATTTTTTCTTAGAATGCAGGATGACTTGCGTGACTTATCCGCCAACAACTAGTGTTCAACCCGCAAGGTTTTAGGGCACTTTCTAACTGTTTTACAAGCATTAATTTTTCTGGCCGCTGCTACAGCAGTGGCTGCAACAATACCGATTTTTTTCAGGCATTTGGACATGCCTAATGTTTCTGGCCTCTGGTGCTGCACTGTGGCTACAAAACCCAAACCAAAAAACGGCACATAACAGTGATGAAACTGTTAAGAATAGTACTCAGTCATTAACACACCACTCATATCTGGTGGCACAGTAGATTGCACACGCAGTGCCCCAAATTTGAAGTAGGAGGACCGACCAAGCATCTTTTTCCATCTCACGGTTCCGAAAAATTATTTATGGGTTCCTAAAAATTATGCCATACCTGTACTCGATTGTGCAAAAGGATGTCATATGTGGTGTTTCATGCTGTTGTGCCTGTTGAGGGTCGTGGACCATCGTATAAAAAGGCTGAAGGAGAACAACCTGTACTGGGTGTCCAAGCATGGTTTTTTGTTCAATTTTCCGGTTTCTAAAAATTATATCCGGGTTCCTAAAATCAATGCCATATCTGTAATCTATTGTGCAAAAGGATGGCATATGTGGTGTTTCATGCTGTTGTGCCTGTTGGGGGTCGTGGACCATCGTATAAAAAGGCTGAAGGAGAAGAACCTGTACTGGGTGTCCAAGCATGGTTTTTTGTTCAATTTCCCGGTTCCTAAAAATTATCTCCGGGTTCCTAAAATCAATGCCATATCTGTAATCTATTGTGCAAAAGGATGGCATATGTGGTGTTTCATGCTGTTCTTTCTGTTGAGGGTCCTGGACCCTCGTCTAAAAAGGCTGAAGGAGAACGACCTGTACTGGGTGTCCAAGCATGTTTTTTGTTCAATTTCCCGGTTCCTAAAATTTATCTCCGGGTTCCTAAAATCAATGCCATATCTGTAATCTATTGTGCAAAAGGATGGCATATGTGGTGTTTCATGCTGTTGTGCCTGTTGAGGGTCGTGGGCCATCGTATAAAAAGGCTGAAGGAGAACGACCTGTACTCGGTGTCCAAGCATGTTTTTTGTTCAATTTCCAGGTTCCTAAAAATTATCTCCGGGTTCCTAAAATCGAGAGCGGTAAGATTCCTTTAGCTCACTACATAGTGTGCAACTTTTTGGTATTTACTCTATCTCTAGTATGGACTGAGCACTTAAAGGGACACTAGAACGCATTTGGATTACAGTATATATACGAATGTCACTTCTAAAGGTTGTAATAACATAGTGACAACTGTGGGATGAGCATTAATGTGAATAAGTGACAATAATAGTCACTTTAAAGTATCTTTTTCATTATTACTTCGTACCAGAACACTACAAATTTTGATAATAGAGCAATAGTGTTAAAAGGTAATTTATATACAACATGGCTACCAGCAATTATTATTCACTCTTACCCTTAGAGGAATTGGAAAAAAGCAGACCCACATTAAAGGACATATTCAATCCTGATAATGAAGTTAAGGAAATTTCAGAGGTGTTTCTAAAAATGGAAAAAGCTCTAATAAGAGAGTATCAAACATGGTGGGACAAAAAATCACTAGAAAAATATATAGATCTAAATATGATACCTCGGGGCCTAAGGTTAAAGAAAAGGCCAACTTTCCTTCAGGTGGATGATGCTTTTCTTAATGAGTGGAATGACATACTCACAGAGTGCTCAATAAGGCTTATGCATCTAATAATTAAACATAAAGAACAAAAACTGATTGAGGCAAGACATTCCATACAAGACATACAAAAAGATCTAAACAGCTTTGTGGGACATAACAGCTATGAGAAACTAGATAATCTACTTAAACAAACTGTAGATAATATGAAAAGAGACATTGATAAATTAAAGTTTCGTACATTTACAAGGGATTCTGAGGACTATACCCATAACAGGGTTTACCTAAAGAACACGCAACAGAATAAAAGAAACAGACGACAACGTAGGCAGTACAAAGGGGGTGACATAGAGCCCAAAGAGACACAAACGCAACAACAGTCTTCAAACACCAAGAAACAAGTGACTTTCTCAGACACAGACCCTGAGTCTAATGATGAATATGAAGTACAAGAGTTTGTGGACTTTATGACCAGTGGGCCTTCATCAGATGAGGCCGAATTAACTAATGATATTGATGTGATAAATACATTAGAAATACACCATAACCCACAGCCCCAACTTCCACAGGCTAAAGCAAATGAAGGCATACTTAAACATAAGCAGGCTGGTAGAAATAGATATGGCAGAGCTCTAGAGAAAGATGGACACCCTAAACAAGGGGTAAACATAGAGCAGCCGCAGGTTTTTCACGAGGCCGCAGCCGGACAGGGAGGGGGCGGAAGGGGGAGAGGTGGGATACACAGACCCCAAACGATGCAGGGAGGAGAGCAGCCCCAGGCTCAGAGGGAGAGATACACATTAAGGAGAGGGAGGAAGAACAAATACAGAGTTTGAAAATAATAAACTTATCATCTATCACACTAGAAGAATCGGAGTTAGAAGTACTTAGGTTGGGTCTCAACTTTGTACCCTCAGTTGATTTTGATGTGTTCGAGACTTTGCTTGATGTGAACAAGTTGGTTCGCAAATTAACATTAAAAAAGTTTTTCAATACAGAATTGGTTGAGTCAGATGCTGCACAGATTAAAATCAATGTTGATGGACGGGTGGAAAATGATTATTTTCAGGTCAAGGATGCAGTGGATTTTCTATCTTTGTACCAGTTGGAAAAGGATAGTAATATACATGAAAACACCAAAAACTCACACATAGGCTATAGACCTAAGTCTACATTCTACCCCACTAGAAACAGAGGGAATATATTAGAACAATTTCACAAGAGAGTGGAGGAAGATTTAGTGGTACTGAAGTCACAGGGAAAAAGACATAGAGAGAACCTTACAGCTAGACAGAAAGCTGGCCTAAAACTTCTGAAGCAAAGGGTTGATGTGGTAATAAAGAATTTGGACAAGGGAGGCTCCATTGTAATCATGGATAGAAGCTCCTATGTCCAAGAGGCATTGAGACAACTCAATGATGAGGAGGTGTACCTTGTGCTACGGGGGAACCCGGTTTTGTCTTTCCAAAAAGAGATGAGGAGTTTGCTGGACGACGGGCTGGAGCTTGGGATAATAGATCCGGATACCTTTGATTACTTAATGGTGGAGGAGCCGGTCACTCCGATCTTCCACCATTTGCCAAAGGTGCATAAGACCTTGGAGGATGTCAAGGGACGCCCAATAGTGTCTGGTATAGGTTCTCTTTTTGAGAACCTGTCTAACTGGATAGAATCTGTGCTCCAGCCCGTCGTCTGGAAACTGCCATCATTTCTAAGAGATACCAAGCACTTGTTAAATTTAACAGAAGAATTGGTTTGGGAGTCAAATTATAACTGGCTCACCATAGACGTGGTGGGACTTTATTCAGCTATCCCCCACAAGGAAGGCCTTGAAGCTGTCAAATATATGTTAGACAGCTTCAGTGATTACGACACCAACCTTATAAGTTATATTTTGCGAACACTCCTATTTTTATTAACTCATAACTATTTTGAGTTTGATGGCTTGTTTTATCTGCAGAGACGTGGGACAGCCATGGGGGCAAAATTTGCCCCGGCCTTTGCAAACATCTATATGGGCTGGTGGGAGCTGTCCCACGTCTATGCAGATGACAATCCCTTCAGAGACTCAATTGTAGCATACAAGCGCTACATTGACGATTTGATAATGGTTTGGTCAGGTACGGAAGCAGAGAGTGTATCCTTTATGGAATACCTAAACTGCAATAGAGCTGGTTTGCAGTTTACTTATGCCTTTGATACCAAGAAAGTACCATATTTAGATGTTGAATTGGAAGGGGATAGAGCAGAGGGAGCAGTAATATCCACCCTGTATGTAAAACCAATTACGGCTAATGCATTTCTCCATGCAAGGAGCTGTCATCCACGCCATATGAACTATGGAGTGGCAAAGGGACAGTTCATAAGGCTGAAACGCAACTGCTCTAGAGAAGTAGATTATCAAGTAGAAAGCAAGTTGTTATGGAAAAAACTTAAGGCCAGGGGCTACCCGGATGGGCCTTTACGAAAGGCCTAATCTGATGTACAAAAAATCTCTAGGGCAGATTTACTCAAGCCAAAAGCATCAGGTGCTATAAAAAGGCAAAGTGAGATTACATTTGTGACCAACTATTCAAATCAGTACAGGGAAGTTTGTGAGATTATCAAGAAAAATTTGCCAATCTTAAGGGCAGATGAAGCACTGAAAGGAGTGATAGATAAAGGTTGCCAATTTGTTTCAAAAAGAAACTTAACAATAGGCAACATTGTGTCACCTAGTGCCCTTAAGAAATCACAGAAGGAAAGCAGTTGGCTCAGCTGTAAGGGACATTATAAATGTGGATCACATGGCTGAACTGCATGTGGATATACTACAAGTGGTAAGGTCTTTCAGTCATGCTACACGCAACGAGTTTTTGACTGTAACTACTGTACTAATTGTCGTTCTGAATTTGCAATTTATGCAATCACCTGCACACTTTGTCAGAAGCAGTATATAGGGTGTACGACACGAGAGACACGTGAACGGATACGTGAACATTTGAATGACATTGAGAAAGGGAGGACAGCAACAGGGGCATCTAAGCACTTTATCTATGAACATGGAGGTAGTTTCAAAACATTTACCTGGATGATTATAGATATTATCAAAAACAAACCCAGAGGAGGCAGTAGAGTAAAGGAGTTATACAAAAAGGAGGCTTTTTGGATCTTCAAATTGAACACACGAATGCCGAAAGGCCTAAATATTGAGACTGATCTCATTAATCACTGGCAATAAATAATTGAGTATCCAATATATAACAAAGGTACTGTGTTCCATTTGTATTTTCCAAACTGCCCCTAAGTTATGTCAACAAATAGATAAAAACACTACTTTAAGTGTAACATTATAATAGACATCACTGATAACAACCAGGAGGGATTAGAAGGTGCCCCCACCTTTGATACCTGATCAGTAATTCTGTATGATAAATCCACAATAATAATAATAACAATGGGGAATGTGTGTGTACAAATACATAGAAACATACACAAGATTGAGTTATGTCAAACTATGGAAATACATGTAATGAGAGTAGGAAGATAGAAAGCTAAAGGTAGCAATGGGAATTGCTAAAACAAAAGCAAATAATGCATTTTAAAAACATTGCTAACCAGCTAGAAGAATTGGCAACTACTGCAAAGGAATTGTGCATATATGTTATCTTATCTAACATTACTAAATAGTATATCAATCGGTTCATGTAACAAAATATCCTGTAGGTGAGCACCACTAAGCAACCAGTTTCCTCAGACAAATAGGGAAAAGGAATTAGGAATACTTAACACAGACAACCAATCAACACAAAGGGAGTGAAATAAAAGACACCAATTGGTTATGACAAGTAGAGTCTATGATTAAGGCTAACTGAAGCCGAAACATGTTAGACATGTCTATCAGATTTGTGCTGTGCTTTTAATAATATGCTATGTTTTAAGAAGAAGTAATAAAGTTAATTCTAAAGTTTTACACCGGTGCCGTTATCTTTTGGTGATTCCTAAAATCGATGCCATACCTGTACTGGATTGTTCAAAAGGATGTCATATGTAGTGTTTCCTGCTGTTGTTTCTGTTGAGGGTCCTGGACCCTCGTCTAAAAAGGCTGAAGGAGAACGAAGTGTACTGGTTGTCCAAGCATCTTTTTCCATCTCCCGGTTCCTAAAAATTATCTCTGGGTTCCTAAAATCGATGCCATACCTGTACTGGATTGTTCAAAAGGATGGCATATGTGGTGTTTCATGCTGTTGTTTCTGTTGAGGGTCCTGGACCCTCGTCTAAAAAGGCTGAAGGAGAACGAGCTGTACTGGGTGTCCAAGCATCTTTTTCCATCTCCCGGTTGCTAAAAATTATCTCTGGGTTCCTAAAATCGATGCCATACCTGTACTGGATTGTTCAAAAGGATGGCATATGTGGTGTTTCCTGCTGTTGTTTCTGTTGAAGGTCCTGGACCCTCGTCTAAAAAGGCTGAAGGAGAACAAAGTGTACTGGTTGTCCAAGCATCTTTTTCCATCTCCCGGTTCCTAAAAATTATCTCCGGGTTCCTAAAATCGATGCCATACCTGTACTGGATTGTTCAAAAGGATGGCATATGTGGTGTTTCATGCTGTTGTTTCTGTTGAGGGTCCTGGACCCTCGTCTAAAAAGGCTGAAGGAGAACGAAGTGTACTGGTTGTCCAAGCATCTTTTTCCATCTCCCGGTTCCTAAAAATTATCTCTGGGTTCCTAAAATGGATGCCATACCTGTATTCTATTGTGCAAAAGGATGGCATATGTGGTGTTTCATGCTGTTGTTTCTGTTGAGGGTCCTGGACCCTCTTATAAAAAGGCTGAAGGAGAACGACCTGAACTGGGTGTCCAAGCATTTTTTTTCCATCTCCCGGTTCCTAAAAATTATCTCCGGGTTCCTAAAATTGATGCCATACCTGTAATCTATTGTGCAAAAGGAAGTAACCTTACCATGGGCCCCAGCCGCATGTCTTGTTGTTATATTTTGTCAGGGTAATCGGGCAGGCCATATAGACCTCACCCGATAGGGGGAGTAACACGTATTAAAGTGCTAAGAATAGTAATACTTAACACAACCTAGTTACCATGGGTCCCAGACCGCATGTCTTGTTGTTATATTTTGTCAGGGTAATCAGGCAGGCCGTATAGACCTCCCCCGATAGGGGGAGTTACAGGGATTAAAGTGCTAAGAATAGTACTACTTAACACAACCTAGTTACCATTGGTCCCAGACCGCATGTCTTATTGTTATATTTTGTCAGGGTAATCAGGAAGACCATATAGACCTCCCCCGATAGGCGGAGGAAAAGGGATTAAAGTGCTAAGAATAGTACTACTTAACACAACCTAGTTACCATGGGTCCCAGACCGCATGTCTTGTTGTTATATTTTGTCAGGGTAATCAGGCAGGCCGTATAGACCTCCCCCGATAGGGGGAGTTACAGGGATTAAAGTGCTAAGAATAGTATTACTTAACACAACCTTTACATGGGTCACAGACCGCATGTCTTATTGTTATATTTTGTCAGGGTAATCAGGAAGACCATATAGACCTCCCCCGATAGGGGGAGTAAAAGGGATTAAAGTGCTAAGAATAGTACTACTTAACACAACCTAGTTACCATGGGTCCCAGACCGCATGTCTTATTGTTATATTTTGTCAGGGTAATCAGGCAGACCATATAGACCTCCCCCGATAGGGGGAGTAAAAGGGATTAAAGTGCTAAGAATAGTACTACTTAACACAACCTAGTTACCATGGGTCCCAGACCGCATGTCTTGTTGTTATATTTTGTCAGGGTAATCATGCAGGCCGTATAGACCTCCCCCGATAGGGGGAGTTACAGGGATTAAAGTGCTAAGAATAGTACTACTTAACACAAACCTTTACATGGGTCACAGACCGAATGTCTTATTGTTATATTTTGTCAGGGTAATCCTGCAGGACATATAGACCTCCCCAGATAGGGGGAGTTACAGGGATTAAAGTGCTAAGAATAGTACTACTTAACACAACCTTACCATGGGTCACAGACCGAATGTCTTATTGTTATATTTTGTCAGGGTAATCATGCAGGCCATATAGAGCTCCCCCGAGAGGGGGAGTTACAGGGATTAAAGTGCTAAGAATAGTACTACTAAACACAACCTAATTATGATGGGTCCTAGACCGCATGTTTTATTATTATACTTTGTCAGGGTAATCATGTAGGCCATATAGACCTCCCCCGATATGGGGAGTAACAGGTATTAAACTGCTAAGAACAGTACTACTTAACACAACCTAGTTACCATGGGTCACAGACCGCATGTCTTGTTGTGATACTTTGTCAGGGTAATCAGGCAGGCCATATAGACCTCCCCCGATATGGGGAGTAACAGGTATTAAACTGCTAATAACAGTACTACTTAACACAACCTAGTTACCATGGGTCCCAGCCCGCATGTCTTGTTGTGATACTTTGTCAGGGTAATCAGGCAGGCCATAAAGACCTCCCCCGATATGGGGAGTAACAGGTATTAAACTGCTAAGAACAGTACTACTTAACACAACCTAGTTACCATGGGTCACAGATCCCATGTCTTGTTGTGATACTTTGTCAGGGTAATCAGGCAGGCCATATAGACCTTCCCCGATATGGGGAGTAACAGGTATTAAACTGCTAAGAACAGTACTACTTAACACAACCTAGTTACCATGGGTCACAGACAGCATGTCTTGTTGTGATACTTTGTCAGGGTAATCAGGCAGGCCATATAGACCTCCCCCAATTTGGGGAGTAACAAGTATTAAACTGCTAAGAACAGTACTACTTAACACAACCTAGTTACCATGGGTCACAGACCGCATGTCTTGTTGTGATACTTTGTCAGGGTAATCAGGCAGGCCATATAGACCTCACCCAATAGGGGGAGTAAAAGGGATTAAAGTGCTAAGAATAGTACTACTTAACACAACCTAGTTACCATGGCTCCCAGACCGCATGTCTTATTGTTATATTTTGTCAGGGTAATCAGGCAGACCATATAGACCTCCCCCGATAGGGGGAGTAAAAGGGATTAAAGTGCTAAGAATAGTACTACTTAACACAACCTAGTTACCATGGGTCCCAGACCGCATGTCTTGTTGTTATATTTTGTCAGGGTAATCAGGCAGGCCGTATAGACCTCCCCCGATAGGGGGAGTTACAGGGATTAAAGTTCTAAGAATAGTACTACTTAACACAAACCTTTACATGGGTCACAGACCGAATGTCTTATTGTTATATTTTGTCAGGGTAATCATGCAGGCCATATAGAGCTCCCCCGATAGGGGGAGTTACAGGGATTAAAGTGCTAAGAATAGTACTACTAAACACAACCTAATTATGATGGGTCCCAGACCGCATGTTTTATTATTATACTTTGTCAGGGTAATCAGGCAGGCCATATAGACCTCCCCCGATATGGGGAGTAACAGGTATTAAACTGCTAAGAACAGTACTACTTAACACAACCTAGTTACCATGGGTCACAGACCGCATGTCTTGTTGTGATACTTTGTCAGGGTAATCAGGCAGGCCGTATAGACCTCCCCCGATATGGGGAGTTACAGGGATTAAAGTGCTAAGAATAGTACTACTTAACACAAACCTTTACATGGGTCACAGACCGAATGTCTTATTGTTATATTTTGTCAGGGTAATCATGCAGGCCATATAGAGCTCCCCCGATAGGGGGAGTTACAGGGATTAAAGTGCTAAGAATAGTACTACTAAACACAACCTAATTATGATGGGTCCCAGACCGCATGTTTTATTATTATACTTTGTCAGGGTAATCAGGCAGGCCATATAGACCTCCCCAGATATGGGGAGTAACAGGTATTAAACTGCTAAGAACAGTACTACTTAACACAACCTAGTTACCATGGGTCACAGACCGCATGTCTTATTGTGATACTTTGTCAGGGTAATCAGGCAGGCCATATAGACCTCCCCCGATATGGGGAGTAACAGGTATTAAACTGCTAATAACAGTATTACTTAACACAACCTAGTTACCATGGGTCCCAGCCCGCATGTCTTGTTGTGATACTTTGTCAGGGTAATCAGGCAGGCCTTAAAGACCTCCCCCGATATGGGGAGTAACAGGTATTAAACTGCTAAGAACAGTACTACTTAACACAACCTAGTTACCATGGGTCACAGACCCCATGTCTTGTTGTGATACTTTGTCAGGGTAATCAGGCAGGCCATATAGACCTCCCCCGATATGGGGAGTAACAGGTATTAAACTGCTAAGAACAGTACTACTTAACACAACCTAGTTACCATGGGTCACAGACAGCATGTCTTGTTGTGATACTTTGTCAGGGTAATCAGGCAGGCCATATAGACCTCCCCCAATTTGGGGAGTAACAAGTATTAAACTGCTAAGAACAGTACTACTTAACACAACCTAGTTACCATGGGTCACAGACCGCATGTCTTGTTGTGATACTTTGTCAGGGTAATCAGGCAGGCCATATAGACCTCACCCAATAGGGGGAGTAAAAGGGATTAAAGTGCTAAGAATACTACTACTTAAAACAACCTAGTTACCATGGCTCCCAGACCGCATGTCTTATTGTTATATTTTGTCAGGGTAATCAGGCAGGCCATATGGACCTCACCCGATCGGGGGAATTACAGGGATTAAAGTGCTAAGAATAGTACTACTTAACACAACATAGTTACCATGGCTCCTAGACCGCATGTTTTATTATTATACTTTGTCAGGGTAATCATGCAGGCCATATAGACCTCCCCCGATATCGGGACTAACAGGTATTAAAGTGCTAAGAACAGTACTACTTAACACAACCTAGTTACCATGGGTCCCAGACCACATGTTTTGTTGTTATACTTTGTCAGGGTAATCATGCAGGCCATATAGACCTTCCCCGATAGGGGGAGTAAAAGGGATTAAAGTGCTAAGAATAGTACTACTAAACACAACCTAATTACCATGGGTCCCAGACCGCATGTCTTGTTGTTATACTTTCTCAGGGTAATCATGCAGGCCATATAGACCTACACAGATAGGGGGAGTAACATGGATTAGAGTGCTAAGAATAGTACTAATATAAACAAAACCTAGTTACCATGGGTCCCAGACCGGATGTCTTGTTGTTATAATTTGTCAGGGTGATCATGCAGGCCATATAGACCTCCCCCGATAGGGGGAGTTACAGGGATTAAAGTGCTAAGAATAGTACTACTTAAAGGGACATTAAACACTTTGAGATGGCAATATAAAGTGATAAATTGTATATATAAAACAACTCTGCAATATACTTTCATTATTTATTTTGTCCTCTTTGCCTGTAATTCCATTCTGAAATTGTGAGCTTTTCAGTTCCTGTTAGAAATGGAAGTGCAGAACACTGTTAAATCCAGCCCAACCATTGGCTGCACACTCTAGTGACCTATTTATAACTGACCCTAATTGGCCACAGCAGAGAAGGTAACACAAGTTACAACATGGCAGCTCCCAGTGTTTTATAGACACTAAAACTTTACACTTATTTTGTCACTTTTTAAACAACTAATGAAACTTTAAAAAATACATCTACATGTTACTCATGGACTAATCTTTTCTTTGAATGCATCATTCTATCTAGCATGTATTTAGTGTTTAATGTCCCTTTAACACAACCTAGTTATCATGGCTCCCAGACCGCATGTTTTATTATTATACTTTGTCAGGGTAATCATATATCTATCAAATCGATCTAGTTATCTTCTATCGATTCTATCTAACTATCAATCTATGTATATCTATCTATCAAATCTATCTATCTCGTGGCCGGACTGATTTGAGACAGCCACTTGTGTTTAGGCCATATTTGAAGTAGGAGGACAGAGCAATCATCTTTTTCCATCTCCCTGTTCCAAAAATGCAGGCCATATAGACCTCCCCCGATAGGGGGAGTAACAGGTAGTAAACTGCTAAGAATAATACTACTTAACACACCACGGGTCCCAGACCACATGTCTTATTGTTATACTCTGTCAGGGAAATCATATATCTATCAAATCTATCTATTTATCTATCAAATCTATCTAACTATCAATCGCATCTATCAAATATAAATTGCATCTATTGAACGATGTAATTCGTATCTATCAAATGTATATTGCATCTTTTGATCTATGTAATTCGTATCTATCAAATGTATATTGCATCGATTGATCTATGTAACTCGTATCTATCATCAAATGTATATTGCATCGATTGATCTATGTAATTTGTATCTATCATATGTATATTACATCTATTGATCTATGTAATGTATGTATCTAACTATCAAATCTATCTAACTCGTGGTTGTGCAAATGGACTGTTTGCAGTTGTTTGCGGTGCGTTACACGGGGAGTTTGGTCTGTCACTGTGAAGTGGGCGTAACCCTTACACTACCTGATCAATACTACATCATACCTGATGTTTTAAAGCACGTTATTCAAAAAAAAATTAGGAATGTTAGGTGATTAAGGCCCTTTATGGCTTAAAACCAGACTCTGCATCAACTATGTAATTTTCCGTGGGAGTTTTGCCATGGATCCCCCTCCGGCATGCCACAGTCCAGGTGTTAGTCCCCTTGAAACAACTTTTCCATCACTATTGTGGCCAGAAAGAGTCCTTGTGGGTTTTAAAGTTTTCCTGCCTATTGAAGTCAATGGCGGTTTGCGCGGTTCGCCGGTTCGCGAACAGTAGCGGAAGTTCGAGTCCGCCGTTCGCGAACCGAAATTTTAAGGTTCGCGACATCACTAATTAGGGGTGTTTAGACTCGGGGTTTGTGTTAGGTGTAGACATAACTTTTATTTCCCCATAGGAATCAATGGGGCTGCGTTAGGAGCTGAACGCTGCCCCATTGTTTCCTATGGGGAAATCGTGCACGAGCACGTTTAGCCAGTTTACCGCTACCGTAAGCAGCGCTGGTATTACAGTGAGATGTGGAGCTAAATTTTGCTCTACGCTCACTTTTTAGAGGCTAACGCCGGGTTGAAAAAACCCTGTAATACCAGCGTTGTTTGTAGGGGAGCGGTGAGAGAAAAAGGAGCGTTAGCACCGCAAGCCTTACCGACAAAAACTTGTAATCTAGCCGTAAGGTTTTACTAATTTAGGGTGGATCAGTGATTGAGCAGTGGTCCAACCTAGGCAGGTAAATAAACTCTGCTCTGATAGCAGTGCTCAAGGGTAGAAATAAGAAACACACGGCTAGATTACGAGTCTTGCGTTATGAGTAAAAAAGCAGCGTTAAGCCTCATAACGCTGCTTTTTACTAGCGCTGCTATTACGAGTCTTGCAGATTTAGGGGCACCGCACACTTTTTTGGCTTTACTGCAAATCAACTTACGCAAATTGCATATAGTCTATTTTCTATGGGACTTCCATAGCGCCAGTATTACGAGCTTGTCCTGGGAGGCCAAAAGGTAAACGGTACACCCTATCCCGTCAAGATTCGTACCGCATTTTAAAGTCAGTAATTATGAGTTTTACACTACAACGCTGTAGCATAAAACTCATAACTAAAGTGTTACAAAGTACACTAACACCCATAAACTACCTATTAACCCTTAAACCGAGGCCCTCCCGCATCGCAAACACTAAAATAAAAATGTTAACCCCTAATCTTCCGCTCCGGACATCGCTGCCACTATAATAAACATATTAACCCCTAAACCGCCGCACTCCCGCATTGCAAACACTAGTTGAATATTATTAGCCCCTTATCTGCCGCCCCTAACATCGCCGCCACATACCTACATTTATTAACCCCTAATCTGCCGCCCCCAACGTCGCCACCACTATATTTTATTTATTAACCCCTAAACCTAAGTCTAACCCTAACACCCCCTAACTTAAATATTATTAAAATAAATATAAATAAAACCTATAATTATTACCTAAATTATTCCTATTTTAAACTAAATACTTACCTATAAAATAAACCCTAAGCTAGCTATAATATAACTAATAGTTACATTGTATCAAGCTTAGGGTTTATTTTTATTTTACAGGCAAGTTTGTATTTATTTTAACTAGGTAGAATAGTTACTAAATAGTTATTAACTATTTACTAACTACCTATCTAAAATAAATACAAATTTACCTGTAAAATAAAACCTAACCTAAGTAATACTAACACCTCTAACACCTAACACTACACTACAATTAAATAAATTCCCTAAATTAAATACAATTAACTAAATTAAATACAATTAGCTAAATTACAAAAAAAACACTAAATTACAGAAAATAAAAACAAATTACAAGATCTTTAAACTAATTACACCTAATCTAATAGCCCTATCAAAATAAAATAAGTTCCCCCAAAATAAAAAAAAAAACCTAAACCCTAGCCTAAACTAAACTACCAATAACCCTTAAAATGGCCTTGCCCCAAAGAAATCAGCTCTTTTACCGGAAAAAAAATACAAACAACCCCCCAACAGTAAAACCCACCACCCTCACAGCCAACCCCCCAAATAATAACCTAACTAAAAAAAAACTAAGCTCCCCATTGCCCTGAAAAGGGTATTTGGATGGGCATTACCCTTAAAAGGGCATTTAGCTCTATTGTAGCCCAAAGTTCTAACCTAAAAATAAAACCCACCCAATAAACCCTTAAAAAAACCTAACACTAACCCCCTGAAGATCCACTTACAGTTTTGAAGATCATCTCTGATCATGTCTGTTCAGTTATTGATAGATCCCCAGGATTGGGCAGATATTGTAATCAATGTTTGATAATTGATTACATTTGATACATTGATTACCTGCCCAATCCTGGGGATCTATCAATAACTGAATAGACACTGTGTACTAAATCTAAAACCTACTTTAATAAAAGGAGCTCCAGTATCAGTGCCCCCAAAAAACGTAAAACGTTAATTCCACTAATACACATGATTAATTCTATCTGTAAGTGTATATACACAAAGCAACTTCTTTATTAAGAACCTATTTGTGGTGCATACAAAAATAAGTTTTTGTTTTTTTTGCAAACCCATTCAACAGTGTTTTACACCAATCACAGACATTATACAATACCCCAAGGATATTATGAGCCACTGACAAAAGATGTGGTGATCAATTTAGTTGTGGGTCATAATACTCAAGGATTACACTACCTCTCTGGAATAATAGTGTAATTTATATTAATCTATACTAGTACCTTAGTCGATCGGATAGTTATCCAGCAACTCCAAATATGAGCCTCTGACAAGAAACACAGGACTGCAATTATTGTCTAGCATACATAGAGCCTGAGATAATAAGCTTTTTATACCCTCTTATATCATTAATAGCATGTCCTGAAGTAATTGCTTGCAAGCACACTCATATCTATAATTATAGATTAATATTTAAGTACCTTACATCAGAACCAGATACAGTAGTATCCCACGTACAATCACCTGAAATATTCGCCCACAGAAGGCCAAGATAAACTATATATGCAGATGGTGTGTTCTACTATTGACATATATTTGTGGATGTAATACCAATACCCATTATTCATGGTGACTCCACCACCAACTCATTGCACAGATTGGCATATCTCCCGCAATTATTTCCGACTTGGCAGCAGAGCTATTGTTCTACTGGTCTAAATTTTATTGTGTTTTTTAAATGTTATGTTGTATTTGTTTTGCAATTTTAATAAAACCAATAAAGGTTAAATTTTAAACACACCACTTCACTACATCCTTCGATTTTGATGTTACTTAAAATAATCAAAGGGAGAGTGAAGTGCTATATAGATGCATACTTTTGCCCAACTTCTATGTTGACAATTTTCCTATAACAATGTAACTATTAGTTATATTGCAGCTAGCTTAGGGTTTATTTTACAGGTAAGTATTTAGTTTTAAATAAGAATAATTTAGGTAATAATTGTAGGTTTATTTATATTTATTTTAATTATATTTAAGTTAGGGGGTGTTAGGGTTAGACTTAGGTTTAGGGGTTAATAAATATAATATAGTGGCGGCGACGTAGGGTGCGGAAGATTAGGGGTTAATAAATGCAGGTAGGTGGCGGCGATGTTAGGGACAGCAGATAAGGGGGTTAATAATATTTAACTAGTGTTTGCGATGCAGGAGTACGGCAGTTTAGGGGTTAATATGTTTATTATAGTGGCAGTGACGTTGGGGGCGGCAGATTAGGGGTTGATAACATTATGTAGGTTTCCACACTAACAACATTCTCACCTTTGCAGTCCCCACCTCCTGTTTCTCACCTTCCTACCCATCTAGATTGTAAGTTCCCACCGGAACAGGGCCCTGTATTTGTTTGTTAAACTTTGTCTGGTGTTTTTTATTTTTTATTGTACTGTACTTTTATCTTTGTACCCATGGATAGCGCTGCGGAATCTGTTGGCGCTTTATAAATAAAGAATAATATTAATAATAACTGTGCATAACAAAATGGTGCCAGTCACTTTTCTAGCAATCTCACGATGATTACAGCACTGTTTCAAATTCCTTTGAAGTTGAACTTCAGCTCCACAAAGCACTGTATTAGAGAAGCGCTGTAAAGTGAACACTGTAAAGTGAGGTATACCTGTATACATATACACACACAATATATACATACATACACACAATACATCTATATATCCTTATATATACAGTATACATATATATATATATATATATATATATATATATACTGTGTGTGTGTATATATATATATATAGCACATAACAAGAAGCAGCAGTCAATGGCCTATTGTCAGTAAACAAAAACTTTAATGTAATGACATTTCAGAACATCGATATGCCCCTTCGTCAGACCAAATAAAATAGCTGAACAATACAAACAAAGGGCAAAAGAAACAATGTAACATATTAATATTTTAATGTTTTATGCCAGCAATGTTTTTTATTTGTCTTGTGATATTTATGCTGGTTGTTTCCAATAGGGCTGGATTAACATTTGGGCTACTGTTAGATGATTGGATGCTTTTTATCGCTTCAGACTTGAAAAGAGGAGGAATATCCAAAAAGCCTGTCTGCTTATAAATGTATAGTTAGTCCATGTGTCCTAACCCAACACCACGTTAGACCAAACCGGCAAAACACGCAACTCGTTAAACATATTTTAGGTTCCTATATTCTTCACACACACAATTTTTTTTATTATTATTTAATACCTATTTCTATATATATCTGATAATGTAAATGTAAAATAGATATCTTTACCTATATATCTATTGGAATAGATATGCAGGTATATACAGTATATATATATATATATATATATATATATATATATATATATACATATGTATTTACAATAAAAATAACATATGTGAAGAACAATTGAATGTTAAATATTTACAGTACAAACACAGCAAAATACATAAAATATTATATACCTGTATATACTGTATATATATATATATATATATATATATATATATATATATATATATATATATATACATACATACATTATAGCCCTTTGCCGTTAAATACATGGCCATATTTCTTATTCATGCGCTAACGTCAGCGTGCCAGTTTTCTTCACAGTGAAGAGCAATGCTATTTAAAGTATTTCTTAGTGCACAGTTGGCTTTAGCGTACTTGGCCTAGCGCAAATTCAGGTTAGCATGCAAGAGAAAGGCTTTTGCAGCGCGCCCCATAGAAGTCTATGGGGAAAAGGAGTTAGCGCAGTCACGCTATCTGACCTCTAGATGTTAGCGCACCTGAGATTTTCACTCAAACAATAACTTTTTACTTTCAACTTGAATATGAGCACAAGATTTTTTTTTTATTTAACTTTGTCATAGCGCTAATATTTTTTGCGATTCATTTGTAATCTAAGCCTATTCTGGCACAATTCTTAGAGGACAGATGAACAGACAGATAGATAGATAGATAGATAGATAGATAGATAGATAGATAGATAGATAGATCGATAGATGGATAGATATCACACAGGTGAGCCCGCTTCCCGCAATGTAAGAAGCAGCTTACACTCGTCGCCACCATTGAGGTGGCGAAGGAAAATCATCAAAAGCGAGTTCTCAGTCATTGACAGTTGTGCAAGTGACAGTTGTGCAAGTGAAGGGTCGGGCATTACACACTCATCGGAGTGTGTAATAATGCATATGGGCAAGCAGACAAACATAGTCACTGTCTGTATGCAGCAAAGGCGTGTTTAGCTTGTTTGCATGCCATTTTATACATGGGGCACATAGATAGATAGATAGATAGATAGATAGATAGATAGATAGATAGATAGATAGATAGATAGATATGTTTGATACTATTTGAATAAGGATACACACACAAACATTCCTAAATATAAAATGAAATAGAAAACAGGGAATTATTTCTCACTTAATATAATAATAATAATATGCAATAGAATCAATAAAACCAAAAAAATTATTGTTAAATAAACTGGTTGTAAATGTAATGTTTCTCTAAAAGTTATTGTAGCAAAAACACAGATTATGTTGCTAAAATAATGAGACTGCATTTAAAGGGAAATTAAACCCAAATATTTTATTTCATGATTCAGATAGAGAATACAATTTTTAAAAAGTTTCCAATTTACTTCTATAATCAAATTTAATCATTCTCATGTTATTCTTTGTTGAAGAGATACCTAGGTAGGTAGCGTGCACATGCCTGAAGCCCTACATGACAGGAAATAGTGCTGCCATCTAGTGCCCCTGCTAATGTATAACATTTTTTCAAAACTGCTGCCATATAGAGCTTCAGACACGTGCACACTCTTGAGCTTACATTTCTGCTTTTCAAATAAGGATAACAAGAAGACGAAGAAAATATGATAATAGAAGTAAATTAGAAAGTTGTTTAAAATGTGATGTCCTATCTAAATCATGAATGAAAAGAAATTGGGTTTATGTCCCTTTAACCCCTTAATGACCGAGGACGTGCAGGGTACGTCCTCAGAAAAAAGGCAGTTAACGCCTGAGAACGTACCCTGCACGTCCTCGGTGTGGAAAGCAGCTGGAAGCGATCCTGCTCGCTTCCAGCTGCTTTCCGGTTATTGCAGTGATGCCTCGATATGGAGGCATCCTGCAATAACCTTAAATGGCCATCCGATGCAGAGAGAGCCACTCTGTGGCCCTCTCTGCAACGGACATCGATGGCTGGTATCATTGGTGGGTGGGAGCCGGTGTGGGTGGTGGATGGCGGCCATCGATGGCCCTGGTCATGTGGAGCGGGGGCGGGATCGTGGGCGGGTAAGTCCGGGGGAGCGCGCGGGAGCGCGCACGTGCACGAGGGGGCGGGCGCGTGCACGGGGAGGGAGCGGGTGGGAACGCTACACTACAGAAAAAATGTGGGACATTTAATGTTAAAAAAAAACCCCTTAGGTGTGATCTAGGTGGTGGGCGGAGGGGGGGGGGATTGAGCTACACAACAGAACAGAAAACAGAAAAACACAACACAACAGAAAAAAAATTAAAAAATTAAAAAAAATAAACATTTGATTGTTCAAACTGGGTACTGGCAGACAGCTGCCAGTACCCAAGATGGCCCCCAATAAGGCTGAGAGGGAGGCTTAGAGAGCTGTTTTGGGGGGGATCAGGGAGGTTGGGGGTTAAGGGGGGATCCTAAACACAGCATATGTAAATATGCTTTTTTTTTTTTTCTTAAAAAAAAAAAAAAACTTTTATTTTAGTACTGGCAGACTTTCTGCCAGTACTTAAGATGGCGGGGACAATTGTGGGGTGGGGGAGAGAAGGGAGCTGTTTGGGAGGGATCAGGGGGTGGGATGTGTCAGGTGGGAGGCTGATCTCTACACTAAAGCTAAAATTAACCCTGCAAGCTCCCTACAAACTACCTAATTAACCCCTTCACTGCTAGCCATAATACACGTGTGATGCGCAGCAGCATTTAGCGACTTTCTAATTACCAAAAAGCAACGCCAAATTCATATATGTCTGCTATTTCTGAACAAAGGGCATCCCAGAGAAGCATTTACAACCATTTGTGCCATAATTGCACAAGCTGTTTGTAAATAATTTCAGTGAGAAACCTAAAATTGTGAAAAAATTTACGTTTTTTTACTTTGATCGCATTTGGCGGTGAAATGGTGGCATGAAATATACCAAAATGGGCCTAGATCAATACTTGGGGTTGTCTACTACACTACACTAAAGCTAAAATTAACCCTAGAAGCTCCCTACATGCTCCCTAATTAACCCCTTCACAGCTGGGCATAATACACGTATTGTGCGCAGTGGCATTTAGCAGCCTTCTAATTACCAAAAAGCAAAGCCAAAGCCATATATGTCTGCTATTTCTGAACAAAGGGGATCCCAGAGAAGCATTTACAACCATTTTTGCTATAATTGCATAAGTTGTTTGTAAATAATTTCAGTGAGAAACCTAAAGTTTGTGAAAAAATTTGTGAAAAAGTGAACAATTTTTTTTATTTGATCGCATTTGGCGGTGAAATAGTGGCATGAAATATACCAAAATGGGCCTAGATCAATACTTTGGGATGTCTTTGAAAAAAAAATATATACATGTCAATGGATATTCAGGGATTCCTGAAAGATATTAGTGTCCCAATGTAACTAGCGCTAATTTTGAAAAAAAGTGGTTTGGAAATAGCAAAGTGCTACTTGTATTTATGGCCCTATAACTTGCAAAAAAAGCAAAGAACATGTAAACATTGGGTATTTCTAAACTCAGGACAACATTTAGAAAATATTTAGCATGGGTGTTTTTTAGTGGTTGTAGATGTGTAACAGATTTTGGGGGTCAAAGTTAGAAAAAGTGTGTTTTTTTCAATTTTTTCCTCATATTTTATAATGTTTTTTATAGTAAATTATAAGATATGATGAAAATAATGTTATCTTTTGAAAGTCCATTTAATGGCGAGAAAAACGGTATATAATATGTGTGGGTACAGTAAATGAGTAAGAGGAAAATTACAGCTAAACACAAACACCGCAAAAATGTAAAAATAGCCTTGGTCCCAAACGGACAGAAAATGGAAAAGTGCTGCGGTCATTAAGGGGTTAAAAGATTAAGATATAACTGCAAATGTTGCAGATACTACATCATAATGTCATGTTCTTTCTGAATAGTACCAGGTGTGCAAATATTCACTCAGTAAAAAGGTGAAAGGTGTTGAAATACCAGCAGACTCCACCAAAAAGCCATCCTAGTGGCAGGCTTCCCAGTTTGCACATTTCTTTTCTTTTTTAAGGAAGTGTAATAAGGATGTAGATTTTGCCACACATATCATTCCTACTCTTAAACATTGCATTGTGTAATGAAAGTTAGCATTAAATAAATCATGAAGTATAGTTTGTATTCTGTTCATTATTTTCAAATAAGGCTTCTATTAATAAAATGTTTATCACAGTAGAGGGATGCGATGCATATACAGTATATATATATATATATATATATATATATATCTGAACAGATACTATAAGAGAAGAAACGGCACATCAAAATACATATGCCTTTAAAAAAGATAGGGAATCAAGCACTCTTATAATTAATAATAGCAGTATTTATTGCTCTCTATGTTAGAGCCAAGAATTCATATCCAATATATCACAATATAACTTGCTGAAAAAAACATTTCATAGCAGCATCTTTTTATAAATACAAAACATTTACATAATCTGCCACATGCATATGCGAGTTTACTTAGAAATATATTAAAAATATATAAGATAGCGGGAGCAGAGAGAGAGAAGCACCAACAGATAATTTTAATGTAACAGTAAACTATTTTAAAGGGACAGTCTAGTCCAAAAAAAACTTTCATGATTCAGATAGGGCATGTAATTTTAAACAATTTTCCAATTTATTCTTATCACCAATTTTTCTTTGTTCTCTTAGTTGAAAGCTTATCTTAGGAGGTTCATATGCTAATTTCTTAGACCTTGAAGGCCGCCTCTTAAGAATGCATTTTGACAGGTTTTTCACCACTAGAGGGTGTTAGTTCATGTTTTTCATATAGATAACACTGTGCTCATGCACGTGAAGTTACCTGGGAGCCATCACTGATTGGCTAAACTGCAAGTCTGTCAAAAGAACAAATAAAGGGGCAGTCTGCTGAGGCTTAGATACAAGATAATCACAGAGGTAAAAAATATATAAATATAACTATGTTGGTTATGCAAAACTAGAGAATGGGTAATAAAGGGATTATCTATCTTTTAAAACAATAACAATTCTGGTGTAGACTGTCCCTTTAAAAATAACTCATAACGGATCCTTTTAAATCTTTTTAAATCTTTCTTAAAGGGAATGGACAGGAGAGCACATGGTCGAAAGGCAGACCTATCAAATAAGCATGCCATGTCTAATTTTTCATTGAGGCCAGATGGTGCAAGAGTGTTTAAAGTGTAAATCCATTTGCACTCTTTTTGGAGGAGACATTTATCATTGTCTCCTCCACGGCCATGTAACAATCCTTTATCGATCCCCGTGAATCTTAAAGGGACACTCAAGTCAAAATTAAACTTCATGATTCAGATACAGCTTGCAATTTTAAACAACTTTCCAATTTACTTCCATTAACAAAATGTGCACAGTCTTTTTATATTTACCCTGTTTGAGTCATCAACTCCTATTGAGCATGTGCAAGAATTTACAGCATATACGTATATGCATTTGTGAATGGCTGATGACTGTCACATGGTACAGGGGAAGTGGAAATAGACATAACTTTGCAATTTATTTAACAAAAATCTACTAATCATTTGAAGTTCAGACTAAGTGCTATTGCATTGTCTTCTTATCATGCATTTGTTATTTTTGCAAATCTACTGTGTTGACTGGTCCTTTAAACAACCAGGATTACTATAATGCCATTCTTGATAGTGTCTGGCTATACTGCTTGTCTGAATTTCACCTTTTATATCGTCGCAATGTTCTTTAATACGATCCTTAAAGATTCTCTTGGTTTTTCCCATGTAAAACCTGGGACAAGAGCATTCCAGTAAATAAACTACCCCTTCTGTATTACAGTTGAAGAAATGGTTAATACGGTAATCTGTATCACTATTTCCAGAAAAAACTTCATAAATTCACAGGTCACACATTTGACACATGGAGAATTCCCATTGGGTATGCGTTTTTGCAACCATTTACCTTTTGAGGGTGTAGAAGTAAACTGGCTTTTGACCAAATTGTCTTTTCAATTTAAAGCTCTTCTAGCTGACAAATTAGGTACTTTTCCTACTTTAGCTTGAATCCTTTCATCACTGGTTAGAACCGACCAGTGTTTTGTAAGAATCGATCTAATGGTATGCCAATGACAGTTGAAACTTGTAATCAGCCGAATTACATTATCCTTAGTTTTACTTTTACTGAATAGTAAGTCATCTCTATTGAGATTTCTTGCTGAGGTCTTTGCAAGTCTAACACTCCTCTTAGAGTAGCCACATTTCACAAACCTACGTTGCATGCTTTCTGCATGTAAGTCAAATTTTTCTTTAGAGGAACAGTTGCGTCTTAAGCGCATAAATTGGCCTTTGGGGATATTTTTAATCAGATGTGAAGGGTGGTGACTTGAGGCTTGTAACAAGCTATTAGTAGCAGTGCTCTTCCTGAAATTAGATCGATATTTACAAAACACTGGTCGGTTCTAACCAGTGATGAAAGGATTCAAGCTGAAGTAGGAAAAGTACCTAATTTGACAGCTAGAAGAGCTTTAAATTGAAAAGACAATTTGGTCAAAAGCCAGTTTACTTCTACACCCTCAAAAGGTAAATGGTTGCAAAAACGTTTACCCAATGGGAATTCTCCATGTGGCAAATATGTGACCTGTGAATTTATGAAGCACACCAAAGTTTTTTCTGGAAATAGTGATACAGATTACCGTATTAACCATTTCTTCAACTGTAATACAGAAGGGGTAGTTTATCTACTGGAATGCTCTTGTCCCAGGTTTTACGTGGGAAAAACCAAGAGAATCTTTAAGGATAGAATTACATTGCGACGATATAAAAGGTGAAATTCAGACAAGCAGTATAGCCAGACACTATCAAGAATGGCATAATAGTAATCCTGGTTGTTTAAGATTCACGGGGATCGATAAAGGATTGTTACATGGCCGTGGAGGAGACAATGAAAAATGTCTCCTCCAAAAAAAGAGTGCAAATGGATTTACACTTTAAACGCTCTTGCACCATCTGGCCTTAATGAAAAATGAGACATGGCATGCTTTATTTGATAGGTCTGCCTTTCGACCATGTACTCTCCTGTCCTTTCCCTTTAGGAAAGATTTAAAAAGATTTAAAAGGATCCGTTATGAGTTCTTCTTAAAATAGTTTACTGTTACATTAAAATTATCTGTTGGTGCTTCTCTCTCTCTGCTCCCGCTGTCTTATATATTTTTAATATATTTCTAAGTAAACTCGCATATGCATGTGGCAGATTATGTAAATGTTTTGTATTTATAAAATGGGTAAATAAATAATTGTTTGACCCCGTAGCATCTTTGGAATTTTCATTATCTGTGCCAATTTACTTAGTTCATACTAAGATTTTTAATAACAATATAGCTATCACAATGTATATTTTATTGTATACGCTTTGGTTGTATTCAAAAACGCCTCCTCCAATAAGTGGTAATGCTGCTTCAATATAAGCTTCAATGAAAGGGCTGTATCTAGTAGCCCTGAGGAAGCCCCGTCTTGCACTTGATGTTAGGGGTGAAACGATCGTTGGTTGTGGATTCAGTTTTCACGTGACTTTTTTTGCATATGTTTGGCTTGTTTGCTCGCCTCGAGCACGAATTAGCGTTGGTCTGGGCCTATATCAGCTACTACGACTGCACTTACATTGAAGTACTTCTCTGCATCAGGAGTGTCCGTTTCCAGGAGCACAGTATTGGATTACAAATCCTTGGCTTTCAGATAAGTGATGCACAATTTCTGTTACTAACTGTATTGGCATATCCGCATAGTGGAGGGTCGAAAACACTGGACCTGTTTGCCAAACGATATTTATTGCCTTGGGATCTGAACTCTCTGTGCCTTATATGTTTGCAATTCATTTGTGGACTACAGCACATTGTGCACTGCTCTTATGTTGTACTTCAATATATTTGCCAATTGTTTGTCATACGTTTGTGTATACAAGTTTCCATTTAACACTTTATTGCTACACTTAGATCCGCTATACTAACCTGCCCAGAATTGGCCTCTGTAGCACAGAGGTTCTGCCAGCTGCCGGGGTGTAGTGTAAGCAATATTTAGTGTTAATTTGACACAAACTGTTGATTTGTACAGGTCATCCATGCTTGATATGATATTATGTATGATTTGGGTCACGTGAAACTATTATGATACAATGTGTATAGTCTGAAGTGTTAAACAGCAATGCTGCTATGAAATGTTTTTTCAGCAAGTTATATTGTGATATATTGGATATGAATTCTTGGCTCTAACATAGAGAGCAATAAATACTGCTATTATTAATTATAAGAGTGCTTGATTCCCTATCTTTTTTAAAGGCATATGTATTTTGATGTGTTGTTTCTTCTCTTATA
Source organism: Bombina bombina (assembly GCF_027579735.1). NCBI lineage: Eukaryota > Metazoa > Chordata > Amphibia > Anura > Bombinatoridae > Bombina > Bombina bombina. The sequence goes on from NC_069504.1 coordinate 587,049,222, forward strand.
GAATCTGTTCAGATAATAATTATAGGGTCTGCACCATCTTTCTACATTGACTAGCATCAGCATATTTTGACTGAACTGGTGGTATTTGACTCAAGTATATTGACCATTTGTCCTATACTGCTTTTTATATATATATATATATATATATATATATATATATATATATATATATATATATATATATATATATATATATATATATATACACAACATACGAAACTGTGTTTTGAAACAATATACTCTTTAATATTTTGAACATTTTGTACTATGTGTAGAAGTGCTAATACTGAAAAAACTCAGCTGAACATTTTTTTAAAATATATTGTGATTATGTGGAAAAATCCAAGGTAACAAGCTATATACAGTATATATATATATATACACAACTATTATTGTTTACCAACAGTGCTAGCTGTCCCAGAATTATATACAACTACACTTACTAAGAAAGGACCGATAAAATGCTACTATCAATCAAAGAAGGACATAGGCTGCACAGTGGTTCCAAACATTTATTACTACTGTGGGTGTAACTTGTCAGATCAGACCGTCTATCCTCCACCCAAATTCCAAAAGGTATACTAAACATAAAAATCAAAGAACTAACACCTGAGGCTATGTTTGCACATACTATGGAAATTACTACTACTAGCTTTTAACTTGCATACATTAATTGAGCTGAACCAGTAATTATCATAGTGTACACCAAACTTAACACATTAAGCATTTCAAATGCCACAAAGATGATCAGCAGATGATATAGTGTGACAAATATCAAGTGAAAAGCATGGGGCTCAAATGCTGCTATGGAGCAATTATAGTCTCTGAGACCAGGCACATAAGTGTATAAACACGCTCTGGTATAATTGTTCCAAAAAAGTGGCTGTTAATTCCCACTAAGGTGGAAAGTCCAAACGACTTTATCCTTCCTTCCAATTTAAATGGCTACTGCAGTAGGCCATCACTTAAAGGGACAGTCTACACCAGAATTTTTAGTGTTTTAAAAGATATATAATCCCTTTATTACCCATTCCCCAGTTTTGCATAACCAACACAGTTATAATAATATACTTTTAACCTCTGTGATTATCTTGTATCTAAGCCTCTGCAAACTGCCCCTTTTTTCAGTTCTTTTGACAGACTTGCAGTCTAGCCAATCAGTGCCTGCTCCCAAATAACTTCTCATGCACGAGCACAGTGTTATCTATATGAAATACATGAACTAACACCCTCTAGTGGTGAAAAACTGTTAAAATCCAATCTGAAAGAGGTGGGCTTCAAGGTCTAAGAAATTAGCATATGAACCTCCTAGGTTAAGCTTTCAACTAAGAATACCAAGAGAACAAAGCAAAATTGGTGATAAAAGTAAATTGGAAAATTGTTTAAAATTACATGCTCTATCTGAATCATGAAAGTTTATTTTGGCCTAGACTGTCCCTTTAAAGACGATGTGAGCCAGCAGTCATAGTTTGTAAAACACAAATTACTTCAGCTGTCCCTCCAAGATGTACACAGTCTGTGCAGTATGGATGTAAGTCCGGACTCGTAAAAAGTTATACAAAACTTTAAAGCCATTGATTTTTATGTTTAATTATGGTCTCAGAGACTATAATTGTTCCATAGCAGCATTGGGGCCCCATGCTTTTCACTTGATATTTGTCACACTATATCATCTGCTGATCATCTTTGTGGCATTTGAAATGCTTACGGCTAGATTTAGAGTTCTGCGGCCAAAGGGGTGTGTTAGCTACGCGTGCTTTTTTTCCCCTGCACCTTTTAAATACCGCTGGTATTTAGAGTTCACAGAATGGCTGCGTTAGGCTCCAAAAAAGGGAAACACCACTAACCTTACACTTATTAACCCCTATTCTGCCGCCCCCGCTATCGCTGACACCTGCATATTTTTTAACCCCTAATCTGCCGCTCCGTACACCGCCGCTACCTACATTATACCTATGTACCCCTAATCTGCTGCCCCTAACACCGCCGACCCCTATATTATATTTATTAACCCCTAATCTGCCCCCCACCTACCTACAATAATTAACCCCTAATCTGCCGACCGGATCTCGCCGGTACTCTAATAAATGGATTAACCCCTAAAGCTAAGTCTAACCCTAACACTAACACCCCCCTAAATTAAATATAATTTAAATCTAACAAAATAAATTAACTCTTATTGAATAAATTAATCCTATTTAAAGCTAAATACTTACCTGTAAAATAAATCCTAATATAGCTACAATATAAATTATAATTATATTGTAGCTATTTTAGGATTAATATTTATTTTACAGGCAACTTTGTAATTATTTTAACCAGGTACAATAGCTAAAATTGTTCAAATAATTACAAAATTACCTGTAAAATAAATCCTAACCTAAGTTACAATTAAACCTAACACTACACTATCAATAACTTAATTAAATAAAATACCTACAATTATCTACAATTAAACCTAACACTACACTATCAATAAATTAATTAAATACAATACCTACAAATAACTACAATTAAATAAACTAACTAAAGTACAAAAAAATAAAAAAGAACTGTTACAAAAAATTAAAAAAATATTTACAAACATTAGAAAAATATTACAATTTTAAACTAATTACACCTACTCTAAGCCCCCTAATAAAATAACGAAGAACCCCAAAATAAAAAAATGCCCTACCCTATTCTAAATTAAAAAAGTTCAAAGCTCTTTTACCTTACCAGCCCTGAAAAGGGCCATTTGCGGGGCATGCCCCAAATAATTCAGCTCTTTTGCCTGTAAAAAAAAACATACAATACCCCCCCCAACATTACAACCCACCACCCACATACCCCTTATCTAACCCAAACCCCCCTTAAATAAACCTAACACTAAGCCCATGAAGATCTTCCTACCTTATCTTCACCATGCCAGGTTCACCGATCGCTCCAGGCTCCGAAATCTTCATCCAAGCCCAAGCGGGGGCTGGTGATCCATCATCCGGCTGAAATCTTCTATCAAGCGGCGGCTGAAGAGGTCCAGAAGAGGCTCCAAAGTCTTCATCCTATCCGGGAAGAAGAGGAGATCCGGACCGGCAACCATCTTGATCCAAGCAGCATCTTCTATCTTCATCCGATGAGGAACGGCTCCATCTTGAAGACCTCCAGCGCGGATCAATCTTCTTCTTCCGACGTCCAACTGAAGAATGAAGGTTCCTAAGGGACGTCATCCAAGATGGCGTCCCTCGAATTCCGATTGGCTGATAGGATTCTATCAGCCAATCAGAATTAAGGTAGGAAAATTCTGATTGGCTGATGGAATCAGCCAATCAGAATCAAGTTCAATCCGATTGGCTGATCCAATCAGCCAATCAGATTGAGCTCGCATTCTATTGGCTGTTCCGATCAGAATCAGAATTTTTTAATTTAGAATATTGTAGGGCATTTTTTTATTTTGGGGGTCTTTGTTATTTTATTAGGGGGCTTAGAGTAGGTGTAATTGCACCTCTATGTTTAACACTTGTTTGCTATATATATATATATATATATATATATATATATATATATATATATATATATATATATATATATTGGATTTAAACATATATATATATATATATTCACATATATATATGGGTGCTCACATAGCACTCTCAGAAAGGTGTTTTTAAATCCAATGACTAGGGTAGTTAACCCCAGAGAAGAATAGTATTTATAGTCCAAGATGTATATAGTAAAGAGGCAACTTATAACACCAAGGTCATATTCCAAAAATAATGGGCTAGATTACGAGTGGAGCACTATTTATCGGTTCCACTCACATGTTAACTCTCCTAAAAGTAAACTTTTTGCGTGCGTTTGGTAGCGTGTGTATTACAAGTTAAAAGTAAAAAAGTGCTAACCTAATGCAAGCCAAACTTGAAATATTGTGACCACGTTAACGCATTCCCCCATAGATTTAAAAAAGTGCGAACCTGATCGTGTTTATCCAAGTGCACTAACCCGACATGAAATATTAATATTTCACATTCCAATGTTTTTCACATAGCAGAATATGTTCTATTTATTCTTAAATACATAATTCTATTTATATCTCAGGGATTTTTGGAAAAGTGTATATATATATATATATATATATATATATATATATATATATATATAAACTCGAAGTAGAATACACCAACTACTGGTGAAGGTGTAAGCTATTTAGAATAGAAAGCGCAAAACTATATAAATAGTAAAAAATAGTAGCAAAAATTCATATAGATAAGAATGGATGCAATGCAAAACAAACAATTAAATAAAATACTGTAATGGGAAAATAATGTACTAGAATAAAAAATAATAAATACAATATGGTGAGTGTCAAAAAATAGCTGCCATGAGGTGATGAGATAGTAAGGGTAAGTGACCTTTTCCAAGACACTCGAGTGATAAATGTAAAGGGAGGGAATACTGTCCAAACACCTCAGTGTTATATAATGAGACTAGATAATAATCAAAAGTGTGAATGATAAATATTCGTCCAATAAATAATGACAATAAATATATGTGTGCACTGTATCCAAGAGAAGAAGAGATGCAAAATAAGACTGTGTATATATGTGTGGACAAGGGAGCAAACAAATAGTAATTGTGACTCAGAATAGATGCATATAGAAAACCACAGGGGTACATGTATACGTCTCAGTAATAAACAAATATATAAACATATATATAAATAAATGGGTATTGAAGATAAATGGAATCTCAATGAAACCTGAATGACTTATTATAACCTAAAAACACCATATAATTTAGATGCAGTCCACAAAAGTGCAACGCTAATAATGAGTGTGCATAAAAGATGTCAGAGCGGAGAAATCTGACTTTAATTAGAAATCAAAGAAAGATATAGTCCATATAGGTGTCAATAAAATTATTCAGGCAAAGACCCTATGGGGTGTTCACTTACTGGAACTAACCTCAATCTTATGAGGTAAGGCAGGCATTGATGAACAAATAAAGCTGTGTCCAGAGCTGTAGCTGGTACTCGTTGTCATGCACACTGTGGGACTTGGTTAGCCAGCCAGTTACTTCAATAATGTATCGGCTACTTGAAGGTGTTCACCACTTGAATGTATAAATCCCCAATGAAGGTTTCTCATACGGAATTTGAGTATGTAGGAGACAAAAAGTAAACACGAATAATAGCGCAACTCCGTTTAATGGAGACAAAGCAACACACATAAGCAAAATTAGATACACTTACAAATTGGAACCTCAATGATATGAGGTAACTAAACAGCATGTATGTATAAAAGTGATCCACGGCAGTAACCGGTGGCCACCGGAAACAACAATGTCAGTTGTAGCAGCAGTGGGTGAAACTCTTCAAAAGAGCAAAGATACAGCTGGTGGTCTGTACAAGATATACAAAGAGGAACTTGGCCTGTTTCAAAGGGATTTACACAGTAGACCCTTCTTCATCAGAGGTTTGAGCCGTACTAAGAAACCTGTGGGCTTTTAAAACAAGGAAAAACACGCCCACAATCACTGACGATTACTTTATTGGGCTAGAGGGGAGTGAATGAATAAAAATGCTCATTTAAGAAGAGGCTTGTCAATAAATACATGTAGCTTTGAAAAAGATACTTATATTTAAATTAAATTAATTACGAAATAAAAAGTAAATACATCTATATTTTAAAAAATAGCCAAATTTGATATTGATTTAAAAATTAGTCGAATTTAATGCTGAATTAAAAAAAAAAAAGGCCTGTATCTCGACTCTCATAAAAGTAAAGAGTTGCCGTGCTGCTAGTAATGTTGCTAAAATAAATGTATGCATTTAAAATTTATAACTTTGTAAAAATACTATACATGAACATTATTGATATGTACACTTAAAACATATATGGAAAACATTTAAAAACATTTTGAAAATGTTGCTAAACATTAGAACTCCCTATAAGCTAGTAAGAATTTTCAAACTAGCCTAGAAAAGGGAATAATCGCTATGCACAAGAAACAAAAAATGTGTATGTATATATATATATATATACAGGGAGTGCAGAATTATTAGGCAAATGAGTATTTTGACCACATCATCCTCTTTATGCATGTTGTCTTACTCCAAGCTGTATAGGCTTGAAAGCCTACTACCAATTAAGCATATTAGGTGATGTGCATCTCTGTAATGAGAAGGGGTGTGGTCTAATGACATCAACACCCTATATCAGGTGTGCATAATTATTAGGCAACTTCCTTTCCTTTGGCAAAATGGGTCAAAAGAAGGACTTGACAGGCTCAGAAAAGTCAAAAATAGTGAGATATCTTGCAGAGGGATGCAGCACTCTTAAAATTGCAAAGCTTCTGAAGCGTGATCATCGAACAATCAAGCATTTCATTCAAAATAGTCAACAGGGTCGCAAGAAGCATGTGGAAAAACCAAGGCGCAAAATAACTGCCCATGAACTGAGAAAAGTCAAGCGTGCAGCTGCCAAGATGCCACTTGCCACCAGTTTGGCCATATTTTAGAGCTGCAACATCACTGGAGTGCCCAAAAGCACAAGGTGTGCAATACTCAGAGACATGGCCAAGGTAAGAAAGGCTGAAAGACGACCACCACTGAACAAGACACACAAGCTGAAACGTCAAGACTGGGCCAAGAAATATCTCAAGACTGATTTTTCTAAGGTTTTATGGACTGATAAAATGAGAGTGAGTCTTGATGGGCCAGATGGATGGGCCCGTGGCTGGATTGGTAAAGGGCAGAGAGCTCCAGTCCGACTCAGACGCCAGCAAAGTGGAGGTGGAGTACTGGTTTGGGCTGGTATCATCAAAGATGAGCTTGTGGGGCCTTTTCGGGTTGAGGATGGAGTCAAGCTCAACTCCCAGTCCTACTGCCAGTTTCTGGAAGACACCTTCTTCAAGCAGTGGTACAGGAAGAAGTCTGCATCCTTCAAGAAAAACATGATTTTCATGCAGGACAATGCTCCATCACACGCGTCCAAGTACTCCACAGCGTGGCTGGCAAGAAAGGGTATAAAAGAAGAAAATCTAATGACATGGCCTCTTTGTTCACCTGATCTGAACCACATTGAGAACCTGTGGTCCATCATCAAATGTGAGATTTACAAGGAGGGAAAACAGTACACCTCTCTGAACAGTGTCTGGGAGGCTGTGGTTGCTGCTGCACGCAATGTTGATGGTGAACAGATCAAAACACTGACAGAATCCATGGATGGCAGGCTTTTGAGTGTCCTTGCAAAGAAAGGTGGCTATATTGGTCACTGATTTGTTTTTGTTTTGTTTTTGAATGTCAGAAATGTATATTTGTGAATGTTGAGATGTTATATTGGTTTCACTGGTAAAAATAAATAATTGAAATGGGTATATATTTGTTTTTTGTTAAGTTGCCTAATAATTATGCACAGTAATAGTCACCTGCACACACAGATATCCCCCTAAAATAGCTATAACTAAAAACAAACTAAAAACTACTTCCAAAACTATTCAGCTTTGATATTAATGGGTTTTTTGGGTTCATTGAGAACATGGTTGTTGTTCAATAATAAAATTAATCCTCAAAAATACAACTTGCCTAATAATTCTGCACTATATATATATATATATATATATATATATATATATATATATATATATATATATATATATATATATCTATATCTATGGAAGGCAAAACTTAAGATTGAAACTGGGAGTAGCAAAGAGGAGCCCTAAAACAGTAAAATACAACTCAAAATGCTCCTGATGAAAACGGGAGCAAAAATATATATAGAGCATGCTTATAGAATAAAGGGATACTATTGTTTCTAAAGTGTAATACTAGCTCCAATTAAAACTTAAGTAATTTATTTTCAAAAGGGAAATTACACTAAAATAAATACAGTGGACTGGGCTGATAGAAAAAGCCCTCAATATATACAAATATCCCTCAGTATATAAAACTATACCTCAGTATGTGAAAATATAGGAAGAGTTATATAAGATAGGCTGCCAGGTCTATGTCCTTATTATGGCCATTTTGTGAATAAATAGGATTCCCTCTTTCTAAGTGCCAATGTCCTACAGTCTCCTCTCTTGTTGGGTTTTATAATTTCCAAGATAGTACCTTTTAAACAACCTGGATCTTGGTTATGAATTTTCTTATAGTGTAATGACAAGTTGTGGGACTTAAGGCCTTGTTTGATGTTATTAATATGTTCTAACAGATGCACTTTATATGGGCGAGTTGTACGCCCAATGTATTGCAGGTTGCAACTGCACTGCAGTAAGTATACCGCAAAATCTGACTTGCAGTTGCACAAGGAATTGATCTCACATTTAAACCAATTGCTGGCAGATGTTACTACCTTAGTAGGTTTTTTATTTAAATGGTGGTCACAAGCCACACAATTGGCCCTACTGCATTTGTAGAAGCCAGTTTTCTGTGTCTCCAACCAATTGGTTTTACTTGCAGCACGCAATTGGCTGGGTGCTAATATATTTTTTTTAAACTCTGATTTTTACGAAAAATTACTTGTGGTCCAGAGGAGCTGAAATTTTTAAGTAACTCATCTTTCTCCAGTAGATGCCAGTGTTTTTTAATAATGGATTTTAATGGTGAGAATTAGTTAGAAGGCAGAAGGTTAGAGAGCTTTTGGGAGGGATCAGGGAGGTGGGAAGGTAAGGGGGTAATCCTACATTAAGGAAAATAATAATAGTAAAAAAACAATTAAAACAAGTGTAAAACTGCATACTGGCAGACTGTCTGACAGTACTTAAGATGGGGGTGACCATTGTGAGATGGGGAGAGAAGAGAGCTTTTTGAGAGGGATCAGGTAGGGACCAGGGGGTGGGAAGCATCAGGTGGGAGGGTAATCTCTACACTAAAGCTAAAATTAACCTTACAAACTACCTAAATAACCCCTTCACTGCTGGGAATAATAAAAGTGTGGTGTGCAGCTGCAATTAGCAGCCTTCTAATAACCAAAAAGCAATGGCAAAGCCATATATGTCTGCTATTTCTGAACAAAGCAGATCCCAGAGAAGCTTTTACAACCATGTGTGCCATGTTTGCACAAGCTGTTATCATTAAATCATTTCAGTGAGAAACCTAAAGTTTGTGAAAAAGTTTTATTTCATCGCATTTGGCTGTGAAATGGTGGCATGAAAAATACCAAAATGGGCCTAGATCAATACTTTTGGTTGTCTACCAAAAAAAAATATATATGGTTTTGATAGGTAAATAAAAAAAAAACAAGGCTCTATTTCTGTTTAAATGTAGTGATGGCAAAAATGCTAAAAATTATCTGGTCTTTTGGGGAAGTTTTAGTCTGAAATGCATGGTCCTTAAGGGGTTAATAAAGGGTCGGATTGTAATATGTGCCAATTCTATCAAATAATTTAAATTACCTGTTTTGTTGGAGGGCTGTATGTTAGTACAAGTCTGGTTTTGTATCCTTAGGTTTGGTCTTAATTTAGAGCAAATCCTCTCTACTTCTTTCTGCTGCTCATTTTTTGGCCTTCTGAATTGACCTCTTACTATACCCTCTTTGTTGGAACTTTTCTTTCAATTCACAAGCTCTTTTGAAATTATTCTTCATCTGAACAGTTTCTTTTGATTCTTAGAAATTCTCCTATTGGCAGGGACGGAGTTGTATTAGGAGCATGAGCAATAGTTAAATGTAATACATTATTAGTCACTTTTTCTTTTCTATATAAATAAGTACCAAGTGATCCATTCTCTTTTTTGTAGATCTTTAAATCTAGAAAGTGGTGTTAGTTTGACTTTTATGGTGTGTTAAGTTAATATTGAAACAACCAATTGCTTAGCACTTTAAGAAAAGTATCCAATTCTTCTTCTGAACCTTCACATACAAATATAATATCATCTATAAAATGCAACCAGAGGGGGGACATTGCAAGTATAATTATCATTTTCATCTGACAACACTGTTTTCTGCTCCCACCATCCCAAAAATAAATTGGCGTCGGTGGAAGCACAGCCTGTCCCCATGGCTTTGCCTCTTGTCTGTAAGTAGAACCTATTGTTATAGGTGAAATAGTTTTTTGTGAGGAAAAATCTCAACAGTTCTGTTATGAAATGATTGTGATCAGGATTTTCTTCAGTAGACATATTCATGTAATGCTGTACTGCTACCATACTCTGATCATATTGGATACTGGTATATAATACCTCCACATCAGCTGTCATTAGCCATGTGGATGTAGAAACATGAATACCTTGAATTTGTTGTAACATCTCCATTGTATGGAAGTTGTGTTAGAAAATCTCTTAATCTTAGAGGCTCATTTTTCAGGCAAGCTTTCATTTCCTGATACAATGGGGCGGCCTGGAGGCTGATGGCTATGTTTGTGTATCTTGGGAATCAAGTAAAATTTTGCTGATTTAGGATTCATTACATTTAGAAACTTTTTTTGACAGATATAATACCTTGATTTTTTGCTTCTTCTATAAATTGTAATTATTGTGTATGAAAATCTGAAATGGGATTATGCAATAGTTCTTTGTAACAGAATTTGTCTTTAAGTTGTTTATATGCTTCTTTCCGGTACATTTCTGAGGCCATACTACTATATTCCCACCTTCATCCACACTCCTTATGATTACATCATCCCATGATTTAATTTTGTTGAGAGCCTGAATTTCACCACTAGTTAATTTCTTAGCAGATGGTAGAATGTTTAAATTACCGATAGTATCACATACTATCAGATTGACCACTTCAATACTTGGCGTGTTGGTAGATTTTGGGTAAAATTTAGATTTATTTGTTATCTTACTACACCAATCAATGGTTTAATCAGATTCTTGTTCTAATAACAAATCTTCCAGAATTTGGAGAGTTTCCTGTTCTTCTTCGGATCATTCTGTCATTTTGTCATCTTCTTGTCAAATTCAGCATTTCTATAAATATGTTGTTCGTCCAAAGCAAACATATTTTGATCACCCTCTTGAAAAAATGAAGCAATATATTGTGACTTTTAAAGTCACAATAATCAATATATGAATTAATTATATTCTCAACCAAATGGTACGTTAAACATCAGGAACTCAAGGGATATTTAATGTCTGTACATAAAGCCTATAATATACCACATGAGCAAAAAATAATAATAATATGTAAAAAACATGAGACAAAGATGGTTACCTCCATTTAAATATAATATTTTTATTTGGTGTATAATTGGTAACATTATGATTTAAAATTATAAATGATAATGGTACCAATTATACACCAAATAAATAAATTATATTTAAATGGAGGTAACCATCTTTGTCTCATGTTTTTTCACATATTATTCTACTTTTCCATTCATATACATCTATTGTCAGCACAAAACACTTATATAATGCAAGTATTGATTTTCATAATAACTTCATGAACAAGTGGGGTCACATTCACTTTATGCTGGATTAACCCAATTGCATTAATTAGGAATAAGAACATTCAGCATTTTATTCACATCAGTCATCATCTGACTCACTTGCACTACTCACTAAATAAATTTTCTTACTTATTGTCCATCTTTATAATAGACACTGGTTGGTATTATTATTATTATCAGTTATTTGTAGAACGCCAACAGATTCTGCAGCGCTATAAACATAGGCAAAATACAAGGAAACATTTATAGGGATCAGACGGGTAGAGGGCCCTGCCAAGAGCTGCACTGTTGTAGTCAGCTTTAGAGAAGGTGATCTACAAACAGCTGGACTTTTAGGCTTACATGCTAAAGGGGGTTCAAGGGGATAGCAATGGAGGAGAGGAAACGGTACAAAGAAAGGTTAGTGTAGGTTGTATGCATCCCTGAACAGTAGAGTCTTTAGGGAGCGCTTGAAGTTTTCAAAGCTAGGGGAGAGTCTTGTGGAGCGAGGCAGAGAGTTCCACAAGATGGGAGCCAGTCTGGGGAAGTCCTGTAAGCGGGAGTGTGAGGAGGTTACAAGAGAGGAGGAGAGGAGGAGGTCAAGAGCAAAGCAAAGGGGACGGGAGGGAGAGTATCTGGAGACAAGGTCTGAGATATAGGGGGGAACAGTGCAGTTGACGGCTTTGTATGTCAGAGTGAGAATTTTGTGTTTAATCCTGGAGGCCAGTGAAGGGATTAACAGAGAGGTGCAGCAGATGAAGAGCGACATGTAAGGAAGATGAGCCTGGCAGAGGCATTCATTATGGATTGTAAAGGAGCTAGGCGGCAGCTGGGGAGACCAGAGAGGACAAAGTTGCAGTAATCAAGGCGGGAAAGGATCAGAGAGTGGATTCAAATTTTAGTTGTGTCTTGTGTAAGGAAATTTCTAATTTTAGAGATGTTTTTAAGGTGGAAGTGGCAGGATTTAGCCAAGGACTGAATGTGAAGTGTAAAAGAAAGATCTGAGTCAAGGGTGACCCCAAGATATCGGGCATGCGGGGTAGGGGTAATGATGGAGTTGTCGACATTTATAGAGAGATTGGGGGTGGAGATTTTGGAAGAAGGGGGGGAAATAAGGAGCTCAGTTTTGGAGAGATTTAGCTTGAGGTAGTGAGAGGATATCCAGGAAGAGATGTGAGAAAGACAGTTAGTGACAAGGGTAAGCCAGGAAGGAGATAGGTCTGGTGCAAAAAAGTAGATTTGGGTGTCTTCGGCATACAAATGATATTGGAACCCATGGGACTTTATTAGGGAACCTAATGATGACATGTAGATTGAGAAGAGAAGGGGACAGAGGACAGAGCCTTGTGGTACCCCAACAGAAAGTGGTGAGGGGGCAGAGGAGACCCCAGAGAAGGCTATAGGTAAGGTTTGACAGGTAGGAAGAGAACCATGAGAGGACTGTGTCACAAATGCTGAAGGATTGGAGGCTTTGGAGCAATAGAGGATGGTCAACAGTATCAAAGGCTGTGGACAGATCAAGGAGGATAAGCAGAGAGAAGTGGCCTTTTGATTTTGCTGTAAGTAGGTAGTTGGTAACCTTAACGATTGCTGTCTCTGTGGGGTGATGGGGACGAAATCCAGATTGCAGTGGGTCAAGGAGGGAGTTTAATGTAAGGAAATGGGATAGGCATGCATATACTAGCTTTTCGAGAAGCTTTTAGGCAAGAGGGAGTAGGGAAATAGGGTGGTAGTTGGATGGGGAGGTTGGATCAAGAGAAGGTTTTTTGAGGATAGGTGTGACCAGTGCATGTTTCAGAGATGAGGGAAATATACCGGTGCTGAGGGAGAGGTTGAAAATGTGTGTGAGTATAGGGGTAAGGGTAGAAGAGAGGTAGGGGAGCAGCTGTGAGGGAATCGGGTCAAGGGGACAGGTAGTGAGGTAAGAGCTCAGTATAAATGCTAAATGTATGGCTATGTGGGTTGTGGTTGATTGCGAGCATTTGAGGGGTGAGAGAATGGAATGGAAGTATGTTGAGAGCTGATTTCGTTTCTGATGGAGTCGATTTTGGAGTATTGAAGTGGCTGGCAAAGTCTTGAGCTGACAGAGAAGTTGTATTAGGGGTGTGGGTGGGCGGAGAAGAATATTGAAAGTGGAGAACAGACGTTTTGGGTTTGAAGAAAGATTAGAGATAAGAGTAGAGAAGTAATGTTGCTTATAGAGATTAAGGGCAGAATAGTAGGAATTCAAAATTAACTTGTAATGAAGTAAATCAGCTGAACTCCGAGATTTTCTCCAGTGCCACTCAGCAGTACGGTAACATCTGTGTAGGTACCGTGTCAGAGGAGTATGCCAGGGCTAAGGATGAGTGGGTGATTTCCGAGCAGTGGTAAGAGGGGCCACATTGTCAAGGACCAATGTAAAGGTAGAATTATAGTGGCAGATAGATTGGTCAGGGCAGGAGAAGGAGGAGATGGATAAGAGGAGAGGCTTAAGGGAATTAGCAAGTTGTTGCTGATCTAATGACATAATGCTTCTGTGAAGTTTGGTGTAAGGAGTAGAAGGAGGGAGAGTTGTAGGGAGGGATGAGATGTTTCAAGTGAGGAGATGCTGGTCAGAAAGAGGAAAAGGAGAGTTTGTAAAGTTTGAAATAGTGCATAGATAGCTAAAGATCAGGTCGAGGGAGTGACCATCTTTGTGAGTGGGAGAGTCAGTCCATTGTGACAAACTGAAAGAGGAAATGAGTTGCAGAAGTAAACCTGCAAGACTCGTAATACCAGTGGGAGTGAAAAAGCAGTGTTATAACCGATAACGCTGCTTTTTCACTCATAACGCAAAACTCGTAATCTAGCCGATAGTAAACTCCTTTAAACTGAATAGGGAAATAACATCAGTGTGCATGAGGCTCGCTCCCTTGCAGGTCCCGGGACAGACATACTGATTTGCTGCTTAAAGTCCATTACAATGGGGTGTGAGTACTTAGGACATTTCGAGGTAAAATATCTTTCTTTTTTACATAGATATGTTCATGTGATATATTCAAGTCAGCTTTTTTACTGCTATGCTGCATCACTTTCAAGTGTTTCAACATTTGGGTATCATGGCCCTTTAAGTTCAAAAACCTATTTGCTTAATAAACTCCATATCTAGATAGTTTATATTACAGATTCAGTCATATGCTAACTATTTAAAAAGAACCACTGACTGACACATGAGTATGGTTACAGAGCCTTTAATCAATCTCAATAAATGTTAGATTTTATTATGGAGTATATTCGCAACAAGGTCTAATGTGATATAACAGGTACACAGATGTGCTACTTTGTGCATTTTGGCCAGATTCTGATCTTTTTTTATAAAACGTTTTCTCCACGTGCGCAGCACTCTAGCCCAAAATATTTAAATCAATATATTTATTTATAAGGCAGTCCTGCAGACTTTATTGTAGTGCCATTGCATTTCTTATTTTTCTACAATATAGGTATATATATATATATATATATATATATATATAGGTATCCAAAACACCAGAACTCGCCCACAGAGGAAAACTGCCTGGGTGCAAATTTGTAGAAGATATGCAGTTACTTTTATTTCATGATGCTGATGAAGGAGGCAAGACCTCCGAAAACGTTACAGAAATAAAAGTAACTTGTTTATGAAAGTCCTGAGAGTGCATTTTCTTTTGGCTGCATATATATATATATATATATATATATATATATATATATATATATATATATATATATATATATATATATATACATAGTAACATAGTAGATAAGGTTGAAAAAAAGACTGAAGTCCATCAAGTTCAACCTATACAAATCTAAAATACTTACAAGAAAGCTCCAGTTAAGCTTAAATAACCCCATTAAAATGTGACCCATTTAATACTAGCAATCATATCCATGAATTTTGTTTATATACAGAAATTTATCCAGACTATTTTTAAATGTATCTATGGTATTGGCATTCACTACCTCCTTTGGTAATGAGTTCCACAATTTTATACCTCTTACAGTGAAAAACCGTTTCCGTTGCAGGAAATTAAATCTCCTTTCCTCCAACCTTAAATTATGACCTCTTGTCAGAAACAATTTTCTTGGAATAAACAGAGCTTCTGCCATCTCTGTATATGGGCCATGAATATATTTATATAAAGTAATCATGTCACCTCTCAAGCGCCTTTTTTCTAAACAAAACAGACCCAGTTTGGCTAGCCTCTCCTCATAGGTTAATTTCTCCAATCCCCTTATTAGCTTTGTGGCCCTTCTCTGAACTTTTTCTAGTTCTGCAATATCTTTTTTAGCAATTGGTCCCCAGAACTGCACTCCAAACTCAAGGTGAGGTCTTACCAGGGCTTTATATAATGACAGAAATATGCTTTCCTCCCTTGAATCAATGCCTCTTTTAATACATGCTAGTATCTTATTAGCCTTTGAAGCCGCTGCCCTGCATTGTGCACCCATCTTTAGCTTGTTATCTATTACTACTCCCAAATCCCTTTCCTCCTGTGTTTGGCTAAGTCTTGTCCCATTTAAAAAATACGTAGCCTGCTTATTTTTACTTCCAAAATGTAGAACCTTGCATTTTTCCGTATTAAATCTCATTTTCCCTTCACTTGCCCATAGTTCTAATTTTAGCAAATCCCTTTGTAAAGAGAGTTCGTCCTGCTCTGACCTTATGACCTTACTTAACTTAGTATCATCTGCAAAAATAGAGATGTCGCTATTTAATCCTTGCTCCAAGTCATTTATAAAAATATTAAAAAGAACAGGGCCCAGTACTGATCCCTTGGGGACACCACTGATTACCTTTGTCCAATCTGAGTATGATCCATTTACTACTACTCGTTGCTCCCTATCTTTTATCCAGTTATTTATCCATGAGCTAACATTTTCAGCTATTCCCAGTCCCTTAATTTTGTGCATTAATCTCTCATGTGGCACTGTATCAAATGCCTTTGCAAAATCTAAGTATATCACATCAACTGATTCCCCTTTATCTATATTTTTACTTACTTCCTCGTAGAATCTAATTAGTCAGCCATGCTGATTAGAACTCATAATCTTGTTTACACTAATATGCTCATCCATATAATCCCTTATAATCCCTTCAAATATCTTCCCCACTATTGATGTCAGACTAACTGGTCTATAGCTTCCTGGATCATCCCTGCTTCCCTTTTTGAAGAGTGACACCACATCAGCTTTACGCCAATCCTGGGGTACCATGCCTGAGGATACTGAGTCTTGAAAAATTAAGAGTAAAGGTTTGTCTATAACAGTGCTAAATTCCCTTAACGCCCTTGGGTGTATTCCATCTGGGCCTGGAGTTTTATTTACCTTAATATTTTCCATTTTTTTCCTGATATTCTCTAAACAAAACCCGGTTAGTGGTATGGACTGGCATGTTCTATTCTGTTCCAAAGTATCATTCAATGGTTCCTCTCTTGTGTATACTGAAGAAAAAAAATGGTTTAGTACCTCAGCCTTCTCCCTGTCATTATTTATCATACTACCCTCCACGCATTTTAATGTACCTATATTATCCTTCTTAGATTTTTTGCTATTTATGTACTTAAAGAACCTTTTAGGGTTAGACTTAGAATCCTTGGCAATTAATTTTTCATTTTCAATTTTGGCTAATTTGATTGCTTTTTTGCATGCTTTGTTACATTCCTTATAAATATTGTATGCTGAGTCTGTACTATTTTCTTTTAATAATTTAAATGCCCTACGTTTTTTCCTAATTTCTCTTAACACATTTTTATTTAGCCATAACGGCTTTGTTTTATTTTTATTTTTATAACCATATGGTATGTGTTGATATGTATATTTATTTAACACATTTTTAAATATTATCCATTTATTCTCTGTATTTTTATTAGAAAATACATTGTCCCAATTTATATTATTTAATGATTTCCTTAAATCGTTGAATTTTGCTTTCTTGAAATTAAAAGTCTGGGGCCTAGATTTGGAGTTCGGCGGTAGCCGTCAAAACCAGCGTTAGAGGCTCCTAACGCTGGTTTTGGCCGCCCGCTGGTATTTGGAGTCAGTGATTAAAGGGTCTAACGCTCACTTTTCAGCCGCGACTTTTCCATACCGCAGATCCCCCTACGCCATTTGCATATCCTATCTTTTCAATGGGATCTTCCTAACGCCGGTATTTAGAGTCGTTTCTGAAGTGAGCGTTAGAGCTCTAACGACAAAACTCCAGCCGCCTGAAAATAGCAGGAGTTAAGAGCTTTCTGGCTAACGCCGGTTCATAAAGCTCTTAACTACTGTACTCTAAAGTACACTAACACCCATAAACTACCTATGTACCCCTAAACCGAGGTCCCCCCACATCGCCGCCACTCGATTAAAATTTTTAACCCCTAATCTGCCGACCACCACCTACGTTATACTTATGTACCCCTAATCTGCTGCCCCTAACTCCGCCGACCCCTATATTACTTTTCTTAACCCCTAACCTGCCCCCCACAACGTCGCCGCCAGCTACTTAAAATAATTAACCCCTAATCTTCCGACCGCAAAGCGCCGCCACCTACGTTATCCCTATGTACCCCTAATCTGCTGCCCCTAACACCGCCGACCCCTATATTATATTTATTAACCCCTAATCTGCCCCCCTCAACGTCGCCGACACCTGCCTACACTTATTAACCCCTAATCTGCCGAGCGGACCTGAGCGCTACTATAATAAAGTTATTAACCCCTAACCCGCCTCACTAACCCTATAATAAATAGTATTAACCCCTAATCTGCCCTCCCTAACATCGCCGACACCTAACTTCAATTATTAACCCCTAATCTGACGACCGGAGCTCACCGCTATTCTAATAAATGTATTAACCCCTAAAGCTAAGTCTAACCCTAACACTAACACCCCCCTAACTTAAATATAATTTACATCTAACGAAATAAATTAACTCTTATTAAATAAATTATTGCTATTTAAAGCTAAATACTTACCTGTAAAATAAATCCTAATATAGCTACAATATAAATTATAATTATATTATAGCTATTTTAGGATTAATATTTATTTTACAGGCAACTTTGTAATTATTTTAACCAGGTACAATAGCTATTAAATAGTTAAGAACTATTTAATAGTTACCTAGTTAAAATAATAACAAATTTACCTGTAAAATAAATCCTAACCTAAGATATAATTAAACCTAACACTACCCTATCAATAAAATAATTAAATAAACTACCTACAATTACCTACAATTAACCTAACACTACACTATCAATAAATTAATTAAACACAATTCCTACAAATAAATACAATTAAATAAACTAGCTAAAGTACAAAAAATAAAAAAGAACTAAGTTACAAAAAATAAAAAAATATTTACAAACATAAGAAAAATATTACAACAATTTTAAACTAATTACACCTACTCTAAGCCCCCTAATAAAATAACAAACACCCCCAAAATAAAAAATTCCCTACCCTATTCTAAATTAAAAAAGTTACAAGCTCTTTTACCTTACCAGCCCTGAACAGGGCCCTTTGCGGGGCATGCCCCAAGAAAATCAGCTCTTTTGCCTGTAAAAAAAACATACAATACCCCCCCCAACATTACAACCCACCACCCACATACCCCTAATCTAACCCAAACCCCCCTTAAATAAACCTAACACTAAGCCCCTGAAGATCTTCTTACCTTGTCTTCACCATCCAGGTTCACCGATCCGTCCTGAAGAGCTCCTCCGATGTCCTGATCCAAGCCCAAGCGGGGGGCTGAAGAGGTCCATGATCCGGTCAAAGTCTTCATCCAAGCGGGGCAGAAGAGGATCTTCCATCCGATTGAAGTCATCATCCAGGCGGCATCTTCTATGGTCTTCCATCCGGAGCGAAGCGGCAGGATCCTGAAGACCTCCAGCGCGGAACATCCATCCGGACCGACGACTGAACGACGAATGACTGTTCCTTTAAGGGACGTCATCCAAGATGGCGTCCCTCGAATTCCGATTGGCTGATAGGATTCTATCAGCCAATCGGAATTAAGGTATGAATTTTCTGATTGGCTGATGGAATCAGCCAATCAGAATCAAGTTCAATCCGATTGGCTGATCCAATCAGCCAATCAGATTGAGCTCGCATTCTATTGGCTGTTCCGATCAGCCAATAGAATGCGAGCTCAATCTGATTGGCTGATTGGATCAGCCAATCGGATTGAACTAGATTCTGATTGGCTGATTCCATCAGCCAATCAGAAAATTCATACCTTAATTCCGATTGGCTGATAGAATCCTATCAGCCAATCGGAATTCGAGGGACGCCATCTTGGATGACGTCCCTTAAAGGAACAGTCATTCGTCATTCAGTCGTCGGTCCGGATGGATGTTCCGCGCTGGAGGTCTTCAGGATCCTGCCGCTTCGCTCCGGATGGAAGACCATAGAAGATGCCGCCTGGATGATGACTTCAATCGGATGGAAGATCCTCTTCTGCCCCGCTTGGATGAAGACTTTGACCGGATCATGGACCTCTTCAGCCCCCCGCTTGGGCTTGGATCAGGACATCGGAGGAGCTCTTCAGGACGGATCGGTGAACCTGGATGGTGAAGACAAGGTAGGAAGATCTTCAGGGGCTTAGTGTTAGGTTTATTTAAGGGGGGTTTGGGTTAGATTAGGGGTATGTGGGTGGTGGGTTGTAATGTTGGGGGGGGGGTATTGTATGTTTTTTTTACAGGCAAAAGAGCTGATTTTCTTGGGGCATGCCCCGCAAAGGGCCCTGTTCAGGGCTGGTAAGGTAAAAGAGCTTGTAACTTTTTTAATTTAGAATAGGGTAGGGAATTTTTTATTTTGGGGGTGTTTGTTATTTTATTAGGGGGCTTAGAGTAGGTGTAATTAGTTTAAAATTGTTGTAATATTTTTCTTATGTTTGTAAATATTTTTTTATTTTTTGTAACTTAGTTCTTTTTTATTTTTTGTACTTTAGCTAGTTTATTTAATTGTATTTATTTGTAGGAATTGTGTTTAATTAATTTATTGATAGTGTAGTGTTAGGTTAATTGTAGGTAATTGTAGGTAGTTTATTTAATTAATTTATTGATAGGGTAGTGTTAGGTTTAATTATATCTTAGGTTAGGATTTATTTTACAGGTAAATTTGTTATTATTTTAACTAGGTAACTATTAAATAGTTCTTAACTATTTAATAGCTATTGTACCTGGTTAAAATAATTACAAAGTTGCCTGTAAAATAAATATTAATCCTAAAATAGCTATAATATAATTATTCGTTATATTGTAGCTATATTAGGGTTTATTTTACAGGTAAGTATTTAGCTTTAAATAGGAATAAGTTATTTAATAAGAGTTAATTTATTTCGTTAGATGTAAATTATATTTAATTTAGGGGGGTGTTAGTGTTAGGGTTAGACTTAGCTTTAGGGGTTAATACATTTATTAGAATAGCGGTGAGGTCCGCTCGGCAGATTAGGGGTTAATAATTGAAGGTAGGTGTCGGCGATGTTAGGGAGGGCAGATTAGGGGTTAATACTATTTATGATAGGGTTAGTGAGGCGGGTTAGGGGTTAATAACTTTATTATAGTAGCGGTGCGGTCCGCTCGGCAGATTAGGGGTTAATAAGTGTAGGCAGGTGTCGGCGACGTTGAGGGGGGCATATTAGGGGTTAATAAATATAATATAGGGGTCGGCGATGTTAGGGCAGCAGATTAGGGGTACATAGGGATAACGTAGGTTGCGGCGGTTTACGGAGCGGCAGATTAGGGGTTAAAAAAATATGCAGGGGTCAGCGATAGCGGGGGCGGCAGAATAGGGGTTAATAAGTGTAAGGTTAGGGGTGTTTAGACTCGGGGTACATGTTAGAGTGTTAGGTGCAGACGTAGGAAGTGTTTCCCCATAGGAAACAATGGGGCTGCGTTAGGAGCTGAACGCTGCTTTTTTGCAGGTGTTAGGTTTTTTTTCAGCTCAAACAGCCCCATTGTTTCCTATGGGAGAATCGTGCACGAGCACGTTTTTGAGGCTGGCCGCGTCCGTAAGCAACTCTGGTATCGAGAGTTGCATTTGCGGAAAAAATGCTCTACGCTCCTTTTTTGGAGCCTAACGCAGCATTTGTTTGAACTCTCGATACCAGAGTTAAATTTATGGTGCGGCCAGAAAAAAGCCTGCGGAGCGTTAACAGCCCTTTTACCGCCAAACTCCAAATCTAGGCCTTGGTTAAGCCTTTAAAACACTGCATTTGAAAATAGATTTCAAATGTGACCATGTTATGATCACTGTTACCCAAATGTTCTTTAACTTCTATGTTTGATATGATATCTGTATTGTTTGATAGCACTAAATCCAATATAGCTTTATTCCTAGTTGGCTCCTCTATTAATTGTGACAAGAAGTTATCCCTGAGAACATTTAAAAATCTATCCCCCTTAGCTGAATTACAAGTTTCATTGGCCCAGTTTATATCAGGGTAGTTAAAATCTCCCATAATTACAGCACTGTTATTAGCAGCCTTACCTATTTGGATAAGTAGTTGAGTTTCCTCCGGGTCACTAATGTTGGGAGGCTTGTAGCATGTTCCTAGTAATATTTTTTTAGGATTTTTCCCCCCACTCTTTATTTCAACCCATAGGGTCTCTACATTGTCACTTGTATCATAAATATCTTCCCTTATTGTAGGTTGAAGGCTAGGTTTATTATACATGCAGATTCCTCCACCCCTTTTATTATTCCTGTCCCTCCTAAATAATGTATACCCCTCTAAGTTAACTGCCCAGTAATGTGAATCATCCCACCAAGTTTCAGTTATACTGATAACATCATAGTCCTCCTCTGCAACTAAGAGCGTCAGCTCCCCCATTTTACCTGTCATGCTTCTTGCATTTGTTGTCATACATTTAATTTTCATGTGCTTTCTGCTGCTACTTGGTGTGCTTTCTTCTATATTTTCTAATGTGACATTTCTTAAGTCATCCCTTCCTTGAGATATTAAGGGATTGTCATATTCACAGACTGATCTCTCTGTTCTATTTTGTTCTAACTGACCCTCCCCCCCTTTGCCTAGTTTAAAAGGTTCTCTAAACGTGCTACCATCCTTTCCCCCAACACACCTGCACCCATGTCATTCAGGTGCAATCCATCCTTACTGTACAAATTGTACCCTAGTGAAAAATCAGCCCAGTGTTCTAAAAAGTCAAACCCCTCATTTTTACACCGTTTTTAGCCATGAATTAACAGACCTTAACTCCTTCTGCCTTACTGAATTAGCACACGGCACTGGTAATATCTCATAAAATATTACTTTGGAGGTCCTTGCTTTAAGCTTGCTACCTAACTCCCTGAAGTCATTTTTTAGGACTCTCCATCTCCCACCGATTCCTTCATTAGTACCAATATGCACCATGACTGCAGGATCAGACCCACATCCCTCTAACAATCTATCAATACGCTCCACAATATGCCTAACATGAGCCCCTGGAAGACAGCAAACTGTTCTATGTAAAGGGTCTGGATGACAAATTACCCTATCAACCTTCCTAATAATAGAGTCTCCTACCACCAACATCTGCCTCTGGCCCTGACTTGTATGGCCCTCTTCCATGAATGAAGGACTGCCCACCATAGTATGCTCCTCTTCCACAGCTAAAGGACTGTTCACTATACTAGGCAACACAGCCCTCTCTGACACTGCCACCCCTGAACTGATATCCCCAACATCTTCACTTAATCTGGCAAATCTATTGGGGTGTACCAGCTCAGCACTGGCCTGTCTCTTCCGCTTACCTTTACTTCGCCCCCTCTGACTGTGACCCAGCTACATCCTGGAGTCTCCTCATCTGAATCCTCCCCATTCCCACTGCTGGAACCATTAACAACCAGCTTAGTCCTATCCATTTCCCTTTCAAGTGTCTGAATTTCATGTAGTGTTGCAATTCGTTCCTCCAGATCCCCAATACGAGTTTCTAAAGAGACAATATGCTCACACTTGCCACAAACATATAATCCCAGAAGCGGCTGCTCCAGTGATGCAAACATGTGGCAAGCTGTACACTGAATGAGATTCTCACACATTCTTAATAAAAGTTTTAACTTAAAAGTATAAAATATATTTCCCCTTGGTTACCCGAAAACCTTGTTTGCCTAACTACCTTGGTTAGCTAACTATAATACTTAAACAGACAATCTTACTTTAACAGAGAATCAATACAGCAACCCTTAAAGAGCAAGCTCCCAGAGTAAATGTGCTAAATTTATAATCTAGCTAGGCCCAAACAGCTGAAAAAATCCCACCCCTAATTATCCACACAGGAAACAATAAAAAACAAAATTAAAAAAAAAAAAAAATGTTTAGATACAAACCAACAGTTATTTTGTTTTATAAAATGCAACCCTTGCAAAGCAAAATATTTATTAATTAGCTTTGTTAGCTAACTATAATACTTAAACAGACAATCTTACTTTAACAGAGAATCAATATAGCAACCCTTATATATATATATATATATATATATATATATATATATATATATTAACATTATCACATATATATATAGAAATATATATTTAAAATTAAAAATTGCATTTTGTTTTATGTAAAATATGCGTAACGCGCTTTGGGTTTTGTAATGTAGTTCGGTGTCGGGTTTGCACACTTGAATAAGTGATCTTAAAGCATCTCATCTTTAAAATATAAAAAAATATTAATAATACTTATTAAAAATTATATATATATATATATATATATATATATATATATATATATATATAAATACAAAAAATGTGGCAGCGCAAAAAATGAATTGATATAGGATACACTCTACCTATTAAATACCACAATTTAAAATTCTAAAATTCTAAAATGAAAAAATGATGAAAAAAATTCCTTTTTTTTTTTTTGAACAATTATTAAACTCTCAAATGGTGAAATACTGATACTTTTCTCCCACAAATAATTTAGTTATGTTTCTTACTATATGTATATTTTCCTATCCTAGTGGGCAATTCTATAGGCTAATAAAAATCAATTATACATATACAAATGTTTAATACAATATTCAAGGTATAAATACCGCAGTTCAACCACTTAAGTCTGAATAGGTCCCAAAGTGGGTTAGAGTCCAGATGGAGTTAATATGGCTTAGATACTCCTTCACGATATATTTCCAGCTGATATGTGTGATCTTTCCGTTGCTGCTTGTCTCAGGATCCTACTTATGTCCAGATCCTCCTTACACACGAACTAAAACAAAAAAAACACAAGCGCATCCGAGAATCACTGTATCTTTCTTTATTTTTTTTATAAAAGTAAAGCCATAAAAATGTACACTTACAAGATAAGTGCAAATAATGTGCACGTAATAATTAAAAATATTAAATTAAAACATCAGTGTAGTAGTGTAGGAATTACATTCAAAGTGTTGGAGCATGTTACTAATGATAATAATTATGGCAATCGCTTATTAAAACTCAGAAAAGCTGAAACCAAGTGGATCCATCAATTAGGAAGTCTGAGCCCAAGAGGATTAAATATAGAAATTGATCTTCAAGGATTTATGGTGTAGTGTAATATAAGTCTGTCCCACAAAATAGGTAAAGAGTAGTATAACGTCAATTCATAGCAATTATTATTATTTTTAAAAAAATATTTTTAAAAAGAAAATATAAATAAACCAAGTAAAATTTAATGATAGTTTATTTAAACTGGATTTTATTATTTTAAGTATGTAGAATGTTCTGTCTGTTAGTGACTTTCAGTATCAAAATGAAGTTCAATTAATACTTATCAAATTACATCTTTTAAAAATTGTTTGTTAAATTATTCTCTGAATGTTTTGTAGCAAATCATAATTTTACCATTTTTCAAGTGATTTTAAGTATTATTTTAAAAAAGTTGATTTTAGATAATTTTTTTAATGTGGAAATAATTTAAAGATACATATCAATAGGTGGTACTTGTAAACAGTTTCTTACAAATGAGTTATTTTACCAACATAAATGTTTTAAGAAATGTTACAATCCAACATCCGTAGAGCATTTGTACTAATGAAATATCAGGTCTAACGCAGCAAGCTCAGATACATTGTAAGTGTGAGCAATATGACACTAACCAATGAGAGCCAAACCCGGTAAATTTAAAGCACAGACCAACAGCTGATCAGCATTCAAAGTCCGTTGAGAAAGTTCACCCGAGAGTGAATGAAACGCGTTTGGGAGGAAAGTTAAACAAACCTTGCCTATTGAGGGGGACAATCGTACATTACCGGTGAAATAATACCGGACAAGCTGAGCCACTGAACTGGAAAAATAAAGACTGGAGAGCGGACACATAGCTCCCATTGCAAAGACCAGATACTACGGCTTGTGCTGGAAGTGGAGAGCAGCTTTAATTATTACGTGCACATTATTTGCACTTATCTTGTAAGTGTACATTTTTATGGCTTTACTTTTATAAAAATAAAGAAAGATACAGTGATTCTCGGATGCGCTTGTGTTTTTTGTTGTTTTAGTATATATATATATATATATATATATATATATATATATATATATATATATATATATATATATACTGTATATATATATATATATACTGTATATATATATATATATTATATGGGTTATTTAGAATATTTTATAGTATCTGTAACAATTTTTAATAAACAGTCATTTTAACTGACCGCACCAGGATAAAGGCTTCATAACCTACATTTTTAAGTCCTCTTGTACATTACTTAGGAGTGAGGTGTCATTTTTCTCAAATAGAAGAGTAGATTTGGTTCTGATATTTGTTCTTAAATATTTAAATGTTTCATACTGCTGGCGGAATGGGAATACGTTTCTTAGGGCTGTGAAATCTGGTAGATTAACATTTAGAATTTACGACTTCTACATATTAATTAAAAAGTTGCAATGTTGACCAAAATTTTTGATCTTGGAGAGTATAGTGGGGATGAAGTTGTAGGGTATGTCCACATAAAGTGCTATTTTACAGTCATGTGGACTGATTCAGAGTTGTAGGCTTTTTTGATCCAAGAAAAAATAATCAATGTGGGTGTACATAGCCTACGGGTACAAGTATAATATATAATTACTTTGCTGAGGATGTTGTATGCACCATGTATCCACTACTGCCAATTGTTTGAGATATTGATAAATTTGATACTTAGGTCAGGAAGAAATGGTTGGTCTGGAGGAAGAAATAGGGTAGGGTCTATTGAGAAAACAAAAAGCCAGGTAAATTAACAGAAGTAATAACACTTCCCTTATCAGGTGAATGCTGCCAGGCTCGGTCACTCCTTCACCATTTCCAAAAATTTGATAGTAATATGGCGGCGCAGCTCTCCTCTAATAATCTTTCTGTCTGTTTTTCTAAGATTCACAGGAACCACCTCAGGAAAGAGGACCAAGTGCAATACTGACAAATTAAATAATGCACTAAATGGAAAATACTCAAAGAAGGATGGAACATCTGACAAATTTAAAATCTAGCTTTACTTAAAATATTAAAAGAGCTCAAATTTTAACATGAAAAGCTCAACCGGTTTCGGCAAAATCCAAATGCCTTTTTCAAAAATCACTTACTCCTTGGTGTTATATAATGAGAGAATAAACCATGTTACTTAATTCCAACAAGGTAAAAAACAACTGTGTTTAGAATAGGTTTACAGTTTGAGGGTTTAACCCTATTTATTTGGGACGGGAGAAATTCTTCTCTGTCATAATAAAATATTAATGTTTAGTGCATTGTTTAATTTGCCACTATTGCACTATATTTGGTCCTTTTACCTGATGTTTTCGGGGCAATGGGTAGATTAGTTTTTTTTTAGTTAGGATTTTTTATTGTGGGGAGGGTTTATGCAAAAGAGCTGTTAGCTTTAGGGCAATGGTAGTTTATGTGTAGATTAGGGTTTATTTGTATTTTTGTAGTGGCTTAGTTTTTTATTATTTTTTTTTTTAAAGTAATGTTAGTTCTTTTTAGTTTAAGCTTGTTTTTTTTTTTTTTACAGGTAAGTTTTTTTTATGGTAGTTTGTATATTTTAAATTTAATTAATGTGTATTTTACACATAAGTTAGGGGGTGTTAGGTTAGGGAGTTTAGTTATTAGTTTAATGCTTTGCGTTGTGGGGGATGGCAGATTAGGGGTTAATAGTTTTACTTAGTGTTTGCAATGTGGGGGGATGGTGGTTTAGGGGAAAATAGTTTTACTTAGTGTTTGCAATGTAGGGGGATAGCAGTTTAGGGGTTAATAATAATACTTACACCTAGATTTAGAGTTTTGCAGCCAAAGGGGTGCGTTAGTTACATGTTTTTTTTTCTAGTTCTGCTTCTAAACAACACTGGCATTTAGAGTTCTCTGAAGGGCTGCGTTAGGCTCCAAAAAGGGAGCGTAAAGGCATATTTACCGCCACTTCAACTCTCAATACCAGCATTGCTTATGGTAGCGGCTAGCTGGAAAAACGTGCTTGTGCACGATTCCCCCATAGGAAACAATGGGGCAGTTTGTGCTGAAAAAAAACCTGCAAAAAAGCAGCGTTCAGCTCCTATCGCAGCCCCATTGTTTCCTATGGGGAAACAGTTTCAAAGTCTGCACCTAACACCCTAACATGTACCCTGAGTCTAAACACCCCTAACCTTACACTTATTAACCCCTAATCTGCCGCCCCCGCTATCGCTGATACCTGCATATTATTATTAACCCCTAATCTTCCGCTCCGGACACCGCCGCAACCTACATTATCCCTATAAACCCCTAATCTGCTGCCCCTAACACCGCCGACCCCTATATTATATTTATTAACACCTAATCTGCCCCCCCCCCACATCGCCGCTACCTTACCTACACTTATTAACCCCTAATCTGCCGACCGGACCTCACTGCTACTCTAATAAATGTATTAACCCCTAAAGCTAAGTCTATCCCTAACCCTAACACCCCCCTAAATTAAATATAATTTTAATCTAACAAAATAAATTAACTCTTATTAACTAAAGTATTCCTATTTATAACTAAATACTTACCTGTAAAATAAACCCTGATATAGCTACAATATAACTAATAATTATACTGTATCTATTTTAGGATTTATATTTATTTTACAGGCAACTTTGTATTTATTTTAACTAGGTACAATAGCTATTAAATAGTTAGTTACTATTTAATAGTTACCTAGTTAAAATAATTACAAAATCACCTGTAAAATAAATCCTAACCTAAGTTACAATTAAACCTAACACTACTCTATAATTAAATAAATTAAATAAATTACCTACAATTACATACAATTAAATACACTAAACTAAATGACAAAAAACAAACAAACACTAAATTACAAAAAATAAAAAAAGATTACAAGAATTTTAAGCTAATTACACCTACTCTAAGCCCCCTAATAAAATAACAAAGCCCCCTAAAATAAAAAAATTCCCTACCCTAATCTAAATTACAAAAGTTAACAGCTCTATTACCAGCCCTTAAAAGTGCTTTTTGCGGGGCATGCCCCAAATTAATCAGCTTTTATGCCTGTAAAAAAAAACACAATACCACCCCCCAACATTACAACCCACCACCCACATACCCCTACTCTAACCCAAACCCCCTTTAAATAAACCTAACACTACCCACCTGAAGATCTCCCTACCTTGAGCCGTGTTCACCCAGCCAGGCACCGATGGACCAAAAGAGCAGCAGAAGTCTTCATCCTATCCGGGCAGAAGAGGACATCCGGACCGCAGACATCTTCATCCAAGCGGCATCTTCTATCTTCATCCATCCGACGAGGAGCGGCTCCATCTGCAAGACCTCCGGCGTGGAACATCCTCCTTCCCCGACGACTAGATGACGAATGACGGTTCCTTTAAGTGACGTCATCCAAGATGGCGTCCCTCGAATTCCGATTGGCTGATAGGATTCTATCAGCCAATCGGAATTAAGGTAGGAAAAATCTGATTGGCTGATTGAATCAGCCAATCAGATTCAAGTTCAATCCGATTGGCTGATCCAATCAGCCAATCAGATTGAGCTTGCATTCTATTGGCTGATCGGAACAGCCAATAGAATGCGAGGTCAATCTGATTGGCTCAGCACCAGATGTCTTCAGGATGGACCTGCTCCGCGCCTCCGGGAGACCACCTGGATGAAGATTGAAGAAGCTGCCTGGATGAAGACTTCTCGCTGCCTGGATCAGGACTTCAACTCCGGGATGAAGATCTTTCAAGTGGGTCTTCAAAAACTGTAAGTGGATCATCAGGGGATTAGTGTTAGGGTTTTTAAAGGTTTTTTTGGGTGTTTTTTTTTTTTTTTAGTTTAGGGTCTGGGCAGTAAAAGAGCTAAATTCCCTTTTAAGGGCAATGCCAATACAAATGCCCTTTTCAGGACAATAGTTAGCTTAGGTTTTTTTAGAATTAGGTTATTTATTTTGGGGGTTGGTTGGGTTGTGGGTTTTACTGTTGGGGGGTAATGCCCCACAAAAGGCCCTTTTAAGGGCCATTGGTAGTTTATTGTAGGCTGGGGGGTGGTTATTTTGGGTGGGCTTTTTTATTTTGATAGGGCTATTAGATTAGGTGTAATTCTTTTTTATTTTGGATCATTTTGTTTGTTATTTTCCATAATTTAGTGTTTGTTATTTTTTGTAACTTAGTATTTTTTTACTTTTTGTAATTATATAGTTTGTAATTTTTAGAGTAATGTTAGGATTTTTTTAATGTGTAGTTTAGTTTAATTTATTTGTTAGCAGTTTAATTTTAGTTTAATAATTATATTAGTTTAATTGTTAGGTAAAATAGCCGATATCTTTGGGGCAATGCCCCACAAAAGGCCGTTTTAAGAGCCATTGGTAGTTTATTGTAGGCTGGGGGGGTGGTTATTTTGGGTGGGCTTTTTTACTTTGATAGGGCTATTAGATTAGGTGTAATTCTTTTTTATTTTAGATAATTTTGTTTGCTATTTTCCATAATTTAGTGTTTGTTATTTTTTGTAACTTAGTATTTTTTTATTTTTTGTAATTAGATAGTTTGTAATTTTTAGAGTAGTGTTAGGATTTTTTAATGTGTAGTTTAGTTTAATTTAGTTGGTAGTAGTTTAATTTTAGTTTAATAATTATATTAGTTTAATTGTTAGTTTAAACATATTTTTTTAATATGACAAGTAAGTTTTAATTTAAATTAGGGAAATTGTAATTTTAATATAAAGTTAGGGGGTATTAGGTTTAGGGGTTACTAGTTTTAATTAGTTTATTGTGATGTGGGGGGCTTTCGGTTTAGGGGTTAATAATTTAATTTAGTATATTTTGTTGTGGGGGCTTTTAGTTTAGGGGTTAATAGGTTTATTATAGTGGTGGTGGTGTAGGGCTTAATAATTTTAGTATAGTGGGGGTGATGTGGGTGGACGGCAGATTAGGGGTTAATAATATTCAAATAGTGTTTGCGATACGGGAGGGCGGAGGTTTAGGGGTTAATAACTTTAGTATAGTAGTGGCGATATCGGGAGCGGCCGATTAGGGGCTATAAACTTTAAAATAGTGTTTGCGATGCGGGAGGGCCTCAGTTTAGGGGTTAATAGGTAGTTTATGGGTGCTAGTGTACTTTTTAACACTTTAGTTATGAGTTTTATGTTACAGCTTTGTAGCGTAAAACTCATAACTACTGACTTTAGATGGCGGTACGGATCTTGTCATTTTAGGCTGTAACGCTCGCTTTTTAGCCTCACTGCAAAACTCGTAATACCGGCCCTATGGGAATCCCATGAAAAAACATCATTTTTAGGAGTGTGGTACTTTTTTTTGTGGTACCTTTTAGCATGTACCGCATTGTGGGACAATGCAGTAGAGGCTAAAAGGCTTGCAGTACAGCTATACCGACAAGACTTGTAATGGCTGCGTTAGGGGCCACAACGCTGCTAGTTGACTCATAATGCAAAACTCGTAATCTAGGTGTGAGTAAACAGATAATAAATCTATCATTTTTGATTAAAAAAAAGATAAAGACGAGGAAAATAAAATAGGAAGAAAAAAAAAAGAAACAGAAACAGAACAAACAATAATTTTATTAAGATTATACATAAACATTCCATTGGTGTAATTCAAAAGACATTTTGCTCAAATCTATAATTGAGCGCTTGATTATCTCTGAATAGAGAGAAGAAAAAAAAAGGTAAATAAAAAAAATAAATAAAAAAAAAATGTATAAATACAGTAGATAAAATAAAAGTAAATACATAAATCCAAATCCCTCCTCCAGACAACTCCTAGTCATCACATTCAATTAGTGGAAGGATTTGGTTTATTTTATACTGTAATTCAGTCCCCTGATAAGTAATATAATTTCCCCATATTCAAATATAGCCCCTCAACTCATTTCTTTTATAGCATTTAGTGTCATAAGCCTCCAAAATGGCCTGTGTAGTAAGGAGATTTAAGTGTGCCAATCAACGGAATTTTATTGACAATCCAGTTTTTAAAGATTAGTGATCTAGCCAAAATAATTACCCATTTTATAAATTTATTGTTCATACCCTGATTTGGGCCTTTACTGAAAAGTAAGATATTTTCTTCTGTTATTTTAGGTTTTTCCCCTAGTATTAACTCAAGCAAAATTTCAGTCTTTCCCTAAAAATTAGATAATTTCGGGCATAAGTATAAAAAATGTGAAATACTAGGATCTGATAACCTACATTTCTTACATGAGTTTTCCACTTCTATTTTCCATTTTTGTGCTCTCTTGGGTGTAATATAGTCAGAATGGATTAATCTATAATGTGATTCTAGCAGACTTAGATATTGCCCTTATAGCAGAAAAACATTTTGTAATTTAAGATTCATTACTAAAGTTGGTGGGGATTCTGTCCCATCTATTATTATACTCTTTAGCTATTATCCTCTCTAATGGAGCTTGTAGTATTTTATATATAAGTGACAATAGACCCTTTTTGATCTTGGGGCAGTCCAATAAAGGATGTTTTTGACAAAGATTTGGAGAAGACTTCATCTGAAGTGTATAATGCTTTGCCTGCAGGAAATAAAAACAATCTTTGTTTGGAACCTTATAAATCTTTTGAAAGTCTTTACATTTGTATGGTTGTTCTGTTAAGGTGTTTATCAGATGATTAATGGAATTAATTTTTCTCTTTTACCAGAGTTGAAATGTCCTGCTCTGTGAACTAGATGGAAATCGACAATTACCTATTAAGGGAAGCCATCTGGAAATAGTGTAACTAGTGCCCATAGATTTCATTGAGGATCTCCAGGCTAATAAGATATCTTTTAGTAAGGGGTGAGAATAGATGGCCGACCCCAGTTCTTTATTAGATGCATGAAGGATGAAAGTAAGAGAAAGGGGAGCAAACAGTGTTTCATCAGTACTACAGTTAGTGAACTTTTCTGTATGGGCCAACCATACTAAAGCATATCTTAAAAGACTTGCACAATTATACAATCTTATGTCAGGTAGAGCCAATCCTCCTCTAATATAAGGGAGGTAAAGTTATCCGGCCTAATTCTGGCTTTTTTTGTCTCGCCATAGAAAATCTCAAAACTTTTAAAAACTTATTAGTATCTTGTATACTTATTGTAAGGGGCAGCATTCTAATAGGATAAAGAATGTTTGGTAAGATAAAAGTTTTGAAAGTTGCCACTCTGCCTGAAAGTGAAAGTGGCAAATTTACCAAGTTCTTAAGTTTATCAGCATTATTTTGAAGGGCTGGAGTTAAGTTTTTAGTACACCAATTAGATGGGTTTGCCGTAAGGAATATTCCTAAGTATTTTAAGGTTTTTCTATAAAGGGGTATGAATATTCTGACATTGATTTTTTCAACCATAAAAGATTAGATTTGGAGTAGTTGATTTTATATCCTGAGATTTTCCTATATTCTTCTAACTGATTTATTATTTCAGAATTTGTTTTTCTGGGGAAGTGATACATAGTAATAAGTCATCTGCAAAGAGCGAGATCTGAAAAAGCTCTTTGTCTAATCTGAATCCAAATAACAAATCCCTAAACTTAACAGCCAGAGGTTCTAAAAGTAGGTCAAAAAGGAGAGGTGACATAGGACACCCTTGTCTAGTCCCTCTTCCTAATGAGAGAATGCAATATAGAATTATTGACCAACAGTGAAGCACTGGCATCAGAATATACATTTGCAACTAAATTCAAGAAGATCACCTTTAAACCAAATTTTATCAAAGTTTCCAACATATAATCCCATTCCACTCTGTCAAAGGCCTTCTCTGCATCCAGGGATAGCAGGAAGGCCTCCGGCAGAGCAGACAGGTCAACCCCCTGAGTACCGCCGTTATATTGAAAAATTACTTGTAATATCTTCCTGATATTTAATTCTGAAGTTCTCCCCATTACAAAGCCCACCTGATCTGGGTGGATAAGCTTTGGCAAGATTGGTTTAAGCCTATCCACCAAAACTTTCATAAAGATCTTATAATCAAGATTTAGTAGCGATATAGGTCTATAAGAGGATACCTGCGTAGGGTCTTTATCTGCTTTCGGTAATAGAATTATGTTTGAATGTTCCTATTGTCAAGATAGTAATGGCTATATAGGTTCTTTAAATCATGGATGGTCTCATCCTTTAGTATCCAATAAAATTCTAGCGATAGACCGTCAGGTCCCGGTGCATTCCCTTTATTCATCTTTTTCATAGTTTTGATTATTTCTTGTTCAGAAATGTCTGCATTTAAGGACTTCATATCTTTTGCCCCAATCTCAGGCAGTAATGTCTTCCCCAGAATATCCTGAATATCGACTCTCTTAGGATTTTGAGAAGAATATAAACTAGTATAGTATTTTTTAAATAGGGAGATTATTTAATATTTATTATTGGTGGATTTAGATCCATCATTTATTATCAGGATAGGTTTTCTTTTTTTAGATCTATTAAACAGGTTTGCCAGATACTTCCCTACCTTATTACTGAATCTCTTAAATTTTGATAGGTGTTTATTTATAGATTTTCCTGCTAAGCCTAGCAAAAAAAAGATCTCTTTATTTTTTTTAAGTAGTTTATTTTCTTTAGTATTTATTAGTATTTATTTTCTTTAGATGGGTGTTTCCTAACTTGTGTATATGCTGTGGCTAATTTATATGCTAATTTTAAACTCTCGGTATTGCCTTCCTTCCTTAGCTTGATTAAATAGGATGTAATCTCTGCTTTCAGAGTTGCTTTAGCAGCCTCCCAATAAATTGCAATATTTTTGTTATGATCTTTATTATTAATAGTATACTCGGTCCATTTCTGCTTTAAAAATTCTGCAAACTTTACAGATTTGGCAAGAAAATGAGGGCATAAAAAAGCACTATAATTAGTTTTGTGTGGCTCACTTAATGTTAAAGGGATTGGTGAGTGGTCTGAGAGACTAAATTTAACAAAAAAAAAATTTCTGTGACCCTTGCCAATAGAGATTCTGATATTAAGATTAAGAATATATCTAGTCTGGAAAGAGTGTTATGGGATTTAGAGATGCAGGTAAATTCCAAGCTGTTCAGGTTTAAAAGTCTCCATACATCAATTATGTATCAATGTCTTATTAGTATCTAGTATCAATGTCATATTAGGGTTCTGTTGAATATCGATGTGGGTTGACAAGCTGAGAACAAATACTAGAAAAAAGTTTCCTTTTAATCGCTGTTTCGTAAGAAAAGTCCTGAAACAATAAAAGCCTTCCATCTTTATAGGATAGTTGTTGCACCTTCCTAAAGGCTCTCAAAATCTCCATATTTGCTTGAAAATTCAGGTAATTTACAATAACAGGTCTAGCTTTCTTAAATATCTGGTCAGATGAATCCTGGACTCTCCCTGTTCTGTGGGCTCTTTCAACTGTAAATTTGGATTTCCCTTCTTCTACTTTCAGTAGCGTGGGTAATATTTCTTCAGCAAAGTGTACCAGGGCTTCTGAATTAATTTCTTCCAAAAGGTCAATTATTCTTAAGTTGTTTTGCCTGCTTCTGTCCTCCAATTCCTCTAATTTAGCAGATAGTTTAGTATTTTGTTTCATGATTAAGTCAAACTTGGAGTCTATAGCATTTTGCTTATCTTTGCAGTCCGATAGCTTTTGCTCTAGTTTGGAGAGCCTGTTATTCTGGATTTTAATTTACTCCATTATGCAGGCTAGTCTGCTATTTATCTCCTCTATTTTAGGAAATATCAGGGCTGAGATCTGAGTGGCAATAAGGTTGGCCTCCCCAGCTTCTTTCAGTCTTTCCTCAATCACAGAGTCCCCTGAAATATTGGTAGTTTTAATTCCTTTCCCCCGGCTTGAGTTTAGGAGACATTTTATGTGCTTTAAGATACTTGTCCATCCAGACTTATCACAGCAGAAGATTTTTTTTTTAAACTTTTTTAAAAAACTATTCCCTGCTTTTCTTTCTTTTTCTTTTCCTTTTTGTATTTTTTGCAGCTCCAGTTATGGGTCGCAGGGAGAGGTGTCTCATCTGAGTGTAGAGATTAGATTAGTTAGACCACAACATGGGTGTCTCTCATCCGGCTCTCCACTCTGTGAGAGCCTATGCCTCCTTGTGTGCCTGGGGCGAGCATAATACAAGTGTGGTGCGCAGCAGCATTTACCAGCCTTCTAATTACCAAAAAGCAATGCCAAAGCCATATATGTCTTCTATTTCTGAACACAGGGGATCCCAGAGAAGCATTTACAACCATTTGTGCCATGATTGCACAAGCTGTTTGTAAATTATTTCAGTGAGAAACCTAAAATTGTGAAAAACATAATGATTTTTTTTATTTGATTGCATTCGGCGGTAAAATGGTGGCATGGAATATTCCAAAATGGGCCTAGATCAATATTTTGGGTTGTCTACTATAAAAATAACAATTTCTACTTACCTGATAAGTTATTTTCTTTCCTGGCATGGAGAGTCCACGAATCCATTCAATTACTAGTGGTAATTTAACTCCTGGCCACCAGGTGGAGGCTAAGAACACCCCGGCAAAGCTTCAAGTATCCTCCAACAATCCACAGTCATTTAGCCGAGGAATTATGGAAAGAGAAGAAGACACAAAGGGTATAGACAAACTGAGACAGTCTTCACAAGGAAAAGAAGAAAAAGAAAAAGTATTATCTCCTGACTGACCTTGTGGTTTATTTTGTAAGAGAGGTAAACTGTTAGGAGCTTACAACTCATAGGTTAATAAGTACACATTAAAATATAACTTTTACTTATGGTTCTTTAAAATGACAGCTTCAATAAAAAAGTGCAAATAAGCTATTGTAGCGTGCCAGAAAAAAACATTAAAAACACAACTCCATTGTAGAAACTTGATACTAGTTTTACAATGTTGCTTAACTCTGTTTAGATCAGGAGGGATAGTGTAACAGGTGGTTTAAGATAAAAAGAAAATGTATTCTTACCTGATAAATTGATTTCTTCTACGATACGACGAGTCCACGGATTTCATCCTTACTTGTGGGATATTATCCTCCTGCTAACAGGAAGTGGCAAAGAGCACCACAGCAGAGCTGTATATATAGCTCCTCCCTTACCCTCCACCTCCAGTCATTCGACTGAAGGTTATAGGAAGAGAAAGGAAAAGCTAAAAGGTGCAGAGGTGACTGAAGTTATAAATAATAAAAATATAATCTGTCTTAAATTGACAGTGAGGGCCGTGGACTCGTCGTATCATAGAAGAAATCAATTTCATCCTTACTTGTGGGAAACAATACCAAAGCAACAGGAAATGGATGAAAGGGAGGACAGAGACCTAAATGGAAGGCACCACTGCTTGAAGAACTTTTTTCCCAAAAACAGCCTCAGAAGAAGCAAAAGTATCAAATTTGTAAAATTTGGAAGAAGTATGAAGGGACGACCAAGTCACAGCCTTACAAATCTGTTCAACAGATGCATCGTAGCCACAGCCCTAGTAGAATGAGCCGTAACTCTTTCAGGAGGCTGCTGTCCAGTAGTCTCATATGCCAGTTGGATGATACTGCTCAGCCAAAAAGAAAGAGAGGTAGCCGTAGCTTTCTGACCCCTACGCTTTACAGAATAAACAATGAATAATGAAGATGATTGACGGAAATGCCTGTAAGTAAAACTTTAAGGCACGGACCACGTCCAGGTTATGTAACAGACGCTCCTTCTTAGAAGAAGGATTAGGACACAAGGAAGGAACAACAATTTCCTGATTAATATTCTTATTGGAAACAACCTTGGGAAGAAACCCAGGTTTAGTACGTAAAACCACCTTATCAGAATGAAAAATGAGATAAGGCGAATCACACTGTAACGCTGAAAGCTTCGAAACTCTTCGAGCAGAAGAAATAGCAACCAAAAACAGAACTTTCCAAGATAATAATTTAATATCTATGGAATGCAAAGGTTCAAACGGAACCCCTTGAAGAACTCGAAGAACTAAATTCAAACTCCAGGGAGGAGTAATTGGTCTAAATACAGGCTTAATTCTGGTTAGAGCCTGACAAAAAGACTGAACACCTGGCACATCTGCCAAACGTTTGTGAAACAAAATCGACAATGCAGAAATTTGTCCCTTTAAGGAACTAGCTGATAAGCCTTTCTCCAATACTTCTTGGAGAAAAGACAGAATCCTAGGAATCCTAACTTTACTCCATGAGTAGCCCTTGGATTCACACCAATAATGATATTTATGCCATATCTTATGATTATGATAGATTTTTCTAGCAACAGGCTTTTTAGCCTGTATCAAAGTACTGATAACCGAATCAGAAAATCCTTGTTTCGATAGAATCAAGCGTTCAATCTCCATGCAGTTAGCTGCAGAGAAATTAGATTTGGATGTTGGAAAGGACCTTGAATGAGAAGGTCCTGTCTCAAAGGAAGTTTCCACGATGGTAGAGAGGACATGTCCAATAGATCAGCATACCAAGTCCTGCATGGCCACGCAGGCACTATAAGGATCACTGAAGCTCTCTCCTGTTTGATTCAAGCAATCACGCATGGAAGGAGAGGAAACGGTGGAAACACATAAGCTAGGCTGAACAACCAAGGCACTGCCAAGGCATCTATCATTTCGGCCTGGGGATCCCTCGACCTGGATCCGTATCTTGGAAGCTTGGCATTCTGTAGAGATGCCATCATATCCATATCCGGTTTGCCCCATCAGCGAATCAATGAGGCAAATACCTCCGGGTGGAGTTCCCACTCCCCCGGATGAAAAGTCTGTTGGCTTAGAAAATCCGCTTCCCAGTTCTCTACTCCTGGGATGTAGAGTGCTGACAGATGACAAGAGTGGGCCTCCGCCCAATGGATTATCTTGGATACCTCTCTCATTGCTAAGGAACTCCTTGTTCCCCCCTGATGATTGATATAGGCCACAGTCGTGATGTTGTCGACTGGAATCTGATAAATTTGGCCAAAGCCAAATGAGGCCAAGCCTGAAGTGCATTGAATATTGCTCTCAGTTCCAGAATATTGATTGGAAGTAGAGACTCCACCTGAGTCTAAACACCCTGAGCCTTCAGGGAATTCCAGACTACACCTCAGCCGAGAAGGCTGGCGTCTGTTGTCACTATTACCCACCAAGGTCTGTGGAAACAAGTCCCCTGGGACAGATGATCCAGCGACAACCACCAAAGAAGAGAGTCTCTGGTTTCTTGATCTAGATTTATCTGAGGAGATAAATCCGCATAATCCCCATTCCACTGTCCGAGCATGCACAGCTGCAGCGGTCTGAGATGAAAGCGAGCAAAACAGAATGATGTCCTTTGCCGCTACCATTAATCCAATTACCTCCATACACTGAGCCACTGATGGCCGAGGAATGGACTGAAGTTCTCGGCAAGTATTTAGAATCTTTGATTTTCTGACCTCCGTCAGAAATATTTTCATGGCTACTGAGTCTATCAGAGTTCCCAAGAAAGGAACCCTTGTCTGTGGAACAAGTGAACTTTTCTCTATGTTCACCTTCCAACCGTGAGTTCTCAGAATAGACAACACTGTGTCCGTGTGAAATTTTGTCAGATGATATGTTGATGCCTGGATCAGAATATCGTCCACATAAGGCGCCACTGCTATGCCTCGCAGTCTGAGAACCACCAAAGAGACCCTAGAACCTTTGTGAAGATTCTGGGTGCTGTGGCCAACCCGAAGGGAAGAGCCACGAACTGATAATGTTTGTGCAAGAAGGCAAACCTTAGAAACTGATGATGATCCTTGTGGATAGGAATGTGAAGGTAAGCATCCTTCAAGTCCACGGTAGTCATATATTGACCCTCCTGGATCATTGGTAAAAGTGTTCGTATAGTCTCCATCTTGAATGATGGAACTCTGATAAACTTGTTTAGACACTTGAGGTCTAAGATGGGTCTGAAAGTTCCCTCTTTTTTGGGAACCACAAATAGATTTGAGTAGAACCCCTGTCCCTGTTCCAATTTTGGAACTGGACAAATTACTCCCATGGTAAAAAGGTCTTTTACACAGCATAAGAACGCCTCTCTTTTTATCTGGTTTGCAGATAATCTTGAAAGATGAAATCTCCCTCTTGGGAGAAAGTCTTTGAATTCCAATTGATAACCGTGGGACACTATTTCTAGTGCCCAGGGGTCCTGAACATCTCTTGCCCAAGCCTGGGCAAAGAAAGAGAGTCTGCCCCCTACTAGATCTGGTCCCGGATCGGGGGCCGCCCCTTCATGCTGTTTTAGTAGCAGCAGCTGGCTTTTTGGATTGTTTACCTTTATTCCAGTTCTGGTTGAGTCTCCAGGCTGACTTAGATTGGGTAAAATTCCCTTCCTGCTTTGTGGAAGAAGAGGAAGCGGAGGGTCCTCCTTTAAAGTTTCGAAAGGAACAAAAATTATTTTGTTTACCCCTCATCTTAACAGACTTATCCTGAGGTAGGGCATGGCCTTTACCTCCTGTAATGTCAGAAATGATTTCCTTCAATTCAGGCCCAAAAAGGGTCTTACCTTTAAAAGGAATAGCTAAAAGCTTAGTCTTTGATGAGACATTAGCAGACCAAGATTTGAGCCACAATGCTCTACGTGCTAGGATAGCAAATCCTGCATTCTTCGCCACTAAAAGAATTAGGCGCATTAGAAGTACTTGACGTCGCTTGTGTGGGCGTTAAAGGTTGTGACACTTGGGGAGAATTGGATGGCATATCCTGATTCTCTTCAGACTGAGAATCATCCTTAGGCACACTTTCTTGACCTAAAATATGGTCTTTACAATGTAAGTCTCTTTCAGTACAAGAGTTACACAATGTTAGAGGGGGTTCCACAATAGCTTCTAAACACATAGAACAATGAGATTCAGATTCCTCAATGTCAGACATGTTTGAACAGACTAGTAATAACCACAGGAGTCGTTTAAACACTTTATTTATTGCTTAAAATAAACTTTTGAAAAATGTGTACTGTGCCTTTAAGAAAATAAAAAGTGAACAATTTTTCCAAAACTGCTTAAATAACGTTAAATTGTCTCCAAATTTAACTTAAACTCGTTGGTTTATCCAAAAATTACTGCACCCCAGTATTAAGAAAAAAACTAACACTATCACTGATAGGTTTGGACGCATCCATCAAATTAAGAAATACATCCCCCACAGATAGCATGACAGATGGAACGAACTCCTAAAGTCAACCTTTCAGACATAGCCCACTTTTTTATGAAAATAGACCCCACTAGTAATTACTCCAGATAACCGCTTGCTTACACAGGAGTCCATTTCGGAGCTAACCAGGCACATACAATGGAGTAAAACATCCCCTTTACACTGGATCTGTAATAGCTTATCG
Organism: Bombina bombina; assembly: GCF_027579735.1. Lineage (NCBI taxonomy): Eukaryota > Metazoa > Chordata > Amphibia > Anura > Bombinatoridae > Bombina > Bombina bombina. Next base: position 587,090,268 of record NC_069504.1, read on the forward strand.
AGTCCTTAAACCTTAGAACACATTAATATAAAGATAACCTGGAGGGTATCATGACCCAGGCACCCCACCATCATTACATTATACAATCAGATGACAACTCCACCCGATCTTACTAAGACGCATTTAGTAATTAACAGCAGCTCTGCCCCCCCCCCTTACCCATACGGGTCCTTTACCCATTTCCTTACAGAGAGCGGCTCTTGCCCGCTGCACTCTTTCACCTCTTTTTTCTTTCCCTTAGGCTTTATACTTAACACCCTACTCCTACTGTAGATCTTCAGATCGTATTAAGAAAAACACATACCGTATTTAGTCACACTTACCCAGAGGCAAGACACCCTACCCCTCCCCCCTTATCCCACTCTCTCCATTCTATTGAACAACTAGACTCTATAGAACATGGAGAGATTACGCATTGTATCTCTCAATGTCAAAGGTCTAAACTCACCGACAAAACGTAGCCTACTCTTTAACTACTTCCAGAAATCCAGGGCAAACATAGCCCTTATCCAAGAAACCCACTGGACACATTCATCACATACCTCCCATACGACTAAGAAGTTCCCTGTAGTTCTTGAAGCACCATTCACATCCAAAACTAGAGGAGTAGCTATCCTCATTGGTAAGGACACAAAGTTCGAGCTCATCCACACTGAGGTAGACCCCCAAGCAAGATATATAATAACCATCTGTAAAATAGACTCCAAGCTGACTACAATTGCAAACCTTTATGCTCCAAACACCAAGCAAATATGCTTTCTCACTAAAGTCTTACGTATACTATCAGATATAAAACAAGGAGAGCTGATTTTAGGGGGGGACTTCAACCTTATATGGGACCACAATATGGATAGATCAGGACCTAAAATCTCCACCATAGATAGATCAGTATCCTCCCTCTCTAATGCGTTCAAGTCCTTAATCTGTCAATATGATATTTATGACACGTGGAGATCACTTCACCCACAGGAGAGAGATTTCACCTTCTACTCCTCCCCTCACAAATCTCATACTCGAATAGATTACTTTTTTATACCAGCCAGACTATTAGATAAAGTATCACAAATCAAAATTGACCCGATATCCTGGTCGGACCATGATGCTGTACACATGTCACTTATGACCCAGTCCCCATTACCGCCAAGCCCCTTGTGGTGTCTAAAAGATTGCATGTTAACAGACCCGCTCACTAAGAAAGATATACAGGAAAAAATTATTAGCTTCTTAGACATAAACGATGACCTTCAAACCTCTACTGAGAATTTATGGGCCACCCTTAAGGCTACATTAAGAGGACACCTAATTGACATAGAGACAGGACTTCAAAAGAGGAGAGAGGCTACTCTCTCCTCATTAGCTGCACAAGCCAGGCTTCTGAGAAGACAGTTAGGTGAGGCATATTCTATCACTACAAATAACAGACTTCAAGAGGTGAATAAACAAATACAAGAAGCTGAATTACAGAGGGCACACAATACACTAGAAAAGTTAAAAAAATTATATTACCACTTCAGTAATAAAGCTACATCCTTACTAGCAAAGAAATTACGTCACCGCTCTGCGCAATCCAGGATACTGACTATTGAAAACAAACAGGGACAGAACGTCTATGCCCCTGGAGAGATTGGTAATGTTTTCAAAGACTTTTATCAATCGCTATACAATATAGAACAAGACTTAGACACACCCCTCCTACCACTACAGACATAGCTACTTACCTAGCAAATCTTAAATTACCCATACTAGATCCGGCGCTTGCTTCCATACTAACAGCCCAAATTTCACTCCAAGAAGTAATTCAGGTGATTAAATCATTGAAACAAGGGAAATCCCCAGGCCCAGACGGATACATAGCCCGCTTCTATAAAACTTATCAAACCACATTAGCCCCCCTGCTTTGTAGACTATTCCAAGAAATTATGTAAAAAAGCTCATTTAATGCTGAGTATCTTGAGGCAGCAGTGGTCACTATCCTCAAACCAGGGAAGGATCCTGGAAAATGCAGTAGTTACCGACCAATCTCCCTCCTCAATATTGACATCAAGTTATACGCCAAAATACTAGCTAACAGACTATCAAAAGTAATCACATCCATCATCCACCCAGACGATTCATCCCAGACAGAGAGGGCCCAGATGCCACTAGACGAATATTAAACTTATTCAATTTGGCGTCCAGGGGTGAGGCCCAAGTTCTGGCCTTATCTCTGGACGCTGAAAAAGCCTTCGACAGAGTAAGATGGACCTATTTATGGGAGACGCTGAGAACCTTCAGGTTTCCCGCACCCTTTATTAAAGCAATACAAGCATTATACTCCCAACCCACAGCTCGAATTAGAGGCACAGGCTTTCATTCACAAAGCTTTGCCATTACAAATGGCACACGACAGGGCTGTCCTCTCTCTCCACTACTTTTCGCTTTAGCCATAGAACCCCTTGCACAGGCCATAAGAGTAGACCCCTTAGTAAGAGGCATATCATCTGGAGATCACACGCACAAAATCTCACTATACGCAGATGATATCACATTATTCCTGACCCATCCGGCTGAATCCCTGGTAGCAGTATTTGAGATCTTAGACAAATTCAGTTCCATGAGCTGTTATAAATTAAATGTAGACAAAACAGAAGCCTTGTTGGCTAATTTTACAGCTCAAGAATCTAAGGCAATACAAAACTCCTATAGGTTTAACTGGAAATCGGATGCTATCAAAGTATTAGGAGTACATTTAGCTTTAGATCCCATGATCACCATATCCAAAAACTTCACAGATAGGCTCACAGAGTTTTACAAGCTCCTAAATACGTGGGAATTCCGAGAAATATCTTGGACAGGGAGAATGGCTGCTATTAAGATGTCCTTTCTCCCTAAGATTACATATCTATTTAGGTGCATACCATACAATATCCCAAGACCCATTTTGAACAAATTGCAAGGCATGATTACAACTTACATATGGAAAAGTAGACGCCCTAGAACAGCAAGACAGACCTTAGAAAGACCACTTGCACAAGGAGGACTAGCTCTCCCTAACCTTATTACATATTTTAACGCCACCAGACTCTCACACATATTAGAGTGGAACAACCATAAAGCGAAGACCTTAGGCTGGTTCCTTGTGGAATCCTCGGTGCTTCCCCCTAATCTAACCTTATCTGACCTGTTGTGGATCTCCTCACATCACAGACAAAAGCTAGGACCCCTGAGCCCCACACTCCAGGACGCATTAAACTTTTGGGATCATATCCGCCATGACCCCAATATTTCGCCTTACCCTTCACCAGCTCTCACTTTAGCAGCAGCCCTGGTGGCACTACCAGAAACTCATCCAGACCTATGGCAGACCTTACACATCAAAACAGTTAATGATTTTTATGATAAGGGGACATGGCTCTCTCACCCGCAACTTTGTAAAAAGTTTAACATACCACCAAAGTTACAGTTTGAAGCCTTTCGCATTAGCTCCTTGCTGCGCTCATGGGACTACCCAAAGAAAGCGCCTAGATCACCTTCAATATGGGAACACACGTGGAACAAGGCACACACTATAAAACACGCCTTATCCTTACACTATAACCTTCTAACAAACGCAAAACCCTTCCTTAAAATATCACAACACAGTGCCTGGGAGAAAGAGTTAGGCTTCACAGTAGATACTGATGTTTGGCATAGCAGAATGCAGACAACTAGGAAACTTCTCCATTGCGCTACGTTGTGGGAACTATACTATAAAATCACAGTAAGATGGCATTTCACGCCTGTCACCTTGCATAAAACTTATAAGTCACAATCTCCCTTATGTTGGAGATTATGTGGTCAGTCAGGCACTCATGCAAACATTTGGTGGTCCTGCCCAAAAATCCAACCTCTTTGGAGGAAACTATACAATACTATACACAACCTTAAAATCTTTCCCCCTTATCTACCGGAGGTTACCCTACTACATATGCCAGTTCCCACTCTAGACGAACCTGCAGACGCTCTTGTGATATATCTCTTCATGGCAACCAAGCTAACTATTGCCAGAGCGTGGAAGAATCAAACCCCACCATCTTTCACACAAATATTATCTGTAGTTAGACACATCAGACTAATGGAGCAATACTCTTTCAGAGTCCTTGACAAGATAGATTTACACATCAAAATTTAGCACCCATGGCTTACACTTTACCCAGAATGAGCTACGAACCGAAACAGAATATTCACCCCCACAAACCCCCATGGCTTACACTTTACCCAGAATGAGCTACGAACCGAAACAGAATATTCACCCCCACAAACCTTCACCTCCCCCTATCCCCCCCCTCCCACCCTATGCCTCTAGATACGGATATTGATATAGATCTAGATAAACTTATATTTCTATCCCCATCCTAGTAAAAAGACTTACATGAAAGTCAAATGATTTTACGGTATCATAGAGAATGGACCACAGTGTCCGAATCATCCAAAAGTTATGTGTTATACTATACATGTTCATTGAATTATTTTCTTTAAAAGCAAAATTATATAAAATGGAGACAATATGTATATAGGCAGGGAATCCTATTGTTTCTCTTTCTTTCATCTAACTGATATAGTAGAAGATGCGCACCAACTATTACCATGTATCCTAAACAATGAAAAAATTGTAGTGTTGATACTAATGTTAAGATTTGTAATAGTCTTTACTTACTGTATCTCCTGCCTTACTATTATTCTATTATTGTACTTGTTTGTATGTCCCAATAAAAAATTTTACTGCAAAAAAAAAATTAAGAAATACATCAGTTGCAATACCCAGGGGGTAATTTATGTACTACAATGTACATGTCAACTTTACTATGCGGGCATGACAACCCGCAAGATAAGGGTGAGACTGATGGAACACCTAAGGAACATCAAAAATGCCAGAAAAGACATAGCTGATGGCAAAGCTATAACAAGTGTGGCATCACATTTTTTATTGAAGCACAATTCAAACTCAAAAGATCTACAGTGCTGGGGAATTGAACATATCAAATTAGGTGTAAGAGGGGGAGACTTATAAACAGCTCTTCTTAAAGCTGAAAGTAAGTGGATATACTTGTTAAACACAGTACATCCAAATGGCATAAATTAAAACAACAACTTTTTTGCATTTCTATAAACAACAATAAGAGAAACATAAACTTCTTACCAATTTTAATAGAAGGTGGACACTGATAATAAACCCTCAAACAACAACACCTATAATACCTGGAAATACCAACAGTAACAATATCAGTCAGATAACCTAAGTAAAATATAAATCACAACTCACAGACACAAGCAACCACAAATTCATTTCACTGGATTCTATTTATTTACACATGGTATCACAAATTATTTTTTAACTTCTCACCATTTGGAATTAGGAATTTAAATAATGCCAAACACAGACTATTTATGTTTTCAAAATTCACCCAGGAAACAGTCACTATGTTTGGGAGCACAATTCATCACTAGCCAAAATAAAGTAGCACATAATCAATACACAGAAAAATTGATGCAGAAACATAACATGCAAAAGGATTTTATAAGAACCACTGCACTATCACAATAGTCAAAGTCACAACATTGTGCACAAAATAAGAACACATGTATTGATAAAGGAGCACAGTACAAAGCACACTGATAACTTAAACCACATTGTCACAATCACACAAGTCACAACCAGGTGCATTAAAAATCTGAGTACATGTATCAACACAGGAGTACAGTATAAAGTACAGTATTGTCACAATCACACAAGTCATAACCAGGTGCATTAAAAATCTGAGTACATGTATCAACACAGGAGTACAGTATAAAGTACAGTATTGTCACAATCACACAAGTCATAACCAGGTGCATTAAAAATCTGAGTACATGTATCAACACAGAAGTACAGTATAAAGTAAATATATACAGTAATGGGGTAGACTTAGAAATAACACAACTTGATCATATGAAAGAGCATAGTCATCTTTAAATGATGACTATATACAGTAATGGGGTAGACTTAGAAATAACACAACTTGATCATATGAAAGAGCATAGTCATCTTTAAATGATGACTATATACAGTAATGGGGTAGACTTAGAAATAACACAACTTGATCATACGAAAGAGCATAGTCATCTTTGAATGATGACTATATACAGTAATGGGGTAGACTTAGAAATAACACAACTTACTTGATTATACGAAAGAGCATAGTCATCTTTGAACAAGTGTAATCTAGGATAAAAAGGGATTGAATACGATAACAAATTCCTCTCGGATGGGGATAAAATACAGGAAAAGATATTAATATTATGATAAGATTAACTGAATCAAACAAACAAACATCGCATACAAACTCAATAACTTATAGAGCAAAATTCATAACCAACAATATAGACAATTGTTGAATAATCAATACACAAAACAAATACATATTTAACAACTTGTTTAGTCAAAACTATAATAGACAAAATACATAATCGATGGAAAATTAACAAGAAACAATAGAATAAAATATGTATTTACAAGATCCATAAAACTACAACTAATTCTTTTTAAAGTAGAAACAGAACGTAGATGAACTGCTCCAGTTCAAAATAAACTTGAGCAAATAAATACAAAATTCACACCTATTCAATAATTTATTAATAAATAAAACAGGGAAGACGCAGTTGATTAAAAACAGTTTTAATGATATAACAACTACAATAAATCACAAATGCATTGTTATTTCTTTTGGTGTGAAAAGTAATAATAGGAAACAAATTTAATTCACAAAATCATAATAAAAATTATCTTCCTTTTCTCTCTCACTTTTTTTTATTTTTTTCATGCTCACATTGTGTTGTATGTCTACTCCCAATAGAAATAAACAGATATTGGAATAATTGAGTAGGGTTTATGAAATAAATCCCTTTCAATAAAATCTAAAACTTTAAGCAAATAAGAAAATTGTGCTAAGAAAGAATGAAAATCCTTATGTAAGAATAATCAATAACAGATTAAAATTATCCTTTTGTAAATTACAGATTATGAGGAAACAAAGTTTATAATCAAGATAGAAGTAATTTACGTTACAATGTCAGATGAAAGGATATAACGGGCTGTAATACAAGATAACAATATGCGTCCACCTTTAAAAGCTGATAATCGTAGTCCAGAAGTCCACCTTATCGTACACTATTCCACCCAGAACTTGAGCCCAATAGGCTGCCTACGCATGATAGACAGCCAAGATTGACCAATGAAATTGCGGTAGAGGCGGAACTTCCGGGACCAAGAGTAAATAAATACCTTGAACCATGGCAGCCCGCCGCCTTTGATAAAGCCTTAGCAGGTGAAACGCGTCAGGGGGGTTGTGTGGGAAGATGAGGTCCCACTAGGTGTTATATGTTGTTTTAAAATCTATCTCAGTTGCCTAAAATATTAATAGTATTACGAGTTACAGGAATTAGAGGTGACGCCTCAAATACCAATCCCAATACCTTACTACCGGTTAAAATATATGAGAGTGACAATATTGCTAATACTACCAGTTAAAATATACGAGTGTGATTATCTTGCTAATACAACCGCAACAGGCTAGCTAACGGAAAACTTATTATAGCAAGTGTGGCTTGTGGCTGGTACTACAGTGTGAATCATTCAACAACGTATGATTGCTAGTTATGTGGAATTAACAGTGTGAATGGAGAGATGTATGCAACCTTTAGTATAATAGTATATTTACTATACATTACAACTATATTGTAAGCAATATAACATAAAATATTGCTCTGACAAAAAGAATACTTTTACTAACGCTGTGGAAAAGGATAAGGGTACATAGTGAAACAAAGTCATTGATTTAGCAGTAACTAAGCAGAACAAACCTGCTGCTCGTAACATACATGATTAAACATAAGCTATTGACTCACTAATAAACAGAGTGCAATAAACAAGCTATTTATAATTTATAATTAAGCAGGAGGAATAAGCTGCTCAAAAAACAGACACAAGAGTCATTGAGATATTACATGCTACTTGTGATACAAAACAAGCAAAAGATTGCTTTAAAATAGTACTGAGCACAATCAGCGTCTGTTATCTATCCGAGTTACTATAAATATTATTATACCCAATAACTGTTTTTTTGTGACCCAAGCATCCAGCAAACCATTACTGAGAATGAGAACATTTCTCCATAATTAGTTTGTACATTAATATTAACTACTATCAATGCTAAATACCAAAAGTGCACAAATATACAATGTGTTAACAAAGCAATGTTGCAATACTAATATTATTATATAAAAACTGAGAATAAGTTGATATCATAATAATGGTATGAAAACCAGTTACAGTGAAGATGAACTGTTGCTACCACAGGCACTAATCGCAACATTGTTACACTTGAAAGTAAGAAAATAAAATATACACAGTTACTGTGTTTAACAGTGACAAAACATATATTTACTTAAAACCTGATATGTTACTAAACTCATAGGAACACATGTAGTATAACACCCAACCAGGATATCCAAATTGCACAACTATTGAACAGAAAATTACACTTGCTAGATGCAATTGATATTTACCTTTGTAAACCAATGTACTAACATTGATTTTAAACACAGTAATTGCAGTAATGTTAAATCCAAAGCAATACAAGCTACACAACATATGTGCACTGTACACGCTGTGTCAAGCCCGTAATCCATCTAGCTAACCAAAGCCAATACTCCTAGAAATTAAAAAAATTCACACTCATTTCTAATCCAAAAACTCAAAAGAGTAACACAAATATTTTCACCAATAGACACTGGTATATTTACAGATACTAGCTACTAGGCACCTACTACCCTAACCAACCTAAAGGTGGCATAAACTAGTGAGTACCGATTAATTTATTCACATAACCAAGGCCAGATATAGAATTAACAGGTCTCACAAGTCACCCACAGCAACCAGAGATAGAGTGATTTTAAATGTTTGTGTTTACCCATCTTTTAAGGTAAATCATTAAAATTTAAATTTTAAAATATAATTATTTGCCTCTACCCCAGTCTGGGCAGAGAGTGCTATATAGCATTTCTTTCTAGGGAATCTAATCCCAATTGTTCTAAAAAGTTTAGTATTAAATGCTAGCACCACTCTTCAAAAGAAATAATATATTGATACTAAAACAAAAAGTATCCCAAACAAACAAGATTATTGAGGAGCTTGCCTTTATAGTGCCCTTGTTGTTCTTTGTGTGTGATCTCTTCAATACTGTTTGAGTGGCTGGAAGAGATCTTGATCGCTTCCAGCGCTCAGATTACCCGAGGACGTGTCAGGCACGTCCTTGGACCTTAATGGACGTTTTTGTAGGACGTGCCTGATGTCCTTGGTCGTTAAGGGGTTAATGACACAGCGCCCAATCTCATTAAAAATGCTCCCTAGTTAAACGCTTCTGATTTATCATCAGACTATTCCCTACTCCCTTATGGGTGTACTTTATGCCTCACAAAAGTACACTAGGATTTGGTCTTCTGTCCTCTTCATATACGCAAAACCTTAGATCAGTCTGCTGAAATGTTACAAATCTGTCCAGCTTGCTCCTTTTGCACTATTATAGTGCTTTACATTTGTGAGTACATTTCCTTCTATGACCTAGATTACAAGTGGCAACTGTGGTACGATAACTGTTGCTCATGAATGATATCAGATTTCTGCGCACACCGGAAATTTGAAAGTAAACGGGTAGTGCGTTAAAAAAAGGTACATAAAACATAAATACATTCAAAGTTACAGTTACACTCATATAAACATTATCTGATAAAAATTCCATATAAATATATTTTTTAAATGATAACGTATAAAAGGTAGAAAAAAAAATAGAAAAATTAAGAAACCACTGCAAAATGATCTGTTTCTCTGGTTTTACTATTTATACTGTAGATATGTGTTTATAGAACAAAACAAAAATGTTAATTTTACTCAAACTACAGAATTTTTTTTCCCAAATTCCAAATAAAAATATTGTCATTTACAACTTTTTATTTGCAGAAAATGACAACTAGCAAAAATAACAAAAGAAGTGCAGTGTTTTCAGACCTCAAATAATGCAAAAATAAAACCAAGTTAATATTCATTTTTAAACATCACAATACTAATGTTTAAACTTAACAAAAGTTAAGAAATCAACATTTTGTTGGAATAACCCTGATTTTCAATCACAGCTTTCATATGTCTTGGCATGTTCTTCACCAGCCTTTCACATTGTTGTTGGGTGACTTTATGACACTTCTGGTGCAAAAAATTCAAGCAGCTCGGCTTTGTGTGATGGCTTGTGACCATCCATCTTCCTCTTGATCACATTCCAAAAGGTTTGCAATGGGGTTCAGGTCTAGAGATTGAGATGTCCATGACAGGGTCTTGATCTGGTGGTCCTCCATCCACATTTTGATTTACATGGCTGTGTGGCATGGAGCATTGTCCTGCTGAAAAAACCAAACCTCAGAGTTGGGGAACATTTTCATGTGGCTTGATTCATGTGTCCTTTAAAAATATAAATCTGCCTGATAGCAGCCTTGTTTTAGCACCCCCAGACCATCACCAATCCTCAACCAAATTTCACAGTGGGTATAATACACTGTGTCTTGTAAGCCTCTCCAGGCTCCGTCAAATAATTAAATAACCAAGTGTTGGGCAAAGCTGAAGATTGGACCAATCAGAAAAGATTACCTTACTTGTGTCCTTTACAGTTTAATCCTTTATGGTCTTTTGCAAACCTCAGCCGGGCTTTTCTTTGCTTCTTGTTGATCAATGGCTTTTTTCTAGCTTTGCATGACGTCAGCCCTGCCCCTAGAAGCCTGTTTCGAACCATCCTTGCCATGCACTTCAACCAAGCTACCATTTGCCATTTTCTTTGTAGGTCACTTGATGTCATCCTATGGTTGTTGATTGAAATTTGAATAAGTTAGCTGTCATCCCGGGCTGTGGATAGTTGTTTCTGCTGGTCTGTAGCTTTCTTGACCCCAATGTCTGCTGCTTGACCTTGTTTTTTGCAATTTTAAGGATAGAAGCAGCTCATGTTTAATGTATCCCTCTGCCATTAAAGTCAGAATTGAACCCTTCTTTTCGCAGGGTTATTCCACCAAATATTGATTTCTGAACTCTTCCAAAGGTTAAAACATTAGTATTGTGTTGTTAAAAAATGAATATGAACTTGTTTTCTTTGCATTATTTGAGGTTTAAAAACACTGCATCTTTTTCTTTTTGTTTTGACCAGTATGTTTTCTGCAAATAAATGTTCTAAATGACAATATTTTTATTTGGAATTTGGTAGAAAATTTGGAATTTGGTAGAAATGCAGTAAGTAGTTTATAGAATAAAACTTAAATGTTCATTTTACTCTAACACATAACTATAAATAGTAAAACTAGATAAATGGATAATCATGCAGTGGTCTCTTAATTTTTTCCCAGCAAGTTCTCCCACTTAAGAAGATGAGAGAGGCCTGTAATTTCCATCATAGGTATACCTCAACAATGAGAGACAAAATGTGGAAACAAAACCAGACCATCACATTGTCTGATTTGGAAAGAATTTATTTGCATATTATGGTGGAAAATAAGTATTTGGTCACCTACAAACAAGCAAGATTTCTGGCTCTCACAGACCTGTATCTTCTTCTTTAAGAGGCTCCTCTGTCCTCCACTCATTACCTGTATTAATGGCACCTGTTTGAACTTGTTATCAGTATAAAAGACACCTGTCCACAACCCCAAACAGTCACACTCCAAACTCCACTATGGTGAAGACCAAAGAGCTGTCGAAGGACACCAGAAACAAAATTGTAGACCTGCACCAGGCTGGGAAGACTGACTCTGCAATAGGCAAACAGCTTTGTGTGAAGAAATCAACTATGGGAGCAATAATTAGAAAATGGAAGACATACAAGACCACTGATAATCTCCCTCAATCCGGGGCTCCACGCAAGATCTCACCCGTGGGGTCAAAATGATCACAAGAACGGTGAACAAACATCCCAGAACCACATGGGGGGAACTAGTGAATGACCTGCAGAGAGCTGGGACCAACGTAACAAAGGCTACCATCAGTAACACACTAAGCCGCCATGGACTCAGATCCTGCAGTGCCAGACGTGTCCCCTTGCTTCAGCCAGTACATGTCCGGGACCATCTGAAGTATGCTAGAGAGCCTTTGGATGATCCAGAAGCGGATTGGGAAAATGTCATATGGTCAGATGAAACCAAAGTAGAACTGTTTGGTAGAAACACAACACGACGTGTTTGGAGGAGAGAGAATGCTGAGTTGAAACCTAAGAACACCATACCTACTGTGAAGCATGGGGGTGGCAACATCATGCTTTGGGGCTGTTTCTCTGCAAAGGTAACAGGATGACTGATCCGTGTACATGAAAGAATGAATGGGGCCATGTATTGTGAGATTTTGAGTGCAAACCTCCTTCCATCAGCAAGGGCATTGAAGATGAAACGTGGCTGGGTCTTTCAGCATGACAATGATCCCAAACACATCGCCCGGGCAATGAAGGAGTGGCTTCGTAAGAAGCATTTCAAGGTCCTGGAGTAGCTTGGCCAGTCTCCAGATCTTAACCCCATAGAAAACCTTTGAAGGGAGTTGAAAGTCCGTGTTGCCCAGCGACAGCCCCAAAACATCACTGCTCTAGAGGAGATCTGCATGCAGGAATGGGCCAACATACCAGCAACAGTGTGTGACAACCTTGTGAAGACTTACAGAAAATGTTTGACTTCTGTCATTGCCAACAAAGGATATATAACAAAGAATTGAGATGAACATTTGATATTGACCAAATACTTATTTTCCACCATAATTTGCAAATAAATTCTTTACAAATCAGACAATGTGATTGTCTGGATTTGTTTCCACATTTTGTCTCTCATAGTTGAGGTATACCTATGATGAAAATTACAGTCCTCTCTCATCTTCTTAAGTGGGAGAACTTACACAATTGGTGGCTGACTAAATACTTTTTTGCCCCACTGTATATACACAGTATATATATATATATATATATATATATATATATATATATATATATATATATATATATATATATATATATATATATAAATCTAAAGAAGATTAAAAGAGTTGCGCTATTACAGTAAAATGTAACAGTGCAAGTTTCTTTCGAGGAGGGTATTACAGATCAGATATAGTTGTCAGAGTCTACAGGCAAAGTTTTTAGCAATGCGCCAAAGGCAGAAGCATTTGATTCTCCTTGTTAAAATGTTCAACTGATACACATAAACGTCAATTCCACCCCCTTGGGGTTCCTACTTACACTTTCAAACCTCAATCCCTATGAGGTAAGTGCCACACAGTGTGAGGAGAGTCCCACTGTTCTCAGCAGTAGAAAGCCTTGTATCATGATGTATCATGTAAAGAAAAAAAAGTGGAACGCAAATAGCATAATACTGTTGATTTATTGCATGCTCATAAAATATATAAATAAAATGCTCACATTTAAAACCCTCAATCCAATATGAGGTAATTTTATAACTCTATACAGCGAAGACTATATCAGCCCATACAGTTCCAGACTGTCTCTGGTGCCTGAGTGCCTTACCCACAGCGATTAAAATACAGTTCAGCGTCAAGTCTGCCTTATTAGTTCCTTCTTCGTCAGAGGAATAGTGAATAGGACGCCAATTGTCAACATTTAAAGCATGGCTACGGCATGCCTCCCCACTAATTGCTGAACTGCCATTGGTTAAAAACTTGTCACGTGATATGTGACGACACATTATGCATTGGGATTCCCTTGTTATACCTATGTACTAACAATTAACCCGTTTGAACCCAGTGATTTTCTTGTATTTCTACTCGTTCTACTGGATTTACTTGTCACATTAACCTATCCATTTGATTACATTATACAAATATTTTGTTTGCACACTCGAGAAACGTTACCCCTAAATGCGAGTTTTCTAGAATTTTTCCTCTCAGAACCTCTTGTTTGTAAACGTCAAATACTATTCAGAGAGGAGACAGATTTTTAACCTTTTACTTTGCAGAATTTTTACAGGACTAGACATTTTACACTCTATGCCATGTAAACATCGAAGAGACTAATTTTTTTTACTGAAATCAGCCTCTCTTCCAATTCTACTAAGTCACATTTGTCTGACTATCTAGATACCATCGATCTTATATAGGAAACCCTTTTGTATAAGAAACCTTTTCTTCTTTATCTTGCTATGGAAATATTCCTTATATCTTTATGTCCCTGAGAATAAGCACATAGATAAAGCTGCTTTCCATGATTGTGTACAAGATTTTTTTGCTGGGCAGAAATTCTAACTCATCTTAGCTGTTTTCAAAAGTGTAACTATAATCTGTAAAAAGATGAGAATCTCTTTCTAAAAAGATTTCTACTTATCTGGGCTATATTGCCAAACCTCATGGGATATATTCCTAGGGGTCCTTGGAGGCTTATAATCTGTGATTAATAAGAGTCTTCATCTTAATTAGAAGAGAGTTATACTGGAACCCCATTATTCATCATGATTCTAAAAATGAATATTCCGTTGTATTAGACATTCATATTAAAAAGGCTGCTAGATCTATGTCTTTATTGTGACCCTGGGGACAAGGGTTTGCATAGTGTATATCCAGAATATTTCTTTTTTTCTGAGATATAACTCCCTGCTCCGTCCCCTAGAGTTCCTTGCTACGTGTTCTAGGATTGTGCCTCTCAGATACTTGGGATCCGTATGTACTGTTCTGTAATGAGCAAATAGATTATGAGATGTTCCTTCTTCTTTAATGTTTGTGATATGCTCCAATAGTTTTTTTCTTGAAAGATCTAGTCCTACGCCCTGTATATTGAATCCCACAGCTACATTCTAAAAGTTACACTACATAATCAGTTTAACTATTACAGAGTGTCTTAAAGGGACATTCCGGTCAAAATTTAAATGCACATTGATGAATTACATCTTTGAATAGAAACATATTTGCAATATACATGCATTGTCAAAAATGCTTCTAGTAAAAGTTATAGCTGTTTTAGTGTTAACATTTTGCTCTGCACGTGCATGTGAAGCATAGCTAGAAATTATGCTGCTCAGAGCACCAGTTGGGGCTTGTTTTATATCAAAATTTAACAAATTGATTAATTATCTGATAGTACAAGCACATTAGGCTCTCTGAGTAAGTGCTGTATTTAAAATGCTGGTGCACGTTGCATACTTAAATACACTTTGGAAACAGCTATATCTTTTATTAGAAGCATTTTTGCCAATACATGTATATTACAAAAATGCTTCTATTCAAAACTGAAAGACACCCATGTGGATTTCACTTTTTGCTGGAATATCCCTTTAATTTCATTTTTTTTCCCTGTACTGCTCGATGTAATCTCTGTTGTAGGTTTATTACCATTATAATGGTGGGCACATGCTGTACAATTTAGTATGTTACACTAAAAAAAACCACTGTGCTCTTTTTAAACCACTTGTTTTATTTGGTTTCACTTTTTTTAGGAGGCTTGGTGCTAAGGTGTTACGTTTAACTTAACATATATGTGCAGAACCCGATGTGGGCAAAAACATTGCTTCTAGCGAAGGTCTCACTCAAATGAAAGCGGTAAATAGTGTGCCACTTGTAGTTTAGACCTATATGTGTTGTTTGTTTAGATTTGGCTTAAGCTAACTGCACAAAGGAAGTACCCTTGTTTTATGTGCTTTGTGGGGGGGTTTTGGAACAGAGGAATTTGTTGAATTTGTGGAAAAACAAATATAATAAGTATGGTTTATTTCAAAACAAAAAATATATATTAAATACCTTCATGAAAAAGTGACAGTAGTGATAGGTGTCCACGTTTGTTATAGATTTTTTTGATGTTCACTAGTGATGTCGCGAACCTAAAATTTTGCGTTCGCGAACGGGCGAACCGGGCGAACCGCCATAGACTTCTATAGGCAGGCGAATTTTAAAACCCACAGGGACTCTTTCTGGCCACAATAGTGATGGAAAAGTTGTTTCAAGGGTACTAACACCTGGACTGTGGCATGCCGGAGGGGGATCCATGGCAAAACTGGCAAAACTCCCATGGAAAATTACATAGTTCATACAGAGTCTGGTTTTAATCCATAAAGGGCATAAATCACCTAACATTCCTAAATTGTTTGGAATAATGTGCTTTAAAACATCAGGTATGTACACTACTGTTACACCAGATATGAGTTGCACTGGGGTGACACTGTGCCCTGGCAGGCAGGCACTGAAACGCACACGTGTGAAGGAAACTGACTGCTATTATTTAACACAGTCAAAAAAGTGTTTGTTTGTTTTTAAATCTACACTACTGTTACACCACATATGAGTTGCACTGGGCGTGACACTATGCCCTGGAAGGCAGGCACTTAAACGCACAAGTGTGAAGGAAACTGACTGCTATTATTTAACACAGTCAAAAAAGTGTTTGTTTGTTTTTAAATCTACACTACTGTTACACCAGATATGAGTTGCACTGGGGTGACACTGTGCCCTGGCAGGCAGGCACTTAAACGCACACGTGTGAAGGAAACTGACTGCTATTATTTAACACAGTCAAAAAAGTGTTGTTTTTTTTAAACCTACACTACTGTTACACCAGATATGAGTGGTGGCACTGGGCAAGTGGGCACAGTATACTCTGTGAGCCTGACACACACGCTGGCAGGCAGGCAAATGCAATTAGATTACACAGGAAAAAAAAGCAGCCCTAAAAATGGCTTTTTGGGGTGCTGTCCTTACAGCAGAGATCAGATGAGTCCTTTAGGACTGTAGTGGACACTGAATACACTAGCCTAGCTATAGATTTCCCTACTAAATCAGCAGCAGCTACACTGTCCCTCCTCTCACTAACAATGCAGCTTCCGAATGAATCTAAAATGGATGCTGTCCAGGAGGTAGGAGGGTCTGGGAGGGAGGGTCTGCTGCTGATTGGCTGGAATGTGCCTGCTGACTGTGAGGTACAGGGTCAAAGTATTACTCAATGATGACGAATAGGGGGCGGATCGAACATCGCATATGTTCGCTCGCCACGGCGAGCGCGAACATGCTATGTTCCCAGGGAACTATTCGCTGGCGAACAATTCGCAACATCACTAATGTTCATGATAAATACAAAGGGAGCAAGAAACAGCAATAGTGTCCCCGCATTGCAGATAGTGTCCATAAGTCCTGGGATCCTTGAAGTGCACTTCACTGATCCAATTAATCTTTATCAAGATGTCACCTAAATGGTCTTAAAAGGACAGTAAAGTCAAAACTAAACGTTCATGATTCAGATAGGGTATGCAATTTAAAACAACTTTCCAATTTACTTTTATCATCAAATTTGCTTTGTTCCCTTGGTGGTATTTTTGAAAAGCTAAACCTAGCTAGGCTCAAAATGATTTCTAAACAGTTGAAAACCGCCTCCTAGCTCAGAGCATTTTGAAAGATTTTCACAGTTAGACTGTGCAAGTTCACATGTGTCATATAGATAACATTGTGCTCACTCCCGTGAAGTTATTTAGGCACTTAGATAAGGAGGCTGTCTGCAAACGCTTAGATACAAGGTAATCACAGAGGTAAAAAGTATATTAATATAACTGTGTTGGTTATGCAAAAACGGGGATTGGGTAATAAAGGGATTATCTATCTTTTTAAATAAGAAAATTTTTGGTGTAGACTGTCCCTTTACCAATAAGCAAGTGTGTGACTTAAACAACGTCCTTACTGCTATCGTGAGTGGAGCAAATATACTTACATTTGACAAAACATCACTGTGGTTTGAGCCAAGTTTATTCAAATCCAATCATTTACACAGAGCTAGAACTATTTTTTGTAAAGGCTTTACAGGGTTAAAGAGTGATAAATAATTGTTTGTATGATCAGCAATTGCATTCTATACCATTATAAAGTGAGGTTATAGATTTTAAAGGGCTGTGAGAGTATCTTTCTTTTTGGCAGTACATTTTGGGCAAAGCTATACTTTTTTTACAAACACTATGGAGGAGGAAGGAACAAGTTTTAATAAATCCATTTTTAACATGGAACATAGAAGAAGCTTCTTTGAAAGAATATTTATGAAGAATGAGGCCACAGGAGGGACTGTCAGCTCTCTCAAGGGCCTATTTTTCAAACTGGAATTGCTATTAAATGACTTAAGGCTTATGTGGGATGTGGTATCTTTTGAGCATTATATTGAGGCCAAGAGAATCCCTCGTGGATTACGTATCAAGAAATATCCCTCATTTGATTTGGAGGTCCCAGAATTGTTAGAGGAATGGAATGAAGCTCTCACCACATGTTCCCTAAAATTAATGTACATTGCTAACAGGAGCAAGAACCATAAAAGGAGCAAGCTAAATGAGCAGATCACGACGGTCAAAAAAGATCTAAAGGCTCTGAGGTCTGATGAGAAGTATAAAGAATTCAAATCAGTGTTGAAATCTAAAATAAAAAAATCAGACGAGGAGCTAGCTGAGAGGAAAGGCACTAAGTTCAGTCGGGACTTGGAAGATTATACCAACAATAGGGTATATAACTGGTCCCAGTTCCAGCGAAGACCTAAAGGTAAACATTCCAAGAGGGGCTTTGGCAAAGGCCAGAAAAATCAAGCTGGCAACAACCAAAGTAAGGCCAAGCAAGATACTGAAACAGATGAGAAGACCAATTGGGTGCCGAAGTCCATATTGAAAAAGAAAAAAGAGAACAAGCGTCGTGTGGTGTTTTCTTCTACAGAAAACTCAGAAATGGAGTCCAACATGTCTGATGACAGTGGAGCATCAGCACCTATTTCTGTTTCTCTTTCTTCTTCCTCTTCTTCCTCTTCTTTGCTCTCTTCCTCCTCTGTCTCTTCTGGTTCATCTTTGTCATTGCAGGTACCGGGTAGTGGTGCCGTTGGGAGTTCTGAAGATGAAGAAATGGAGATACATCCAAAAGGAAGTGACAGCATGGATATCCCTTTAGGTTGAAAAAAACAAGGAGAGCAGGGAAGAGAGCAAAGAAAATCAGGAAGGAAAGCCAAACAGAACAAGAAGGACTAACTGTTCTTAATCTTTCGGACATTGAATTAACAACTGAACAAATTTCTGTGTTGTCTAGGGGATTGGGTTTCGCACCGACTAACACCTTCTCAGCATTTAAAACACTGTTGGATGTCAACAAATTTATAAGAAAGTTGACTCTGAGAAGGTTTTTTTTCGGTTAGAGATACCAATACTCAATCTGTGGTTGTTCAAGGTTCTAGTTCAGAGTCCAGTGAGGTTACCTCACTTGTGGATTTGAGTGACAATGCACAATGTTTTTACATAGAGGCTAATCAGGCATTGAATTTTGTAGATAACATCATGTTAGAGGGACTTAGGGACATGGAAGGTGAATATGGCCCTGAAAATTTTGATATTCCTACCCCTGTAAAACAATCCTCAAGTTTTTATCCAGTTCAGTTTAGGGGTCCAGCTTTGAATCTTTACCAGAAGAGGGTAGAGAGGGAAATTTTGGCCTTAGAGGATACTGTGAAACAACAAAAAAAGATGGTAAGAACTAATTTAACTAGGAAAGAAAAAGCTGCCTTGGCTTTACTTGAAAATAATACAAATTTGGTTATCCGGAATTCGGATAAAGGCGGCAATGTAGTCATTCTTAACAAGAAGGACTATTTGCAAGAAAGTTGTAGGCAATTGAATGACCCCTCCACTTATAGAAAGTTGGATTCTAATCCCACATTTGTATTTAAGGCCAAGTTGGTTAGATTATTGGAACAGACTGTTTCTGTTGGACTCCTCACCAGGGAACAGCTAGAATTTTTGATTCCTGAGAATCCACGGATTCCGATTTTCCATTATTTACCTAAAACGCACAAAAGTCTGACCCAACCCCCGGGGCGACCTATTGTCTCGGGATTGGGTCATTGCTTGAACCCACCTCAGAGTGGATTGATTCTATTTTGCAGCCCCTGGTGAGGGGTCTCAAGAGTTACTTGAGAGATTCAACATATCTCCCACAGATGCTTAAGAATCTCAAGTGGGAAAAGGAGTATAAGTGGATAGTGGTGGACGCCACTGCACTTTACTCAAGTATACCCCATCATATGGGGATACGAGCAATTAGGTACTTTTTTGACAAGCACACCAGATTCACTGAGGAAGTAAAACTTGTACTATGTGAAGTAATAGAGTTTCTATTGAAACATAATTTTTTTATGTTCAATGGAGAATTCCACATACAGGTTTGCGGAACTGCTATGGGGGCTAAATTTGCCCCCTCATTCGCGAACCTGTATGTGGGATTATGGGAGGATCTTTATTTATACACAGAAAGTAATCCATTTAAAGAAAACATAGTTTTCTATATGCGTTTCATTGACGATTTAATTTTTATAGTCAAAGAACCTTTTGTGTATGAGGATTTTCTAGGTTACTTGTGTCAAAATGAGTTTAATCTAAAATTTGTGGGAGATTTGTACGAAAATGTGGTGAATTTCTTGGATCTTACTCTAAATGGTGACTTTGAAACAGGTATAGTGATTAGTGACACTTATCGTAAGTTGACAGCTGGGAATACTATTCTACATGCTGAATCATGTCATCCACCGCATTTGGTACGGTCTATTCCCAGGGGTCAACTCATGAGACTTCGAAGAAACACAAATTCAGATAGTCTTTTTGATGCACAAGCCAAGACCCTCATTGAGCGCCTCAAATCAAGGGGTTATGCGGAAAGCCTCTTGAATGAGGTTCTCAATGAGGTGAGACTAAAATCACAGCAAGAATTAATGAGAGGGACCAGGAAACAAAACATCATAAAACATGATACTGTAGTATTCTCAACTGAATATTCTAAAGAATACTATCAGGTATGTTCCATACTAAGGAAGAATCTTCATTTGTTAGAAAATAATGATGTTTTAAGACCTATAATTGGTTCATTTAAATTTGTACCGAGAAGGGCACCTACATTGGCATCCAAGCTGTCCCCCAGTTTAATCCGTTCCAATAACCCAGATAGGAGCGATTGGATTAGGAGGAGAGGAATTTATAAATGTGGTCATGGTTCATGCATAACCTGTGGTTTTGTACAGGTGGGTGATGGTTTCAGGAGTAGCCAGACAGGAGAAGAGTTTAAACATAAATTCTACGCTAACTGTAGAACAACTTTTGTGGTCTATCTCCTAGAATGTAAATATTGTAACCTTCAATACACAGGTCAAACAAGTAGGGAACTCAGGTCAAGAGTCAGAGAACATGTTAGGGACACCAGAGAATATGTAAAAGAATCAGCGATAGCTAGACATTTTAATCTGGTACATATGACTAACATTTTTGATATGAGGGTTCAGGTTATAGACCGTGTCATGTTTCCACCTAGGGGGGGTGATAGGGGTAGTTTGTTGCTGAAGCAAGAATTGTATTGGATATACAAATTAAGAACTATAACCCCCCTGGGTTTAAACAGAGAATGGGATATGAGCTATTATGTTGAAAAATGAAATGTGAATTTGGTTGGTTCAATTGATTTCTTTATTTCTTTGTTATGATACTGAGTATATGATCTATCCCCTATATGGGCTATTATGTCCGTCTATCCCCTATATGGGCAATTATGTTTGTCTATCTG
Source organism: Bombina bombina (assembly GCF_027579735.1). Classification (NCBI taxonomy): domain Eukaryota; kingdom Metazoa; phylum Chordata; class Amphibia; order Anura; family Bombinatoridae; genus Bombina; species Bombina bombina. The sequence continues at coordinate 587,111,878 of NC_069504.1, forward strand.
AAAGGTTATTCTATCTATCCCCTATATGGTTTTTTTTGTATCTATCCCCTTTATGGGCATTTTTAGTTTTAGTTTTGTTTTTGTTTGTGTTGTATGGGTATCATTTATTGGATATTTTGTATTAGGATGTCCTTTATGTGATATTCATATATACACATCAACAACATCTCTTATTTGTTTATTTTGAATGACAGATGTATAACTATGAGTCTAGTTTACATTTTCTGCTATTTAGCTTTTTGTCCTAATATAGGCATTACAAATCAGATTCAGTATGAGGTATATTTCTAATACAGTTCAAGGTAATTTTAAAAGATGTTTTGAATCTATAAGAGATATGAGAATAATGTCTGCACTGTAAATATAAATATGATTAGGACAATGTGAACAAATTTGGTCCTTGTGTACAGTGGTTTGCTTAACTGTTAGTTCTTTCTTTCTTCCATTCGCCACACATAGTGTTTGTAATTAGGTATATTCTGCCATTGTTTTATCACTGTTGTAGTTTTTAATGTATAATTTCTTTCAGGTGTCCTGTGCTTTTAAATAGGCTATGAACACTGAGCAAACTCACCCTATGATTAAGTGCTCAACAGAGCACAAAACTAGTCAGGGAGTTTGTGTGCCCTGTACTGCCTATGTATTTTTAATGTTTCAATAAAGGTTTCAAGTTTTTAACCTTGTTTTTGCCAGCCCTTGTATTCACTCACTCTTTTTTTGAGCAGCTGCCAATTCTTTTTTGCTGTGGTCATTTGCGGCTACACCGGCCGCTTATCCGGCAGCTTGCACCCCTGCAGCCTGAACACTTGGTATGCTCTATTCTCCCCCGGACTTGGCAGTCACTTCCGCGTCTGCAGCGGCTTGAATCTTGGGAAGACTGTCCCTTTAACTCATTTCTAAAAGCCAAATACTCCTATTGCTAAATTAGATTATGTAGTCCTGCTTCCAAAATGAAGTCTCATTGTGTGTGAACAAGATAACTTGCACTGATATTACAAGTTGAAAGTTATAGTTTGCACTTGAAGAATGCCGAAACTATGCTAGAATATTTAGGGCAACTTGAGATCTGAAGTAAAGAGTAAGGGTTAAAAAAAAGTCCTGAAGTTAGCAGGCATCGGACTTTCACTTGTTCTCTAACTATATACTTTTAACTTGTAATACACGCACTAACCTTGCCTCAATTAATGTTTACTTTGAATGCAGTTAGTGTGTGAGCAAAACAGTTATTTAGCCCCACTTGTCATATGGCCCCTTGTGTTTAAAAAATATTTTTATGTTTAAACCATGGACATCTATAGCTAACAAAATGCATTTGTGGTCTACTATCATCCCAGTCTGCAGTTCTTCTTTGTCATTAGTATTATCACATGACAGTGACTCTGAATAAACTGGTTTTAATAGAGTTAGTTATTTTAATCTAACATTTATTTGATTAGATACTTGATCTTTGAGAGGGGATCCAACTTCTCACCACACCTAGGCAACCTAGTCTGAGCTTCAAAGTCCATTAAACTCAAAATCACATTCACCATAAAATATTTATTTAGGTTTATCAAAAATATATACTATATACAAACATTTATTTTGTTTGTTTGTTTTCCCCCTGCTATTTGCCACTGAAAATTGTGTTTTTTTTTCTACAACTCAACTTAAAACTGAAAATGAAACTTATCTTGAAAGAGTGTTCATTAGCAAAACAACTTTCCAATTGACTTCAGTTATCACAGTTATTTGATTTCCTGGTATCCTTAATTAAAGAACATACCGTGTTAGGCTGAGGAGCATACACATGTCTTTTGTACTATATGGCAGAAATGTTTGAAACAATGTTAATAACAATGTTATACATTGTTGAGCGCTACAGGGCAGCAGTGCTTGCAATAAAGAAAACCTGTTACAAATATTATTGTAAACACTGCTGCCAGATAATGTTTAAGACACATGCATGCTTCTGAGGCTACTCAAGTATTCCTTTTAACAAAGAACAAGGGAACAAAGTAAATTTGATAACAGAAGAAAAATGGAAACTTGTTTTACACCTTAACGACCACCACTGGCTGTCATTCAGATGATTCAGATTCAGTCTTGCCGGTGTTGGCATAAACGCACTGTATCTGTAGGCCTCTAGATGTGAGGCATGCAATACTAGCACAGCTTCACCACTGTTGCTGAAGTTGTCTTAGTAAACCCTTAACGACCACGGATATACAGGGTACGTTGGTCATTAAGGTGTTAAATTTAAATGCTCTATCTGAATCATGGAAGTTTAATTTTGAGTTTCATGTTCCTTTAAACATATTGCAGTTTACCTGACAATGCAATGTACTGCAGATTGATTATTTAGATCAATGCAGGAGCTTAGATATTCTCATTTTGGTATTGTCCTTAATTAATACACCAATCAATCACCCAAGTAAGGGCCAGATTATGAGTGAAGCGCAAAATTGCACTTTCTATATTTGTGCTCCACTCTTAATGGTATTAGGAGTGACTCACAACGCATTTTATGGAAGCTTTGCGTTTACGAGAGAGCACTTTCATAAGCTCCAATTGGAGCCTCATTCTCATGCTGTCAAACACAGCATGAGAACTTAGCGCAGGAAGGTGGGTAAGTCACGCAGCAATAGGAATATGAACCCCACACCTGCACACTTTAGGTACTAAAAACTGCTCTGTGCAGTTTTTTTATTTTTAAAATACAAAACAAAAAATGCTACTATTTTTTAATTTCAAAAAAGAACTACACACTTTATTTTGGGGGCAGTTGGGGGACATTTTAAAAATTAACCAGAGGTCTGAGCTCGCGGTAGCAATAACCAGCCACTTGTATTGGCTGGTTATTTATCGTGCTCACATAAATGGGCAAATTTGCCCTTTTAATGCTTTTATGCAATTATTGGCAAACATATTAATGTTAATATGTAACATATGAACATATTTCATGGGTTCAAAGTGTATTTTGTTCAAAATTTCAATGTTTACATGAAACTAGTAAAGTATTGTGCTAAAATATTAACTGACGGCTAGATTTGGAGTTTGGCGGTAAAAGGGCTGTTAACGCTCCGCAGGTTTTTTTCTGGCCGCACCATAAATTTAACTCTGGTATCGAGAGTTCAAACAAATGCTGCGTTAGGCTCCAAAAAAGGAGCGTAGAGCATTTTTACCGCAAATGCAACTCTCGATACCAGAGTTGCTTACGGACGCGGCCGGCCTCAAAAACGTGCTCGTGCACGATATCCCCATAGGAAACAATGTGGCTGTTTGAGCTGAAAAAAAACCTAACACCTGCAAAAAAGCAGCGTTCAGCTCCTAACGCAGCCCCATTGTTTCCTATGGGGAAACACTTCCTACGTCTGCACCTAACACTCTAACATGTACCCCGAGTCTAAACACCCCTAACCTTACACTTATTAACCCCTAGTCTGCCGTCCCCGCTATCGCTGACCCCTGCATTACACTTTTAACCCCTAATCTGCCGCTCCGTAAACCGCCGCCACCTACGTTATCCCTATGTACCCCTAATCTGCTGCCCTAACATCGCCGACCCCTATGTTATATTTATTAACCCCTAATCTGCCCCCCACAACGTCGCCGACACCTACCTACACTTATTAACCCCTAATCTGCCGACCGGACCTGAGCGCTACTATAATAAAGTTATTAACCCCTAATCCGCCTCACTAACCCTATCATAAATAGTATTAACCCCTAATCTGCCCTCCCTAACATCGCCGACACCTACCTTCAATTATTAACCCCTAATCTGCCGACCGGAGCTCACCGCTATTCTAATAAATGTATTAACCCCTAAAGCTAAGTCTAACCCTAACACTAACACCCCCCTAAGTTAAATATAATTTTTATCTAACGAAATAAATTAACTCTTATTAAATAAATGATTCCTATTTAAAGCTAAATACTTACCTGTAAAATAAATCCTAATATAGCTACAATATAAATTACATTTATATTATAGCTATTTTAGGATTAATATTTATTTTACAGGTAACTTTGTATTTATTTTAACCAGGTACAATAGCTATTAAATAGTTAAGAACTATTTAATAGTTACCTAGTTAAAATAATTACAAATTTACCTGTAAAATAAATCCTAACCTAAGATATAATTAAACCTAACACTACCCTATCAATAAATTAATTAAATAAACTACCTACAATTACCTACAATTAACCTAACACTACACTATCAATAAATTAATTAAACACAATTGCTACAAATAAATACAATTAAATAAACTATCTAAAGTACAAAAAATAAAAAAGAACTAAGTTACAGAAAATAAAAAAATATTTACAAACATAAGAAAAATATTACAACAATTTTAAACTAATTACACCTACTCTAAGCCCCCTAATAAAATAACAAAGACCCCCAAAATAAAAAATTCCCTACCCTATTCTAAAATACAAAAATTACAAGCTCTTTTACCTTACCAGCCCTGAACAGGGCCCTTTGCGGGGCATGCCCCAAGAAGTTCAGCTCTTTTGCCTGTAAAAGAAAACATACAATACCCCCCCCCCCCAACATTACAACCCACCACCCACATACCCCTAATCTAACCCAAACCCCCCTTAAATAAACCTAACACTAAGCCCCTGATGATCTTCCTACCTTGTCTTCACCATGCCAGGTTCACCGATCCGTCCTGGCTCCAAGATCTTCATCCAACCCAAGCGGGGGCTAGACATCCACTGAAGAAGTCCAGAAGAGGGTCCAAAGTCTTCCTCCTATCCGGCAAGAAGAGGACATCCGGACCGGCAAACATCTTCTCCAAGCGGCATCTTCTATGTTCTTCCATCCGATGACGACCGGCTCCATCTTGAAGACCTCCAGCGCGGATCCATCCTCTTCTTCCGACGACTAGACGACGAATGACGGTTCCTTTAAGGGACGTCATCCAAGATGGCGTCCCTCGAATTCCGATTGGCTGATAGGATTCTATCAGCCAATCGGAATTAAGGTAGGAATTTTCTGATTGGCTGATGGAATCAGCCAATCAGAATCAAGTTCAATCCGATTGGCTGATCCAATCAGCCAATCAGATTGAGCTCGCATTGTATTGGCTGATCGGAACAGCCAATAGAATGCGAGCTCAATCTGATTGGCTGATTGGATCAGCCAATCGGATTGAACTTGATTCTGATTGGCTGATTCCATCAGCCAATCAGAAAATTCCTACCTTAATTCCGATTGGCTGATAGAATCCTATCAGCCAATCGGAATTCGAGGGACGCCATCTTGGATGACGTCCCTTAAAGGAACCGTCATTCGTCGTCTAGTCGTCGGAAGAAGAGGATGGATCCGCGCTGGAGGTCTTCAAGATGGAGCCGGTCGTCATCGGATGGAAGAACATAGAAGATGCCGCTTGGAGAAGATGTTTGCCGGTCCGGATGTCCTCTTCTTGCCGGATAGGAGGAAGACTTTGGACCCTCTTCTGGACTTCTTCAGTGGATGTCTAGCCCCCGCTTGGGTTGGATGAAGATCTTGGAGCCAGGACGGATCGGTGAACCTGGCATGGTGAAGACAAGGTAGGAAGATCATCAGGGGCTTAGTGTTAGGTTTATTTAAGGGGGGTTTGGGTTAGATTAGGGGTATGTGGGTGGTGGGTTGTAATGTTGGGGGGGGGTATTGTATGTTTTCTTTTACAGGCAAAAGAGCTGAACTTCTTGGGGCATGCCCCGCAAAGGGCCCTGTTCAGGGCTGGTAAGGTAAAAGAGCTTGTAATTTTTGTATTTTAGAATAGGGTAGGGAATTTTTTATTTTGGGGGTCTTTGTTATTTTATTAGGGGGCTTAGAGTAGGTGTAATTAGTTTAAAATTGTTGTAATATTTTTCTTATGTTTGTAAATATTTTTTTATTTTCTGTAACTTAGTTCTTTTTTATTTTTTGTACTTTAGATAGTTTATTTAATTGTATTTATTTGTAGCAATTGTGTTTAATTAATTTATTGATAGTGTAGTGTTAGGTTAATTGTAGGTAATTGTAGGTAGTTTATTTAATTAATTTATTGATAGGGTAGTGTTAGGTTTAATTATATCTTAGGTTAGGATTTATTTTACAGGTAAATTTGTAATTATTTTAACTAGGTAACTATTAAATAGTTCTTAACTATTTAATAGCTATTGTACCTGGTTAAAATAAATACAAAGTTACCTGTAAAATAAATATTAATCCTAAAATAGCTATAATATAAATGTAATTTATATTGTAGCTATATTAGGATTTATTTTACAGGTAAGTATTTAGCTTTAAATAGGAATCATTTATTTAATAAGAGTTAATTTATTTCGTTAGATAAAAATTATATTTAACTTAGGGGGGTGTTAGTGTTAGGGTTAGACTTAGCTTTAGGGGTTAATACATTTATTAGAATAGCGGTGAGCTCCGGTCGGCAGATTAGGGGTTAATAATTGAAGGTAGGTGTCGGCGATGTTAGGGAGGGCAGATTAGGGGTTAATACTATTTATGATAGGGTTAGTGAGGCGGATTAGGGGTTAATAACTTTATTATAGTAGCGCTCAGGTCCGCTCGGCAGATTAGGGGTTAATAAGTGTAGGTAGGTGTCGGCGACGTTGTGGGGGGCAGATTAGGGGTTAATAAATATAACATAGGGGTCGGCGATGTTAGGGGCAGAAGATTAGGGGTACATAGGGATAACGTAGGTGGCGGCGATTTGCGGTCGGAAGATTAGGGGTTAATTATTTTAAGTAGCTTGCGGCGACGTTGTGTGGGGCAAGTTAGGGGTTAATAAATATAATATAGGGGTCGGCGGGGTTAGGGGCAGCAGATTAGGGGTACATAAGTATAACGTAGGTGGCGGTCGGCAGATTAGGGGTTAAAAATTTTAATCGAGTGGCGGCGATGTGGGGGGACCTCGGTTTAGGGGTACATAGGTAGTTTATGGGTGTTAGTGTAGTTTAGGGTACAGTAGTTAAGAGCTTGATGAACCGGCGTTAGCCAGAAAGCTCTTAACTCCTGCTTTTTTCAGGCGGCTGGAATCTTGTCGTTAGAGCTCTAACGCTCACTGCAGAAACGACTCTAAATACCAGCGTTAGAAAGATCCCATTGAAAAGATAGGCTACGCAAATGGCGTAGGGGGATCTGCGGTATGGAAAAGTCGCGGCTGTAAAGTGAGCGTTAGACCCTTTAATCACTGACTCCAAATACCAGCGGGCGGCCAAAACCAGCGTTAGGAGCCTCTAACGCTGGTTTTGACGGCTACCGCCGAACTCTAAATCTAGGCCTTTGTAAGCGAAGAAGCAAAAAAAACAAATAAACTGGCTTGGCTCTAGTTTCTAAGGTAAGTGTTTCTTGTTGTCTTGGTTCCTTTATGTAACACTCACTAATGGGGGGGGGAATTAGTTTGAGAAAATAATTAAATGAATAACTAAATAAGTTGCAACGGGCACAGTAATATATGCAAAAAGCAAGTTAAAAATTAGAGCATAATCTTTGAAACCTATAGAACTTCAGAAACACATTAATAATACCAAATCAACACGTCTTTAAAAAAAATATACCTTTGTTGTCAAGTAATAATCAGTATTAGTGCTATATGTTATTGGAGTTTCTTGTGACGTGATTAATCAATAAGATACAGAGGAAATGGCATCTGGAAATTGTAGATAGGGCATGATTTGCCATTTCCTAAGCCTTGCAGAACTGTAAAAGTTTTTCAGTCTTTCACTAATTTTAATTCGTTCTAGCTATACAAAAAGGCAAATCATCCAAACTGTACAATAGTTTTCCATGGTTTTATATCAGAATACAATTAAGGCAAACTGAAATATTGAGTTATATGGCACAAGAGAACACAAGAGAACTACTTTCAGGTGAAACTCTGGCACTGGACATAAAACCTACCATAATAATAATAGAAATAATAAAAAGATCACCCTCATTGTCACATTTGTAAGGGACTTGCTGTAAATGTTTAAATAGATGAAAATCACTGTTCTATTCATCAGATAAAATATGCGAAAGACTTCTTCAAAATCTAAGGATACATAATGCATATTAAATAACCAATATGAAACTTACATAAAACTTACATGTTTAAAAAGGCCAGAAATAAGGCCTTTAGTTAGCAAACACAATAGAATTAAAATAAGACAGTATTAATCATTATACTTATTCATTCAAGCATAAATGATTTAACATGTTCTGTAATAAGCATTAGCTAAATATTTCCTCTCTTAAAATAGTATTTAAAGGGATAGTAAAGTCCTAATTAAACCTTTATGATTCAGATAGGGCATGTCATTTTAAATATCTTTCTAATTTACTTTTATCATCAAATTTGCTTTGTTCTCTTGTTATTTTAGTAAAGGTTATTGCTAGGTAGGCTCGTATGCTAATTTCTAAACCCTTAAAGGTCACATCTAATTTGAATGTATTTGACAGTTTTTCATAGCTAGAGGGTGTTAGTTCATGTGTTTCATATAGATAACAATTTGCTCACGCACGTTAAGTTAATTAAAAGTCAGCACTAACTGCCTAAAACACAAGTCTGTCAAAAGATCTGAGATAAGGATACAAGGTAATTACAGAGATAAAAGCTATATTTCTATTACAGTGTTAGTTATGCAAAACTGGGGAATGGTAAATAAAGGGATTATCTATCAGTTTAAACAATAACATTGTTGGTGTTTACTGTCCCTTTATATAAACTTAGCAGACAGGTTATTCTCCTCCAGGTGTTGCCATTGGATCTCCACAACTAGATGAAGGTGGTGAATATTTAGATGAATCAGAGACCCTTTGGTTAATATCCTTTTACTTGGTGTGAATTATATATTTTCATGCCAGAGTTTTCTAGTAAAAGGAAATCACCAAGGACACCTTGGCCAATAAAACAGAATTGATGTCACCACTGCTTTGCTTTTAAAGGGACATGAAACCCAAGATTTTTCTTTCATTATTATTATTATTATTATTTTGAAAAATGCTCCAAATTTACTTCTATGTCAAAGGGACAGTCTACACCAGAATTGTTATTGTTTTAAAGATAGATAATCCCTTTAAAACCAATTCCCCAGTTTTGCATAACCAACACAGTTATATTAATATACTTTTAACCTCTGTGATTATCTTGTATCTAAGCCTCTGCACACTGCCCCTTTGTTTCAGTTCTTTTGACAGACTTGCAGTTTAGCCAATCAGTGCCTGCTCCCAGATAACTTCACGTGCATGAGCACAGTGTTATCTATATGAAAAACATGAACTAACACCCTCTAGTGGTGAAAAACTGTTAAAATGCATTCTGAAAAGAGGTGGCCTTTTAGGTTTAAGAAATTAGCATATGAACCTCCTAGGTTAAGCTTTCAACTAAGAATACCAAGAGAACAAAGCAAATTTGGTGATAAAAGTAAATTGGAAATTTGTTTAAAATTACATGCCCTATCTGAATCATGAAAGTTTATTTTGGACTATACTGTCCCTTTAAAATTTGCTTTGTTCTCTAGTTATTCTTTGTTGAAGAGATATCTAAATAGGTAGAGTGCACATGTCTGGGGCACTAGATGACAAGAAAAACTACTGCCATCTAGTGATCTTTCTAATGTAAATTGTTGCAAAACTGCTGCCATATAGTGCCGAAGACACGTGCACAACCCTGAGCTTACATTCCTGCTTTTCAACTAAGGATAACATGAAAAAGAGGACAATTTTATAATAGAAGTAAATTGGAAAGTTGTTTAAATTGTATGTTCTATCTGAAACATAAAATACATTATTGGGGTTTATGTCCCTTAAAGGAATTACATTTATGGTTTAGACACCTAAGCTGTCCAATGAACAATGAGTTTCCCTTGTTAAGATACAACTTAATATCTAAAAAATTAAAGGGATATGAACCCCAAACATTTTTTTTTGTGATTCAGACAGAGCAGACAATTTTTAAACCGTTTTCAATTTACTTCTATTATCACATTTGCTTTGTTCCCATGATATTCTGGAAGAGAAATCTAGATCGGTGTCTGGAGCACTACATGGTGGCAAATAGTGCTGCCATATAGTGCTCTTGCAAATGGATAACATTCTTGCAAAAGTACTGCCATATAGTGCTCCAGACATGTGTGCACTCCTGAGCTTATGTCACTGCTTTTCAACAAAAGATTCCAAGAGAAAAAAAAATTGATAAAAGAAGAAAATTAGAAACTTGTATAAAAACATAATTTATGCTTACCTGATAAATTCCTTTCTTCTGTAGTGTGATCAGTCCACGGGTCATCATTACTTCTGGGATATTACTCCTCCCCAACAGGAAGTGCAAGAGGATTCACCCAGCAGAGCTGCATATAGCTCCTCCCCTCTACGTCACTCCCAGTCATTCGACCAAGGACCAACGAGAAAGGAAAGCCAAGGGTGAAGTGGTGACGAGTATAAATTTAAAAAATATTTACCTGCCTTAAAAACAGGGCGGGCCGTGGACTGATCACACTACAGAAGAAAGGAATTTATCAGGTAAGCATAAATTATGTTTTCTTCTGTTAAGTGTGATCAGTCCACGGGTCATCATTACTTCTGGGATACCAATACCAAAGCAAAAGTACACGGATGACGGGAGGGATAGGCAGGCTCTTTATACAGAAGGAACCACTGCCTGAAGAACCTTTCTCCCAAAAATAGCCTCCGATGAAGCAAAAGTGTCAAATTTGTAAAATTTGGAAAAAGTATGAAGCGAAGACCAAGTTGCAGCCTTGCAAATCTGCTCAACAGAGGCCTCATTCTTGAAGGCCCAAGTGGAAGCCACAGCTCTAGTAGAATGAGCTGTAATTCTTTCAGGAGGCTGCTGTCCAGCAGTCTTATAAGCTAAACGAATTATGCTACGAAGCCAAAAAGAAAGAGAGGTAGCAGAAGCTTTTTGACCTCTCCTCTGCCCAGAGTAAACGACAAACAGAGAAGACGTTTGTCGAAATTCCTTAGTTGCCTGTAAGTAAAATTTTAGAGCACGGACTACATCCAGGTTGTGCAGTAGACGTTCCTTCTTCGAAGAAGGATTTGGGCACAAAGAAGGAACAACAATCTCTTGATTGATATTCCTGTTAGTAACTACCTTAGGTAAGAACCCAGGTTTAGTACGCAGAACTACCTTATCCGAATGAAAAATCAAATAAGGAGAATCACAATGTAAGGCTGATAATTCAGAGACTCTTCGAGCCGAGGAAATAGCCATTAAAAATAGAACTTTCCAAGATAACAACTTTATATCAATGGAATGAAGGGGTTCAAACGGAACGCCCTGTAAAACATTAAGAACAAGGTTTTAAACTCCATGGTGGAGCAACAGTTTTAAACACAGGCTTAATCCTGGCCAAAGCCTGACAAAAAGCCTGGACGTCAGGAACTTCTGACAGACGTTTGTGTAACAGAATGGACAGAGCTGAGATCTGTCCCTTTAATGAACTAGCAGATAAACCCCTTTTCTAAACCTTCTTGTAGAAAAGACAATATTCTAGGAATCCTAACCTTACTCCAAGAGTAACCTTTGGATTCACACCAATATAGGTATTTACGCCATATCTTATGGTAAATCCTTCTGGTAACAGGCTTCCTAGCCTGTATTAAGGTATCAATAACTGACTCAGAAAACCCACGTCTTGATAAAATCAAGCGTTCAATTTCCAAGCAGTCAGCTTCAGAGAAGTTAGATTTTGATGTTTGAAGGGACCCTGTATCAGAAGGTCCTGTTTCAGAGGTAGAGACCAAGGTGGACAGGATGACATGTCTACCAGGTCTGCATACCAAGTCCTGCGTGGCCACGCAGGTGCTATTAGAATCACTGATGCTCTCTCTTGTTTGATTCTGGCAATCAATCGAGGAAGCATCGGGAAGGGTGGAAACACGTAAGCCATCCTGAAGTCCCAAGGTGCTGTCAGAGCATCTATCAGGACTGCTCCTGGATCCCTGGATCTGGACCCGTAACGAGGAAGCTTGGCATTCTGTCGAGACGCCATGAGATCTATCTCTGGTTTGCCCCAACGTCGAAGTATTTGGGCAAAGACCTCCGGATGGAGTTCCCACTCCCCCGGATGAAAAGTCTGACGACTTAAGAAATCCGCCTCCCAGTTCTCCACTCCCGGGATGTGGATTGCTGACAGGTGGCAAGAGTGAGACTCTGCCCAGCGAATTATCTTTGATACTTCCATCATAGCTAGGGAGCTTCTTGTCCCTCCCTGATGGTTGATGTAAGCTACAGTCGTGATGTTGTCCGACTGAAACCTGATGAACCCCCGAGTTGTCAACTGGGGCCAAGCCAGGAGGGCATTGAGAACTGCTCTCAATTCCAGAATGTTTATTGGCAGGAGACTCTCCTCCTGACTCCATTGTCCCTGAGCCTTCAGAGAATTCCAGACGGCACCCCAACCTAGAAGGCTGGCGTCTGTTGTTACAATTGTCCAGTCTGGTCTGCTGAATGGCATCCCCCTGGACAGATGTGGCCGAGAAAGCCACCATAGAAGAGAATTTCTGGTCTCTTGATCCAGATTCAGAGAAGGGGATAAGTCTGAGTAATCCCCATTCCACTGACTTAGCATGCACAGTTGCAGTGGTCTGAGGTGTAAGCGTTGCAAAGGGTACTATGTCCATTGCCGCTACCATTAGGCCGATTACCTCCATGCATTGAGCCACTGACGGGTGTTGAATGGAATGAAGGGTGCGGCAAGCACTTTGAAGTCTTGTTAGCCTGTCCTCTGTCAGGTAAATCTTCATTTCTACAGAGTCTATAAGAGTCCCCAGGAGGGGAACTCTTGTGAGTGGAACGAGTGAACTTTTCTTTTCGTTCACCTTCCATCCATGTGACCTTAGAAATGCCAGTACTAACTCTGTATGAGACTTGGCAGTTTGAAAGCTTGAAGCTTGTATCAGAATGTCGTCTAGGTATGGAGCTACCGAGATTCCCCGCGGTCTTAGTACCGCCAGAAGAGCACCCAGAACCTTTGTGAAGATTCTTGGAGCTGTAGCCAATCCGAATGGAAGAGCCACAAACTGGTAATGCCTGTCTAGGAAGGCAAACCTTAGGTACCGGTAATTATCTTTGTGAATCGGTATGTGAAGGTAAGCATCTTTTAAATCTACAGTGGTCATGTACTGACCCTCTTGGATCATAGGTAAAATTGTCCGAATAGTCTCCATCTTGAACGATGGAACTCTTAGGAATTTGTTTAGGATCTTTAAGTCCAGGATTGGTCTGAAAGTTCCCTCTTTTTTGGGAACCACAAACAGATTTGAGTAAAACCCCTGTCCCTGTTCCGATCGTGGAACTGGATGGATTACTCCCATTAACAAGAGCTCTTGTACGCAGCGTAGAAACGCCTCTTTCTTTGTCTGGATTGTTGACAACCTTGACAGATGAAATCTCTCTCTTGGAGGAGAGTATTTGAAGTCCAGAAGGTATCCCTGAGATATTATCTCTAGCGCCCAGGGATCCTGGACATCTCTTGCCCAAGCCTGGGCGAAGAGAGAAAGTCTGCCCCCCACTAGATCCGATCCCGGATCGGGGGCCCTCAATTCATGCTGTTTTAGGGGCAGCAGCAGGTTTCCTGGTCTGCTTGCCCTTGTTCCAGGACTGGTTAGGTTTCCAGCCTTGTCTGTAGCGAGCAACAGCTCCTTCCTGTTTTGGTGCAGAGGAAGTTGATGCTGCTCCTGCTTTGAAATTACGAAAGGAACGAAAATTAGACTGTCTAGCCTTAACTTTGGCTTTGTCCTGAGGCAGGGCATGGCCTTTACCTCCTGTAATGTCAGCGATAATCTCTTTCAACCCGGGCCCGAATAAGGTCTGCCCTTTTGAAAGGTATATTAAGCAATTTAGACTTAGAAGTAACATCAGCTGACCAGGATTTTAGCCACAGCGCCCTGCGTGCCTGAATGGCGAATCCTGAATTCTTCGCCGTAAGTTTAGTAAGATGTACTACGGCCTCCGAAATGAATGAATTAGCTAGTTTAAGGACTCTAAGTCTGTCCGTAATGTCGTCCAGAGTAGCTGAACTAATGTTCTCTTCCAGAGACTCAATCCAGAATGCCGCTGCAGCCGTGATCGGCGCAATGCATGCAAGGGGTTGCAATATAAAACCTTGTTGAACAAACATTTTCTTAAGGTAACCCTCTAATTTTTTATCCATTGGATCTGAAAAAGCACAGCTATCCTCCACCGGGATAGTGGTACGCTTAGCTAAAGTAGAAACTGCTCCCTCCACCTTAGGGACCGTTTGCCATAAGTCCCGTGTGGTGGCGTCTATTGGAAAACATTTTTCTAAATATCAGAGGGGGTGAGAACGGCACACCGGGGTCTATCCCACTCCTTAGTAACAATGTCAGTAAGTCTCTTAGGTATAGGAAAAAACCTCAGTACTCGCCGGTACCGCAAAATATTTATCCAACCTACACATTTTCTCTGGTATTGCAACTGTGTTACAATCATTCAGAGCCGCTAACACCTCCCCTAGTAATACACGGAGGTTTTCCCAGTTTAAATTTAAAATTTGAAATATCTGAATCCAATCTGTTTGGATCAGAACCGTCACCCACAGAATGAAGTTCTCCGTCCTCATGTTCTGCCACCTGTGACGCAGTGTCTGACATGGCCCTAATATTATCAGCGCACTCTGTTCTCACCCCAGAGTGATCACGCTTACCTCTTAGTTCTGGTCATTTAGCCAAAACTTCAGTCATAACAGTAGCCATATCCTGTAATGTGATTTGTAATGGCCGCCCAGATGTACTCAGCGCTACAATATCACGCACCTCCCGAGCGGGAGATGCAGGTACTGACACGTGAGGCGAGTTAGTCGGCATAACTCTCCCCTCGTTGTTTGGTGAAATTTGTTCAATTTGTACAGATTGACTTTTATTTAAAGTAGCATCAATACAGTTAGTACATAAATTTCTATTGGGCTCCACTTTGGCATTGCAACAAATGACACAGGTATCATCCTCTGAATCAGACATGTTTAACACACTAGCAAATAAACTTGCAACTTGGAATACAATTCAATTAGAATAATATTAAAAACGTACTGTGCCTTTAAGAAGCACAGAAGATCTATGACAGTTGAAAATTAATAAATTGAAACAGTTATAGCCTCAATCCATGTAAACAATCACAACTTTAGCAAAGGTTTAATCCCATTAGCAAAGATAACAAATTCTGAAAGCAGGAAACAAATTACAGAATAAACGTTTTTTATCTCAGTCAACTATAATTCTCACAGCTCTGCTGAGAGAAATTACCTCCCTCAAAATAAGTTTTGAAGACCCCTGAGCTCTGTAGAGATGAACCGGTTCATGCAGGAAATACAATGAGCTGCTGACTGAAATATCTGATGCGTAGCAAAAGCGCCAAAAAACGGCCCCTCCCCCTCACACACAGCAGTGAGAGAGAACAGAAACTGTCAGAAAAAGATTAAGCAAACTGCCAAGTGGAAAAATAGTGCCCAAACATTATTCACTCAGTACCTCAGCAAATGAAAACGATTTTACATTCCAGCAAAAACGTTAAACATAATTTCTAGTTATTAAACAGCTTTATGTACTTCTTACAGTGTAATTCTAGTGAAGTACCATTCCCCAGAATACTGAAGTGTAAAGTATACATACATGACATTATATCGGTATGGCAGGATTTTCTCATCAGTTCCATTGTCAGAAAATAAAAGCTGCTACATACCTCTATGCAGATTCATCTGCCCGCTGTCCCCTGATCTGAAGTTTACCTCTCCTCAGATGGCCGAGAAACAGCATATGATCTTAACTACTCCGGCTAAAATCATAGCAAAAACTCTGGTAGATTCTTCTTCAAACTCTGCCAGAGAGGTAATAACACACTCCGGTGCTATTTTAAAATAACAAACTTTTGATTGAAGATATAAAACTAAGTATAATCACCATAGTCCTCTCACACATCCTATCTAGTCGTTGGGTGCAAGAGAATGACTGGGAGTGACGTAGAGGGGAGGAGCTATATGCAGCTCTGCTGGGTGAATCCTCTTGCACTTCCTGTTGGGGAGGAGTAATATCCCAGAAGTAATGATGACCCGTGGACTGATCACACTTAACAGAAGAAATTGTATGCTCTGTCTGAGGGATGAAAGAAAATTTGTCTCTTCCTGAAATCAAAACTGCTTGATGAATCTTCATATTGCTTTCTGTCCATAAAAAACATAACCTCTGCGGTAAATGTATTCATCTGTGTTCTTTCCCGGAT
The DNA here is from genome assembly GCF_027579735.1 of Bombina bombina. Lineage (NCBI taxonomy): Eukaryota > Metazoa > Chordata > Amphibia > Anura > Bombinatoridae > Bombina > Bombina bombina. Next base: position 587,128,101 of record NC_069504.1, read on the forward strand.
ATGTTAAGCAGGTTTGTGCATAAGCGAGCCTGCTGCCACATACAGTATTTAAGAGGCAAAAACTGCTTCTTTTTTCCTCTCTGCCACCTCAGAAGAGTCAAGATCCAACCCCCGACACTCGCTTGTTCAAGGGATGGGAATTCCCTGCTCTAGAGCAATTGGTTGCATCGGAGCAGTGGGTGGCATTGCACAAGAATCCACTTATGCAACAATAAATTTCAATGTGCGATGAAACTACTTTCAAACCTGTCCACCTGCAGGAATGGTTAAATTACCACTATGGGGGGCGGAGCCAGCCACAGTGGGGACTAGACGTGTTCTTACATAGCTCCTGTTTTCTTAAACTATTTTACTATGTTTAACCCTAGTAACTTCTTCCTTCTATTTGATGTGGACCTCAGATGCTTGCCTTAGTCTATAGAGCATTCAGGAAATCATCATCTCTGCAGACACTCGGACTCCTAGACTACTAAAAGAAGTAAAGCCCTGCGGCGGGACCCGCCATCTTAGCTACAGTACTCCTCAGACATTCATAAATCTGCTTGACCTTCTGAGGCTCATAGGCTTTATTATAGACGATGGAGGTATCTTACTCTGAGATAAGAGCATGCCTAACAGAATTGGGAGCTCGTATGACAAGAAACTATAACAGTGTGAGAAACGTTATCAAATGCAGCTTTGAATGTCACATGGAACCGGTAGCAACAATGGCGGAGCAAGTGGAACAGCGGTCATATATACAATTACCGACAGCCCTAACACCAGCGCAACAGAGTGTTTTATGCGCACAGGCACATGAGACCCAGGTGACTCTTATTGCGCTCGCATCAGAGGACGCCAACTGTTTGGAGGAACAGACGGGATATCAGCTACGTGACTCAAGCTCTCTTGAATGCGAGTATAACAAATGTGAATACACTTCGGACCTGCAGGAACAGAGGTTGGACTCCGGTGGTCCTGTGAATTCTTCCGATCTCAACTCTGCCATGGGCCCTCTCTGGAGCCCGGATTTGAGACTGTTGTCCCGCCAGAGGTAAAATCTCGAGAGAAGATCCTACATAACAGAAGATTAGCTCACATGGCGTTCCTCCTCTGTGGATCATCCCTTCTGACTTCCCCGAAGCAAATTTTGACCTGCAAGACTTCAGCCCTGATAAGATGGACATTTGGGACATGGGAGCAAGCAAGCACACACAACTCTTTCGCTTTATGCGGCATAGGATGAGGAGGGTATTTAGCACTGCTTATGTTTGCTCTCCCTGAGATGGCCGACAAACTTTACTGACATTTTACTCCTCTAAGCATCTTACACTGCCCTTTAGCTTTTACATGCAACGGAGATGTTGCTTTTTCCCACAGATTGAATATTAAGCCAGGTTAACTCTCAGTACCCTGAACCTGAAAGGCTACTAACGGACTATGTACAGAGGCAGGTCTATGTGTATTATCAAAAGAGATTTCACAGGACACTTGATGTTTAAAATGCTCTTATTCCTCCTAATAACTAGTATGTATGGACTTAAATGTAAATAAGTGTTCTGGGATATTGAGACCTTAATATGTTTTGTACTTCATAGTATAGCATTATGTATTGTTTTATTGCCTCCCACTTGCTGTAGACATCTTAGCAGAGGGATCGCTTTCCAAATAGTTCCTGTTACTGCACTAACTGTAATACTAACCCTAATACACTCTAAGCTCATTCACCAAGGGATGACCGCATTAACTTTGCAGTACATACACAGAAAATAGGGACAAGATATATAAACTAGGTTAATTGACTCTTTCAATTAGAATTAGCTATTCTTCTTTTTCAAAGTTATGACTGTATAAACTCTGGTAAACTTTTGCTATATAGGGCTTTTGTTCTAAGAATGCTTCATGTCATGATCTATTTATAATTCCATCTCCAATTGCTCCCCCTGTCTAGAGTTACATCATGCTCTTTTGCCTTTGCGTTGGTAATGTTTATAGACCAGGGCATTTATAGTTATGGTTCTTTGTTCATAGGTGTACTTGTAATATGGGCATCTCTAATAGTTTTTCATGTATCCTTGCTTTAAAGGGTCTATACAAATATGCCCCTCTAGGGGAAAATTTGGGCTTTCTCTACCCACATATATATTATGAGATATCTGCAATTCTAATTCATGTACCTTCTTGTTATTAATATGTGTAATATGTGTATTCCCTTCAGAGATTATCACCCTTGTCTTATGGTATATAGGATAGCTTTATAGTGTGATGTCCCATACCCATTTTCATATTACCTAAGTAAGTAACAGTATGGTATAAGTGGATGGTCCAGGAGCTAGGAGCTCCCAATCTACAGTAGTTATGCTTTTTATCTTAAATCTCAGCACGCAATCCTTTCCTTCTCATGTTATATATATGTTCACAGACATGATGCAATTTTCTCTCATATGTATATAACGCACCACATTTATGGTATGGCTACAATCCTGTATTCCCACTGTGACAGGCTGAAGATGACAATATTTTTACAGTCGCTTTGTCCTACAACAAATACTGCAAGTTTTTCTATATACTAATATGCACATGTTAATGGATTCTTCCTGTACTCGTAACTAGACATCTGTTGATCCTTTTTGCTGTTATTAACCAACTGATACTCATAACGTTTATCATACTTAAGGTTTTAGGTTATATGTGCTTCCTCCCTCAGGCTCTTGCATACACTAAAATTGGGAATGTGCTGCTTATAGCCGAAGCAGTGTAATATAGTATTCTGGTGGTAGCCGCTATTTACCAGCAACCATTCATGCTCTGCATACCTAACATAACATATTGCTATTCATAGTTATTAACTCAACAGACCGCTTAGGCAGTATGTACATTGTGCTTATACTTTCATTATTATTTAACTGGCATTGATGTTATACCAGTACAATAGGTTCCATACATAAGCAATTATTGCTGATATGGGTAGAATACTTGTGCATATCCTGATGGAATATAACCTTAACCTAATATGTTTTGCAATTTTGTGTAGGGATGTATATAGTATAAATGACCTTCTGTATCGCTAATTTTGAAACCCCACCTGGGTAGAGTTAAGTTTATTAACTATTACGAAGGTACATGATTAGAGATATCATTACAGCATATAGCCCACTAGTTATATAGCACACTCATATGTTCTGAACTCTCCTTTATACTTTATTATGCGTTCATATCAGCCATTAACCTATGTATGTATTGCTAACTCTGGGTGAGACATTCCTTTACGGACCCCTAGTCGCATTAAGATGTTACTAGAAGTATGGCCTTCATTGACAGTATCTCATATAACTAATTTTCCGATAACATTTTTTTTCAGAGATCCCCCAATATCATAAATCATATATGTTTTATGATGTCTGACTGTAGATATATATTTATGTGTTTATTCTTATGGCTTCGCCCTCCAACCCTCGCCTTATATTGATAGCGGTGCTTATCCGCTGAATATCCCCTCCCCCCATAACATATACTCATTTCTTCTTTTTGTACAGCTCATAAAGAGCTAGGTATCTGACCTCCAGTTGTTTACTATACCTACAAGCCGTTAGGCCTAATACTTTAGATTTCAACAGGTCAGACACTCATACTAATTTATCATAAAATCGAGGTTCCATCTGCCTATCTATTGTGACTTGTACCATTGCTGAAATATGTTGTTCAATTGTATTTGTAGCATTCTTTCGTTTCAAAAGGCGGTTTATGTTCTATGTTCTATGTATACTATGCAAAACCTCAATAAAAAAACATTATTAAAAAAAATTACCACTATGGGCTCCATGTAGGAAGCAGTATAAGGTGTTCCGGAGCCCTTGTGTGCATCTTACACTCTTCGCCAACTTTTAAATCGGGAAGAGAAATCACCCTGAACTCGCTCAATTCGGCTGATTGACAGACCCTCCTCTCATGCAATTGGTCACATGAGAGAAGGGGCAGGCATTACACATTCATCAACATGTGTAATTGTGCATACGGGCCAGCAGATAAACAGATCTACTGCCCTATGCAGCAAAGGCGTGCAGACAACTTCTCAAGTTGAGAAGCTTGTCTCACCACTATTTCCTATTGTGTTTTCTCCTATATGAACTTTAGTCTAAAGAATATAAAAGCGCAATCTCTGACTCAAATACATTTATTGACATTAAAACAAGCGCTCATTAAAATGCACTTACATACAAAAGCATAATCACAGCATATAACAAAGATACCTTCATAGGTTATGAAGACCGTTCTTCCGGGACAGAGTCAAAGATACTCTGAACATTGATTTTCGAATGAATCAGAAGTATCAATATGAGGGACATGGGCTTTGGCATTAACAACACAAGCAAATCAGTTAATCTTATATCAAGTTGAAGGAAACAAGTTCAGAATGTAATAATTCACTTTATAATTCTGATCATACACAACAGAATTTTATAATAAAATGTAACAGACTCTTCAGCATAGGGGAAAGCAAGCTATTATTTCAATTCAGGCATGACATTCAGCATGGTTACCCGTCTCCTGCCCGCCTCTACTATCTACATTTTTAAACCACCACAGGATAAAAAGACTGAATGAAGCCATAAAAGCCCATACAAGCAAAGCTCATAAAGCATGTGCAAATTGCATTATATAAAGTCATATATATATTATCTGTATAAAATGACAATATGGTGAAAACACCATACAATATGTGAAGACCCATGATAAATACTTACTGTAACAAGAAGCCAAAGTCACCCCGGCTCACCAGGACTAAATGCCTCCTGGGCAGACATAAGACCACTTTTATCATTAATTAAATGATAAAAGTGCCCTACATCTCCTGAGTGTCTGCTTGTAACATAGCTAGGTAATAACTTAACACTTAACAGTTGAACTTTAATAACTTTGTCAATAAAACTCGAAACATTAGGTGGGTGAAAGACCCGTGGGTCGTATTTATTAATACCAGCCATGGGAACTGGAAACTACAGGTAATCAAACATGGGTGGCGGCAATCGGGGCCTACATAAATAACTATATTACCCCTTCTAGAAAAATGGCCAGGGGACACTGCTGCAGACCACTCAACGCAGCTTTGAAATGTAGGGAGTTCTTGGCCCGTCAATAACCAGCCTGAGCACGCCAAGCTATCGAGCCTGTGGCGTCACCCTGACTGCAATGGCCGTCATTCAAACCTCCTTCCAGCCTGCAGCCGTGATCCTGACCACCCACCACAAGAGACAGACCTGCAAATTAAATGGTCCAGACTCTTGCCGCCACCACTACACCCTTAGGAGTAACGCCTGCCTGATGTTCTGAAGGAACAAATCTATTCCTGCCAGTTCTTAATGAACACCATCCTGCCTATATAAACCCTTATGGGCTGCTGAGATGTTCCCATGCTCAATAACAAAACCCTCAAGGTCCCCAAACTGCTTCCTCAGGTCCCTATTTATCTTTGTCCTGACCTGAAAAGCAATGTGCTTCCACCTCAATCTAGGGATCACATTCGACCACCCGATTCGCACTGCCGCAGATCCACCTGCGTTGCCCGGATTAAATCTAATGTAGGGATGGCCCCCACGTCATTGCCGCCAGCATGTAAGATTAAAATGTGGGGGTTTTCCCACCTTCTTGCGGCATCCTGTAACAATGCAGGCAGATCTGCTCAGACAAACCCCTGCACCCTAGCCCATCATAACACAGCCCTGGACGATGAAAATCCCAGATGTTGTCCTCCTGGCAAGGCTGTGGCTTCGATTGCAGCACAGTGCATGTAGAATCGGCCCGATGATCCACACCCATTAGCTTGCACACTTACTGGACCTGACCCACCATGTACCATGGCCAACACCCCTTTTGTTTACTCATGCAAGCCCCCGTCCCTTGATGCCCCCTCATTATCAACCTATACCCTTATGCCTACAGGAGCCCCTAACATAGGATCTGTACCCGCTGGGATCTCCAATGCCCCCAAGGAGCGCAATGCGATCGAGGACCAACCAACTCTGCCGCCGTTGTCGCCATCTCCCACCCTGAATGAGAGGGGGGAAATCCGCAACCCAAGACCAGCACGCTGTGCTACACGACCTAACACCTTCCTGAACTGGTATCTGGTCTGCGGGGTCCTCTGTTTGCATGAATAAGGAACCTGGAGAAACCTCCTGGCTGCACCTCAGGTATGATGAACCAGTCATAATGGGCAACAAAGGTGATCCTCGGTTGTCCCAGCAGGGAAAGCCAGGCTCCCCTGCCCTCCTGGTCCGTCTTAGATCTGGGGATAAAAAGAAGCACGGAAATGTCCACCACCCTAACGTGATTGTGCATGACTCCCCCGGATACCGCTGTCTTGGTGTGTGGGACTAGCTCCCCCACTCTCAATGTGCCGTGAAACGCCAGCCCAAAGGCCGCCTCAAAGAGCTGAGCCTCAAAGAGCGAAAAAACAGATCTCTGGCAGTAGGCCAGCAATTTAACCAGCCGTTCCATTGTAATGGGTTCCCTAGCATCACGCCCTCGGAACCTCCATTTGGCCCCACCCCCGAATAAACTGTTTCACAAGGAAGGAGCGGGACGCATCCTTGAAGTCCGTACAACCTGCAAAAGAAGGCTACAGCCCGAAAGTCTGGAACCACTGTCCCCTTTTTCACTTGCTTACCTCGCAGGTCAGCCAACCACTGTAGCAGGAATCCTTGTTCACCTTCGCAACGAAGGAAACTCACGGAGTGGTCGCAGAAACTTACCCACTCACTCCAATACACTCACATAGGCCCGACCAGGTGTTGGGTGCCAAAGAAGCCCGCAGTAGGGGGATCAGCCGCTGGCAGTCCTTCGCCATCTGCCACAGAAAAGAAGGGCAAGAAAGACCATTAGGAGCCGCAACCAGCGCCCGCCACCCTTAACGCCTACCACTGGAAGCGAGACAATGCGTCCGCCACTATTTTCTGCACCCTGGGATGGGACGAGCTCTGAATTCAATGTTTAACTGCAGACATCTCAACACCAAGTGCTGCAGGTAATGCCCACCACAGGCGATGAAGCTGAAAGTCTGTTGATGGCAAAAACCACACTGAGATTATCCGTCCAGAAAATCACAGCCCCGTTGCTGAAAAGGTGACCCCACAGCTCAACTGCCACTATAATGGGGAACAGTTCCAAAGAAGCAAAGGTTGCATGTAAGCCCCAGGCCCCACCCACTCAGACAGCCATGGTTAGCACTCCAGGCCCCTTCAAAGTATGCACCGCATCCGTGAAAAGATGCAAAGACTGATTGGACACTGGGTCACCCCTCCACATGCAACGCCATTAAAATCCTGTAGGAACCGTTCCCAGACCTTCCAAGTCCACCACAAGATTCCCCATGATCTGGATGCGCGATGATGCTGTCCTGCCGCCCCCACAGTCTCCGTTCTAACCTTTGCTAAAGATCCTAGCCCCATGGGATGACTCTCCCCTGCAAAGTTTAGGAGACCTAGGAGCAACTGCAACTCCCTCAGGGAACATGATTGTGCCATATCCATAGATCGAACCGCCAGGTCCGCCAGCAACATTCTAGCCACCTTCTCTACTAGGCAGTCTACATTCCATTGCCACAGAATCTATTTCTATGCCCAGAAATGTCAAGCATGTGCAAGATCCCCTCAGTTTTATCCTCAGCGAGAGGAATCCTGAAACCTAGCCATCATGAACCTCATGACGTTCATCAAGGAGGCACATTCCGCTGAATTAGCCAGACCCCACTAGAAGGAAATCGTCCAAATAGTGTGTGATCTTGTCACTTCCCGCAGCTGAGGCAACCCCCCAGTGGAGTAAAGTACTAAACACCTCAAAATAAGCACAGGATATGGGCAGGCAACAATCCACATAGTAACCCCTTTCAAACCAGCACCCCATCAACCTGAAGGAAAACGGGTGGATTGGGAGAAGCCGGAATGCAGACTATGTCCAATTTTGCCATCAAGGCTCAGGCCCCCTTTCCCTCACAATAGCCAGCGCGTAGTCAAAGACTGGTAGTGGACCAAGCACAAAAACTCCGGGATAGCATCTGTTCACCGAATGCCCCTTCGGGTAGGATAGATGTTGTATTAGCCGAAACTTACCCGTCTCCTTTTTGGGAACCACTTCCTAGTGGAAAAATTACCAAATCCGGAATTGGCAAGTCCTCAAAAGGGCTTGCAACCCCTGCCTAGAAGCTACTTCCTTACCCCAGATTTTCCCTAACCGCCTTCGGGAACTGAGAGGCCGACTTCACGTTCCGCTTAACCTTAGACCCCAGCACTTGGCCCCACTACCGGAAATAGTGAAACCAAGGCACAATCCGGCATCCAGCAATCTAGCAATCGCCCTGTTCAGGTACCTGCTCAACCACTTACCGATAATAGGGACCCTAAGAGGCGAATTTGCCCTTTCCCGCAGTGCTTCCTTTAGACCCCAAACCGTTCAGTTTGGGAGTCCCACTTCTTGGAGCAATCAGCCCCAGAGTGTTAGCCACTGCAGAACCTGCAGATGTGCTTAACACATGCAGGACGTGCCCCTCTCACAGGACTTATCCTGCGTAACGTCCAGCACACTCCCCTTGTCGCCCGTTGGAAGTGCAGGGGCCTGCCTGGGCCCCTGTAGTGACGACTCCCTGGGTCCGCTTGTGCCCCCCGTTCCGCATCGAGATGTGCCCAGAGGTGGAGATCCATGGTCCCACAAAGTCCAGCAATGGGTTACCCACCTTCTATTTCCAGTTAGATCATGTCATACTCCAGTCATCCCTCCAGGTCTCCCGTCAGCAAATTTTTTTCTACGTATTGCATCTATCATGTCAACATACTTAAACAACACTGGTACCCTGATCTGGGAACCTCTCCAGGTAGCATGTGGCATATACCCGGAAACAACGATGCCATTTTTTAAATGTATCGGGCCGTTTGAATTTTTTAGGGCCCGTCCCAATCCTCCACAATTTCTTTCAATTTAAACGCTTCCGCGGATAATTCAAACATGTTGACGTACTTACCATCTTGGATACGCTTCACCATCTTTGACTTCAGGTGGGCGTGCAAGCTATGTACCTGACATGAGTATGTGTCCCCATTCACAGCCGCTTTTCTATTCACAGCCTGTGGTGAGCCACCTGTACCCCCGGGAATTGAGATGTCTGGGCCGAACCACTGACACTACCCTCCCCGAGTTTACCCCTACTCATTTTTCTCAACATCCTATACATCCTCCTATGGCCTTTTGTGTGCAAAACCCAGGGACCCATCTCAAATTGGCACTCACCAGATGAAGAGGCCATGGGACCTTGACCAGATCCGGATGGGTGGGGTCACCCGTATGTGTTGCAGCCACTCTAGGCACGAGGGCTCTGGAACTCTGGGTAGCCGCAATCTCTGGAACTCTGGGTAGCCGCATCTCTGCCGGATGAAGACGCCCATGGGGACCTGAAACACAGAAGACAAGAGAGGAGTACCACGGGAAGGGCCAGCCGCCTCCTCCCTATCCTCCCCAGCCCCATATACCTGATACCCCTCACGGTCCACTGTCACACCATGCAGCATGCTTAGGTCCTCATCCGTACTTGCAGCCTGTCCACATTCATAATCCTCCAGAAATATAATGGCCCTTTTGCGCCCTTGTGACTTCACCAGCCTGGGCAGGACTAACTGTCCCCCTCTCAGTGCCCTCAAGGCCTTCACCTGGGCTAGCGCTAATACTAACGTGCCCCCTCTTCACCGCTCCTCTCATTGTCATTAGAAAGGAAACAGATGAACAAGCACCCTGCTTTAAAAAACATTCAGGATTTACTTTTATAAAGATTATAATGTTCACTTCTAATGTTTTGATCACTCAATCTGTATATATATTGTATTTAATTTGTATATGTTGTCCTTTGTAACATATGGATTGTTTTTTGTTATCAAATTCAATTGGTTACCATTGTATCAACAATTGTCTTTGACACCTCCTACAAACAAGTGTGATCAATTATTGTAATTGGTTTGTATAGGTTATATAGCAATTGTTTTTAAACCATTTTATTAAGCCTGATGAAACAGTCTTAGACTGAGAAACGCGTCGGCTTTTATCTCATAAGATTTTATTAAAGTGATTTTAACTTTCTCTTTAAACATTTGTTGCCCTGGACATCTGGTTATTTTGAGGACATTTTGGGCCTTGAGAAAGGTCAGGAGGACTGTGGTATCCTGATTGCCTTGGTACTAAGTCTGTTGGGTGACTGAATTGTTCCCCAGCTTGCCTTATTTAGCAACAATGGAGATGCTACAACAAATGTGAGTGTAACCTTTCTATTTTTGGTTGCAGGACAACTTATGCCAAACAATACTAGGCCATATTGGCACTTTGTGTTTCCATATTTCCTTATACAGATTCCACCTTAACTCAGGAGGTCGGTCTGCTGGGTGACTGTTATAGATCCCAGACTGTGTCTTTAGCACCATCTGAGGTGCTTCAATATATGTCGAGTGTATCTATTTATCAATAAATATTTATCATCTGGAACCTACAATATTGGGCCATGTGGCGCAATCTGTTTCTTTTTGTTGTTCTAGATTGTTGTTCCTGGATCTTGGCCTGGACCATCACAGATTGCTGCCTCTGACTTTAATCTTAAAGATTTACCATCAAAAGGACTGTCTCTTATTTTGTGCACCTATATAATTATTTTTCAATACCTGTTTTTATAATTTCGCTGAATTATCCATTTTAGGAACTCTTATAAGTAAATCATTCTATCTTCTCATAAGTGATATATGAAATTCCTGTTTCTCGCTTGTGCCCTGCTATTAACTTATCCCTAATTAGTTGGTTATAAAACTTACCATTGTGTTTTCCTCACTTGTTCTATAATATTTACTGTGATCTCAAGGGCACCCCTATTCTATTTGTATTGTTGTCCCTCTCATAACTACCTACCCCTGACCTGGCCGCTAATGTCCTGCTGGGCGATACCCGTACCCTGCAGGCCTCCTGCATGTGGTTCCAAACCAACGGCACTGCTACCCAGGGCCACAGTTATGCGAGGCCCTCTTAGGCCCTGCTCTACCTGCAGGGGCCTTTCCTTTTCCCTGACCCCCACTGCGCACGGGGGCCACTTTGGCCTTGCTACCACCTGGATTAGGCCGCGAGCGCGAGGAGGGTGCCCTAGCCTCCCCTCCTTTATTGCCAGCTGTCACCTAAGCCCTTGTGCACACACCTTGCTGCATGGCACCTGTCAAGCCCCCCGGATGCCCTGCATCCTGAGTCACATTTGCCCCTTGTCTCAAGTCTGCCGCAACCCCCACTGGCCTAGAATGGTCCCCCCCAGCCTTCTGATGGCTAAACATGCATGCCCGCCTGAGCGGGTGTCCCCCCCGTGGCACTCCCTTCTTACTACTGGAGCCTGAGGGGGATGATCAGCCCTGCCCGATGACCAAGGATTGAGTGCCGCGGGCGGAAGTGACGTTGGGACGCACAACGTCACCGGAAGTCGATGCGGCAGCCATCTTGGATGGGGGAAGAAGATGAGGACTGGACGGAACACCTGCGCACACGCGGAACGGACAGCCTGGGCCTGCACCACCACCACACCCGATGATAATCCACCAGCGAGGACCGATGCCAAGGACTGCAGAAGCACCACCCGCTGTCATGACGGATTCCCCAGAAAGGGACCACCGATGCAGGTAAGGCCGCACTGCTCCCACTACTCATGCCACAGATTACCGGGCCTACCGAGCACTCCCCATGTGAAACCCTGAGCTCTTAGGGAACCCCGCCTAACAGCCAAATTCTGAGGACCCTTGCCTAATGCCCGCTCCTTGCACCTCAGGCCCAGCACCCCCCAGCAACCCACCACATGAAGGCCTAGCCCCACCGGCTGGTTATGCTGGGCAGGCCTAGGCCTCTCATCCCCCCCCCCGTGCAGGGGAAGGGAACAGATTGGGGCTACCATCCCCCCACTGAAGGGGAAGTGGAATTAGACAGCCCTGAAAACATGGCCCTGACCCACCATGATAGTCCCTGATGGGGATCACGGTGGCCCACTCAATGTCCTCAAGATCCATCTCTTTCCACTCCACAGGTTCATCTTCCATGGGAATTCTGCTGTGATCCATGCTGTAGAAAGAGCTTCCAGGGATCCACTGTAAACAAAGAGTAAGTGGACTCCCCTGCATATCCCATATATAAGGTTGGTAAACCCCTCCCAACACAATGCAACATTGTAACAAATGCACAACACAGCAGCAGCACTCACTCAACCAGGCCTTAACCCTTAGCTACGCTCCTAGCTAGTCGCCCTGCACTTTCTTATAATGAGTGGGCAAAGTTCTCAGCCAGATAACCTGTGCATCTGAATTCTGTGTGTGCAACTTTTGGGGTGGTGAATGGCTTTAGTAGCACACTGCTGCTACTTAACATGTGAAAGAAAACTTGTATGAGTGAGCCTGCACTGCACAAGCGAAACATATGTTGCACTTTTTAGAAACAAGGGCAGAGAAAACCACTTTATACATTTTAAAAATCCCAGGAAAGATAAAATGAACCAAACAAACAATCCCCAACAATCTTGAAAAAAAATGCTGACATAAACTTCTTAGTGAATTTTGTATCTTTTATGGAGGACATGGAATACTAAAGTCTTTTTCCATCTCAGTAACCTCATAAAGGTTCACCAGTAAATGTTTCATGAGGGAGGCAAAATGAACATGAAAAAAGACAATGTGTTGCATGAAAATTAGTCAAATGTTTTTTTTATAAAATAAACATATTGAAAAATATGTTTAGAAATGGAAACATTATGTAAAATTTTTTTTTTGTGATGGACTAGAATAGGGTTACTTATTGTACCACATTAACCCATGCAATGAGCTCACCAAGACAACTGGATTGTACCTTTTTGAGTCAACTAGTGTCTACCTAGAGGAGGCCTAAGCCTCCTTTAAAAATAGACCTACTACCAAGACAATGGGCTAAATTTTAAGAAAGGAAAAAAAGTCAAAGAAAGTAATAAAACTTTGTACATTGTTGGGGTTTTTTTTTAATAATCGCTGTTCTCCCTACTTCCATTAGTGGCCATTTCACATTAGAAGTCATAACCTAAAGATTTATTTCTGATTTATATTTTAGAAAGTTTTTTTAACCAGCTTACTAGTTAATTATTACCTTTTTATTTTTTATGTACGGATGTCAAGAGGATGTTCCCTGCATTACAGCTGCTACAATTTATTTGATCATTTAGCAAGAGGTGTTTAGAAACAGCCATTACACGTACATTTCAGCAAAGAAAGTTGTAAAAAAAAATGATTGCAAGTTTTATAAAAGTTTACAGAATAAGTATCCTTTATATATTGACATTTACTGAACAAATAAGTATGTTCTACGGACAGGAGGGGCAATAACTGATTACTTTGAGACATTTACAGCACAGAGGATTAGATACATTAGATTACATGGAGGTATAAACAAGGCTCAAAAAACAAATGCAGTGGCACCATTAAGGACTAGATTAGGAGGGATACGCTAACTTTTGCGGGCGAGTGATATTGGATTTATCAGGACTCTTTGCGTGTATCGGACGTAGCGTGTTATTACGTGTTGAAAGTAAATGCGTTCGCTTAAAGGGACAGTCTACACAAAAATTGTTATTGTTTAAAAAGACAGATAACGCCTTTACTACCCATTCCCCAGCTTTGCACAAACAATATTGTTATATTAATATACTTTATAACATTTAAACCTCTAAATTTCTGCCTGTTTCTAAGCCACTAGAGACAGCCTCTTAATCACATGCATTTTTATATGCTTTTCACAGGAGACTGCTAGTTCATGTGGGCCATATACTGTAGATAACAATGTGTTCACGTCCGGGAAGTTATTCAAGAGTTATCACAACACAGTCCTAAATGCAAGTCAATAGATTTTAAATAGTCACAGTCATGTGATCAGGGGGCTGTCAGAAGATTCTTGGATACAAGGTAATCACAGAGGTAAAAAGTATATTAATATAACTGTGTTGTTTATGCAAAACTGGGGAATGGGTAATAAAGGGATTATCTATCTTTCAAAACAATAAAAATTCTATTGTAGACTGTCCCTTTAAGCTCAATTGAATTTAATGCGTGTCGGGATAGCGTGAACTCAGAGCTATGGTTAACTGTTACGCAAGTCAAAAAGGTTTCACAAAACAAATCAAAATGACATGTAAAAGTACAGTTACAATCATAACACAGTCTGAAAAAAATTATTAAAAATATAAATTGCATTAAAAAGTTATAAGGGCTCAAATATTTGAGGTCTCAGGTGTAAGAAAAAAAGGGTTGCAAAGGGCTTTAACACAGAGATATATACATACGCATAGGTACAGGTTGTGGGAAAAAGAAACCTACATAAATGATGCACTGTAGCACTCATAGGGGCATATTTATCAATGTGCAAGTGGACATGATACGAGGTAGCGTATCATGTCCGCTGCACATCGATAAATGCCGACACCATACGCTGTCTGCATTTATCATTACACAAGCAGTTCTTGTGAACTGCTGGTACAATGCCGCCCCCTGCAGATTCGTGGCCAATCCACCGCTAGCATGGGGTGTCAATCAGCCCGATCGTATTCGATCATGTTGATTTCTGTCCGCGGCCTCAGAGCTCAAGTGCAAGTTATGGAGCAGCGATCTTTAGACCGCTGCTTCATAACTTCTGTTTGCGGCGAGCCTGAAGGCTAGCCGGAAACAAAAGGATCAAGCTCCGTTCGGATCTTGATAAATATGCCCCTTTTCCTGGACTGGTATAGGCAGAAAGATGTGGGCTAATAAAACATAATTTTTATTTAAATTTTAAAATCTGGGACCAAAAAGATTAATAAAATTTAAAAACATCAATAAAATTAATGTGTATCATTTATGTAATAATTCTTGTGTTATCCTGTATTACTGTCTTTGAGCTGTGAGTTGGTAATCACAAGACTGGTAAGTACTGTACATAATATTATTAGTATTAGTATCAACCTTAAAGGGACAGTTAACTCCAATTGTTTTATTGTTTAAAAAGATAGATAATCCCTTTATTAACCATTCCCCAGTTTTGCACAGCCAACATGGTTATATTTATATACTTTTTACCTCTGTGATTACCTTGTATCTAAGCCTCTTCTGACTGCCCCGTGATCACATGACTGTGACTATTTAAAATCTATCGAGTTGCATTTAGTACTGTGTTGTGCTAGTTAGCCAATTGTTCATTTTAGCCACAACCCATGGCAGAGAACACAATGTTATCTATATGGTCCACATGGATTAGCAGTCTCTTGTGAAAAGCTAATAACATAGCATGTGATAAGAGGTTCTCTGTGGTGGCTTAGAAACAGGCAGACTTTTAGAGGTTTAAATGTTATAAAGTAAAGTATATTAATATAACAATGTTGGTTGTGGAAAGCTGGGGAATGGGTAGTAAAGGCATTATCTATCTATTTAAACTATAACAATTATGGTGTTGACTGTCCCTTTAACTTCTCTTATTTTAAATCTGATCATTGACTGTATCCCTCTCTATTGTCACCATGGGGCCGAATTATTAAGCTCCGAATGGAGCTTGATGCCCCTGTTTCCGCACAAGTCTTCAGGCTCGCCAGTAGTTATGAAGCAGTGGTCTAAAGACCGCTGCTCCATAACTTGTCCGCCTACTCTGAGGTTGCGGACATCAATCCGCCTTATCCTATATGATCGCGCTAATTGACACCCCCTGCTAGTGGCCGATTGGCCGCAAATCTGCAGGGGGCGGCATTGCACCAGCAGTTCACAAGAACAAGCATATGCTGTTGGCATTTATCGATGTGCAGCGGACATGATACACTACATCGTATCATGTCCGCTCACACTTTAATAAATTGGCCCCCAGTTCTCTTTCTCTTCACTTTGTCCCCCTGTGTTTCTTTCTAGAAGGTGCCTCATTGTGTTTGGCAAATAGGTTTTGGAACCACAGAGATAACAGCACTATATTGAGGAGGCAAATGCCACCACATGAAACAGAAGAAAGCAGTAATATCAAGCTCAGCAGTGCACCATTTGCAGGTTAACTGTAAATGACTATTGAATACAGCAGAGCTGCATAACCAACAAGTGCACAACTTACACTGAATTTTAAATGAACAGTAGATTTTGTTCTGACAAATTTCACAATTTACTTATCATGTAACAGCCATCGGCCAATCATAGGCCTAGATTTAGAGTTGGGCGGTAGCCGTGAAAACCAGCGTTAGAGGCTCCTAACGCTGGTTTTTACCGCCCTCTGGTATTTGGAGTCAGTCAGGAAAGGGTCTAACGCTCACTTTCCAGCCGCGACTTTTCCATACCGCAGATCCCCTTACGTCATTTGCGTATCCTATCTTTTCAATGGGATCTTTCTAACGCCGGTATTTAGAGTCGTGGCTGAAGTGAGCGTTAGAAATCTGACGACAAAACTCCAGCCGCAGAAAAAAAGTCAGTAGTTAAGAGCTTTCTGGGCTAACGCCGGTTTATAAAGCTCTTAACTACTGTGCTCTAAAGTACACTAACACCCATAAACTACCTATGTACCCCTAAACCGAGGTCCCCCCCATATCGCCACCACTCGATTACATTTTTTTAACCCCTAATCTGCCGACCGCCACCTACGTTATACTTATGTACCCCTAATCTGCTGCCCCTAACACCGTCGACCCCTATATTATATTAATTAACCCCTAACCTGCCCCCCACAACGTCGCCGCCAGCTACCTACAATAATTAACCCCTAATCTGCCGACCGCAAAGCGCCGCCACCTACGTTATCCTTATGTACCCCTAATCTGCTGCCCCTAACACCGCCGACCCCTATATTATATTTATTAACCCCTAATCTGCCCCCCTCAATGTCGCCTCCACCTGCCTACACTTATTAACCCCTAATCTGCTGAGCGGACCGCACCGCTACTATAATAAAGTTATTAACCCCTAATCCACCTCACTCCCGCCTCAATAACCCTATAATAAATAGTATTAACCCCTAATCTGCCCTCCCTAACATCGCCGACACCTAACTTCAATTATTAACCCCTAATCTGCCGACCGAATCTTGCCGCTACTGTAATAAATGGATTAACCCCTAAAGCTAAGTCTAACCCTAACACTAACACCCCCCTAAGTTAAATATAATTTAAATATAACGAAATAAATTAACTCTTATTAAATAAATTATTCCTATTTAAAGCTAAATACTTACCTGTAAAATAAACCTTAATAAAGCTACAATATAAATTATAATTATATTATAGCTATTTTAGGATTTATATTTATTTTACAGGTAACTTTGTATTTATTTTAACCAGGTACAATAGCTATTAAATAGTTAAGAACTATTTAATAGCTAAAATAGTTAAAATAATTACAAAATTACCTGTAAAATAAATCCTAACCTAAGTTACAATAAAACCTAACACTACACTATCAATAAATTAATTAAATAAAATACCTACAATTATCTACAATTAAACCTAACACTACACTATCAATAAATTAATTAAATACAATATCTACAAATAAATACAATGAAATAGTACAAACTATGTACAAAGTACAAACAATAAAAAAGAACTAAGTTACAAAAAATAAAAAAATATTTACAAACATTAGAAAAATATTACAACAATTTTAAACTAATTACACCTACTCTAAGCCCCCTAATAAAATAACAAAGCCACCCAAAATAAAAAAATGACCTACCCTATTCTAAATTTAAAAAGTTCAAAGCTCTTTTACCTTACCAGCCCTGAACAGGGCCCTTTGCGGGGCATGCCCCAAAGAATTCAGCTCTTTTGCCTGTAAAAAAAACACATACAATACCCCCCCCCCCAACATTACAACCCACCACCCACATACCCCTAATCTAACCCAAACCCCCCTTAAATAACCATGCCAGGTTCACCGATCCATCCTCGGAAGTCTTGATCCAAGCCTCGGAAGTGTTGATCCAAGCCCAAGCGGGGGGCTGAAGAGTGACGTCCATCCTCGGGCTGAAGTCTGGATCCAAGCGGAGGCTGAAGAAATCCATCATCAGGCTGAAGTCGGAAGTCCATCATCGGGATGAAGTCTTCTATCAAGCAGCATCTTCAATCTTCTTTCTTCCGGAGCGGAGCGGAGCCATCTTCTTCCCAGCCGACGCGGATCCATCCTCTTCTAATGACGCCTACTAGCTGAATGACGGTTCCTTTAATTGACGTCATCCAAGATGGCGTCCGTCGAATTCCAATTGAAATTAAGGTAGGAAAATTCTGATTGGCTGATGGAATCAGCCAATCAGATTGAGCTCGCATTCTATTGGCTGATCGGATCAGCCAATCGGATTGAACTTGAATCTGATTGGCTGATTCCATCAGCCAATCAGAATTTTCCTACCTTAATTCCGATTGGCTGATAGAATCCTATCAGCCAATCGGAATTCGACGGACGCCATCTTGGATGACGTCATTTAAAGGAACCGTCATTCGGCTAGTAGGCGTCGTTAGAAGAGGATGGATCCGCGTCGGCTGGGAAGAAGATGGCTCCGCTCCGGAAGAAAGAAGATTGAAGATGCTGCTTGATAGAAGACTTCATCCCGATGATGGACTTCCGACTTCAGCCCGATGATGGATTTCTTCAGCCGCCGCTTGGATCCAGACTTCAGCCCGAGATTGGACGTCACTCTTCAGCCCCCCGCTTGGGCTTGGATCAACACTTCCGAGGCTTGGATCAAGACTTCCGAGGACAGATCGGTGAACCTGGCATGGTGAAGATAAGGTAGGAAGATCTTCAGGGGCTTAGTGTTAGGTTTATTTAAGGGGGGTTTGGGTTAGATTAGGGGGTATGTGGGTGGTGGGTTGTAATGTTGGGGGGGTATTGTATGTGTTGTTTTTACAGGCAAAAGAGCTGAATTCTTTTGGGCATGCCCGCAAAGGGCCCTGTTCAGGGCTGGTAAGGTAAAAGAGCTTTGAACTTTTTTAATTTAGAATAGGGTAGGGCATTTTTTTTTATTTTGGGGGGCTTTGTTATTTTATTAGGGGGCTTAGAGTAGGGGTAATCAGTTTAAAATTGTTGTAATATTTTTCTAATGTTTGTAAATATTTTTTTATTTTTTGCAACTTAGTTCTTTTTTATTTTTTGTACTTTAGTTAGTTTATTTCATTGTATTTATTTGTAGATATTGTATTTAATTAATTTATTGGTAGTGTAGTGTTAGGTTTAATTGTAACTTAGGTTAGGATTTATTTTACAGGTAATTTTGTAATTATTTTAACTATTTTAGCTATTAAATAGTTCTTAACTATTTAATAGTTATTGTACCTGGCTAAAATAAATACAAAGTTACCTGTAAAATAAATATAAATCCTAAAATAGCTATAATATAATTATAATTTATATTGTAGCTATATTAGGGTTTATTTTACAGGTAAGTATTTAGCTTTAAATAGGAATAATTTATTTAATAAGAGTTAATTTATTTCGTTAGATTTAAATTATATTTAATTTAGGGGGGTGTTAGTGTTAGGGTTAGACTTAGCTTTAGGGGTTAATCCATTTATTACAGTAGCGGCGAGATTCGGTCGGCAGATTAGGGGTTAATAATTGAAGTTAGGTGTCGGCGATGTTAGGGAGGGCAGATTAGGGGTTAATACTATTTATTATAGGGTTAGTGAGGCGGGAGTGAGGCGGATTTGGGGTTAATAACTTTATTATATGCTCGGCATATTAGGGGTTAATAAGTGTAGGCAGGTGGAGGCGACGTTGAGGGGGCAGATTAGGGGTTAATAAATATAATATAGGGGTCGGCGGTGTTAGGCGCAGCAGATTAGGGGTACATAGCTATAATGTAGGTGGCAGCGGTGTACGGAGCGGCAGATTAGGGGTTAATAATAATATGCAGGGGTCAGCGATAGCGGGGGTGGCAGATTAGGGGTTAATAAGTGTAAGGTTAGGGGTGTCTAGACTCGGGGTTCCTGTTAGGGTGTTAGGTGCAGACTTAGGAGGTGTTTCCGCATAGCAAACAATGGGGCTGCGTTAGGAGCTGAACGCTGCTTTTTTACAGGTGTTAGGTTTTTTTTCAGCTCAAACAGCCCCATTGTTTTCTATGGGGGAATCGTGCACGAGCACGGTTTTGAAGCTGGCCGCGTCCGTAAGCACCGCTGGTATCGAGAGTTGAAGTTGCGGTAAATATGCTATACGCTCCTTTTTTGGAGCCTAACGCAGCCATTCTGTGAACTCTATATACCAGCGGTATTTAAAAGGTGCGGCCAGAAAAAAGCATGCGTAGCTAACGCACCCCTTTGGCCGCAAAACTCTAAAGGCGTTAGGCTCATATACATGTACACTGTGAAGTCTATGAGTAAGCCTTGATGGAAGGTGAAACAAGTTAGACTGCCCACTTGCAGGTCTCTAGACCATTTTTTTCAATTTGGACCTTTTATGTCCTATGGATTTAGCCTATTTGTACCATCACCAGGACTGTGGTTTTAAGTATCTAATAAAGTGAGAGGATATTACCAACTTTTTCCCTCCCTTCTTTCTTTCCAATGTACTGTACACTGTGAACCCTTGTACCTTCTCAGTAGTAGATATTGCCCCAAAGAGTGTGCATATAAAAAGACTGCATAATTTGATAATGGAAGTACATTGGAAAAATCTCTTAAAACTGTATCCTCTATCTGAATCATGAAAGTTTAATTTTTACTTTAGTGACCCTTTAAGGTTGTGGCCTAATCAGTATTTACATTTACATTTTGTTAATGCACACTCCCCTGCATTAATAAGGACTTTGCCTAATGGCCCATTTATTAGGGCTAAAAGGATTGTTTCAGAAATGATTAGTGAGAGATTTGAATAAATCTGCAAGTTGTTTGCTTCTACGGCATATCCAGCTCAACTTATTAAACGGACATTGTACTGCAAAATTATCTCCCTTTTAATAAGTTGTTTACAAGTAGCCAGTTTACCTTTATTTTGTTGTTTGAAATAGCTACCATTGAAAATATAAACATTTTTGTATTCTCTAAAGAAAAGCTAGGTAAACAAGAATCAGCAGCAGCCCAGTAGGGGTGCAAGTGACAGATACTTAAAAGTTAATTTTAAATTGTTCTAAGTATCAATCTTTGTCTATAGACAAAGAGATATGATAAGGAGGCGTGTGTGTATAGAGAAATACATAAGATAAAACTGCTTTTTCTGCAAGTAGCAATATCATATACAAAAATAAGTCTAAATGATACATTTCCTATACATTTTATAATCTGCAGATGGTATAACAAGTTATTGGAAACAGATTTAGGGAATTTTACAGTAATCTCCATTTAAGGATAGCATTTCACAGATCTCTAATATCCCTGAGGCATTAAACCACATAATTTGGCTATTGTAAGGAATAAGAGAATGGTCTTTGTTTTAGAATATTATAATCAGAGGAATAGGATCTTAAAGTTTCTGAGAAAGCACTGGCATGTATTTAAGTACGGTAACCTACATATACAGGCATTTCAGAGTCCCCCAATGTCAATTTATAAATAGGCATCCCCTCTAAGAGATATGTTAGAGCAGATATTGGATCATCGAAGGTTACACTTACAGGGTCGGCTCCAAGGGGGGCATTGATGGGCATTGCCTGCCCAAATGGAATGCTGTGCCCCCTCAAAAAAATAATTTTGTTATTGTATAAATAAGTGTGTCATAATTCTGGAAAGGTGGTAACCCTAGTCACACCAAGTGGGTATTCACACAGCATATTGTGTGTGCATCACTTTCTCAGGGGAATGATGCTGACCTTTTACAAGCAACACACATAAACTGTTCCCTGCACAATGTGTGCAAGCCAGACTCTTACAGGGAGACTGCATAGAATAAATCTCTTAGACGCAATGCGCCTTCACCTAGGGTATCTATGACACCAGCCCGAACTGTAAACGTTCTCAAAAAACTTTGTAAACCGGTGTTGATGATTCGTGGTGGTTCTGGTGGGAGGAGCCAGCTGTGTTTGGAGCTGGTGAGCTGCTCACGAAGAACGCGCTATTCAAACGACCCACAAGCGAAGGATTCCATTGCCGCAATAGTCTACATGACCTGGAACCTTGTGTGCTGATCACACGAGTGAAAACCGGAATCGGAACCACAAGCTTGGCTAAGCTGCCCAATTGCCCGGGCACTTCTGAGCAACCACACTCAATGGGATTTTAATCTTGCTTCTGATCCTGGATGCTGGCTAAAAGAGAGAGTCTGACTACCTATCTGTGGACTACACCCATGGAGGCGGCTTGATATACTAGAGACCCTGGTATAGAGACCTGGAAGAAGTCAACTACAGCGCCAGAGGAAATATGGGCGCTGGATGAGAGACGAGACGGTCGATCTGGAACAGGCTGCTCCTCGGATGTCTAACACCCAAAAACCAGACCCGGTAGAACCCGGTGGAGAGGCTTTACCATAGCTGCAATTGTAAAGCGGTAAAGGTGCCTCATAGACCATTGTACCCACAAGCTGGAGCGCATCAGGCTACAAGTCCGCTACAAAAAGTACTGGGGTTAAACTAAATTGTCTTTTGGGAAAATAGTCCTTGCATGCACTATACCAGGGAAACCATAAGTGTATGCATACGATAAACATGCCAAAATAAATTATTATATATTGTTCTGGCTGGGACTTTAAAAGCAAACACTTGTCTATCATATGCCCTATAGAAACACCTTTTGCTGCTACCCTTGTTTAAACCAAACTGTCTCATGGGAAAATAGACTCTGCATGCATTACACAAGGGAAATTATAAGTGTATGCCTACTATAAACACGCTAAAAGAAAGTATTATATATCATTCTGGATGGGTCTGTAAATGCTTGTTCATCATATGCCCTATAAGAAACACTGAGGTGGGGAGATGGAGTAAAATATTAAAATCAAGGGCTGAGAGGCGAAAAACAGCCCACAGAGGCGTATTAACGTTCCCCCAGAAACGCTAAATGTCCTACGATCATCCTGGGATTAACCTTTATTCTCTCTCCAAATCTTTTGGACTTAAAACCTGAAATTTCCAAGGAAAGCTATTTATATGAACGATATCCTATTGGGATTCTCTGCCCTGTTTACTTAAGACATTATAATTTATTCAGATTATGATATTCCTAATAGATCAAATGTAAGCCTAAGATATGGTACACAACCCTAAAGTTATCAAGGTAGTAGAATGAAAATGTCCACAGCTCTCCAATGCTAGAAAGTTTCTTTATTAGGACAAAATAGCGACGTTTCGAGGCTAATGCCTCTTAATCATGCATAGGCTATTACAAACTTATCACACCTTATATACCTGTTGGTTTGGCGCCACAGGGCCCACAACCTGTTAAAAATAGTGACACCTGCTGGTGTTCTATTGTATTACATTAAAAAAGCATTTATACACTATTATATACACATGCTTATAGAAATTGAATGATTTACTGATGTAACAAGGCAAAGTTGTATCTTTTAAAGAAAATCACATGGTTAATATTAAACCATTTGGATAGTACCCTTATCCTAATGAAAAAGATTGATTCATGAGATGTAAGCAAGCAGGTTTATAGCAATAATGGATTTCTATTATGTACTGATCCAATATTAAACAAAGATAAAAGTTTAATTCTTAATTTATCTTATGAAAATTATTTTATTAAATTATATTGGATAAGAGTATGTCTGATTTAATATTGCTGTTAATGAAACTATATTGAAACCCATAAAGTGTAACCTTTATTTAAACATGCTGTAGCATACTTAAAGGTAAACTGACAGATCTAGTTCTCTATTTAGGCCTCTAGGGGCCAATGTTTCTAGTTTATGAATCCACCATGATTCTTTCTGCTTTAATAAAGTTTCCCTATCTTGGCCACTTCTCTGGGGTTTTATCTGATCAATCACTTGCCATCTCATTTGACTGATATTGTGGCCTTTTTCTATGAAATGACTAGATACTGGGGCCTCTTTGTTTTTACAGCGTATATTTGAGCGATGTTGGCTCATCCTATCTTTTACTTTACGGGTGGTCTCTCCCAAATAAACCAGAGAACATGGACACTTAATCAAGTATACAACGTGTGTAGTGTCACACGTATAGAAACCTCTGATATCATATCTTGTACCATTATGGGGATGATGAAAAAATTTGCCTTTAATTATAGAGCTACAGCTCATGCAATTTAAGCATGGATATGTGCCATAGTTTTTACTACCTATATGGGTTTGGATGCTCCCTCTGCTTGGACCCACATCAGATTTTACCAAGTGATCTCTCAAATTTTTTTTTTTTGAAGCAATTCTCAATAAATGCTCATACGACTTAATGGTACTTACCGTTGAGTCTCTGCTAAAGGAGATGGAGGTCCAAGATGCTAAAATCAAGCAAAGTCGTGAAGATCTGTCAAAGATGATGTCACCGGAGGATCTCACCCTATTAGAGACACAGATAGATGAGAAGATCAAGACGGCACAGAGCGAAATCAAGGAAACCAAAAGGGTTAAATTCCTTAGAGATGAGGACGATTACCGCAGAGGCTTTGTGTACAAATGGCGTCAAAGTGGTCATGGCAACCAACCAACCAATAGAAGGAGACGCAACACGCACGCACGTAATCCACGTCATCAGAGAGCGACGTCAGGAACGCCATCACAGGACAGCTCCTCCGAGCAATCGGCCTCCCCTTTAGAAGCAAGTGGAGAAGAAAGCAGCGCAGAGGAGGCAGGAAGCACAGCAAGTGGCACAAAGAAAAGCGGAATGACAACGAGGAGATATCACGGATCGAAGAAAACTCAAAACCGCAAGTAAACTGCATAATGCAGAGAGACAGTACTGTCATTAATATATCTGGACATTTGTTGACAGATCTTGAGGAAGGACTGTTAGATAAGGGCCTTTCCTTTTGTCCCTCTACTAGTATTAACTTTTTTGAGTTGGAAAAGGATCTTTATAAATTTTTCAGGAGTGTTAAGCTTAAATATTGGTTTGCAAATTATACATGTGATTATAATGCATCTCAAAAAGAAAGTTGCAGCAAATGGTCTCTTTCTGAAATGGGTCTTGTTAAAAAGAACAGCACATTTAATCCAAATGTGAATGAACACAGCATTAACACATATATAAAGCTGGTAGAACAGGATATACAAAGATTAAGAAAAACACATAACAAGAAAAAATGCTCTACTAATTTTACATCCAATGACCAAAAAGCTTTAAACTCCTTAAAAAACCAAAAAGATTTAATCTTTAAAGGGGCAGACAAGGGCGGGGCCTTAGTTCTAATGGATAGAACATATTATATAGAAGAGATTAAGGGGCAATTACAGGACCAAACAACATATAAAAAACTGAATAGTAATCCTGTTAAGTTATTACAAAAAGAGATTTCACACATTTTAGAACAAGCTTATAATGATCATATCATAGATAAAAAGCTAAAGGAATATCTTTTTGTACAAAATCCTAGAACCCCTATATTCTATTGTGTTCCTAAGGTCCATAAGGATGTAAAAAAGCCTCCTGGCAGGCCTATTGTTTCCAGTGTGCAATCTGTATTTTCTAACATTTCTATATTCATAGATAAAATTTTGCAACCAGAGGTTAACAAAATGTCTTCATATATTAAGGATACTAATCATTTTCTTGCAAAAGCCAAAAGCCTAGAATTCCCCTCTAGTAAGTACATACTCTTCACTATGGATGTAAAAAGTTTATATACATGTATAAAACATGAAACAGGTATTTCTATTGTCATGAAAAATTTATTGAATAACAATATATGTACTAGGAAACAGGGTAAATTCATTGAAGAACTATTAAGATTAATTTTGTTTTGGAACTATTTTCTATTTGAAGATGAATGGTATGTACAGTTGAGAGGAACAGCCATGGGATCCAATGTGGCCCCATCATACGCCAATCTTTTCATGAATGAGATAGAGGAGAAAATCATTTATGAGAATACCATCTTTAAAGAATATGGCTCCATCTGGTGGAGATACATAGATGATGTACCTTTAAGTATGCTACAGCATGTTTAAATAAAGGTTACACTTTATGGGTTTCAATATAGTTTCATTAACAGCAATATTAAATCAGACATACTCTTATCCAATATAATTTAATAAAATAATTTTCATAAGATAAATTAAGAATTAAACTTTTATCTTTGTTTAATATTGGATCAGTACATAATAGAAATCCATTATTGCTATAAACCTGCTTGCTTACATCTCATGAATCAATCTTTTTCATTAGGATAAGGGTACTATCCAAATGGTTTAATATTAACCATGTGATTTTCTTTAAAAGATACAACTTTGCCTTGTTACATCAGTAAATCATTCAATTTCTATAAGCATGTGTATATAATAGTGTATAAATGCTTTTTTAATGTAATACAATAGAACACCAGCAGGTGTCACTATTTTTAACAGGTTGTGGGCCCTGTGGCGCCAAACCAACAGG
The DNA here is from genome assembly GCF_027579735.1 of Bombina bombina. NCBI lineage: Eukaryota > Metazoa > Chordata > Amphibia > Anura > Bombinatoridae > Bombina > Bombina bombina. The sequence continues at coordinate 587,154,564 of NC_069504.1, forward strand.
TATATAAGGTGTGATAAGTTTGTAATAGCCTATGCATGATTAAGAGGCATTAGCCTCGAAACGTCGCTATTTTGTCCTAATAAAGAAACTTTCTAGCATTGGAGAGCTGTGGACATTTTCATTCTACTATATTCATTTTGGTGAAGTGGCAGTTCACCTATCTTCACGAGCACTCCTGTCCTCTAGTGCTGTTCCACATTGAACTGCTAAAGTTATCAAGGGATGATTTCCTGCTGGAATCTGTTTGAAGTAATAATTCACCCTATAAGGCAGGCAATTTTCTTTTTAATACCATCTTGAGCTGATTCCCTGCTTGAATCTGTTTGAAACAGTAATTTACTCTATAAGGGAGGCAATCCTCTTTTTAGTACCATCTTGACTAGAAAATTATAGAGAGAGAGACTGTTTCTTTCAAGTTGAAATTAAGCTATTATTAAAGGGCCATTATACACTCATTTTTTCTTTGCATAAATGTTTTGTAGATGACCTATTTATAAAGCCCATAAAGTTTGTTTTTAAAAAAAATGTATAATTTTGCTTATTTTTAAATAACATTGCTCTGATTTTCAGACTCCTAACCAAGCCCCAAAGTTTTATTTGAATACCGTCAGCTACCTCTCCAGCTTGCTCCTGTTTGTGTAAAGGGTCTTTTCATATTCAAAAGAAGGGGGAGGGGGAGTGTCTTATTTCCCACTTGCAGTGGGCTTTCCAACTACCTTTTCAACAGAGCTAAACTGAAAGCTTCTAAGTAAGTTTTTAAACTATTTTATACTGGATTTTTATATCAGTATCTGTGCATCTTATTCTTTATAGTAGTGTCTATTACATGCAGTTATATGAAAATGAGTGTATACGGTCCCTTTAAGTACATCTTGATATAATTACTTGGAAAACTCATGCTTAAATGTTTTTGAAAGGATACTAGTGATGAGGGCACTGTTGCTATAAACCCCCTGAAAGAGGGGCTTATCTACACTCATAAATATCTAAAGTTATTGTCTTTTCTTGTTTTTGTTTTGTTTTGTTTTTTTTTTGCACTACGATTTTGTTTTCTTTTGTTCACTTCCACATGTTTTAATTACTGCATAGTCACGTAAATTTATTATAGTGTTGTACTGAACGGAGAGTAAATTATCACTAAACTTTTCTTTTTTCACGGTGTCCATAAATAGACAACTTTCTTACACATTCTACACTCAAAGCACCAGTATTGGGCCAGGAAATCCAGAGATAAAAAAAATTATAACAGTAGAAATTCAGATACAAGTCTATTAAGAGCTGATGACTCTTACACTAATATGGCTGACAATCAACATTTACTGCAACAAATTGCTGACTTGATGATGCCCCAATTAGACGGGATTAGGAAGCAAATATCTAGGAAATCAGAATATTTTCCTTGAGACTGACAGAGGCAGAAACACGAATTTCTAACCTAGAGGACCAAGTAAATACTATGAGTAGCAACACAATAGTACTGGAAAAACAGGTGGCTGCACTGAGTGCAAGGACAGAGGACCTTGAAGTTAGATCAAAACGTTATAATTTAAAAGTAATCGGGCTACCAGAAACAAAATTTTTTAACAATCTTATGTCCTTTGCCTCAGTGCAGCTACCTCAAATCTTTGGCTTGGCGGACCATCCACCAATGGCAATAGAAAGAGCCCACCGTATGGGCCCACCTAGGAAAGATGCAGAGGGTCCTAGTAAGGGTCGCCCCTTAATAATCAAATACTTGAATTTTCAAGACAAAGTCCACATCTTTAGGAATTATTGCAAGATGAACAAGTGCAGAATTGACCAACACAGGATTTTACTCTTCCAAGATTATTCAGTAGAAACGGCAACCAAAAGGTAGGAAATGGCTCCTTTCTGCACTTGTTTAATCAATGCAAACTACAATGCTAAACTACCCTACCCAGTTAAAATCCACCTTTCAACAAATGGGATAGTGAAAATTGCAAATAATACTAGTGAGGCATGCCTCCTTTTAAAATAACTGAAGTTGGAATAAACAGAAGAGATAAAGAAACCAGGTCAAGGAATACCTTTAAAAAATAAAAAAAATGCTGTTGCTCAGGAATACGTTTGCTTTTCCCTTTCCTTCCTCCCTTTCCCCTCCTTCTCCTCCTCCATAGAAGTTACAGGTTGTTTGATTTGGACAAAAGTGAGATGACTATTTTATTTGTTATTATTCTCTAAACATGACAGGGATTAAACATTTTAATATCTTATCTTGGAATGTGGGGGGTGATTACCTCACCGATAAAACGGAAGAGGATATTAAAACATCTAAATAAATACAAACCAAAGATAGCTTTCATACAGGAGACACATCTGAAAACTTCCGAAATTGCCAAACTCAAAAAATCGTGGGTGGGGGAAGTTGTAGCCACACCTTATTTTGGGTGAAAAAAGGGTGTTTGTATACTCTTCCATAAGAAATTGAATTATAATATTATCTCCCAAAATATAGACCCCCACGCCACGTATAAATAATTCTAGAGATCAATCTACAGGGAAAAAAAATTGAATATCCTCTACAAAATTAAGCTTACATAAACATGCGGGAGGATTAGCTCTATCAAATCTAAAATTCTACAACTTAGCTACCCTAGCAAAAGTGGTTTTAGATTGGATAACCAGCAAGGATTATGTGACAATTCCACATCTAGAATCTAAAATAGTGACACAATTTTCTCTGAAATCTATAATACATTGCACTAATGCTAAAATCCCTAAGTATCTACTAAAAATGCATATATTTAAAGGACCACTTTTAGCCTGGCAGAGATACACGAAGGAAATCCGGGTTGATCATAAATTATCTAAATACCTCTCGATAACGGGTAACCCTGAGTTTCCCCCAGGAATCTCTTCCCCTGTGTTTGAAGAGTGGAGAAACAAAGGGATTATAAATTTAATCCAGGTAAAAAAAAGAGAGCTCGAAAGCCATAAAATCATTTGACACGCTCAAACAAGAATTTAATTTACATAAACATGGCTTCCTTGCCTATCTTCAACTAAGACACTTCTTCTACCAAAGCACCTATAATGGTGAATCTAACTAGGACCTAGGCAACCTAGCTCCAGCAATTAATCTTTATAATCAGGGGTTATATTCCATATCCATCTTATATAATACCTTGATCAACAATGCTGGTATAACACATATGAATTGGCTAAAAGCCAAATGGGAAAAGGATTTCACAGATATAACGTTGGATGAGATTAAAAAAAAAGTTTTTAAATAGTAAACAGATCCACTACTATAGAATCTTAGAGAGAATCTCAATGTAAAATCATAAACAGAGTCTACATAACATCAGCACAAATGGGTAAATACGCTGTAAATAACTTTTCAAATTGTTTTAAGTGTAATAAATTTAATGCAGATCTTATTTATTGTCTATGGGTATGCCTGAAGATGAGGCAACTCTGGAATAAAATTAACTATTGGCTAAACAAGACTCTAAATTTATCTTCTTTTTATGTACAACAGAGAGGCATAGAAACTATAAGTTGATAAATTCAGTTATATTATTAGGAAGAAATCTTATATTAGCAAACTGGAAAGCTAAACAGGCTCTTTCCTTTCCTACATTTTTAAAAGAAACAAGAGATCTTATAATTATGGAACAGTACCTTGTCTCTCCTAATATTGAGAAATCCCTAAGTACTTATTTTGAGAAATAAAAATCTATTCTATAGAGGTAAAATTACAATTAATAAAGCCACTTAAAAATCTGAATGCATTTCTTTATTTGGTACAATCTGAAATTCTCCCAGAAACTTGGATGCATTAACGACGGAGGAGAGGGAGGGGTTTCCTTCCCTTTTTTCTCTTTTTTTTTCTTCCTCTCTCCACCTCCCCCTGTTTTGTCATGTTGTATTCTACTATGTTTAAAAAAAATTTAAGAGGCTAGCCAAGAAATCCACCTAGAGCTGGATAGATATGTTGGGATTGAATCCTTTCAGCCCTATATCACCCCTGAAAGACGACTTTATAAAACATCCAGTTTAAAATATAAGGGAATCCATATTTTAGAAAAGACAGCCCACCCCTGACCCAGACGGAACTAATGACATGATTTTCTTTCTTTTTTCTCCTTGCCCATTCTTTTTTCTTTCTTTCTGGGTCTAGCCGAATATCATAGAAAATACATTAGGGGCGGGGAGCCCCAAGTGCTAGCTTCAGAAGTATAATATTTGTAGTGTATTTGCTTTGGAGTGTTGTAAGAAGAATTACATAATCCAAAAACCTTCTAAATGTACATTTACTATTTTTATTGAAATAATGGAAAATAATAACGAAGTGAAATTATTGAAAATCTGTTTAATTTCTGTCTTGCTGTGCCATCTACCATAGCCCTGCGTCACGCAAATTTTGAATTCTGTATATCCTTCACTTTGTTATAGAAAAAAAAACGTTGTAAACCAGTCACTCAGTTCACAAATGATACCAGCAACCACTTAGCAAATTGTGTACATATCAATCATGGTGTGGGTGGTCCTATTTAGTGTGTATATAGCAGTCACACGCAGTAGGTGTTACCAGCATAGCGTGTCTATCTATACCAGTCACACACAGTGGGTGGTTCCTAATACAATGCCAACCTCTTGTCCAGCCCATATGCATGTTGTGCTTAAGTTACAGTCCAAGGCCTGCACTGGGCCAGCAAAACAAGCAGTAGGGGAAGGAGCCCTTGTCATCCGACAGCAGCACACTAACTAAGGGAATGCTTCCACTTTACATAAACATGGCGGCCCTCAGAGGCGCACACCGGTTGCTGTATCACAGTAAGTTCCAAGCTTTTCTATTTACCATATTATACAGTGTTAACCGAGCTTTGACCCTGCTCTGTGTCCGCATTATATACCCAGCGAGCAGGCAGGCATCATTCGCTCTGAGCCTGTGACTGGCATAGTGGGTCACTCACAACCTTGTACAGGCAAAGCGTGTTGGTTTCCTGATGCTAATATATCTTCACGTCATGCATATTTTATGTCGTTTACTAACATTACCAGCTGATTACATTAACCAGAAGTTTACTCTCTATATGCATTTGCTTTTTTTTTTTTTTTTAAATATTTATTTATTTGTGGCTACCAGAGTATAAAACAAAGCAAGGAAAGTTCTTCCATATCAATATAGAACTACACCACACAGGATGTAAACAAATATACCACAAATACACGCGTGGTGTAAACAAATAAACAGCGTAAAACAAAAAATATGATTAGATTACATCATTCTCAATATATATTAAAAACAAATTATAATGTAACGATCAACTCTTTTAACTCTGGAAGCACTTTTTATCATCGGCTAGGAAACAAAAAACACACTCAGACGAGACAAGACAAGACAAGTCAAGACAAAACAGAACAAAACAAAACAAAACGAACACAAAACAAGACCAAACAAAACAAAACAGAACAAGACAAAACAAGACAAAATAAAACAAAATAGAACAAAACAAAAAAAAAAAACAAACAAAAAAAAAAAAACGATAAAGAATAACACAAAATAAAACAAAACAGAGCAAAAAAAAACCAGGACGAAAAAAAAAAAAAAAAAAATATATATATATAATTCTCTCCTATGTTCCCCTCTCCTCTCTCCCTCCTCCTTTCTCCTAATTACATTGCCTCTCTTGGATATCAATTTTAATCCATCTCTCTTCCCTCAACTCGGGATCTTTTACTATATCGATTTTCTATCACCTCTATTTCATTCTCTAACTTCTCAACCTGAAAGTTGTTCTATCTATAGCTTGAAACCCAATCTGTTGGGAAATCTCCTAATAATACCAGATCAAAAAAACAATCAGTACTTAAAAATGGGTATAGTATTAACTTTTGCACGTCCTCTGGGTATATTTTAATTATAGGTAACCAACCCCATAAAAATTGTTTACATTCTTTTTCACTTGCATCCGACAGATGGAAAGATTCAAATATAATCTGCGACTGAATTTCTTTAATAAAACATGAGAAGCCAGGGAGCTTTTTTGCTTTCCAATTCCTCACTATAAAGTGCCTGACCAGTAAAATGATAGTGTTTAAAATTCTATTTGCTGGAGCTGTCCTTTGCCTAGACCGGACTAACAGAAAGATATCCTCAACTTCAAATTGTATGTTAGTTAAATACAATCTATTAATCCAAAAAATCACTTTCTTCCAAAATTGTTGAATCCTCGGGCAAAACCACAACATATGTAGAATATCTGCATTCATGAGAACACATCGCGGGCAGAAGAAATCTTGACCCATATACATTTTAGCCATTTTCCATGGTGTGCAATAATAATTATTAAGTAATTTCATATGACCTTCTTTCCAACTAATTGGAATACGACATTTGTTAAGTGTTTTACAACTATCTTTTAATATTTCAGGATCTATATTCGGAATCATATTTATCCATTTTACAGATAATTTTTGCATTAGGGAATCACTTTGTTTGGCGAGCATAATACTATATAATAATGAGATCGAAGGGGACTTGATTTGAGCAATGACCATAATTGTTTTTAATTCCGACCACGCGACCATCTCACCACCATTCCACCCCTTAGATGATATAAAATGATATACTTGTAGGTAGGGATAAAAATTATTACTTGATAAATCAAATCGAGCTTTCAGAGTATCAAAAGAGATTATTTGTCGCTCTTCCGTTAGGAATTGCGAAACTGCCTTAAGATTTTTGTTGTACCATTCTCTAAATATCTGCTGGTTATTTCCGGGGGGAAATTCAGGATTGCCTATTAAAGGTAAATAATCCGAAAAAGAATAATCAAGACCCAAGATGGAACAAATTTTTTGCTTTGCAAGGACTACATTATTAACTGATATTAAACTCTTGACCTTGTAGGGTATTGCTTTGGGTTGAATATGCAATAACGCCTTAAGAGAAAAGGGGGAGACTATACTACTCTCCAATTCTAGTGTAGAGAACCAACTTGTTTCCATAAGCCAATCCAGCGCTATTTTACCTAAAGCTGCAAAATTGTAAAACATTATATTAGGCAAGGCTAAACCAGCTGCTTCACGAGGTTGCATCAGTTTTTCTAATGCAATACGTGGTTTTTTCCTGTTATGCCAAATAAATTGTGAAAAGCTAGAATTTAATTTCCGTATATCAGTTTTATAAAGAAGCAATGGCAAATTCTGTAAAAGAAAAAGAAGCCGGGGAAAGATTATTGTCTTTATAAGATTCACTCTCGCTGTCAATGATAATGGAAGAGTGGACCACAGTTTCAAGTCGGCTTTTATTTTCTGAAATAGTGGGAAAAAATTAAGATCATACCATCTTTCATTTGCATTTGCTTGATATATCCACTATAGTCTCAGTGCAGTATGGATTAAAACTGCTTCTGTCAGATGCTTCTGTTGTGAGTATATTTGAGTAGAAATGCTGATGTCACTCTGAGTGGTAATTGCACTGTCAGTGTAGCATTATATTATTTCTCTTGTAAGGGATGTCCCCTCAATCTGCTCTTATTTTGACTCTCATACATGCTTTGTAAAAAATGCGTGCCCCCTCATGAAAAAAAAATGCCCCCCATTTAATTCGCTTTGGAGCAGAGTCTGTACCCCTATTAGCTATATTTCTACAGCCAAAAAATGATGTTACTGATGATTGAAGTAACATGAGTTAAGGGCCTGGTTTTTACACCCATGAAAAGGATGAATATTTGATATTGCAGAATATTATACTTGCAATATGGGTTATGTAATGTGTCTTATTAAATGTCCTTGTGCCATAGCCTAGGTTGGAGAGATAACTCATAAGGTTCATGATCATATGAATGAACATAAATCTAATATAAGGTTTAGGAATTTTTAGGCACTGGTCTCAAATCATTTTATAAAAATTGGACATACAGCCCAGAGCAAGAGGGGGAGGGGGGTCAGAGTAGTATTACTGAAAAACAGAGAAGCATTTTCTATATATTAACTGGAGAGCATCAATTATGACATGGATTGGTCAATTTTTGCTTGAAAAATGATTATGTATTAGACAGGTGAAAGGTTTAGGTACTGAATAGAAGTGCTGGTATTCTTTTATGTTACTGTTTAAGACATTATGGCCTAGAGTACAAGTGGAGGGATACACTTTTAGCACTGTTGAGCGATAACTGCACTTAAGGTAAATCAATAGCGATCCAATGTTTGCACTTGTATTACAAGCTGAAAGAAAAAATTTAGTGTGCGGGTGAAAGACTCAGGCGCGCTAACATCTGGAGGTCAGATAACGCAACCATGATAACCGCCTTTCCTCATAGACTTCTATGGGTTGCACTAAAAAAAAAGCCATTTTTGTGGTTCAAGCACTAATCTGAAGGTGTGATAAACCAACTGCGCTAAAGCTGAAGGTGTTAGGAATACGTCACCTATACCTATGTTCTTCACTTAGAAGAACATTTTCTTTTTATTTATATATATATATATATATATATATATATATATATATATATATATATATACATACACTGTGGAATTAAGCAGTCTCTGGACTTACGTCAATAATAAGTTTCTTTATAATTATTGCATTAGTGATATTTCGGGACCACTTGAGCCCCTTCCTCAGACTATTTTTGTAAAATATATATCTATAGCTATATTTCTACATGAATATACATAGATATTGTCACACTGCTCCTCTAATCTGCTGTGGCCATTGCCATGGACACAGGCACTCCTCCTGTTGCTAAGGATACGGCAGTGTAACTGCAGCATGGTGATGACATCATCACCGCCCACCCTGTCTTCCCTATGAAAAGGCCTCAGTCTTTCTCACCTCTGCCCAAGTATAGGTGTTACTTCTTGTGCTCCTGTGTGCTGTATATCTGTATGCTGAATTACTGTATTGATTCACTGTTGATGAACTCTGCCTGTTTGGCTATGCTGCTTGCCTTAAACTCTGCAATGTTGGATTGCTTAACTGTTGATGAACTCTGCCTGTTTGAATACGCTGTTTGCCTTAACCCCTGAATTGCTGGATTGCTTTACCGTTGATGAACTCTGCTTGTTTTGACTACTCTGCTTGCCTTAACCCCTGAATTGCTGGATTGCTTTACTGTTGATGAACTCTGCCTATTTTGACTACTCTGCTTGCCTTAACCCATGAATTGCTGGACTGCTTTATTGTTGATGAACTCTGCCTGTTTTGACTACTCTGGTTGCCTTAACCTCTGCATTGCTGGATTGCTTAACTGTTGATGAACTCTGCCTGTCTGATCATTCTATTGGTTTACCCATGAACTGCCATACTGCTGGATTACCTTCCTGTTGCCGATGAGTACTGCCCTGCCTGCTGTGAGTACTGCTTACCTCATTTTACAAACTCTCTCTCTGCTCTGGGATATTTCCTATCATTCCACTTGACGCCGGGACTACTGGCCAAGTTTGGTCTGATAGTGGACTATCCCATGAGCATTACATTATACTTGGGCCATGGACCCAAATGAGGTAGCAAATGCAGTTACTTGTCAGGGTCTGATGCTGGGAACACATATCGCAAAAGTGTGGATTCAAAACTACAGGCTATAACCGCTTTGTTCTCCTCACTGGTTGCTGAAAAGAATGCTGCTCCTGTTGTTACACAGCCAGTACCTGCTGCTAGTGCCACAACTCTTTCCCCTGCTTCTGGAAGTATACCCCGGATACCATTGCCTGATAAGTATGATGGTACTATCGACTGTAGGGGTTTCCTGAATCAGTGCAGGCTGCACTTTTGAAATGACCCCCACACCTTCCAGTTTCATCAGTCAAAGGTCACTTTTATTATTTCCTTACTGAAAGACAAGGCCCTAGCCTGGGTCTCCCTGGAATAGAGCACTCAACTCCTGAATGATGCTGATGCCTTCACTTCTGCTTTACCTTCTGTATTTGGAATCTCTGGCCACGCTGCTGCTGCAGAGTATTCACTCTTGGATCTCCGCCAGAGTAATAGAACTGTGGCACAATACGCCATCGAGTTTCACACTTTGGCACTTGAGACCAGTTGGTATGGCAGTGCTCTCAAGGCGGCCTTTAGGAGAGTTTTGCATGAAGGCCTCAAGGACAAGCTTACCTATCATGATGTCTGTCAGCCGTTTAGGAATCAGTCCGGGGTTTAACCCAACTGCTAGCGTGAAAAGTAAAACACACGCTAGCACACTGAGAAATAACCAGGACGTGACCCACTCAGGAAACAAATACGATAGGTTACAAAAAATAATAATAGTTCCTTTAAGCAGAATATCCACAAAAGAGTTAGCGTTCCTTTTAGAAGATTTGAATCAAACAAATGATAAAAGTTCACTTAGCAACTTGTAGAAGTAAACGTCCCTTTAAACAGGTTTTGAAATATATAAAAGATAATGTTCTCTTTAAGCAGCTTGTAAAAGTAAATGTCCCTTTAATTAGGTTTGCAACAAACAAAAAGGCAAAGTTCTCTTTTGTAGCTTGTAAAAGTAAATGTCCCTTTAAACAGGTTTTCAACAAACAAAAAGACAAAGTTCTCTTTTGCAGCTTGTAAAAGTAAATGTCCCTTTAAGCAGGCTTGCAACAAACAAAAGATAAAGATCCTTTATAGCAGTTTGTAAAAGTAAATGTCCTTTAAGCAGGTTTGCAACAAACAAAGATAAAGTTCTTTATAGCAGCTTGTAAAAGAAAATGTCCCTTTAAGTAAGTTTGTAACAAACAAAAGATTATGCTTACTTGAGGCAAGGCTGTAGCAGGACAAGACTGAAGCTGACAGGCAAAGGCAATATATATCCAGAGATAGATAAAGGGACTAGGCAAAAGCAAGGTCAGGCAGGCAAGAGTCAGTATCCAGGCAGCAGTAGTAGGGACAAAGCATAAGCTAGGTCAGTCAGGCAGTAGTCGGTATCCAGAATCAGAAGAAAAGTCACACAGGTTCAGAAATAGTACTCACAACGCCAGAGTAATCCAACAAATGGGCCCCGAGTAAGATCTCCCGCCGTGGTTTAAAGGCAGGAGCGGCGACGTCATCAGAGGGAGTGTCAGAGGACGCATCACATTGCTAAGCAACGTGACGTCATTCACACTGAGAAGATCCGGGAGCCGCGGCGACACGGCGATGAACTGGAGGATCATGACAGCACCCCCCTCCTCAAGGACCCCTCCGGGGGACAGGACCAGGCCTAGCAGGGTGAGACTTGTGGAAGGCCTTTATCAAGGTAGGAGCATTTACTTGATGAGCCAGCTCCCAGGATCGTTCCGTGACTGGATAACCTTTCCAATGAATGAGATAATACAATTTCTTGCCACGGAGTTTGGAATCTAGAATGTGGCTGACCTCAAACTCAGGGTGTCCATGAACAAAAAGAGGTGGAGGCTTGGAAATAGGTTTAGAATACCTGTTAGACAACATAGGTTTCAGAAGAGACACGTGGAATACAGGATGGACTTTGAGAGTCTTGGGTAAAGCCACCCGGTAAGCAGTGGAACACACTTGACCCAGTATTTGGAAAGGACCCACATATCATGGTCCCAGTTTGGCAGAAGGTTGTTTTAGTCGAAGATAACGAGAAGAAATCCAAACTTTGTCACCAGGACGGTACTTGGGAGACTTCTTCCGTCGAAGATCTGAATAGAACTTGTAACGTTTAGAAGCCACAGAAAGAATATGATGTATTCTCTGCTAATGACGAGTTAAACTTCGGGCAAAAAGATCAGAAGCAGGATTTTCTGTGGAAGAAGTATGCAAAGGAAATGTTCTGGGTTGATATCTGTAGGCCGCATGAAAAGGAGAGGTCTGAAGGGAGGAATTATAACGGGCGTTATGAGCCAATTCAGCTAATGGGAGATAAGAGGTCCAGTTAGAGTGAAAATGATCCACATAATGTCTAAGATATGTTTCAAGACACTGGTTTACCCTTTCAGTCTGGCCATTAGATTTTGGATGATGTGAAGTAGACAGAGAAATTGTTGTTCCAAAGTGTTTACAAAGTGACCTCCAGAATCGGGAAACAAACTGTACCCCTCTATCTGAAACGATATCCAGAGGAAATCCATGTATTCTCACAATATGCAAAATAAAAAGTTCAGAAAGTCTTTTGGCAGACGGTAAGCCGGGTAAGGGAACAAAATGAGCAGTCTTAGTGAACCTGTCGACCACCACCCAAATAGTGTTGTTTCCAGCTGAAAAAGGAAGGTCGGTAATAAAGTCCATGGATACATGAGTCCAAGGCTGATGAGGTATGGGCAACGGTTGAAGCAAACCAGAAGGAAGTTGACGAGGAGACTTGTTTGTGGCACATTGTGTGCATACTGAGACATAATCTTTAACATCTTGAGAGAGAGTGGGCCACCAGGCATGTTTGAGATTTCAAGCGGTGTTACTAATGCCAGGATGTCCAGAGAGGGGACTATCATGAGCCCAAAATAGGATCTTGGAACGAAGGCGTTCAGGAACAAAGAGTAGACCATCAGGAGGTTTACAAGACAAAGGAAGATTCTTTTGAGCAGACTGTAAATCTTGTAACCAGGAAGTTGATAACTGGGCTATGACTTCATGAGGTTGGAGAATGGTACCAGACTCAGGAATTGGGGTATTATGAAATTGTCTGGAAAGGGCGTCTGCTTTAATGTTTTTAGAACCGGGTATATAGGACAAATTGTAGTGAAACCGGGAGAAGAATAAAGACCAACGTGCTTGCCTGGAATTCAATCGTTTGGCGATAAAGAAGGTTTTTATGATCTGTGAGTATGGTAAACGGCAAAGAGGTACCCTCCAGCCAATGCCTCCATTCGTCCAGGGCCATTTTAATGGCAAGCAACTCTTTATTGCCTACGTCATAGTTAAATTCAGAAGGAGTGAACTTTTTAGAGAAGAATCCAACAGGATGAATTTTTCCAGTATCAGGAATTCGTTGGGAAAGAACAGCTCCAGCAGCAACAGAGGAAGCATCAACTTCCAGGATGAACTGAAAATCTGGATTCGGGTGACGGAGAATAGGTGCAGAAGAAAAAGCTTCTTTGAGAGACTCAAAAGCTTCAATAGCCTCAGGAGGCCATTCTTTACAATTTTGCCCCTTTCTAGTGAGAGAAGTAAGAGGAGAAGTAATAGTAGCAAAATCTTTGATGAACTTCCTGTAATAGTTGGCGAAGCCCAGAAAACGTTGCAGAGCCTTCAGAGAATCAGGCCTAGGCCAATCCAAAATGGCAGAAAGTTTAGTAGGATCCATTTCAAATCCAGATGCAGATATTACATAACCCAGAAAGGGTATGGATTTTTGATGGAATGAACATTTCTCCAGCTTAGCAAACAGATGGTAATCTCTTAAACGTTGAAGTACTCTCCTGACGTGGTGCACATGATCTTGGTGGTTTTGAGAAAAAATCAGGATATCGTCAAGGTATATGATGACAAAGATATTCAAAAAATCACGAAAAATCTCGTTCACAAAATGTTGAAAAACCGCAGGAGCATTACATAGCCCAAAAGGCATGACCAGATACTCGTAATGCCCAAATCGAGTGTTAAAAGCAGTCTTCCATTCATCTCCCTTGCGTATACGGATAAGATTGTATGCACCACGTAGATCAAGTTTGGTAAATATGGTGGATCCTTGAAGATAAGTAAACAGTTCAGGAATAAGGGGTAGAGGATAACTGTTCTTGATGGTAATTTGATTTAGTCCTCTGTAATCAATACAGAGCCGTAGTCCGCCATCCTTCTTTCCTACAAAAAAGAAACCAGCCCCTACAGGAGAAGAGGAGGGTCGAATAAATCCTCTAGCCAGATTGTCTTTAATATATTCTTCCAAAGCCACGTTTTCAGGTCTAGAAAGTGGATATGTCTTGCCTCGAGGGTAAGTAGCCCCAGGAAGAAGATCAATGGGGCAATCAAAAGGACGGTGAGGAGGAAGACGTTCAGCTTCCTTCTTGGAGAAAACATCCACAAAATCATGATGATAAGGCAGAGGTAGAGAGTCCGGAGTTTCGATTGTGCGAGCGATAGTGAGTGGTAACTTAGTGATCTTTTGAAGACATTTAGTCTGGCATGTTGAGCCCCAGGAGGTGAGTTCGCCAAAAGTCCAAGAAAAAGTAGGATTATGTACTTGGAGCCAGGGAAGTCCCAAAATGATGGGAAATTGAGGAGTAGAAATGACGTCAAAACAAATCGTCTCAGAATGAAGTATTCCAACAGTAAGAAGTAAAGGTTTAGTGGCAAACTGAATGAATCCGGAACCCAAAGGATCTCCACTAACCGTAGAGACAGAAATAGAATACTTTTTCTTTAGTAAGGGTATAGTGTGAGTAGAGACAAATGTGGAGTCAATGAACACACCTCCCGCACCAGAGTCAACAAGAGCTTGGGTATGTATCTTACTATGTCCAACTTGAAGGGTTACTGGAACAAAGAGTTTCTTGTATAGGGAATGACTACTTTTTTGGCTTAACTCAGTTCCCTGGACAAAAGTTAAGCCCTGGCTTTTACTGGCCTGGTAGGACAATCCCTTAATAAATGCCATTTAAGCCCACAGTACAAACACAGGCCAAGAGAACGTCTTCTCAAGCGTTCAGTCTCTGTTAATTTTATGCTTCCCACTTCCATAGGTTCAGCCTGATCAGGAGTAGGAGAGACAGGAGTAACTGGATTAGAAAAACGAGGAGCCAAACGAAAAGGAGTTCGAGTTGATGACCTCTGTGTTCTATCCCTTTCTTGTTGGCGTTCACGAAATCTGGCGTCGAGACTGATACAAAGATTTATTAAGGCTTCCAAGGATTCTGGAAGTTCCCGATACACCAATTCATTCTTGAGACGCTCAGAAAGTCCTTTACGAAAAGCGGCTCTAAGTGCTCCCTGATTCCAAGTAGTTTCAGAGGCAAGTGCGCGGAACTCAATAGCGTATTGAGAAACTGGTTGACTTCCTTGTCGTAAATCTAAGAGAGTCGCCTCAGCTGCGGAAGATCTTCCAGGTTTATCAAATACATTTGAAAATACAGAGAGAAATGCATCAACATCCAAAAGTATAGGATCATTCTTTTCTAGCAAAGGTGATACCCAAGCCAAAGCTTTTCCTTTCATTAAGGAAATAAGGAATGTAATTCTCGAAGAGGGAGTAGCAAAGAGAGTAGGGCTATTTCGGAAATGGAGAAGGCACCGATTCAGAAAACCCCTACAGTCTTCAGGATTCCCATCATACTTATCCGGAAGAGGTATCCTGGGACTCAGTTGTACTTGAGACTGGTTGTTTGGGATCGAAGGAGGTAATGCCTCATTAGGATTAGGATTGGGAGGTGCGGGAGGAACCAAACTTTGTAATAAAGCAGTTATTTGATCCAGCTTAGAATCCAGGGATTGCAAGTGGGTAGCATGAGATCCCAGTAGTTGTCCCTGGTGAGCCACGGCCATGGATAATTCAGTGGGGTCCATTTATGGCCCGTTTGTAATGTCAGCCGTTTAGGAATCAGTCCGGAGTTTAACCCAACTGCTAGCGTGAAAAGTAAAACACACGCTAGCACACTGAGAAATAACCAGGACGTGACCCACTCAGGAAACAAATACGATAGGTTAAAAAAAATAATAGTTCCTTTAAGCAGAATATCCACAAAAGAGTTAGCGTTCCTTTTAGAAGATTTGAATCAAACAAATGATAAAAGTTCACTTAGCAACTTGTAGAAGTAAACGTCCCTTTAAGCAGGTTTTGAAATATATAAAAGATAATGTTCTCTTTAAGCAGCTTGTAAAAGTAAATGTCCCTTTAATTAGGTTTGCAACAAACAAAAAGGCAAAGTTCTCTTTTGTAGCTTGTAAAAGTAAATGTCCCTTTAAACAGGTTTTCAACAAACAAAAAGACAAAGTTCTCTTTTGCAGCTTGTAAAAGTAAATGTCCCTTTAAGCAGGCTTGCAACAAACAAAAGATAAAGATCCTTTATAGCAGTTTGTAAAAGTAAATGTCCTTTAAGCAGGTTTGCAACAAACAAAGATAAAGTTCTTTATAGCAGCTTGTAAAAGAAAATGTCCCTTTAAGTAAGTTTGTAACAAACAAAAGATTATGCTTACTTGAGGCAAGGCTGTAGCAGGACAAGACTGAAGCTGACAGGCAAAGGCAATATATATCCAGAGATAGATAAAGGGACTAGGCAAAAGCAAGGTCAGGCAGGCAAGAGTCAGTATCCAGGCAGCAGTAGTAGGGACAAGGCATAAGCTAGGTCAGGCAGGCAGTAGTCGGTATCCAGAATCAGAAGAAAAGTCACACAGGTTCAGAAATAGTACTCACAACGCCAGAGTAATCCAACAAACGGGCCCCGAGTAAGATCTCCCGCCGTGGTTTAAAGGCAGGAGTGGCGACGTCATCAGAGGGAGTGTCAGAGGACGCATCACGTTGCTAAACAACGTGACGTCATTCACACTGAGAAGATCCAGGAGCCGCGGCGACACAGCGATGAACGGGAGGATCATGACAATGTCCCTACTTCCCTGGATGAATTCATAGCACTTTGTATTACTCTGGACTCTCGCTTTTAGGAGAGACAAGCTGAGAGAGACAGAACTCGTAGAATCCTTTCTTCCCGTTATCTTACTCATCCAGTGTCTAGACCATCCTCTACCCCTTCAGCACCTCCAGTTACCTCAGTAGAGGAACCCATAGATCTCTTTTCCTTCAAACCCACAGAATCTGAAAGACAGAGAGGAAGGAGATTGAGACTGTGTTTCTACTGTGGTTCTAACTCACACCAGCTAAAAAACTGTGATATCCTGCCAGGAAAAAACAATGCTTAGAGGATAAAACTGGGGTACCTCTAAGCATGGTCACTACTAAATCCCCTCAATCTTCTCAAATCCTGGTACCTGTTACCCTCTCCTTTCTTCAGAATTCTGTCCACACTCAGGCCTTTATTGATTCAGGGGCAGCTGGAAATATTTTGGATCATCATTTCACGATTCAGGCAGGGTTACCTCTTCTGCAGAAAAAACACTGTCTTAAAATAACTGTTCTGGATGGCACTCCTCTTGGCTCAGGTTTAATCCATTTTGAATCAGCACCCCTAACCATGACTGTGGGAGTCCTTCATACTGAACAGTTGCAGTTCAATGTCATTCATTCTCCAGCACAACCAGTAATCCTTGGTCTTCTTTAGCTCTGTATACACAATCCACATTTTGACTGGACTGAGGGACAGTTGGCCTCCTGGGGTACATCCTGCTTCCACTCCTGTCTGGCTAAAGTTACTCCATTATGCCACATCCCCATTGCCAGCCTACAGACCCCTTCAAGCCTTCCCTCAATTTACTCAGATTTTACTGATGTGTTTGAAAAGAAAGCAGCTGATGTGCTGCCACCCCACCATCCTTACGACTGCAAGATTGACCTCTTTCCTGGAGACCCACTTCCTAAAGGGAGGACTTATCCACTCTCCAAAGCTGAAACCAAGGCCATGGAGGAGTATATTCAAGAGAACCTAGCTAAAAGTTTTATTCGCCCTTCCTCTTCTCCTGCCAGGGCTGGCTTCTTTTTTGTCAGTAAGAAGGATGGTGGGCTCAGACCCTGTATCGACTACAGAGCCCTTAGCAACATCACTATCAAGAATCACTATCCTATTCCGTTAATCACTGAACTTTATGATTCGCTCCAGAATACTCGCTACTTCACTAAATTGGATCTACGTGGGGCATATAATCTTGTTCATATATTCCCAGGGCATGAATGGAAGACTGCCTTCAACACAAGATCAGGGCATTATGAATATCTTGTAATGCCTTTTGGGCTGTGTAATGCCCCTGCTGTCTTCCAGGCATTTGTCAACAATGTCTTCCGTGACCTCCTCTATCGCACTGTCATCGTCTATCTGGATGACATCCTTATTTTCTCCTCCACCCTTGAGGAGCATCATGAAAATATGAGACAGGTACTTCTTCGCTTAAGAGACAATTCCTTGGTAGCAAAACTGGAGAAATGTGAATTTGACGAAGTTCAGATCCAGTTCCTTGACTATGTTATCTCGAAGGAGAGTTTTGTCATGGATTCCTTCTAAGCTTACCGCAGTCCTGGAATGGCCTCAACCCACCTCATTAAAGAAACTACAGAGATTCTTGGGGTTCACTAATTATTACCGCAAGTTTATAAAAAACTTCTCCCAAATAGTTGCTCCCCTCACTGAGTTAACTAAACGGAACAGAGACTGCAAAATCTGGCCTTCCAAAGCCATGGATGCCTTCTCTCACCTGAAAAAGGCCTTTTGTTCTGCTCCCGTGCTCCGCTATCCTGATCCTGACCTGCAGTTCACTTTAGAGGTTGATGCCTCCGAGATTGGAGCTGGAGCAGTCCTAACCCAAAGGGATCCTTTATCCTCCAAGTTGCACCATGTGCTTTACTCCTGCAGAGAAGAACTATGACATGAGTAATCATGAACTCTTAGCCATTAAAATGGCTTTGACTCAATGGTGTCATTGGCTAGAGGGTAGCGCCAATCCCATTCAGATTCTCAATGACCACAAGACTCTGATGTACCTTGAGACTGCTCATAGACTCAATCCTCGACAGGCCAGGTGGGCCTTGTTCTTTTCCCGCTTTAACTTTGTGGTCTCTTATCTTCCTGGGACCAAGAATAAAAAGGCTGAAGCCCTTTCCCGTCAGTTTCCTCAGTCAAGTGATTCCTCTGATGCTGCTATTGAACACATCATACCCCGCTCCTGTGTGGTTGCTCAACTTAACACCTCTCTTCTTCAAAGACTGGAATGTGCCTAGTCTAGAAAGCCTCCTGAAGCCCCCGCAGCTCCCGATATCTTCTTTGTACCTCTGAACCTACACACCCCTATGCTATCCTGGGCTCATGATAGTAAACTTTCAGTACATTCTGGTTTAACAAGAACTTTTAAGCTTCTTTCCTAGCATGTATGGCCTACCATGAAGACCGACGCTCAGGATTATGTGAAAGTCTGCACGACTTATGCTTCCAATAAGACTCCTTGATCCTTGCCTCCTGGCTTACTCCAACCATTGTCCATTCCCAAACAACCCACACATAACAATGGCTGACCATCATACAGTTATCTGGGTTGTGGTGGATCAATTTTCCAGACTGGCTCATTTTGTACCCTTAAAGAAACTGCCATATGCCCAAAAGTTATCGTCTCTTTTTCAGTCACTTTTTTTTTTTTTTTTAAATAAAAAGAGTGAAAGTGCCCAGAAAATCTAATTTGAGATATATTCTGCTAGAGAGGTTGCTAGTACACCTATTAGGAGGGGAAACTGTTTGCCGTAATAGCGGAGTTTGGTGCCAGAGAAGAGAGTGATTTTAGGTGCAAAGGCGCCTACAGCTTTTCAGACATCCGGTCCTGAGCTTTTCTCTATATCTCACCTCTGGTAGCCGAGAGAAGAAACAAGCCTTACAGTGACCGGTCCTTGACAGATACAGAGACCAGGACCGCGTTGTGTGTGAGCTATACAAGTGACCGGCAGGTCAGAAGATTTGCCACTGACACACGACAGCGATCTCGCCACTGAGACCTACACGACTATAATTGGCTGTCATTTCTGCTCCGGAGGGTCGGGGATCCGCTCCGGAGCCTTGCTAACCTCTACACTTAGGAGATTGGCACTCAGCACAGCACACCGCATGAGTAGGAGATAAGGAGGCCTCATCTGATGCACGCAGCTGAACAACACTCAGTAAGTAGCTGCAGATACACTATAGCTGCGAGATAGCAGTATTACCCTGTCAATACTAATGCCCTATTATTTGACTCTGCCTGATCTCATCTGAAGCGGATAATAATACACACACTGTTATCTTGGCTCCCTGCCACACATTTTCTAAGCAGTGGCGCGAAACCACCATTTTGACTGCTTCCATTGCTGAGCGCTGGTGTGGGAAGCTCAGGCTTGACTTAAGAATCACTCCTCCTACTCTATCATCTAACATAATCGGAGTCTAAATGAGAGTAATTTACCCCTCTTGAGTTAATAGGATCAGTACACAAAGATTGAGGTGCCATATATAGATACATATCAGTGTAAATAAACAGAGTAGTTGCTGATTCACTGACCACGTGGAAAACGACATAGCATATGATCACTCTGTCAATGCTGCAGCAACAAATTTCAAATTAACAAGTAACTGTTTGCAAGTTTCCCATCTATATTGAATATTACCTAACCCATAAGAAGCACCTACATATTCTCCTACATTTGCATTGCAGAGGTGGCAAGATTAGTACATCTTTTTTTTAGGTGGCCATGCAACGAAGTTGCAGGACAACCTATTGTTATTGTCAAGATTATTATTATTATTTTTTTTATTATTAGGTGGCCATGCAACGAAGTTGCAGGACAACCTATTGTTATTGTTAGGATTATTATTATTATTATTCTTTTTATTCCGCCAAGCTTTTTATTCAATTGCCCATAACTGCTTAACTGCTTATGCAAAGCTCTTGAAATCAGGTATGCTGGTACATCCTATTGCTCTGCTACATCTCATGCAAAATTGAACTCATAGGTCACATGCTCTGGCAGCCATATTGCTTTTTGCGACAAATTTCGACAAACACTTAAAAATCTTTAGCTCTGGAACTGCTTATGTTACAACTTTGAAACTTGCTGTGCTTAGTGCTACTATGACCTAGATTTGCTGTTGCTCAAGAGAAGTGCCTCGGTCACATGATGTGGCAGCCATCTTGCATTTTGCGAAAATCTTCAAACATCTTCTTCTCTTAAACCGCTTAGTGCAATGATGCACAATTTTGCACAAATGCTCCTTGCAAGGTCCTCTACCAAGTTTGTTCAAATTGCGATTTTTCCATAATCAACATGGCTGCCAAGAGACATTAACCTTTTTATCAACATTTAATTGCGTAAATTTGTACTTAATACATTAGTTTTTCAATATTTAACAATATTACAGTGTAATAGACACATGATTACACATAGTCATAACCCTTAAAGACAATATTGCAGTTAAAATTCGCACTGCGCAGTCGCCATCGTGAAATAAAACATTCGCAAATTTTCATGAAACTTCTGCAAATTGTAGAGGTCTATGGTGAGCATTAGTGTGTGCAATTTGAAAGCCATACATTGCACAGTGTGGCGGCCATTTTGTTTCATATGCGCTGTTTTTAAAAACTACAAAAATCTTCTTCTCCGAAACCGCTTATTAGACAGACGTGAAACTTGGTTTGTAGAGTTATCTTATGACCAATATTGAGATTTGTTCAAGAGAAGTCAATTGGTCATGTGGTTTGGCAGCCATTTTGAATTGTTCAAAATTGCTTAACGATATATTTAAATCAATAATAAAACAAAAACCGTTTCACAAAAATGCTTTATTTTTGCCATGTTTATTGACATCTATAGTGAGCACTATTGTGCGTAATATGGAGGCTGTATATCTTACGATCGGGCAGCCATATTGGTTTACGCGAAAATACCGAAAGTCTATTACCTTTGCAACCGCTTATGTAAGAACTGTGAAATTTGCTGTACACTCTTATATTGCGACCTGGATTCACAATTGCTCATTAGGAGAGAATCAGTCACATGATGCGGCAGCAATATCGGTTTTAAGTTTATGGTAATTATTTGTAATTCAATACTGCCTTTTTTGAGTCAATTGCTCACAAAACACAAATTACTTATGCTAAACTTTTGAAATCAGGTATGCTGGTACAGCCTATTGCAATGCTACATCTCATGCAATATTGAACTCATAGGTCATAAGGTTACGCAGCCATATTGTTTTTTGCGTCAAATTTCGAGAACTGCTTAATAATCTTTAGCTCTGGAACTGCTTATGTTGCAACTTTGAAACTTGCTGTGCTTAGTGCTGCTATGACCTAGATTTGCCATTGCTCAACAGAAGTGCCTTGGTCACATGATGTAGCAACCATCTTGCATTTTGCGAAAATCTTTAAACATCTTCTTCTCTTAAATCGCTTAGTGCAATAAAATGCAATTTTGCACGTATGCTCCTTGCAAGGTCCTCTACCAAGATTGTTAAAATTGTGATTTTTCCATAATCAACATGGCTGCTGTGAGACATTAACCTTTTTATCGCCATTTAATTGCGTAATTTTGCAATTTATACATTAGTTTTACAGTATTTAACAATATTACAGTGTAATAGACACATGATTACACATAGTCATAACCCTTAAAGACAATATTGCAGTTAAAATTTGCATTGCGCAGTCGCCTTCGTGAAATAAAACATTTGCAAATTTTCATGAAACTACTGCAAATTGTAGAGGTCTATAGTGAGCATTAGTATGTGCAATTTGAAAGCCATACATTGCATAGCTTGGCGGCCATTTTGTTTCGTATGCGCCATTTTTAAAAACTATAAAAATCTTCTTCTCCGAAACCGCTTATGGAACAGACTTGAAATTTTGTTTATAGAGTTATCTTATGACTAACATTCAGATTTGTTCAAGAGAAGTTGATAGGTCATGTGGTTTGGCAGCCATTTTGAATTGTTCAAAAACGCTTAACGATATTTTTAAATTAATAATAAAACAAAAACCGTTTTAAAAAAATGCTTTATTTTTGCCATGTTTATTGAGATCTATGGTGACAATTATTGTGCATAATATGGAGGCTGTATATCATATGATCTGGCAGCCATTTTGTTTTATGCGAATATTTCGAAAATCTATTTTCTCTGCAACTGCTTATGTTAGAACTGTGAAACTTGCTATATAACCTTATATTGTGACCTAGAGTCACATTTGTTCATGTTGAAGGAATTGGTCACAAGCTGTGGCAGCCATATTGGTTTACTAGAAAATTTCGAAAATGTGTTTTCTTTCCAACCGCTTATGTTAAAGCTGTGAAATTTGCTGTATAACCATATATTGTCACCTAGAGTTACATCTGATCGTGATGAAAGTACTAATCATATGGTGGGGCAGCCATCTTTAAAAACGCAAAAATTTCGAAAATGTGTTTTCTTTCCAACTGCTAATGTTAGAATTGTAAAAACTTCTATAAAGCTTTATATTGTGACTTAGCTGCTTGTATGTCATTGCAATGTCGATGCGCATGGCCACCTCTATCGCTGCTTGCAGCTATATTTATTATTATTATTATTATTATTATTATTCCGCCACTTATTCAAATGCTTATAAAAACAACAGCATAACTCAAAAACTCATGAAACTTGGCACTATGCTAAAGATCTATGCTGTGCATAATCCTATTCAAAATAAATCTCATAGGTCATGTGATCTAGCAGCCATATTGCTTTTTGCGACAAATTTCGACAACCGCTTGAAAATCTTCTTCTCCAGAACCGCTTATGTTACAGCTGTGAAACTTGCTGTGTGTACTGCTGTACTGACCTAGAATAAAGTTTGTTCAAGAGAAGTGATTTAGTCACATGACCTAGCTGCCATTTTGAATTGTGCGAAAATCTTTAAACATCTTCTTCTCTGCAACCGCTAAGTGCAATGAAGTGCAATTTTGCACATGTGCTCCTTGCAAGTTCCTCTACCAAGTTTGTTCAAACTGCGAATTTTCCATAATCAACATGGCTGCTATGAGCCATTCGCCTTTTTATCGCTGTTTAATTGCGTAAATTTGCACTTTATGCATTATGTTTACACTATTTAACTATATTACAGTGTAGCAGACACATGAGTACACATAGTCATGACCCCTAAAGGCAATATTGCAGTAATAATTTGCACTGCGCAGTCGCCTTCGTGAAATAAAACATTTGCACATTTTCATAAAACTTCTGCACATTGTAGAGGTCTATAGTGAGCATTAGTATGTGCAATTTGAAAGCCATACAATGCATAGCTTGGCGGCAATTTTGTTTCGTATGCGCGTTTTTTAAAAACTACAAAAATCTTCTTCTCCGAAACCGCTTATGGCACAGACTTGAAATTTTGTTTACAGATTTATCTTATGACTAACATTCAGATTTGTTCAAGAGAAGTTGATATGTCATGTGGTTTGGCAGCCATTTTGAATTGTTCAAAAATGCTTAACGATATTTTTAAATTAATAATAAAACAAAAAATGTTTCACAAAAATGCTTTATTTTTGCTATGTTTATTGAGATCTATGGTGACAATTATTGTACATAATATGGAGGCTGTATATCATAAGATCTGGCAGCCATTTTGTTTTTTGCGAATATTTCAAAAATCTATTTTCTCTGCAACTGCTTATGTTAGAACTGTGAAACTTGCTATATAACCTTATATTGTGACATAGAGTCATAGTTATTCATGTTGAAGGAATTGGTCACAAGCTGTGGAAGCCATATTGGTTTACGAGAAAATTTCAAAAATGTGTTTTCTTTCCAACCGCTTATGTTAAAGCTGTGAAATTTGCTGTATAACCATATATTGTCTCCTAGAGTTATATCTGATCGTGATGAAAGTATTAATCATATGGTGGGGCAGCCATTTTTAAAAACGCAAAACTTTCGAAAATGTGTTTTCTTTCCAACTGCTAATGTTAGAATTGTAAAAACTTCTATAAAGCTTTATATTGTGACATAGCTGCTTGTATGCCATTGCAATGTAGATGCGCATGGCCACCTCTATCGCTGCTTGCAGCTATATTTTTTTTTTGTTATAATCCCTACATAGTTGAGGACATAAAACCTACAAGATTAAACTGGAATACAATAATTGAACTGCCAATTTGTCTTTTTCTATAGCCACTAGCTTGACTTTCAGCACCCTTTTGATCTTTGTTTAAGGAATTTGGCATCTGTCCTCAGAAGATATAAATAGCCCTTTGTTTTATGGACTTACTACATTGCTTCTACAGTGCATAATTTCACCCCAGGACTTTTTTAGAGGAACTGGTAAACACATCCAGTACTTAGAACTGGCAATATAAATATAATCTTATATATAAGTCTTGGCAACATTTGATCTCATTATCATATACCCAATAACCACAGGCTGCTGCGCCAGCCTTATTGTCCTCAGAATCACGAGCTGAGGTGGAGTGTAATTTTGCCTTAACCTGTAATTGCTTCCTCAGGGCTCCAGAGAAGTGTCTTGCAGTTGATTGGTAATAGTCTACTTTTGTAATCTTATTTTATCCTCAGGAAACTTGCATTTGTATCTTTTCTGCTAGTGTGTTCTCTCCTTCCCTTTCCTGCCAGTCCTGAGCTGGCGGGTCATACCCTCTCTCCCTGTCCCAGACCGTCGTAGAGCGACAACTCCCCTAGGAGAGGACCACATTAGGTCTTTAATAATTGAATTCAGACAACCTATATATAGTATTGGATTGGTATTTACCGTACATATTGAGCATATCTGAATATATTTATGTTGTTAAGTTAAATAGATACAGGTCCTACCTCATTATTTTTCTTTCAGGTACATTTATTCTCTTCCTAGGCCTATTACAGTGAAAATGTGCTAAATCATTAATTAGAAGGTGGTTCGGGACCCTAATTTGAATACGACACAGGAGGGTTTCTGGTCTAGCAGCTTACATAAATATTGATACAGCTGTTTTCACCCACCATAATGTCTCACTCCAACAGGAAAAAACTCAGACAAGCGGATGCGCCTAAGAGAACGGTAGCAGACCACTTTCATAGTAAATTTACAGCCGAGAGAGACCTGTCAGATGATGACTCAAGAGATTCTCCTACGAGACAAGAAGAAGAAAGTATGACACATTCCTCTGGTCCTAGAAACTCGGATAACAACGAAACATCATCTCTTAGAGAACTTATCAACTCTCTATCAGCCAAAATGGATAATCATCACACCTCTATGAAACTGGAACTCAAATCATCAGTAGCTTAACTAAAAAGAGACATAGCTACACTTGGTGAAAGATCGGATATTTTAGAGCGTAAACATGAAGATCTTGCTACAGATCATTCAAATCTTCTATCATACACTCAAACTTTAGCAGAGCTCATATCTGAACTAGAAGGTAAATTAGCAGATCTTGAGGACAGATCCCGACGCAACAATGTTCGCATCAGAGGAATACCCGAGAGTATTACTGCGACTGAGCTTCCTAAATATCTGGTGACTATGTTTGTGGCTCTGTTAAATAGTCCTCAAGACACCGATTACAGGATTGATAGAGCTCACAGAGCCTTGAGAGCTCGTAATGTTAACCAGGCACAACCCAGAGATGTTATTGTCCAACTACACTATTACGACTTTAAAGAAAGAATTCTGAAAGCAGCCTTCCTTAACAAAGAACTGCCTGAACCATACAAAGAGATTCTGTTTTTCCCAGACCTCTCCACGCATACGCTTGCTAAAAGAAGATCCTTCTTTCCAGTTACTCAGTGTTTATGCAAACACTCCATAAAATACAGGTGGGGTTTTCCTGTAAAACTCTTCTTCCAACTTGATGGCAACACATATACAATCTTTTCCCTAAAACAAGGAATGGAAGTATTGGGGAAACTAGATCTCCTTCAGAAATCCCCCTCGGCTCAGTCATCTAACCTTGATCAACTGATAGGTTCAAGACAAGATCCTACACAAGGCTCCTCTTCTCAATCTCATCCTCCTCTACTTAGGGCCTCGGCCCTGGAGTGGGCTCCAAAACCTAGACGCTCACCTCCCCCTTCTAAAAGGAGAACTCTATCTGACCAGGAACCCTCTTGAAGTGGTAGATGGGCCCAACCTTGGTATGCCCTACATAAAGTTGAGAATGTTAATAATACGGTTTCTCTCCCTTCTATGCTTTTTAAGATACTATTCATTAGTAATAGTGATTTAATATCACCAGGTTGTAATATGCTCATCTGATGTTTAGTAAGGTATATAGAAATTTGAAAGGTGACAAGTAATCTTAGTTACGTTGATTTAGTTATACTGCTATCGTTTCACCCTAAAGTTGTACAATGTTAAAACATTATTATGTTAAAATATGTTTAAAGTTTATCTAATCTATTTTAGTGTGTCCAGATAGAGACTAAGGAGGGTTATCTGATATGTCACCCCTCCCTCTTATTATCATCCTGGAAGTAGGCACACTAATTACAAATGGGTACTTAATGAAAATGAAAAATCCAAGAAGTTGATATATATCAGATGAAACATTAGAGTTCTTATTTTCTTCTCTAGCTTAACACTAACAGCTAATATTCGAAAAAGCAATTGTTTGTAATATACATAAGATATCTGTAGACTAGATGCCTATTCAGAAAACCTAGGTACGTAAACACTCTATGACTATTTTTCTTTTGAGCACTATAGAGCTCGCTTAAGATTCCATATCAGATAGATAGACGGAACCATCTAACACATACAGGTTATTCTTCCTACTATGCAATACATATCTGTCTTCCTGCCTAGGTGATATAGTAAGTTCAGCAATACACATACCAGAGAGAATAAGTTCATCTCAAATAGTTGTCTAAATCTCAACTCTTTAGAGTTGGGGTCCCACCCCCTCCACCTTCTTATATTTCTTTTTCTACACTATCTTAACACACATTTCAAGTAATATACTCCGTAGTTAGTTTCAAGCCAATTAATCAACAGTGTCGATTATCATCCTATCTGTTTTATGGTCTTCCGCCCCCCCCCCCCTACTGGCAGTATCTAATAGACCATAACTGTTAATATCACTATCTTTACTGCTCACTCATACATCTTCAGTATTTCATCATTATATCTACATAGATTTATTATATTTCTTTGAAGCGGTGTTTATCCGCTGATGTACCCCAAACTCCCCCCCTTTTCCGCTATCTATTGAGTTCTTTTTACCAAGACCCACGGTTATTAAAATCTAAGAAGGAAGCAAAAAGAGTAGGAAAGATATAACAAGAATAATAGAGAGGAAAGGAAAAGCAAGAGAAAGCTAATAAGTAAACTGTTAAATTTTATCCCCAGATAGTCAGTTCCCCCTTCCCTTTCCCCTGTCCCCTCTCCCTGCCCCCCCCCCCCCCCCCCCTCCCTTTTTTTTTTTTTTTTTTTTTCCCTCTCTCCTCAAGCAAACATGCATCTTCAGGTGCTCACACATAACGTACAGGGTCTCAACTCCCCTACAAAACGAAGTCTTCTGGGTAAATACCTGAGAGAGACTAGAGTAGATGTGGCCTTCTTGCAGGAGACCCATTGGACCGGTTCACGCGAAAAACCATTCTCGATTAAAAATTTCCCAATATGGGCAGAGGCCTCGCACTCCTCCAAATCTAGGGGAGTAGCAATACTAATTAAAGCTGATATTAGAGTAGAAGTCTTATATAAGGAATCTGATCCAGGTGCTAGATATACGATTCTTATATGCAAATTGAACGACCATGTGTATACTTTAGCCTGTCTCTATGCCCCAAACTCCAAACAGATACATTTTTTAAAAAAAGTCTTAAAACTCCTTTTCAAGATTAAGCAGGGCACGTTAATTTTAGGGGGGGACTTTAATCTAATTTGGGACCTGATGATTGATAGAAAGAGTTCGAAGCAACTCAGATCTGACAGGTCAATATCATCTTCGGCAATGGCGTTTAGGTCATTAATGACGCAATATAATCTCTACGACGCATGGCGCTCTTACCACACAATAGACCAGGACTTTACCTATTACTCTAAATCACATACTATGTTCTCAAGAATTGACTACATCTTTGTAGAAGCTCCCTCTCTAGACGAAATCACTAGCATCAAGATAGGTGCAATTGCTTGGTCTGATCATGACCCAGTAGTAGCCTCATTTTCAAACCAGATAAGAGACCCTAGAAGTAAATGGAAATACCCAAACTGGTTAGTTGCGATTCCTAAGATAAGAGAGGAAATGGAGAACGAACTGAAGGAGTTTCTCCAGACAAATGATAATGGACAGAGTACAGCCCAAATAATTTGGGCCTCCTTAAAAGCCTACACTAGAGGCTGCTTGATCAAAAAAGCTGCTCATCATAAAAAGGACACAGGTAGATTATTGGCAGAACTTACTTGTCTATATAGGCTTCAACTAGCAGAACAGAAACGAAACCATACTCAGTCAGGTGCTAAATCATTAGAAAGAATCAAAAAGGAACTACTTACCTTAGAATTAAGTAAAGTACAAAAAACCCTCAGTCTATTTAAACAGAAATTCTATTACCATAGCAATAAAGCCAATACCCTACTGGCCGCAAAACTTAAAGGTAGACAGGCCCAGAGAACTATTTCCTTGATCATATATAATAACAGACTAGCAATAGCTCCAAAGGATGTTGGAGAAATGTTTAAATTGTACTATACTAGCTTATACAATATACAGGAAGGGTCGGCTCCATACCCCTTATCTATCCAAGAGATCCGAGGATTCCTATCTGAGTTAGGATTACCAAGAATAGACGATAAGGCCTCAGATATTCTAGGTGCAACTATTACGGTTGAGGAAGTGATACAAGTAGTGGGACAATTAAAAAATGACAAGGCCCCCGGACCGGACGGATTCACGGGAAAGTTTTTTA
This sequence comes from Bombina bombina, assembly GCF_027579735.1. Taxonomy (NCBI): domain Eukaryota; kingdom Metazoa; phylum Chordata; class Amphibia; order Anura; family Bombinatoridae; genus Bombina; species Bombina bombina. The sequence continues at coordinate 587,183,943 of NC_069504.1, forward strand.
AATCTTTTGGCGTCCTTCTCTATCCTATCCTAGCTCGGACCTTTAATGAATTTATGGCCACAGGCTCATGCCTTGAGGAATTTTTATTAGCTGAAATTATAACTATTCTAAAGCCTGATAAAGATCCCCAATTATGCCAAAGCTATAGGCCCATTTCATTGATTGATATAGATACTAAGCTATATTCTAAAATTCTTGCAAATAGACTCTCTAGAATAATAGGCGAAATTGTTCACATAGACCAAGTGGGTTTTATACCCCACCGAGAAGGCCCAGATAATACTCGTCGTATTCTATCCACCTTGTTTGAAGCTAAAGCTCAGGGGATCCCTTTCCTGGCCCTGTCTTTAGATGCCGAAAAGGCGTTTGACAGGGTCAGGTGGGATTATCTTTGGGAAGTACTTCGGATCTTTGGACTCCCACCTGCCTTTATAAAAGCAACCCGTGTTCTATATTCCCATCCGCAAGCCATAGTTAGTGGACCAGGTTTTAAATCGGAATCATTTCATATTCTGAATGGGACCAGACAGGGGTGCCCCCTGTCTCCTCTCTTGTTTGCTCTCTCCATCGAGCCCTTAGCTCAGGCCATAAGAATAAACAAAGATATTAGTGGAATGCAGATAGGAAAGTCCTGTCATAAAATAGCTCTTTTTGCTGATGATTTTACGCTACTACTCACCTCACCCACTACTTCTGTATCATCATTATTCAAAACGATTGAGAGATTCTCACAATGCAGTTTTTATAAGCTAAATCTATCTAAAACAGAGGCTTTGTCTGTCGATATTCCTACCCCACAACTATACAGTCTTAAAAAGAAATATGCTTTTAAGTGGTCTCTTACATTTATCAAACATCTAGGTATCTATCTAAGCCCCTGTCTAGAGGATGTGATTTCCAGAAATTTTTCAGATCGTTTGTCGGAATTTAAGAAACTCCTAGAGAGTTGGGAATTTAGGGAATTCTCGTGGACAGGTAGGATAGCTGCTATTAAAATGTCCCTGCTCCCTAAATTGACATACTTGTTTAGATGCATTCCCCTGTCTGTTCCTAGGCCCCTACTGAACAAATATCAAAGTATCATTAATAACTATATCTGGATGGGCAAAACGCCTAGAATAGTATCCTCAATCATTCAACGACCTATCTTAAGGGGTGGTCTAGCATCCCCAAGTGTCCTTTCATATCACGACGCAGCGAGGCTCGCTCACATTCTAGGCTGGAGCATCAAAGATAATTTATACAGGTGGCAAGAGATTGAACAATCCTGGCTCCCCAAAGGAATTTCTTTGTCAGATCTACCTTGGATCCCAACACATATGAGACACACATTGAAAATATATCACCCGCTATTAATTGATGCTTTAAAACTATGGGACCAAAAAAAGAATGTAATATCCATTTCCCCACACCCTTCGCCAGCACATAGTATCCGAAGTGTTCTGATCGCCCTTTCCTAGACCCATATTAGGGCCTGGGGTGAGACAGCAGAACTTCCAATTGAAGCTCTTCTGAATGGGGGCTCCCCAATCTCTTTTGAGGAAGCTAAACTGAAATTTTTTCTTCCTAACTCCCTACACTTCGAATTTCTCACACTAGTTAGTTTATTGCGGTCATGGGGCCTCACAGGACAGATGGTGAGAGTAATGACCAAATGGGAACATAGATGGTATACCCACAAAACATCTAAGAGAACTATCTCATTTAACTATAACCTTATATTATCCCCGACAGACCCAATCAAACCAAACCAATTTAGAGCTTGGGAAAGAGAGCTTGGAGTGGATATAGAGATTGACACTTGGTTGAAAGAGATAGGTAGATCCAAAAGATATTTACACTGTGCAACACCATGGGAGCTGTACTATAAAATGGTCACTAGATGGCACCTGGTCCCGGTATCTCTAAATAAATACTACAGGTCGTCTTCGCCCCTCTGTTGGAGAAACTGTGGTAATCTGGGTACTCATATCCACATCTGGTGGGAGTGTCCTAGAATCAAAGGCTTATGGAGAAGTGTTTCGCAGCTACTGAATGATATGGGATTGTACATCCCTCTACACCCGTCCGTGGGTCTCCTGCATCAAGGCAACCTAGAGTGCTCGGAACATGATAGAGCATTGATTCTTTATGTCCTAGTAGCTACAAAACTAGCTATAGCCCGAAAATGGAAACAGCCTTCCCCTCCATCATTGAAGAAAGTAAAAGATATTGTTGAATACATTAAAAACATGGAGAAATATGTATATAGCTCAATGAATAAAACAAGACACTTACTTCATGATCTGGAACCGATGGATAGAGCTAGAAGAAGCTAGATCTTAGAAACAACTATCGTATATCTTTCTGCATCCCAGTTTCCCCTCCCTCCCCTTTTTTTTTTTTTCCTCCTCCTTTCCACTCCCCCCTCCCCCTCCTCTCTTTTTCTATACACATTAGAATCCCTACCCTCTCCTACATATGCATATCCTCCCTAGACTAAGTAATAGAATACTACTCAATAAAGAAAGATTAAGCTAATTTAGAAATGTCTGCTTTAATACAGTCTATTAAATATTTGGGTCAATATGTAACTACAAGGTTCTTTTGGAAGGTGTCTCGACACGAGAGACTGGAATAACAGTTACAATTATTTTGTCGCTATTAAAAATATATAAAAAGTTGTTTTTTTCTATCATATATAAATGACTAACAGATAAGAAACAGTTTTGAATTGTCTTACGGTACAGTGATTTCCTGTAAATGTAATATGCTATTTTTTGTATCATATGTTTTGATTGTTAATGCAAAAAACCTTCAATAAAAAAGAAATTTAAAAAAAAATAATATAATGAAGCGGTTTTCCAGAAGGCTACCTGTAGTAAGTTAGATGGCAATTGCAGGAGTTGATTGAAAAAGTCTGTGGTTTTTTTCTGTGTTCTGAGAGAGCAATGTGTCTAAAGGATAGAGATATATTGGTTAATTATGGCACAACAAAAGTGTGTTAAAATGAGTGGGAGGGTACATTTATGGACATTTTAAGCTAAGGGTCAATCATGCAGAAACCAAAAAAAAAAAACACATCAAAAAATAAAATATTACAGAGATAAGACAGACATACAAGGGGTGAAATAAAACCATTAAGACAAATAGACAGATAAATGGACAAGAGGTGCTTAAACTATGCAAATTATGACTAGCACAGCCTGTAATATATACATTTAAAATAAAAACAAAACAAAAGGAATTTTCACTAAATATACAAACACATACAATAAAACAACTTAGTAGGTAAAATATAATGAAGCTGTTTTCCAGAAGGCTACCTGTAGTAAGTTAGATGGCAATTGCAGGAGTTGAGTAAAAAAGGCTGTGGTTTTTTTCTGTGTTCTGAGAGAGCAATGTGTCTGTAGTAAGTTAGATGGCAATTGCAGGAGTTGAGTGAAAAAGTCTGTGGTTTTTTTCTGTGTTCTGAGAGAGCAATGTGTCTGTAGTAAGTTAGATGGCAATTGCAGGAGTTGAGTGAAAAAGGCTGTGTTTTTTTTCTGTGTTCTGCATCTAGGGCTAGATTAGAAATGAAGTGAAGACACATACTTAAGTGAAGAAAGGAGAGAGAACATTTTCTGTTTCAGTCTAAAAATATACCTTTTAATGGCCCATACATCTGACACTAAAGCTACCCAAACAGATTTGGTCTGGCTGTCACAATGGAGAATAATGCAGACAAGACTAAGACAACAAACCTGCTGAATTGTTATTTTGATGGAAACACATATCCATTGTATAACGATCAATAAATAAAAATCCATACTCACGCAGGATTATCAGAACTAGAGCCACTGTATGCAGGTAAAATGTTAATTACCACAATATACTATAAATTGGTATTTGCTAGACTACACTTAAAAAAAAGACAGAAAAAAACTTGATGACAATCTACAGAACAGCTAAAAAGAACAAATAAATTCTCCCACAAACTGCAAGGGATGCTAAAAATACAAAAAGAAAACTAAGAAAAACTGCACAAAGTAACGCCTAACAGTAGAGCTGTGGGTAGGAATAGGGGTGGGTGAATGATCCAAGATAAAGGTGGGAAAAGCCTTTATGTGTCATGGGAAATTATAAAAATGGAGTAAACATTCTGAAAAATATCTTTAGAAATCTCATCCAAAACATTATGTGAAAATATTTTTGATTTGTGGTGTTTTAGAATAGGGTCACTAATTGAACCCCATTAACCCATGCAAAAAGCTCACAAAGACTGATTTATACCAGCTAATCTCTACCTAGAACTGGCCAAGAGAATGAAAAAAAAAACCTTTCCCTGCAAGCAAACAATGATTGTAGTTTATTGGCATTTGAAACTGACTTATGCACGTCTCTGTTTTGACCTTTCTATCCCTTAAAACATATACACAATAAATTAATAAATCCATTACACATTTGCTGAATGTTTACTGAACAAGAAACCATGTTATGCATATAATGAATGTAAGTGAACAAATAAAAAAGTCCAGGATGTGACAATAATAGTTTTTGAAGCCAAAAATATGTTTATAAAAATAAAAACCTTTATTCCAACTTTGTAAAAAAAAAAAATGTGTTTGGAGACAGGCTACCTTATCCTTACATGTGCTCAGAAAACGTTTTTAACTATGATAGATGAACAAAGATTTATAATTAAAAATATATTTTGGGTTTCTAAGTAATAATTATTGACACATTCTGTACTCTGTTAAAGGGCCATGATACCCAAATGTTGAAACACTTGAAAGTGATGCAGCATAGCTGTAAAAAGCTGACTAGAAAATATCACCTGAACATCTCCATGTAAAAAAGAAAGATATTTTACCTCAAAAGTTCCTCAGTAGCCACAACCCATTGTAAAGGACTTCTAAGCAGCAAATCAGTATGTCTGTCCTGGGACAGCTAAGGGAGTGAACTTTTGTGAAATCTCATGAGATCACAGTAAAAGAGTTCATGACCTCAGCACTGCTGATGCTGATTGGCTGCTGTTTATTTCTTCATTTTTTTTTTTTTTACCTGCAGCTGGGCAGCAGCTAAGGTATATTGTTTACACAGAACTTACTCTGCTGAGCTGAGGAAATTGTGAGGTAAAATATCTTCTTTTTTTACATAGAGATGCTCAGGTGATATTTTCCTGTCAGCTTTTTACCAACTGTAGGACCACTTTTGTGGTGTATTTGGTGGAATGCTCATTATGCAATGGGCAGTATGTCGGAAGCACGACTAGGGAAGCACGCTCCAGAATAAGGGTGCGCTTGAATGACATTTCTCACGATAATGAGTGCTCTGGACTTTCACAACATTTCATAACTGTACATGGATGTGATGTGACATCACTCTAATGGCAAGTGATTGAGTGTATTCGGAGCTCCCCGAGAAGTGGGGAGAGGACAGTATTGCTAATGTTACGTGAAGCATTCTGGGTCTTCAAATTGAATACGAGGAAACCCCAGGGCTTCAATATCGAGGGGGATGTCATACATTTCTGGAAAAGATAATAATTGCATCCCTAAGCCTATAGAGCAATGTTTGAGCACAAGTAAAATCACCATGAGACGTGGAACCTAATGTAGATATAAGCAAGGTACACCATTAATCAAGTGCATATCACCCATTTGACCTGATGAGATAGTGAATTGATACATATTTCTTTATGTTATCCCATAGAGGCCTACTTATCCATCAGTCAACTTTCTTGCATTCTACGGCACCAATACGCTCGCCTGACATTGCCTAACATCACGGCCGCGGACCTGAACATGCTCTCCATATTTATATAAAAAGTTGTCAAAAAAACGCACACCAAGTACGGGGCGATGAGCAGCGGACAGTTGTTAACTAAGAGTCATCGATCTCGCTGCTATTCGGCTTTTTTCCAGTTTTGTTTAAACACTGTCACTAAACACCGCCACTATACTAAAATGTTTAACCCCTATCCCGTCGCTCCTGGACCCCGCCGCAACTAAATAAAGTTATTAACCCCTTTCCCGCTGCTCCCGGAGCAAACCGCAACTCTAATAAACTTATTTACCCTTATTCCGCTGCTCCCTGACACCGCTGCAACTAACTAAATGTATTAACCCTTATCCCTCCGCTCCCGGAGCCCACCGCAACTCTAATAAAGGTATTAACCCATATCCCTCCACTCCCGGAGCTCACCGCAACTAAATAAATGTATTAACCCCTTAACCCCTGGCCTCCCACATCACTACCACTTACTAAACCTATTAACCCCTAAACCTCCAGCCCCCCACAGCGCCATAAACTAAACAAACCTATTAACCCCTAAACCTAACTACCCGCTAACTGAACATTAAAATTACATCATCCCTATCTTAAAATAAATTTAAACTTACCTTTAGAATTAAATTAAACTATATTAAACTATTAATTAACCTACCCTAACTATTATACTAAAATTACATTAAACTATATTAAACTATTAATTAATCTACCCTAACTATTATACTAAAATTACATTAAACTATATTAAACTATTAATCTACTCTAACTGTTATACTAAAATTACATTTAACTACAAATTAAATTAAATATATATATAGTTAAAAACCTAACCCTACTCAAATAATTTAAATCTACTATTAAAAATTACAAAGTTACAAAATACTAAGTTACACAAAATAACAAACACTAAGTTACAAAAAAAAATAAACACTAAGTTACACAAAATAAAAAATAAATTATCAAAAATTTAAACTAATTGCCCCAAAGAAATCAACTCTTTTACCTGTAAATAAAAATAGAAATACCCCCCAACAGTAAAACCCACCACCCACACAACCAACCCCCCCAAATAAATACCTATCTAAAAAACCTAAGTTTCCCATTGCCCTGAAAAGGGCATTTGTATGGGCATTGCCCTTAAAAGGGCATTTAGCTCTTTTTCCACCCAAAGTCCCTAACCTAAAAATAAAACCCACCCAATAAACCCTTAACAAAACACTAACCCCCGAAGATCCACTTACAGTTTTTGAAGACCCGACATCCATCCTCAATGAAGCGGCAGAAGTCCTCATAAAAGCCAGCAGAAGTCTTCATCCAAGCCGGCAGAAGTCTTCATCAAGACGGCATCTTCTATCTTCATCCATCCGGCACGGAGCGGCTCCATCTTCAAGACATCCGGCGCGGAGCATCCTCTACTTTCGACGTCTTCTTGAACAATGAAGTTTCCCTTTAAATGACGTCATCCAAGATGGCGTCCCTTAGATTCCGATTGGCTGATAGAATTTTCTTAGCCAATCGGAGTTAAGGTTGAAAAAATCCTATTGGCTGTTGCAATCAGCCAATAGGATTGAGCTTTCATCCTATTGGCTGATCCAATCAGCCAATAGGATTGAGCTTGCATTCTATTGGTTGATTGGGATAGCCAATAGAATGCAAGCTCAATCCTATGGCTGATTGGATCAGCTAATAGGATGAAAGCTCAATCCTATTGGCTAATTGCAACAGCCAATAGGATTTTTTCAACCTTAATTCCGATTGGAAGATAGAATACTATCAGCCAATTGGAAACTAAGGGAAGACATCTTGGATGACGTCATTTAAAGGGAAACTTCATTGTTCAAGAAGACGTCGAAAGAAGAGGATGCTCCGCGCCAGATGTCTTAAAGATGGAGACGCTCTGCGCCGGATGGATGAAGATAGAAGATGCCGTCTGGATGAAGACTTCAGCCCGCTTGGATGAAGACTTCTGCCGGCTTCTATGAGAACTTCTACCGCTTCATTGAGGATAGATGTCGGGTCTTCAAAAACTGTAAGTGGATCTTCGGGGGTTAGTGTTAGGTTTTGTTAAGGGTTAATTTGGTGGGTTTTAATTTTAGATTGGGGACTTTGGGCGGAAAAAGAGCTAAATGGGAGGGCGGAGCCGGCCAGCATGAGAGATGGCCGCACTTTAATGTGAGCTCCGAGTGCAAGTGCCCTAGATCGCTTCAGCAGGGACTTTTTAGGAGCCATCCAGCTGTAAAATCACTCACAAACAAATCTGGGACAGATAGAAACTTGAATGAACACAGGCTTTACTGATACAGCCCGATGCAGACCGCAGCTCCGTTTTGAGGCCTCAGTAACGGCCGCCATCTTGGGAGCCTGAGGCTGGAGTTTAACACACAAGACCCCACCGGAACACTAAGGACTATGTAATAGATGTCCTTGAGAGATTGCAGAGACTGCACTAGTTACCGGATTGAACACTGACAGGTACATTTAAAGTGTGGTGTGCGCTAACCTTGGGGACCCCTGGCATAAACGCTGTCTTTTACAGCCTATAGGCTACACATGTTCTATCGGACCCTCAGGGGTTTAAATGAGGCATAAAACATTTGATATGGGAGCCATGGGACACATATTTGCTGACCTACAAGGCATTATTAACCACTGAAATAAGGAGTAATATCAGCACAGCCAGAATGCACCTTCTATAGTGTTAAGCAGACAGATGAACACAGATAACGGGCCATAAAAGGGAATTTACAGAAGTTCCTGCAAAAACGGAGCCTTTACTTTGTGTTCCCACAAAAGAGCCTTATTACCATACCTTGCAAGGATATGCCTTTTCATAAAAATAAATATGCAAAGAGGTCTTATATGAGATTGCTGTGATATCGCCTGTTAAACTAATCACAGCTCACAACTGGTGAGGGAGAATCTTACATCACTACTGCACGTCCTGTTAGCAAGTCTCAAAGCACAGTTAGAAGAGTGAAGGAGATAACATATAAAGAGAGACCAGAAGCAATCTATCACATTAGTCAAAATGTCTCCCAAAAAAATAGCAAAACAAGGTAAGGAGGTCAAGAAACCTGTTGCCTCACGCAACTCAGTAAGCTCCTTTTTCAGATCTACTGAATCCAGCCTACTCTATCTGACCCTACTACCCCACTGAGATCTGAGATGTCGCCCTCGGATAGCGAGGACAGTGACCTGGAAGAATCTGTTCACCTAAGTCCTTTTTGGCCACTATACCATCTAAAAGTGAATTGGACAATATAGTTGTTAAGGTTCGGGATTGCATTAAACAGGAGCTGGCTACCCTGAGAAAAGATATGACGGAGATTGGTAACAGGGTGGAAGCCCTAGAAGAGGATAACGAGTTTAACCAGCAAGAAATCTCCAATCTGCAGACCACAGCTCAAATACATGACTCACTATTTACGCAATTGCAAGACAAGTTAGAAGACCTGGAGAACAGGGAACAACGCCAGAATCTTCGAATTAGGGGAATTCCAGAAACAATCCTGCCGAATACCATCCCTGAATTCCTAAAAGGCCTCTTTTCCTCTATTCTAGGCCCCTCTTCTACCGCAGATCTTTCAATGGACAGGGCCCACAGGGCACTCAGACCGAGACCCTCAGACCAAGCTCCTCCAAGAGACGTCATACTCAAATTGACCCACTTCCAAACGAAAGAGGACATCTTGAAAGCTGCTAGACAACTTAAGGACATAAACTTTCAGAATTGCCATTTACAAATATTTACTGATCTCGCTCCCCGTACTTTGCAAAGTCGGAAAGAATATCAGCATTTAACAACGCTACTCAGGGGAAAGGGGATCCCATATCGTTGGGGTTGTCCCTGTTCCCTTAATGTTTCCCACAAGGGCACTAAACATACCTGTAAGTCTCTGGATGATATACCGGATCTCTGTGTGGCCTTGGGGATTGATCCCCCTCACCAAGCACCAGTGAGAGATGATGAAGAAAGGAATGTGGGGGTGAGATCTGAAATACCTCCCAAAGCTCAGTGGCAACAGCAAAAGCCTAAGAAGGCGAAGAAAACCCAGGACACCCTACCTGCTGACAGCTATGGATGAATCCAGGGAAGCTAATTGGGTGAGATAATTCCATGTTTTGTTACCTTATAAATCTTCCTTTGGCTAGAGCTTCTTTGCTGCTTTCTGAACTTTTCCAGTGAAGAGACTGAACATTTTATTACAATAACTGCTCAGGGTTGAAATCTTTAAGAAGTAATAATGTTCCTGTATTTATATACCTGTTTAAATATAAGCTTTAATTAGGGTCAAGCTATTCTACCCCTATGTAGTGACATACAATGTCAGGTTATATGCTCAGGTTGAGTTTATTGTTTTTGTTATTTGTGTTTGTGTTGTTGTTGTTGTTTATGTTCAAATGCAATCTATCTGCCCTTAACAGATTTATGGTACAGGACTTTTGTGGACTATATTGGAACAGACTTTGCAGTTATGTGACGAGATTTGACGATCAGACATACACTGACCTAGAGAAGAGGACATGACAGGCCCTAAGCCAATTACTTTCATGACACAGAATGTAAAAGGTTTTAACATACCCCGCAAAAGACGTATGGCATTCAGCAACATTAAACATAAGCAAGTAGAGGTATTATTCTTGCAAGAGACGCATTATTTAGAGGGAGAAGTTTTTTACATCCACCTACACCAGCCACTACCACAGTAGTCATCCGACAAAGAGGATTTCTGGAGTAAGTATTTTACTCCATAGATCACTACAGTTTCATGTCCAGCAAGTAGATAGAGACAGTGAGGGGAGATATTTGGCACTATTAGGTCTATTACATGGGAAGCCAATTACATTGGTAAATGTCTATGCCCCAAACACGCACCAGGCATCCTTTTTTTCACAAAATATCTAACAACATTATGGCTTTTTATAAAGGTTCTCTCATTATGGGGACTGACTTAAATACGCCCCTTGATCCGGGGTTAGATACCTCTAATGTACATACACAACTGTCAAAGAAATCACTTAGGTCTATCAGGGAGGATTTGACGCTATTAGGGATCCATGACGTCTGGCGTGTCCAACATCCATTAATTATTCAATCATTATTTTACTTTCTACTCAGCACCACAGAATACCCACTCTCGCATAGACTACATCTTTGTAGACCATTACACTATCGCCTCTATATTATCTACTGACATCATACCTACTAGTTGGTCTGATCACTCTGCCGTGATCTATAAGATGCAATGGTCCGCCCTCCCTTTCAAGCCATTTCAATGGCGCTTTGATGATACAATACTTAAAGAAGACTTACTATCACAACAAGTAGAAAACTCCATTAGGGAATTTTTTGAGCATAACAACACACCAGGCATTGATCCGTTCACCTTATGGGAGGCACATAAATGTGTTATAAGGGGTGAGATGATAAAGCTTAGGTCACTGCAGGGTAAGGCTTATAGGCAGCAATATACGGATCTCACCGCTACATATCAGCACATTGACAAATTATATAAAAATAACCCACAGGATGATTCCCTAAAACATCAACACGAACAAGCCAGACATAAACTTACAAAATTCCTTGACCACTCGGCCCAGAAACAGGCGCTGAAACTGCGACAGAAATTTTTATGGAGAGTAATAAGCCTGGCAGCCTCCCTACTAGAGCACTTAAAACAAGGCAGTCGACATACTACATCCCCATGCTACAAGACCCCCCTAATAAACCCACGGTGGAAACTCAGAAAATGGCAGAGATATTTAGAAGGTACTATGCTGCTCTATATAGTTTGGAGCCACATAGAAACAAGACAACACACCAATTGCATTGCAAACGATATTTAGACACTATAAAATTACCTAAGATACCCAGAGAGGAGTTATACTCCTTTAACTCTGTGATAATGGCTGAAGAGATAGGAAATGCCATACACTCACTTAAGCAAGGGAAAAGCCCTGGTCCGGATGGCCTTACTAGTGGTTATTATAAAAAATGTAAACACCTCCTCTTACCCCATTTGCTCTCAGTTTTTAACTGTATTGATGAGTCCCATAGTCTACCCCCTTCTATGCTTGAAGCCATCATTACAGTCATACCGAAACCAGGCAAAGATCCAACGGTCCCATCAAACTATCGCCCAATTTCTCTATTGAACGTAGATATAAAAATCTATGCAAAAATATTGGCCATGAGAATTAACAAAATTTTACCCGGGCTGATCCATCCGGACCAGGTGGGCTTTGTGCCGCAGAGAGAAGCCAAAGACAACACAGTAAAAGTTCTTCTCCTAATACAGTACGCGACCACACATGACATACCCCTAGTTTTATTATCGACTGACGCTGAAAAAGCTTTCGACAGACTTGACTGGACCTTTCTTAAACTTACCCTACAGAAATTTGGCTTCCCCGACGGTTTTATACAGAAAATACTAACCCTTTACACAAGACCCACTGCTAAAATTAAGGTTAATGGTGCATTATCCAGCCCCTTTTGCATACTAAATGGCACCAGACAAGGATGCCCTCTATCACCCCTGTTATTCATACTCTCAATGGAAGTACTAGCCGCTAAATTACGCGCTAACCCTGCCATAACTGGACTTCCCGTAAACAACACTCACTATAAATTAGCACTCTATGCTGACGATTTACTATTGACTTTGAGTCACCCGACTTCATCTCTCTCTGCGGCACAGAGCAACCTGGAAGAATTTGGCTTATTTTCTAATTACTTAGGCCTAGATTTGGAGTTTGGCGGTAGCCGTGAAAACCAGCGTTAGAGGCTCCTAACGCTGGTTTTAGGCTACCGCCGGTATTTGCACTCAGTCAGGAAAGGGTCTAACGCTCACTTTTCAGTCACGACTTTTCCATACCGCAGATCCCCTTACGTCAATTGCGTATCCTATCTTTTCAATGGGATCTTCCTAACTCCGGTATTTAGAGTCGTGTCTGAAGTGAGCGTTAGAAATCTAACGACAAAACTCCAGCCGCAGAAAAAAGTCAGTAGTTAAGAGCTTTCTGGGCTAACGCCGGTTCATAAAGCTCTTAACTACTGTACTCTAAAGTACACTAACACCCATAAACTACCTATGTACCCCTAAACCGAGCCCCCCCCCCACATCGCCGACACTCGATTAAATTTTTTTAACCCCTAATCTGCTGACCGCCACCTACGTTATCCTTATGTACCCCTAATCTGCTGCCCCTAACACCGCCAACCCCTATATTATATTTATTAACCCCTAACCTGCCCCCCTCAACATCGCTGCCAGCTACCTACACTTATTAACCCCTAATCTGCCGTCCGCACGCCGCCGCCAGCTACATTATAGCTATGTACCCCTAATCTGCTGCCCCTAACACAGCCGACCCCTATATTATATTTATTAACCCCTAACCTGCCCCCCTCAACGTTGCCTCCACCTGCCTACACTTATTAACCCCTAATCTGCCAAGCGGATCTCACCGCTACTATAATAAAGTTATTAACCCCTAATCCGCCTCAATAACCCTATAATAAATAGTATTAACCCCTAATCTGCCCTCCCTAACATCGCCGACACCTAACTTCAAGTATTAACCCCTAATCTGCCGATCGGAGCTCACTGCTACTCTAATAAATGTTTTAACCCCTAAAGCTAATTTTAACCCTAACCCTAACACCCCCCTAAGTTAAATATAATTTTATTCTAACGAAATAAATGAACTCTTATTAAATAAATTATTCCTATTTAAAGCTAAATACTTACCTGTAAAATAAACCCTAATATAGCTACAATATAATATATAATTATATTATAGCTATTTTAGGATTAATATTTATTTTACAGGCAACTTTGTATTTATTTTAACCAGGTACAATAGCTAAATAAATCCTAACCTAAGTTACAATTAAACCTAACACTACACTATCAATAAATTAATTAAATAAACTACCTACAATTATCTACAATCAAACCTAACACTACACTATCAATAAATTAATTAAATACAATACCTACAAATATCTACAATTAAACCTAACACTACACTATCAATAACTACAATGAAATAAACTAACTAAAGTACAAAAAATAAAAAAGCTAAATAAATCCTAACCTAAGTTACAATTAAACCTAACACTACACTATCAATAAATTAATTAAATAAACTACCTACAATTATCTACAATCAAACCTAACACTACACTATCAATAAATTAATTAAATAAACTACCTACAATTATCTACAATCAAACCTAACACTACACTATCAATAAATTAATTAAATAAAATACCTACAATTACCTACAATAAAACCTAACACTACACTATCAATAAATAAATTAAATACAATTCCTACAAATAACTACAATTACATAAACTAACTAAAGTACAAAAAATAAAAAAGAACTAAGTTACAAAAAATAAAAAAATATTTACAAACATTAGAAAAATATTACAACAATTTTAAACTAATTACACCTACTCTAAGCCCCCTAATAAAATAACAAAGCCCCCCAAAATAAAAAATGCCCTTCCCTATTCTAAATTAAAAAAGTTCAAAGCTCTTTTACCTTACCAGCCCTGAACAGGGCCCTTTGCGGGGCATGCCCCAAGAAATTCAGCTCTTTTGCCTGTAAAAAAAAAAACATACAATACCCCCCCCAACATTACAACCCACCAACCACATACCCCTAATCTAACCCAAACCCCCCTTAAATAAACCTAACACTAAGCCCCTGAAGATCTTCCTACCTTATCTTCACCCTGCCAGGTTCACCGATCCATCCTCGGAAGTCTTGATCCAAGCCTCGGAAGTGTTGATCCAAGCCCAAGTGGGGGGATGAAGAGTGACGTCAATCCTCGGGCTGAAGTCTGGATCCAAGCGGCGACTGAAGAAATCCATCCTCGGGCTGAAGTCGGAAGTCCATCATCTGGATGAAGTCTTCTATCAAGCCGCATCTTCAATCTTCTTTCTTCTGGAGCGGAGCGGAACCATCTTCTTCCAAGCCGACGCGGAACATCCTCTTCAACCGACGACTAGACGACGAATGACGGTTCCTTTAAATGACGTCATCCAAGATGGCGTCCCTCGAATTCCGATTGGCTGATAGGATTCTATCAGCCAATCGGAATTAAGGTAGGAATATTCTGATTGGCTGATGGAATCAGCCAATCAGAATCAAGTTCAATCCGATTGGCTGATCCAATCAGCCAATCAGATTGAGCTCGCATTCTATTGGCTGATCGGAACAGCCAATAGAATGCAAGCTCAATCTGATTGGCTGATTGGATCAGCCAATCGGATTGAACTTGATTCTGATTGGCTGATTCCATCAGCCAATCAGAATATTCCTACCTTAATTCCGATTGGCTGATAGAATCCTATCAGCCAATCGGAATTCGAGGGACGCCATCTTGGATGACGTCATTTAAAGGAACCGTCATTCGTCGTCTAGTCGTCGGTTGAAGAGGATGTTCCGCGTCGGCTTGGAAGAAGATGGTTCCGCTCAGCTCCAGAAGAAAGAAGATTGAAGATGCGGCTTGATAGAAGACTTCATCCAGATGATGGACTTCCGACTTCAGCCCGAGGATGGATTTCTTCAGTCGCCGCTTGGATCCAGACTTCAGCCCGAGGATGGACGTCACTCTTCAGCCCCCCACTTGGGCTTGGATCAACACTTCCGAGGCTTGGATCAAGACTTCCGAGGACGGATCGGTGAACCTGGCAGGGTGAAGATAAGGTAGGAAGATCTTCAGGGGCTTAGTGTTAGGTTTATTTAAGGGGGGTTTGGGTTAGATTAGGGGTATGTGGGTGGTGGGTTGTAATGTTGGGGGGGGTATTGTATGTTTCTTTTTACAGGCAAAAGAGCTGAATTTTTTGGGGCATGCCCCGCAAAGGGCCCTGTTCAGGGCTGGTAAGGTAAAAGAGCTTTGAACTTTTGTAATTTAGAATAGGGTAGGGCATTTTTTTATTTTGGGGGGCTTTGTTATTTTATTAGGGGGCTTAGAGTAGGTGTAATTAGTTTAAAATTGTTGTAATATTTTTCTAATGTTTGTAAATATTTTTTTATTTTTTGTAACTTAGTTATTTTTTATTTTTTGTACGTTAGTTAGTTTATTTCATTGTATTTATTTGTAGATATTGTATTTAAATAATTTATTGATAGTGTAGTGTTAGGTTTAATTGTAGGTAATTGTTGGTATTTTATTTAATTAATTTATTGATAGTGTAGTGTTAGGTTTAATTGTAACTTAGGTTAGGATTTATTTTACAGGTAATTTTGTAATTATTTTAACTATTTTAGCTATTAAATACTTCTTAACTATTTAATAGATATTGTACCTGGTTAAAATAAATACAAAGTTACTTGTAAAATAAATATAAATCCTAAAATAGCTATAATATAATTATAATTTATATTGTAGCTATATTAGGATTTATTTTACAGGTAAGTATTTAGCTTTAAATAGGAATAATTTATTTAATAAGAGTTAATTAATTTCGTTAGATTTAAATTATATTTAATTTAGGGGGGTGTTAGTGTTAGGGTTAGACTTAGCTTTAGGGGTTAATACATTTATTAGAATAGTGGTGAGCTCCAGTCGGCAGATTAGGGATTAATGTTTGAAGTTAGGTGTCGGCGATGTTAGGGAGGGCAGATTAGGGGTTAATACTATTTATTATAGGGTTATTGAGGCGGGAGTGAGGCGGATTAGGGGTTAATAACTTTATTATAATAGCGGTGCGGTCCGGTCGGCAGATTAGGGGTTAATAAGTGTAGGCAGGTGGAGGCGACGTTGTGGGGGGCAGATTAGGGGTTAATAAATATAATATAGGGGTCGGCGGTGTTAGGGGCAGCAGATTAGGGGTACATAGGGATAATGTAAGTAGCGGCGGTTTACGGAGCGGCAGATTAGGGGTTAAAAATAATATGCAGGGGTCAGCAATAGCGGGGGCGGCAGAATAGGGTTTAATAAGTGTAAGGTTAGGGGTGTTTAGACTCGGGGTACATGTTAGGGTGTTAGGTGCAGACGTAGGAAGTGTTTCCCCATAGCAAACAATGCGGCTGCGTTAGGTTTTTTTCAGCTCAAACAGCCCCATTGTTTTCTAGGGGGGAATCGTGCACGAGCACGTTTTTGAGGCTGGCCGTGTCCGTAAGCAACTCTGGTATCGAGAGTTGAAGTTGCGTTAAATATGCTCTACGCTCCTTTTTTGGAGCCTAACGCAGCCATTCTGTGGACTCTCAATACCAGAGTTATTTTAAAGGTGCGGCCAGAAAAAAGCCAGCGTTAGCTACGCGGGTCGTTACCGACAAAACTCTAAATCTAGCCGTGCGTTAACAAAACTAAATTCGAATTACTTCCCATCAATCTAAACGAAGCTGAGATTCACGCACTTAGTACACAGGTTCCATACTCGATACAGAAGTCCTCACTAAAATATTTGGGCATTAACCTAGCAAACAGCATACAACAGTTACATGAATTGAATTATGAAACACTCTTGACAACTATCACCAAAGACACATCAATGTGGCTAAATAAAAATATTTCCTGGCTGGGTAGGATAGGGGTAGCTAAAATGACCATCCTCCCTAAGATCTTATATGTATTTCAAGCACTCCCCATACCATTATCTGACACTTACCTTAGGCCTAGATTTAGAGTTTTGGCGGTAGCCGTGAAAACCAGCGTTAGAGGCTCCTAACGCTGGTTTTAGGCTACCGCCGGTATTTGGAGTCACTCAAAATAGGGTCTAACGCTCACTTTTCAGCCGCGACTTTTCCATACCGCAGATCCCCTTACGTCAATTGCGTATCCTATCTTTTCAATGGGATCTTCCTAACTCCGGTATTTAGAGTCGTTTCTGAAGTGAGCGTTAGAGCTCTAACGACAAAACTCCAGCCGCAGAAAAAAAGCAGGAGTTAAGAGCTTTCTGGGCTAACGCCGGTTCATAAAGCTCTTAACTACTGTACCCTAAAGTACACTAACACCCATAAACTACCTATGTACCCCTAAACTGAGGTCCCCCCACATCGCCGCAACTCGATTAAATTTTTTTAACCCCTAATCTGCCGACCGCCACCTACGTTATACTTATGTACCCCTAATCTGCTGCCCCTAACACCACCGACCCCTGTATTATATTTATTAACCCCTAACCTGCCCCCCACAACGTCGCCGCCAGCTACTTACAATAATTAACCCCTAATCTGCCGACCGCAAAGCGCCGCCACCTACGTTATCCTTATGTACCCCTAATCTGCTGCCCCTAACACCGCGACCCCTATATTATATTTATTAACCCCTAATCTGCCCCCCTCAACGTCACCGACACCTGCCTACACTTATTAACCCCTAATCTGCTGAGCGGACCGCACCGCTATTATAATAAAGTTATTAACCCCTGTTCCGATCAGCCAATAGAATGCGAGCTCAATCTGATTGGCTGATTGGATCAGCCAATCGGATTGAACTTGATTCTGATTGGCTGATTCCATCAGCCAATCAGAATATTCCTACCTTAATTCCGATTGGCTGATAGAATCCTATCAGCCAATCGGAATTCAAGGGACGCCATCTTGGATGACGTCCCTTAAAGGAACCGTCATTCGTCGGGAGACGCAGAAAGAAGAGGATGGATCCGCGTTGGCTGCTTCAACATGGACCCACTCCGCACCGGATGGAAGAAGATCGAAGATGCCGCTTGGATGAAGATGTTTGCCGGTCCGGATGTCCTCTTCTTGCCGGATAGGAGGAAGACTTTGGAGCCTCTTCTGGACCTCTTCAACACCGGATGCCAGGACGGATCGGTGATACCTGTTGAGGTGAAGACAAGGTAGGAAGATCTTCAGGGGCTTAGTGTTAGGTTTATTTAAGGGGGGTTTGGGTTAGATTAGGGGTATGTGGCTGGTGGGTTGTAATGTTGGGGGGGGTATTGTATGTTTTTTTTTACAGGCAAAAGAGCTGATTTTCTTGGGGCATGCCCCGCAAAGGGCCCTGTTCAGGGCTGGTAAGGTAAAAGAGCTTTTAACTCTATTAATTTAGAATAGGGTAGGGCATTTTTTTATTTTGGGGGTCTTTGTTATTTTATTAGGGGGCTTAGAGTAGGTGTAATTAGTTTAAAATTGTTGTAATATTTTTCTTATGTTTGTAAATATTTTTTTATTTTTTGTAACTTAGTTCTTTTTTATTTTTTGTACTTTAGTTAGTTTATGTAATTGTAGTTATTTGTAGGAATTGTATTTAATTTATTTATTGATAGTGTAGTGTTAGGTTTTATTGTAGGTAATTGTAGGTATTTTATTTAATTAATTTATTGATAGGGTAGTGTTAGGTTTAATTATAACTTAGGTTAGGATTTATTTTACAGGTAATTTTGTTATTATTTTAACTAGGTAACTATTAAATAGTTCTTAACTATTTAATAGCTATTGTACCTGGTTAAAATAATTACAAAGTTGCCTGTAAAATAAATATTAATCCTAAAATAGCTACAATATAATTATAATTTATATTGTAGCTATATTAGGATTTATTTTACAGGTAAGTATTTATCATTAAATAGGAATAATTTATTTAATAAGAGTTAATTAATTTCGTTAGATGTAAATTATATTTAACTTAGGGGGGTGTTAGTGTTAGACTTAGCTTTAGGGGTTAATCCATTTATTATAGTAGCGGTGAGCTCCGGTCGTCAGATTAGGGGTTAATAATTGAAGTTAGGTGTCGGCGATGTTAGGGAGGGCAGATTAGGGGTTAATACTATTTATGATAGGGTTAGTGAGGCGGATTAGAGGTTAATAACTTTATTATAGTAGCGCTCAGGTCCGCTCAGCAGATTAGGGGTTAATCAGTGTAGGCAGGTGGGGGCGACGTTGTGGGCGGCAGATTAGGGGTTAATAAATATAATATAGGGGTCGGCGGTGTTAGGGGCAGCAGATTAGGGGTACATAAGGATAACGTAGGTGGCGGCGCTTTGCGGTCGGCAGATTAGGGGTTAATTATTGTAAGTAGCTGGCGGCGACGTTGTGGGGGGCAGGTTAGGGGTTAATAAATATAATACAGGGGTCGGCGGTGTTAGGGGCAGCAGATTAGGGGTACATAGGGATAATGTAAGTTGCGGCGGTTTACGGAGCGGAAGATTAGGGGTTAATAATATAATGCAGGGGTCAGCGATAGCGGGGGCGGCAGATTAGGGGTTAATAAGTGTAAGGGTAGGGGTGTTTAGACTCGGGGTACATGTTAGAGTGTTAGGTGCAGACGTAGGAAGTGTTTCCCCATAGGAAACAATGGGGCTGCGTTAGGAGCTGAACGCTGCTTTTTTGCAGGTGTTAGGTTTTTTTTCAGCTCAAACAGCCCCATTGTTTTCTATGGGGGAATCGTGCACGAGCACGTTTTTGAGGCTGGCCGCGTCCGTAAGCAACTCTGGTATCGAGAGTTGCATTTGCGGTAAAAATGCTCTACGCTCCTTTTTTGGAGCCTAACGCAGCATTTTTTTGGACTCTCGATACCAGAGTTAAATTTATGGTGCGGCCAGAAAAAAGCCCGCGTAGCGTTAACAACCCATCTACCGCCAAACTCCAAATCTAGTCCTTAGTAAATTGCAATCAGTGATGAATTCGTACATCTGGAGGAAAAGACCTCCCAGAATAGCCAGGTCTACTCTTTTTCTATCCAAGAAGTATGGAGGTTTGGGAGTCCCAGATCTGAGTAGATATCGTACAGCAGTCTTTCTCTGTAGAATAGTGGACTGGTGCACACTTCCCCTGATACACGAAAAAACATGGATGACGTTAGAACACGATTTGACTAACCAGTCCCAACTTGGTGTCTATTGCTGGCAACCTAAAGGAAATCAGCCCGCCATAATAAAAACTTACCCAATATTTAAGGAGACGTTTGATGTGTGGTCCAAGGTTCTGACTACGTATCCACATCTTTCAACAGTCCCCTCCCCTTTGACAACAACCCTCGCCAATCCTGACTTCATAAGTGGGATGTTGGTTACACCTAAAGTACAGTGCTGTTTGGATAGATATCTCCCACTATATACAATATTTGACTCAGGCAAACTGATGCCTAGACAGCAATTAGCGGATTTGGAAATCACACAATTCACTAACTGGTTTGGATATTTGCAACTTAAGCACTTTGTACACACCCATAAACTAAGACACCTAACTACTAGGGAATGCTCTCCATTAGAAAGATTATGTACCCTTGACTCGCCCCCACCGCATACTATCTCCACCTTATACCAATTACTAATCACACCCTCTGAATTCAAACAAACCTCGACTATACTATCCTGGCATAAAGAACTCCCTTATACACTCTCGGAAGATGAATGGTATGCTATATTTTTGCACACCAGTAAATCTGCACACTCTGCCGCATTATTAGAAAATAACTACAAATTCCTACTTCGTTGGTACCTCACCCCCCATAGGTTAAAATATATTTTCCCGGAAGCATCGGACAGATGCTGGAGGAAATGCTCAGGAGAGGGCACACCTTACTATATCTGGTGGGAGTAGCCCAAGGTTCAGAAGTTTTGGATGGAGGTAAATCAGGAGATGAGCAGGTTATTGAACCACGATCTTCCTCTAGACCCTTTAATATACCTATTTCATGTCTTGCCTAAACTCCCATTTAAACACTACTCATCCCTCCTTCAGTTAGCCATCTGTAGCGTCAAACAAATACTCCGTAGACTATGGAAATCTGAAGCCACACCTACTTTACAGATGTGGAGATCACAAATGGAAATAAACTTGTCACTGGAGAGGTACTTTTATTATACTACAGGCAAATTGGATTGCTATGCTGAAATGATGTTCTTTTGGGAATCATATCACTGCCCCAGGCTGAGGTGAACCCCCTTAGAAGGGCACTCTAGGCGTATATAATTGGGGAGTTTAACATGGAACCAGTTAGAGAGGGACTTAAGGCTCACCGCTAGTACAATGGTGAGAGATGACACTCCTTGACAGTCGAAGGCACATACGCATCCCTAGTGATACTCACCTTGACCTGGGATGACGAGAACGACAATATGAATAGAGGATGAGATTGCTGGGGCAGCCACCTATACAGAGTATTACGGAAGTAGACCTTTTGGCTTTCAGCATGGAGTCCATAGCTTGTTTTATATACCATCACAGGTCAAGTGAGTGGGAAATGTTTCATCATACTGAAGTCAGTAAACATATGGGATCATTACTATTGGAAAGGGGAAGATGTCATGTGCTCCCTTTTACATGTAAGTTTGATAAAAGTGTCACAGAAGTCACCGTATATTAGGCTATGTCTGTTGTAGTTTTGTGCTCAGCTGAAGTCCTGTTATTGCTGTATTGTTGTATTGCAATTTTTATTGTATTGTAAAATTTGACATAAATAAAAAGATTAAACAAAAAAAGAGCTAAATGCCCTTTTAAGGGCAATGCCCATCCAAATTCCCTTTTCCAGGCAATGGGGAGCTTAGGTTTTATAGATAGAATTTTATTTGGAGGGGTTGGTTGTGTGGGTGGTGGGTTTTACTGTTGGGGGGTACTTGTAGTTTTATTTACAGGTAAAAGAGCTGATTTCTTAAAAGGCCCTTTAAGGGCCATTGGTAGTTTATTGTAGGCTAGGGTTTTTTTTATTTTGGGGGGGCTTTTTTATTTTCATAGGGCTCTTAGATTAGGTGTAATTAGTTTAAATATTTGATAATTTATTTTTTATTTTGTGTAACTTAGTTGCTATTTTTTTGTAACTTTGTAATTTTTAATAGTAGATTTAAATTATTTGAGTAGGGTTAGGTTTTTAACTATATAATATAGTTAATTTAATTTGTAGTTTAATGTAATTTTAGTATAACAGTTAGGGTAGATTAATTAATAGTTTAATATAATTTTAGTATAGTAGTTAGGGTAGATTAATTAACAGCTTAATATAGTTTAATGTAATTTTAGTATAATAGTTAAGGTAGATTAATTGTTTAATATAGTTTAATTTAAATCTACAGTTAAGTTTAAATTTATTATGATAGGGATGATGTAATTGTAATATACAGTTAGCGGGTTGTTAGGTTTAG
Source organism: Bombina bombina (assembly GCF_027579735.1). Classification (NCBI taxonomy): domain Eukaryota; kingdom Metazoa; phylum Chordata; class Amphibia; order Anura; family Bombinatoridae; genus Bombina; species Bombina bombina. The sequence continues at coordinate 587,206,761 of NC_069504.1, forward strand.
GGGTTAATAGGTTAATTTAGTTTATGGCGATGTGGGGGGCTGGCGGTTTAGGGGTTAATAGATTTAGTAAGTGGTAGTGATGTGGGAGGCCAGTGGTTTAGGGGTTAATACATTTATTTAGTTGTGGTGGGCTCCGGGAGCGGAGGGATAGGGGTTAATATATTTATTTAGGTAGCGGCGGGGTCCGGAAATGGCGGAATAGGGGTTTATAACATTATGTAGGTGTCGGCGATGTAGGGGGCGGCAGATTAGGGGTGTTGAGACTCGGGGGATATGTTAGGGTGCTATGTGTAAACGTAACTTTTATTCTCCCATAGGAATCAATGGGATATCGGGCATCAGCGAACATAAGCTTTCGCTGCTTTCAGACTCCCAATGATTCCTATGGCATCCGCGGCCTCCAGGGCGGTGGATTGAAAAGCAGGTACGCTGGGTCGGAATAGTGGTGAGCATACCTGTTAGCAGTTTGATAACTAGCAAAAGTAGTCAGATAGTGCCGAATTTGCATTCAGAACATCTGTAATAACGTAAGCATCGATCTGTGTCGGACTGAGACCGGCGGATCGTATGTTACGTCACAGATTTCAACTTTTGCCGGTCTGTAGGCTTTGATAAATGAGGCGAATCAGGCTTGCCACAATTACGCTGCAGAATTCCAGCGTATTTGCGGTTGATGGCTTGATAAATAGGCCTCATAGACTTGACTGCAAATATTAATGCAGTTCTTATTTATTTCCATCCTTGCGTAAACAGGAGTGAAGAATATATATATATATACTTATAATATAATACATTTAATTATCCTAAACAGACAGTTTTTTATTTAGAGGTTTATTTGTATTAATATAACATTCACATAAAACCAATGTTGAAATATAAGCACATGATAGTGTACAAGCAGGTCTAAAAAGAATGTCTATAGCATCATTAAGTTGTGCAAATAGAGGTCTGTATACTCAAGATTGGGACTGATATAATCATAGAGATGAGTGTTCAAAACTATAACCAAGTAAATTAATGTCTTAAGTATATTATACAGTCACATCTATTTTCACCTAAATGGATGTCAAAAACATTAATTAATTTAAAATTAAATTAATAGCAAGCAGGTTGATGTTAAACGCTGAACAAAGGTACTGAAGGGGTTAACTACCAGAATACCTTAGACCAATAGGAACATAGCTAAAGGTATTTAAGGCAGGGTATAATGGCAGAAAATCATGTCCATGATTAAGGATTCAACCACCGAAACATGTAGGGCAGATTGGTTCCTAGCCACGATATACAGTGGGGCAAAAAAGTATTTAGTCAGCCACCAATTGTGCAAGTTCTCCCACTTAAGAAGATGAGAGAGGCCTGTAATTTTCATCATAGGTATACCTCAACTATGAGAGACAAAATGTGGAAACAAATCCAGACAATCACATTGTCTGATTTGGAAAGAATTTATTTGCATATTATGGTGGAAAATAAGTATTTGGTCATCTGCAAACAAGCAAGATTTCTGGCTCTCACAGACCTGTATCTTCTTCTTTAAGAGGCTCCTCTGTCCTCCACTCATTACCTGTATTAATGGCACCTGTTAGAACTTGTTATCAGTATAAAAGACACCTGTCCACAACCTCAAACAGTCACACTCCAAACTCCACTATGGTGAAGACTAAAGAGCTGTCGAAGGACACCAGAAACAAAATTGTAGACCTGCACCAGGCTGGGAAGACTGAATCTGCAATAGGCAAGCAGCTTGGTGTGAAGAAATCAACTGTGGGAGCAATAATTAGAAAATGGAAGACATACAAGACCACTGATAATCTCCCTCGATCTGGGGCTCCACGCAAGATCTCACCCCGTGGGGTCAAAATGATCACAAGAACGGTGAGCAAACATCCCAGAACCACACGAGGGGGACCTAGTGAATGACCTGCAGAGAGCTGGGACCAAAGTAACAAAGGCTACCATCAGTACCACACTATGCCACCAGGGACTCAGATCCTGCAGTGCCAGACGTGTCCCCCTGTTTAAGCCAGTACATGTCCGGGCCCGTCTGAAGTATGCTAGAGAGCATTTGGATGATCCAGAAGTGGGTTGGGAGAATGTCATATGGTCAGATGAAACCAAAGTAGAACTGTTTGGTAGGAACAAAACTTGTCGTGTTTGGAGGAGAGAGAATGCTGAGTTGCAACCAAAGAACACCATACCTACTGTGAAGCATGGGGGTGGCAACATCATGCTTTGGGGCTGTTTCTCTGCAAAGGGAACAGGACGACTGATCCATGTACATGAAATAATGAATGGGGCCATGTATCGTTAGATTTTTAGTGCAAACCTCCTTCCATCAGCAAGGGCATTGAAGATGAAACATGGCTGGGTCTTTCAGCATGACAATGATCCCAATCACACCGCCCGGGCAATGAAGGAGTGGCTTCGTAAGAAGCATTTCAAGGTCCTGGAGTGGCCTAGCCAGTCTCCAGATCTCAACCCTATAGAAAACCTTTGGAGGGAGTTGAAAGTCCGTGTTGCCCAGCGACAGCCCCAAAACATCACTGCTCTAGAGGAGATCTGCATGCAGGAATGGGCCAACATACCAGCAACAGTGTGTGACAACCTTGTGAAGACTTAAAGAAAACGTTTGACCTCTGTCATTGCCAACAAAGGATATATAGCAAAGTATTGAGATGAACTTTTGATATTGACCAAATACTTATTTTCCACCATAATTTGCAAATAAATTCTTTCCAAATCAGACAATGTGATTGTCTGGATTTGTTTCCACATTTTGTCTCTCATAGTTGAGGTATACCTATGATGACAATTACAGGCCTCTCTCATCTTCTTAAGTGAGAGACCTTGCACAATTGGTGGCTGACTAAATACTTTTTTGCCCCACTGTACCTGCACAATTGTTTTTAAGGCTTGTCCCTGATTTGTGTGTTTTCTTTCTTGCAAATGGAGGAGAATTGAAAAAATAAAGGAGAAGCTTTTTGAAGGATGGCTGTATTCTATCGTTTTTTTCTTTTTACAGTTATACTGCATCAGTTTCAAGTGATTTAGCATATGAGTATTATGTCCCATTAAAGTGTGGGAAACTAGAAACGTGCTGGCTCTGTTTGAGACAGTGAAGATAACCTCTTATTGGTCCTTCTGTTATACAAGGCTATACAAAGCTTTGCCTATGGTGTTGATGGAACTGATTTTCCAGGATGTACATACAGGGCTACTGTATGGATTGATTAGTCTGGAGCTGCAGGTGGAGCAACTGAAGAGTTGGGGTAACAGTTCTGAGTAGAGCAGTTGACAGGAGCTCCCAGATTGATTTAGGTTTACTGGGTCTATACTACCAGTTGCGTCACTAGGGGGTGCGGGGGGTGCGGGTCGCACCTGGGTGACACCCTCCAGGGGGTGACACCAAAAAAAATGTTTGTTTTTTTTTTTTTAAATTTTATTGAAATTCAAAGAAATACAATGTTGAGATGCATAGATTATTTTATTAGAGGCTGGCATTTGTGAACATTAGTGGGACTGGGGAAGTTGTAGACACACAATTTTTTTGCCCCTTGAGCCAGTGCTGCAATTTCAACAAATAGTTTTCCCGGCTGCTTTTGCTTGTTTGTACTTTGCTCCTCCCCTGCCCAATTTCACTATGAATGTTGTGGGTGTGCCGTGGGGCTTGCGCTGCTAGCGCTGCTAGCCTAAACCTGCCTGTCTATCTGTGCTCACTGCTCAGTGACATGCGGCCCAGGGCTGTGCACTGACAGACTTGGAACAGAGTCAGAGAGCAGAATTTTCATAGTTTGCACCTAAACCTTTTCTTCAGTGATTTATTTTAGAGTGCTCTGTTTATCTTTCATTTGATGTTCTGCTGAGCCAGGGAGCAGCTCTAGGCATCAGCTCCATAATTAATGCAGTGCAGTTTACATATTTTGTATGTGTGTGTCTGAGTTTTTGTGTGTCTCAGTGTTTTTGTGTGTGTGTTTTTGTGTGTGTGTCTGAGTGTGTTTCCGAGTGTTTGTGTGTGCATCTGAGTATGTTTTTAAGTGTGTCTGAGTGTTTGTAGGTGTGTTTGCCTGTGTTTTTGTGTGTGTCTGCTTTCTGGGGGGGGGTGACACCATGACTTACCGCACCGGGTGACACCAACCCTAGTGACGCCACTGTATACTACACTACACTACTACAGAAGAAACCTAAAATAAATTGAACTATTTATTTTTACTAGGGAGCAAAGGTGACAATATTAACATACTTAAAGGGACAGTAAATGTTCAGAATAATGTTATATAATTCTGCACACAGTGCAGAATTATATAACATTATTTAAGCGGTACCTTCAAAAATGTAAAAGGATTTTCAGAATTTTCCGTTAACGTTGGACTCCGCTCCAGGATCTACTGAGCGGGTCTTGAATATCCAAAGTGCTTCACGGGTTTGCTGGTTAGTCACAGCACGCCCGGTCGTGCTATTGGAATAAATGTAGCTCGCTCCTGCTACTAATACCATCAGATATATATATATATATAAAGAGAGATGTATTTATGAATAAATAGAACATATTCTTCTGTTTGAGGAACATTGGAATGTGAAATATTCGTATTTTCATGTCGGGTTAGTGCACTTGAGAAAATACGATTGGGTTTGCATGTTAGGTTTTTTCCACTTTTTTTGCTCCATTAGCATTTATGGGGGAATACATTTTTGCGTGCGAGATGTTCTAAGTTTCGCTTTTTACGTGCATCCAGTTAGCGCAAGAGCAAAAACTGTTTACTTTCAACGTGTAATACGAGCGATACCCGACGCGTGCAAAAAGCTTACTTCTAGCAGAGTTAGCGCTAAATACCGCTCCACTTTTAATCTAGCCCACATTGTTACCAACAACAAATATTTCTTTTCATATTGAACAAATATTTATGTACAGCATATAACAGTAAAATAATTGATTTTTAAAAGGAGTAAAACTATAATATAGTTTTAAAATGATAAATTATGAGCAGTGTTCTTATGATAAATCAGAATGTATTGCACCTTTCTTATTGCCTTTCTAAAATAACTACTACCTCATATTGTCCGAGCAGTTATGTCTGCACTAGGGAATGCTAGTAGAGAAGGAATGGATGAAAGATGCTATTGGTCAAGATAATCAGAATTTGCTGCACTTTTGCCTAGATACCTAAAGCGAAACAACTCTCTTGCTTTGTATTTGTATTTCTATATTTACTACTGCTTGCTATCAGTGCTTTTCAGGTTTAACAACAATATTTAACGCACCCGCTCGACTGTGTTAACTGCGCTAGAAGCAAGCTTTTTGCGCGGGTCAAGTTGCGCTCATATTAGAAGTAGAAAGTAAACTGTTTTTGCTTGTGAGCTAACCTGAGGAATGCAAAAAGCCGAATTTAGGATATTGTGCGCAAGATAAAAGATTTCCCCATAGAAATCAATGGAGCAAAACAAGTGGAACAAATAACTAACGCTCAACTTGCACGCAAACACTATCGCATATTCTCAAGTAGGCTAACCCAAAATTAATATATGACTATTTAATATATTCCAATGTTCTTCACATAGAAGAATATGTTCTATTTATTCAAAAATACATATTTTTATATACTGTATTTTATATACTGTATATATGATGGTATTTTGGTACAATATACTGTATATTTATACCTATATATATATATATATATATATATATATATATATATATATATAGATGGTTAAATACTGTATATGTACCGGAGAGTAAACCTGCAGTTCCCACTAACAGGTAATCCACACTAATTATATACCTGCACAATGCTCTCCATGTCTCTTCTGCTCTTTCTGTCTGCCCTTCTCCTAAAACTCACTGCCTGTCCCTATAACATTAACAATAATAACCTCCACACTATCCATATTTCACCTTCCCTCATCCCCTATGGTGTCCTCTCATGAACAACTCTGTCTCCTTAGAAAAACTTCCCCATTTAACTCTCCTGTGTCTAATCATACCCGCTTCTACAAGTCTCACTCTCACCTTCTGTCACTCACACTCCTACTACTGCTTGCTGCTGGTAACACTGCTTCTAACCCTGGCCCTGCAGCAATCACCACACTTTTACACTCTCGCTCAGTCTCCCACAGTAAAAGCTCAAGGTCACGCAATCTTAGTAATCTCCATTAACCCACAGCGCTTATCCCATCACTTTACTTGTACTCTCTGGAATGCTCGCTCTGTCTGTAACAAACTTACAACTGTTCATGGTCTACTTGTTTCTAACACTTTCAACCTTTTAGCAATTACTGAAACCTGGCTATCTTCCTCTGACACTACTTCCATTGCTGCTAGGCCAGGTGAGAGACATGGTTGTGGTGTTGGAATCTTACTCCCCTCCTCCTGCACCTATCAGTACCTGCCTCCTCTTCCATCTCTCTTTTTTTCCTCCTTTGAATTCCACTGCATTTGCATGTTCTCCCCACCCCCTCTCCTTTAGAGTGGCAGTTATGTATCGCCCCCATGGACCAACCTCCCAATTCCTTGACAGCTTTGCCTCCTGGCTTTCTCACTTGCTCTCTACAATTAAACTTGCTCTAATTCTGGGGGACTTCAACACCCCCATTGATAATCCATCTGCCCCTGCTGCCTCTAAACTCACAAACTCATTTGGTCTCTCTCAATCCACCCTATTCCATATATACTGCGATGGACACTCTATCAATCTGGTATTCCCTACCTCTGCTCTATCTCTGATGTCACCTATCGCCCATTTCCACTCTCAGACCACCATCTGCTCACATATAGTCTAAATGTACAGGCTAAACCTACTTCCCCCCTCACCTGTAGAAATATGCACACTGTGGATCCTCTCCAAACTTCCAACCTTATTCAAAAACACCTCCCCCACACTTTCACTATATCCTGCCCTGAGCTTGTTAAACCCACTGAGAGATTTTTGTGACATTTCATTTGACATAGGAACTCAGATAATTCTGCCTCCCATCTTAGTATATATGAAACTGGAATAGGTTAATATACTCTATCCATAAGCATTTTAGAGCTTTGTGAAATGAACACCTGCTTCTTTATTTCCATTTCCCAGTTATTAGTGTCCGTGTTTTCATTAAGATTTATATTATTTTAATATAGGATCCTCATTAACCCTATATATAATTTTGCATTTTTACTTTTCTACCTAAGCTAATTATATAAATATTATGGTTAGATTCAGCTCCAAAATGTTTATTGAGTATTTGAGGATTTAGCCATGTGTATACATATTAATATAAATGACTATTATATTAGTATATCTATCCATCTATATATCTAGATAGATAGATACAGTATATATATATATGTATATATATATATATATATATATATACACACAGTATATATATATATATATATATATATACACACAGTATATATATATATATATATATATATATATATATATATATATATATATATATATATATATAGATATATATATATATATATATTAGCAAGTGGTGAAGGATCCAAAGGATCCATGTCTGTCCTAGCTTATGTTTACCATTGACAAAAGCCCATGTGAGGGCTGAAACGGATTATAAATTCCTGCTGTGTGAAGTTTGTGCTGGATACGGAACCCATCCGTTTGGATCCTTCACCACTTGCTAATGTCTGTTTGTTTAGCAGTGCACCAGGTGACTGCTGATGTGAGGAGTGCCGTTTCCACAATGCTCTTTGCCTATATATATATATATATATATATATATATATATATATATATATATATATATATATATAGCCCTCCCTGTGCCCTGCGGTCAGCGGCCGAGGCAGCTGTTCACAGTGGCATCCAATACTGCTTTCTTAATAGGTTTACAATTGCATATTAATTTATAGTGCTGATTTTTGTGCTTTGCCTGGACTATATTTCCTCTATGAGCTTTACCTTTTATATATCTAAATCCCTAATAAGCATATTACCTCTAACATATAAATTCATATGCAAATATTCTACCCACTGCTCGAGGTTATAATATCTGCCACTCTTTATTTAGAACACTACAGCTCTCATGGTTGTGTAGTTGTTTTGTGTTTGCCTATAGATGATGGTTACTCTCCCTTTAGCGTTATATACACTCCCTTTATTCAGTTATAAAGTAATAAATTAGAAATAAAAGTGAAGTTATATATCTGGTCCAGGAGTGACCTTTATTTTCTGTTTATTTTTCAATCTATACATGCACATGGTCCAGGAGGGGCCAATATGTTATAATAACCTCTTATATTATATTTCTCCTACAATATGGAGGTCAAAAAGTGACCTACATAGTGCAAAAGGGGGGAAATTGTTGACTATTAATATTGTATTTATAATATTGTATCACAAATATGAAGTGTATATTTGATTTGAGCATTGTATTTTCTATTTTATAAATGTCTGCTACTGTACCAATGCCTTAATAAAAAAAAAAAATTAAAACAAATCTTAAATTAGAAACATCTTAATCCGAATCTGAGAAAGAGTTTTTTTGGAGAACAGTAAGTAACACCTACACTTGGGCAGTGATAGGTAGGACTGAAGTTAATTACATAGGCGCAGGATTCGCGTCACAGGAGATCCTAACCGGCTTCTGAAGGAGAAAGCATAGGGCGATGACGTCACCGCCACACGCAGAGAGGAGCCGACTCCCCCCTAGGCAACAAGCAGACAGGTCGCGCCGCGTCCCTAGCAACGGCTAGAGCAGCGTTGTGCGATATAGCCCCCCTCTCAAGGGCTCCCTCCAGGAACCAGCGTCGGTCTCAAAGGATGAGTAGCGTGGAATCTAGAGACCAAAGATGGAGCATGCACATCAAGGGCAGGAACCCAGGAACGATCCGCCACAGATTAACCCTTCCAATGTACCAGAAACTGCAGTTGTCTGCGTCTGTATCTGGAGTCCAGGATCTTAGCTACCGCATATTCAGGGTCACCACAGACCAGAAGTGGAGGAGGAGGAGCCGGGTATAGCTATTCTTGATGTAAGGCTTGAGTAGTGAGATATAGAAGACTGGATGTATGCACAGATTTTTTGGCAAGGCCATTTTGAAGGCAACAGGAGACTTACAGGACTTTGTAAGGACCAATAAACCTAGGCCCCAATTTGTGACAGGGTTGACGTAGACGAATATGTCGAGTAGAAACCCAAACACGTTCACCTATTGAGATGGCACGTACAGAAGCTCTATGACGATCAGCAAACTTTTTATATCTAGAGACAGCTGAATGTAGCTGAGAGCGAATACATTGCCAATGAGTGGTGAGTTCAGTAACATGTCGGTCTGCAGCAGGAAACCCAGTGGACTGAGCAGCAAGAGGGAAGACACGAGGTTGATACCCTGCTGTGGCTTGAAATGGAGAACATCAAAGAGAAAAGTGCCAATGAGTGTTTCTTGCCAGCTCAGCTAAAGGTAACCACTTGGGCCAGTTGGAATGGAGAGTGTTGACAAAGGTTTTAAGATAGGCCTCAAGACCTTTATTTACTCTCTCAGTTAGTCCATTGGTCTGAGGATGGTAGCCAGAAGACAAGGAAAGAGTGGTTTTAATCAACTTACAAAAGGCTTTCCAATAGGTAGAAATGAATTGTGGACCTCTGTCGAAAACAATATTTGCAGGAATGCAAAAAGGAAAAGAGACGACAATTCTTGGGCAGAAGGCAGTTTTGTTAGGGGTACAAAATGAGCCAGTCTGGAAAGTGATCCATCACAACCCAGATAACTGTATGGTGGTCAGAAGGAGGAAGGTCCACAATGAAATCCATTGTTATGTGTGTCCATGGTTGTTTGGGAATGAGACAATAATCGGGGAGTTTTGTTGGCAGCACAAGTTGTGCAGGTTTTTACATAATCCTGAGTGTCAGACTTCATAATAGGCCACCATACATGTTGGGAAAGACAATTAAAAGTCCTTGTCAAACCAGGAAGTCCTGAGAGTTTACTGTCATGAGCCCAGGACAGTACAGGAGTGCGTAGGTTCAGAGGTACAAAAAAGATATCAGAAGCCACGGGGGCTTCAGGAGGTTTACTAGACTGGGCACGTTGCAGTATTTGAAGAAGGGTCGAATTCAATTGAGCAACCACACAGGAAGGAGGTATGATGTGTTCAATAGGAGCTTCAGAGGGATCCCTTGAGTGAGGAAACTGAAAGGGCTTCTTGTTTTTGGTCTCAGGAAGATGAGACCACAAAGTTAAAATGGGAAAAGAACAAGGCCCACCTGGCTTGTTGAGGATTGAGCCGATGAGCAGTCTCTTGGTAAGTCAGATTCTTGTGGTCGGTGAGAAACTGAATGGGATTAGCAGTGCTTTCCAACCAATGACGCCATTCAGTCAAGGCCATCTTAATGGCTAAGAGTTCACGATTACCCACATCGTAATTCCTCTCTACAGGAATAAAGCGTTTGGAGAAAAAAAGCTACAGGGTACGGACTTGGAGGTTAAAGGATCCTTTTGGGTTAGAACTGCTCCAGCCCCTAATCTCAGATGCATCAACCTCCAAAGTAAACTGTAGGTCAGGATCAGGATGGCGGAGCACAGGAGTAGAACAGAAAGCTTTTTTAAGATGAGTAAAGGCATATATGGCCTCAGGGGGCCAATGTTTACAGTCTCTGTTCCGTTTTGTCAATTCAGTGAGTGAAGCGACTGTTTGAGAAAAGTTCTTTATGAACTTGCGGTAATAATTGGAGAACCCCAAGAATCTCTGCAATTCCTTTAATGAAGTAGGTTGAGGCCACTCTAAAACTGCAGTGAGTTTAACAGGATCCATGGCAAAACCATTTTTCGAGATGACATAACCAAGGAACTGGATCTGAATTTGATCAAACTCAGATTATTCTAGTTTGGCTACCAAAGAATTGTCTCTGAGATGTTGAAGTACCTGTCTCACATGCTTATGATCCTCCTCCAGAGTGGAAGAGAAAATAAGGATGTCATCCAGGTAGATGATGACAGTGCGATTGAGGTCACGGAAGACATCATTGATAAATGCCTGGAAGACTGCAGGGGCATTACACAGCCCAAAGGGCAGTAAAAGGTATTCGTACTGCCCAGATCTTGTGTTGAAGGCGGTCTTCCATTCGTGGCCTGGAAAGATATGAATCAGATTGTATGCCCCACGTAAGTCCAGACTGGTGAAGAAGCGAGCATCCTGGAGTGAGTCTTACAGTTCGGTGATCAAAGGAATGGGATAGAGATTCTTAATAGCTATGTTGTTCAAGGCCCTGTAGTCAATGCTGGTTCTGAGCTCACCATCCTTCTTACTGATGAAAAAGAAGCCTGCCCCAGCAAGAGAGGAGGAAGAGCAAATGAAGCCTTTAGCTAGGTTCTTTTGGATGTACTCCTCCATGGATTTGGTTTCAGCTTTGAAGAGTGGATAAGTCCTCCCTTTAGGAAGTGGGGTTCTGGCAAAGAGGTCGATCTTGCCGTCATAAGGATGGTGGGGTGAAAGCACGTCAGCTACTTTTTTCTCAAACACATCTGCGATGTCCACATATACTGAGGGAAGGTTTAGGGGAGTCTGTATACTGGCTATGGGGATGCAGAGCAGAGGAGTGATTTAGCAAGACAGGAGTGGAAACAGGAGGTACCCCAGGAGGCCAGTTGTCCTTCAGCCCAGTCGAACTGTGGACTGTGTATCTGAAGCCAAGGAATACCAAGGATGACAGGTTGTGCTGGGGAATGAATGACCTGAACCAAGGGGGGTGCCATCCTGAATAGTTATTTTGAGACAATGTCTTTTCTGCAGAAGAGGCAAGCTAGCTTGAATCATAAAATGGTGATCCAGAAAGTTTCCAGCTATCCCTGAATCAATGAAGGCTTGAGTGTGGACTGTATTCTGAAGGTAAGGGTTACAGGTACCAGAATCTGTGTGGAATGAGGGAATTTAGTAGTGATCATGCTTAGAGGTACCCCAATCTTATCCCCTAAGCATTTTCTTTTACTGGCTGAATGTCACAGTCCTTTAGTTGGTGGGTGTTAGATCCACAATAAAAGCATAGTCTCAAACTCCTTCTTCTCTGTCTTTCAGATTCTGAAGGTTTGAAGGAGGAGAGATCCATGGGTTCCTCCACTGGGGTAACTGGAGCTGTTGAAGGGGTAGAGAATACTGCCTTCTGTTATAAAGTCATCCAAAGAAGAAGGAACATCACAATAAGTGAGTTCATCTTTGATACGTTCATGCAGACCCCTCCTAAAGGCTGCCGTGAGAGCACTGCCATCCCAATTGGTTTTAAAGTGCAGAGGTGCGAAACTCGATGGCGACTTGTGCCACAGTTCTAATGCCCTGGTGGAGGTCCAGGAGAGAAAATTCTGCAGCAGAGGAATGGCCAGAAGTCCCAAACACAGAAGATAAAGCAGAAATGAAGTCATCAGCATCATGCAGGAGTGGAGCATTCTGTTCCAATAGGGGAGAGACCCAGGCTATGGCCTTGTCTTTTAGTAAGGAAATGATAAAGGTGACCCTTGACTGGTGAGACTGAAAGGTATGAGGATCATTGTGGAAGTGCAGCCTGCATTGGATGAGAAAACCCTTGCAATCAGTAGTACCTTCATACTTGTCAGGCAATGGTATCCGGGGTATACTTCCAGAAGCAGAGGAAGAAGCCACAGTACTAGGAGTGTAGACTGGCGGTATAACAACAGGAGCAGTATTCCTCACTGTAACTAGTAAGGAGAATTGAGCGGTAATAGCCTCTAGCTTGGAATCCATATTCTGCAACTGTGTGGTATGGGTTCCCAACATCTGTCCCTGAAGATAAACTGATCGTGCTTCCTCATCTGGCTCCATGGCCCAAGTATAATGTGATGCTTGTGGGATACTCCTCTATCAGACTGAACTCGGCCAGTAGACTTGTTATCCCGGCATTGAGTCGGAATGATAGGGAATATTCCAGAGCAGAGAAGGTTTGCAAGATGATATAAGTGGCCCTTACCACAGGCAGGACAGTTCTTGGCGGCAACAGGCAGGAAACCAGAGAAAGGCAGTTCAGGGGCAAACCACTAGAATGGTCAGGCAGGCAGGGTTTGGCAACAGTAAGGCAGTCCAGAGGTAAACCACTAGGATGGTCAGGTAGGCAGTGTTTGGAAACAGTATATCAATCCAGCACTTAAGAGTTAAACAGGCAGAATGGTCAGACAAGCAAGGTTCAGCAGCAGTATATCAATCCAGCAGTTAAGGGTTAAACAGGCAGAGTGGTCAGACAAGAAAATTTCAGCAGCAATATATCAATCCAGCAGTTAAGGGTTAAACAGGCAGAGTGGTCAAACAAGCAAGGTTCAGCACCAGTATATCAATCCAGCAGTTAAGGATTAAACAGGCAGAGTGGTCAAACAAGCAAGGGTCAGCAACAATATAACAGTCCAGCATACAAATAAGCAAAACCCAGGAGAACAGTAAGTAACACCTATATTTGGGCAGTGATAGGTAGGACTGAAGTTACTTACATAGGCGCAGAATTTGCACCACAGGAGATCTTAACCGGCTTCTGAAGGAGAAAGCATGTGGCGATGATGTCACCACCACACGCAGAGAGGAGCCGACACACCCCTAGGCGAGTGGCGCGGCACAACAATCTAGAACTATCTTCTGAGACAGATCTGCATAATTCTCATTCCATTGATTGAGCATGCATAACTGCAGAGCTCTCAAATGGAATCGGGCAAAAGGACCATCAGACCAATTACCTCCATACATTTGGCCACTGATGGCCATACAGCAGACTGTAGAGCTAGACAAGAGGAAAGAATCTTGGCTTTTCTGACTTCCGTCAGGAATATCTTCATTGATATGGAATCTATAATTGTTCCTAGGAAGACCACCCTTGTAGTCGGGACAAAGGAACTCTTTCCCAAATTCACCTTCCATCCGTGGCCACGAAGAAAAGACAACAAGATCTCTGTGTGGGATTTTGCAAGTTGAAAAGATTGCGCCAGAACCAGAATGGTGTCCAGATAAAGCACCACTGCAATTCCTGAGATGAATCACTGCCAAAAGAGACCCAAGGACCTTTGAGAAAACTCTGGGAGATGTAGCGAGGCCAAATGGAAGAGCTACAAACTGAAAGTGTTTGTCCACAAAAGCAAATCTCAGAAACTTGTGATGATCCTTGTTAATGGGAACATGGAGGTACACATCCTTTTAGGTCTTTTGTTGTCATGAACTGACCCCTCTTGCACTAAATGAAGAATGGATCGGATAGTCTACATTTTGAAGGTCGTACTCTGAGAAAATTGTTTAGACACTTTAGATCTAGAATAGGTCTGAAAGTTCCATCTTTTTTGGGAAGCACAAACAGATTGGAATAGAACCCTAGACCCTGTTCTTGTACTGGAACTGGAACTATCACTCCCATAAGGGAAAGATCCTGAACCCATTTCAAGAACACCTCTCTTTTAATTTGGTCTGCAGATAATCTTGAGAGGGGGAACCTGCCCCTGGGAGGAATGGTCTTGAATTCTAATTTGTAACCCTGGGATACTATGTTCATGGCCCACGGATATGGAAAATCTCGTATCCAAGTCTGAGAAAACTGAGAGAGTCTGCCCCCCACTTGATCCAGCCCCGGATTGGGGGCAAACCCTTCATTCTGACTTAGACTCAGCAGCGGGCTTCTTAGATTGCTTCCCCTTGTTCCAAGACTGACTGGGTTTCCAAGAAGGGATATGGACAGGAGCTCGATTTAGCCCAAGCAAGTATCCAAGATACTTCTTTCACAGCCTAAGGACTGAGAGTCCCACCCTGATGATTGACATACGCCTCAGTTGTGACATTGTCTGTCTGAAAAACAATAACGTCTCTCTCTTCAAAAAGAAGCCAAAAACTGACGAACTCTGAGAATGCACGGAGTTCCAAAATATTGAATGGTAATCTCACCTCCTGGGATTTCCAAACCACTTGTGCTGACAGAGATCCCCAGACCGACTCCCGACCTAAAAGACTCGCATCTGTAGTGATCAAGGTCCAGGTTGTATGAATCGAAGAGACCCGTAGAACTATATGATGGTGATCTAACCACCAAGTCAAAGATAGTTGAACTTTGTAATTCAAAGATATTAAAAATGATATCCTAGAATCCCTGCACCATTAATTCAGCATAAAAAACTGGAAAGGTTTCATATGAAAATGAGCAAAGGGAATTGAATCCAATGCTGCAGCCATGAGACCTAAAACTTCCATGCATATAGCTACTGAAGGAAATAATAGAGACTGAAGGTTCCGACAAACTGAACCCAATATAATTGTCTCCTGTCTGTTAGAAACAAAGACATTGACACAATCTATCTGGAAACCTAAAAATGGTGACCCTTGTCTGAGCAACCAAGGATCTTTTGATAAAAAGATCCTCCAACCATGTCTTAGAAGAAACAACAAAAGTTGAATCGTATGAGATTCTGCAGAATGAAAAGACTGAGCCAGTACCACGAGATCGTCCAAATAAAGAAACACTGAGAACCTTGAAAATATTCTCAGAGCTGTCGCTAGACCAGAAGAAAAAGCAACAAATTGGTAATGTTTGTCAAAAAAAGAGAATCTCAGAAAATTAAAATAATCTGAATGAAAACAGAAGAAGATATGCATCTATTGTATCTATTGTAAACAAATAATGCCCAAACAAATAATGCCCTTACTGACCAAAAAGGCAGAATAGACAATATAAACACCATTCTGAAAGAAGGAACTCTTATATGACTAATCAAAAAGATTTTCTATCTTTGGGACAATGAATAGTTTTGAACAAAACCCCAAACCCTGTTCCTGAAATGGAACTGGTATAAATACCCCAGATAACTCCAGGTCTGAGCAGCGCCTTGAAATATACTTCAGAAAAGTGTGAGCCTTTACTGGAATAGCTGGAATATGCTAGAGAGAATAAAACTTCTCACAGGCGGTCTTACTCTGAATCCTATTCAGTACCCCAATCTAAGAAGTTTGGACCGAATTGAACCAAACAAATTTAAAAAAAAAAAGTCAAAACCTGCCCCTTACCAGCTAAGCTGGAATAAAAAAACGCACCTACATGCAAATTTGGGGGGCTGACTTTGATCTTTTAAATAGCTTAAATTCATTCCATGTTGAAGAAAGATTCCAATTATAAACATGTTACTTGGGAAAAAATTAGGATTCCGATCCTTAATAAGAACAAACTAATATAAGCTTAAGATTTATTCTTAGAACTCAATCTTGAAGCAAAAAAACTCCATTCCCCAGAGTAACAGTTGGAAAAAATTGAATCCAATTGTGAACCAAATAATTGATTACCTTGGAAAAAAAGAAATATGACTTTTAGAAATCAAATTAGCATTCCAAGATTAAGTCACAAAGTTCTTCTAGCTAAAAACATAGATTAAACCTCAATTGTGAAAATATAAAAAAAATGATGACACAGATGAAATTATTAGCATGTTGATCAACTTAACAATGCTAAAACAAATCATAATCCGATACTTGTTGCACTAAAGTATCCAACCAGAAAGTTGAAGCATTTGCAACATCAGCCAAATAAATTGCAGGCCTAAGAAAAGGACCTGAAATAAAATAATTTTCCTTAAATAAGATACAAGTTTCCCATCTGAAGGAAAAAAATAAATACTATTTTCTATATGAATAGTAGCATGTTTAGCAAGAGTAGAGATAGCCCCATTAACTTTGGGGATCTTCCTCAAAACTTTAAACTAACTGCCGGCAAAGGATACAATTTAAAAACCTTAAAGAAGGAATAAAAGAAGTCCCAGGCCTATTCCATTCCCTAGTATCATGAACTGGGAAAAAAACCTCTGAAGAAACCACAGGAGGTTAATGAGCAGAATTTAAATGTTAGCTAGTCTTAAATCAAAAGAACTAGACTCCTCAATATCCAATATAATCAACACCTTTTCAACAACGAATGTACTCTATTTAAAAATAAAAAAGTAGATTTGTTAGTGTCAAATATCTGATGAATTATATTCTAAATGAGAAAAAACATCATCAGAGAAGGATAATTCAGTATGTTGTCGGTCATTTAAAAATTCATCAACTAAATGAGAAGTTTAAAAAAGACCTATAAATTTTATTAGAAGGCGGGATGTCAGACAAAGCCTTTAGGATAGAATCAGAAAAACATTCTCATAGATTCCTAGGTATATCTTGTACATTAGATGTAAAAAGAATAGCAAAAGATAATGCATAAATAATAATGGACTCTGCATGTAAAAGTTTATCATGATAACTTATTACAAACCATAGCTAAAGATAAAATTCATAACATTAAAATAAATGAACATAGCTTTGGTAGGACTGATATCAGTCATCAGGAATCCAACAGTATTTTCTGATACAGGAACAGTTTTTGGAATATCTTGCAATATGTAATAGAAAAACAACATATAAAGCAAAATTATCAAATTCCTTAAATGACAGTTTCAGGAATGGGAAAAATGCAAACAGAACAAGCCTCTAGAAACCAGAAGCAACTAAAAAGTGAGACTTAAATAATGTAAAAAAAACTGGCGCCAAGTATGACGCCCACATATTTTTTGGCGCCAAAAACATCTGTAATAAACATGAGTCAAAAATGACGCAACTACGTGAAAACTTCTGGCGTCAACTACGACGCCGGAAATGATGTCATTGACGTCAGAGAAATGTCAACCTCGCGTCAAAAAAGTCTTGCGCCAAAAATGATGCAATAAATTCTAGCAGTTTTTGCACCCGCAAGCCTAACAGCCTGCAATTCAAAGGAAAAAAATCAATTGAAAATTTTAGGTAAGAAAAATATTTCATTCATATGCATTTTCCCAAAAAATGAAACTGACAGTCTGAAAGAAGGAAAATAAACTCATTGACCTAAATCATGGCAAATATAAGTATAAAACATATATTTAGATCTTTACATATAAAGTGCCAAACCATAGCTGAGAGTGTCATAAATAAAATAAGACTTACTTACCCAAAGACACTCATCTACATAAAGTAGATAGCCAAACCAGTACTGAAACGAGAATCAGTAGAGGTAATGGTATATAAGAGTATATCGTCGATCTGAAAAGGGAGGTAGGAGAAGAAATCTCTAGGACCGATAACAGAGAACCTATGAAATAGATCCCCTAGAGGAAGACCATGGTATTCAAATAGGCAATACTCTCTTCACATCCCGCTGGCATTCACTGCACTCTGAGAGGAAAACCGGGCTTCAGCCTGCTGCGAAGCACATATTCACGTAGAAATCTAGCACAAACTTACTTCACCACCTCCATGGGAGGCAAAGTTTGTAAAACTGAATTGTGGGTGTGGTGAGGGGTGTATTTATAGGCATTTTGAGGTTTGGGAAACTTTGCCCCTCCTGGTAGGATTGTACATCCCATACGTCACTAGCTCATGGACTCTTGCCAATTACATGAAAGAAATTAGTAATCTCATCTCCATTAACCAAAACAGTACTTATCCTATCTATTTTCTTCTGCTCTCTGGAACGCTTGCTCTGTCTGTAACAAATAGACTGTTCATGATCTATTTGTTTCTAACACTTTCAACCTTTTAGCAATTACTGAAACCTGGCTATCTTCCTCTGACCCTGCTTCCATTGCTGCTAGGCCCGGTGAGAGACATAGTTGCGGCGTTGGAATCTTACTCCCCTCCTCCTGCACCTATCAGTACCTGCCTCCTCTTCCATCTCTCTTTTTTTCCTCCTTTGAATTCCACTGCATTTGCATGTTCTCCCCACCCCCTCTCCTTTAGAGTGGCAGTTATGTATCGCCCCCCCCTGGACCAACCTCCCAATTCCTTGAAAGCTTTTAATGATGTTGCAAACCTAAAATTTTGCGTTCGCGAACGGCGGACACGAACTTCCACAACTGTTCGTGAACGGGCGAACCGCCATAGACTTCAATAGGCAGGCGAATTTTAAAACCCACAAGGGCTCTTTCTGGCCACAATAGTGATGGAAAAGTTGTTTCAAGGGGACTAACACCTGGACTGTGGCATGCCGGAGGGGGATCCATGGCAAAACTCCCATGGAAAATGACATAGTTGATGCAGAGTCTGGTTTTAATCCATAAAGGGCATAAATCACCTAACATTCCTAAATTGCTTGGAATAACATGCTTTAAAACATCAGGTATGATGTTGTATCGATCAGGTAGTGTAAGGGTTATGCCCGCTTCACAGTGACAGACCAAACTCCCCGTTTAAAGGGACAGTCTACACAAGAATTTTTATTGTTTTAAAAGATAGATAATCCCTTTATTACCCATTTCCCAGTTTTGCATAACTAACACATTTATAATAATATACTTTTAACCTCTGTGATTATCTTGTATCTAAGCCTCTGCAAACTGCCCCTTTTTTCAGTTCTTTTGACAGACTTGCAGTCTAGCCAATCAGTGCCTGCTCCCAGATAACTTCTCATGCAGGAGCACAGTGTTATCTATATGAAATACGTGAACTAACACCCTCTAGTGGTGAAAAACTGTTAAAATGCAATCTGAAAGAGGTGGGCTTCAAGGTCTAAGAAATTAGCATATGAACCTCCTAGGTTGAGCTTTCAACTAAGAATGCCAAGAGAACAAAGCAAAATTGGTGATAAAAGTAAATTGGAAAATTGTTTAAAATTACATGCTCTATCTGAATCATGAAAGTTTATTTAATCTACAATACTGTTACACCAGATATGAGTTGCAATGGGGTGACACTGTGCCCTGGCAGGCAGGCACTGAAACGCACACGTGTGAAGGAAACTGACTGCTATTATTTTACACAGTCAAAAAAGTGTTGTTTTTTTTTTTTTTAAATCTACACCACTGTTACACCAGATATGAGTTGCACTGGGGTGACACTGTGCCCTGGCAGGCAGGCACTTAAACATACACGTGTGAAGGAAACTGACTGCTATTATTTTACACAGTCAAAAAAGTGTTGTTTTTTTTAAAATCTACACTACTGTTACACCAGATATGAGTTGCACTGGGGTGACACTGTGCCCTGGCAGGCAGGCACTTAAATGCACACTTGTGAAGGAAACTGACTGCTATTATTTAACACAGTCAAAAAAGTGTTGTTGTTTTTTAAATCTACACTACTGTTACACCAGATATGAGTGGTGGCACTGGGCAAGTGGGCACAGTATACGCTGTGAGCCTGACACACACGCTGGCAGGCAGGCAACTGCAATTAGATTACACAGGGAAAAAAAAGCAGCCCTAAAAAGGGCTTTTTGGGGTGCTGTCCTTACAGCAGAGATCAGATGAGTCCTTCAGGACTGTAGTGGACACTGAATACACTAGCCTAGCTATAGATTTCCCTACTAAATCAGCAGCAGATACACTGTCCCTCCTCTCACTAACAATGCAGCTTCTGAATGAATCTAAAATGGATGCTGTCCAGGAGGTAGGTAGGAGGGTCTGGGAGGGAGGGTCTGCTGCTGATTGGCTGGAATGTGCCTGCTGACTGCGAGGTACAGGGTCAAAGTATTACTCAATGATTACTCATGCTATGTTCGCCGGGAACTATTCACCGGCGAACAATTCGCAACATCACTAACAGCTTTGCCTCCTGGCTTTCTCACTTGCTCTCTACAATTAAACTTGCTCTAATTCTGGGGGACTTCAACACCCCCCATTGATAATCCATCTGCCTCTGCTGCCTCTAAACTCACAAACTCATTTGGTCTCTCACAATCCACCCTATTCCATATTTACTGCGATAGACACTCTATCAATCTGGTATTCTACTACCTCTGCTCTATCTCTGATGTCACCTATCCCCCATTTTCCATCTCAGACCACCATCTGTTCACATATAGTCTAAATGTACAGGCTAAACCTACTTCCCCCCTCACCTGTAGAAATATGCACACTATGGATCCTCTTCAACCTTCCAACCTTATTCAAAAACACCTCCCCCACACTTTCACGATATCCTGCCCTGACCTTGTTAAACCCACTGAGAGATTTTTGTGACATTTCATTTGCCATAGGAACTCAGATAATTCTGCCTCCCATCTTAGTATATATGAAACTGGAATAGGTTAATATACTCTATCCATAAGCATTTTAGAGCTTTGTGAAATGAACACCTGCTTCTTTATTTCTATTTCCCAGTTATTAGTGGCCTTGTTTTCATTAAGATTTATATTATTTTAATATAGGATCCTCATTAACCCTATATATAATTTAGCATTTTTACTTTTCTACCTAAGCTAATTATATAAATATTATGGTTAGATTCAGCTCCAAAATGTTTATTGAGTATTTGAGGATTTAGCCATGTGTATACATATTAATATTAATGACTATTATATTAGTATATCTATCTATATATCTAGATAGATATATATATATATATATATATATATGTATATATATATATATATATATATATATATATACACACAGTAATAGCAAGTGGTGAAGGATCCATGTCTGTCCTAGCTTATGTTTACCATTGACAAACGCCCATGTGATGGCTGAAACGTTTGGTTATTTACACATTAAATGGATTATAAATTCCTGCTGTGTGAAGTTTGTGCTGGATACGGAACCCATCCGTTTGGATCCTTCACCACTTGCTATTGTCTGTTTGTTTAGCAGTGCACCAGGTGACTGCTGATGTGAGGAGTGCCGTTTCCACAATGCTCTTTGTCTATATATATATATATATATATATATATATATATAGCCCTCCCTGTGCCCTGCGGTCAGCGGCCGAGGCAGCTGTTCACAGTGGCATCCAATACTGCTTTCTTATTAGGTTTACAATTGCATATTAATTTATAGTGCTGATTTCTGTGCTTTGCCTGGTCTTTATTTCCTCTATGAGCTTTACCTTTTATATATCTAAATCCCTAATAAGCATATTACCTCTAACATATAAATTCATATGCAAATATTCTACCCACTGCTCGAGGTTATAATATCATTATTGTTATTTCCCACTATTGTAATATGTAATATCCACAACTCTAATAATAAGAGAAGCTATTGAACTGCCAGTCTTTATTTAGAACAATACAGCTCTCATGGTTGTGTAGTTGTTTTGTGTTTGCCTATAGATGATGGTTACTTTACCTTTAGCGTTATATACACTCCCTTTATTCAGTTATAAAGTAGTAAATTAGAAATAAAAGTGAAGTTATATATCTGGTCCAGGAGTGACCTTTATTTTCTGTTTATTTTTCAATCTATACATGCACATGGTCCAGGAGGGGCCAATATGTTATAATAACCTCTTATATTATATAACTCCTACAATACGGAGGTCAAAAAGTGACCTACATAGTCCAAAAGGGCGGAAATTGGGGTCTATTATATTGTATTTATAATATTGTATCACAGATATGAAGTGTATATTTGATTTGAGCATTGTATTTTCTATTTTATAAATGTCTGCTACTGTACCAATGCCTTAATAAAAAAAAATTTTAAAAAAAATCTTGAATTAGAAACATCTTAATCCGAATCTGAGAAAGAGGTTTTTTTTGTTGTTTTTTTGTCATTGTACCAAATTAACTAATACCAAAAGCTCATAAGGAAGATTGGATTATACTAGGTGTCAGTCAGTTAGTTAATTAAGTCTCTACTTCATACCTCACAACATTTCCCATAGGCTTTTGCTAGACTGGGGCATGAGGGGAAACTTGTGGAAGATGGCCAGTGGTTGTTTGTGGGCAGGGCTGTAACTGTAGGGACAATGCTGCCCACTGGTGGAGTCAGGGCAGGCTATGGACAGATCTGGGACATTTGCCCTGAAGGGGAAGTAGCGGGAAGAAAAGCGGGGCTACCTAGAATTGGTCAAGCCCCCCCCCTTAAAGGAAGCGCTACAATAACTAGACAATGTTCTAAATCAGATAAAGGAAAAGGAGGAAAAGCTTGCTGGCTAATGGAGTTTAAAAGTTAAACACATTTACTGTATATAAGAATTGTCATTATCTACCTATTGTTCCAGTTTCAATAGTGCCCAGGATATTTACTATATAACCACTGCCAAGATTTGTAGAATAATCACTGTTGAGTAGAAGTAATTAAACATACAGTACAGCAATTATATAACAAAAGGATGGAATGTTTACTGACCAAATAACTATATCCTGTATACTGTATATTAAATGCTCAACAGTTTGGAAACAATTTATAAAGGGACATATGAAGAAGGATTATAACTACAATATATTTAAAACTTCTCAACTTTGAAAGATGTGAAAGATGTTCATTTGATGAAGTCAGATTATTTACACCACCTTGTAGTGTTTGTAAATCCAGGTGGTTTATATATCTGACACTGAGGCCATTTATACAGCCACTAACTCACACACTTTATTTCTTGGTTCCCACTCTGAAAACACTGTTCCCCTGCTGCTTCTGTGCAACAATTATATACATTTCTAAGTCAGAGCAAAAACTAGGAAGAAAACACTATGGGCCAGAAGTGGAGCTCTAATTAATGCTCCTGCTCGAGCGTTAATTGTGCTAGAAAACATAATTTATGTAAGAACTTACCTGATAAATTCATTTCTTTCATGGTGGTGAGAGTCCACAAGCTAGTTACTGAGCAGAGAAGGTTTTCAGGATGAGATAAGTGGCACTTACCACAGGCAGGACAGTCCTTGGCGGTAACAGGCAGGAAACCAGAGAAAGGCAGTTCAGGGGCAAACCACTAGGATGGTCAGGCAGGCAGTCCAGAGGTAAACCACAAGGATGGTCAGACAGGCAGGGTTTAGCAACAGTATATCAATCCAGCAGTTAAGGGTTAAACAGGCAGAGTGGTCAGACAAGCAAGGTTCAGCAGCAGTATATTAATCCAGCATTTACGGGTTAAACAGGCAGAGTGGTCAGACAAGCAAGGTTCAGCAGCAGTATATAAATCCAGCATTTACGGGTTAAACAGGCAGAGTGGTCAGACAAACAAGGTTCAGCAGCAATATATCAGTCCAGCAGTTAAGGGTTAAACAGGCAGAGTGGTCAGACAAGCAAGGTTCAGGAGCAGTATATCAATCCAGCAGTTAAGTTTTAAACAGGCAGAGTGGTCGGACAAGCAAGGGTCAGCAACAATATAACAGCCCAGCATACAAATAAGCAAAACCCAGGAGAACAGTAAGTAACACCTACACTTGGGCAGTGATAGGTAGGACTGAAGTTACTTACATTGTTGCAGGATTCGCGTCACAGGAGATCCTAACCGGCTTCTGAAGGAGAAAGCGTAGGGCGATGACGTCACTGCCACACGCAGAGAGGAGCCGACTCCCCCCTAGGCAACAAGCAGACAGGTCGCGCCGCGTCCCTAGCAACGGCTAGAGCAGCGTTGTGCGATATAGCCCCCCTCTCAAGGGCTCCCTCCAGGAACCAGAGTCGGTCTCAAAGGATGAGTAGCATGGAATCTAGAGACCAAAGATGGAGCATGCACATCAAGGGCAGGAACCCAGGAATGATCCGCCACAGATTAACCATTCCAATGTACCAGAAACTGCAGTTGTCTGCGTCTGTATCTGGAGTCCAGGATCTTAGCTACCGCATATTCAGGGTCACCACGGACCAGAAGTGGAGGAGGAGCTCTATTCTTGATGTAAGGCTTGAGTAGTGAGATATAGAAGACTGGATGTATGCACAGATTTTTGGGCAAGGCTACTTTGAAGGCAACAGGAGACAGACTTTTCAGGACTTTGTAAGGACCAATAAACCTAGGCCCCAATTTGTGACAGGGTTGACGTAGACGAATATGACGAGTAGAGACCCAAACACGTTCACCTATTGAGATGGCACATACAGAAGCTCTATGATGATCAGCAAACTTTTTATATCTAGAGACAGCTGAATGTAGCTGAGAGCGAATACATTGCCAATAAGTGGTGAGTTCAGTAACGTGTCGGTCTGCAGCAGGAAACCCAGTGGACTGAGCAGCAAGAGGGAAGACACGAGGTTGATACCCTGCTGTGGCTTGAAATGGAGAACATCAAAGAGAAGAGTTTTTCTTGCCAGCTCAGCTAAAGGTAACCACTTGGGCCAGTTGGAATGGAGAGTGTTGACAAAGGTTTTAAGATAGGCCTCAAGATCTTGATTTACTCTCTCAGTTAGTCCATTGGTCTGAGGATGGTAGCCAGAAGACAAGGAAACAGTGGTTTTAATCAACTTACAAAAGGCTTTCCAATAGGTAGAAATGAATTGTGGACCTCTGTCGAAAACAATATTTGCAGGAATGCAAAAAGGAAAAGAGATTACAATTCTTGGGCAGAAGGCAGTTTTGTTAGGGGTACAAAATGAGCCAGTTTGGAAAAGTGATCCAACACAACCCAGATAACTGTATGGTGGTCAGAAGGAGGAAGGTCCACAATAAAATCCATTGTTATGTGTGTCCATGGTTGTTTGGGAATGGACAATGGTTGGAGCAAGCCAGGAGGCAATGATCAGGGAGTTTTGTTGGCAGCACAAGTTGTGCAGGTTTTTACATAATCCTGAGTGTCAGACTTCATAATAGGCCACCATACATGTTGGGAAAGACAATTAAAAGTCCTTGTCAAACCAGGAAGTCCTGAGAGTTTACTGTCATGAGCCCAGGACAGTAGAGGAGTGCGTAGGTTCAGAGGTACAAAAAAGATATCATAAGCCACGGGGGCTTCAGGAGGTTTACTAGACTGGGCACGTTGCAGTATTTGAAGAAGGGTCGTATTCAATTGAGCAACCACACAGGAAGGAGGTATGATGTGTTCAATAGGAGCTTCAGAGGAATCCCTTGAGTGAGGAAACTGAAAGGGCTTCTTGTTTTTGGTCCCAGGAAGATGAGACCACAAAGTTAAAATGGGAAAAGAACAAGGCCCACCTGGCTTGTCGAGGATTGAGCCGATGAGCAGTCTCTTGGGAAGTCAGATTCTTGTGGTCGGTGAGAAACTGAATGGGATTAGCAGTGCTTTCCAACCAATGACGCCATTCAGTCAAGGCCATCTTAATGGCTAAGAGTTCACGATTACCCACATTGTAATTCCTCTCTACAGGAGTAAAGCGTTTGGAGAAAAAAGCTACAGGGTACGGACTTGGAGGTTAAAGGATCCTTTTGGGTTAGAACTGTTCCAGCCCCTAATCTCAGATGCATCAACCTCCAAAGTAAACTGTAGGTCAGGATCAGGATGGCAGAGCACAGGAGTAGAACAGAAAGCCTTTTTAAGATGAGTAAAGGCATATATGGCCTCAGGGGGCCAATGTTTACAGTCTCTGTTTCATTTTGTCAATTCAGTGAGTGGAGCAACTGTTTGAGAAAAGTTCTTTATGAACTTGCGGTAATAATTGGAGAACCCCAAGAATCTCTGCAATTCCTTTAATGAAGTAGGTTGAGGCCACTCTAAAACTGCGGTGAGTTTAGCAGGATCCATGGCAAAACCATTTTTCGAGATGACATAACCAAGGAACTGGATCTGAATTTGATCAAACTCAGATTATTCTAGTTTGGCTACCAAAGAATTGTCTCTGAGATGTTGAAGTACCTGTCTCACGTGCTTATGATGCTCCTCCAGAGTGGAAGAGAAAATAAGGATGTCATCCAGGTAGATGATGACAGTGCGATTGAGGTCATGGAAGACATCATTGACAAATGCCTGGAAGACTGCAGGGGCGTTACACAGCCCAAAGGGCAGTAAAAGGTATTCGTACTGCCCAGATCTTGTGTTGAAGGCGGTCTTCCATTCGTGGCCTGGAAAGATATGAATCAGATTGTATGCCCCACGTAAGTCCAGACTGGTGAAGAAGCGAGCATCCTGGAGTGAGTCTTACAGTACGGTGATCAAAGGAATGGGATAGAGATTCTTAATAGCTATGTTGTTCAAGGCCCTGTAGTCGATGTTGGTTCTGAGCTCACCATCCTTCTTACTGATAAAAAAGAAGCCTGCCCCAGCAAAAGAGGAGGAAGAGCAAATGAAGCCTTTAGCTAGGTTCTTTTGGATGTACTCCTCCATGGATTTGGTTTCAGCTTTGAAGAGTGGATAAGTCCTCCCTTTAGGAAGTGGGGTTCTGGCAAAGAGGTCGATCTTGCCGTCATAAGGATGGTGGGGTGAAAGCACGTCAGCTGCTTTTTTCTCAAACACATCTGCGATGTCCGCATATACTGAGGGAAGGTTTAGGGGTGTCTGTATACTGGCTATGGGGATGCAGAGCAGAGGAGTGATTTAGCAAGACAGGAGTGGAAACAGGAGGTACCCCAGGAGGCCAGTTGTCCTTCAGCCCAGTCGAACTGTGGACTGTGTATCTGAAGCCAAGGAATACCAAGGATGACAGGTTGTGCTGGGGAATGAATGACCTGAACCAAGGGGGGTGCCATCCTGAATAGTTATTTTGAGACAATGTCTTTTCTGCAGAAGAGGCAAGCCAGCTTGAATCATAAAATGGTGATCCAGAAAGTTTCCAGCTATCCCTGAATCAATGAAGGCTTGAGTGTGGACTGTATTCTGAAGGTAAGGGTTACAGGTACCAGAATCTGTGTGGAATGAGGGGATTTAGTAGTGATCATGCTTAGAGGTACCCCAATCTTATCCCCTAAGCATTTTCTTTTACTGGCTGAATGTCACAGTCCTTTAGTTGGTGGGTGTTAGATCCACAATAAAAGCATAGTCTCAAACTCCTTCTTCTCTGTCTTTCAGATTCTGAAGGTTTGAAGGAGGAGAGATCCATGGGTTCCTCCACTGGGGTAACTGGAGCTGTTGAAGGGGTAGAGAATACTGCCTTCTGTTATAAAGTCATCCAAAGAAGAACGAACGTCACAATAAGTGAGTTCATCTTTGATACATTCATGCAGACCCCTCCTAAAGGCTGCCGTGAGAGCACTGCCATCCCAATTGGTTTTAAAGTGCAGAGGTGCGAAACTCGATGGCGACTTGTGCCACAGTTCTAATGCCCTGGTGGAGGTCCAGGAGAGAAAATTCTGCAGCAGAGGAATGGCCAGAAGTCCCAAACACAGAAGATAAAGCAGAAATGAAGTCATCAGCATCATGCAGGAGTGGAGCATTCTGTTCCAATAGGGGAGAGACCCAGGCTATGGCCTTGTCTTTTAGTAAGGAAATGATAAAGGTGACCCTTGACTGGTGAGACTGAAAGGTCTAAGGATCATTGTGGAAGTGCAGCCTGCATTGGATGAGCAGCAATATATCAATCCAGCAGTTAAGGGTTAAACAGGCAGAGTGGTCAGACAAGCAAGGTTCAGCAGCAATATAACAGTCCAGCCTACAAATAAGCAAAACCCAGGAGAACAGTAAGTAACAACTATATTTGGGCAGTGATAGGTAGGACTGAAGTTACTTACATTGGCACAGGATTCGCACCACAGGAGATCTTAACTGGCTTCTGAATGAGAAAGCATGTGGCGATGATGTCACCACCACACGCAGAGAGGAGCCAACTCCCCCCTAGGCAATGAGCAGATAGATCGTGCCGCATCCCGAGTGGCGCGGCACAACAATCTAGAACTATCTTCTGAGACAGATCTGCATAATCCTCATTCCATTGATTGAGCATGCATAACTGCAGAGCTCTCAAATGGAATCGGGCAAAAGGATTTATGTCCATGGAAGCCACCATCAGACCAATTACCTCCATACATTGGGCCACTGATGGCCATACAGCAGACTGTAGAGCTAGACAAGAGGAAAGAATCTTGGCTTTTCTGACTTCCGTCAGGAATATCTTCATTGATATGGAATCTATAATTGTTCCTAGGAAGACCACCCTTGTAGTCGGGACAAAGGAACTCTTTCCCAAATTCACCTTCCATCCGTGGCCGCAAAGAAAAGACAACAAGATCTCTTTGTGGGATTTTGCAAGTTGAAAAGATTGCACCTGAACCAGAATGGTGTCCCGATAAAGCACCACTGCAATTCCTGAGATGAATCACTGCCAAAACAGACCCCAGGACCTTTGAGAAAACTTTGGCAGCTGTAGCGAGGCCAAATGGAAGAGCTACAAACTGAAAATGTTTGTCCACAAAAGCAAATCTCAGAAACTTGTGATGATCCCTGTTAATGGGAACATGGAGGTACACATCCTTTTAGGTCTATTTTTGTCATGAACTGACCCTCTTGCACTAAATGAAGAATGGATCAGATAGTCTACATTTTGAAGGACGGTACTCTGAGAAAATTGTTTAAACACTTTAGATCTAGAATAGGTCTGAAAGTTCCATCTTTTTTGGGAATCACAAACAGATTGGAATAGAACCCTAGACCCTGTTCTTGTACTGGAACTGGAACTATTACTCCCATAAGGGAAAGATCATGAACCCATTTCAAGAACACCTCTCTTTTAATTTGGTCTGCAGATAATCTTGAGAGGTGGAACCTGCCCCTGGGAGGAATGGTCTTGAATTCTAATTTGTAACCCTGGGATACTATGTTCATGGCCCACGGATATGGAAAATCTCGTATCCAAGTCTGAGAAAACTGAGAGAGTCTGCCCCCCACTTGATCCAGTCCCGGATTGGGGACAAACCCTTCATTCTGACTTAGACTCAGCAGCGGGCTTCTTAGATTGCTTCCCCTTGTTCCAAGACTGACTGGGTTTCCAAGAAGGCTTGAACTGTTCCTGCTTGGTAGAAGAGGGGGAAGACTTACCTCTGAAGTTACGAAAGGAATGAAAATTTCTCTGACGTCATTTCGGTCTATTCTTCTTATCTTGTGGCAGAAAAGATCCCATACCACCAGTGATATCGGAAATTATTTCTTAAAAACCGGGCCCAAACAAGGTTTTACCCTTGTAAGGAATCGCCAAAAGCTTAGATTTAGAGGAAACATCTGCTGACCAAGATTTCAGTCATAATGCTCTACGCACCAAAATCACAAAACCATATATTTTGGCTCCCAACTTGATGACCTGCAAAGAGTTGTCAGTAATAAAGAAATTTGGCTAATTTAAGAGCCTTAATCCTATCTTGTAACTCCTTCAAAGGAGTCTCTACTTGAAGAGACTCAGACAAAGCGTCAAACCAATAGGCTATCACACGGTAGCAATACACACCGCTGTGTTGCCATTGGAGACACTGATAAATATATTTTTTTTCAAGAAAGTCTCTAGCTTCTTGTCCATAGGGTCCTTGAAAGAGCAGCTATCCTCAATATGAATAGTAATTCTCTTAGCCAAAGTGGAAATGGCCCCTTCGACTTTGGGTAACATCTGCCATGACTCCTTAATGGAGTCAGCCACCGGGAACATCTTTCTAAAAAACAGAAACAGGGAAAAAGGAATTCCAGTTCTCTCCCATTTCCGGGCAATGATCTCCATAGCATGGTCTGGCACTACTAGCTTGCTGCTAGTGACATCTCTCCTAACCCTGGCCCTGCAGCAATCACCACATTTTTATACTCTCGCTCAGTCTCCCACAATAAAACTCAAGGTCACGCAATAACATAATTTATTTATGAACTTACCTGATAAATTCATTTCTTTCATATTGGCAAGAGTCCATGAGCTAGTGACGTATGGGATATACATTCCTACCAGGAGGGGCAAAGTTTCCCAAACCTCAAAATGCCTATAAATACACCCCTCACCACACCCACAATTCAGTTTAACGAATAGCCAAGAAGTGGGGTGATAAGAAAGGAGCGAAAGCATCAACAATGAATTGGAATAATTGTGCTTTATACAAAAAAATCATAACTACCACAAAAAAGGGTGGGCCTCATGGACTCTTGCCAATATGAAAGAAATTAATTTATCAGGTAAGTTCTTATATAACTTATGTTTTCTTTCATGTAATTGGTAAGAGTCCATGAGCTAGTGACGTATGGGATAACAAATACCCAAGACGTGGAACTCCACACAAGAGTCACTAGAGAGGGAGGGATAAAATAAAGACAGCCAATTCCACTGAAAAAACAATCCACAACCCAAATCAAAAGTTTTAATCTTTATAATGAAAAAAACTGAAATTATAATTACTAAATAAAGACAGCAAAACCACCTTATCCTGATGAAAAATCAGAAAAGGAGACTCACAAGAAAGATCAGATAATTCAAAAACTCTTCTAGCAGAAGAGATGGCCAAAAGGAACAATACTTTCCATGAAAGTAATTCAATGTCCAACGAATGCATATGCTCAAACGGAAGAGCCTGTTAAGCCCTCAGAACCAAATTAAGACTCCAAGGAGGAGAAATTGGCTTAATGACAGGCTTGATATGAAGCAAAGCCTGAACAAAACAATGAATATCAGAAAGATTAGCATTTTTTTCTGTAAAACAGCACAGAAAGAGCAGAGATTTGTCCTTTCAAGGAACTTGCAGACAAAACCTTATGAAGAAACTATAAAATCCTAGGAATTCTAAAAGAATGCCAAGAGAAATTATGAGAAGAGCATCATAAGATGTAAGTCTTCCAAACTCGATAATAAATCTTTCTAGACACAGATTTACGAACCTGCAACATAGTATTAATCACTGAGTCAGAGAAACCTCTATGACTAAGCACTAAGGGTTTTAATTTCCATACCATCAAATTTAATAATTTGATTTCCTAACGGAAAAAAACGAATCTTAAGATATAAGGTCTGGCCTAAATGGAAGTGACTAAGGTTGGCAACTGGACATCCAAACAAGAACAATATACCAAAACCTGAGCAGCCATGCTGGAGCCACCAGCAGCACAAACGATTGCTCCATGATGATTTTGAAAAATCACTCTTAAAAAGAAGAACCAGAAGGAGCAAAAATATAGGCAGATTGATAACTCCAAGGAAGTGTCAATGCATACACTGTTTCCGCCTGAGGATCCCCGGACCTGAATAGGTACCTGGGAAGTTTTCTTGTTTAGATGAGATGCCATCAGAACTATTACTGGAAAACCTCACATCAGAACAATTTGAAAAAAGACATCTGGGTAAAGAGACCATTCTCCCAGATGTAAAGCTTGATTGACAGAGATAATCCGCTACCCAATTGTCTAAACCTGGGATATGGACTGCAGAAATCAGACAGGAGCTGGATTTAGCCCAAGCAAGTATCCGAGATACTTCTTTCACAGCCTAAGGACTGAGAGTCCCACCCTGATGATTGACATACGCCACAGTTGTGACATTGTCTGTCTGAAAAACAATAATGTCTCTCTCTTCAAAAAGAAGCCAAAAACTGACAAACTCTGACAATGCACGGAGTTCCAAAATATTGAATGGTAATCTTCCTCCTGAGATTTCCAAACCACTTGTGCTGACAGAGATCCCCAGACCGACTCCCAACCTAAAAGACTCGCATCTGTAGTGATCAAGGTCCAGGTTGGATGAATCGAAGAGACCCGTAGAACTATATGATGGTGATCTAACCACCAAGTCAAAGATAGTTGAACATTGGAATTCAAAGATATTAAAAATTATATCCTAGAATCCCTGCACCATTAATTCAGCATAAAAAATTGGAAAGGTTTCATATGAAAATGAGCAAAGGGAATTGAATCCAATGCTGCAGCCATGAGACCTAAAACTTCCATGCATATAGCTACTGAAGGAAATAATAGAGACTGAAGGTTCCAACAAACTGAACCCAATATAATTGTCTCCTGTCTGTTAGAAACAAAGACATTGACACAATCTATCTGGAAACCTAAAAATGGTGACCCTTGTCTGAGCAACCAAGGATCTTTTGATAAAAAGATCCTCCAACCATGTCTTAGAAGAAACAACAAAAGTTGAATCGTATGAGATTCTGCAGAACAAAAAGACTGAGCCAGTACCACGAGATCATCCAAATAAGGAAACACTGAGAACCTTGAAAAGATTGTCAGAGCTGTCGCTAGACCAGAAGGAAAGCAACAAATTGGTAATGCTTGTCAAAAAAAGAGAATCTCAGAAAATGAAAATAATCTGAATGAAAACAGAAGAAGATATGCATCTATTGAATCTATTGTAAACAAATAATGCCCTTACTGACCAAAAAGGCAGAATAGACCATATAAACACCATTCTGAAAGAAGGAACTCTTATATGACTAATCAAAAAGATTTTCTATCTTTGGGACAATGAATAGTTTTGAACAAAACCCCAAACCCTGTTCCTGAAATGGAACTGGTATGAATACCCCAGATAACTCCAGGTCTGAGCAGCGCCTTGAGACCCCAATGGGTAACCAGCCGCGCCTCACAAGTACCCAACACATACAGGTCTGAAACATACTTCAGAAAAGTGTGAGCCTTTACTGGAATAGCTGGAATATGCTAGAGAGAAAAAAAATTCTCACAGGCGGTCTTACTCTGAATCCTATTCAGTACCCCAATCTAAGAAGTTTGGACTGAATTGAACCAAACAAATTTTTAAAAAAAAGTCAAAACCTGCCCCTTACCAGCTAAGCTGGAATAAAAAAACGCACCTACATGCAAATTTGGGGGGCTGACTTTGATCTTTTAAATAGCTTAAATTCATTCCATGTTGAAGAAAGCTTCCAATTATAAACATGTTACTTGGGGAAGAATTAGGATTCCGTTCCTTAATAAGAACAAACTAATATAAGCTTAAGATTTATTCTTAGAACTCAATCTTGAAGCAAAAAAAACTCCCTTCCCCAGAGTAACAGTTGGAAAAAATTGAATCCAATTGTGAACCAAATAATTGATTACCTTGGAAAAAAAGAAATATGAATTTTAGAAATCAAATTAGCATTCCAAGATTACGTCACAAAGTTCTTGTAGCTAAAAACATAGATTAAACCTCAATTGTGAAAATATCAAAAAAATGACGAAACAAATTAAATTATTAGCATGTTGATCAACTTAACAATGCTAAAACAAATCATAATCCGATACTTGTTGCACTAAAGTATCCAACCAGAAAGTTGAAGCATTTGCAACATCAGCCAAATAAATTGCAGGCCTAAGAAAAGGACCTGAAATAAAATAATTTTCCTTAAATAAGATACAAGTTTGCCATCTGAAGGAAAAAAATAAATACTATTTTCTATAGGAATAGTAGTATGTTTAGCAAGAGTAGAGATAGCCCCATTAACTTTGGGGATCTTCCTCAAAACTTTAAACTAACTGCCAGCAAAGTATACAATTTAAAAACCTTAAAGAAGGAATAAAAGAAGTCCCAGGCCTATTCCATTCCCTAGTATCATGAACTGGGGAAAAAAACCTCTGAAGAAACCACAGGAGGTTAATGAGCAGAATTTAAATGTTAGCTAGTCTTAAATCAAAAGAACTAGACTCCTCAATATCCAATATAATCAACACCTTTTCAACAACGAATGTACTCTATTTAAAAATAAAAAAGTAGATTTGTTAGTGTCAAATATCTGATGAATTATATTCTAAATGAGAAAAAACATAATCAGAGAAGGATAATTCAGTATGTTGTCGGTCATTTAAAAATTCATCAACTTAATGAGAAATTTAAAAAAGACCTATAAATTTTATTAGAAGGCGGGATGTCAGACAAAGCTTTTAGGATAGAATCAGAACAACATTCTCATAGATTCCTAGGTATATCTTGTACATTAGATGTAAAAAGAATAGCAATAGATAATGCATAAATACTAATGGACTCTGCATGTAAAAGTTTATCATGATAACTTATTACAAACCATAGCTAAAGATAAAATTCATAACATTAAAATAAATTAACTTAGCTTTGGTAGGACTGATATCAGTCATCAGGAATCCAACAGTATTTTCTGATACAGGAACAGTTTTTGGAATATCTTGCAATATGTAATAGAAAAACAACATATAAAGCAAAATTATCAAATTCCTTAAATGACAGTTTCAGGAATGGGAAAAATGCAAACAGAACAAGCCTCTAGAAACCAGAAGCAACTAAAAAGTGAGACTTAAATAATGTAAAAAAACTGGCGCCAAGTATGACGCCCACATATATTTGGCGCCAAAAACGTTTGTAATAAACACGAGAGTCAAAAATGACGCAACTACGTGAAAACTTCCGGCGTCAACTACGATGCCGGAAATGACGTCATTGATGTCAGACAAACGCCAATCTCGCGTCAAAAAAGTCTTGCGCCAAAAATGACGCAATAAATTCTAGCAGTTTTTGCACCCGCAAGCCTAACAGCCCACAATTCAAAGGAAAAAAATCAATTGAAAATTTTAGGTAAGAAAAATATTTCATTCATATGCATTTTCCAAAAAATGAAACTGACAGTCTGAAAGAAGGAAAATAAACTGATTGACCTGAATCATGGCAATTATAAGTATAAAACATATATTTAGAACTTTACATATAAAGTGCCAAACCATAGCTGAGAGTGTCATAAATAAAATAAGACTTACCCAAAGACACTCATCTACATAAAGTAGATAGCCAAACCAGTACTGAAACGAGAATCAGTAGAGGTAATGGTATATAAGAGTATATCGTCGATCTGAAAAGGGAGGTAGGAGAAGAAATCTCTACGACCAATAACAGAGAACCTATGAAATAGATCCCCTAGAGGAAGACCATGTTATTCAAATAGGCAATATTCTCTTCACATCCCTCTGACATTCACTGCACTCTGAGAGGAAAACCGGGCTTCAGCCTGCTGCGAAGCACATATTCACGTAGAAATCTAGCACAAACTTACTTCACCACCTCCATGGGAGGCAAAGTTTGTAAAACTGAATTGTGGGTGTGGTGAGGGGTGTATTTATAGGCATTTTGAGGTTTGGGAAACTTTGCCCTCCTGGTAGGATTGTACATCCCATACGTCACTAGCTCATGGGCTCTTACCAATTACATGAAAGAAATTAGTAATCTCATCTCCATTAACCAAAACAGTACTTATCCTATCTATTTTCTTCTGCTCTCTGGAACGCTTGCTCTGTCTGTAACAAATAGACTGTTCATGATCTATTTGTTTCTAACACTTTCAACCTTTTAGCAATTACTGAAACCTGGCTATCTTCCTCTGACACTGCTTCTATTGCTGCTAGGCCCGGTGAGAGACATAGTTGCGGCGTTGGAATCTTACTCCCCTCCTCCTGCACCTATCAGTACCTGCCTCCTCTTCCATCTCTCTTTTTTTCCTCCTTTGAATTCCACTGCATTTGCATGTTCTCCCCACCCCCTCTCCTTTAGAGTGGCAGTTATGTATCGCCCCCCCCCCCCCCCTGGACCAACCTCCCAATTCCTTGAAAGCTTTTAATGATGTTGCGAACCTAAAATTTTGCGTTCGCGAACGGCGGACACGAACTTCCACAACTGTTCGTGAACGGGCGAACCGCCATAGACTTCAATAGGCAGGCGAATTTTAAAACCCACAAGGGCTCTTTCTGGCCACAATAGTGATGGAAAAGTTGTTTCAAGGGGACTAACACCTGGACTGTGGCATGCCAGAGGGGGATCCATGGCAAAACTCCCATGGAAAATGACATAGTTGATGCAGAGTCTGGTTTTAATCCATAAAGGGCATAAATCACCTAACATTCCTAAATTGCTTGGAATAACATGCTTTAAAACATCAGGTATGATGTTGTATCGATCAGGTAGTGTAAGGGTTACGCCCGCTTCACAGTGACAGACCAAACTCCCCGTTTAAAGGGACAGTCTACACAAGAATTTTTATTGTTTTAAAAGATAGATAATCCCTTTATTACCCATTTCCCAGTTTTGCATAACTAACACATTTATAATAATATACTTTTAACCTCTGTGATTATCTTGTATCTAAGCCTCTGCAAACTGCCCCTTTTTTCAGTTCTTTTGACAGACTTGCAGTCTAGCCAATCAGTGCCTGCTCCCAGATAACTTCTCATGCAGGAGCACAGTGTTATCTATATGAAATACGTGAACTAACACCCTCTAGTGGTGAAAAACTGTTAAAATGCAATCTGAAAGAGGTGGGCTTCAAGGTCTAAGAAATTAGCATATGAACCTCCTAGGTTGAGCTTTCAACTAAGAATGCCAAGAGAACAAAGCAAAATTGGTGATAAAAGAAATTGGAAAATTGTTTCAAATTACATGCTCTATCTGAATCATGAAAGTTTATGTAATCTACAATACTGTTACACCAGATATGAGTTGCAATGGGGTGACACTGGGCCCTGGCAGGCAGGCACTGAAACGCACACGTGTGAAGGAAACTGACTGCTATTATTTTACACAATCAAAAAAGTGTTGTTTTTTTTTTTAAATCTACACCACTGTTACACCAGATATGAGTTGCACTGGGGTGACACTGTGCCCTGGCAGGCAGGCACTTAAACATACACGTGTAAAGGAAACTGACTGCTATTATTTTACACAGTCAAAAAAGTGTTGTTGTTTTTTAAATCTACACTACTGTTACACCAGATATGAGTGGTGGCACTGGGCAAGTGGGCACAGTATACGATGTGAGCCTGACACACACGCTGGCAGGCAGGCAACTGCAATTAGATTACACAGGGAAAAAAAAGCAGCCCTAAAAAGGGCTTTTTGGGGTGCTGTCCTTACAGCAGAGATCAGATGAGTCTTTCAGGACTGTAGTGGACACTGAATACACTAGCCTAGCTATAGATTTCCCTACTAAATCAGCAGCAGATACACTGTCCCTCCTCTCACTAACAATGCAGCTTCTGAATGAATCTAAAATGGATGCTGTCCAGGAGGTAGGTAGGAGGGTCTGGGAGGGAGGGTCTGCTGCTGATTGGCTGGAATGTGCCTGCTGACTGCGAGGTACAGGGTCAAAGTATTACTCAATGATTACTCATGCTATGTTCGCCGGGAACTATTCACCGGCGAACAATTCGCAACATCACTAACAGCTTTGCCTCCTGGCTTTCTCACTTGCTCTCTACAATTAAACTTGCTCTAATTCTGGGGGACTTCAACACCCCCATTGATAATCCATCTGCCCCTGCTGCCTCTAAACTCACAAACTCATTTGGTCTCTCACAATCCACCCTATTCCATATTTACTGCGATAGACACTCTATCAATCTGGTATTCTACTACCTCTGCTCTATCTCTGATGTCACCTATCCCCCATTTTCCATCTCAGACCACCATCTGCTCACATATAGTCTAAATGTACAGGCTAAACCTACTTCCCCCCTCACCTGTAGAAATAACATAATTTATGTAAGAACTTACCTGATAAATTCATTTCTTTCATATTAGCAAGAGTCCATGAGCTAGTGACGTATGGGATATACATTCCTACCAGTAGGGGCAAAGTTTCCCAAACCTTAAAATGCCTATAAATACACCCCTCACCACACCCACAATTCAGTTTAACGAATAGCCAAGAAGTGGGGTGATAAGAAAAAAGTGCGAAAGCATATAACATAAGGAATTGGAATAATTGTGCTTTATACAAAAAAATCATAACCACCACAAAAAGGGGCGGGCCTCATGGACTCTTGCTAATATGAAAGAAATGAATTTATCAGGTAAGTTCTTACATAAATTATGTTTTCTTTCATGTAATTAGCAAGAGTCCATGAGCTAGTGACGTATGGGATAATGACTACCCAAGATGTGGATCTTTCCATGCAAGAGTCACTAGAGAGGGAGGGATAAAATAAAGACAGCCAATTCCTGCTGAAAATAATCCACACCCAAAATAAAGTTTAATGAAAAACATAAGCAGAAGATTCAAACTGAAACCGCTGCCTGAAGTACTTTTCTACCAAAAACTGCTTCAGAAGAAGAAAATACAACAAAATGGTAGAATTTGGTAAAAGTATGCAAAGAGGACCAAGTTGCCGCTTTGCAAATCTGATCAACCGAAGCTTCATTCCTAAACGCCCAGGAAGTAGAAACTGACCTAGTAGAATGAGCTGTAATCCTATGAGGCGGAGTCTTACCCGACTCAACATAGGCAAGATGAATTAAAGATTTCAACCAAGATGCCAAAGAAATGGCAGAAGTTTTCTGGCCTTTCTAAAACCGGAAAAGATAACAAATAAACTAGAAGTCTTTCGGAAAGACTTAGTAGCTTCAACATAATATTTCAAAGCTCTAATAACATCCAAAGAATGCAACGATTTCTCCTTAGAATTCTTAGGATTAGGACATAATGAAGGAACCACAATGTCTCTACTAATGTTGTTGGAATTCACAACTTAGGTAAAAATTCAAAAGAAGTTCGCAACACCGCCTTATCCTGATGAAAAATCAGAAAAGGAGACTCACAAGAAAGAGCAGATAATTCAGAAACTCTTCTGGCAGAAGAGATGGCCAAAAGGAACAAAACTTTCCAAGAAAGTAATTTAATATCCAATGAATGCATAGGTTCAAATGGAGGAGCTTGAAGAGCCCCCAGAACCAAATTCAAACTCCAAGGAGGAGAAATTGACTTAATGACAGGCTTTATACGAACCAAAGCTTGTACAAAACAATGAATATCAGGAAGAATAGCAATCTTTCTGTGAAAAAGAACAGAAAGAGCAGAGATTTGACCTTTCAAGGAACTTGCGGACAAACCCTTATCTAAACCATCCTGAAGAAACTGTAATATTCTCGGTATTCTAAAAGAATGCCAAGAAAAATGATGAGAAAGACACCAAGAAATATAAGTCTTCCAGACTCTATAATATATCTCTCTGGATACAGATTTACGAGCCTGTAACATAGTATTAATCACAGAGTCAGAGAAACCTCTTTGACCAAGAATCAAGCGTTCAATCTCCATACCTTTAAATTTAAGGATTTCAGATCCTGATGGAAAAAAGGACCTTGAGACAAAAGGTCTGGTCTTAACGGAAGAGTCCACGGTTGGCAAGAGGCCATCCGGACAAGATCCGCATACCAAAACCTGTGAGGCCATGCCGGAGCTACCAGCAGAACAAACGAGCATTCCTTCAGAATCTTGGAGATTACTCTTGGAAGAAGAACTAGAGGCGGAAAGATATAGGCAGGATGATACTTCCAAGGAAGTGATAATGCATCCACTGCCTCCGCCTGAGGATCCCGGGATCTGGACAGATACCTGGGAAGTTTCTTGTTTAGATGAGAAGCCATCAGATCTATTTCTGGAAGTTCCCACATTTGAACAATCTGAAGAAATACCTCTGGGTGAAGAGACCATTCGCCCGGATGCAACGTTTGGCGAGTGAGATAATCCGCTTTCCAATTGTCCATACCTGGGATATGAACCGCAGAGATTAGACAGGAGCTGGATTCCGCCCAAACCAAAATTCGAGATACTTCTTTCATAGCCAGAGGACTGTGAGTCCCTCCTTGATGATTGATGTATGCCACAGTTGTGACATTGTCTATCTGAAAACAAATGAACAACTCTCTCTTCAGAAGAGGCCAAGACTGAAGAGCTCTGAAAATTGCACGGAGTTCCAAAATATTGATCGGAAATCTCACCTCCTGAGATTCCCAAACCCCTTGTGCCATCAGATACCCCCACACAGCTCCCCAACCTGTAAGACTTGCATCTGTTGAGATTATAGTCCAGGTCGGAAGAACAAAGAAGCCCCCTGAACTAAACGATGGTGATCTGTCCACCATGTCAGAGAGTGTCGTAAAATCGGTTTAAAGATATTAATTGAGATATCTTTGAGGAATCCCTGCACCATTGGTTCAGCATACAGAGCTGAAGAGGTCGCATGTGAAAACGAGCAAAGGAGATCGCATCTGATGCGGCAGTCCTAAGACCCAACATTTCCATGCATAAGGCTACCAAAGGGAATGATTGTGACTGAAGGTTTTGACAAGCTGATATCAATGTTAAACTTCTCTTGTCTGACAAGGACAGAGTCATAGACACTGAATTTATCTAGAAACCTAAAAAGGTTACCCTTGTCTGAGGAATCAATGAACTGATTGGTAAATTGATCCTCCAACCATGAACTTGAAGAAACAACACAAGTCGATTCGTATGAGATTCTTCGAAAATGAGAAGACTGAGCAAGTACCAAGATATCGTCCAAATAAGGAAATACCAAAACCCTATTCTCTGATTACAGAAAGAAGGGCACCGAGAACCTTTGAAAAAAATTATTGGAACTGAGGCTAGGCCAAACGGTAGAGCCACAAAACTGGTAATGCTTGTCTAAAAAGAGAATCTCAGACACTAAAAGTGATCTGGATGAATCGGAATATGCAGATACACATCCTGTAAATCTATTGTAGACATATAATGCCCTTGCTAAACAAAAGGCAGGATAGTCCTACAGTAACCATCTTGAATGTTGGTATCCTAACATAACGATTCAATAATGATAGATCCGGAACTGGTCTGAAGGAATTGACCTTCGTTGGTACAATGAAGAGATAAAATAAAACCCCAGCCCCTGTTCCAGAACTGGAACTGGCATAAATACTCCAGCCAACTCTAGATCTGAAACACATTTCAGAAATGCTGAGCCTTTGCTGTGTTAACTGGGACACGGGAAAGAAAAGAATCTCTTAGCAGGAGGCCTTAACTTGAAGCCAATTCTGTACCTTTCTGAAACAATGTTTCTGAAACCAGAGATTAAGAACGGAATTGATCCAAATTTCTTTGAAGAAAACGTAATCTGCCCCATACCAGCTGAGCTGGAATAAGGGCCGCACCTTCATAGGTACTTAGGAGCTGGCTATAGGTTTCTATAAGGCTTGGATATATTCCAAACTGGAAATAGTTTCCAAACTGATACCGCTCCTGAGGATGAAGGATCAGGCTTTTGTTCCTTGTTGTGAGGAAAGGAACGAAAATGATTATTTACCCTGGAAAGAAAGGGAAAGCAAAGTTGACTTAGAAGACATGTCAGCATTCCAATTTTAATCCATAAAGCTTTTCTAGCTAAAATAGCTAGAGACATATACCTGACATCAACTCTAATGATATCAAAAGATGGTATCACCAATAAAATTATTAGCATGTTATAGAATAATAATAATGCTATAAAATTATGATCTGTTACTTGTTGCGCTATAGCTTCTAACCAAAAAGTTGAAGCTGCAGCAACATCCGCTAAAAATATAGCAGGTCTAAGAAGATTACCTGAACATAAGTAAGCTTTTCTTAGAAAGGATTCAATTTTCCTATCTAAAGGATCCTTAAATGAAGTACTATCTGCCGTAGGAATAGTAGTACATTAGCAGGAGTAGAGACAGCCCCATAACCTTAGGGATTTTTGTCCCAAAAAACTCTAATCTGTCAGATGGCACAGGATATAATTTGCTTAAACGTCTAGAAGGAGTAAATAAAATACCCAAATTATTCCATTCCCTGGAAATTACTTCAGAAATAGCATCAGGGAGATAAAACACTTCTGGAATAACTACAGGAGATTTAAAAACCTTATTTAAACGTTTACATTTAGTATCAAGAGGACCAGAATCCTCTATTTCTAATGCAAATAACACTTCTTTAAGTAAAGAACGAATAAATTCCATCTTGAACAAATACAAAGATTTATCAGCATCAACCTCTGAGACAGAAACCTCTGAACCAGAAGAACCATTATCAGTATCAGAATGATGATGTTCATTTAAAAATTCATCTGAAAAAAGAGAAGTTTTAAAAGACTTTTATGTATACTAGAAGGAGAAATAACAGACATAGCCTTCTTAATGGATTTAAAAAATAAAATCTCTTATGTTATCAGGAACACTCTGAAAATTAGATGTTGACGGAACAGCAACAGGTAATGTAACAGTACTAAAGGAAATTTTATCTGCATTAATAAGTTTGACATGACATGCAATACAAATAACAGCTGGAGAAACAGATACCAAAAAGTTTATAGCAGATACACTTAGCTTGGTAGCTCCAGCACCGTGCAGTGATTTTCCTGAAGTATCTTCTGACTCAGTTGCAACGGGGAACATCTTGCAATATGTAAAAGAAAAAAACAACATATAAAGCAAAATTGATCAAATTCCTTAAATGACAGTTTCAGGAATGGGAAAAAAATGCCAGTGAACAAGCTTCTAGCAACCAGAAGCAATAAAAAATGAGACTTAAATAATGTGGAGACAAAAATGACGCCCATATTTGTTAGCGCCAAAAAAGACGCCCACATTATTTGGCGCCTAAATGCTTTTGGCGCCAAAAATGACGCCACATCCGGAACGCCGACATTTTTGACGCAAAAAAAACGTCAAAAAATGACGCAACTTCCGGCGACACGTATGACGCCGGAAACAGAAAAAAAATTTTGCGCCAAAAAAGTCTGCGCCAAGAATGACGCAATAAAATGAAGCATTTTCTGCCCCCGCGAGCCTAACAGCCCACAGGGAAAAAGTCAAATTTTTTAAGGTAAGAAAAAATGATTGAAACAAATGCATTTATCCCAAATATGAAACTGACTGTCTGAAAAATAAGGAATGTTGAACATTCTGAGTCAAGGCAAATAAATGTTTGAATACATATATTTAGAACTTTATAAATAAAGTGCCCAACCATAGCTTAGAGTGTCACAGAAAATAAGATTTACTTACCCCAGGACACTCATCTACACGTTGGTAGAAAGCCAAACCAGTACTGAAACGAGAATCAGCAGAGGTAATGGTATATATAAGAGTATATCGTCGATCTGAAAAGGGAGGTAAGAGATGAATCTCTACGACCGATAACAGAGAACCTATGAAATAGACCCCGTAGAAGGAGATCACTGCATTCAAATAGGCAATACTCTCCTCACATCCCTCTGACATTCACTGCACGCTGAGAGGAAAACCGGGCTCCAACTTGCTGCGGAGCGCATATCAACGTAGAATCTAGCACAAACTTACTTCACCACCTCCATCGGAGGCAAAGTTTGTAAAACTGAATTGTGGGTGTGGTGAGGGGTGTATTTATAGGCATTTTAAGGTTTGGGAAACTTTGCCCCTCCTGGTAGGAATGTATATCCCATACGTCACTAGCTCATGGACTCTTGCTAATTACATGAAAGAAATGCACACTATGGATCCTCTTCAACCTTCCAACCTTATTCAAAAACACCTCCCCCACACTTTCACGATATCCTGCCCTGACCTTGTTAAACCCACTGAGAGATTTTTGTGACATTTCATTTGCCATAGGAACTCAGATAATTCTGCCTCCCATCTTAGTATATATGAAACTGGAATAGGTTAATATACTCTATCCATAAGCATTTTAGAGCTTTGTGAAATGAACACCTGCTTCTTTATTTCTATTTCCCAGTTATTAGTGGCCTTGTTTTCATTAAGATTTATATTATTTTAATATAGGATCCCCATTAACCCTATATATAATTTTGCATTTTTACTTTTCTACCTAAGCTAATTATATAAATATTATGGTTAGATTCAGCTCCAAAATGTTTATTGAGTATTTGAGGATTTAGCCATGTGTATACATATTAATATTAATGACTATTATATTAGTATATCTATCTATATATCTAGATAGATAGATACAGTATATGTATATATATATATATATATATATAAATATATATATATGTATATATATATATATATATATATACACACAGTAATAGCAAGTGGTGAAGGATCCATGTCTGTCCTAGCTTATGTTTGCCATTGGCAAACGCCCATGTGATGGCTGAAACGTTTGGTTATTTACACATTAAATGGATTATAAATTCCTGCTGTGTGAAGTTTGTGCTGGATACGGAACCCATCCGTTTGGATCCTTCAC
Source organism: Bombina bombina (assembly GCF_027579735.1). Classification (NCBI taxonomy): domain Eukaryota; kingdom Metazoa; phylum Chordata; class Amphibia; order Anura; family Bombinatoridae; genus Bombina; species Bombina bombina. Next base: position 587,251,220 of record NC_069504.1, read on the forward strand.
CACTTGCTATTGTCTGTTTGTTTAGCAGTGCACCAGGTGACTGCTGATGTGAGGAGTGCCGTTTCCACAATGCTCTTTGTCTATATATATATATATATATATATATATATATATATATATATATATATATATATAGCCCTCCCTGTGCCCTGCGGTCAGCGGCCGAGGCAGCTGTTCACAGTGGCATCCAATACTGCTTTCTTATTAGGTTTACAATTGCATATTAATTTATAGTGCTGATTTTTGTGCTTTGCCTGGTCTTTATTTCCTCTATGAGCTTTACCTTTTATATATCTAAATCCCTAATAAGCATATTACCTCTAACATATAAATTCATATGCAAATATTCTACCCACTGCTCGAGGTTATAATATCATTATTGTTATTTCCCACTATTGTAATATGTAATATCCACAACTCTAATAATAAGAGAAGCTATTAAACTGCCAGTCTTTATTTAGAACAATACAGCTCTCATGGTTGTGTAGTTGTTTTGTGTTTGCCTATAGATGATGGTTACTTTACCTTTAGCGTTATATACACTCCCTTTATTCAGTTATAAAGTAGTAAATTAGAAATAAAAGTGAAGTTATATATCTGGTCCAGGAGTGACCTTTATTTTCTGTTTATTTTTCAATCTATACATGCACATGGTCCAGGAGGGGCCAATATGTTATAATAACCTCTTATATTATATAACTCCTACAATACGGAGGTCAAAAAGTGACCTACATAGTGCAAAAGGGCGGAAATTGGGGTCTATTATATTGTATTTATAATATTGTATCACAGATATGAAGTGTATATTTGATTTGAGCATTGTATTTTCTATTTTATAAATGTCTGCTACTGTACCAATGCCTTAATAAAAAAAAATAAAAAAAAAATCTTGAATTAGAAACATCTTAATCCGAATCTGAGAAAGAGGTTTTTTTTTGTTGTTTTTTTGTCATTGTACCAAATTAACTAATACCAAAAGCTCATAAGGAAGATTGGATTATACTAGGTGTCAGTCAGTTAGTTAATTAAGTCTCTACTTCATACCTCACAACATTTCCCATAGGCTTTTGCTAGACTGGGGCATGAGGGGAAACTTGTGGAAGATGGCCAGTGGTTGTTTGTGGGCAGGGCTGTAACTGTAGGGACAATGCTGCCCACTGGTGGAGTCAGGGCAGGCTATGGACAGATCTGGGACATTTGCCCTGAAGGGGAAGTAGCGGGAAGAAAAGCGGGGCTACCTAGAATTGGTCAAGCCCCCCCCTTAAAGGAAGCCCTACAATAACTAGACAATGTTCTAAATCAGATAAAGGAAAAGGGGGAAAAGCTTGCTGGCTAATGGAGTTTAAAAGTTAAACACATTTACTGTATATAAGAATTGTCATTATCTACCTATTGTTCCAGTTTCAATAGTGCCCAGGATATTTACTATATAACCACTGCCAAGATTTGTAGAATAATCATTGTTGAGTAGAAGTAATTAAACATACAGTACAGCAATTATATAACAAAAGGATGGAATGTTTACTGACCAAATAACTATATCCTGTATACTGTATATTAAATGCTCAGCAGTTTGGAAACAATTTATAAAGGGACATATGAAGAAGGATTATAACTACAATATATTTAAAACTTCTCAACTTTGAAAGATGTGAAAGATGTTCATTTGATGAAGTCAGATTATTTACACCACCTTGTAGTGTTTGTAAATCCAGGTGGTTTAAATATCTGACACTGAGGCCATTTATACAGCCACTAACTCACACACTTTATTTCTTGGTTCCCACTCTGAAAACACTGTTCCCCTGCTGCTTCTGTGCAACAATTATATACATTTCTAAGTCAGAGCAAAAACTAGGAAGAAAACACTATGGGCCAGAAGTGGAGCTCTAATTAATGCTCCTGCTCGAGCGTAAATTGTGCTAGAAAACATAATTTATGTAAGAACTTACCTGATAAATTCATTTCTTTCATGGTGGTGAGAGTCCACAAGCTAGTTACTGAGCAGAGAAGGTTTGCAAGATGAGATAAGTGGCACTTACCACAGGCAGGACAGTCCTTGGCGGTAACAGGCAGGAAACCAGAGAAAGGCAGTTCAGGGGCAAACCACTAGGATGGTCAGGCAGGCAGTCCAGAGGTAAACCACAAGGATGGTCAGACAGGCAGGGTTTAGCAACAGTATATCAATCCAGCAGTTAAGGGTTAAACAGGCAGAGTGGTCAGACAAGTAAGGTTCAGCAGCAGTATATAAATCCAGCATTTACGGGTTAAACAGGCAGAGTGGTCAGACAAGCAAGGTTCAGCAGCAGTATATAAATCCAGCATTTACGGGTTAAACAGGCAGAGTGGTCAGACAAACAAGGTTCAGCAGCAATATATCAGTCCAGCAGTTAAGGGTTAAACAGGCAGAGTGGTCAGACAAGCAAGGTTCAGGAGCAGTATATCAATCTAGCAGTTAAGTGTTAAACAGGCAGAGTGGTCGGACAAGCAAGGGTCAGCAACAATATAACAGCCCAGCATACAAATAAGCAAAACCCAGGAGAACAGTAAGTAACACCTACACTTGGGCAGTGATAGGTAGGACTGAAGTTACTTACATTGCTGCAGGATTCGCGTCACAGGAGATCCTAACCGGCTTCTGAAGGAAAAAGCGTAGGGCGATGACGTCACTGCCACATGCAGAGAGGAGCCGACTCCCCCCTAGGCAACAAGCAGACAGGTCGCGCCGCGTCCCTAGCAACAGCTAGAGCAGCGTTGTGCGATATAGCCCCCCTCTCAAGGGCTCCCTCCAGGAACCAGATTCGGTCTCAAAGGATGAGTAGCATGGAATCTAGAGACCAAAGATGGAGCATGCACATCAAGGGCAGGAACCCAGGAATGATCCGCCACAGATTAACCATTCCAATGTACCAGAAACTGCAGTTGTCTGCGTCTGTATCTGGAGTCCAGGATCTTAGCTACCGCATATTCAGGGTCACCACGGACCAGAAGTGGAGGAGGAGCTCTATTCTTGATGTAAGGCTTGAGTAGTGAGATATAGAAGACTGGATGTATGCACAGATTTTTGGGCAAGGCTACTTTGAAGGCAACAGGAGACAGACTTTTCAGGACTTTGTAAGGACCAATAAACCTAGGCCCCAATTTGTGACAGGGTTGACGTAGACGAATATGTCGAGTAGAGACCCAAACACGTTCACCTATTGAGATGGCACATACAGAAGCTCTATGATGATCAGCAAACGTTTTATATCTAGAGACAGCTGAATGTAGCTGAGAGCGAATACATTGCCAATGAGTGGTGAGTTCAGTAACGTGTCGGTCTGCAGCAGGAAACCCAGTGGACTGAGCAGCAAGAGGGAAGACACGAGGTTGATACCCTGCTGTGGCTTGAAATGGAGAACATCAAAGAGAAGAGTTTTTCTTGCCAGCTCAGCTAAAGGTAACCACTTGGGCCAGTTGGAATGGAGAGTGTTGACAAAGGTTTTAAGATAGGCCTCAAGATCTTGATTTACTCTCTCAGTTAGTCCATTGGTCTGAGGATGGTAGCCAGAAGACAAGGAAACAGTGGTTTTAATCAACTTACAAAAGGCTTTCCAATAGGTAGAAATGAATTGTGGACCTCTGTCGAAAACAATATTTGCAGGAATGCAAAAAGGAAAAGAGATTACAATTCTTGGGCAGAAGGCAGTTTTGTTAGGGGTACAAAATGAGCCAGTTTGGAAAAGTGATCCAACACAACCCAGATAACTGTATGGTGGTCAGAAGGAGGAAGGTCCACAATAAAATCCATTGTTATGTGTGTCCATGGTTGTTTGGGAATGGACAATGGTTGGAGCAAGCCAGGAGGCAATGATCGTGGAGTTTTGTTGGCAGCACAAGTTGTGCAGGTTTTTACATAATCCTGAGTGTCAGACTTCATAATAGGCCACCATACATGTTGGGAAAGACAATTAAAAGTCCTTGTCAAACCAGGAAGTCCTGAGAGTTTACTGTCATGAGCCCAGGACAGTAGAGGAGTGCGTAGGTTCAGAGGTACAAAAAAGATATCATAAGCCATGGGGGCTTCAGGAGGTTTACTAGACTGGGCACGTTGCAGTATTTGAAGAAGGGTCGTATTCAATTGAGCAACCACACAGGAAGGAGGTATGATGTGTTCAATAGGAGCTTCAGAGGAATCCCTTGAGTGAGGAAACTGAAAGGGCTTCTTGTTTTTGGTCCCAGGAAGATGAGACCACAAAGTTAAAATGGGAAAAGAACAAGGCCCACCTGGCTTGTCGAGGATTGAGCCGATGAGCAGTCTCTTGGGAAGTCAGATTCTTGTGGTCGGTGAGAAACTGAATGGGATTAGCAGTGCTTTCCAACCAATGATGCCATTCAGTCAAGGCCATCTTAATGGCTAAGAGTTCACGATTACCCACATTGTAATTCCTCTCTACAGGAGTAAAGCGTTTGGAGAAAAAAGCTACAGGGTACGGACTTGGAGGTTAAAGGATCCTTTTGGGTTAGAACTGCTTCAGCCCCTAATCTCAGATGCATCAACCTCCAAAGTAAACTGTAGGTCAGGATCAGGATGGCAGAGCACAGGAGTAGAACAGAAAGCCTTTTTAAGATGAGTAAAGGCATATATGGCCTCAGGGGGCCAATGTTTACAGTCTCTGTTCCATTTTGTCAATTCAGTGAGTGGAGCAACTGTTTGAGAAAAGTTCTTTATGAACTTGCGGTAATAATTGGAGAACCCCAAGAATCTCTGCAATTCCTTTAATGAAGTAGGTTGAGGCCACTCTAAAACTGCGGTGAGTTTAGCAGGATCCATGGCAAAACCATTTTTCGAGATGACATAACCAAGGAACTGGATCTGAATTTGATCAAACTCAGATTATTCTAGTTTGGCTACCAAAGAATTGTCTCTGAGATGTTGAAGTACCTGTCTCACGTGCTTATGATGCTCCTCCAGAGTGGAAGAGAAAATAAGGATGTCATCCAGGTAGATGATGACAGTGCGATTGAGGTCATGGAAGACATCATTGACAAATGCCTGGAAGACTGCAGGGGCGTTACACAGCCCAAAGGGCAGTAAAAGGTATTCATACTGCCCAGATCTTGTGTTGAAGGCGGTCTTCCATTCGTGGCCTGGAAAGATATGAATCAGATTGTATGCCCCACGTAAGTCCATCCTGGAGTGAGTCTTACAGTTCGGTGATCAAAGGAATGGGATAGAGATTCTTAATAGCTATGTTGTTCAAGGCCCTGTAGTCGATGTTGGTTCTGAGCTCACCATCCTTCTTACTGATAAAAAAGAAGCCTGCCCCAGCAAAAGAGGAGGAAGAGCAAATGAAGCCTTTAGCTAGGTTCTTTTGGATGTACTCCTCCATGGATTTGGTTTCAGCTTTGAAGAGTGGATAAGTCCTCCCTTTAGGAAGTTTGGTTCTGGCTAAGAGGTCGATCTTGCCGTCATAAGGATGGTGGGGTGAAAGCACGTCAGCTGCTTTTTTCTCAAACACATCTGCGATGTCCGCATATACTGAGGGAAGGTTTAGGGGTGTCTGTATACTGGCTATGGGGATGCAGAGCAGAGGAGTGGTTTAGCAAGACAGGAGTGGAAACAGGAGGTACCCCAGGAGGCCAGTTGTCCTTCAGCCCAGTCGAACTGTGGACTGTGTATCTGAAACCAAGGAATACCAAGGATGACAGGTTGTGCTGGGGAATGAATGACCTGAACCAAGGGGGGTGCCATCCTGAATAGTTATTTTGAGACAATGTCTTTTCTGCAGAAGAGGCAAGCCAGCTTGAATCATAAAATGGTGATCCAGAAAGTTTCCAGCTATCCCTGAATCAATGAAGGCTTGAGTGTGGACTGTATTCTGAAGGTAAGGGTTACAGGTACCAGAATCTGTGTGGAATGAGGGGATTTAGTAGTGATCATGCTTAGAGGTACCCCAATCTTATCCCCTAAGCATTGTCTTTTACTGGCTGAATGTCACAGTCCTTTAGTTGGTGGGTGTTAGATCCACAATAAAAGCATAGTCTCAAACTCCTTCTTCTCTGTCTTTCAGATTCTGAAGGTTTGAAGAAGGAGCGATCCATGGGTTCCTCCACTGGGGTAACTGGAGCTGTTGAAGGGGTAGAGAATACTGCCTTCTGTTATAAAGTCATCCAAAGAAGAAGGAACGTCACAATAAGTGAGTTCATCTTTGATACATTCATGCAGACCCCTCCTAAAGGCTGCCGTGAGAGCACTGCCATCCCAATTGGTTTTAAAGTGCAGAGGTGCGAAACTCAATGGCGACTTGTGCCACAGTTCTAATGCCCTGGTGGAGGTCCAGGAGAGAAAATTCTGCAGCAGAGAAATGGCCAGAAGTCCCAAACACAGAAGATAAAGCAGAAATGAAGTCATCAGCATCATGCAGGAGTGGAGCATTCTGTTCCAATAGGGGAGAGACCCAGGCTATGGCCTTGTCTTTTAGTAAGGAAATGATAAAGGTGACCCTTGACTGGTGAGACTGAAAGGTATGAGGATCATTGTGGAAGTGCAGCCTGCATTGGATGAGCAGCAATATATCAATCCAGCAGTTAAGGGTTAAACAGGCAGAGTGGTCAGACAAGCAAGGTTCAGCAACAATATAACAGTCCAGCCTACAAATAAGCAAAACCCAGGAGAACAGTAAGTAACACCTATATTTGGGCAGTGATAGGTAGGACTGAAGTTACTTACATTGGCGCAGGATTCGCACCACAGGAGATCTTAACTGGCTTCTGAAGGAGAAAGCATGTGGCGATGATGTCACCACCACACGCAGAGAGGAGCCAACTCCCCCCTAGGCAATGAGCAGATAGATCGTGCCGCATCCCGAGTGGCGCGGCACAACAATCTAGAACTATCTTCTGAGACAGATCTGCATAATCCTCATTCCATTGATTGAGCATGCATAACTGCAGAGCTCTCAAATGGAATCGGGCAAAAGGATTTATGTCCATGGAAGCCACCATCAGACCAATTACCTCCATACATTGGGCCACTGATGGCCATACAGCAGACTGTAGAGCTAGACAAGAGGAAAGAATCTTGGCTTTTCTGACTTCCGTCAGGAATATCTTCATTGATATGGAATCTATAATTGTTCCTAGGAAGACCACCCTTGTAGTCGGGACAAAGGAACTCTTTCCCAAATTCACCTTCCATCCGTGGCCGCGAAGAAAAGACAACAAGATCTCTTTGTGGGATTTTGCAAGTTGAAAAGATTGCACCTGAACCAGAATGGTGTCCCGATAAAGCACCACTGCAATTCCTGAGATGAATCACTGCCAAAACAGACCCCAGGACCTTTGAGAAAACTTTGGGAGCTGTAGCGAGGCCAAATGGAAGAGCTACAAACTGAAAATGTTTGTCCACAAAAGCAAATCTCAGAAACTTGTGATGATCCCTGTTAATGGGAACATGGAGGTACACATCATTTTAGGTCTATTTTTGTCATGACCTGACCCTCTTGCACTAAATGAAGAATGGATCAGATAGTCTACATTTTGAAGGACGGTACTCTGAGAAAATTGTTTAAACACTTTAGATCTAGAATAGGTCTGAAAGTTCCATCTTTTTTGGGAATCACAAACAGATTGGAATAGAACCCTAGACCCTGTTCTTGTACTGGAACTGGAACTATTACTCCCATAAGGGAAAGATCATGAACCCATTTCAAGAACACCTCTCTTTTAATTTGGTCTGCAGATAATCTTGAGAGGTGGAACCTGCCCCTGGGAGGAATGGTCTTGAATTCTAATTTGTAACCCTGGGATACTATGTTCATGGCCCACGGATATGGAAAATCTCGTATCCAAGTCTGAGAAAACTGAGAGAGTCTGCCCCCCACTTGATCCAGTCCCGGATTGGGGACAAACCCTTCATTCTGACTTAGACTCAGCAGCGGGCTTCTTAGATTGCTTCCCCTTGTTCCAAGACTGACTGGGTTTCCAAGAAGGCTTGAACTGTTCCTGCTTGGTAGAAGAGGGGGAAGACTTACCTCTGAAGTTACGAAAGGAATGAAAATTACTCTGACGTCATTTCGGTCTATTCTTCTTATCTTGTGGCAGAAAAGATCCCATACCACCAGTGATATCGGAAATTATTTCTTAAAAACCGGGCCCAAACAAGGTTTTACCCTTGTAAGGAATCGCCAAAAGCTTAGATTTAGAGGAAACATCTGCTGACCAAGATTTCAGTCATAACGCTCTACGCACCAAAATCACAAAACCATATATTTTGGCTCCCAACTTGATGACCTGCAAAGAGTTGTCAGTAATAAAGAAATTTGGCTAATTTAAGAGCCTTAATCCTATCTTGTAACTCCTTCAAAGGAGTCTCTACTTGAAGAGACTCAGACAAAGCGTCAAACCAATAGGCTATCACACGGTAGCAATACACACCGCTGTGTTGCCATTGGAGACACTGATAAATATATTTTTTTTCAAGAAAGTCTCTAGCTTCTTGTCCATAGGGTCCTTGAAAGAGCAGCTATCCTCAATATGAATAGTAATTCTCTTAGCCAAAGTGGAAATGGCCCCTTCGACTTTGGGTACCATCTACCATGACTCCTTAATGGAGTCAGCCACCGGGAACATCTTTCTAAAAAACAGAAACAGGGAAAAAGGAATTCCAGTTCTCTCCCATTTCCGGGCAATGATCTCCATAGCATGGTCTGGCACTACTACTACTGCTTGCTGCTGGTGACATCTCTCCTAACCCTGGCCCTGCAGCAATCACCACATTTTTATACTCTCGCTCAGTCTCCCACAATAAAACTCAAGGTCACGCAATAACATAATTTATTTATGAACTTACCTGATAAATTCATTTCTTTCATATTGGCAAGAGTCCATGAGCTAGTGACGTATGGGATATACATTCCTACCAGGAGGGGCAAAGTTTCCCAAACCTCAAAATGCCTACAAATACACCCCTCACCACACCCACAATTCAGTTTAACGAATAGCCAAGAAGTGGGGTGATAAGAAAGGAGCGAAAGCATCAACAATGAATTGGAATAATTGTGCTTTATACAAAAAAATCATAACTACCACAAAAAAGGGTGGGGCTCATGGACTCTTGCCAATATGAAAGAAATTAATTTATCAGGTAAGTTCTTATATAACTTATGTTTTCTTTCATGTAATTGGCAAGAGTCCATGAGCTAGTGACGTATGGGATAACAAATACCCAAGACGTGGAACTCCACACAAGAGTCACTAGAGAGGGAGGGATAAAATAAAGACAGCCAATTCCACTGAAAAAACAATCCACAACCCAAATCAAAAGTTTTAATCTTTATAATGAAAAAAACTGAAATTATAAGCAGAAGAATCAGACTGAAACAGCTGCCTGATGAACTTTTCTACCAAAAACTGCTTCTGAAGAAGAAAAAACATCTAAATGGTAGAATTTAGTAAAAGTATGCAAAGAAGACCAAGTTGCTGCTTTGCAAATCTGATCAACAGAAGCTTCATTCTTAAAAACCCAGGAAGTAGAAACTGACCTAGTAGAATGAGCCATAATCCTTTGAGGCGGGGATTTACCCAACTCCACATAAGCATGATGAATCAAAAGCTTTAACCAAGACGCCAAAGAAATGGCAGAAGCCTTCTGTCCTTTCCTAAAACCAGAAAAGATAACAAATAGACTAGAAGTCTTTCTGAAATCTTAGTAGCTTCAACATAATATTTCAAAACTCTGATCACATCCAAAGAATGTAATGATCTTTCCAGAGAATTCTTAGGATTTAGGACACAAGGAAGGAGCAATAATTCCTCTATTAATGTTGTTAGAATTCACAACTTGAGGTAAAAATTTAAATAAAGACAGCAAAACCACCTTATCCTGATGAAAAATCAGAAAAGGAGACTCACAAGAAAGATCAGATAATTCAAAAACTCTTCTAGCAGAAGAGATGGCCAAAAGGAACAATACTTTCCATGAAAGTAATTCAATGTCCAAAGAATGCATATGCTCAAACGGAAGAGCCTGTTAAGCCCTCAGAACCAAATTAAGACTCCAAGGAGGAGAAATTGGCTTAATGACAGGCTTGATATGAAGCAAAGCCTGAACAAAACAATGAATATCAGAAAGATTAGCATTTTTTTCTGTAAAACAGCACAGAAAGAGCAGAGATTTGTCCTTTCAAGGAACTTGCAGACAAAACCTTATGAAGAAACTATAAAATCCTAGGAATTCTAAAAGAATGCCAAGAGAAATTATGAGAAGAGCATCATAAGATGTAAGTCTTCCAAACTCGATAATAAATCTTTCTAGACACAGATTTACGAACCTGCAACATAGTATTAATCACTGAGTCAGAGAAACCTCTATGACTAAGCACTAAGGGTTTTAATTTCCATACCATCAAATTTAATAATTTGATTTCCTAACGGAAAAAAATGAATCTTAAGATATAAGGTCTGGCCTAAATGGAAGTGACCAAGGTTGGCAACTGGACATCCAAACAAGAACCATATACCAAAACCTGAGCAGCCATGCTGGAGCCACCAGCAGCACAAACAATTGCTCCATGATGATTTTGAAAAATCACTCTTAAAAAGAAGAACCAGAAGGAGCAAAAATATAGGCAGATTGATAACTCCAAGGAAGTGTCAATGCATACACTGTTTCCGCCTGAGGATCCCCGGACCTGAATAGGTACCTGGGAAGATTTCTTGTTTAGATGAGATGCCATCAGAACTATTACTGGAAAACCTCACATCAGAACAATTTGAAAAAAGACATCTGGGTAAAGAGACCATTCTCCTAGATGTAAAGCTTGATTGACAGAGATAATCCGCTACCCAATTGTCTAAACCTGGGATATGGACTGCAGAAATTAGACAGGAGCTGGATTTAGCCCAAGCAAGTATCCGAGATACTTCTTTCACAGCCTAAGGACTGAGAGTCCCACCCTGATGATTGACATACGCCACAGTTGTGACATTGTCTGTCTGAAAAACAATAACGTCTCTCTCTTCAAAAAGAAGCCAAAAACTGACAAACTCTGAGAATGCACGGAGTTCCAAAATATTGAATGGTAATCTCGCCTCCTGAGATTTCCAAACCACTTGTGCTGACAGAGATCCCCAGACCGACTCCCAACCTAAAAGACTCGCATCTGTAGTGATCAAGGTCCAGGTTGGATGAATCGAAGAGACCCGTAGAACTATATGATGGTGATCTAACCACCAAGTCAAAGATAGTTGAACATTGGAATTCAAAGATATTAAAAATGATATCCTAGAATCCCTGCACAATTAATTCAGCATAAAAAATTGGAAAGGTTTCATATGAAAATGAGCAAAGGGAATTGAATCCAATGCTGCAGCCATGAGACCTAAAACTTCCATGCATATAGCTACTGAAGGAAATAATAGAGACTGAAGGTTCCGACAAACTGAACCCAATATAATTGTCTCCTGTCTGTTAGAAACAAAGACATTGACACAATCTATCTGGAAACCTAAAAATGGTGACCCTTGTCTGAGCAACCAAGGATCTTTTGATAAAAAGATCCTCCAACCATGTCTTAGAAGAAACAACAAAAGTTGAATCGTATGAGATTCTGCAGAACAAAAAGACTGAGCCAGTACCACGAGATCATCCAAATAAGGAAACACTGAGAACCTTGAAAAGATTGTCAGAGCTGTCGCTAGACCAGAAGGAAAGCAACAAATTGGTAATGCTTGTCAAAAAAAGAGAATCTCAGAAAATGAAAATAATCTGAATGAAAACAGAAGAAGATATGCATCTATTGAATCTATTGTAAACAAATAATGCCCTTACTGACCAAAAAGGCAGAATAGACCATATAAACACCATTCTGAAAGAAGGAACTCTTATATGACTAATCAAAAAGATTTTCTATCTTTGGGACAATGAATAGTTTTGAACAAAACCCCAAACCCTGTTCCTGAAATGGAACTGGTATGAATACCCCAGATAACTCCAGGTCTGAGCAGCGCCTTGAGACCCCAATGGGTAACCAGCCGCGCCTCACAAGTACCCAACACATACAGGTCTGAAACATACTTCAGAAAAGTGTGAGCCTTTACTGGAATAGCTGGAATATGCTAGAGAGAGAAAAACTTCTCACAGGCGGTCTTACTCTGAATCCTATTCAGTACCCCAATCTAAGAAGTTTGGACTGAATTGAACCAAACAAATTTTAAAAAAAAAGTCAAAACCTGCCCCTTACCAGCTAAGCTGGAATAAAAAAACGCACCTACATGCAAATTTGGGGGGCTGACTTTGATCTTTTAAATAGCTTAAATTCATTCCATGTTGAAGAAAGCTTCCAATTATAAACATGTTACTTGGGGAAGAATTAGGATTCCGTTCCTTAATAAGAACAAACTAATATAAGCTTAAGATTTATTCTTAGAACTCAATCTTGAAGCAAAAAAAACTCCCTTCCCCAGAGTAACAGTTGGAAAAAATTGAATCCAATTGTGAACCAAATAATTGATTACCTTGGAAAAAAAGAAATATGAATTTTAGAAATCAAATTAGCATTCCAAGATTACGTCACAAAGTTCTTGTAGCTAAAAACATAGATTAAACCTCAATTGTGAAAATATCAAAAAAATGACGAAACAAATTAAATTATTAGCATGTTGATCAACTTAACAATGCTAAAACAAATCATAATCCGATACTTGTTGCACTAAAGTATCCAACCAGAAAGTTGAAGCATTTGCAACATCAGCCAAATAAATTGCAGGCCTAAGAAAAGGACCTGAAATAAAATAATTTTCCTTAAATAAGATACAAGTTTGCCATCTGAAGGAAAAAAATAAATACTATTTTCTATAGGAATAGTAGTATGTTTAGCAAGAGTAGAGATAGCCCCATTAACTTTGGGGATCTTCCTCAAAACTTTAAACTAACTGCCAGCAAAGGATACAATTTAAAAACCTTAAAGAAGGAATAAAAGAAGTCCCAGGCCTATTCCATTCCCTAGTATCATGAACTGGGGAAAAAAACCTCTGAAGAAACCACAGGAGGTTAATGAGCAGAATTTAAATGTTAGCTAGTCTTAAATCAAAAGAACTAGACTCCTCAATATCCAATATAATCAACACCTTTTCAACAACGAATGTACTCTATTTAAAAATAAAAAAGTAGATTTGTTAGTGTCAAATATCTGATGAATTATATTCTAAATGAGAAAAAACATAATCAGAGAAGGATAATTCAGTATGTTGTCGGTCATTTAAAAATTCATCAACTTAATGAGAAATTTAAAAAAGACCTATAAATTTTATTAGAAGGCGGGATGTCAGACAAAGCTTTTAGGATAGAATCAGAACAACATTCTCATAGATTCCTAGGTATATCTTGTACATTAGATGTAAAAAGAATAGCAATAGATAATGCATAAATACTAATGGACTCTGCATGTAAAAGTTTATCATGATAACTTATTACAAACCATAGCTAAAGATAAAATTCATAACATTAAAATAAATTAACTTAGCTTTGGTAGGACTGATATCAGTCATCAGGAATCCAACAGTATTTTCTGATACAGGAACAGTTTTTGGAATATCTTGCAATATGTAATAGAAAAACAACATATAAAGCAAAATTATCAAATTCCTTAAATGACAGTTTCAGGAATGGGAAAAATGCAAACAGAACAAGCCTCTAGAAACCAGAAGCAACTAAAAAGTGAGACTTAAATAATGTAAAAAAACTGGCGCCAAGTATGACGCCCACATATATTTGGCGCCAAAAACGTTTGTAATAAACACGAGAGCCAAAAATGACGCAACTACGTGAAAACTTCCGGCGTCAACTACGATGCCGGAAATGACGTCATTGATGTCAGACAAACGTCAATCTCGCGTCAAAAAAGTCTTGCGCCAAAAATGACGCAATAAATTCTAGCAGTTTTTGCACCCGCAAGCCTAACAGCCCACAATTCAAAGGAAAAAAATCAATTGAAAATTTTAGGTAAGAAAAATATTTCATTCATATGCATTTTCCAAAAAAATGAAACTGACAGTCTGAAAGAAGGAAAATAAACTGATTGACCTGAATCATGGCAATTATAAGTATAAAACATATATTTAGAACTTTACATATAAAGTGCCAAACCATAGCTTAGAGTGTCATAAATAAAATAAGACTTACCCAAAGACACTCATCTACATAAAGTAGATAGCCAAACCAGTACTGAAACGAGAATCAGTAGAGGTAATGGTATATAAGAGTATATCGTCCATCTGAAAAGGGAGGTAGGAGAAGAAATCTCTACGACCGATAACAGAGAACCTATGAAATAGATCCCCTAGAGGAAGACTATGTTATTCAAATAGGCAATACTCTCTTCACATCCCTCTGACATTCACTGCACTCTGAGAGGAAAACCGGGCTTCAGCCTGCTGCGAAGAGCATATCAACGTAGAAATCTAGCACAAACTTACTTCACCACCTCCATGGGAGGCAAAGTTTGTAAAACTGAATTGTGGGTGTGGTGAGGGGTGTATTTATAGGCATTTTGAGGTTTGGGAAACTTTGCCCCTCCTGGTAGGATTGTATATCCCATACGTCACTAGCTCATGGACTCTTGCCAATGACATGAAATAAATTAGTAATCTCATCTCCATTAACCAAAACAGTGCTTATCCTATCTATTTTCTTCTGCTCTCTGTAACAAATAGACTGTTCATGATCTATTTGTTTCTAACACTTTCAACCTTTTAGCAATTACTGAAACCTGGCTATCTTCCTCTGACACTGCTTCCATTGCTGCTAGGCCCGGTGAGAGACATAGTTGCGGTGTTGGAATCTTACTCCCCTCCTCCTGCACCTATCAGTACCTGCCTCCTCTTCCATCTCTCTTTTTTTCCTCCTTTGAATTCCACTGCATTTGCATGTTCTCCCCACCCCCTCTCCTTTAGAGTGGCAGTTATGTATCTCCCCCCCTGGACCAACCTCCCAATTCGCAAACCTAAAATTTTGCGTTCGCGAACGGCAGATATGAACTTCCACAAATGTTCGCAAACGGGCGAACCGGGCGAACCGCCATAGACTTCAATAGGCAGGCAAATTTTAAAACCCACAAGGACTCTTTCTGGCCACAATAGTGATGGAAAAGTTGTTTCAAGGGGACTAACACCTGGACTGTGGCATGCCGGAGGGGGATCCATGGCAAAACTACCATGGAAAATTACATAGTTGATGCAGAGTCTGGTTTTAATCCATAAAGGGCATAAATCACCTAACATTCCTAAATTGCTTGGAATAACGTGCTTTAAAACATCAGGTATGATGTTGTATCGATCAGGTAGTGTAAGGGTTACGCCCGCTTCACAGTGACAAACCAAACTCCCCGTTTAAAGGGACAGTCTACACAAGAATTTTTATTGTTTTAAAAGATAGATAATCCCTTTATTACCCATTTCCCAGTTTTGCATAACTAACACATTTATAATAATATACTTTTAACCTCTGTGATTATCTTGTATCTAAGCCTCTGCAAACTGCCCCTTTTTTCAGTTCTTTTGACAGACTTGCAGTTTAGCCAATCAGTGCCTGCTCCCAGATAACTTCTCATGCAGGAGCACAGTGTTATCTATATGAAATACGTGAACTAACACCCTCTAGTGGTGAAAAACTGTTAAAATGCAATCTGAAAGAGGTGGGCTTCAAGGTCTAAGAAATTAGCATATGAACCTCCTAGGTTGAGCTTTCAACTAAGAATGCCAAGAGAACAAAGCAAAATTGGTGATAAAAGAAATTGGAAAATTGTTTAAAATTACATGCTCTATCTGAATCATGAAAGTTTATTTAATCTACACTACTGTTACACCAGATATGAGCTGCAATGGGGTGACACTGTGCCCTGGCAGGCAGGCACTGAAACGCACACGTGTGAAGGAAACTGACTGCTATTATTTTACACAGTCAAAAAAGTGTTGTTTTTTTTAAATCTACACTACTGTTACACCAGATATGAGTTGCACTGGGGTGACACTGTGCCCTGGCAGGCAGGCACTTAAATGCACACGTTTGAAGGAAACTGACTGCTATTATTTAACACAGTCAAAAAAGTGTTTTTTTTTTTAAATCTACACTACTGTTACACCAGATATGAGTTGCACTGGGGTGACACTGTGCCCTGGCAGGCAGGCACTTAAACGCACACGTGTGAAGGAAACTAACTGCTATTATTTTACACAGTCAAAAAAGTGTTATTTTTTTTAAATCTACACTACTGTTACACCAGATATGAGTTGCACTGGGGTGACACTGTGCCCTGGCAGGCAGGCACTTAAACGCACACGTGTGAAGGAAACTGACTGCTATTATTTAACACAGTCAAAAAAGTGTTGTTGTTTTTTTTTAAATCTACACTACTGTTACACCAGATATGAGTGGTGGCACTGGGCAAGTGGGCACAGTATACGCTGTGAGCCTGACACACACGCTGGCAGGCAGGCAACTGCAATTAGATTACACAGGGAAAAAAAAGCAGCCCTAAAAAGGGCTTTTTGGGGTGCTGTCCTTACAGCAGAGATCAGATGAGTCCTTTAGGACTGTAGTGGACACTGAATACACTAGCCTAGCTATAGATTTCCCTACTAAATCAGCAGCAGCTACACTGTCCCTCCTCTCACTAACAATGCAGCTTTTGAATGAATCTAAAATGGATGCTGTCCAGGAGGTAGGAGGGTCTCGGAGGGAGGGTCTGCTGCTGATTGGCTGGAATGTGCCTGCTGACTGTGATATAGTACAATGAAAGTGTCCACAGCTCTCCAATGCTTGAAAATATCTTTATTAGAACAAATTAGCAACGTTTCGAGGCTAATACCTCTTAATCATGCATAGGCTTTTACTACCTTAACACACCTTTTATACCTGTTGGTTTGGCGCCACAAGGCCCAAAACCTGTAGAAATAGTGACACCTACTGGTGTTCATATACATTACATTAAAAAATTATTATATACAAATATATGTACATGCTTACAATGAAATATTGTGTTGTACTGATGGAACACATAAAGTTTAAATTATACTTGAATTTGGAGAGAATCTTAGATAGTTTAAATTTCACACATATTTTTTAATGAACAGGAGATCTAAACCTTTTATATGTTGATAGCAAGGAAATTTCTAACTTAGATTAAATAACTCCTATGCACTTTCCAAATAAGACTATGATAAAAGTTAAATTCTTATTTTATCATGCATATTTTATTTTATTTTATTTCATTTTATTTTATTGGATCTAGGCTACAAGGCTCATTAATGGTATTACAAAAGATATTTATATCAGCTGATAAAGATTACTGTATAAACAGATGAAGATTATATATCAATTAAAGGAAAAAATCCCTTTTAGGCTTTAAAAATCCCTTTTAGACTTAAAAAAAAAAGGACTGTAGTGGACACTGAATACACTAGCCTAGCTATAGATTTCCCTACTAAATCAGCAGCAGATACACTGTCCCTCCTCTCACTAACAATGCAGCTTTTGAATGAATCTAAAATGGATGCTGTCCAGGAGGTAGGAGGGTCTCGGAGGGAGGGTCTGCTGCTGATTGGCTGGAATGTGCCTGCTGACTGTGCGGTACAGGGTCAAAGTATTACTCAATGATGACGAATAGGGGGCGGATCGAACATCGCATATGTTCGCCCGCCGCGGCGAACGCGAACATGCTATGTTCGCCGGGAACTATTCACCGGCGAACAATTCGCGACATCACTAACAGCTTTGCCTCCTGGCTTTCTCACTTGCTCTCTACAATTAAACTTGCTCTAATTCTGGGGGACTTCAACACCCCCATTGATAATCCATCTGCCCCTGCTGCCTCTAAACTCACAAACTCATTTGGTCTCTCACAATCCACCCTATTCCATATTTACTGCGATAGACACTCTGATGTCACCTATCACCCATTTCCCA
Source organism: Bombina bombina (assembly GCF_027579735.1). Taxonomy (NCBI): domain Eukaryota; kingdom Metazoa; phylum Chordata; class Amphibia; order Anura; family Bombinatoridae; genus Bombina; species Bombina bombina. Next base: position 587,269,164 of record NC_069504.1, read on the forward strand.
TCTAAGACCACCATCTGCTCACATATAGTCTAAATGTACAGGCAAAACCTACTTCCCCCCTCACCTGTAGAAATATGAACACTATAGATCCTCTTCAACCTTCCAACCTTATTCAAAAACACCTCCCCCACACTTTCACGATATCCTGTCCTGACCTTGTTAAACCCACTGAGAGATTTTTGTGACATTTCATTTGCCATAGGAACTCAGATAATTCTGCCTCCCATCTTAGTATATATGAAACTGGAATAGGTTAATATACTCTATCCATAAGCAATTTAGAGCTATGTGAAATGAACACCTGCTTCTTTATTTCCATTTCCCAGTTATTAGTGGCCTTGTTTTCATTAAGATTTATATTATTTTAATATAGGATTCTCATTAACCCTATATATAATTTAGCATTTTTACTTTTCTACCTAGGCTAATTATATAAATATTATGGTTAGATTCAGCTCCAAAATGTTTATTGAGTATTTGAGGATTTAGCCATGTGTATACATATTTATATAAATGACTACTATATTAGTATATCTATGTATATCTATCTATCAATATATCTAGATAGATAGATACAGTATATATATATATATATATATAGCCCTCCCTGTGCCCTGCGGTTAGCGGCCGAGGCAGCTGTTCACAGTGGCATCCAATACTGCTTTCTTATTAGGTTTACAATTGCATATTAATTTATAGTGCTGATTTTTGTGCTTTGCCTGGTCTTTATTTCCTCTATGAGCTTTACCTTTTATATATCTAAATCCCTAATAAGCATATTACCTCTAACATATAAATTCATATGCAAATATTCTACCCACTGCTCGAGGTTATAATATCATTATTGTTATTTCCCACTGTTGCAATATATAATATCCACAACTCTAATAATAAGAGAAGCTATTGAACTGCCAGTCTTTATTTAGAACAATACAGCTCTCATGGTTGTGTAGTTGTTTTGTGTTTGCCTATAGATGATGGTTACTTTACCTTTAGCGTTATATACACTCCCTTTATTCAGTTATAAAGTAGTAAATTAGAAATAAAAGTGAAGTTATATATCTGGTCCAGGAGTGACCTTTATTTTCTGTTTATTTTTCAATCTATACATGCACATGGTCCAGGAGGGGCCAATATGTTATAATAACCTCTTATATTATATAACTCCTACAATACGAAGGTCAAAAAGTGACCTACATAGTGCAAAAGGGGGGAAATTGTTGACTATTTATAATATTGGATCACAGATATGAAGTGTATATTTGATTTGAGCATTGTATTTTCTATTTTATAAATGTCTGCTACTGTACCAATGCCTTAATAAAAATAAAAAATTAAAACAAATCTTAAATTAGAAACATCTTAATACGAATCTGAGAAAGAGGTTTTTTGTTGTTTTTTTTGTCATTGTACCAAATTAACTAATACCAAAAGCTCATAAGGAAGATTGGATTATACTAGGTGTCAGTCAGTTAGTTAATTATGTCTCTACTTCATACCTCACAACATTTCCCATAGGCTTTTGCTAGACTGGGGCATGAGGGGAAACTTGTGGAAGATGGCCAGTGGTTGTTTGTGGGCAGGGCTGTAACTGGAGGGACAATGCTGCCCACTGGTGGAGTCAGGGCAGGCTATGGATAGAGCTGCAACATTTGCCCTGAAGGGGAAGAAGCGGGAAGAAAAGCGGGGCTACCTAGAATTGGTCAAGCCCCCCCCCCCCCCCTTTAAAGGAAGCCCTACAACAACAAGACGATGTTCTAAATCAGATAAAGGAAAAGGAGGAAAAGCTTGCTGGCTAATGGAGTTTAAAAGTGAAACACATTTACTGTATATAAGAATTTTCATTATCTACCTATTGTTCCAGTTTCAATAGTGCCCAGGATATTTACTATATAACCACTGCCAAGATTTGTAGAATAATCATTGTTGAGTAGAAGTAATTAAACATACAGTACAGCAATTATATAACAAAAGGATGGAATGTTTACTGACCAAATAACTATATCCTGTATCCTGTATATTAAATGCTCAGCAGTTTGGAAAAAAGTTATAAAGGGACATATGAAGAAGGATTATAACTACAATATATTTAAAACTTCTCAACTTTGAAAGATGTGAAAGATGTTCATTTGATGAAGTCAGATTATTTACACCACCTTGTAGTGTTTGTAAATCCAGGTGGTTTATATATCTGACACTGAGGCCATTTATACAGCCACTAACTCACACACTTTATTTCTTGGTTCCCACTCTGAAAACACTGTTCCCCTGCTGCTTCTGTGCAACAATTATATACATTTCTAAGTCAGAGCAAAAACTAGGAAGAAAACACTATGGGTCAGATTACAAGTGGAGCTCTAATTAATGCTCCTGCTCGAGCGTTAATTGTCCTAGAAAACATAATTTATGTAAGAACTTACCTGATAAATTCATTTCTTTCATGGTGGCGAGAGTCCACAAGATAGTTACTGATGGGATATACATTCCTACCAGGTGGGGGCAAAGTTTCCAAAACCTCAAATGCCTATTAATACACCTCCCGTCTCACTAATACCTCAGTTTAATGTAAAGTCAAGTTAGAGGTGTATAAGGAGTAAAAGCTTTAAAAAACAAAAGGATAAAACTAAATTTATACTTACCTGATAATTGTCTTTCTTTCTGGATATGGTGAGTCCACAGCGTCCTCAATTACTGTTGGGAATATCACTCCTGACCAGCAGGAGGAGGCAAAGAGCACCACAGCAAAGTTGTTGAGTATCCCTCATCTTCCCACAATCCCCAGTCATTCGATCTAAGGAAAATGGAGAAAAGTAAAAACACAAGGGGGCCTTATCTATGAAGCTCTGAGCGGAGCTTGAAGGCCCGTGTTTCTGGCGAGTCTTCAGACTCGCCAGAAACACAAGTTATGGAGCAGCGGTCACAAAGACCGCTGCTCCATAGCCCTGTGCGTCTGCTCTGAGCAGGCGGACAGGAATCGCTGGAATTTAACCCAATCGAGTACGATCGGGTTGATTGACACCCCCTGCTGGCAGCCCATTGACTGTGAGTCTGCAGGGGGCGGCCTTGCACCAGCAGCTCTTGTGAGCTGCTGGTGCAATGCTGAATACGGAGAGCGTATTGCTCTCCGCATTCAGCAATGTCTTGATGTCTTGATATGGTCCGCAAGACATTTGTTAAATTGGCATCAAGGTGTAGAGGTGCCTGAGGTTTAGTCAAAAAAAGTCTTAAAAATTCCGGGACGGGGCAGTGGACTCATTATATCCAGAAAGAAAGAAATTTATCAGGTAAGCATAAATTTAATTTTCTTTCCTAAGATATGGTGAGTCCACAGCATCCTCAAGTACTGTTGGGAACCAATACCCAAGCTAAAGGACACAGAGGACTAGAGAGGGACAAGACAGGTAAACCTAAACAGAAGGCACCACTGCTTGAAGAACCTTTCTCCCAAAAGACGCTTCAGCCGAGGCAAAAGTATCAAATCTATAAAATTTGAAAAAAGTATGTAAAGAGGACCAAGTTGCAGCCTTGCAAAGCTGTTCCACAGAAGCTTCATTTTTGAAGGCCCAAGAAGAAGAAACACCCCTAGTGAAATGAGCTGTGATTCTCTCAGAAGGCTGCTGTCCAGGAGTCTTGTATGCCAAATGAATAATACTTCTCAACCAGAGAGAAAGAGAAGTAGCAGAAGCTTTCTGACCTTTACGTTTCCCAGAAAATCAAACAAACAACACAGAAGACTGGCGAAAATCCTTAGTCACCTGCAAATAGAATTTAAGAGCATGCACAACCTCAAGGTTGTGCAACAAACGTTCCTTATGAGAGGAAGGACTAGGACAGAGAGAAGCATCAACAATTTCCTGATAAATATTTCTATCAGAAACAAGAGGAAGGATTAGGACAGAGAGAAGCATCAACTATTTCCTGATTAATATTTCTATCCGAAACAACCTTAGGAAGAAAACCAAACTTGGTACAGAGAACTGCCTTATCTTCATGAAATATGAGCTAAGGCGAATCGCACTGCAAAGCTGAGAGCTCTGAAACTCTCTGAGCAGAAGAGATAGCAGTAAGAAACAAAACCTTCCAAGATAACAACTTAATATCTATAGAATGCATTGGCTCAAACAGAGCCTGTTGCAAAACTTTAAGAACAAGGTTAAGACTCCAAGGTGGAGTTACTGATTTAAACACAGGCCTGATTCTGAGCAAGGCCTGATAAAAAGATTGCACATCTGGCACGTCTACCAGACGCTTGTGTATCAAAATAGATATGGCAGAAATCTGTCCCTTCAGAATACTGACAGACAAAACCTTCTCCAGACATTCTGGAGAAAAGATAAAATTCTTGGAATCTTGACCCTACTCCAAGAGTATCCCTTGGATTCACACCAATGGAGATATTTATGCCATATCTTATGATAAATTTTTCTAGTAACAGGCTTACGAGCCTGAATCATGGTCTCAATGACCAACTTAGATAAAATCAAGTGTTCAATCTTCAAGCAGTCAGCTTCAGAGAAACGAGATTTAAGAACCCTGAAGTAGAAGGTCCTTCCTCAGAGGGAGTCTCCATGGTGGCAGATATGACATTTCCACTAGGTCTGCATACTAGATCCTGCGTGGCTACGCCGGAGCTATTAAAATCCCTTATGCTCTCTCCTTATTGATCCTAGCAATGACTTGTGGTAGGAGAGCAAAAAAGAGAAAAAGGTACGCCAACTTGAAGTTCCAAGGAATTGCCAGAGCAACTATCAGGAAGGCCTGAGGATCCCTTGACCTTGAACTGTACTTTGGAAGCTTGGCGTTCTGTCGAGATGCCATCAGATCCAATTCTATTACCCCCTATTTGATGGTTAACCTGTAGAAACCCCTCTGGATGGAGTTCCCACTCCCTGGGATGAAAAGTCTGTCTGCTCAGGAAATCTGCTTCCCAGTTGTCTACTCCTGGAATGTGGATGGCAGATAGACAGCAATTGTGAGCTTCCGCCAATTGAATGATTCGAGTCACCTCCTTCATGGCTAAGGAACTCCGAGTTCCCCCTAGTGGTTGATGTAAGCCACTGAGGTTATGTTGTCTGACTGGAACCTGATAAACCGGGCTAAGGCCAGTTGAGGCCAAGCCATCAAAGCATTGAAAATCGCTCTCAACTCCAAAATGTTTATGGGGAAAGCAGATTCCTCCTGAGACCAATGTCCTTGTGCCTTCAATGAGTCCGAGACTGCTCCCCAGCCCAGAAGGCTGGCATCCATGGTCACAATCACCCATGAGGATCTCCAAAAGCATGTCCCCTGAGACAGATGTTCCTGAGACAGCCACCACGGAAAAGAGTCTCTTGTCACCTGATCTAGAACTATTTTCTGAGACAGATCTGCATAATCCCCATTCCATTGACTGAGCATGCATAACTGCAGAGCTCTCAAATGGAATTGGGCAAAAGAAACTATGTCCATGGAAGCCAATATCAGACCAATTACCTTCATACATTGGGCCACTGATGGCCATACAGCAGACTGTAGAGCTAGACAAGAGGAAAAAATCTTGGCTTTTCTTACTTCCGTCAGGAATATCTTCATTGATAGGGAATCTATAATTGTTCCTAGGAAGACCACCCTTGTAGTCGGGACAAAGGAACTCTTTCCCAAATTCACCTTCCATCCGTGCCCACGAAGAAAAGACAACAAGATATCTGTGTGGCATTTTGCAAGTTGAAAAAATGGCGCCTGAACCAGAATGTCGTCCAGATAAGGTGCCACTGCAATTCTTCCTGATTGAATCACTGCCAAAAGAGCCCACAGGTGCTTTGAGAAATCTCTGGGAGCTGTGGCGAGGCCAAATGGAAAAGCCACAAACTGAAAGTGTTTGTCCACAAAAACAAATCTCAGAAACTTGTGATGATCCCTGTGAATGGGAACATAGAGGTACACATCCTTCAGGTCTATTGTCGTCATGAACTGACTCTCTTGCACTAAAGGAAGAATGGAGTGGATAGTCTCCATTTTGAAGAACGGTACTCTGAGAAACTTGTTTAGACACTTTAGATCTAGAATAGGTCTGAAAGTTCCCTCTATTTTGGGAACCGCAAACAGATTGAAATAGAACCCTAGACCCTGTTCTTGTACTGGAACTGGAACTATCACTCCCATAAGGGAAAGATCCTGAACACATTTCAAGAACGCCTCTCTTTTTATTTGGTCTGCAGATAATCTTGAGAGGTGGAACCTGCCCCTGGGAGGAACAGTCCTGAATTTTAATTTGTAACCCTGGGATACTATGTCCACGGCCAATGGATCTGGAACATCTTGTATCTAAGTCTGAGAAAATTGAGAGAATCTGTGCCCCACTTGACCCGGTATCGGATTGGGGGCAAACCCTTGATGCTGACTTAGACTCAGCAGCAGGCTTCTTAGATTGCTTCCCCTTGTTCCAAGACTGACTGGGTTTCCAAGAAGGCTTGGACTGTTCCTGCTTGGTATAAGAGGGGGAAGACTTACCTCTGAAGTTACGAAAGGAACGAAAATTACCCTTTTGGCCTATTCTTCTTATCTTGTAGCAGAAAAGATCACTTACCACCCGTGATATCGGAATTATTTCTGCCAAACCCAACCCAATTAAGGTCTTACCCTTGTAAGGAATTGCCAAAAGCTTAGATTTAGAGGAAACATCTGCTGACCAAGATTTCAGCCATAACGCTTTACACGCCAAAATAGCGAAACCAGATATTTTGGCTCCCAACTTGATGACCTGCAAAAATGCGTCAGCAATAAAGGAATTTGCTAACTTAATAGCCTTAATCCTATCTTGAAAATCCTCCAAAGAAGTCTCTGCTTGAAGAGACTCAGTCAAAGCATCAAACCAATAGGCTGACACTCTTGTCACGGTAGCAATACACACCGCCAGTTGCCATTGGAGACCCTGTAAATATACATCTTTTTCAAGTAAGCCTCTAGCTTCTTGTCCATAGGGTCCTTGAAAAAGCAGCTATCCTCAATAGGAATAGCAGTTCTCTTAGCCAGAGTAGAAATGGCCCCTTCCACTTTGGGTACCATCTGCCATGACTCCTTAAAGGAGTCAGCCACCGGGAACATTTTTCTATAAACCGAAGACAGGGAAAAAGGAATTCCAGGTCTCTCCCATTCCCAGGCAATGATCTCTGTAGCAAAGTCTGGCATGGGAAACACCTTGAAAGAGGAGGGAACATCAAAGTATCTATTTAACTTGCTAGATTTCTTAGGATTGACAATGACAGGGGTATCGGAGTCATCCCTGGTTGCCAAAACCTCCTTTATCAAAACACAAAGGTGTTCAAGCTTAAATCTGAAGGAAACAACTTCAGCATCAGAAAAAAGAATAATACTATCCAAATCTGAGATTTCACCCTCAGAGGCTACCGAAGTATCTTCCTCTTCAGACTTATGAGAAAGAGTAACTTGGTTAGCCTGGACTGGATCAGAAACCTTACTATTTGATTCTCTAATCCTCCTCTTGCATCTTCCCTGAAGCATGGGAATGGCAGCTAATGCCTCAGATACCACAGAGGATACCTGGAAAGCAATTTCTTTATGCAAATCTACTCCTCAAAGAGATTGTGAGGAACCACAGGGCACTGCATGTGTTAAGGCTTGGGACATTTGAGAAGAGCAGCATCAACCTGAGAGAGTGGTGGCTCAGCAACAAAAAGTCTATATTTGTACATTAATACAATACAATACAATCAGAACAAAAAGGCAAAGGAGGTTCAACTTGGTTATCTAGACAAATATTACATTCAACAGAAGGCACAGACTCTTGGTCCATCTTGCACTGAAATTTAAACACAATCAACAAGCAACAAAAAAACTAATAATATTTTTTAACACTGTCCCTTTAAGAGCATTTGTTCCCAAAGTAAACAAGGACTGCTAAACAGGGCTTAAAATAACCTCCTTTTTAATAACCCGATAATGCCCAAACCTCTGTAAATAATTATACTATAATTAAAGTAGGATACCTCTACACCTCAGCAATTCACTGAGGTGTCTACCTGCCCCCTCTGCACTACGGAATCATAATCTGACTTGAAAAAATGGAACCTGTAGAGATTCTAACAGTTCTGTTAATATCTGCAGAGGATAGCATCCATTTCCGCTATAAGCTATGCCACTATGAAGAAAAAGCGCACGCTTAAGCAAAATTTATCACCTTCGAGAAGGATCCACCTCCTTCTAAGATGAAAGAGGTGGTCCTGGTGGCCATAACTAATACCACTAATAGAACTCTGCTCCGTGACATGCCTTAAGAGTTAGTTCCCTAAACTGAGACATGTACCAGACAAATCCGTTTTAGCACCGGATCACCATGGAAAAATACTGAGCCACAGTGAATCACACACCATTCTCTCAAAGCCCCAGTGCCTGCTCCCTGCCAATAAATCCTGTTACATAAAACAGGAAATTATTCTCAAATAAAGTGCAGCTATTCAGCTTTAATTCCAGTGTTCTGCTCTCATAATAAAAACAAAAATGGCACTTACCTGCACTTCTGGCTATCCAGCAGGAGGACAGCTCACCTGGTAAAAGAGGATGCCACTCCTCACAGAGACCTGTGAAAACAAGAAAGGACAGAGTTCTATGCAAGGGCAGATACTTGTTAAAAAAACGCAGTGAGGCTCACCTCACAAGTTCCTAACTGCTTGAAAGCTACCACAGCCCTACTGAAGAGACGAACTTGGAGTATAGCTAGACCCAGACTTGACAGGAAAGATCAGAGCAAACCTACTCTGGCTTTTAAAATAATAAAATCTTGATTGAAGAAAAATCTTGTACAGACACCAAACTTCACCTCCTCCTTGCACAGAAGGCAAAGAGAATGACTGGGGATTGTGGGAAGGGGAGGAATACTTAACAGCTTTGTTGTGGTGCTCTTTGCCTCCTCCTGCTGGCAAGGAGAGATATTCCCAACAGTAATTGAGGATTCCGTGGACTCATCATATCTTAGGAAATGAATAATATACTTTATACAAAAAAATCATAACCTCAAAAAAATGGGTGGGTCTCGTGGACTCTCGCCACCATGAAAGAAAGGAATTTATCAGGTAAGTTCTTACATAAATTATGTTTACTGGCATATAGGTGGCAAGAGTTCACAAGCTAGTTACTGATGGGATATAATACTGAAGATCTGGAAATCCACGAGTAACTATAGAGGGATGGATAAAAGAAAAACAGCTATTTCCGCTGAGAAATTAAATCCCAAAAAATAATTACGTTTTTTTAAAAATTCCAAAAACTTAAATCATAGGCACAGAATCAAACTGAAACAGCTGCCTGAAGAATCTTTCTACCAAAAGCTGCCTCCGAAAAAGCAAAATCGTCAAAATGGTAAAATTTAGTAACGGTATGCAAAGACCAACTGGCTGCTTTGCATATTTGATCAACTGAAGCTTCATTCTTGAAAGCCCAAGATGGGGCAACTGATCTTGTAGAATGAGCAGTTATTCTCTGAGGCGGAGCTGCCTGACTCTAAATAAGCTTTGTGAATCAGAAGTTTCAACCAAGATGCCAAAGAAATGGCAGAGACTTTCTGACCTTTTCTGGAAACGGCTAGATTACAAGTTGTGCGTTAGGGTAAAAAAGCAGTGTTAAGAGGTCCTAACGCTGCTTTTTTAGGCTCGCTGGTATTACGAGTAAGATTTAGGGTCACCACACACTTCTTTGGCCTTACTGCAAGACGACTTACGTAAACTTCGTAAAGTCTTTTTTTTATGGGACTTCCATAGCGCCGGTATTAAAAGTCTGTCCTGGGAGGCCAAAAAGTGAGCGGTACACCCTACCCTGTCAAGATCCCTAAGGCATTTAAAAGTCAGTAGTTATGAGTTTTATGGTACAACGCCGTAGCATAAAACTCATAACTAAAGTGCTAAAAAGTACACTAACACCCATAAACTACCTATTAACCCCTAAACTGAGGCCCTCCCGCATTGCAAATACTATAATACAATTATTAACCCCTAATCTGCGGCTCCGAACACCATCGCCACCTAAATTATATTTATGAACCCCTAATCTGCTGCCCCCAACATCGCTGACACCTATATTATATATATTAACCCCTAATCTGCTGCCCCAATGTCGCTGCCACTATAATAAACATATTAACCCCTAAAGCGCCTCACTCCCGCCTCGCAAACATTAGTTAAATATTATTAACCCCTAATCTGCCGCCCCTAACATCGCCGTCACCTACTACACTTTTTAACCCTAATCTGCCGCCTCCAACATCGCCACCACTATAATAAACATATTAACCCCTAAACTGCCGCCTCCCACCTAGCAAACATTAGTTAAATATTATTAACCCCTAAACTGCCGTCCCTAACATCGCCGTCACCTACCTACATTTATTAACCCCTAATCTGCCGCCCCCAACGTCGCCGCCACTATATTAAAGTTATTAACCCCTACATCTAAGTCTAACCCTAAACCTAACACCCACTAACTTAAATATAATTTAAATAAATCTAAATAAATATTCCTATCATTAAATACATTATTCCTATTTAAAACTAAATACTTACCTGTAAAATAAACCCTAAGCTAGCTATTTTAGGGTTTATTTTTATTTTACAGGCAAGTTTGTATTTATTTTAACTAGGTAGAATAGTTATTAAATAGTTATTAACTATTTAATAACTACCTAGCTAAAATAAATACAAAAGTACCTGTAAAATAAAACCTAACCTAAGTTACACTAACACCTAACACTACACTATAATTAAATAAATTAACTAAATTAAATACAATTTCCTAAATTAAATTAAATTAGCTAAAGTACAAAAAAAACAAACACTAAATTACAGAAAATAATAAACAAATTACAGATATTTAAACTAATGTTTGCGAGGCGGGAGTGCGGCGGTTTAGGGGTTAATATGTTTATTATAGTGGCAGCGAAGTTGGGGGCGGCAGATTAGGGGTTAAAAAATGTAGGTAGGTTGCGGCGACATTGGGGCAGCAGATTAGGGGTTAATAAATATAATGTAGGTGTCGGCGATGTTGGGGGCAGCAGATTAGGGGTTCATAAGTATAATGTAGGTGGTGGTGGTATCCGGAGCGGCAGATTAGGGGTTAATAATATAATGCAGGTGACGGCGATGTCGGGGGCGGCAGATTAGGGGTTAATAAGTGTAAGATTAGGGATGGTTAGACTCGGGGTTCATGTTAGGGTGTTAGGTGTAGACATAAATTTTATTTCCCCATAGGAATCAATGGGGCAGCGCTAAGGAGTTTTACGCTGCTTTTTTGCAGGTGTTAGACTTTTTTCAGCCGGCTCTCCCCATTGATTCCTATGGGGAAATCGTGCACGAGCACGTACGACCAGCTCACCACTGACTTAAGCAGCGCTGGTATTGGAGTGCGGTAATGAGCAAAATTTTGCTCAATGCTCACTTCTTGTCTTTTAACAACGGGTTTCTGAAAATTCGTAATACCAGTGCTGCATGTAAGTGAGCGGTGAGGGAAAACTGCTCATTAGCAATGCACAGCCTCTAACGCAAAACTCGTAATCTGGGCCAAATAGACTAGAAGTCTTTCTGAAATTATTAGTAGCATCAACATAATATTGTAAAGCTCTTACCACATCCAAAGAATGTAAAGATCTTTTAAGAGTGTTCTTAGGATTAGGACACAAGGAAGGAACAATAATTTCCCTATTAATGTCGTAAGAATTCACAACTTTAGGCAAAAATTTAAATGAAGTCCGCAAAACAACTTTATCTTGATGGAAAATAAGATAAGGAGACTCACAAGAAAGAGCAGACAATTCAGAAACTCTTCTAGCAGAAGAAATTTCCAAGATAAAAAACACTTTCTAAGAAAGTAGTTTAATGTCCAAAGAATGCATAGGCTCAAAAGGAGGAGCCTGAAAAGAGATAGATTTAATAACAGGTTTGATACGAGTCAGAGCCTGTACGAAACAGTAAACATCAGGAAGATTAGCAATCTTTCTGTGAAATAAAAAAGAGAGAGCAGAGATTTGTCCTTTTAAAGTATTTGAAGACAAACCTTTATTTAAACCATCCTGAAGAAACTGAAGATTCCTAGGAATTCTAAAAGAATGCCAAGAATAATCATGAGTGGAACACCATGAAATATAGGTTTTCCAAATCTTGTGATATATTTTCCTTGAAACAGGCTTACAAGCCTGTATTATAGTGCTAATCGCTGAGTCAGAGAAACCTCTATGACTAAGGACTAAGCATTCAATTTCCATACCTGATGGAAAAATGGCCCTTGAGACAGAAGGTCTGGCCTTAAAGGAAGTGGCCAAGGTTGGCAATTGGACATCTGGACAAGATCCGCATACCAAAACCAGTGAGGCCATGCTGGTGCTGTCAGAAGCACATGAGATTGTTCCATTATGATCTTGGAGATCACCCTTGGAAGAAGAACTAGAGGTGGAAAAAATGTAAGCAGGTTGGTAAAATGAAGGAACTGCTAAAGCATCCACCATCTCCGCCTGAGGATCCTTGGACCTGGAAAGGTATCTGGGAAGTTTCTTGTTCAAACGGGAGGCCATCAGATCTATTTCTGGAAGACCCCACATCTGCACAATCTGATGAAACACATCTGGATGGAGAGACCACTCCCCTGAATGCAAAGTCTGATGACTGAGATAATCCACTTCCAAATTGTCTACACCTGGGATATGAATCTCAGAAATTAGACAAGAGTTGGATTCCGCCCAAGAAAATATCTGAGATACTTCTTTCATTGCTAAAGAGCTGTGAGTCCCTCCCTGATGATTGACATAAGTCACTGTTGTGATATTGTCTTTCTGAAAACAAATGAAAAGTTATCTCTTTAATAGAGGCCAAACCTGAAGGGCTCTGAAAATAGCACGGAGTTCTAAAATATTGATTGGTAACCTCACCTCTTGAGGTTTCCAAACCCCTTGTGCTGTCAGAGACCCACAGACAGCTCTCCAACCTATAAAACTTGCATACGTTGAGATCACAGTCCAGGAAGGACGAACAAAGGAGGCCCCCTGAACCGATCAGTGATGGTTCAACCACCAAGACAAAGAGAGTTGAATGTTGGGATTTAAGTATATCAGCTGGGATATCCGAGTATAGTCCCTGCACCATTGATTCAGCATGCAAAGCTTCAGATGTCTCATATTTAAACGAGCAAAGGGGATCGCGTCTGATGCTGCAGTCATACGACCTAAAACTTACATGCACATAACCACTGAAGGGAATGATCAAGACTGAAGGTTTAGACAAGCTAAAACCAATTTCATTCGTCTCTTGTCTGTTAAAGACAGAGTCATGGACACTGAATCTATCAGGAAACCTAAAAAGGTGACCCTTGTTTAAGGAATCAAGAAACTCTTTTGAAAATTGATCCTCCAACTATGCCTTTGAAGAAACCACACAAGTTGTTTCGTGTGAGATTCTGCTAAATGAAAAGACTGAGCTAGTACCAAGATATCGTCCAAATAAGGAAACACCACAATACCCTGCTCTCTTATTACAGATAGAATGGCACCGAGAACCTTTGAGAAGAATCTTGGAGCTGTCACTAGGCCAAATGGAAGAGCAACAAATTTGTAATGCTTGTCTAGAAAAGAGAATCTTAGAAACCAATAGTGGTCTGGATAAATTGGAATGTGAAGATAAGCATCCTGTAGGTCTATTGTTGACATAAAATGCCCTTGCTGAACAAAAGGCAGAATAGTCCTTATAGTCACCATCTTGAAAGTTGGGACTCTTACAAAACGATTCAAAAACTTCAGATCCAGAACTGGTCTGAAAGATTCTCTTTCTTTGGGATAATGAATAGATTTGAATAGAAACCCAAACCCTGTTCCTGGAGAGGAACTGGTACAATCACCCCTGAAAGCTCTAGGTCTGAAACACATTTCAGAAAAGCCTGAGCCTTCACAGGATTTGTTGGAACATGAGAAAGAAAGAATCTTCCAACAGGAGGTCTTATTCTGAAACCTATTCCAAACCATTGAGACACAATATTCTGAATTCACTGATTCAATAGAATCTGTCCAAATGTCCGGAAATAATTTAAATCTGCCCCCCACCAGCTGAACTGGATTGAGAGCCATACCTTCATGCAGACTTGGGGGCTGGATTTGTTTTTTATAAGGCTTGGTTTTACTCCAATTTGAAGATGGTCTCCAATTAGAACCAGAGGCATTAGGGGAAGGAGTGTTTTTTTGTTCTCTATTCTGACAAAAGGAATATCCCCCCAGTGATAGTGGAAATAATAGATTCCAATTGAGAACCAAATAAATTCTTACCCTGGAAATATAGAAATCTAGATTTAGACACCATGTCAGCATTCCAAGATTTAAGCCATGAAGCTCTTCTGGCTAAAATAGCTAAAGACATAGATTTAACAATGATCTTAATAACATCAAATATAGCATCTGGAATAGGAAAAACCATAGGAGAAACCACAGGAGGTTTAAAAACAGTATTTAAACGTTTACTGGCTTTGTTAACAAGAGGACTAGACTCTTCAATACCCAAAGTAACCAAAACGTCCTTCAACAAAGAACGAATATATTCAATCTTAAACAGATAGGAAGATTTGTCAATTTCAGTGTCTGATTCAGGATCCTCTGAACCAGAGAGATCCTCATCAGCAGAGGATACTTCAGTATTTTGTCGGTCAAAACAAGTTTCATCAGAATTATGAGATGCTTTAAAAGACCTTTTACGTTTATTTGAAGGCGGAATAGCAGACATAGCCTTTTCTATAGCTGCAGCAATATAATTCTTACATCTGCAGGAATATCAGGTACATTAGACGTTGAACAACAGACAATGTATTTGTACTAATAGAAACATCATCAGCATGCAACAGCTTATCATGACAAATGCCACATAATTGAGATGAAGAAATAACATCAGCTTGTTTACAACAAACACACTTAGCTTTGGTAGAACTGTGTTCATGCAGCATTGTTCCTACAGTAACATCAGAGGCAGGATCAGTCTGAGACAACTTCCAAAATGTAAAAAAAAAAAAAAAACATTTAAACAAAATATCTAATTTCCTCATATAGCAGTTTCAGGAATGGGAAGAAATGCTTATGCTAAAAATATGCAAAAAGGAAAGCATCATAGCTCTCTATAATATAAAGAGAGCAAGAAGCATAAAAGGAAGAGGGGTAATATAACAAAAATGTTGGCGACAAGTATGACGCATGACGCAAAAGGAAGTGAAAACTTTTAGCGCCAAAGCTAACACCAGGAAATGACGCAACTCGCATCATAATAAGCGCAACCTCACGCTAAAAAAACTAACGTCAACAAAGACGCAGGAAATGACAAAATTTGTGTCACCATAGGTGCAACTTCACGGCAAAAAAATTCACGCCAAGAATGACGCAATTAAAAACGGCATTTTGCGTCCTCGCGAGCCTAGTTTGCTCCTGCAAAAGTTTTGGAAACCCCAGGTAAGAAAAAAAAAAATTTAAATAAACTTCCTAAAAACATAGGCCTAGATTTGGAGTTTGACGTTAGCCGTTAAAACCAGTGTTAGAGGCTCCTAACGCTGGTTTTAGCCTAACTCCGGTATTTGGAGTCACTAAAAAAAGGGTCTAACGCTCACTTTTCAGCCGCGACTTTTCCATACCGCAGATCCCTTTACGTCATTTGCGTATCCTATCTTTTCAATGGGATTTTTCTAACTCCGGTATTTAGAGTCGTGTCTGAAGTGAGCGTTAGAAATCTAACGACAAAACTCCAGCCGCAGAAAAAAGTCAGTAGTTAAGAGCTTTCTGGGCTAACGCCGGTTTATAAAGCTCCTAACTACTGTACTCTAAAGTACACTAACACCCATAAAATACCTATGTACCCCTAAACCGAGGTCCCCCACATCGCCGCCACTCAATTACATTTTTTTAACCCCTAATCTGCCGACCGCCACCTACGTTATACTTATGTACCCCTAATCTGCTGCCCCTAACACCGCCGACCCCTGTATTACATTTATTAACCCCTAATCTGCCCCCCACAATGTCGCCGCCAGCTACCTACAATAATTAACCCCTAATCTGCCGACCGCAAAGCGCCGCCACCTACATTATAGCTATGTACCCCTAATCTGCTGCCCCTAACACCGCCGACCCCTATATTATATTTATTAACCCCTAATCTGCCCCCCTCAACGTCGCCTCCACCTGCCTACACTTATTAACCCCTAATCTGCAGAGCGGACCGCACCGCTACTATAATAAAGTTATTAACCCCTAATCCGCCTCACTAACCCTATAATAAATAGTATTAACCCCTAATCTGCCCTCCCTAACATCGCCGACACCTAACTTCAATTATTAACCCCTAATCTGCCGACCGGAGCTCACCGCTATTCTAATAAATGTATTAACCCCTAAAGCTAAGTCTAACCCTAACACTAACACCCCCCTAAGTTAAATATAATTTTAATCTAACGAAATTAATTAACTCTTATTAAATAAATTATTCCTATTTAAAGCTAAATACTTACCTGTAAAATAAACCCTAATATAGCTACAATATAAATTATAATTACATTGTAGCTATTTTAGGATTAATATTTATTTTACAGGCAACTTTGTAATTATTTTAACCAGGTACAATAGCTATTAAATAGTTAAGAACTATTTAATAGTTACCTAGTTAAAATAATTACAAAATTACCTGTAAAATAAATCCTAACCTAAGTTACAATTAAACCTAACACTATACTATCATTAAATTAATTAAATAAAATACCTACAATTACCTACAATTAAACCTAAAAAAATATTTACAACAATTTTAAACTAATTACACCTACTCTAAGCCCCCTAATAAAATAACAAAGCCCCCCAAAATAAAAAATGCCCTACCCTATTCTAAATTACTAAAGTTAAAAGCTCTTTTACCTTACCAGCCCTGAACAGGGCCCTTTGCGGGGCATGCCCCAAGAAGTTCAGCTCTTTTGCCTGTAAAAAAAAACATACAATACCCCCCCCCCCAAACATTACAACCCACCACCCACATACCCCTAATCTAACCCAAACTCCCCTTAAATAAACCTAATACTAAGCCCCTGAAGATCTTCCTACCTTGTCTTCACCATACCAGGTTCGCCGATCGGTCCAGAAGAGCTCCTCCGATGTCCTGATCCAAGCCCAAGCGGGGGGCTGAAGATGTCCATGATCCGGTAGAAGTCTTCATCCAAGCGGGGCAGAAGAGGTCTTCCATCCGATTGAAGTCTTCATCCAAGCGGGGCAGAAGAGGTCTTCCATCCGATTGAAGTCTTCATCCAGGCGGCATCTTCTATCGACATCCATCTGGAGCGGAGCGGCAGCATCCTGAAGACCTCCGACGCGGAACATCCATCCAATCAGCCAATCAGATTGAGCTCGCATTCTATTGGCTGTTCCGATCAGCCAATAGAATGCAAGCTCAATCTGATTGGCTGATATTCCTACCTTAATTCCGATTGGCTTATAGAATCCTATCGGCCAATCGGAATTCGAGGGACGCCATCTTGGATGACATCATTTAAAGGAACCGTCATTCGTCGTTCAGTCGTCGGCCAGGATGGATGTTCCGCGTCGGAGGTCTTCAGGATGCTGCCGCTCCGCTCCAGATGGATGTCGATAGAAGATGCCGCCTGGATGAAGACTTCAATCGGATGGAAGACCAATTCTGCCCCGCTTGGATGAAGACTTCAATCGGATGGAAGACCTCTTCTGCCCCGCTTGGATGAAGACTTCTACCGGATCATGGACATCTTCAGCCCCCCGCTTGGGCTTGGATCAGGACATCGGAGGAGCTCTTCTGGACCAATCGGTGAACCTGGTATGGTGAATACAAGGTAGGAAGATCTTCAGGGGCTTAGTATTAGGTTTATTTAAGGGGGGTTTGGGTTAGATTAGGGGTATGTGGGTGGTGGGTTGTAATGTTGGGGGGGGTATTGTATGTTTTTTTTTACAGGCAAAAGAGCTGAACTTCTTGGGGCATGCCCCGCAAAGGGCCCTGTTCAGGGCTGGTAAGGTAAAAGAGCTTTTAACTTTAGTAATTTAGAATAGGGTAGGGCATTTTTTATTTTGGGGGCTTTGTTATTTTATTAGGGGGCTTAGAGTAGGTGTAATTAGTTTAAAATTGTTGTAATATTTTTCTTATGTTTGTAAATATTTTTTTCTTTTTTGTAACTTAGTTCTTTTTTATTTTTTGTACTTTAGTTAGTTAATTTCATTGTAGTTATTTGTAGATATTGTATTTAATTAATGTTTTGATAGTGTAGTGTTAGGTTTAATTGTAGGCAATTGTAGGTATTTTATTTAATTAATTTATTGATAGTGTAGTGTTAGGTTTAATTGTAACTTAGGTTAGGATTTATTTTACAGGTAATTTTGTTATTATTTTAACTAGGTAACTATTAAATAGTTCTTAACTATTTAATAGCTATTGTACCTGGTTAAAATAATTACAAAGTTGCCTGTAAAATAAATATTAATCCTAAAATAGCTACAATGTAATTATAATTTATATTGTAGCTATATTAGGGTTTATTTTACAGGTAAGTATTTAGCTTTAAATAGGAATAATTTATTTAATAAGAGTTAATTTATTTCGTTAGATTAAAATTATATTTAATTTAGGGGGGTGTTAGTGTTAGGGTTAGACTTAGCTTTAGGGGTTAATACATTTATTAGAATAGCGGTGAGCTCCGGTCGGCAGATTAAGGGTTAATGTTTGAAGTTAGGTGTCAGCGATGTTAGGGAGGGAAGATTAGGGGTTAATACTATTTATTATAGGGTTAGTGAGGCGGTTTAGGGGTTAATAACTTTATTATAGTAGCGTGCGGTCCGCTCGGCAGATTAGGGGTTAATAAGTGTAGGCAGGGGGAGGTGACATTGTGGGAGGCAGATTAGGGGTTAATAAATATAATATAGGGGTCGGCGGTGTTAGGGGCAGCAGATTAGGGGTACATAAGGATAATGTAAGTAGCGGCAGTTTATCGAGCGGCAGATTAGGGGTTAATAAGTGTAGGCAGGTGGAGGCGACGTTGTGGGAGGCAGATTAGGGGTTAATAAATATAATATAGGGGTCGGCGGTGTTAGGGGCAGCAGATTAGGGGTACATAAGGATAATGTAAGTAGTGGCAGTTTACGGAGCGGCAGATTAGGGGTTAAAAATAATATGCAGGGGTCAGTGATAGCGGGGGCGGCAGATTAGGGGTTAATAAGTGTAAGGTTAGGGGTGTTTAGACTCGGGGTACATGTTAGGGTGTTAGGTGCAGACTTAGGAAGTGTTTACGCATAGCAAACAATGGGGCTGCGTTAGGAGCTGAACTCGGCTTTTTTGCAGGTGTTAGGTTTTTTTTCAGCTCAAACAGCCCCATTGTTTCCTATGGGGGAATCGTGCATGAGCACGTTTTTGAGGCTGGCCACGTCCGTAAGCAACTCTGGTATCGAGAGTTGAAGCTGCGTTAAATATGCTCTACGCTCCTTTTTTGGAGCCTAACGCAGCCTTTATGTGGACTCTCAATACCAGAGTTATTTTTATGGTGCGGCCAGAAAAAAGCCGGCGTTAGCTACGCAGGTCCTTACCGACAAAACTCTAAATCTAGCCGATTATTTCCATACTGAAACTGATAGACTGCAAAAGGGAAATATACATAAACCTGTAATATAAAGTGCCAAATGATACATACTTACCAGAAGACACCCATCCACATATAGCAGACAGCTAAACCAGTAATGAAAAATATCAGCAGAGGTAATGGTATAGGAGTATAACGTCGATCTGA
Organism: Bombina bombina; assembly: GCF_027579735.1. Taxonomy (NCBI): domain Eukaryota; kingdom Metazoa; phylum Chordata; class Amphibia; order Anura; family Bombinatoridae; genus Bombina; species Bombina bombina. The sequence goes on from NC_069504.1 coordinate 587,288,946, forward strand.
AAAGGGAGGCAGTGAATGAATCCCTGCGACCGATTACAGAGAGCCTTTAAATAGATTTCCCATAGGTGAAACCATGAAATCAACAGGCAATACTCCCTTCACATCCCTCTGACAAACACTGAACTCTGAGAGGAATTGGGCTTCAAAATGCTTAGAAGCACATATCATAGGAGAAATTAAGCACATCTTACTTCACCACCCCCATAGGAGGCAAAGTTTGTAAAACTAAGGTATGTGGGTGGTGGGAGGTGTATTTTTAGGAATTTTGAGGTTTGGGAAACTTTGCCCTCTCCTGGTAGGAATGTATATCCCATATGTCACTAGCTTATGGACTCTCGCCACTTACATGAAAGAAATAGCTTTAATCTGCCCCCTAACAGAAGAACCGGCTTGTGGGCCGCACCTTCATATAGGTTTAGGGGCAGGAATTGGTTTCTTATAAGGCTTAGATTTATTCCAATTCAGAGATAGTCTCCAAATAGAGACAGAGGCCTTTGGAGAAGGAGGATAATTCCTTAGTGGTAGTTTTATGTATATTCGAAGGGAATAACAATTTAGGAAGTACATAGTAAGTTTTATGTCTTTAAAGGTAGCTAGGGTATGAGCTACCTTTAAAGACATAAAACTTACTATATACTTCCTAAATTGTTATTCCCTTCGAATGTACATAAAACTACCACTAAGGAATTATGTCCAGGTTAGACCTGTTGCTTTAAGATATCTACATATGCTCATATGGCATTAGATAAAATGTAAATGGAACCATTAATCTTCTCTCTATTTGATATTTTTATAGGTTGATATACCTATTTAGCATCAGATATGATGCAATAAAATAAATATGGAGTTAGTTTAATCACAACTAAAAAGGACCTATAATAATAAAATGGCCTTTTATGTATGGTATACCACACAGGAATATAGGATTAAAAAAGCTTACATAAGACACTGGGCGTATAATTCTCAAAATGTTTATAGTGAGGAGGAAATGGTAACATTTTGAAAAAGAAAGTTTTTTCACAAAATGAAGAGGTATTGATTTTTAGTGTGAATGCGTATTGTTGAATGAAAGAAAGTTTTGAAACTGTATTGTCTTATGGTGAGAATAGCTACTCCCATTTTTGTAGAGGTAACAATGTAAAACAAAGAAGGGGTGGAGTTTTACTCTTTAAAAGACTAACACACAGTTTGATGGACAGCCCTGATGAAGCCCTTTTTTTGCAAAGGATTCTGGGAGAAACGTACGTTGGCTGTTTTGCACTTAATTTTGAAGTACTCACATGAATGCAGTTTCCACAAGGAATAACTCACAGAGCTGAAAAAATAGGTCCGCTGCTGTGAAGTTGAGCAATACGGAACATCAGGTCTGGCGAGACTGCGCTGGAAGCGTCTGGGAGACAGAGGTACAGGCTAAGCAGTGTGGATTTTTGAATCTTGGAGAGAAACTGCAGGTAACGGAAGAAAACCTAAGGTGTGGCAAAGCAAGGGGCTGGAGGCTTCAGGTTATATCTTACCATGTTAGTAGAACTATTGCGGTAAATCCCTGTGAAGCCCAGTTACGGAAGGTAACGGTCCCCCTATTTACACTATATGCACCGTAAGGTCTAAGAAGCACTGTAATAAGGAACTGGACACGCATTTGCTTATTTCCTGCTTATTAACCTGCTTGCCTTTTTACCAACGCTTTTCCTGACACATTTGTTTGGAGACCTATTCTGACTTTATCAACATACAGCTATTATTTGACAGCACTATACAATTGCTTTTTGGAAACGGACTGTTTGCATGGTACCATGAAATGATTTATTTTCTACTATCTTTGCAAAGATTTTTTCTTAAAGTAACAGCGCTATTCTTTCCTAGTCTTTGTGGCCACATAAGATTTTTGTGATTAGGTATAGATCTCAGTACTTATTTATAGTGTGCTCTAGTATGTATGTTGAATAACTGCAGTGTGTGGGGTTCTTGATACTTTGTATATATATATATATTTGTTTTACTTTACCTATATTTGCTTAATTTGTTTCAGTTCTGGAATTGGAACTGTGTTCTAATAAATATGTGCTTTATTTAAACATAAAGAGTGCTGTATTCCCTGTCTTTTCGGAGGCCTAATCTTAGATTGAGGCCTCTTTTCTTCTCTTATAGTAATATTGAATATATTGATTAATTAAGGGTTTGCACCATAACAGGTTATCATACCTGTGAAGAGTTAAAGCACTGCATGTGAGGAATAGTGACTTTTTTTACCAAGTAATAAAGTCTATTAACCCCTAAACCGCCATAGCCCACAACGCAATAAACCTAATCAAGTATTAACCCCTAAATCGCCATAGCCCACAACGCAATAAACCTAACCCCTAACCTAATCCCCCCTAACCTAACCCCCCCTAAATAAACTAAAATTAGCTAATTCACAAAATATTAAAGTTACCATTAAATCTAAAAAAAAAAATTACACTACTTCTAAAACACAAATAAACTAAGTATAAATTAAAGGGACAGTCTAATCCAAATTCAGGAGTAGACTGTCCCTTTAAGCAAGAATTACAGAAAATAAAAAATCTAAGATTACAGAAAATAAAAAATAAAATTACAAAAGTTTAAATAAATTACACCTAATCCCTATGAAAATAAAAAAGTCCCCCCAAAATAAAAACACCCCCTAATCTAATCAACTACCAGTAGCCCTTAAAAGAACATTTTTGCAGGGCATTGCCCCAAGATAATCAGCTCTTTTGCACAAAAAATACACACAGCCCCCCTACCAGTAAAACCCCCCCAAAAAATACTAACACTAAAAACGATAAACTACCCATTGCCCTGAAAATGCATTGTTGGGCATTGCCCTTAAAAGGGCATTCAGCTCTTTTGCTGCCCACCCTATCTAAATAAAATAAATCCCCCCCAAAAAACTTAAGAAACCCTAAGTCTAACCCCCAAGTGGTCCTCACCTGTCCTGAAGTTCAGCGGAGAAGGTCCTGTTCCAGGCGGTGAAGTCTTCTTTCTTCCAGGAACCAGCCAGCGCAGAGCGGAGGGCAGAGTTGAAGACCGGCGATGCTGGAACTGAAGACAGGCGACTCTGGAACTGAAGACAGGTGACTCTGGAACTGAAGACCGGCGACTCTGGAACTGAAGACCGGCGACCGGGGAGCCATGGAGCGTGGAGGATCCTCTTCATATGATCTCCACCATACACTGAATAGGAATTCAAGGTACGCAATTAAAAATGGCGTCCCTTGAATTCCTATTGGCTGATTTGAGCCTTCAAATTCAAATCAGCCAATCAGATGAGAGCTACTGAAATCCTATTGGCTGTTCAAATCAGCCAATAGGATAAGAGCTACTGAAATTCTATTGGCTGATTTGAACAGCCAATACGATTTCAGTAGCTCTCATCCGATTGGCTGATTTGAATTTGAAGGCTCAAATCAGCCAATAGGAATTCAAGGGACGCCATTTTTAATCGCGTACCTTGAATTCCTATTCAGTGTACGGCGGAGATCGTATGAAGAGGATCCTCCACACTCCATGGCTCCACGATCGCCGGTCTTCAGTTCCAGAGTCGCCGGTCTTCAGTTCCAGAGTCGCCGGTCTTCAACTCCGCCCTCCACTCCGCGCCGGCTGGTTCCTGGAAGAAAGAAGAGGTTGCCGCTTGGAAGAAGACTTCACCGCCTGGAACAGGACCTTCTCCGCTGAACTTCTGGACAGGTGAGGACCACTTGGGGGTTAGACTTAGGGTTTTTTAAGGGGTTTTTGGGGGGATTTATTTTATTTAGAAAGGGTGGGCAGCAAAAGAGCTGAATGCCCTTTTAAGGGCAATGCCCAACAAATGCCCTTTTCAGTAGTTTAGCGTTTTTAGTGTTAGTATTTTTGGGGGGGTTTGGTGGGTGGGGGGATTTACTGGGGCTGTGTGTATTTTTTGTGCAAAAGAGCTGATTATCTTGGGGCAATGCCCTGCAAAAAGTCCTTTTAAGGGCTACTGGTAGTTGATTAGATTAGGGGGTGTTTTTATTTGGGGGGGGCTTTTTTATTTTCATAGGGATTAGGTGTAATTTATTTAAACTTTTGTAATTTTATTTTTTATTTTCTGTAATTCTTGCTTAAAGGGACAGTCTACTCCTGAATTTGGATTAGACTGCCCCTTTAATTTATACTTAGTTTATTTGTATTTTAGAAGTAGTGTAACATTTTTTAGATTTAATGGTAACTTTAGTATTTTGTGAATTAGCTAATTTTAGTTTATTTGGGGGGTTAGGTTAGGGGGGGTTAGGTTAGGGGTTAGGGGTTAGGTTTATTGAGTTGTGGGCTATAGCGGTTTAGGGGTTAATACTTGATTAGGTTTATTGCATTGTGGGTTAATGGCGGATTAGAGGTTAATAGTTTTAATAGGTAGTTTGTGATGTTGGGGTTGGCGGATTTAGGGGTTAATAATTTAGTTATTACTTGCTGTGTGGGTTTAATGGCAGATATAGGGGTTAATAGTTTAAATAGGCATATTGCGTTGTGGGGGGTTGTCGGTCTAGGGGTTAATACATTTAATATTAGTAATGAGAGGGGGGGATTGCGGATATAGGGGTTTTACATGTCGGGCTTATTTTTGGGAGGCGTGTTAGACTTTTATGGGAGATTTGTTATTTTATTTACTTTTCTTAGGCGCCGGCAGTTTCTAATGTGCCGTAAGTCACTAGCGACTCCAGAAATTTGTATTTATGCTCATTTCTGGACATCGCAAGTTTATCAGACTTACGGCACTTTATGAACTGCCAGCGGGGTTTATGTAATACCCCAATGTGTGAAGTGAAATTACGGACGGCGCAAGTTCCCACGCTTGCGCCGAAACCTGCGCCGTATATTTGATCGCGCCCTAGATGTTTGCTATAGGTTGATGTTTCAGTATTCCCAGGTATTTTCATGCAACATTGCCACTTCAAGTATTTCAAAACTTCTGAAATGTTTATGCTGGTATCTCTTTTTATTTATGAATTAGAAGTCCTGTGCTTTGGAACATATCTGCATACAAAATAAATGTTGTAAAATAATTAAAAATTATCATTTTGGTAGATAAATACACATTGATTAGCAGTCCTGGGATACCACCCATGAAAAGCTTCTTGAATGTTGTTTACTAAACTTAGCTTACTGTGACCAATTAGGGACATATATAAATCAACTCCTGCACATTATCAACCAATTACTGAGCAGCATGTTCTGTCAGGTTTCTGTATTCAGCAAAATGAACTGCAATTTAAAGAGCTAAAGAAAGCAAAATAAATTAAAAAAATAATTAATAAAATTATACTGCAAAGTGTTCTAATTATGAATAATTAAACATTTTATGTGAAATAAAAGTTTGAGTTTCATTTCCCTTAAATTTAATTTAACAGGATAGCTCTGAGCTAGAGTGACTAAACTAAATACACAACTTAAAGGGATAGAAAACTCTTTTTTTTTCTTATGTCATACTGCATGTTTAATGTAATACTACATTGCCATAGACATCAATTAAATGTAATATGCGGTTCCATTATAATTTAACTTTTAAGATAAATACCTGGCCCAAGCCCCCAGAATTGAGCGATAACCATCCAATGAGTGCAATAGTACGCACATATCAGAATTTCTAAAGATGGCCGCCTGCTCATGCGCAGTTTTAGCCGTACACAGTAACGCTAAAGTAGGTCCAGGCTTGGCATTACTGTGTACGATCCTGTCTGCAGGAGGCGGCTGGGCTAAGGGGTAGGTTACTTGCACAGCTCATCACTCCCTTTTGGTTATGTAGCTGTGCTATTGATGCCTGAACAGCACTGTTACTCAAAGCAGTGTTACAATACTGATCCGTTTGTGAGAATTATTCAGTACAATCCACTTATAATTTTCACTATTTTTATTTTTTAATGTCTGTATTTTCCTATTTAAAGATGAGTTTCATTCATTATTTTGCTAATATATATTGCTATTTATTTGAAACCCAAATTTTTTTTTAGAGATATAATTCCGCAACTATTCAGACTCATACACACCCCTGATTATGTCAATTAAACACGCCCCTCATGACGCACACGTCATAACTCGCACACACCTCTGATAATGTTAACTGAACTAGTCAAATTCGCCCATTCCTGATCGTGTTAACTGAACAAGCCCCCTATGACGTGCACGTCATGCCTTCAGTGACAAACACAGAACAAACAAAAACAATGGTAGTTCAATAGAATCTTAAAGTCGAGAGGTTTTACGTATACATTTTATTACAGTATTAACTATAAAACAGATTTTGAACATATTGGCATAAGATCACGCAACAAGAAGCCTCTAGGGATTATATGGGGCATATATCTCACAATTTATTTACACAGTGAGTGCCATTTCTGAGTGCAAAGGGGGCTATTCTGGGTTCTATATATATAATATATGGGCCCTCCTATATAATGATGAATCAGTAATATGTGCAAATCTGTGGATGTATTAAAATGCACAAAGTGTTTTACAGTGATTGTTATATTACTGGTTTGAACAGAGTGCTATATCTTCGCTATTCACCACAAATGCATATTCACGTTTTATGGTTACTATATACAGATAAATAAGTTCAATGTCAGCATATGGTATATGAAACAAATGTGTTTTTTGTGGGATGTCAACATTGTTATTAGTAGCCTAGCAATTTTATAAACATATATAGCAAAGAGAATGTTTGCTAATTAATTGCACCTGTCCAGACAGATGCCTAATGAAACAGCTAGCACAGCTGAGAAACGTGTTGTAATCTGTATTTGCATTGTTTTTACATGCTTTGGGTGAATGCATATACCCTTAGATTTATCCTGTTTTTAAATAAAAAATATACTGCACTTGTTGGTGCTGCTGTCTATGTAAGTATAACTACAATAGAAGACACAGTTGTTTCCTGTTACTATTACAGTATCACACTAGGAGGCGCCCTCTGTATGTGATTCTTTTTCACAGATGCCTGGATTTGTTTGATATCTTTGAGAGGAGCAGCCGTTACATACACCGTGGACTGTAACATCTGTGATTGCACCCAATGCTGTCAAAGTCCCTCCTGACATTTGAACTGTATTGCGGTCTTCTAATTGGACTCAGATAAGAACCTTGCTATTGTTTATTTAGGCCACACATTTGTTTAATCTATGACTAAATATTGTTTTGTATTTTGACTACATATACATATGCCATTAAGGTTTTCAATCTATATGACCACCATTTCTTTGTTCTATTGCACCCCCTAAAGTTGAACACAGCAGTGTTACCAGCAGTTTTTGTATTTGTAATTCGCACACTAAGCCACACAGTGACATGGCGATATGTCTAAATAGTTATCTAGCTTAAAAATAAAATGATAAGGACAATGTAAAGTCTGGTTATAAAGAAAACAAGTATTTGGGGGGGCTGTTCACTAAGGCAATAAGTATTTGCAGATCCTCCTTCTTACCTCGCCTCCCCCCTCCCCAGCATAGAAATGCCGACAAGCTCCATAGGACCGTATAGGTAATAAATTAACTGCACACACAAACCTACCGGCAGATGAAAGTTATACTGTCTGCTAACAATGGGTGCAGAGAAGAGCTGGGGAGATTCCCATTGCTGCTACCAATGCAAGAAAGGGTATACAAATTCTGGTGTCACCTCACAAATAGTGACACAAGTACACTTTACCACCAAGCACTCTGTGACCCAGCATCAAAAGCATTTAGAGAATATACATCAGACCTGAAAAACCACATCAGTGAAAGCACAGCCCATGTGCGAGTGTCACCAAACACCTTACATACAGCTCTGAAGGAGAGGTACACTGGGCACTGGGAGGAACAGATAGGGCAACAGAACAAGATGGAGTGTTACAGGTCTCTACAAAGAGAGTACAAACTAGCTGAGTATCTCACAAGTGTCACCAACCCAAAGCACAGACAGATACTCACTAAATACAGAATCTCTGACCACCAGCTGGAAATAGAGACTGGCAGATATCAGACAAAATGGAGACCCAGGGCAGCCAGGATACAAACTCTTAAGGGATAAATACTTCCAAAAAATAATGAAAGAAATAACAGATTTCCCACAGATGTCTGAACAAGAAAGACTGTGTGTACTCTTAGGAGAAAAAAAAGCTACAAGAATAGTAGCAAAATATGTAGCAGACTGTCACATGACCAGAACCCTCTATCAGATTAAATGAACTGTTATCATATTTACCCACTATACTCCTTCTTTAAAAATTGTTATTTATCTGTTTTATTGTAACATATTACTTTGGCAACACATGTAATAATGTATTCTTGACTTGACTTGTTATTTTAACCCTATACGCTCTGCACAGTTATTCACAGAGCAGAGTGAAACTTTCATCTGCCATTGAGTCTGTGTGTGCACCTAATTTATTACCAATACAATCCATGGAGCTTGTATTTCTAGGCTGGGGAGGGGGGGGGGGAGGCGAGGAGAGGAGGGGAATCTGCAAATACTTATTATTGCCTTAGTGAACAAATATGTGTGATAAATAACAGGGAACTGCTGGAGACTAGAAAACTTTTATCTACTGAAATAAAAAAAAAAATTGTAGCAAAAAAAAAAAAAGATCTATGCAGCACAGTTTTAATTAAAAAATTATCTTGTTTTGTTATACATTTTAGTAATTTTAGTATCCACATCATAATATGATTCCTTTATTTAAAATAAGTTGGGTATTATGCCAGAAATACTTTTAACATTTGTGAAGATTATTAATTATATGTTATACATGGCTGCATGAATTGTCAGTGTTCTCAGTGGCACTGTGTAACAGCACTATCAAATGCTAAGCCCGCAAAGCGCTGTCACTCATTTAGGAAATCTAATGCCCATTGTGACACAATCTTGTCAATCAATTGACAAGACACCGCCCATATTAGCAATGTAATAAAAATAGCTAACGCCCAGTATGCTGAGGGAATTCTACTGTGTGATAAGGCTAATGAGGAAGTGAACTTTTATTGGTTGAAATACGAAGACTGACAGACATCTGCTTTATGGAAGAGCGTTTCAGACTCCGCAACAGGGAACTATTTAGGCAAAATAATAGCATGATTTTACTGTACTTAGAATATACAAATTTTATTTTTGACAACGCTGGGATGTTACTAATTTAGAAAGATTTATTTAGGTATGGAATTTCAGTAGTTATTTTCTATACCTTTAATGGATTTAACCTTATAAACTATAATACGTTTGCTCATAAAATTAGTCACTGTCATGGTGCTGATGCCACAACTCAACAATCAAAATTGTTTATACGTATTCTCTCACATTATTTCACCTAGTACTAATCTTAAAGCTCATAACCATAATTGTCTCACATAACTATAGCTGCTTTAACTCAATAATGATAAATGATTATGCTAAGAGCCTTCTTATTCTGGTTAACCTGTCATATCATAGAGCAAACTAACACACTAAACCAAGCAGCCAAAACAATCACCTCACCTTACTATATCCATGGATACCAGCTACAGCAGACTTCAAATAATAGCAACTCTTGTTTGAAAAAAAATATGGGTTAGATTACGAGTTGAGCGCAAATTTGTGCTCCCGCTTGCGCATTAACTTTGCTAGAAGTAAGATTTTTGCACACGTCGAGTAGTGCGTATATTACAAGTTGAAAGTAAAAAGTTTTTGCACAAGCACGCAAAAAGCCAAAATTCGAATGTCACAAATGCATTAACGTATTCTCCCATAGACTTCAATGAAGCGCGAAAAGTGGCAAAAAAGCCTAACACCTTTACTCGCGTGCAAACGCATTTACTCAAGTGCGCTAATCCAACATGAAATATGAATATTTCCCATTCCAATGTTCTTCACATAGGAAAATATGTGCTATTTATTCTTATACAAAAATCATGCCTAAAAACTCTACCTAGAAAACAAATAAATTATGCCAGGTTTGCGGGCCTAAATCTTCAAACACCTACATGAAGTCAATCAGGTCATCAGTGATAGAAAAAACAGCAACTCTGGGTCTATATACAAATTCTGGCATGTAAACAAGCATTTAGCATAGCTTTATATAAATAGATAGATGATAGATATACAATTTGCAGACTTTTAATGAATCATAGTAAGAATAAGTTGAAGTTAATGCTACCATAAACAAACAAGGGATTTCAGCTCTCTAAAGTATGCATAAAAAATGCATTTTATTAGGAATAAATATTTCATGAAATGTTTACTCAATGCATAGCAACATGATACAATGGGGTAGATTTAGCAAGCAGCAGATGCTGCTTTCTACGCCCATCGTTTCTGGCTTGCCTTTTAGGTGGTCGACTGAAATCCTCTTGATCTGATATGATCGGGATGACTGGCACCCCCTGCTAGTGGCCAGGGTGAGCAGGAGGCGGTCAGAGACCCCCATACAGCTCCCCAACCTGTGAGACTTGCATCTGCTGTGATCACAGTCCAGGTAGGATGAACAAAGGAGGCCCCTTGAACAATAAGGTGTTGGTTTAACCACCAAGTCAGAGAGAGTTGAGTGTTGGGATTTAAGTATATCAGTTGCAATATCTGAGTATAATCCCTGCACCATTGGTGCAACATGCAAAGCTTTAGAGGCCTCATATGAAAATGAGCAAAGGGGATCGCGTCCGATGCAGCAGTCATGAGACCTAAAACTTCCATGCACATAGCCATTAAAGGGAATGATAGAGACTGAAGGTTTAGACAAGCTAAAACAAACTTCATTCATCTCTTGTCTCTTGTGATCACAGTCCAGGTAGGACGAACAAAGGAGGCCCCTTGAACAATAAGGTGATGGTTTAACCACCAAGTCAGAGAGAGATGAGTGTTGGGATTTAAGTATATCAGTTGTGATATCTGAGTATAATCCCTGCACCATTGGTGCAACATGCAAAGCTGTAGAGGTCTCATTTGAAAATGAGCAAAAGGGATCACTTCCGATGCTGCAATCATGAGACCTAAAACTTCCATGCACATAGCCACTGAAGGGAATGATAGAGACTGAAGGTTTAGACAGGCTGAAACCAATCTCAATTGTCACTTTTCTGTTAGGGATAGAGTGTCATGGACACTGAATCTATCTGGAAACCTAAAAAGGTGACCTTTGTCTTCATAATCAAGGAACTCTTCAGTAAATCGATCCTCCAACCATGTCTTTGAAGAAACAGCAATAGTTGTTTTGTGTGAGATTCAGCTAAATAAAAAAATTGAGCTAGTACCAAGATATCGTCGAAATAAGGAAACACAGCAATACCCTGCTCTCTGATTACAGATAGAAGGGCACCGAAAACCTTTGAGAATATTCTCGGTGCTGTTGCAAGGCCAAACGGAAGAGCGACAAATTGGTAATCATAGTTTTTAAAACAGAATCTCAGAAATCGATAGTGGTCTGGATGAATCGGAATGTGAAGGTAAGCATCCTGTAAGTCTATTGTGGACATGCAGTAACCTTGCTGAACAAAAGGCAGAATAGTCCTAATAGTCACCATCTTGAAAGTTACAAAATGATTTAAAGTTTTCAGATCCAAAATTGGACAGAAAGAATTTTCCTTCTTTGTAACAATGAATTGATTTGAATAAAATCCCAATCCGTGTTACTGCTGAGGAACTGGGACAATTACCCCTGAAAGTTCTAGCTTGAGCTTTTACTGGGTTTTTTGGTACATGGGTAAGAAATAATCTTCCCATGGGAGGTCTTATTCTGAATCCAATTCGATACCCCTGAGAAATAATATTCTGAATCCACTGATATTGGACAGTGTCTGTCCAAATTATTTGAAAAAGCTTTAGTCTGCCCCCAACCAGAAGAACTGGTTTGAGGGCCACACCTTCATGCAGGTTTAGGGCGGAATTTGGTTTCTTATAAGGCTTGGATTTATTCCAACTCAGAGATGGTCTCCAATTAGAGCCAGAGGCCTTAGGGGAAGGAGCAGTTTTTTGTTCTCTATTCTAACGAAAGGAACAAAAATGATTGGGAGCTTTAAATTTACCCTTAGATTTCTTATCTTGGGGCAGAAAAACTCCCTTACCCCCAGTAACAGTGGAGATAATAGAATCAAATTGTGAACCAAAAAGATTTTTACCCTGAAAAGAAAGAGATATTAATCTAGTTTTAGACAATGTCAGCACTCCAAGCTTTTCTAGTTAGAATGGCTAACAACATAGATTTGGCATTGATCTTTATAACATCAAATATAGCATCACTAATAAAATGTTTAGCATGTTGAAGTAAAAGAATAATGTTAGATAATTCAGGATCTGAAGACAACTGCTGTGCTAAACTGTCCAACCAAAAAACATAATTTATGTAAGAACTTACCTGATAAATTCATTTCTTTCATATTGGCAAGAGTCCATGAGCTAGTGTTGTATGGGATATACAATCCTACCAGGAGGGGCAAAGTTTCCCAAACCTCAAAATGCCTATAAAAATACTCCTCACCACACCCACAATTCAGTTTATCGAATAGCCAAGTAGTGGGGTGAAAAAGAAAGGAGTAAAAAGCATCAACAAAGGAATTTGGAAATAATTGTGCTTTATACAAAAAAATCATAACCACCATAAAAAGGGTGGGCCTCATGGACTCTTGCCAATATGAAAAAAATGAATTTATCAGGTAAGTTCTTACATAAATTATGTTTTCTTTCATGTAATTGGCAAGAGTCCATGAGCTAGTGACGTATGGGATAGCAATATCCAAGATGTGGAACTCCACGCAAGAGTCACTAGAGAGGGAGGGATACAAATAAAAACGCTGAGAAAATTAATCCACAACCCAAAAAATACGTTTATTCTCATAAATGAATGGAAAAAAATTAAATCAAAAGCAGAAGAATCAAACTGAAACAGCTGCCCGAAGAACTTTTCTACCAAAAACTGCTTCTGAAGAAGCAAACACATCAAAACGGTAGAATTTAGTAAATGTATGCAAAGAAGACCAAGTTGCTGCTTTGCAAATCTGATCAACTGACACTTCATTCTTAAAAGCCCACGAAAAAGAGACTGATCTAATAGAATGAGCTGTAATTCTCTGTGGCGGGGCTTGACCCGACTCCAAATAAGCTTGATGAATCAAAAACTTTAACCACGAAGTCAAGGAAACAGCAGAAGCCTTCTGACCTTTCCTAGAACCAGAAAATATAACAAATAGACTAGAAGTCTTCCTGAAATCTTTAGTAGCTTCAACATAATATTTAAAGCTCTTACCACATCCAAAGAATGTAAGGATCTCTCCAAAGAATTCTTAGGATTAGGACACAAGGAAGGAACAACAATTTCTCTATTAATGTTGTTAGAATTCACAACCTTAGGTAAGAATTTAAAAGGCGTCCGCAAAACCGCCTTATCCTGATGAAAAATCAGAAAAGGAGATTCACAAGAGAGAGCAGATAATTCAGAAACTCTTCTAGCAGAAGGCTCAAATGGAGGAGCCTGCAAAGCCTTCGAATCTAAATTAAGACTCCAGGGAGGAGAGATTGATTTAATGACAGGCTTGATACGAACCAAAGCCTGCACAAAACAATGAATATCAGGAAGAGATTTGTCCTTTCAAGAAACTTGCAGACAAACCTTTATCCAAACCATCCTGCAGAAACTGTAAAATTCTAGGAATTCTAAAAGAATGCCAAGAGAATTTATGAGAACACCATGAAATGTAAGTCTTCAAAACTCGATAATAAATCTTTCTAGAAACAGATTTACAAGCCTGTAACATAGTATTAATTACTGAGTCAGAGAAACCTCTATGACTAAGCACTAAGCGTTCAATCTTCATACCTTCAAAATTAATTATTTGAGATCCTGATGGAAAAACGGTCCTTGAGATAGAAGGTCTGGCCTTAGTGGAAGTGGCCAAGGTTGGCAACTGAACATTCGGACAAGATCCGCATACCAAAACCTGTGAGGCCATGCTGGAGCTACCAGCAGCACAAACGATTGCTCCATGATGATCTTGGAGATCACTCTTGGAAGAAGAACTAGAGGCGGGAAAATATATGCTGGTTGATAACACCAAGGAAGTGTCAATGCATCTACTGCTTCCGCCTGAGGATCCCTGGACCTGGACAGGTACCTGGGAAGTTTTTTGTTTAGATGAGATGCCATCAGATCTATTTCTGGAAGCCCCCACATCTGAACAATTTGAGAAAACACATCTGGGTGGAGAGACCATTCTCCCGGATGTAAAGTCTGATGACTGAGGTAATCCGCTTCCCAATTGTCTATACCTGGGATATACACCGCAGAAATTAGACAGGAGCTGGATTCCGCCCAAACAAGTATCTGAGATACTTCTTTCATAGCTTGAGGACTGTGAGTCCCACCCTGATGATTGACATATGCCACAGTTGTGACATTGTCTGTCTGAAAACAAATTAATGGTTCTCTCTTTAACAGAGGCCAAAATTGAAGAGCCCTGAGAATCGCACAGAGTTCCAAAATATTGATTGGTAATCTCGCCTCTTGAGATTTCAAAACTCCTTGTGCTGTCAGAGATCCCCAAACAGCTCCCTAACCTGAAAGATTCACATCTGTAGTGATCACAGTCCAGGTTGGATGGACGAAAGAGGCACCTAAAATTACACGGTGGTGATCTAACCACCAAGTCAGAGAAAGTCGAACATTGGGATTTAAGGATATTAATTGTGATATCCTTGTATAATCCCTGCACCATTGGTTCAGCATACAAAGCTGGAGAGGTCTCATATGAAAACGAGCAAAGGGGATCACGTCCGATGCTGCAGTCATGAGACCTAAAACTTCCATGCACATAGCTACTGAAGGGAATGTCAGGGATTTTTCCTGACTTGTTTGCCATGTGCTGCTGGCAGCCATTTTACTCACCTATTTTGCTGACTTTGGTGCATTCTGGGAGATGCTGCTCACTTACTGTACATCCTTTTATGGCCAGACTGGTTTACATCATCCATGTGAGACAGGATGTAGTCTCAGAATTGTGATGTCATCACTTATTATTTAAAGGGCCTTTGTTCAGTATGCTTTGCCCTTGCGTTGTCTCAGACCTGTTTGTGAGAGCTCCTGTTTATTACCTGGCTGTCTGACGTCCCTCCTGGTTCCTGATCCCTGGCTTGTTCCTGACTCTGCTGTTCTCCTTGTTCCTGATTCCGGCTCGTCTGACTACTCGCTTTGGCTCCTGACTCGGCTTGTCTGACTACCATCTCTAGGTTTGACTCCTGGCTTGTTATTTGACTTGTGGACTTTTTATTATTTTTTGCTATTAATAAAGGTGTGATTATTTTTGCACTTCTCGTCTCAGTCTGATTCCTGGCACCCTGACATTACACAAGGGCCATGAATCCTGATGGTGCTAATAATCCACCTTTACCTGCCATCATTTCCAGGATGGATGAACAGGATCACCGCTTGGATCAATTTGCACTAGCCCTGCAAACCCTGCTGACTCGCACTGCACATTTGGACCAAATTGTCCCGCAAGTTATGGCTGCTCCTGTTTCCACTGCTGCACCTATGCCTACCAGGAGCATGTCCGGTTCTGCACCTCTACCTCAACGATATTGAGGCGATCCTAATCAGTGCAGAGGGTTTTTGAACCAGGTGGGCATTTACTTTCAGATGTTACCTTAGGCGTTTCCCTCTGACAGAGCTAAGGTGGGATTTCTCATCTCGTTACTCTCTGACACAGCTCTTGCCTGGGCTAATCCCTTGTGGGAGACTAATAAACCTGTGATTTCAAATTACCCTGAATTTGTGGCCTCCTTTTGAAGGGTATTTGATGTTCCAGCTCGCTCCTCCTCTGCTGCTAAACGACTCATGTCCATTCAGCAAGGTACAAGATCTGTTGCTCAGTATGCCATTGAGTTCCATACGCTTGCAGCAGAGGTAGGCTGGAACAATGAAGCCCTTGTTGCCGCCTTCTTTCATGGGCTCTCTGATGCGATTAAAGATGAAGTTGCTGCCAGAGATTTACCAGAAGATCTCGAGGCATTGGTGTCTTTTTTTATCCTAATTGACATCAGACTAAGTGAGAGGCCTTCTTTCAAGGAGCGCTTGCGGAAGCCTCCTGTACCGTTGTCTCCTACGTGTTCGTTCCCACCCATGCCTCCCTCTCCTCCCATGCCTCCTGGTCCCGAGTCACCAGGTACTGCTGAGCCGATGCAGTTGGGATTCACACATCTCTCCGCGGCAGAGAGGGCCTTTAGGAGGAGGGAGGGGCTCTGCCTCTATTGTGGGTTACAGGGCCACCTTTTGAAGTCTTGTCCTACACGGCCGGGAAACGTTCACACCTAAGGTCCTGTTGGGGGCAGACCTTAGGTGGTTTATCCTTGTCCCCGGAACCGCTAAAGGAGAAACCTTTGGTCACGGTTGTCCTTTCCTGGGTGGACTCCTCGCTTTGGCTCCTGACTCGGCTTGTCTGACTACCAGCTCTAGTTTTGACTCCTGGCTTGTTATTTGACTTGTGGACTTTTTATTATTTTTTGCTATTAATAAAGGTGTGATTATTTTTGTACTTCTTGTCTCAGTCTGATTCCTGGCACCCTGACAGGGAATGACTGAGACTTAAGGTTCCAACAGGCTGCAACCAATATCAAATGTCTCTTGTCTGTTAGAGACAAAGTAATGGACACTGAATCTATCTGGAAACCTAAAAAGGTTACCCTTGTCTGAGGAATCAAAGAACATTTTGGTAAATTGATCCTCCAACCATGTCTTCGAAGAAACAACACTAGTTAATTCGTGTGAGATTCTGCAGAACGTAAAGACTGAGCGAGTACCAAGATATCGTCCAAATAAGGAAACACCACAATACCCCGCTCTCTGATTACAGAGAGTAGGGCACCTAGAACCTTTGAAAAGATTCTTGGAGCTGTCGCTAGGCCAAAAGGAAGAGCAACAAATTGGTAATGCTTGTCTAGAAAAGAGAATCTCAGGAACTGATAATGGTCTGGATGAATCGGAATATGAAGATATGCATCCTGTAAGTCTATTGTGGACATATAATGCCCTTGCTGAACAAAAGGCAGAATAGTCCTTATAGTCACCATTTTGAAAGTTGGTACTCTTACATATCGATTCAAAATCTTTAGATCCAAAACTGGTCTGAATGAATTCTCTTTCTTTGGAACAATGAATAGATTTGAATAAAACCCCAGACCCTGTTCCTGAAACGGAACTGGCATGATTACCCCTGATAACTCTAGGTCTGAAACCCACTTCAGAAAAGCCTGAGCCTTTACTGGGTTTACCAGAATGTGTGAGAGAAAAAATCTTCTCACAGGCGGTCTTACTCTGAATCCTATTTTGTACCCCTGAGAGACAATACTCTGAATCCAATGATTTTGGACCGAATTGATCCAAACATCTTTGAAAAGTTTTAATCTGCCCCCTACCAGCTGATCTGGAATGAGGGCCGCACCTTCATGCGGACTTGGGGGCTAGTTTTGATCTCTTAAATGGCTTGGATTTATTCCAATTTGAAGAAGGTTTCCAATTGGAAGCAGATTCCTTGGGGGAAGGATTAGGTTTCTGTTCCTTATTTTGACAAAAGGAACGAAAACGGTTAAAAGCTTTAGATTTGCCCTTAGGTTTTTTATACTGAGGCAAAAAAACTCCCTTCCCACCAGTAACAGTTGAAATTATTGAATCCAACTGAGAACCAAATAATGTATTACCTTGGAAAGAAAGGGAAAGCATTCTGGATTTAGAAGTCATATCAGCATTCCAAGATTTGAGCCACAAAGCTCTTCTAGCTAAAATAGCTAAAGACATAGATTTAACATCAATTAATTTTGATAATATCAAACATGGCATCACAAATGAAATTATTAGCATGTTGAATCAATTTAACAATGCTAGACAAATCATGATCCGATACTTGTTGCGCTAAAGTATCCAACCAAAAAGTTGAAGCAGCTGCAACATCAGCCAAAGAAATTGCAGGCCGAAGAAGATGACCTGAATATAAATAAGCTTTCCTTAGATAAGATTCAAGTTTCCTATCTAAAGGATCTTTAAATGAAGTACTATCTTCCGTAGGAATAGTAGTACGTTTAGCAAGAGTAGAGCTAGCCCCATCAACTTTGGGGATCTTTTCCCAAAACTCCAATCTAACTTCTGGCAAAGGATACAATTGTTTAAACCTTGAAGAAGGAATAAAAGAAGTACCAGGCTTATTCCATGCCTTAGAAATCATATCAGAAATAGCATCAGGAACTGGAAAAACCTCTGGAATAACCACAGGAGGTTTATAAACAGAATTTAAATGTTTACTAGTTTTAATATCAAGAGGACTAGTTTCCTCCATATCCAATGTAATCAACACTTCTTTTAACAAAGAACGAATATACTCTAATTTAAATAAATAAGAAGATTTATCAGTGTCAATATCTGAGGCAAGATCTTCTGAATCAGATAGATCCTCATCAGAGAAGGATAATTCAGTATGTTGCTGGTCATTTGAAATTTCATCAACCTTATGAGAAGTTTTAAAAGACCTTTTACATTTATTAGGAGGAGGAATGGCAGACAAAGCCTTCTGAATAGAATCAGAAATAAATTATTTTAAATTTACAGATATATATTGTGCATTAGATGTTGAGGGAACAGCAACAGGTAATGAACTACTACTGATGGATACATTATCTGCATGTAAAAGTTTATCATTACAACTATTACAAACCACAGCTGGAGTTATAATCTCCACAAGTTTACAACAAATGCACTTAGCTTTGGTAGAACTGTTATCAAGCAGCAGGGATCCAGCAGTGAATTCTGAGACAGGAACAGATTGAGACATCTTGCAAATGTCAGAGAAAAAAACAACATATAAAGCAAAATTATCAATTTCCTTATATGGCAGTTTCAGGAATGGGAAAAAATGCAAACAGAATAGTCCTCTGACATAGAAAAAGGCAAGAGGCAAATAGGAATGGGGTCTAAAATAATGAAAATCTTTGGCGCCAAGTATGACGCACAACAAACAGAAAAATATTTTCTGCCGCCAAAAACGTCCGGAAACGACACACTCGCGTCATAGATGACGCAACCTTGTGAAAGGACCGGGAGTCAACTAAGATGCCGGAAATGACGAATTTGCATCAACGAACGTAACTTTGCGCCAAAAAAATCTTACGCCAAGAATGACGCAATAAACTTTAGCATTTTGCGCTCTCGCAAGCTTAATTCTGCCCGCGATTTAGAAAAATGACAGTCAATTGAAAAAAGACTACACCCCAGGTAAGAAATAAATTTCTAAAAAATGTATTTCCCAGATATGAAACTGACAGTCTGCAAAAGGAAATATACTGAAACCTGAATCATGGCAAATATAAGTACAATTTTCAGAGCAATGGGGAGCTTAGGTTCTTTTAGTTAGGGTTTTATTTGGGGGGTTGGTTGTGTGGGTAGTGGATTTTACTGTTGGGGGGGTTGTGTGTATTTTTTTTTACAGGTAAAAGAGCTGATTTCTTTGGGGCAATGCCCCGCATAAGGCCCTTTTAAGGGCTATTGGTAGTTTAGTTTAGGCTAGGGTTTTTTTTATTTTCGGTTGGCTTTTTTTATTTTGATAGGGCTATTAGATAAGGTGTAATTAGTTTAAAGATCTTGTAATTTGTTTTTTATTTTCTGTAATTTAGTGTTTGTTCTTCTTTGTAATTTAGCTAATTTTATTCAATTTAGTTAATTGTATTTCATTTAGGGAATTTATTTAATTGTAGTGTAAGGTTAGGTGTTAGTATAACTTAGGTTAGGTTTTATTTTACAGGTAAATTTGAATTTATTTTAGCTAGGTAGTTAGTAAATAGTTAATAACTATTTAGTAACTATTCTACCTAGTTAAAATAAATACAAACTTGCCTGTAATATAACAATAAACCCTAAGCTATATACAATGCAACTGTTAGTTATATTGTAGCTAGCTTAGGGTTTATTTTACAAGTAAGTATTTAGTTTTAACTAGGAATAATTTAGGTAATAATTGTAGGTTTTATTTAGATTTATTTTAATTATATTTAAGTTAGGGGGTGTTAGGGTTAGGTTTAGGGGTTAATAAAAATAATATAGTGGCGGCGACGTTGGGGGCAGCAGATTAGGGATTAATAAATATTTAACTAATGTTTGCGAGGCGGGAGTGTGACAGTTTAGGGGTTAATATGTTTATTATAGTGGTGGCGATGTCCGGAGTGGCAGATTAGGGGTTAATAATTTTATTTTAGTGTTTGGGATGCGGGAGGGCCTCGGGTAAGGGGTTAATACTGACTTTAAAATGCGTTACAAATCTTGACGGGATAGGGTGTACCGCTCACTTTTTGGCCTCCCAGGACAAGCTTGTAATACCGGCGCTATGGAAAGCCCACTGAAAATAGACTATACGCAAATTGCGTAAGTTGATTTGTGGTAAGGCCAAAAAAGTGCTCGGTGCCCCTAAATCTGTAAGATTCGTAATACCAGCGGTAGTAAAAAAGCAGCATTATAAGGCATTTTTACTCATAACGCAAGACTC
Organism: Bombina bombina; assembly: GCF_027579735.1. Taxonomy (NCBI): domain Eukaryota; kingdom Metazoa; phylum Chordata; class Amphibia; order Anura; family Bombinatoridae; genus Bombina; species Bombina bombina. The sequence goes on from NC_069504.1 coordinate 587,309,435, forward strand.
GTAATCTAGCCATAAATTTTTCTCATAAATGAAAGAAAAAAACTTAAAACATAAGCAGAGGAATCAAAACAGCTGCCTGAAGAACTTTTCTACCAAAAACTGCTTCCGAAGAAGCAAATACATCAAAACGATAGAATTTAGTAAATGTATGCAAAGAAGACCAAGTTGCTGCTTTGCAAATCTGATCAACTGAAGCTTCATTCTTAAAAACCTACGACGTGGAGACTGATCTAGTAGAATGAGCTGTAATTCTCTGAGGCGGTGCCTGACCCGACTCCAAATAAGCCTGATGAATCAAAAGCTTTAACCAAGATGCCAAGGAAATGGCAGAAGCCTTCTGACCTTTCCTAGAACCAGAAAAGATAACAAATAGACTAGAAGTCTTCCTGAAATCTTTAGTAGCTTCAACATAATATTCCAAAGCTCTTACCACATCCAAAGAATGCAAGGATTTCTCCAAAGAATTCTTAGGATTAGGACACAAAGAAGGGACAACAATTTCTCTATTAATGTTGTTAGAATTCACAACCTTAGGTAAGAATTTAAATGAAGTCCGCAAAACTGCCTTATCCTGATGGAAAATCAGAAAATGAGATTCAAAAGAAAGAGCAGATAATTCAGAAACTCTTCTAGCAGAAGAGATGGCCAAAAGGAACAACACTTTCCATGAAAGTAGTTTAATGTCCAAAGAATGCATAGGCTCAAAAGGAGGAGCCTGTAAGGCCTTCAAAACCAAATTAGGACTCCAAGGAGGAGAAATTGATTTAATGACAGGCTTGATATGGACCAAAGCCTGTACAAAACAGTGAATATCAGGAAGCTTAGCAATCTTTCTGTGAAATAAAACAGAAAGAGCAGAGATTTGTCCCGTTAAGGAACTTGCAGACACACCTTTATCCAAACCATCTTGAAGAAACTGTAAAATTCTAGGAAATCTAAAAGAATGCCAGGAGAATTTATGAGAAGAACACCATGAAATATAAATCTTCCAAACTCGATAATAAATCTTCCTAGAAACAGATTTACGAGCCTGTAACATAGTATAAATCACTGAGTCAGAGAAACTTCTATGACTAAGCACTAGGCGTTCAATTTCCATACCTTCAAATTAAATGATTTGAGATCCTGATGGAAAAATGGACGTTGAGACAGAAGGTCTAGCCTTAATGGAAGTGGCCAAGGTTGGCAGCTGGACATCTGAACAAGATCCACATATCAAAAACTGTGAGGCCATGCTGGAGCTACCAGCAACACAAATGATTGTTTCATGATGATTTTGGAAATCACTTTTGGAAGATGAACTAGAGGCGGGAAGATATAAGCAGGTTGGTAACACCAAGGAACTGCTAACGTATCCACTGCTTCCGCCTAAGGATCCCTGGACCTGGACAGGTACCTGGGAAGTTACTTGTTTAGATAGAAAGCCATCAGATTTATTTCTGGAAGACCCCACATCTGAACAATCTGAGAAAACACATCTGAATGGAGCAACCACTCCCCCGGATGTAAAGTCTGACGGCTGAGATAATCCGCTTCCCAATTGTCTATACCTGGGATATGAACCACAGAAATTAGACAGGAGCTGGATTCTGCCCAAGCAAATATCCAAGATACTTCTTTCATGGCTTGGGGACTGCGAGTCCCACCCTGATGATTGACATATGCCACAGTTGTGATATTGTCTGTCTGAAAACAAATGAACGGTTCTCTCTTCAAAAGAGGTCACACCTGAAGAGCCCTGAAGATAGCATGGAGTTCTAAAATATTGATTGGTAACCACGCCTATTGAGGTTTCCAAACCCCTTGTGCTGTCAGAGATCCCCAAACAGCTCCCCAACCTGAAAGACTTGCATCTGTTGTGATCACAGTCCAGGTTGTACAAACAAAGAGGCCCCTTGAACATTGGGATTTAAGGATATTAATTGTGATATCTTTGTATAATCCCTGCACCATTGCTTCAGCATACAAAGTTGGAGAGGTCTCATATGAAAACGAGCAAAGGGGATTGCGTCTGATGCTGCAGTCATGAGACCTAAAACTTCCATGCACATAGCCACTGAAGCAAATGACTGAGACTGAAGGTTCCGACAAGCTGAAACCAATTGTAATCATCTCTTGTCTGTTAGAGACAGAGTCATGGACACTGAATCTATCTGGAAACCTAAAAAGGTGACCCTTGTCTGAGGAATCAAATAACTTTTTGGTAAATTGATCCTCCAACTATGTCTTTGAAGAAACAACAATAGTTGATTCGTGTGAGATTCTGCAGAATGTAAAGACTGAGCTAGTACCAAGATATCGTCCAAATAAAGGAATACCGCAATTCTGATTACAGAGAGTAGGGCACCAAGAACCTTCAAAAACATTCTTGGAGCTGTTGCTAGGCCAAACGGAAGAGCAACAAATTGGTAATGCTTGTCTAGAAAAGAGAATCTCAGAAACTGATAAAGGTCTGGATGAATCGGTATATGAAGATAAGCATCCTGTAACTCTATTGTGGACATATAATGCCCTTGCTGAACAAAAGGCAGAATAGTCCTTATAGTCACCATTTTGAAAGTTGGCAATCTTACATAAAGATTCAAAATTTTCAGATCCAGAACTGGCCTGAAAGAATTTTCTTTCTTTGGGACAATGAATAGATATGAATAAAACCCCAGACCCTGTTCCTGAAACGGAACTGGTATGATTGCCCCTGAAAGCTCCAGGTCTGAAACACACTTCAGAAAAGCTTGAGCCTTTACTGGATTTACTGGGATGCGTGAGAGAAAAAACCTTCTCACAGGAGGTCTTACTCTGAATCCTATTTGCTACCCTTGAGACACAATACTCTGAATCCAATTATTTTGGACAGAATCTGTCCAAATGTTTTGGAAGAATCTTAATCTGCCCCCTACCAGCTAAGCTGGAATGAGGGCCGCACCTTCATGCAGACTTGGAGGCTGGCTTTGGTTTCTTAAACGGTTTTGATTTACTCCAACTTGAAGAAAGTTTCCAATTGGAACCAGATTCTTTGGGGGAAGGATTAGGTTTCTGTTCCTTATTTTGTCAAAAGGAACAAAAGCGGTTAGAAGCTTTAGATTTACCCTTAGGTCTTTTATCCTGAGGCAAAACAACTCCCTTCCCCCCAGTAACAGTTGAAATAATCAAATCAAACTGAAAACCAAATAACTTATTACCTTGGAAAGAAAGAGATAGTAATCTAGATTTAGATACCATGTCAGCATTCCAATATTTAAGCCAGAAAGCTCTTCTAGCTAAAATAGCTAAAGACATAGATTTAACATCAATTTTGATGATATCAAAAATGGCATCACAAATAAAATGATTAGCATGTTGAAGCAAGAAAACAATGCTAGACAAAGCAGGATCCATTTCCGCTAAACTTTCCAACCAAAACGTTGATGCAGCTGCAACATCAGCCATAGAAATGGCAGGCCTGAGGAGATGACCAGAATATAAATAAGCTTTCCTTAGATAAGATTCAAGTTTCCTATCTTTAAAAGAAGTACTATCTTCCATAGGAATAGTAGTACGTTTAGCAAGAGTAGAAATAGCCCCATCAACTTTGGGGATCTTTTCCCAAAACTCCAATCTAACTGCTGGCAAAGGATACAAGTTTTTAAACCTTGAAGAAGGAATAAAAGAAGTGCCAGGCCTATTCCATTCCTTAAAAATCATATCAGAAATAGCATCAGGATGGAAAAACCTCTGGAGTAACCACAGGAGGTTTATAAACAGAATTTAAACGTTTACTAGTTTTAATATCAAGAGGACAAGTTTCCTCAATATCCAATGTGATCAACACTTCTTTTAACAAGGAACGAATATACTCCATTTTAAATAAATAAGTAGATTTGTCAGTGTCAATATCTGGGGCAGGATCTTCTGAATCAGATAGATCCTCGTCAGATGAGGATAATTCAGTTTGTTGTCGGTCATTAGAAATTTCATCAATTTTATGAGAAGTTTTAAAAGACCTTTTACATTTATTAGAAGGCGGGATGGCAGACAAAGCCTTTTGAATCGCATCAGCAATAAAATCTTTTATATTCACAGGTATATCTTGTGCATTAGATGTTGAAGGAACAACAGGCATAGTACTATTACTGATGGACACATTCTCTGCATGTAAAGGCTTATCATGACAACTATTACATACCACAGCTGGAGATATAATCTCCACAAATTTACAACAAATGCACTTAGCTTTGGTAGAACTGTTATCAAGCAGCAGGGATCCAGCAGTGAATTCTGAGACAGGATCAGATTGAGACATCTTGCAAATGTAAGAGAAAAAACAACATATAAAGCAAAATGATCAATTTCCTTATATGGCAGTTTCAGTAATAGGAAAAAAAAATTCAAACAGCATAGCCCTCTAACATAGAAAAAGGCAAGAGGCACGTAGGAATGGGGTTTTAAATAATAAAATTATTTGGTGCCAAGTATGCCGCACAATGTAACTGAAATTTTTTTGGTGCTAACAACATCTGGAAATGACACACGTCATTGACGACGCAACCTTGAACAAGGAACTCGGCATCAACTAAGACACAGAAATGATGAATTTGCGTCATCGGACGTAACTTTGCGCAAAAAAAATTACAGCGCCAAGAATGACGCAATAAACTTCGGCATTTTGCGCCCTTGCGAGCCTAATTTTGCCGCAAAATTTAAAGAGAAAACAGTCAATAGAAAAAAGACTATACCCCAGGTAAGAAAAAATATTTTCCTAAATATGCTTTTCCCAAATATGAAACTGACAGTCTGCAAAAGGAAATATACATAAACCTGACTCATGGCAAATATAAGTACAATACATATATTTAGAACTTTATATTAATACATAAAGTGTCAAACCATAGCTGAGAGTGTCTTAAGTAATGAAAACATACTTACCAAAAGACACCCATCCACATATAGCAGATAGCCAAACCAGTACTGAAACAGTTAGCAGTAGAGGTAATGGAATATGAGAGTATATCATCGAACTGAATAAGGGAGGTAGGAGATGAATCTCTACGACCGATAACAGAGAACCTATGAAATAGATCTCCCATGAGGAAAACCATTGCATTCAAAAAAGGTGATACTCCCTTCACAACCCTCTGACATTCGCTGTACTCTGAGAGGAATCAAGCTTCAAAATGCTTAGAAGCGCATATAAACGTAGAATCTAAGCACAAACTTACTTCACCAACTCCATAGGAGACAAAGTTTGTAAAACTGAATTGTGGGTGTGGTAAGGGGTGTATTTATAGGCATTTTGAGGTTTGGGAAACTTTGCCCCTCCTGATAGGATTGTATATCCCATACGTCACTAGCTCATGGACTCTTGCCAATTACATGAAAGAAATATATATATATATATATATATATATATATCAGGCTTGAGAGAATGGGAAACAGACACCTAGATTACAAGTTTTGCGGTAACAGGTGTGCGGTGCTAACGCGCAGTTTTGTCTCACCGCTCACCTACAAACAACGCTGGTATTACAGGTTTTTTTAAACCCGGCGTTAGCCGCAAAAAAAGTGAGCGTAGAGCAAAATTTAGCTCCACATCTCACCTCAATATCAGCGCTACTTACGGTAGTGGTGAGCTGGCAAAATGTGCTCGTGCACGATTTCCCCATAGGAATCAATGGGGCAGATTCAGCTGAAAAAAAGTCTAACACCTGCAAAAAAGCAGTGTTCAGCTCCTAACGCAGCCCCATTGATTCCTATGGGGAAATAAAAGTTATGTCTACACCTAACACCCCAACATGAACCCTGAGTCTAAACACCTCTAATATTACACTTATTAACCCCTAATCTGCCACCCCCAACATGGCCGACACCTGCATAATATTATTAACCCCTAATTTGCCGCTCCGGACACCGCCACCACCTACATTATACTTATGAACCCCTAATCTGATGCCCCCAACATCGCCGAACCCTACATTATGTTTATTAACCACTAATCTGCCACCCACAACGTCGCTGCCACTATAATATATATATTAACCCCTAAACCTAAGTCTAACCTTAACCCTAACACCCCCCTAACTTAAATATAATTTTAAATAATCTAAATAAAATTACTACAATTAAATAAATTATTCCTATTTAAAACTAAATACTTATCTATAAAATAAACCATAAGCTAGCTACAATATAACTTAGTTACATTGTAGCTAGCTTAGGGTTTATATTTATTTTACAGGCAACTTTGTATTTATTTCAACTAGGTACAATAGTTATTAAATAGTTATTAACTATTTAATAACTTCCTAGTTAAAATAAAAACAAATATACCTGTAAAATAAAACCTAACCTATGTTACAATTACACCTAACACAACACTATCATTAAATAAATTAACTAAAATTAATTACAATTAAATTAAATAAACTAAAGTATGAAAAAAAAACACTAAATTACAGAAAACATAATTTATGTAAGAACTTACCTGATAAATTAATTTCTTTCATATTGGCAAGAGTCCATGAGCTAGTGACATATGGGATATACAATCCTACCAGGAGGGGCAAAGTTTCCCAAACCTCAAAATGCTTATAAATACACCCCTCACCACACCCACAATTCAGTTTCACGAATAACCAAGCAGTGGGGTGATAAAGAAAGGAGTAGAAAGCATCAACAAAGGAAATTTGGAAATAATTGTGCTTTATACAAAAAATCATAACCACCATAAAAAGGGGTGGACCTCATGGACTCTTGCCAATATCAAAGAAATGAATTTATCAGGTAAGTTCTTACATAAATTATGTTTTCTTTCATGTAATTGGCAAGAGTCCATGAGCTAGTGACATATGGGATATCAATACCCAAGATGTGGATCTCCACTGAAGAGTCACTAGAGAGGGAGGGAATAAAATAAAAACAGCCATATTCTGCTGAAAAAATTAGTCCACAACCCAAAAAAATAAGTTTATTATCATTTTTGAAAAAAAAAACTTAAAACAAAAGCAGAAGAATCAAACTGAAACAGCTGCCTGAAGAACTTTTCTGCCAAAAACTGCTTCCGAAGAAGCAAATACATCAAAACGGTAGAATTTAGTAAATGTATGCAAAGAGGACCAAGTCGCTGCTTTGCAAATCTGATCAACTGAAGCTTCATTCTTAAAAGCCCACGACTGATCTAGTAGAATGAGCTGCAATTCTCTGAGGCGGGGCTTGACCCGACTGCAAATAAGCTTGATGAATCAAAAGCTTTAACCAAGAGGCCAAGGAAATAGCAGAGTCCGCAAAACCGCCTTATCCTGATGAAAAATCAGAAAAGGAGATTCACAAGAAAGAGCAGATAGCTCAGAAACTCTTCTAGCAGAAGAGATAGCCAAAAGGAACAACACTTTCCAAGAAAGTAGTTTAATGTACAAAGAATACATAGGCTCAAATGGAGGAGCATGTAAAGCTTTCAGAACCAAATTAAGACTCCAAGGAGGAGAAATTGATTTCATGACAGGCTTAATACGAACTAAAGCCTGCACAAAACAGTGTATATCAGGAAGTATATAATATATATGAGGTTTCTAGCGCTGGACTTAAAATACTTAGGCCCCCTTTTTTTATAACCTCTTCCTGGTTATATGTATTGAAAAATAGAAAAAATGTGCAAAAAGTGGCGCTTTGCTAGCTTAAAGTATTATAAAACTATGGCTGATTTTGGATATACAGGGAGTGCAGAATTATTAGGCAAGTTGTATTTTTGAGGATTAATTTTATTATTGAACAACAACCATGTTCTCAATGAACCCAAAAAACTCATTAATATCAAAGCTGAATAGTTTTGGAAGTAGTTTTTAGTTTGTTTTTAGTTTTAGCTATTTTAGGGGGATATCTGTGTGTGCAGGTGACTATTACTGTGCATAATTATTAGGCAACTTAACAAAAAACAAATATATACCCATTTCAATAATTTATTTTTACCAGTGAAACCAATATAACATCTCAACATTCACAAATATACATTTCTGACTTTCAAAAACAAAACAAAAACAAATCAGTGACCAATATAGCCACCTTTCTTTGCAAGGACACTCAAAAGCCTGCCATCCATGGATTATGTCAGTGTTTTGATCTGTTCACCATCAACATTGCGTGCAGCAGCAACCACAGCCTCCCAGACACTGTTCAGAGAGGTGTACTGTTTTCCCTCATTGTAAATCTCACATTTGATGATGGACCACAGGTTCTCAATGGGGTTCAGATCAGGTGAACAAGGAGGCCATGTCATTAGATTTTCTTCTTTTATACCCTTTCTTGCCAGCCACACTGTGGAGTACTTGGACGCGTGTGATGGAGCATTGTCCTGCATGAAAATCATGATTTTCTTGAAGGATGCAGACTTCTTCCTGTACCACTGCTTGAAGAAGGTGTCTTCCAGAAACTGGCAGTAGGACTGGGAGTTGAGCTTGACTCCATCCTCAACCCGAAAAGGCCCCACAAGCTCATCTTTGATGATACCAGCCCAAACCAGTACTCCACCTCCACCTTGCTGGCGTCTGAGTCGGACTGGAGCTCTCTGCCCTTTATCAATCCAGCCACGGGCCCATCCATCTGGCCCATCAAGACTCACTCTCATTTCATCAGTCCATAAAACCTTAGAAAAATCAGTCTTGAGATATTTCTTGGCCCAGTCTTGACGTTTCAGCTTGTGTGTCTTGTTCAGTGGTGGTCGTCTTTCAGCCTTTCTTACCTTGGCCATGTCTCTGAGTATTGCACACCTTGTGCTTTTGGGCACTCCAGTGATGTTGCAGCTCTGAAATATGGCCAAACTGGTGGCAAGTGGCATCTTGGCAGTTGCACGCTTGACTTTTCTCAGTTCATGGGCAGTTATTTTGCGCCTTGGTTTTTCCACATGCTTCTTGCGACCCTGTTGACTATTTTGAATGAAACGCTTGATTGTTCGATGATCACGCTTCAGAAGCTTTGCAATTTTAAGAGTGCTGCATCCCTCTGCAAGATATCTCACTAATTTTGACTTTTCTGAGCCTGTCAAGTCCTTCTTTTGACCCATTTTGTCTAATAATTATGCACACCTGATATAGGGTGTTGATGTCACACCCCTTCTCATTACAAAGATGCACATCACCTAATATGCTTAATTGGTAGTAGGCTTTCGAGCCTATACAGCTTGGAGTAAGACAACATGCATAAAGAGAATGATGTGGTCAAAATACTCATTTGCCTAATAATTCTGCACTCCCTGTATAAAATTTGTCACTTTCTAATTATGTATTAATGTGATTTTTTATACAAGATAGTAACCTATAAATTCCAAACTAGAAATAATATTTGTTGGTTATTAAGCAATAACAGTGGTAACTGACTAGGTCAATAAATGCGAAGGAGTAACTTGATATGTTAATAAGGCTTATTTTAATAATATCTTAATGAAATTGCAATAACAGATAAAATACAATTTGTATTCAATGGATTTTCTTCTAAGGTAGTTGATCAACTCATAAAAACAATTTAATAAAACATATTATATACACTACAAAGTTTAATGCAAAAAAATAAAAAAAATGGTATGATAAAAACATAGGCAAAGCAATGAGAGAGAGCCCGCTTTTGGGTTGCAAAAAATATTTCCTTTGGTGTCTTGTTTCAAATAGATAATTAAAAGTACAAAGTCTATTCTTGAAGACAAAAGATAGTGGTGAATATAGAGTTAAAAAACCAGTTGATGACAAAAATAGATACTAAAAGATTATTTTACTAAAAAAATTATTGCGGCAAAGGAATCGATGTATGATTAAACTTTGTGAAAATCCTTCCACTATTTGATCTGTAAATAAGGCTTGCAGTCTTATTTTCTCTCAAAACTTAGTATTGAGCATTTCAAATAACTCTTGAATATAAGCGGGCTCTCTCTCATTGCTTTGCCTATGTTTTTATCATACCATTTTTTTATTTTTTTGCATAAAACTTTGTAGTGTATATAATATGTTTTATTAAATTGTTTTTATGAGTTGATCAACTACCTTAGAAGAAAATTCATTGAATACAAATTGTATTTTATCTGTTATTGCAATTTCATTAAGATATTATTAAAATAAGCCTTATTAACATATCAAGTTACTCCTTCACATTTATTGACCTAGTCAGTTACCACTGTTATTGCTTAATAACCAACAAATATTATTTCAAGTTTGGAATTTATAGGTTACTATCTTGTATAAAAAATCACATTAATACATAATTAGAAAGTGACGAATTTTATATATCCAACATCAGCCATAGTTTTATAATACTTTAAGCTACTTTTTGCACATTTTTTCTATATCAGGAAGTATAGCAATCTTTCTGTGAAATAAAACAGAAAGAGCGATTTGTCCTTTCAAGGAACTTGCAGACAAACCCTTATCCAAACCATCCTGAAGAAACTGTAAAATTCTAGGAATTCTAAAAGAATGCCAAGAAAATTTATGAGAAGAACACCATGAAATGAAAGTCTTCCAAACTCTATAATAAATCTTTCTAGAGACAGATTTACGAGCTTGTAACATAGTATTAATCACTGAGTCAGAGAAACCTCTATGACTTAGTACTAAGCGTTCAATTTCCATACCTTCAAATTTAATGATTTGAGATCCTGATGGAAAAATGGACCTTGAGATAGTAGGTCTAGCCGTAACGGAAGTGGGCAAGGCGGGCAACTGGACATCCGAACCAGATCCGCATACCATAACCTGTGTGGCCATGCTGGCGCCACCAGCAACACAAATGATTGTTCCATGATGATTTTGGAAATCACTCTTGGAAGGAGAACTAGAGGCGGGAAAATGTAAGCAGGATGATAACACCAAGGAAGTGTCAGCGCATCCACTGCTTCCGCCTGAACATCCCTGGACCTGGACAGGTATCTGGGAAGTTTCTTGTTTAGATGAGAGGCCATGAGATCTATCTCTGGAAGACCCCACATCTGAACAATCTGAGAAAAAACATCTGGATGGAGAGACCACTCCCCTGGATGTAAAGTCTGGCGGCTGAGATAATCCGCCTCCCAATTGTCTACACCTGGGATATGCACTGCAGAGATTAGACAGAAGCTAGATTCCACCCAAGCAAGTATCCGAGATACTTCTTTCATAGCTTGGGGAAGAGCTCTGAGAATTGCACGGAGTTCTAAAATATTTATTGGTAATCTCGCCTCTTGAGATTTCCAAACCCCTTGTGCTGTCAGAGATCCCCAAACAGCTCCCCAACCTGAAAGATTCGCATCTGTTGTGATCACAGTCCAGGTTGGCCGAACAAAAGAAGCCCCTTGAACTAAACGATGGTGATCTATCCACCATGTCAGAGAGTGTCGTACATTGGGATTTAAGGATATTAATTGTGATATCTTTGTATAATCCCTGCACCATTGTTTCAGCATACAAAGCTGTAGAGGTCTCATGTGAAAATGAGCAAAGGGGATTGCGTCCGATGCTGCAGTCATGAGACCTAAAACTTCAATGCACATAGCCACTGAAGGGAATGACTGAGACTGAAGGTGCTGGCAGGCTGCAACCAATTTTAAACGTCTCTTGTCTGTTAGAGACAGAGTCATGGACACTGAATCTATCTGGAAGCCTAAAAAGGTGACCCTTGTCTGAGGAATCAAGAAACTGTTTGGTAAATTGATCCTCCAACCATGTTTCCGAAGAAACAACGCTAGTTGATTCGTGTGAGATTCTGCAGAACGTAAAGACTGAGTTAGTACCAAGATATCGTCCAAATAAGGAAACACCGCAATACCCTGTTCTCTGATTACAGAGAGTAGGGCACCCAAAAACCCTTGAAAATATTCTTGGAGCTGTTGCTAGGCCAAATGGAAGAGCAACACATTGGTAATGTTTGTCTAGAAAAGAGAATCTCAGAAACTGATAATGTTCTGGATGAATCGGAATATGAAGGTATGCATCCTGCAAGTCTATTGTGGACATATAATGTCCTTGCTGAACAAAAGGCAGAATAATCCTTATAGTCACCATCTTGAAAGTTGGTACTCTTACATAACGATTCAAAATTTTCAGATCCAGAACTGGTCTGAATAAATTTTCCTTCTTTGAGACAATGAATAGATTTGAATAAAACCCCAAACCTTGTTCCAGAAGAGGAACTGGCATGATTACCCCTGAAGACTCCAGGTCTGAAACATACTTCAGGAAAGCCTGAGCTTTTACTGGATTTACTGGGATAAGTGAGAGAAAAAATCTTATCACAGGAGGTCTTACTCTGAATCCTATTCGATACCCTTGAGAGAAAATGCTCTGAATCCATTGAATTTGGACAGATTTTATCCAAACATCCTTGAAAAACCTTAATCTGCCCCCAACCAGCTGAGCTGGAATGAGGGCCGCACCTTCATGCGGACTTAGGGGCTGACTTTGGTTTCCTAAAAGGCTTGGATTTATTCCAATTTGAGGAAGGCTTCCAATTGGAAACAGATTCCTTGTGGGGAGGATTGAGTTTTTGTTCCTTGTTCTGATGAAAGGAACAAAAATGGTTAGAAGCCTTAGATTTACCCTTAGGTTTTTTATCCTGAAGCAGAAAAACATAATTTATGTAAGAACTTACCTGATAAATTCATTTCTTTCATATTAGCAAGATTCCATGAGCTAGTGACGTATGGGATATACATTCCTACCAGGAGGGGCAAAGTTTCCCAAACCTTAAAATGCCTATAAATACACCCCTCACCACACCCACAATTCAGTTTAACGAATAGCCAAGAAGTGGGGTGATAAGAAAGGAGCGAAAGCATCAAAAATAAGGAATTGGAATAATTGTGCTTTATACAAAAAAATCATAACCACCACAAAAAAAGGGTGGGCCTCATGGACTCTTGCTAATATGAAAGAAATGAATTTATCAGGTAAGTTCTTACATAAATTATGTTTTCTTTCATGTAATTAGCAAGAGTCCATGAGCTAGTGACGTATGGGATAGCAGATACCCAAGATGTGGAACTTCCACGCAAGAGTCACTAGAGAGGGAGGGATAAAATAAAGACAGCCAATTCCGCTGAAAAATTAATCCAATACTCAAAAAATCCCTGAAATTATAAGCAGAAGAATCAAACTGAAACAGCTGCCCGAAGTACTATTCTACCAAAAACTGCTTCTGAAGAAGAGAAAACATCAAAATGGTAGAATTTAGTAAAAGTATGCAAAGAAGACCAAGTTATTGCTTTGCAAATCTGATCAACAGAAGCTTCATTCTTAAAAGTCCAGGAAGTAGAAACTGACCTAGTAGAATGAGCCGTAATCCTCTGAGGCGGGGATTAACCCGACTCCAAATAAGCATGATGAATCAAAAGCTTTAACCAAGATGCCAAAGAAATGGCAGAAGCCTTCTGACCTTTCCTAAAACCAGAAAAGATAACAAATAGACTAGAAGTCTGTCTGAAATCTGAGTAGCTTCAACATAATATTTCAAAACTCTTACCACATCCAAAAAATGTAAGAATCTTACCAAAGAATTCTTAGGATTAGGACACAAGGAAGAGACAATAATTCCTCTACTAATGTTGTTAGAATTCACAACTTTAGGTAAAAATTGAAATGAGGACAGCAAAAACCACCTTATCCTGATGAAAAATCAGAAAAAGGAGATTCACAAGAAAGAACAGATAATTCAAAAACTGTTCTAGCTGAAGAGATGTCTAAAAAGAACAATACTTTCCATGAAAGTAATTAATGTCCAAAGAAAGCATATGCTCAAACAGAAGAGCCTGTAAAGCCTTCAGAACTAAATTAAGACTCCAAGGAGGAGAAATTGGCTTAATGACAGGCTTGATACGAACCAAAGCCTGAACAAAACAATGAATATCAGAAAGATTTAGCAATTCTTACTGTGAAACAGCACAGGAAAAGCAGAGATTTGTCCTTTCAAGGAACATGCAGACAAAACCTTATGAAGAAGCTATAAAAACCTAGGAATTCTAAAATAATGCCAAGAGAATTCACAATAAGAGCATCATGAGATGTAAATCTTCTAAACTCGATAATAAATCCTACTAGACACAGATTTACGAGCCTGCAACATAGTATTAATCACTCAGTCAGAGAAACTTCTATGACTAAGTACTAAGTGTTAAATTTTCATACCATCAAATTAATCATTTGAATTCCTGATGAAAAAAAAAAAACGAATGTTAAGATATAAGGTCTGGCCTTAATGGAAGTAGCCAAGATCGGCAACTGGACATCTGAGCAAGAACCATATACCAAAACCTGTGTGGCCATGCTGGAGCCACCAGTCACACCAAAGATTGCTCTCTGATGATTTTGAAAATCACTCTTAAAAGAAGAACCAGAGATGAAAAAATATAGGCAGATTGATAATTCCAAGGAAGTGTCAATGCATACACTACTTCCGCCTGAGGATCCCCGGACCTGAATAGGCCCCTGGGAAGTTCCTTGCTTAGATGAGATGCCATCAGATCTATTTCTGGAAGCCCTCACATCTGAAAAATTGAAAAACATATCTGGGTAAAGAGACCATTCTCCCGGATGTAAAGCTTGATTAACAGAGATAATCCTCTTCCCAATTGTCTATACCTGGGAAAAAGACCACAGAAATTAGATAGGAGCTGGATTTAGCCCAAGCAAATATCTGAGATACTTCTGTCACAGCCTAAGGACTGATAGTCCCACCCTGATGATTGACATACGCCACAGTTGTGACATTGTCTGTCTGAAAAAACAATAAACGTCTCTTCTTCAAAAAGAAACCAACTAAAGAACTCTGAGAATGCACGGAGTTCCAAAATATCAAATGGTAATCTCGCCTCCTGAGATTTCCAAACCCGTTGTGCTGACAGAGATCCTCAGACAGCCTCCCAACCTAAAAGACTTGCATCTGTAGAGATCATGGTCCAGGTTGAAAGAACCGAAGAGACCTGTAGAACTAAATGATGGTGATCTTAACCACCGAATCAAAGATAGTTAAACATTAGGATTCAAAGATAAAAAAAGTGATATCCTAGAATCCCTTCACCATTATTCAGCATAAAAAACTGGAAAGGTTTCCTATGAAATGAGCAAAGGGAATCGAATCCAATGCTGCAGCCATGAAACCTAAAACTTCCATGCATATATAGCAACTTGAAGGAAATAATAGAGACTGAAGGTTCCGACAAACGGAACCCAATAAACTTGTCACTTGTCTGTTAGAGACAAAAACATTGACACAATCTATCTGGAAACCTAAAAAAGGTGACCCTTGTGTGAGGAATCAAGGAGCTTTTGATAAAAAGATCCTCTAACCATGTCTTGAAGAAACAACAAAGTTGAATCGTATGAGATTCCGCAGAACGAAAAGACTGAGCCAGTACCACGATACCGTCCAAATAAGGAACACTGAGAACCTTGAAAAGATTCTTAGAGCTGTCGCTAGACCAGAAGGAAAAGCAACAAATTGGTAATGCTTGTCAAAAAAAAAATAATCTGAATGAAAACAGAAAATGAAGATATGCATCTATTGTATCTATTGTAAACAAATAATGCCATCACTAACCAAAAAGGCAGAATAGACCATATAAACACCATTCTAAAAGATGGTACACTTATATGACAATTCAAAAAGATTTTCTATCTTTGGAACAATGAATAGTCTTGAATAAAACCCTAAAACCCAGTTCCTAAAATGAAACTGGAATAAATACCCCAGAAAACTCCAGGTCTGAGCAGCGCTTGAGCCCCAACGGGTGACCAGCCGCACTTCACCAGTACCCAAAACATATAGGTCTGAAACACACTTCAGGAAAGTGTTA
This sequence comes from Bombina bombina, assembly GCF_027579735.1. Taxonomy (NCBI): domain Eukaryota; kingdom Metazoa; phylum Chordata; class Amphibia; order Anura; family Bombinatoridae; genus Bombina; species Bombina bombina. The sequence goes on from NC_069504.1 coordinate 587,325,210, forward strand.
GTGTAAGGTGTATAATCCAACGGGGGGGTGTCAGCGCAGACCAAAGCCTGGGGCCTACGGTACCACGAGAGGCAGATGCAGAGTTATCTGATAAGGAGCTCCCTGAACAGATTCAGACCACGCAGCATTATGATCCAAAGCTATTCATGTTTATTGAACATTGTAATCATGTCTTATAGCGTACAGAGACAGCACATAGGGTTAAGGGGATGACACGTTTGAACCGCGTCATATTACACAGTTATACAGAGCAGAAATACATGGAAAAGCTAGAACATGAGTTTCTCATAACAATATTTACAGAGTCATAACAAACTACCATCTGCAGAGACAACCAAGTGTCTAAAGCCTCTTGTTTACATTATCTTATGCTATCTTACTTCTAGGCGTTAGGCCAGGGTACATTGGCAAGGCCGAATAGCTAAAGAAACTCATAACATGCATAATATTCTCACTGCATAATAACCCAGTATAATAAAGTCTATTCATTCTAAAATGGCTGCGAGGAACAAGATGGCTGCGAAGAACAAGATGGCTGCCATCAGGTTCATATTACCCCTAACATACCACCCTTTTATTCTAACAGAATAACATAAAAACTAAAACAACTTAACGAATATAAAGAACCTTATAGCGAGATGGCTGAGCGGTAACATTATGGAAAAAGGAATGGTGAGGGTTAGCATGAGTACTGGTAAGCTTATTAATCAAACACACAGTAAGCTTATATATGAAAAAGAAAGCAAGAAACAGAAAAAGAAGAAATGCAAAACCCATTAAAATTTTCATACCAAGAGCTCCTAGCCAGGAACTCAGACCAAAGGTCCAATCTATACCATCGAAGAGACCTGTTGGCTGCTTACGTATGTGTGATTGAATGTCATGCAAAGTGTCAAGATCATGGTGTATTCTACCAGTGTTGTTCCAGATAAAAACACAGCAAGAAGAACCTATGCGCTTACATACTCCTCCTTCTGCTGCTAGCAAATAATCTAAAGCCATACGATTCTGGAGAGCAGTCTGAGCGATCTGCTCTTGTCGCATAGTTAAGGACTCTATAGCGTCTGCAGTGGAATTAAAAGCTGCATCTACCAGTGTAGCAAACAAATTAAGCTTATAATATAAGCGCATGACAGCTGCGGTAGGAAACCAAGATGCAGTAGCTATCTCGGCAGTACTAGTCTTAACTGTAAAATCAGAAGCTCTACGTGTTCGCAGTTTAGCATTAGGGAGTGTGTCATGAATACTTAATGCTGGGAATATGTAACCCAAATAACAAGGTGAGAGATGGCTACATGGTATAATTTTAACTGCCCATCTTTCACAAAGCCAATAATAACCATAAGGTAACTTAATAACTGAAGGACATGAGGGAAATCTTTTCCTCTTAGCTTCTGGAGAAGCACCTGTCTGTTTACCTATATTTCTGTTGTTACGCCAGAACCAATTACGAATTGTGTTGTGTGGTTCAGTATACTTAGCAGTAAAATTACGAATATACTCAAAAGAAAGATAGGATCCATCCCATATATTTAACAGTGTAGCATTAACTGGTGTGGCTGCATTGTAGATTAAGGCAACTGTAATAGGCATTTGACTAAGTGTACTGGGGTGAAAACTAGTACCATTAAGATTATGGGACATAATAACACCATGGTTTACACAATTGACTAAGTGTACCCTATCCTTTTCAAAACCTTTATCAGTGTTAACTATTGGTGTAAAATTCCACATAGTATCATCATTTATCATTTGTGTCAAATTGTGTGCGGTAATAGGAAAACCCACAAATGGATAACCCCATTTCCCCCCATGAGGGACATAGCCACAAACCCAACAAGAATCAGTCTGATTAGTCACTTTGTATAAGTTCGTGGCAGCTTTAACAAAAGCATTGTCAGTTTCCCATGCCGACATATGCAACTCTCTGACATCACGGGTGAGAGGGATGGATAAGGGATTAGTGACATTGTCAATTACACTTTTATTATCATTGTGCCGGGGCGCACCAGGACTAGGGAATGGCCTGAGTTTGTGCAGGGGCGCACCAGGATTGAAGATTAGGATCAGGATGACAATCACGGATGCGAAGAACACTGCTGGCAGGAGGTACCACACTATTCGATACTCGATGGAATCATGGAGCGGCCAGGGTTGACGTCGTCTGGGGCCCTCTTGATCCGATTCGCGTGGATCCATACTGGAGCTTCCTCTGTAAGGACAGCGGTTCTCGTCACAGCGATCACTGTAGTTGGAAGACCAAAAGGAGGATCCAGCGACTTATTCTTGTGGAGCTGCTTCACCAAGACAGTATCTCCAGGCTTGAACGGGTGTGTCGGGATACCTGTAGGCTGAGGAAGAGTAGAAGAAACATCACCATAGATGCCATTCAATGTTTCAATCAGATTAGTTACATATTCTTCCCTTACAACATTGATATCTCCCCTTACCACAGGAGAACCTTTTTGTTTACACCATGGGGTTGGAAAAGGTCTGCCCATCAGAATTTCAAAAGGTGAATAACCCGTAGTGGTGCTAGGGGTCATTCTGATTTCTGCCAATACTGCAGGTAAATGTTCAAGCCAATTAGTAAATGTACCACCAGTTCCCTTCCTGAACTTATCTTTAATGGTTCTATTCATGCGCTCTACCTGTCCTGATGACTGTGGGTGATAAGGAATATGAAACTTCCAGTCAATGGACAACATAGTACAAATCATTTGTGTAATCTGTGAAGTGAAAGGAGTACCTCTGTCACTGTTTATCTGTAATGGACAACCAAAACGAGGAATAATTTCCTTGCACAATATCTTTGCTACAGTACGTGCATTCTCTTGAGTGGTTGGAAAGGCCTCAACCCACTTACTGAATTGATCAACAATGACTAAAAGATACTTGTATCCACCTCGCGCAGTGGGCATGTGTGTGAAATCAATTTGCAATACCTGCATAGGACCATCAGGGGGTGGTAAATGCTCAAGTTTACCATGTACAAGGCCTCCAGGATTATTTCTGGCACAAGTTAGACATCTGTCCAGTTGTCTATCAATCATGCGCAACAGATCTTTAATGACATACTTGGATGTCATCAGATTCTTGGTCTGTTGTTTACTTATGTGGCCAAAACCATGAAAATGACTAATAAACAATGGTGCGGCAATTTGTGGTATCCCTACTCTCCCCTCCTCGTCTGACCACAGGCCATCTTGGCCTTTGGTCAGACCAGCAGAGATCCAAGTCTGTAAATCAGTTTCAGTTGCGCCAAACTGTAGGTGCGCCACATCCACATCAGATGCTAAGGCAGGAATCATTACCATGTGTAACTGTTCCTGTGTAGTAGTGCTGAGATAGTCAGGGTGCGGTGGACCCCGAAACGCAGCTTCCTTAGCAATGGTGTCTGCAAAATCATTGCCAAGTCTAACGTCAGTGGAGTCAGTACTGTGGCCTTTACATTTAACAATTGCTAGCTTATGTGGTAATTTAATTGCATCTAAGAGTTCCTGTACCAGTGTAGAATGTGAGATACTCTTACCATCAGCTGCAACAAAACCTCTGTTCTGCCAAATCACTCCAAAATCATGCACAACTCCAAACGCATACCTTGAGTCAGTGTAAATGGTCACATCTTTCATCGCAAACGCTCTACATGCCTGAGCTAGGGCTACCAATTCAGCTGCTTGGGCTGACACAAAAGGCAGAGAACCAGCAGTAACCACTGTGTCGGGTAACTGTACCACAGCAAAGCCTGTAAGATAAACACCATCAGCAGGTTTAGAACATGACCCATCAACAAAAACAACTTCTCCCTCCTCTAGTGGAGTTGTTTGCAAGTCAAGACGTGGTGACGTCTCTGTGTGTACAGTGTCTATGCAATTGTGGTCCTCAGGGTGTTCTAAAGGACATTTAGAAATCAATGCATGTAATAAAGGTGCTGGGCCTCCTGTGGGTGCAATGTATTTGATAGTGAGGTTTGCAGTGGATGTGAGAATTGTTTCATAGCCTGACCTTCTCTGTGCAGTCATGTGCTGTGTAGTGAGATTATTTAACACTTGCAAGACTTGATGTGATGTATGCAATATCAGAGAATGTGACAGTACCAATGTTTGTGCCGCTTCCACCATCATAGCGCATGCTGCTGTAGCTCTTAAGCATGCTGGCATACCCTGTACCACCGTTGGCAATAATTTTGAATAAAAAGCTACCGCTCTGTACCCATTACCGTGTTCCTGAGCAAGGACCCCTGCTGCTGTACCTCCCCCTTCTGTGCAATACAGGTGAAATGGTAGGTTATAGTTGGGTAAACCTAGGGCTGGAGCGGAACAGAGAGCCTGCTTGAGGGTGTTGTAGGCCTTATCAAGAGCCTGTGTCCAGTGGATTTGTTCTGGTTCATGCTGACCTGTAACTGAACGCAAAATATGATCATAATATGAACAGTCTGGTATCCATTGCCTGCAGTAAGTAACCATACCCAGAAAAGATAACATAGCAGTCTTTGTTTGTGGTCGAGGAATAACCATGAGAGCCTTAACTCTTTCAGGGGATAACAGTCTCTTGCCTGCTGAAAGAAGAAAACCCAGGTATGTTACTTGTGGAAGACAAAATTGCATTTTTCTCAAAGTCACTTTGTGCCCTGCATCACCTAAGTGCTGAAGCAAATGGAGAGAGTCAGTTTTACAAGTCTGTTCATCAACACTGCACAACAACAAATCATCCACATACTGTATCAAAGTGGAACCTTCAGGAGGTGTCCAGGATTCTAGGGTCTTACGAACTACAGCTGAGTACGCGGCAGGGGAATCAATAAAGCCCATTGGTAAACGATTAAACGTATATTGATTCCCTAAATACGTAAAACCAAACAACGGTTGAGTGTCGGGATGCACAGGGATGCTAAAGAATGCACTGCAGAGATCAATGACTGTAAAGCAAGTTGCAGTACTTGGGATGGCTGTTAAAATAGCATTAACATCTGGCACTATCGGTGCAAGTGGCTGCACCAGAGCATTTACTGCTCGCAAGTCTTGTGTAAATCTGTATTCTGTACCTCCAGGTTTAGGAACAGGATTGATAGGTGTATTGTATGGTGACAGTGTGCGTCTAATAACTTTCTTAGACAATAGGTCCTTAATTACAGGAGCTATTCCCTGTTCCTTTTCCTTAGACAACGGGTACTGCTTAATGTATACAGGTTTAGCACCTGGTTTGAGAGTGGCTTTATATGGTGTGCATGAAATGAAACCTGGATCATTAAATCCAGTGGCCCATAAACTCTGTTTTAACTCATCAAGTGCCTCTGGCACATCATTAGTGACATGTGAAGCATGTGTGAATGCATCTGGCTCTAATTGTACAGGTATAACCTTAGGATCTTTTACAATATTCCTGCCATATTTCCATGTCCACAAATGTTCTGGTGTTTGCACATAAACTGTATCTGGTGTAAGTACAACTGCATTAACTGGTGCTTTCCACATCTCTTTCTCAACATGGTCAGTAATCCAAGGTCTGTAAAAAGCTTGTGTCACAACTTTGTCAGGGTGTGAGGCATACTCAAACACATTCTCAAGAGTCTGTAAACTGAGTTTATCAAGGTACAACTGTTTAGTAAGGGCAGGTTCAGGATCAGCTGCATACAGCAACGGAACTGAATCCCAGGGAGTGTCAACATGCAATCCTCCCTTGCAATCAATATTAACAGACATTTGCATCTTAGCCATTAAATCCCTTCCAAGCAAATTAACAGGACTATTGGGTATTATGCGAAAAGCATAAACAAATCTGTTTGAAGGGCTGTCATTTGGATACACCTCCAAAGGAGGCGTCCTGGGACACGAAATTGGGACTCCTGTAATGCCAACAGATTTTTCACATGTATTAGTCACTGGCCCATTGTATTCTCTAGCAGAAATGCTAGATTTAGTTGCTCCGGTATCTACCAAAAAATCATGTGGGACACCTTGCACAACTAAAGACATTAAGGGTAAATCTTGCCAATGATACGACAACTGAGCAGTATAACATGTGAGCAGTCCCCTCTGCTGGCAATCCTAGCGGGTACTATTCTGATTCTGGGAAGGAGTCCAGGGTATCTGATATCTGGGAGTATTGCTGGGATTCTGGGAGGAATTATTATTCCCACCATACTGATCATTTCTATCCCTTCTAGGCTGTGGGCAGTCCTGCTGCCAATGATCATAAGACCCACAATTCCAGCAAGATCTGTCTGTGGAGTTATGTGCCTCTTGTCTCCTATCACCGTTCCACTGAAATCTGTCTCTTCCCCTTCCTCGAAAGCTTCTATTCTGCCCTCTATTCTGCTTTCTTCCTCTCCTGTTACCTGACGCATTAAACATACTCTCCTGACCTTTCTCATTATACACACGAAAAACATCTGCTGCATCTTTCTCTCTTATAGCCTTTTCAAATTCTTCCACTTTCATTGCATGAATACCTGAAATTGTCTGTCTCACCAATTGCGCAGTTTGCGAATGCATATTATTCAACAAGTGTTGCACATACAGTTGTGCCAACTCTCCTTGCGTACCCAAACAACATTCCTGTCGCCAACAATCACCAAACCTCTTCAGAAAATCAGACACCTGTTCACCCTTCTTTTGCTTACATGCACCAGCTTTCGTAATATCCTTACGATCACCATGCTGACTTTTAAAGAATTTCTCAACATCTTCCCACATTACACTCACAACAGCCGCATCTCTCCACACATAATCATCATTCACTGGAACATCATACTTAGTATCCAGGAACTTGCACACTTCTGTAAAATTCACATCTGTGTATTTAGTGATCACATTCAACAAAAACCTGTAGTCTGGACCACCCAGACACATATCTCTAGTCACCCGTCTAAGATAAGTTATTGCTCCCATCGGATGCTTTACAGGATCAGGACATTTTAATGCCCAATCCATCAAGCGGTCTGTGTCGGGAGGACGAATCATCGTCTGGTCCCCGATTATAAAAAACGGTGCTTCTATGTTCACATCATCCTCTAAATCAGTGTCTGCTCCCTGCGTGTGTGATCTCGTATGCTTCCCTATAGGACTGGGACCTGTGACAGCTGCAGTTTTCACAGCCTTCACAGCTTTTACAGCTTTAGATGTCTTTGCAGCTCCCTGCAACCCCCCTTCTCTGCCCACACTGTTAGGGAATGTGAGAGCTAATTTCTTTACACTACCAGGAGCCCGACATTCCACTCTCTCCCCCTCCCCTTCAGACATTCCTGCATCTGTACTGCTCTGAAGAGAACCAGTTAACCCTTTTCTAGCACTTAAAGTGGCAACAGCAACATCTTCCAGCTGCTCTATTTCCTTGACGCTGTGTGCTTTCTTAAGCACAGACAACGAAGGGTACAGTGCAGATGGATGAGGCGGAGGAAGTGTCGGGGCAGGTGGGGGCAATGCTGGTGCCGTGGGCACGGCGGCTGATGGTATGGGCACAGCCGCTGATGCCGTGGGCACAGCCAGATATGGTGGAGGCAGGATATTGCATTCAGTCCAAAACACAGACAGCTTTATCCAAACCTCTCCACATTCCTTCATGTATTTCTTATCCCATTTAGGATCGCCCTCTGGTCCCTTATAAGCAGGATCCTTTAAACACATCCCTCTTATCATAGTTACATGCGGTTCACAGAGGGAGCCTATACGGGGGAACGGATTTTGCTCCTGAGGGAACAAGGATTCGCTCCACCCACTCATGTTATCCACGAATGGAATTACATAATATTGTCCTGCAATTCTAGCTACAAAGTCTTTTGGAGTTTCCCCTTTAACTGGCTTAGGATTTGTAACACGCACAGTATTTTTACCAGCACTGGATGGTACACGCTGCACAGTCTTGTACTTAATATTACATTTCTGATCAGCATTTTTATCACATTTTTTGCTGTGTGCAGACCCCATTGTTACACAAAAATAATTACAGCGATATTAGCAGCAGCAATAATAAAATGCACAATCACTTAATATGTTCTATGCACAGCACAATAAACAAAGCAAAATAAGCAAAAGCAAAGCTTCAGATAGCAACACCAGCCTCAAGTGGATACCAAAACTCTATAACGGAATAAATCAGGGAAACTTCAACACACATGAGACTTACTCACGTCACTGCCAAGTTCGCCCGGGGGACCTTATCTTAAAAGAACCTCCCGTCAACTGGCATTCATATATTACTTGCGCGCTTATCACCGACAGGACTCACAATACCTGTCGTGTCCCAGCACAGGACTGATTACCTGTCTGGAGGGGTATCACAACTGCCGGCAGGACTTTAACCTCCGCAAACCTGTGCTTCAACCACAGGAACCCCTTTAACCTTATATCATATATTACACCTTTTAAAAATACAAACAATTAAATTTAGGTTCAAATTCACAGAAGGAAAGCAGCGTAATAAAACCACGATAACTTACCCTCTGCGAATTCCACTATCCTGACACCAAGAATTGTAAGGTGTATAATCCAACGGGGGGGTGTCAGCGCAGACCAAAGCCTGGGGCCTACGGTACCACGAGAGGCAGATGCAGAGTTATCTGATAAGGAGCTCCCTGAACAGATTCAGACCACGCAGCATTATGATCCAAAGCTATTCATGTTTATTGAACATTGTAATCATGTCTTATAGCGTACAGAGACAGCACATAGGGTTAAGGGGATGACACGTTTGAACCGCGTCATATTACACAGTTATACAGAGCAGAAATACATGGAAAAGCTAGAACATGAGTTTCTCATAACAATATTTACAGAGTCATAACAAACTACCATCTGCAGAGACAACCAAGTGTCTAAAGCCTCTTGTTTACATTATCTTATGCTATCTTACTTCTAGGCGTTAGGCCAGGGTACATTGGCAAGGCCGAATAGCTAAAGAAACTCATAACATGCATAATATTCTCACTGCATAATAACCCAGTATAATAAAGTCTATTCATTCTAAAATGGCTGCGAGGAACAAGATGGCTGCGAAGAACAAGATGGCTGCCATCAGGTTCATATTACCCCTAACAGTTAGTCTTACTGGAATAGCTGGAATATGATAGAGAAAAAAGACTTCTCACAGACGGTTTTACTCTGAATCCTATTCTGTACCCAAAGTCTAAGAAGTTTGGACCGAATAGAACCAAACAAATTTAAAAAAAGTCTTAACCTGCCCCTTACCAGCCAAGCTGGAATAAGAACCGCACCTACAAGCAAATTTGGGGAGCTGACTTTGAACTTTTAAAAGGCTTAATTGAATGAAGAAAAAAACTTCCAATTATAAACATGTTACATGGGGAAGAATTCAGGATTCCGTTCCTTAGTAAGAACAGAAAACTAATATAAGCTTAAAGTTTTAGTCTTAGAACTCAATCTTGAAGCCCAGAGTAACAGTTGAATGAAGAAGAATTGAATCCAATTATGAACCAAATAATTGATTATCTTGGAAAAAAGAAATATGGATTTTAGAAATCAAATTAGCATTCCAAGATTGAAATTACAAAGTTCTTCTAGCTAAAATAGCTAAAGACATAGATTAAACCTCATTTGCGAAAATATTTAATAAAATGACAACACAAATGAAATTATTAGCATGTTAATCAAGTTAAAGGACCAGTCAACACACTGGACTTGCACAATCAACAAATGCAAGATAACAAGACAATGCAATAGCACTTAGTCTGAACTTCAAATGAGTAGTAGATTTTGTCCTTTTAAAAATGCTAAACAAATCATAATCCGATACTTGATCTTAAAGTATGCAACCAGAAAGATGAAGCAATTGCAACATCAGCCAAATAAATTACAGGTCTAAGAAAAGTACCTGAAAATAATTTTCCTTAAATAAGATACAACCATCTGAAGGAAAAAAATAAATACTATTTGCTATAAAAATAATAGTATATTTAGCAGGAGTAGAAATAGCCCCATTAACTTGGGGAATCATTCCTCAAAACTGAAAACTAACTGCCGGCAAAGAATACAATTTAAAAACCTTAAAGAAGGACTAAAAGAAAATTCTCAGCCTATTCCATTCCCTAGTATCAGGAACTGGAAAAAAAACCTCTGAAGAAACCCAGAAGATAAATAAGCAGAATTTAAATGTTAGCTAGTCTTTAAAATCAAAAGAACTAGTTACTTCAATATCCAAAATAATCAACACCTTTTGAACAAAGAACAAATGTACTCTATTAAAAAATAAAAAAGTAGATTTGTTAGTGTCAATATCTGATGAAGAAAAATTCTGAATGAGAAAAAACACCATCAGAGAAGGATAATTCATTATGTTGTTGGTCATTTGAAACTTCATCAACTAAAAAAGAAGTTTGAAAAAGACCTAAAAATTTTATTAGAAGGCGGGATGTCAGACAAAGCCTTTAAAATAGAATCAGAAAAATATTCTTATAAATTTCTAAGTATATCTTGTACATAAGATGTAAAAAGAATAGCAATATATAAAGCATAAATACTAATGGATTCTGCACGTAAAAGTTTATCATGAATACTTATTACAAACCATAGCTAAAGATAAACATTCATAACATTAAAATAAATGAACTTAGCTTTGGTAGGACTGATATCAGTCAACAGGAATCCCTCAGCATTTCTTGATACAGGAACAGTGTTTGAAATATCTTGCAATATGTAATAGAAAAAACAACATATAAAGCAAAATTATCAAATTCCTTAAATGACAGTTTCAGGAATGGGAAAAAAATGCAAAACAAACAAGCCTCTAGTAACCAGAAGCAACAAAAAAATTAGACTTAAATAATGTGAAAAAAGTGGCGCTAAGTATAACGCCCACATTTTTTGGCGGCAAGTATGATGCCCACATTTTTTGGCGCCAAGAATGACGCCCACATTTTTTGGCGCAAAAAAAAGTCTAACACACATGCGTCAAAAAATGACGCAACCATGAACAAACTTCCGGCGTCAACTATGGCACCGGAAATGACAAAAAATTTGCGCCAAAAAAGTTTGCGCCAAAAATTACGCAATAAATTAAAGCATTTTCTGCCCTCGCGAGCCTAACAGCCCGCAAGGAAAAAACATAATTTATGTAAGAACTTACCTGATAAATTCATTTCTTTCATATTAGCAAGAGTCCATGAGCTAGTGACGTATGGGATATACATTCCTACCAGGAGGGGCAAAGTTTCCCAAACCTCAAAATGCCTATAAATACACCCCTCACCACACCCACAAATCAGTTTAACGAATAGCCAAGAAGTGGGGTGATAAGAAAAAAGTGTGAAGCATAAATATAAGGAATTGGAATAATTGTGCTTTATACAAAAAAATCATAACCACCACAAAAAAGGGTGGGCCTCATGGACTCTTGCTAATATGAAAGAAATGAATTTATCAGGTAAGTTCTTACATAAATTATGTTTTCTTTCATGTAATTAGCAAGAGTCCATGAGCTAGTGACGTATGGGATAATGACTACCCAAGATGTGGATCTTCCACGCAAGAATCACTAGAGAGGGAGGGATAAAATAAAGACAGCCAATTCCGCTGAAAATAATCCACACCCAAACAAAGTTTAAAACTTATAATGAAAAAAACTGAAAATATAAGCAGAAGAATCAAACTGAAACAGCTGCCTGAAGTACTTTTCTACCAAAAATTGCTTCAGAAGAAGAAAACACATCAAAATGGTAGAAATTAGTAAAAGTATGCAAAGAAGACCAAGTTGCTGCTTTGCAAATCTGAACAACCGAAGCTTCATTCCTAAACGCCCAGGAAGTAGAAAATGACCTAGTAGAATGAGCTGTAATCCTTTGAGGCGGAGTTTTACCCGACTCGACATAAGCATGATGAATGAAAGATTTCAACCAAGATGCCAAAGAAATGGCAGAAGCCTTCTGACCTTTCCTAGAACCGGAAAAGATAACAAATAGACTAGAAGTCTTTCGGAAATTCTTAGTAGCTTCAACATAATATTTCAAAGCTCTAACTACATCCAAAGAAAGCAATGATTTCTCCTTAGAATTCTTAGGATTAGGACATAATGAAGGAACCACAATTTCTCTACTAATGTTGTTAGAATTCACAACCTTAGGTAAGTTCGCAACACCGCCTTATCCTGATGAAAAATCAGAAAAGGAGACTCACAAGAAAGAGCAGATAATTCAGAAACTCTTCTGGCAGAAGAGATGGCCAAAAGGAACAAAACTTTTCAAGAAAGTAAATTAATGTCCAAAGAATGCATAGGTGCAAACGGAGGAGCTTGAAGAGCCCCCAGAACCAAATTCAAACTCCAAGGAGGAGAAATTGACTTAATGACAGGTTTTATACGAACCAAAGCTTGTACAAAACAATGAATATCAAGAAGATTAGCAATCTTTCTGTGAAAAAGAACAGAAAGAGCAGAGATTTGTCTTTTCAAGGAACTTGCAGACAAACCTTTATCCAAACCATCCTGAAGAAACTGTAAAATTCTCGGAATTCTAAAAGAATGCCAGGAAAAATGATGAGAAAGACACCAAGAAATATAAGTCTTCCAGACTCTATAAAATATCTCCCTAGATACGGATTTATGAGCCTGTAACATAGTATTAATCACAGAGTCAGAGAAACCTCTTTGACTAAGAATCAAGCGTTCAATCTCCATACCTTGAAATTTAAGGATTTGAGATCCTGATGGAAAAAAGGACCTTGTGACAGAAGGTCTGGTCTTAACGGAAGAGTCCACGGTTGGCAAGAGGCCATCCGGACAAGATCCACATACCAAAACCTGTGATGCCATGCTGGAGCCACCAGCAGAACAAATGAGCATTCCTTCAGAATCTTGGAGATTACTCTTGGAAGAAGAACTAGAGGCGGAAAGATATAGGCAGGATGATACTTCCAAGGAAGTGACAACGCATCCACTGCTTCCGCTTGAGGATCCCTGGATCTGGACAGATACCTGGGAAGTTTCTTGTTTAGATGAGAAGCCATCAGATCTATTTCTGGAAGACCCCATATTTGAACAATCTGAAGAAATACCTCTGGGAGAAGAGACCATTCGCCCGGATGTAACGTGTGGCAACTGAGATAATCCGCTTCCCAATTGTCTATACCTGGGATATGAACCGCAGAAACTAGACAGGAGCTGGATTCCGCCCATACCAGAAATCGAGATACTTCTTTCATAGCCAGAGGACTGTGAGTCCCTCCTTGATGATTGATGTATGCCACAGTTGTGACATTGTCTGTCTGAAAACAAATGAACGATTCTCTCTTTAGAAGAGGCCAAGACTGAAGAGCTCTGAAAATTGCACGGAGTTCCAAAATATTGATCGGTAATCTCACCTCCTGAGATTCCCAAACCCCTTTTGCTGTCAGAGACCCCCACACAGCTCCCCAACCTGTAAGACTTGCATCTGTTGAAATTACAGTCCAGGTCGGAAGAACAAAAGAAGCCCCCTGAACTAAACGATGGTGATCTGTCCACCACGTCAGAGAGTGTCGTACAATCGGTTTTAAAGATATTAATTGAGATATCTTTGTGTAATCCCTGCACCACTGGTTCAGCATACAGAGCTGAAGAGGCCGCATGTGAAAACGAGCAAAGGGGATCACGTCCAATGCTGCAGTCATAAGACCTAGAATTTCCATGCATAAGGCTACCGAAGGGAAAGATTGTGACTGAAGGTTTCGACAAGCTGATATCAACTTTAGACGTCTCATGTCTATCAAAGATAGAGTCATGGACACTGAATCTATCTGAAAACCTAAAAAGGTTACCCTTGTCTGAGTAATCAATGAACTTTTTGGTAAATTGATCCTCCAACCATGATGTTGAAGAAACAACACAAGTCGATTCGTATGAGATTCTGCTAAATGTGAAGACTGAGCAAGTACCAAGATATCGTCCAAATAAGGAATACCACAATACCCTGTTCTCTGATTACAGACAGAAGGGCACCGAGAACCTTCGTAAAAATTCTTGGAGCTGTAGCTAGGCCAAACGGCAGAGCCACAAACTGGTAATGCTTGTCTAGGAAAGAGAATCTCAGAAACTGATAGTGATCTGGATGAATCGGAATATGCAGATATGCATCCTGTAAATCTATTGTAGACATATAATGCCTTTGTTGAACAAAAGGCAGGATAGTCCTTACAGTTACCATTTTGAATGTTGGTATCCTTACATAACGATTCAACATTTTTAGATCCAGAACTGGTCTGAAGGAATTTTCCTTCTTTGGTACAATGAAGAGATTTGAATAAAACCCTAGTCCCTGTTCCAGAACTGGAACTGGCAAAATTACTCCAGTCAACTCTAGATCTGAAACACATTTCAGAAATGCTTGAGCCTTCGCTGGGTTTACTGGGACACGGGAAAGAAAAAATCTCTTTGCAGGAGGCCTTATCTTGAAGCCAATTCTGTACCCTTCTGAAACAATGTTCTGAAACCAAAGATTGTGAACGGAATTGATCCAAATTTCTTTGAAAAAACGTAATCTGCCCCCTACCAGCTGAGCTGGAATGAGGGCCGCACCTTCATGTGGACTTAGGAGCTGGCTTTGATTTTCTAAAAGGCTTGGATTTATTCCAGACTGGAGATGGTTTCCAAACTGATACCGCTCCTGAGGATGAAGGATCAGGTTTTTGTTCCTTGTGATGAAAGGAACGAAAACGATTATTACCCTGGAAAGAAAGGGAAAGCAGAGTAGACTTAGAAGACATATCAGCATTCCAAGTCTTAAGCCATAAAGCTCTTCTAGCTAAAATAGCTAGAGACATAAACCTGACATCAACTCTAATGATATCAAAGATGGCATCACAAATAAAATTATTAGCATGTTGAAGAAGAATAAAAATGCTATGAGAATTATGATCTGTTACTTGTTGCGCTAAAGCTTCTAACCAAAAGATGAAGCTGCAGCAACATCCGCTAAAGATATAGCAGGTCTAAGAAGATTACCTGAACACAAGTAAGCTTTTCTTAGAAAGGATTCAATTTTCCTATCTAAAGGATCCTTAAGGAAGTACCATCTGCCGTAGGAATAGTAGTACGCTTAACAAGAGTAGAGACAGCCCCATCAACTTTAGGGATTTTGTCCCAAAACTCTAATCTGTCAGATGGCACAGGATATAATTGCTTAAAACGTTTAGAAGGAGTAAATGAATTACCCAAATTATTCCATTCCCTGGAAATTACTTCAGAAATAGCACTAGGGACAGGAAAAACTTCTGGAATAACTACAGGAGATTTAAAAACCTTATCTAAACGTTTAGATTTAGTATCAAGAGGACCAGAATCCTCAATTTCTAATGCAATTAGGACTTCTTTAAGTAAAGAACAAATAAATTCCATTTTAAATAAATATGAAGATTTATCAGCATCAACCTCTGAGACAGAATCCTCTGAACCAGAAGAACCATTATCAGAATCAGAATGATGATGTTCATTTAAAAATTCATCTGAAAAATAAGAAGTTTTAAAAGACTTTTTACGTTTACTAGAAGGAGGAATAACAGACATAGCCTTCTTAATGGATTTAGAAACAAAATCTCTTATGTTATCAGGAACACTCTGAGTATTAGATGTTGACAGAACAGCAACAGGTAATGTAACAGTACTAAAGGAAATATTATCTGCATTAACAGTTTGTCATGACAAAACAGTACAAACAACAGCTGGAGGAACAGATACCATAAGTTTACAGTAGATACACTTAGCTTTGGTAGCTCCAGCCCCAGGCAGAAGTATCTTCTGACTCAGTTTCAACGTGGGACATCTTGCAATATGTAATAGAAAAAACAACATATAAAGCAAAATTGATCAAATTCCTTAAATGACAGTTTCAGGAATGGGAAAAAAATGCCAGTGAACAAGCTTCTAGCAACCAGAAGCAATAAAAAATGAGACTTAAATAATGTGGAGACAATAGTGACGCCCATATTTTTTTAGCGCCAAAAATGACGCCCACATTATTTGGCGCCTAAATGCTTTTGGCGCCAAAAATGACGCCACATCCGGAACGCCGACACTTTTGGCGCAAAAGAACGTCAAAAATGACGCAACTTCTGGCGACACGTATGACGCCGGACACAGAAAAAAAAATTTGCGCCAAAAAAGTCCGCGCCAAGAATGACGCAATAAAATTAAGCATTTTCAGCCCCCGCGAGCCTAACAGCCCACAGGGAAAAAGTCAAATTTTTAAGGTAAGAAAAAAATTGATTTATTCATATGCATTATCCCAAATATGAAACTGACTGTCTGAAATAAGGAATGTTGAACATCCTGAGTCAAGGCAAATAAATGTTTAAATACATATATTTAGAACTTTGTAAAAAAGTGCCCAACCATAGCTTAGAATGTCACAGAAAATAAGAATTACTTACCCAAGGACACTCATCTACATGTTGTAGAAAGCCAAACCAGTACTGAAACGAAAATCAGCAGAGGTAATGGTATATAAATAAGAGTATATCGTCGATCTGAAAAGGGAGGTAAGAGATGAATCTCTACGACCGATAACAGAGAACCTATAAAATAGACCCCGTAGAAGGAGATCATTGAATTCAAATAGGCAATACTCTCCTCACATCCCTCTGACATTCACTGCACGCTGAGAGGAAAACCGGGCTCCAACCTGCTGCGGAGCGCATATCAACGTAGAATCTAGCACAAACTTACTTCACCACCTCCATAGGAGGCAAAGTTTGTAAAAACTGATTTGTGGGTGTGGTGAGGGGTGTATTTATAGGCATTTTGAGGTTTGGGAAACTTTGCCCCTCCTGGTAGGAATGTATATCCCATACGTCACTAGCTCATGGACTCTTGCTAATTACATGAAAGAAAAGTCAATTTGAATATTTAAGGTAAGAAAAAATATTAATTCATAAGCATTTTCCCAAAAAAATGAAACTGACAGTCTGAAAGAAGGAATACTGAATATCCTGAATCATGGCAAATATAAGTTTAAAACATGTATTTAGAACTTTACATATAAAGTGCCCAACTAGCTTAGAGTGTCATAAATAAAATAAGACTTACTTACCCTAAGACACTCATCTACATATAGTAGATAGCCAAACCAGTACTGAAACGAGAATCAGTAGAGGTAATGGTATATAAGAGTATATCGTCGATCTGAAAAGGGAGGTAGGAGAAGAAATCTCTACGACCGATAACAGAGAACCTATGAAATAGATCCCCTAGAGGAAGACCATTGTATTCAAATAGGCAATACTCTCTTCACATCCCTCTGACATTCACTGCACTCTGAGAGGAAAACCGGGCTTCAGCCTGCTGCGAAGCGCATATCAACGTAGAATCTAGCATAAACTTACTTCACCACCTCCATGGGAGGCAAAGTTTGTAAAACTGAATTGTGGGTGTGGTGAGGGGTGTATTTATAGGCATTTTGAGGTTTGGGAAACTTTGCCCCTCCTGGTAGGAATGTATATCCCATATGTCACTAGCTCATGGACTCTTGCTAATTAAATGAAAGAAAACTCCCTTTCCCCCAGTAACAGTTGAAATAATAGAATCCAACTGAGAACCAAATAAATTATTACCTTGAAAAGAAAGAGATAGTAATCTAGATTTAGATGTCATATCAGCATTCCAGGATTTAAGCCACAAAGCTCTTCTAGCTAAAATAGCTAAAGACATGGATCTAACATCAATTTTGATAATATCAAAAATAGCATCACAAATAAAATGATTAGCATATTGCAGTAAGCGAATAATGCTAGATAAGTCAGAATCCAATTCCTGTTGCGCTTAATTCTCCAACCAGAAAGTTGATGCAGCCGCAACATCAGCCAAAGAAATTGCAGGTCTGAGAAGATGACTTGAATATAAATAGGCATTCCTTAGATAAGATTCAAGCTTCCTATCTAAAGGATCCTTAAAGGAAGTAGTATCTTCCATAGAAATAGTGGTACGTTTAGCAAGAGTAGAAATAGCCCCATCAACTTTGGGGATCTTTTCCCAAAACTCTATAGATTTTGCTGGTAAAGGATACAATTTTTTAAACCTTGAAGAAGGAATAAAAGAAGTACCTGGCTTATTCCATTCCTTAGAAATCATATCAGAAATAGCCTCAGGAATAGGAAAAACCCCTGGAGAAACCACAGGAGGTTTAAAAACAGCATTTAAACGTTTATTAGACTGAACATCAAGAGGACTGGTTACCTCAATATCCAAAGTAATTAACACTTCTTTAAAAAATGCATATACTAAATTTTAAATAAATAAGTAGATTTGTCAGTGTCAATGTCTGAGGAAGGATCTTCTGAATCAGATAGATCCTCATCAGAAGAGGATAAATTATTATGTTGATGGTCATTTGAAATTTCATCAACTAAATGAGAAGTTTTAAAAGACCTTTTACGTTTATTTGAAGGTGGAAATGCAGACAAAGCCTTCAGAATAGAATCAGAAACAAATTCTTTAAAATTTACAGGTATATCATGCACATTGGAAGTTGAAGGAACTGCAACTGGCAATGTACTATTACTGATGGATACACTATCTGCATGTAAAAGTTTATCATGACAACTATTACAAATGACATTCGGCGAGATAATTTCTACAATTTTACAACAAATGCACTTAGCTTTGGTAGAACCGATGTCAGGCAGCAATGTTCCAGCAGAAACTTCTGAGGCAGGATCAGATTGAGACATCTTGCAAAATGTAAGAGAAAAAAACAACATATAAAGCAAAATTATCTATTTCCTTATATGACAGTTTCAAAAATGGGAAAAAATGCAAATAGCATAGCCCTCTGATAGAAAAAAGCAAGAGGCAAACATCAATGGGGTATTGAAATAATGAAAAAGTTTGGCGCCAAGTATGACGCACAACGTAACTAAACTTTTTTGGCGCCAAAAAAATAACCGGAAATTACACACTCGCGTCGCTAATGACGCAACAGTGTGAAAGGTCTCGGCATTAAGTATGACGCCGGAAGTGACGAACTTGCGTCATAGACGTACTTTTTCGCGGCAAAAAAATTTTGGCGACAAGAATGACGCAATAAAGTTTAGCATTTGATGCACCCGCGGGCCTAATAGCTCCCGCAATTTGTAAGAAGTAGTCAATTGAAAAAAAGACTAAACCCCAGGTAAGAAATACATTTCTTTTTTAAAAAATGTTTATATTCCCCAAATATGAAACTGACAGTCTGCAGAAGGAAATACATGAACCTGATTCATGGCAAATATAAGTACAATATATATATTTAGAACTTTATATAAATGCATAAAGTGCCAAACCATAGCTGAGGTGTCTTAAGTAATAAAAAACATACTTACCAAAAGACCCCCATCCACATATAGCAGATAGTCAAACCAGTACTAAAACAGTTATCAGTAGAGGTAATGGTAAATTGAGAGTATATCGTCGATCTGAAAAGGGAGGTAGGAGATGAATCTCTATGACCGATAACAGAGAACCTATGAAATAGACCCCCGTTAGGGAAATCATCGTATTCAATAAGTGATACTCCCTTCATGTCCCTCTGACATTCGCTGTACTCTGAGAGGAATCGGGCTTCAACAATGCTGAGTAGCGCATATCAACGTCGAAATCTTAGCACAAACTTACTTCACCACCTCCATAGGAGGCAAAGTTGGTAAAAACTGAATTGTGGGTGTGGTGAGGGGTGTATTTATAGGCATTTTGAGGTTTGGGAAACTTTGCCCCTCCTGGTAGGATTGTATATCCCATATGTCACTAGCTCATGGACTCTTGCCAATTACATGAAAGAAAATAATAAAATAATTACAATTTTTTAAAACTAATTACACCTAATCTAATCCCCCTAATAAAATAAAAAAGCCCCCAAAATAAAAAAGTTCTACCTTATACTAAATTACAAATAGCCCTTAAAAGGGCTTTTTGTGGGGCATTGCCCCAAAGTAATCAGCTCTTTTACCTGTAAAAAAAATTACAAACCCCCCACAACGTTAAAACCCACCACCCACACACCCAACCCTACTCTAAAACCTACCCAATCCCCCCTTAATAAAACCTAACACTACCCCCTTGAAGATCACCCTACCATGAGCCGTCTTCACCCAACCGGGCAGAAGTGGTCCTCCAGACGGTCTGAAGTCTTCATCCTATCCGGGCAGAAGAGGTCCTCCAGATGGGCAGAAGTCTTCATCCAGGCGGCATCTTCTACCTTCATCCATCCGGAGCAGAGCGGGTCCATCTTCAAGACATCCGACGCGGAGCATCCTCTTCATTCGACGGCGACTGGAACAATGACAGGTCCTTTAAATGATGTCATCCAAGTTGGCGTCCCTTCAATTCCGATTGGCTGATAGAATTCTATCAGCCAATCGGAATTAAGGTAGAAAAAATCCTATTGGCTGATGCAATCTGCCAATAGGATTGAGCTCGCATTCTATTGGCTGATCCAATCAGCCAATAGAATGCGAACTCAATCCTAATGGCTGATTGGATCAGCCAATAGGATTGAACTTCAATCCTATTGGCTGATTGCATCAGCCAATAGGATTTTTTCTATCTAAATTCCGATTGGCTGATAGAATTCTATCAGCCAATCGGAATTGAAGGGACGCCATCTTGGATGATGTCATTTAAAGGACCCGTCATTGTTCCAGTCGCCGTCGAACGAAGAGGATGCTCTGCGTCGGATGTCTTGAAGGTGGACCCGCTCCGCTTCGGATGGATGAAGATAGAAGATGCCGCTTGGATGAAGACTTCTGCCCATCTGGAGGACCTCTTATGCCCGGATAGGATGAAGACTTCGGACCGTCTGGAGGACCACTTCTGCCTGGTTGGGTGAAGACGTCTCAAGGTAGGGTGATCTTCAAGGGGGTAGTGTTAGGTTTTATTAAGGGGGGATTGGGTGGGTTTTAGAGTAGGGTTGGGTATGTGGGTGGTGGGTTTTAATGTTGTGGGGGGGTTGTAATTTTTTTTTACAGGTAAAAGAACTGATTACTTTGGGGCAATGCCCCACAAAAAGCCCTTTTAAGGGCTATTTGTAATTTAGTATAGGGTAGGGCTTTTTTTATTTTGGGGGGCTTTTTTATTTTATTAGGGGGATTAGATTAGGTGTAATTAGTTTAAGAAAATTGGAATTATTTTATTATTTTCTGTAATTTAGTGTTTGTTTTTTTCGTACTTTAGTTTATTTCATTT
This sequence comes from Bombina bombina, assembly GCF_027579735.1. Taxonomy (NCBI): domain Eukaryota; kingdom Metazoa; phylum Chordata; class Amphibia; order Anura; family Bombinatoridae; genus Bombina; species Bombina bombina. The sequence goes on from NC_069504.1 coordinate 587,346,342, forward strand.
AATTGTAATTAATTGTAGTTAATTTAGTTAATTTATTTAATGATAGTGTAGTGTTAGGTGTAATTGTAACATAGGTTAGGTTTTATTTTACAGGTAAATTTGTACTTATTTTAGCTAGGTAGTTATTAAATAGTTAATAACTATTTAATAACTATTGTACCTAGTTAAAATAAATACAAAGTTGCCTGTAAAATAAAAATAAACCCTAAGCTAGCTACAATGTAACTATTAGTTATATTGTAGCTAGCTTAGGGTTTATTTTATCAGTAAGTATTTAGTTTTAAATAGGAATAATTTAGTTAATTGTAGTAATTTTATTTAGATTATTTTAAATTATATTTAAGTTAGGGGGGGTGTTAGGGTTAGGGTTAGACTTAGGTTTAGGGGGTAATACATTTAATATAGTTGCGGCGACATTGGGGGTGGCAGATTAGGGGTTAATAATTATAGGTAGGTGTCGGCGATGTTTGGGACGGCAGATTAGGGGTTAATAAAAATTTAACTAATGTTTGCGAGGCGGGAGTGCGGCAGTTTAGGGGTTTATATATTTATTGAAGTTGCGGCGATGTCCGGTCAGCAGATTAGGGGTTAAAAAATGTATTTAAGTGTTTGCGGGGTGGGGGGGCCTCGGTTTAGGGGTTAATAGGTAGTTTATGGGTGTTAGTGTACTTTTTAGCACTTTAGTTAATGGGACATAATACTCATATGCTAAATCACTTGAAACTGATGCAGTATAACTGTAAAAAGCTGACAGGAAAATATCTCCTGAGCATCTCTATGTAAAAAAGGAAGATATTTTACCTCACAATCTCCTCAGCTCAGCAGAGTAAGTTCTGTGTAAAAAGTTATACTCAGTTGCTCCCAGCTGCAGGTAAAAAAAAAAAAATGAAGAAATGAACAGCAGCCAATCAGCATCAGCAGTGCTGAGGTCATGAACTCTTTTACTGTGATCTCATGAGATTTCACTTAACTCTCAAGAGATTGCACGAGGCTCATCCTTTCAGCTGTCCCGGGACAGACATACTAATATGCTGCTTAGAAATCCTTTACAATGGGATGTGGCTACTGAGGAACTTTTGAAGTAAAATATCTTTCTTTTTTCATAGAGATGTTCAGGTGATATTTTCTAGTCAGCTTTTTACAGCTATGCTGCATCACTTTCAAGTGTTTAAACATTTGGGTATTATGGCCCTTTAAGAGTTTTATGTTATGTCGTTAGCCCATAAAACTCTTAACTACTGACTTTTAAATGCGGTATCAGTCTTGATAGGAGAGGGTCTACCGCTCACTTTTTCCAAGACTCATAATACCGGCATTAGGAAAATCCCATTAAAAAGATAGGATAAACAATTTACGTAAGTGGATTTGCGGTATGCTCGAGTCGCGGAAAAAAAGTGAGCGGTACACCTGTACCTGCCAGACTCGTAATACCAGCGGGCATTAAAAAGCAGTGTTGGGACCTCTCAACGCTGCTTTTTAACCCTAACGCAAGACTCGTAATCTAGGCAAGAGTGAATAATTTATAAAAGTAATTAACTGATTCTAAAAAACAATGCCGCACAAAAGCTCTATAAGCATTTTCTGAGAGCACTGAGTGGCATGGGGGCGGAGCTTCTAACGCAAAAAAAGGAAGGAAAATTTGGTGCCAAAAAAACTTTGCGAAATGATGAAATGTCAAATTTTAAAAAAATTATTTGAAAAAAACCAAGGTAAGTAAAAAAGTAGTGTATACATCAATTTTAGCCAAATTTATTAAAATAAATGAATAGCCCCCAAACACTCCAGTATGTTTCACAGACTCTACTTGACTAATTTGACATATTTTTAGCCACTGAAAGTCACTAAAAAAAGCACTGAATTTCTGGTTCAAGGCATGTATACAAACAACTTTACTTAAAAGTGCCTAATCCATAGCTGAGAGTGTCTTTTATTGAAAATAAAAAATATATACTTACTGTGTAAGACACCCATCCACATATAGCTGACAACCAAACCAGTACTGAAAAATATCAACAGAGGTAATAGTACAAGAGTATAATGTTGATCTATAAAGGGAGGCAGCAGATGAATCCCTGCGACCGTTTTACAGAGAGCCTTATGAATAGATTTCCCATATGTGAAAACATGGTATCATAAGGCAATACTCCCTTCACATCCGTCAAACACTGTACTTAGAGAGGAACTGGGCTTCAATATGCTTAGAAGTGCATTTCACAGAAGAATCAAGCACATCATGCTTCACCACCTCCTAATGTGGCAAAGTTTGTAAAACTTTTGAAGTTTGGGAAACGTTGCCCCCTTCTGGTAGGAATGTATGTACCATCAGTAACAAGCTCATGGACTCTCGCCACCTATATGAATGAAATTGTTTTGAATAATTTTTATCAGATGGTGTTATTATGAGTGCAATTGTAATTTTTTGTTTTGCAAAACTGTTAATCAGAGCTCTGAGGATGCAGTAATCATTCTAGCGTAATCACGATTGAGCTTAAGCACCTTGTAATATGAGTGGAAAACCCAATGTGCAAAAACAGCTGCAATAAATCCCTTATTGCTTGTGCGTAGCTGTTAACGTGCCACTTGTAATCTGGCCCTAATAATTTATATCCCATTTTTTCTTGAGGAAATTCTATAAACAATGCTCCAACTCAAAAAATAAAAATACATGGATTATGTCACCACCTAGTGGTTGCCAGAATTAATAGAATTAATTTACCATACAATTGAGTATATTCACAAATATCAGAATAAAAATGAATGCATTATAATTACAGATCAATGTTAAAAATATGTATATAAACCATTTAAAAAGTAAAATAAAAATTGGTTATAATAAAAATTTAAGTCCCAATAAGCATTTATTAGGTGTTATTTTGTTTTGTGATATTTTACTTAAAAAACCCAGACTGGTGAATCCTAAATAGTCTCTTCACAAAATATACCAAAACCTCATTCGGAATTAGGACCCAGTGGTTTCTTTGTATTATGAAAAATGTTATACATTTTTTTTTATATCTAATTGTACATGTATATTCTCTACTCTGAATGTAGATAAAATCTATATCTAATTATTAATGGAAGTGTCTTTATATTTTATTTATGTAATGAAAAATATATTGTCTTCTTATCTGGAGACACTGAGACCAACATATGTTCTTACTTTCACAAATAGTGTATTACAGCAATAAAAATATAAGGATGATGATCTAAATAGCAAAAGGGCAGTGTTTGTGTGAAAATACACACACACAATAAACCGACCCTGTGATCTCACTGTTTCAGAACCGCACTAACCAATTATAAATCATGATTTTTGAGATAGGCATATACATATTTTGGAATCAGGATATATGTATTAATGTGAATAGATCTGGACGATATTTCTATTAAATTGTCATTTCGGCACATACTGTAATTAAAAACGTCCTGAGAAATTGGGCGTGTATGAACTGAGTGTGATGATTAATGCCACACCTCCGCCTCATCACTTCCTCCTATAGGGGCGTCACCATAACAGTGACGCCTGCTATTACACGTAACTGATTGGCTAATGTCTGTATAAAATAACCAGGATGGAAAACGATCGGTGCCTTTGACAAAGCAGTTGTGAAACGTGCGTCAGGCGTTCGCACTGCTCCCTAGTATGTAGATAGTTATTTTTTAACTCTCCTTGTATCTGCTGTAATTTGTAAGCGGAACGGTTGAATCTATTTTGATTTACTGGACTTCTAAACTGCTCTCCTAGCAGAACTGTTAATCTAGTTACTATTTTTGGGGGTTAATTTATTCTTATATTCCTGGATACATATATTATATCTAAACTACTTAATTACTAATATATATAATACGGTATTAAAAGGTAATCTTTTATCCCACAAAATTGCGATTTTGTGATACGGTATTAGAAAGTAATTCGTTGGTGTAATTTTGAGTCTGGAGCGACTTTGGTTCAGCTTGGTATTAGAAGGTAAATTAACCACTTAGATGTGAGCTACAGCAGGGTCCTAAAACCCTCAATATGGCACTAACAGGTTATCTAAGATAACATCTTTCTTATAGAATATATAGAACTATCTCTGGGAATATTCCCTTATATGATTATATTGTTGTAATACGATACTAGAAGCAACCACTTGCTTAGAACGTAAGCCTAAACAGGGTTATATATCCCTGCTAGACTCTATTGCTATTGTGATCTAGCCTAGCTCTAGAAGGTAATACTATCTCTTGGGAAATGAGTTGCAACAGGATATAACATCCTTAATACCACACTCTAAGATTATATTTTATTTATATTACTGTTACAGGGAAATATTCCCTTATATGATTGTGATATTGCAAACGGTATTAAGAGGTAATCAGCTGTTTATAATGTAAGCCTAGATAGGACCCCTCATCCCTGAAAGATCCTGTTGGTATTGTGATATAACATGGTATTTAAAAGGTAAATAGTATATACAATACAACTGGTTAGTGTTACGCAAAACTAGTTTTTCAGCTCAGCCACTCAAGTGGCCATCCTGATCATTTGGAAACTATCTCATCTCTCTGTCTTTTTCCAGTTACACCAATCACCACACTTAACACCCGTGTTACTTGACACATCCTCCCCTGTTCCATTAAAAGTACCCATACATATTGACAATTTTTACCCCATTTAGTAGGCAGCACGTGCTCATAATAGGCAAAGGAATTAAAGGTAATGTTCCGTTTATAGTTGCACATTTGCTCAACCTATTGAGGATTGCCTTACTAGTATAAATTCTGTTTCCACCTCCAACCGTTCGGAGAGCCTAATGCCTTTTGTTCTTATACATACAGGGAGCAGTCAATTTATTTGAGTTTTTATTTTTTGCTTTTTAACATGAGTGCAGTCACTTTTTATATTAATTCAATTTAGTAAAAGTTAAGTTTTAATTAATTAATCACTCTGGTTTTCCCATCCCCTCACTGATAAATTTGAATAAAATTTAATTTGAGTGTTCACACTATACGTATATAGTATAAGTGTGCCACTATAGTACTTTCTTTTTTGTTTCGCTACCCTTCTTTCAAATCCATATATTTAGCACTAGGCACTGCCCCACTATATGTATATATTACTATAAGGGGGATTTTGGATGTGTGTTCAGTAACCCTCGCCCTCCCAGATCTTCCTGTCAGGGAATCTTTTCTTTCTATGGGGTAGAGTGTCAAGACAGAAGTCTTTTCTTACAAAGAAAAACATCTAAGCCCAGCTAAATTTTGCAAAAACACATCTGAAGTCTCCCAAAAGCATGTAGGAAAAGGTGTTATGGTCTGATGAAACCAAGATTAAACTTTTTGGACATATTTCCAAAAGATATGTTTGGCGCAAAAACAACACTGCACATCACCAGAAGAACACCATACCCCCAGTGAAGCATTGTGGTGGCAGCATCAAGCTTTGGGGCTGTTTTTCTTCAGCTGGAAATGGGGCCTTAGTCTAGGTAGAGGGAATTATGAACGGTTCAAAATAGCAGTCAATGTTGGCACAAAACTTTCAGGCTTCTGCTAGAAAGCTGAACATGCAGAAGAACATCTTTCAGCATGACAACGACCCAAAGCATACATCCAAATCAAGAAAGGAATGGCTTCACCAGAAGAAGATTAAAGTTTTGGAATGGCCCAACCAGAGCCCAGACCTGAATCCGATCAAAAATCTTTGGGGTGATCTGAAGAGGGCTGTGCACAGGAGATGACCTGGCAATCCGACAGATTTGGAGTGTTTTTGCAAAGAAGAGTGAGCAAATCTTGTCAATTCAAGATGTGCCATGCTGAAAAACTCATACCCAAAAAGACTGAGTGCTGTAATCAAATTAAAAGGTGCTTTAAAAAAGTATTAGTTTAAGGGTGTGCACACTTATGCAACCATATTATTTTATTTTTTTATTTTTACTTCCCTCCACCTAAAAGATTTCAGTTTGTTTTTCAATTGAGTTGTACAGTTTATAAGTCACATTAAGGGTGGAAAAAGTTCTGAAATGATTTATCTTTGTCTCATTATTTTACATCACAGAAACCTGACATTTTAACAGGGGTGTGTAGACTTTTTATATCCACTGTATATATATATATATATATATATATATATATATATATATATACTGTATATATATATATATATATATATATACACTGTATATATATATATATATATATATATATATATAAAATATTTGACCACTACATTTTGCCAGGTGTTGTGACTAATTAGCTATGAAAAAAGACTGGACATAGCCCTTTTGGAATACCCTGGGTTGTCTTCTTTTGCAAGTGGCATTCCACGATGGAGTAATTTTCATTCCTGTGCTGCCATGCTGTTTTAAAGGCAGCTTAGGTCAAGAAAATTGGGTCAAATATCCATGTAAATTTGATAGCAGTATATATGGGTAATGATAAAAACACCCAAAAGGCAGTATTTGTGTGAAAACACAAAAAAACTAATTTGAACACTAAATTTGGCCAGGTTTTGTGACTACAAAAAAGACTAGACATAGTCCTTTTGGAATACCATGGGTTGTCTAGTTTTGCAAATGGTATGCTGTGATGGGGTAATTTTAATTCTTGAGCTGCCATAATGTCTCAAATGTGACATATGCCCAGAAAATCAATGTGCTGAATTTCCATGTATGAAGATTGAAATGGACAGGGCCCATATTTCTCCCTGTAACTTCCCGAAACACCATAAAACCTGTACATGGGTGTTTTATGTGTTTTATAGCAGCAAAAAAACATAATTTCTGCTTACCTGATACATTATTATTTTTCTCGGCAGTAAGTGTCCACAAAATCAATTCATAACCTATGGAAAATACTTCACCTGGCCACTAGGAGGAGGCAAAGACACAGAGTATTAAATATCGTTCCCACTTTCCGTACATTCTCAGTAGTTCAACCCGAGGATAAGGAAAAATAGAGAGATAAAAATGGGTACAGAGGTGCCATAAGACATAAGAAAGAAAATAATGTATCAGGTAAGCATAAATTATGTTTTCTTTCTAATGGCAGTGAGAGTTCACAAAATACATTCATAACCTATGGGAAACCAATACCCAAGCTGTGGAGTCCACAAAAAAATGTAGAGAGGGAAAGGTAGGAAAGGCAGTCCTAATTACTAGGCACCGCAGCTTAAAGAACCTTTCTCCCAAACGAAGCCTCTGCTGAGGCAAAAACATAAAATCTGTAAAATTTCATTAAAGTATTAAATGAAGACCAAGTAGCAGTCTTACATATCTGTTCAACTGAAGCCTTGTTCTTAAAGGCCCAGGAAGAGGACACAGAATGAGTAGAATGTGCAGTAATCCGAAATGGAGGCTGCTGACCCACTTCTATATAAAAGAGAACAAAAAGGTGTAGAGCACTTCCAACAATGTTAAAAAGTAACTTTTATTGACAATTTGAGTTAAAATCCATACATCCATATACCAACAAAGGTTAGGAAGGTTGGTAGGGACAGAAAAACGGACCCTGAGCTAGAAGGTCTAATCTCTGAGGCAGCTGCCAAGGAGGAGCAGATGACATTCTTGGATCGCTGAAATTTCCTCCTGCTTAATTCAAGCAATTACTTGAGGTAGCAGAACAATTGGAGGAAAAATATACACTAGATTGGAATGCCAAGGAACTGCTAATCTACCAACCCCGCTTGAGGATATCTCGATCTCGACCCGTATCTCGGTAGCTTGGCATTGAGACAGAAAGCCATCAGATCTATCTCCGGGCACCTCCACCATACGAGTGATCTGACATAAAACATCCTGGTTTAGAGCCCATGCCCCGGAATGAAGAGCCTGCTCAGAAAATCCACTTCCCAGTTCTCCACACCTGGAATGTGGAAGGCAAAAATCTGGCAGTGATAGGTTTCTTCCCATTGAAGAATACAAGACACCTCCAGAACCAGAGAGCTGCGAGTTTCGCCCTGATGGTTGACATATGCCACAGTAGTCTGAATGCGGTCTTGGATATCCTCCAAAGCAGATTATACTGAAAGCAGTTCAGATAAGGCATTGCACCAAAAGGTGGCAGCCCTGCCACTGCTGCTATATACATGACAGGTTTGAAAAGCAAGCCTCTCTAAAGAAATACTTTTCTCAGACATCCCTCTAACGTCTATCCATAGGGTCTTTAAAAGGTGTACTTTCTTCCAGAGGGATGGTAGCGTGATTAGCCAGGGTTGAAACGGCACTGTCTACCATACAGTATTCCACAATTCAAAATGGCTATCCGGGACAGGAAAAATTCTCATAAAGCTTGGAGAAGGAGAAAAAGAGACACCAGGATTATCCAACTCCTTGGATATAATGTCTGTCACCAATGAAGGTACTGGGAATACATTAGGATTTTTTAACTTGGGTTTTAAACACCATAACTAATTTATGCACCTGCTTGTCTACAGAGGGCTTAGTCTCAGGTACTCATAGAGTACTCAAAATCCCTTTAAGTAAACATCTTAGCTGTTCAACTTGAAATCTAAAATGATAGTACACTGTGCACCGAAGATCACTAAGAGCAACAGGAAGGTGCCAAAAAGGATGTGCCGCGTGAGACTAAGTGCTAACTCTCTGCCGCAAGGCCTCTGCATGTTAAGATGCTGATGAATAGAGCATATGAAAGAGGCTCCGTGACCAGAGCAAGAAAAGATAAACCCTTTAGAAAGGTTCCACCTCTCCTCACCACAATGGCGTGTACTGGATCTGGAAGGCAAGTCCAGTCGGAGGACCTGGCGCCACTGCTGTAGTGCTAAGCACTCTTCGCCAAGTGCATCACATAAGTACACAGTATAATGTCTCCTGAGCCACACTGCCCCTCAACTTGAGGTCCTTGAGTTACCAAAAAATCATCCAGACATACCCCCTGAATAAATATAGAAAGTGTGTGAGAGATCAGCACATACCAGCTCCAACACTGTGCAGGCTGCAGGGATAGAGACAGGTCCCAATCACAGTATGAACAAACACAAACCTGAATAAATATAGGGCATTATGAACCCCCTTATATATCTGGGGTCCAAGTCAGCCAGTTAGAGATATTGGTGGGATAAAAGGTCAAATTCAGGACTTACCCAGCTTCTTACATGTCTCCAGCCGAAGTCCTGTTACACACAAAAGTAAATCAGCGTAACTAACACTGTTTGACAAAAAAGGTTGGATAGCAAAAATACTGGAAGAGACATATGAACTTCAACTGCTAACATACATGAAACACTCTACTAAGATAATTACATTATACAAACAGCTAGTTTAAGCTGAGAAACGTGTTGCATATGTTTTATATATACTATTATTAATGTGTTTTATTACAAGTAGTTTTTTTAGACTTTACTACTTTGGATCTTTGTGTTTGGGAGAGGGAGGGGGGAATAATGTTGGAAAAGGGATCTGGGAGGGGGAGGGTATTGAGGTGGGCAGCTACACTACAGAAAAAGTGGGATTTAGATTTAAAAAAAAAGGGCAAATTTTATTGCAAAGTGGTGGCAAATAGTAAGGGGGGAGGGTTAGAGAGCTGTTTGGGGGGGCTTAGAGAGGTTGGGTGGTAAGGGGGGATCCTACACTGCAGAAAATATATATATTTTTTTTTAAAATACTATTTTTATTGAGAACAGTAGAAAGGATACAATAGAGTGTGTACATATACATTTCACATTCTTAGATACAATAACATATGACAACTGTAGAAATCATCAATTACATGAATGGAGAAAGCAGGTAGTACAGAAACACTCTTAGTCAAAAATTAGATCCATCCTTCCCTGTCCTCCCTTTCTCCTCCCCTAGTGGGGAGAACTTATCAGTTTTATTGTAACAACAAACAACATGTTTAACCGTTATGAACTATACAACCAAGTATAGGCTGGGACTTCGAAGTGGTTTGTGGGAATTCATTTCTCTTTTCTTTTTATAAGCTCTATGCTATGAGAGAAAACTAACCAGAAAAAACAAACAAGCCAAAACAAAACAAAACAAAACAAAATAAAACATAACAAAACGAAACACAATAAAACAAAACAAAACAAAACAAAAAGGGGGAAGGGGGGGGGAAGAAGAAGAGGAAGAGGTGAAGGGTTGTGAAGAGCCGAGTCCAGGAATTGCTTGTTAGCGTTTATTGTTATCCCTCCCTCCCTCCTCACCGCTATGTGGTTGATACAAGAAACCCCACTCCCCCCTCAGGGATGCTGTCAACATGTACTCAGTATGTGCAAATGGGATTAGAATTTGTCTCTGGAGGTCCATGCTCAGTGAAACAATGTATCGTCTCCATTTGTTTATGAAATGTTTGAGTCTCCTATTAGTGTCCATTTTAGTGTCTAATTGCTCGATGAGCAGCTGTTTGTGTAAGCGGTGTTTAAATGAGCTAAAGCTAGGAGCAGAGTCCTCCGTCCAGACTCCCAAAATGACCTTCCAGAAAATATATATTTTAAAAAAAAAACTTATTTTTGTACTGGTAGACTTTCTGCCAGTACTAAAGATCGTGGTGACAAAAGTGAGGTGGGGGAGGGAAGAGAGCTGTTTGAGAGGGGTCAGAGAGGGATCAGGGGGTGGGATATGTGAGGTGGGAGGCTGATCTCTACACTAAAGCTACAATTAAGCTTTCAAGCTCCCTAATTAACCCCTTCACTGCTGGGCATAATACAAGTGTGGTGCACAGCGGCATTTAGCGGCCTTCTAATTACCAAAAAGCAATGCCAAAGCTTTATGTCTGCTATTTCTGAACAAAGGGGATCTCAAAGAAGCATTTACAACCATTTGTGCCATAATTGTATAAGCTGTTTGTAAATAATTTCAGTGAGAAACCTAAAGTTTGTGAAAAAGTTAGTAAAAAAAAGTTAACCATTTTTTTATTTTATCACATATTCAGATATAAGTGTTAAAATGTAACATGCAAATTTTGAAAAAAACTAAATTTATGCTTACCTGATAAATTACTTTCTTTTACTATATGATGAGTCCACGGATTTCATCACCACATGAAATATTGAACTTCTGAATATTATTTGTTAAATAGAATGTTAAATTCGAAATTTCGAATGTGGACATTCAATATAATTATAAACATTCGAATTTGAAAGTTACATTCGAAAACTGTAAATAGCATTCGATTATAGAATTTTTAATATTTGTTCTTATCAACATTCGGATTTATAATTCGAATTTTGGTAATAACATTCGTTCTAACATTCGCCCATCCCTAGTTGTAGATATGTAACAGATTTTGGGGGTCAAAGTTAAAAAGTGTGTTTTTTTAATTTTTTTCATCATATTTTATAAAAAAAATATGCTGTTTGTAAATAATTTCAGTGAGAAACCTAAAATTGTGAAAAAGTGAACATTTTTTTTTAATTTGGTCGCATTTGGCGGTGAAACGGTGGCATGAAATATACCAAAATGGGCCTAGATCAATACTTTGGGTTGTCTACTACACTACAGCTAAAATTAACCCTAGAAGCTCCCTACATGCTCCCTAATTAACCCCTTACTGCTGGGCATAATACACGTGTGGTGCGCAGTGGCATTTAGCGGCCTTTTAATTACCAAAAAGCAACGCCAAAGCCATATATATCTGCTATTTCTGAACAAAGGGGATCCCAGAGAAGCATTTACAACCATTTATGCCATAATTGCACAAGTTGTTTGTAAATAATTTCAGTGAGAAACCTAAAGTTTGTGAAAAAAATTGTGAAAAAGTGAACAATATTTTTTATTTGATTGCATTTGGCGGTGAAATGGTGGCATGAAATATACCAAAATGGGTCTAGATCAAAACTTTGGGTTGTCTTCTAAAAAAATATATATATATACATGTTAAGGGATATTCAGGGATTCCTGAAAGATATCAATGTTCCAATGTAGCTAGCGCTAATTTTGAAAAAAAGTGGTTTGGAAAAAGCAAAGTACTACTTGTATTTATTGCCCTATAACTTTCAAAGAAAACAAAGAACATGTAAACATTGAGTATTTCTAAACTCAGGACAAAATTTAGAAACTATTTAGCATGGGAGTTTTTTGGTGATTGTAGATGTGTAACAGATTTTGGAGGTCAAAGTAAGAAAAAGTGTGGTTTTTCCATTTTTTCCTCATATTTTATAATTTTTTTTATAGTAAATTATAAGATATGATGAAAATAATGGTATCTTTAAAAAGTTCATTTAGTGGTGAGAAAAACGATATATAATATGTGTGGGTACAGTAAATAAGTAAGAGGAAAATTACAGCTAAACACAAACACTGCAGAAATGCAAAAATAGACTTGGTCCCAAACGGTCAGAAAATGGAAAAGTGCTGTGGTCATTAAGGGGTTAAATAGTGTTTGCGATGCGGGATGGCAGCAGTTTATGGGTTATTAAGTTTATTATAGTGGGGATGATGTTGGGGTGCGGCGTAATAGGGGTTAATAATTTTTTTAGTGGCGGTGGTGTTGGGAGCGGCAGATTAGGGGTTAATAAATGTAATATAGTGTTTGAGATGAGGGAGGGCCTCGGTTTAGGGGATATTAGGTAGTTAATGGGTGTTAGTGTACTTTGTAACACTTTAGTTACGAGTTTTATGCTACAGCATAACTACTGACTTTAGATGGCGGTACAGATCTTGTCGTTTTAGGCTGTAACGCTCACTTTTTAGCCTGACCGCAAAACTCGTAATATCGGCGCTATGGGAATCCCATGAAAAAACATAATTTTTACATGTGCGAGACTGACGTTGCGTTACAGGCTAAAAGGTGTGCGGTACAGCTATACCGACAACACTTGTAATAGCTGCGGTGCTGTTTTAACGCTGAAAATACCATATTTTCAGCGTTACAAGCTGCAACGCAAAACTTGTAATCTAGGTGTTTGTTTATAAGGTTAATAAATTTCAGTTACACATAATATTTAAATGTGGTAAAGTTAATAACCAATAGGCAATTACAATAAGAGTAAGAGAAGCGTCTAACATACAAGGCTCTATTCCTCTAACCTGTCTACACTATAGACTAATGCCTGTGGGTGGGTGCATGAAAAGAAAGCTGAAGTCCGTCTCTATTACCTTTGGTGTTATTTTGTCCTTCCTACCTGTCTGTTCTTTCCACAGCATATTTAAAGCAATATAGCCCCATCTTAAAGATTGTCTTAACCAATCAAATGCTTAAAGGGACAGTCTAGTCAAAATAAAACTTTCATGATTCATGATTCAGATAGGGTATGCAATTTTAAACAACTTTCCAATTTACTTTTATCATCAAATTTGCTTCGTTCTTTTGGTGATATTTTTGAAAAGCTAAACCTAGGTAGGCTCAAATTGGTTTCTAAACAGTTCAAAGCCGCCTCTTTGCTCAGAGCATTTTGAAAGTTTTTCACAGTTAGACAGTACTAGTTCATGTGTGTCATATCGATAACATTGTGCTCACTCCCATGGAGTTATTAAGGAGTCTGCATTGATTGGCTAAACTGTATGTCTGTCAAAAGCGCTTAGATAAGGGGGCAGTCTGCAAATACAAGGTAATCACAGAGGTAAACCATATATTAATATAACTGTGTTGGTTATGCAAAACTGGGGAATAGGTAATAAAGGGATTATCTATCTTTCTAAACAATAAACATTCAGGTGTAGACTGTCCCTTTAAATGTCCAGTTGATAAATGCTTAAAGGGACACTGAACCTAAAATTTTTCTTTTGTGATTCAGATAGAGCAGAGCTTTCCAAACTTTTCATGCTGGTGACACACTTTTTAGACCTACATCATTTTGCGACACAGTAATTCAGTTGTACCGGCAAACAGGAGGTTAAACTAAATTGTTTAAAGAGATATGGACACATACATAAATTATATAATAACAAAATGTGTTTACAAGTAACAGTATGTGTGTGAAAAAAGTTTAACAACACCAATAGCTACTTACTGATGGGATGAACACAATTTCTGAATATTTGGTGGAATATTAGATAAAGACACTCGCTTTTTATCATCAAGCACTTTTAAGCTTCCACTTCCTATCCATATATCAAGAGCAGGCGCAGCAATGCACTCTTGGGAGTTAGCTGCAAAAAACAACCCTTTGACTTCTGACTTCAGCTCAGCGTTTAAGTTGCAGTCCTCAGAGCTCGGTGAGTCCGATTGACTACTGCCTACGCTGCAAATACACTGCTGTTGCACTCACTGACTACACGTGCAATCACAAGTCAATTAAGGAGACTACACGTGCAGTCAGGAGTCAATGTGTCGCCAAAGCCGCCAATCGGAATAGTTTCAGTTCCCACTGAGCTGCACCAATAGGTTAAGAAGATCTGTGACCTCCTAGGTATCAATCACGTGTCAACCATGTGATATGCATAGCAGGCAGGCGGAATGTCAGAAACAAAAACAAAAAAGCAGGGACACACCTACACACTGCTGCTGACACACTAGTGTGTCCTGACACACACAGTTTGGAAAGCACTGAGATAGAGCATGCAATTTTAAGCAACTTTCTAATTTAATCCTATTATCTTGGTATCTTTATTTGAAATGCAAGAATGTAAGTTTAGATGCCGGCCCATTTTTGGTGAACAACCTGGGTTGTTCTTGTGGATTGGTGGATACATTCATCCACCAATAAAAAGTGCTGTCCAGAGGTCTGAAACAAAAAAAAGCTTAGATGCCTTCTTTTTCAAATAAAGATAGCAAGAGAACGAAGCAAAATTGATAATAGGAGTAAATTAGAAAGTTGCTTAAAATTGCATGCTCTATCTGAATCACAAAAGAAAAAAAATTGGGTTCAGTGTCCCTTTAAATATCCAGTTGATACATCCCAGCAAAAGTAACCAGCTACCTGTAGGTGTCACCCTTGTCCAAGAAATGTCATTTGACAGGACTCCAGGGCATAAGCTGTTAGCCTCCTTTGATGTTGGACAATGCTGTTTATGACCCTTTTATAAGAACATGGGCTATATACGTCCATTGAAGTTCCAGGAATTATATGAAGTTATGGTACTGACCCACTCAAGGACTTCATAAGCCTTTAGCTCTGTGATGACTCTGTGATAAGGACATCCTTTGAAGTTCTTTTGTATTCCAGTCTAGTACATATTTGCAATGAGATACCACTATTAATAAACAGGTTTAATCATTTGAAGCTCTGTTCAGAGATACCATCTCAAGTTAGTTTAATTTGTCCCAAGAAACTGGTTTATACCTTCTCCAGTTAGTTTCACTTGTCCCAAGAAACTGGTTTAGATATTAAGTCTGAATTCAACAAGAAATTGCAATCCAAAATTATACTTATTACATGTCCCCTCTTTGTGTCTCAATGACACACGTGTATTTGTTGTGCTGGAAAAGTAACATTTCCTTTTCAGACCTGTGGTTTTATCAGTGTGGGCTACGGATATTCTGGCTGAACAGATGAATTATGATTTCAACTACCTTATGTGTATATATCTAAATTCTCTAATCATGTGTATAGCCTTGGATGTCATACGCTTAAAGGGATACTGAACCCAAAATTTTCTTCCATGATTCAGATAGAGCATGCAATTTTAAGCAACTTTCTAATTTACTTCTATTATCAATTTTTCTTCGTTCTTTTGCTATTTCTATTTGAAAAAGAAAGCATTTAAGCTAAGAAGCCAGCAGATTTTTGGTTCAGACAACGGACAGCACTTGTTTATTGGTGCTGTCCAATTAGCAAGGACAACCACGGTTGTTCACCAAAAATGGGCCGGCATCTAAGCTTACATTCTTGCTTTTCAAATAAACATACCAAGAGAATGAAGAAAATGTGATAATAGGAGTAAATTAGAAACTTGCCTAAAATTGCATGCTCTACCTGTATCACGAAAGAAAAAATGTGGGTTCAGTGTCCCTTTAAGTATTGTACAAAGAACAATTTGTATACCAAAACATATAATTGAACAAATAAAGATAATAGAAACAGGATGAATCAAATAATATGCAAAATTATTTACAGTGGAAGATTGTCCAAATATGCAACACCAAATATTAGTGTTAGAAACTGATTCGATGTGGGGAATAAGTTGCTCCATTTGACCTTGAAAATGTTGAATAACTACTTTAGTTTGCTCGTCCTTCATCTGTTTGAGGAGCACAATGTCCGATTCAATTATTTTACCCCATTTTAGTAGAACAGGTGCATTCCTTATGTTTAGAGGTATTAAATAAATATTTATACTAGGGCTATACCCAACCGAGTATTGCGAAATAAATGGAACTTTAAACACCATTCCTGAAATATTCAGAAAATGCAAGTTATACCCACAATAAAGTCCCCTTGGCAAATCCTGATTCTCCTGACAACCATTGTAAGACAACCATTTAATTTGACTGAGCTCATTTATGTGTATAAAAAACACACCCAGTTCCTATGTAAAATGTGTAAAACCCCACAAAGTAGCAACACCCTTTCAACCCAAACTCACAGATAAAGGTCCCATATTTTTGGATGTTTCTTGGGCTATAGTCACCCAGACCTTTGATAGAAGGAGGTGGGATATTCTAATTATTATTATAAATGCAAAAGTTTAATAAAAACTGGCTTACAACTGTATGATCAATAGGGTATGCAACAGAATAGGAAGAAAAGGGACACCATTGATAGAATTCTGGGAGGAGTAGGAACAGGAATAAGGTTGCTTAACTCTGTAGATATACAAGAAATTGAAATCCAAAATGATACTTATTACAACAACTCAGCTGGAGACATAGACCCCCAGACTGCGCCAATTTCACTATTTCACAGGGCAGTTCTCCATGTAAGTACCCATTTTAATTGGTCATTAACCCTTCACAAACCAAGATGTCTGCACCATGAGATTCTCTTCTTTTTCATTTCATTTATAGATCATCCCTGCAAGCCAAGTCTGCCAGAAGAAGAGCTGACTTGTGGACTCTTTATTTATTGTCACAGACATTAATCGATTTATTTATTAATATTGTTATTTGCCTTTTTCCTATTATTTAATTTTTCTATTTGAATATAATGCCCTCTACCTTTTTCTATTACTCTGAGAAAACTTGTGATTCCATTAAGAGAATTACATGACTATCAACACCTTAAAAGAGACATAGGCCCAGAAAATCAATGTGCCAAATTTCCATTTAAATGGGCAGGCCCCATATGTGTCCCTGTAACTTCATGAAACCCCATACAACCTGTACATGGGGGTATTGTACTCATGGGACATTGCTGAACACAAGTATAGGTGTCTTATTGCAGTAAAATCTATCAGGACTATGATTCTCATAATAAAATTGCTTGGAAAATATAGAATTTCTTAATTTCTCACACTTACTTAGATTTTATTCATATACAATTATAGTTTATATATACATTTTTTATATTAAAAAAAGCCACATTTTTCCTCTAGGAAGAGATATATAAGTAGTGTGGGTGCACTTAATGGGAAAGAGGTAAAACATATAGCTCAAATTCTAGCTTTTGTTCAGAACTTGAACAATTGCCTCCCTCCTGTTTACTCCTGGGATGTGATTCACAGAGATTAGGCAAGAATTGACTTCTATTCAACCAAAGTGGTAGCTGAAATTCAGAAAATTTCTAAATTACATATTTGTTAGCCTTGTCAATGAATGTTTAATGGGCTAAGACAATTTTATTACACATACACCACACCCATAGAGCAGGGTGAAATGAGAAAAGAATGCCTCTAAGCACAAAGTATTAGGAGTAGAAGAAAAAAAAGATAAAAAATAGTCAATAATAAAATTTAACTTTTAATGTTTCAAATAAAATGACAGCAAACAGAGAAGACAGATACATTATTGGCTGCCCCACATAATTAAAAACACTTCAATACTGGTAGAAGAAGATGGACTAAAATAGCTTCAGTAGAATGAAACGGATAGCCGAGTGAAATAGCGCTATATCAAAATGTGTATTGCTAAGCTGAACTGTGGTAAGATCGTGTGATATAAATGCATCGGCTAGATTGCATGTATTACAAGAACAGGCAGAGGAGTTTAAGTGAAGGAGCCAAAGAACCCCTATGTGGGATGTAGAAGATATACTTAGATAGTACAGCAGCAGTAATGGTCTAGCTTAGGGTTTATTTTTATTTTACAGGCAAGTTTGTATTTATTTTAACTAGGTAGAATAGTTATTAAATAGTTATTAACTATTTAATAACTACCTAGCTAAAATAAATACAAATTTACCTGTAAAATAAAACCTAACCTAAGTTACAATAGCACCTAACACTACACTACAATTAAATAAATTAACTGAATTAAATACAATTAAATAAATTAAATTAAATTAGCTAAATCACAAAAAAAACACTAAATTACAGAAAATAAAAAACAAATTAGAGATCTTTAAACTTATTACACCTAATCTAATAGCCCTATCAAAATAAAAAAGCCCCCCCAAAATAAAAAAACCCTAGCCTAAACTAAACTATCAATAGCCCTTAAAAGGGCCTTTTGCGGGGCATTGCCCCAAAGTAATCAGCTCTTTTACCTGTAAAAAAAAATACAAACAACCCCCCCAAAAGTAAAGCCCTCCACCCACACAACCAACCCCCCAAATAAAAAGCTAACTAAAAAAACCTAAGCTCCCCATTGCCCTGAAAAGGGCATTTGAATGGGCATTGCCCTTAAAAGGGCATTTAGCTCTATTGCAGACACAAAGCCCTAACCTAAAAAATAAACCCACCCAATACACCCTTAAAAAAAACATAATTTATGCTTACCAGATACATTTATTTCTCTTGTGATGTATCGAGTCCACAGATTCATCCTTACTTGTGGAATATTCTCCTCCCCTACAGGAAGTGGCAGAGAGAGCACCCACAGCAGAGCTGCCTATATAGCTCCCCCTTAGCTCCACCCCCCAGTCATTCGACCGAAGGCTAGGAAGAAAAAGGAGAAACTATAGGGTGCAGTGGTGACTGAAAGTTTAAAAATAAAAATATATATGCCTGTCTTAATAAACAGGGCAGGCCGTGGACTCGATACATCACAAGAGAAATAAATTTATCAGGTAAGCATAAATTATGTTTTCTCTTGTAAGATGTATCGAGTCCACGGATTCATCCTTACTTGTGGGATACCAATACCAAAGCTTTAGGACACGGATGAAGGGAGGGACAAGACAGGGACCTTAAATGGAAGGCACCACTGCTTGTAGAACCTTTCTCCCAAAAATAGCCTCCGAAGAAGCAAAAGTATCAAATTTGTAAAATTTGGAAATAGTATGAAACGAAGACCAAGTCGCCGCATTACAAATCTGTTCAACAGAAGCCTCATTTTTAAAAGCCATGTGGAAGCCACAGCTCTAGTAGAATGAGCAGAAATTATTTCAGGAGACTGTTGGCCAGCAGTCTCATAAGCCAAACGGATGATGCTTTTCAGCCAAAAGGAAAGAGAGGTAGCTGTAGCCTTCTGACCTCTCCGCTTACCAGAATAAACAACAAACAATGAAGATGTTTGACGGAAATCTTTAGTTGCTTGTAAGTAGAACTTTAAAGCACGAACCACATCAAGATTGTGCAACAGACATTCCTTCTTTGAAGAAGGATTAGGACACAGTGAAGGAACAACAATCTCTTGATTGATATTCTTATAAAAAAAAAACCTTAGGAAGAAATCCAGGTTTGGTACGCAAAACCACCTTATCTGCATGGAAAATAAGATAAGGGGAATCACACTGTAAAGCATATAGCTCAGAAACTCTTCGACCCGAAGAGATAGCTACTAAAAACAAAACTTTCCAAGATAGAAGCTTAATATCCATGGAATGCATAGGTTCAAACGGAACCCCTTGAAGAACTTTAAGAACTAAATTTAGGCTCCATGGCGGAGCAACAGGTTTAAATACAGGCTTGATTCTGACCAAATTCTGACTAAATGCTCAAACGTCTGGAACATCTGCCAGACGTTTGTGTAGAAGAATAGACAAAGCAGATATTTGTCCTTATAAGGAACTAGCTGATAATCCCTTCTCCAAACCTTCTTGGGGAAAAGACAATATTCTAGGAATCCTAATCTTACTCCACGAGTAACCTTTAGATTCACATCAATAAAGATATTTGCGCCAAATCTTATGATAGATCTTCCTGGTGACAGGCTTTCTAGCTTGAATCAGGGTATCAATGACCGACTCAGAGAAACCACGCTTTGATAGAATCAGGCGTTCAATCTCCAAGCAGTCAGACGCAGAGAAATTAGATTTGGATGCGTGAAAAGACCTTGGATTAGTCCATGGTAGAACCGAGGACATGTCCACTAGGTCTGCATACCAAGTCCTGCGTGGCCACGCAGGTGCTATCAGAATCACCGAAGCTCTCTCCTACTTTATTCTGGCAGACGTAGAAGGAGAGGAAATACATAGGCCAGATTGAAGGACCAAGGCACTGCTAGAGCATCTATCAGTACCGCCTTGGGATCCCGGGACCTGGACCCGTAACGAGAAAGTTTAGCATTCTGACGGAACGCCATCAGATCCAATTCTGGTTTGCCCCATAGCTGGATCAGCTGGGCAAATACCTCCGGATGGAGTTCCCACTCCCACAGATGAAACGTCTAACGACTTAGGAAATCCGCCTCCCAGTTCTCTACTCCTGGGATGTGGATTGCTGAGAGATGGCAAGAGTGATCCTCTGCCCATTGGATTATTTTGGTTACCTCCATCATCGCTAGAGAGCTCCTTGTTCCTCCTTGATGATTGATATAAGCTACAGTTGTGATGTTGTCCGACTGAAACCTGATGAATTTGGCCGCAGCATGCTGAGGCCATGCCTGAAGAGCATTGAATATTGCTCTCAGTTCTAGAATATTTATCGGGAGAAGAGATTCCTCCCGAGACCATAAGCCCTGTGCTTTCAGGGAGTTCCAGACTGCATCCCAGCCTAGCAGGCTGGTATCTGTCGTTACAATGAGCCACTCTGGCCTGCGGAAACACATTCCCTGAGACAGGTGGTCCTGAGACAACCACCAGAGAAAAAAATCTCTGGTCTCCTGGTCCAGATGCAGTTGTGGAGACAAATCTGCATAATCCCCATTCCACTGTTTGAGCATGCATAGATGTAGTGGTCTGAGGTGTAGGCGGGCAAAAGGAACTATGTCCATTGCCGCTACCATGAGTCCGATTACCTCCATATACTGAGCCACTGATGGCTGAGGAATGGAATGAAGAGCTCGGCAAGTGGTTAAGAGCTTTGATTTTCTGACCGCCGTCAGAAATATTTTCATTTCTACCGAGTCTATCAGAGTCCCTAGGAAGGAAACTCTTATAAGAGGGAAGAGAGAACTCTTTTTAATGTTCACCGTCCACCCGTGAGATCTCAGAAAAGCCAACACAATGTCCGTGTGAGACTTGGATAGCTGGAAAGTTGACGCCTGAAATAAGATGTCATCTAGATAAGGCGCCACTGCTATGCCCCATGGTCGTAGAACTGCCAGAAGGGACCCTAGCACCCTTGTGAAAATTCTGTGAATAGGGATGTGTAGGTACGCATCCTTTAAGTCCACGGTGGTCATATATTGACCCTCCTGGATCAGAGGTAGAATAGACCGAAAAGTCTCCATCTTGAATGATGGAACTTTGAGGAACTTGTTTAGAATTTTGAGATCCAAGACTGATCTGAAAGTTCCCTCTTTTTGGAAACCACAAATAGATTTGAGTAAAAACCTAGCCCCTGTTCCTCTTTTGCGACTGGGCAGATCACCCCCATGGTATGTAGGTCTTTTACACAGCGTAAGAATGCCTCTCTGTTTGTCTGTTTACAGACAATCGAGAAATGTGAAAAGTCCCCCTTGGAAGAGAGACTTTGAATTCCAGAAAATATCCCTGGGACACAACTTCTAAAACCCAGGGATCGTGAACATCTCTTGCCCAAGCCTGAGCGAAGAGAGAGAGTCTGCCCCCTACTAGATCCGGTCCTGGATCGGGGGCTACCCCTTCATGCTGTCTTAGAGGCAGCTGCAGGCTTTTTGGCCTGTTTGCCCTTGTTCCAAGCCTGGTTAGGTCTCCAGACTGACTTGGATTGGGCAAAATTCCCCTCTTGCTTTGCAGCAGAGGAAGCTGAAGCGGGACCACTCTTGAAATTCCAAAAGGAACGAAAATTATTCTGTTTGGTCCTCATCTTATTTGATCTATCCTGAGGGAGGGCATGACCTTTCCCTCCAGTGATGTCTGAAATAATCTCTTTCAGTTCAGGCCCGAATAGAGTCTTCCTTTTGAAAGGGATGTTCAAAAGTTTAGTTTTAGATGACACATCAGCAGACCAGGATTTAAGCCATAATGCCCTGCGTGCTAAAATGGCAAAACCTGAATTCTTTGCCGCTAATTTAACCAGTTGAAAAGCGGCATCTGTAATAAAAGAATTAGCCAATTTAAGGGCCTTAATTCTGTCCAAAATTTCTTCTAATGGAGTCTCCATCTGAAGAGCCTCTTCTAGAGCCTCAAACCAGAAAGCAGCTGCAGTAGTTGCAGGAACAATGCACACAATAGGTTGAAGAAGAAAACCTTGATGAACAAAAATTTTCTTCAGGAGACCCTCTAATTTTTCATCCATAGGATCTTTGAAAGCACAACTGACTTCAATAGGTATAGTTGTACGCTTAGACAGAGTAGAAATAGCTGCCTTCACCATAGGAACTGTCTGCCACGAGTCCCGCATGGTGTCAGATATGGGAAACATTTTCTTAAAAACAGGAGGGGGAATGAACGGAATACCTGGTCTATCCCACTCCTTAGCAATAATATTCACAATCCTCTTAGGGACTGGAAAAAAACATCAGTGAAACAGGAACCTCTAAGTATTTATCCATCTTACACAATTTCTCTGGGACCACTATAGGGTCACAATCATCTAGAGCCGCTAATACCTCCCTGAGCAGGGATTTTTTTGAGGTTCCGGTTCCGGTGGGAGGAGCCACGCACCGCTCGTGGTAACTGAGCGTGTATGCTGAGGGCTCGTACTGCACTTCTCCCTGCCATATGCCCGTTGTTGGAGTGGGACTACTTCCTAGGGCAACCGCACTAGTCAGAGGTGCTTGTGGCGGAACTGTGGAACAAGCAAAGTGGCTCAGTTGCAAGAGCCGAATTCGGAAGCACAAGCGAGGCACAAGTATCGATCTCTCAAGACTGCCCAAATTGACCTGTTTCACAGAGAGGGCGACGGTAGCAGAGCCCGAGAGACACAGAGGGCATAGGAGGTCGGAAGTGTACAGAGTGGGGCGGCGACCCCAGAGGCCGAGAACCGCGGAGGAGGTCGTGGGAGGCCAGACCATCGTTAAAAGATCGGGCCGGTCAAGACGGAGCTGACGCTCTGAGCCGGAGATACTACCCTGCTGCAAGAACTGCCAGCCGCAAGCCACACGGAGGGTCAGCGGTAGTTATAACAGAACAGGCTGGCAAACAGGTGGTTGAATGCCACGCTCTAGGTGATAATTGCAGTTGGATATAGGAGTCGCAACGCAACAAACCGTAAGTCGCACGAGGGTTGGAACGGTACCTACCTTAGCCCAGGTTACAAGCGGCCCAGCGGATGGTTGATTGCCACACCCCAGTTGACAGAGACCACACCAGGAATATCTAAAGGAACTGAGCAAGTATCTTAGTAGTGATTAAGATATTTTAGCTGTGCACGAGTTTTCCTTTGTCCACTTCTCACTACTTTAGCCAAAAGTGTTATTAACTATATAAAGCATCATATTCTACACTATATAAAATAACGGTTGCTAAACTTCCTACAAAAGGAACTTTCTATACTCAAAAGAAAAAAAAAAAAAAAAAGAAAAGGAGAAGAGAAAGGAAGAGAAGAGAGGAAGAGGGGAAAGAAAGGAGAAAGAGTATAAGCAGAAAAAATTTAAGAACTTTCCTCAAGGAACTTTGCTTAAGCTCTAAGACAATCACTTTAATGTGTGTGTCACTGATTTAAACTACAAGAGGGCATAATAAGTGTTTAATAAATGTGGTGACAACACGCATGGTTTAAGATAGGGCTGTGGTAGGCAGCACAGATCAAGCAAAGAAAAAGATCTTCTCTTATAGTATAAACTGTTTGAATGTTGTTTATACCTTTATTTCTATTGCTGAATGTTATGTTATAAAAAATTATTTACATTGATTGCTATGTTAGAAGAGGCCTGAAGGGGTCTAAAGGCTTTGCATATTAGACTACATAAAAAGAATATATATCCTAGAAGGGTCTGCTATGAAATTTTTATAGGCTAGCAAATAAATTGCCATGTTAGCTGGGATTTGCAAATAATTTTCCAGTAAGAACTTAATTGCTGCAAAAAAAAAAAAAAAGTAGTATCTTTTCACTTTACTCTCTCACAAATAGTGGTTCAGCAAGGTAACTTTGGCTAAAGGCTTTAGTTTAAATTATTTCCAGCTATAACTTTTTCTAAGGCTAAAAAGATATAAGGTTATATAGCTCTGTTTAAGGACAGCGGGGAAATTTAATTTTAAGTTTTTTGTTTTTTTTTTGATGCACGGAATATGTTTTTTTGATTAATGCAAGGCTAATTTTTGACCCTACCCAGAAATATAGTCACATAGTTGGTTTTTTTTTTTGGTTTTTTTGTTGTTTTTTTTCATACACATAGATCACTTTTGTTGGTTTTGTTTTATTCACTTTCTCACATATATGGGTATGCACTCCTATCCTGTATTAAATAGTTCATAATATTATCTCACCCTCACCTACACTATACAGGGGAAATATAAAGGGAAGGAAGGAAGGTAAAAAAAAAAAGAAAGAAAAAAGAGAAAAGGGTAATAAAAAAGAAAGACACAGGTACATAAGTATCACGGTACACAGTACAGTTCGAAATGCTTAAAAATCAAATGGCAAATATAATGATAGAATTTAAACAATTCTCTACCCGCCTCACTGAAGTGGAGGAGAGAGTGTCCAGTAATGAAGACATATTATATAAACAAGAAAAAAGCATAGCAGATAATAGCAAAATACTGACCACATTGCAAGACAAAATACATGAATTAGAAGATCGTTCAAGACGAAACAATTTAAAAATTATTGGCCTCCCAGAGAATGAGGACTATCTAGACCTTATAACCTTTGCTAGTTCCACATTACCTCTCGCTCTGGGTATTTCTATTGATAAAGCCCCCATTGTAGTTGAAAGGGCGCATCGATTAGGTACAAATAAAAGTAACATGAGAGAAAATTATAACAGACCTGTCCTAATAAAGTATTTAAGTTATCAAGATAAGATTAATATCTTAAGAGCGTATAGGAAACTAGGGAATTTTTTTCTGGGCCAAGTAAAAATTCTGATGTTCCAAGATTATTCTAGCGAAACCTCAATGAAAAGAAAAGATCTGGCCCCATATTGTTCTAAACTAATCAATGCAGGACTTAAGGCTAGATTAATGTACCCTGCCAGAATAGTCTTGGAGGAAGCAGGAGGAAATATCATTATAAATAATATAGCCGAAGCTAGAGAAATTTGCAAAACGCGACAAATATCTTGAATATCATAAAGGTTATCTCTGGTTTTTTCTGTACTTTATCTAGGACTTTTAAGCAAATGTTTCCGAATTCGAAAATGTTTTTAATACTTAGTGAGTTTTATTGTTTTCTTCCTCTTTTTTTTTTTTTTTTTTCTCTCTTCTTTTTTTCTCCCGCTTGCCTCTCCTCTGCCTCCCCCTTTCTTGCACTCGCTACCTCCCTCCTCCTCCTCCTCCAAACATATATAAAGTTTAAATTGCGTATTAGAGGGGTACTAATATACTCAGACAAATAAGATGAGGATGATTAAGTTCGTTTCATGGAACATAGGTGGGATCACGTCACCTAAAAAGAGGAAGTTAGTGATTAAGCATCTTGCCAAACTGAATCCTGATATAGCATGGGTGCAGGAAACACACCTCAAAAGTATTGAAGCGCAGAAACTTAAGTGCAAATGGGTTGGACAAGTTATAGCATCAGATTGTGCCGGGAGGAAAAGAGGGGTTGCTTTCTTAATTAGCAAGGATCTGGAATATAGAATTCATGATATACAACTAGATGTCAATAATAGATGGATTATCCTTAACATAGAAATTTTTAATGTAAAATATGTACTGTGTAATGTTTATGGCCCTAACACCTCAGACCAATTGTTTTGGAATGATATAATTGCAAGATTAATTCTGCATGAAACACCCAATGTAATATTAGCGGGTGACTTCAATCTAATCCCAATACCTTCATTGGATAGATTCCCCTATAAGCAGAGGGGTAGGTCAATACAGAATTCTAGACTGTTTTTCCAAATATGCAAGGAATTAAAACTTCACGACATATGGCGTATCCACCACCCTGCGGGCAAAAGCTTCACCTGTGAGTCACACGCGCACAGATCCTTCTCCCGTATTGATTTTTTCTTAATTTCTAATGCTCTTTTGAGAGATGATGTGAGCGCAGAAATCTGTGAAATCATATTATCGGACCATGCCATATTAACGTTATCAGTATGGAATAGAGAAAGCCAGGGGATCAAAGGAAATAATTTCTATTTTCCAAAGTATATGATAAATGATAAAGCATTTCAAATGTGGATAAAGAGCAAGTGGCGTGAGTATTGTATAAATAATCAAGGTTATGCGAATAAATATGAGGTGTTTTGGGAGGCAGCAAAGGCCTTTCTAAGAGGGGAGATCAAACTATACATGGTCAGCAAAAAAAAAAAGATTAGGGCTCGGGAAAATCAATTGACAAAAACGGTCTCGAGGGCATATCAAAACTATATAAATAATCCATTAAAAAAGCACTGGGATAAGTATCATAGTGCTCGCCAAGAAAGAGATTTATTTATGGCTGCAAAAAACATACAGCAGGAAGCTAGAATGAGCGCTATTTATGGCGGACGCTATGGGAAATCTGTTAAATATTTGGCTAGGCTAGACAAAGCTAGGAACCAGAAGAATGTGATCGGGAATATTAGCTGGGGAGGTCAGAACTTCACTCAAACGAACGATATTAGTAAGGTTTTCCTAGATTATTATAAGAACATATATGCTGCCAAAATTATTGATACAGAAGCAAGTAAGATATTCTGGGATAAGATTGAGTGTCCACAGATTACACTAGAGCAAGCTAAGTCAATAAATGACCCCATATCGTTAGCCAAAGTCATAAAAGCAATTGAAGATTCTAAACTTGGAAAAGCTCCCGGGCCTGATCAAATACCCGCGGAGTTCTATAGAATGTTGAAGACAGATATAGCACCCATACTGACTTGTTTATTTAACTCATATTTCATAGATGGGAAAATAATGTCTCGATTTTTCTCCGCGTCGATCATAACCCTTATCCCAAAAAAAGACAAAAGCTTATCAGATCCAGGGTCATACAGACCTATCTCTCTGTTGAATACAGACTATAAACTATTAACAGTAATAATTGCAAATCGTTTGAAGGAAATACTATGTAAAATTATACATCAAGATCAGGCCGGTTTTATGTATGATAGATCACCAACAAAAAACATTCGTAAAACACATATGCTAATAGAATATTTTTGGAACAAATTGCATAAGGAAAAACCAGCGTATCATGATGATCTTGCTATGGTTGTGGTCGACGCGGAGAAGGCATTTGACTCTATAATATTAGAACACTTGTATACTTCCCTTGAAAAGTTTGGCTTCTCAGGTAAATTGATTGAATTCATTAAAGCCATATACAACTACCCCATCTCTTCGATACTGGTCAACAATACTCAATCAGATTTTTTCAGATTAGAGAAGGGAACGCGCCAGGGGTGTCCCTTATCACCCCTCCTATTTAATGTAGCCATTGAGCCACTAGCAATTTATCTCAGACAAGAACTGGAGGGAATAAAGATTGGATCTCAGAAGTTTGTGCTTGCCTTATATGCTGATGATCTACTTCTTTATTTCCAACAAACACATAGAAATATCCCTACTGCGTTCAAGGCATTAGATTTATTTAGTAGTATTTCGGGCTACAAAGTCAATACGCTTAAATCAGAGATTCTATGGATACACAAAAACATGGATAGCAAGACACAATATGAGCTAAGAGAGGTTACGCAGATCAGATATCTAGGAATCATGTTACATAAAGATCCTAATTGTTGGTATATACTTAACTTTACGCCCTTCTTTTCACGACTTAAAAGCAAGTTGCAAAGATGGGCACTACTCCCTATTTCCTTGTCTGCTAAAATAGCTATGATTAAATCTATCCTATTCCCTCAGATAATTTATATTATGAATAATTTGCCATTATTCATTAAGGCAAAAGACATTAAAATATTCAATCAATTATGTGCTAAATTTCTTTGGAGCAAGTCGCGACACATGATAGCCATTAAAAAATTGTCACAACTGAGGGAACATGGGGGGCTAGCTTTCCCGGACATTAGATTATATAACATGGCCATCTTGGCTCGGAATGCGGTGGATTGGCTTCTGTCAACCGAGGTACTAACTAACTTAACTCTGGAAGAGAGCTTAATATATCCGTTTGCATGTAAAGCAATTTTACATTGCACTCTTATAGAACTCCCAGACAGCACCAAAAGGTTTATCAGTATATATAACGTGATTAAAGCATGGCAAATGACATGTAAATATCTTAAAATTAATTTTTCTATTTCCCCCTATCTTCCGATCAGAGGGAACCCCGAGTTTATAGCCGGATGCGACTATCAGGTATTTAAAGAATGGGCGGATAAAGGATTTGACAAATTTATACAAGTCTTTGACCAAAGGTTTAATTTAAGAACCTTTGAGAGTATTGCTAGAGAATTTGATCTCCCCAAGAAGGAGAGCTTTTTCGCATATCTCCAGCTACGCCACTTTGCTAACAAGAAAGCTAAGTTAGGGAATTGGCCAGTAGGTTTTAAACAAATTGGAGACTATATCACTATATACAAGCAAGGAAAGCACTCAATATCATTATTATACAAAATTTTATTGGCAAAACAAGGTCAATTAAATAAGGAACAATATATAGGTTATTGGGCAAAACATTTCCCAGAACTTAACGGGGATCACATTAAGAAGGGTATCCAATGGCTGATTAAAGCCCCCCTCCGTTCCTCTTGGCACGAATCTTTTCTAAAATTACTTAACAATGCCTATATTTCGCCAAAAAGATTGGCAGCATGGTCTTCAGAAAGCTCGGGAATATGCCACAAATGCTCAATGCCTAGGGCTGATCTGATGCATTGTTTCTGGTTATGCCCCAAAATAAGGCAATTCTGGCAGAAGGTTAACTTTTGGCTAAATAAATTTTGCCCTGAACAGTTAGTTCTGGAACCTATAAACATTTTTTTTCTAAACATAACAGCCCAGAACTATGATTTGGTCAATACTATTATACTTATAGGTCGGAATTTAATTCTAAGAAATTGGAAGCAGACCAGAACAATACCTTTTAAGATTTTCCTAGAAGCAGTAAGACAACAGATCATATTTGAACAATATAATGTGTCAAACCTACACAATAAACCAACCCAACGTTTTTTCAATAAATGGGAAAATATTATCCAGACATATCCGCTTCCCATGCAATATATACTTACTAAGGCATTCCACAAAACAGACTACTTTGAAGGTCTGATATTAAGAGAACTATTTCCAGTATCCTGGATTTGAAAAATTGGGGGACTCTTAGATTATAAGACACCTTTACGTGGCGTGGTGGAGGAGGAGGTGGCTTTTTTTTTTTTTTGCTGTTTTTCTTTCTCTTTTTCTTCTTTTTTCCGATCTGGTTAATGAGAACAAAATGTAATAATTGTATTTAGACGAAATACAGCATTTTGGTTTTTTTCTTCTTCCTTTTTTTTTCCTTTAGCCTACTTACAATGTTTATTTACTATGTGATGTCCATAAGGTAATGGGCACGGAACCTGGTTATTGTCTAGGCATAAATGCCAGATATTTATCTTTTTATTTCTGTATACATGATTGGGAAAAAAAAAAAATTTCTTTCTTACCGTGCGTGGTGCAAAATATGAGCAAATGAGCTCTGTTACAGTTATATTGATACTGAATGAAAAATAAATAAACATATTAAAAAAAAAAAAAAACCTCCCTGAGCAATAAGCGGAGGTGTTCAAGCTAAAATTTAAAGGCCGTCATATCAGAATCTGTCTGAGGAAGCGTCTTTCCTGAATCAGAAATTTCTCCCTCATATAACAGATCCCTCCCCCCTACCTCAGAGCATTGTGAGGGCATATCAGATACGGCTAATAAAGCGTCAGACTGCTCAGCATTCTTCCTTAACCCAGAGCTGTCCCGCTTTCCTTGTAAACCAGGCAGTCAGGATAAAACCTCTGTGAGGGTTGTATTCATAACTGTGGCCATGTCTTGTAAAATAAATGAATTTGACGCACTAGAGGTACTTGGCGTCACTTGTGCGGGTGTTACTGGTTGTGACACTTGGGGAGAGCTAGATGGCGAACCCTCATTTACTTCTGACTGAGAATCATCTATTGCTCTATTTTTAAGTGCTAATATATGTTCTTTATAGTTTATAGACATATCAGTACAATTGGGACACATTCTAAGAGGGGGTACCACAATGGCTTCCAAACATATTGAACAAGGATTTTCCTTGGTGTCAGACATGTTAAACAGGCTAGTAATGTAACAAGCAAGCTTGGAAAACACTGTAATCCAAGTAAATAACACTTAGAAATAAAACAGTACTGTGCCTTTAAGAGAAAAAAAGCAGCACAAATTCTGCAAAACAGTGTAAAAAAGCAGTAAACATAACAAATTTTTTACAGTAATATCATATAGCCTTAGTAACTTTGCACAGCTATGCAAATAAACAATTAACCCCTTAATGGCAAAACCGGATTGAAAAAACATCAAAATCAGTAAAAAAGACTTTCAGCACTTTGCCACAGCTCTGCTGTGGCTCCTACCTGCCCTTCAGAGCAATTTGTGGGGAAAAAACTTCTTTTACAGCCCTCAAACACGGCAGGAACCTCTGGAGAAGCAGTTAGAAGTCTCAGAGGAAAAGAAACTGCACAACTGAGGCGCGAAAATAGGCCCCTCCCACCTCACTCAATGTTTTGAGGCCTAACAGACAAACACTAGAGTGTCTCTAAATTAACCATGTGGGTTAGAAAACTCAAAAACAAGCCACAATGACCCCTTTAGTCCCTTCAAAAAAACATTATAATTGCATCATTCACTGAATAAACAAAAACGTTTTTACCAAACAGTGTCACCAGTAACTAATGAGCCCTTCATGCAAGCTGAAATTCCTATCCAAGTGTCTGAATACAGCTTACCCTTCCCTCATGGGGATATTGCCAGCCTTTTCTAGAAATAACATAGTCTGTCTAGAAAACAATAGACTGAACATACCTTAATGCAGTTTAGCCTGCAAACTGTTCCCCCAACTGAAGTTTTCCTGTACTCTTCAGCCCCTGTGAGAACAGCAGTGGATCTTAGTTACAAAATGCTAAGATCATCATCCTCCTTGCAGAAATCTTCATCCCTTTTCTGCCAGAGAGTAAATAGTACACACCGGTACCATTTAAAAATAACAAACTTTTGCTTGAGAAAATAAAAACCTAACATTTTTGTCACCACACTCCTCTTTGCCCTTCCTAGCAGTTAAGCAGGCAGAGAGAATGACTAGGGGGTGGAGCTAAGGGGGGAGCTATATAGGCAGCTCTGCTGTGGGTGCTCTCTCTGCCACTTCCTGTAGGGGAGGAGAATATCTCACAAGTAAGGATGAATCCGTGGACTCAATACATCTTACAAGAGAAATCCTAACACTAACCCCCGAAGATTTACTTACCGGGAGAAGTCTTCATCCAAGCGGCAAGATGTCCTCAACGAAGCTGGCAAAAGTGGTCCTCCAGACGGGCAGAAGTGGTCCTCCAGATGGGCAGAAGTCTTCATCCAGACGGCATCTTCTATCTTCAATCGGAATTAAGGTAGAAAAAATCCTATTGGCTGATGCAATCAGCCAATAGGATTGAGCTTGCATTCCATTGGCTGATTGGAACAGCCACTATAATGTCAGCTCAATCCTATTGGCTGATCCAATCAGCCAATAGGATTGAAGTTAAATAATATTGGCTGATTGCATCAGCCAATAGGATTTTTTCTACCTTAATTCCGATTGGCTGATAGAATTCTATCAGCCAATTGGAATCTAAGGGACGCCATCTTGGATGTCTTGAAGATGGAGCCGTTCCGCGTCGGAAGGATGAAGATAGAAGATGCCGTCTGAATGAAGACTTCTGCCCGTCTGGAGGACCACTTCTGCCGGCTTCGTTGAGGACATCTTGCCGCTTGGATGAAGACTTCTCCCGGTAAGTGAATCTTCGGGGGTTAGTGTTAGGATTTTTTTAAGGGTGTATTGGGTGGGTTTATTTTTTAGGTTAGAGCTTTTGGCCTGCAATAGAGCTAAATGCCCTTTAAAGGGCAATGCCCATCCAAATGCCCTTTTCAGGGCAATGGGGAGCTTAGGTTTTTTTAGCTAGCTTTTTATTTGGGGGGTTGGTTGTGTGGGTGGTGGGTTTTACTGTTGGGGGGGTTGTTTGCATTTTTTATTACAGGTAAAAGAGCTGATTACTTTGGGGCAATGCCCCGCAAAAGGCCCTTTTAAGGGCTATTGATAGTTTAGTTTAGGCTAGGTTTTTTTTATTTTGGGGGGCTTTTTTTATTTTGATAGGGCTATTAGATTAGGTGGAATTAGTTTAAAGATCTGTAATTTGTTTTTTAATTTTCTGTAATTTAGTGTTTGCTTTTTTGTGATTTAACAAATGTAATTTAATTTATTTAATTGTATTTAATTTAGTTAATTTATTTAATTGTAGGGTTAGGTTAGGTCTTATTGTAACTTAGGTTAGGTTTTATTTTACAGGTCAATTTGTATTTATTTTAGCTAGGTAGTTATTAAATAGTTAATAACTAGTAACTATTCTACCTAGTTAAAATAAATACAAACTTGCCTGTAAAATAAAAATAAACCCTAAGCTAGCTACAATGTAACTATTAGTTATATTGTAGCTATCTTAGGATTTATTTTATAGGTAAGTATTTAGTTTTAAATAGGAATAATTTAGTTAATGATAGTAATTTTATTTAGATTTATTTAAATTATATTTAAGTTAGGGGGTGTTAGGGTTAGACTTAGATTTAGGGGTTAACACATTTAATATAGTGGCAGCGACATTGGGGACGGCAGATTAGGGGTTAATAAATGTAGGTAGGTGTCGGCGATGTTGGGGGCAGCAGATTAGGGGTCAATAAATATAATGTAGGTTGTGGCGATGTTAGGGGGCAGATTAGGGGTTAATAATATTTAACTAGTGTTTGCGAGGCGGGAGTGCCGCAGTTTAGGGGTTAATATGTTTATTATAGTGGCGGTGATGTCCGTAGAGGCAGATTAGGGGTTAAAATTGTATTATAGTGTTTGCGATGCGGCAGGGCCTCGGTTTAGGGGTTAATAGGTAGTTTATGGGTGTTAGTGTACTTTTTAGGACTTTAGTTATGAGTTTTATGCTCTTTAGTTATGAGTTTTATGTTCACTATTATTGCTGTTTCTAAATATGTTTCGTAAGTGTGGTCTATAGAAATATACACCAGATAACTGCATATTTTGGCATTCTGCCAGAAGCCAATATATAATAAACGACTAATTTTATATAATACCTGTATTCAGCATTAGATACGTGAACAAGTATCTTGGTAGCACTTTTTCATATAGGAGTTTTTCTTAGCACTCTGTAACAACACTTTGTAGCTCTAGTATTTTTTGCAGTTTTTTAGTGCCTGTCTTGAAAGGAAAACTACCTTTTAAAGGACCTATTCAATATTTCTTCAGAGCACTATCTTCACACTCCACCTTGTTTCAGGAAGGCAAAGAATGACTGGGGATTATGGGAAGTGAGAGGCTGGGGTGCCTTTTCCTCCTCCTGGTGGCCAGGAGCTGTATTCTCAAGAGTAATTGAATAGAATCCTGGACTCTCCATGCCATTGAAAAGAAAAATAATTTTTATTTCTCCTAAAAACGTCTCTAATGGGGACTTCCGGTGTGCCGGCGTTCCGACCAGCAGCAGGACAGAGGAGCTCCGAATTTCTTCTCCTCTGATATCCTCTGCTGGCGGATTTAGACCCCAGGAAAGCTATATAGCCTTGACAGGATATCCTGTCCTGCACTTCCACAGCAAGGAGCCTCCAACTTCAGCTCCCTCACCGGCAAGTTGATAGCCGGAGAAGAGCCGTAACCAGGAGCAGCTGAGAACAGGGGACATTGCACACAACCTTGACACCAAAGCCACACAGCAGGGGACACCCCTACCTGTCTGGACCAGCAGACACTGCATTCGGCCGATACGCACTCTGTCTGTTAGAGCGGTCGCCATCTTGGAAAAGAAAAAATGTACACGCAGCAAAAGAAAAATAAAGAGAGGTAAAATTAAAACAGCAGGCTGCCTAACATCTGCACTAAGACTGTTAGAAGGAGGGAAGTGGATATAAAGCAGCACAGTTTAGTGTGGGCAGTACACCTCATCTCTGGAGTATTGCCTCAGCATAAATATGAAGCATATCACCAGTGTATAGGCATTACTGAGGTGGTGGGAAAGGGGAGTGCTTTGTGCACACAGCTGGCATAATAACAGGTAGCATAGCATGATATGTTCATACCACTGTTTATACAGAAGGTCTTAATTTGGAGCTTATGCACAAAACTTGCACATTGGAAGCACTATAAACCTACCTAATAAGCACCATACACCCAGCTACTAACTCAGAATCAATAAAGTGCTGCTCATAAACTGCTGCAAAAAGAACATTTTTATTAGCCACACCATATTATAAGAATTACAGTTACCCTACCAAACGCAATAGGAAGCAATATTGGCTTTATTCTGCCATATTCCATCTTACTACTACGCCTACCGATTGACAGTCCCAAACAGAAGTACTTAATTAAGAGTGCAAAAGGAGGAGATAAGATTTTGGACGGTAGTAGTGCTGCTTGTACACTCCACTTAGCGACTACAAAGCGGCAACCCAAAGATTTGTTCAACAACATCAGCATACTTACCTATTATAGAAACAGAACATCAACTCCAGTAGCATACAGGTGGGGTATTACTCACAGCACTCTCTATGAAAGTCGACAAATACTTCAAGGTATCAGCGTCTCAAGCTATACCCATCATAGCTGGTAAACAAAAAACGTCAGACAGGAACAAGAAACATGCCACAGAAATACATCCAGAACCTGCTTCTCCTGCCGAGAGAGAGATCCTGGTCCTGAATTATCACAAGATTTACTACACGAGCTATGCCGTTAGATGTCGAGAGGGCACATAGAATAGGCCCAGAAATATAACCAGCTAAACCGAACCAGAGACAGAGACAAGTCATCTTTAAACTACTCAGATATCAAGAGAAGCTGGCGGTCTTAAAGGCGTACAGGTCAAAACCAGATTTGCTTTATGAGGGCCACAAACGCCTCATTTTCCAGGACTTCTTTGCAGAGGTCGCCAGAAAAAGAAAGGAATTTGCCCCCCTCTGTTCCAAGTTACATTCCATGGGACGACAGGACTCACTTCTCAACCCTGCTGATGCTGATGACAACTAGAGGCCCAAAACTTTTTCTGAATCTGCAACAGCTGCAAGAATTCCTAGACTCTGAAACCCACAATGGAGAGGGTTGAAGAAAGAACCAAGTGTTTACACTCTTTCACACTCTACGTGACTTGCCGTATGGGCAACATGCTTCAAGGACTAAAGTTAACCTTAAGGACCGAATATCTGTTCTTTTATGTTTATGTTGTTGTTATAACTCTGAAAATGTTTATATTTGAGCCCTTTTTAGGATTACTGCTATGCCTTTTCCTTTCCCATGAGGAACGCCTCATCCCACAAATCTTAGGTAGCCTTGCCTTATCTCACCTCCCCCACCCTGCATCATGTTATTATAACCTTACATTTGTGTATTTTTCTACCACTAGGTTGTGGGAGGAGCACCCGGATCCCGCCCAGACTGCTGATAACCTCAACCCAGGAGGGACCTTTGTCCTTGGACAGCATAGACTGTGAGTTATTGAATCTGCAGACACACACTCTCAATCATGAACCAAATGACAAACCCACTTCTCCCCGCTCAACTGACTTGAGATGGTACAGAATCATGCAGAATGCACCCATAACAGTACAACTAACAAGTTTATCTCCTATTCCTCAATACCATGGCATATACCCTTAAGATAGTGTCTTGGAATGTGGGCGGCATTACCTCCCCAGCCAAACGAAGCACCATACTGCAGCACCTAATGCGCCTTCATACAGATGTCGCCCTCCTACAGGAGACACACCTCACAGAAATAAAACAGAAGAAATTAAAAATTAGGTGGGTGGGTCAGATTTTCTACAGCCCCACCGAAGGGCGCAAGAGAGTGGTTGCCATACTGATTAAGAAGCCTGTCAATCTAAATCACCCCCGTCAAAATAGACCCAAAAGGCAGATACATCATAGCTAGTTTACACTCAGATGGTCAAACATATATCATATGCAACGTATATGGTCCCAACCAACCACGACTGCACTTCTGACACTCATTACAGACCACCCTGGCCCTCCATGCTGACAAACCGTTACTAATAGGTGGAGATTTTAATCTGGCCCAGAATTTACAGCTAGACCGCAGAGTTGACACACACACAAAAAGACAAGAGAAAAGCTATTTTAAAAAACGAAAACAGGAAACAGCAACTGTTGCTGCTTTTAAAAAATCACTAAGCCTCATTGATTTGTGGCACTTGCGCCACCCGACTAGCAGAGATTTCACATGCACAACAAAAACACATGGGACACTTTAACGCATTGACTATTTATTGTGCTCTCAACAGTTAAACACACAGATCCCACATACAGACATAACAATATCGAATCATGCGCCCCTTATGGCTGCAATTATGCCCCCCGCCCTACACACTAGCCCAAGGGAACTGGAGATTCCCTACTTACCTATATCACAATATAGAGTCCAGGAACCACCTAAAAGTGAAGTGGGAAGAATACCACGCTTTTAATGCCCAACACTTTACTAACCCAGGCATTTTTTGGGGTGCTTCCAAGGCAGTCATGAGGGGACAAATCACCAGTTTCACTGCCCACTACAACTCCAAACGGAAAAAAGTGGAAACCGCAACCACCGCAGAATTAACAGCTGCTTACAATAACTATCTAGCTCACCCCTCCCCCAAAACAGAAGTACCTATTATGATAAAAATAAACTCAGGGACGATGCCTTGCGTCAACAGAATCACCTCTTTCAAAACCACAGAAAAGGCCGGTTTTACAGATTTGAAAACAAGACAGGGAGATTGTTGGCCAATATGGTAAAATTAGTTCCCCTAAATCCCTAATTCCCTCTATACAAGTACAGGGTGTATTCCACTCGTATAATAACTCAATCACAGCAGAGTTTTTAAAATTTTACACTGCACGCTACTCCAAACAGCCAAGCACACTGACTGATGGAAATCGATTCTGGAACCAGATAACCCCCCCTTCCCTCAACCCTGTGAACTTAGAACACATAAACGCTCCAATCCACACACTGGAAGTTCTAAAAGCTATTAAAGCAGCAAAACTAGGCAAAGCCCCAGGCCCTGATAAGATCCCAATTGAGTACTACAAACTTCTGCAAACTGAGCTTAGCCCATTACTAGCCCAAACCTTCACAGCTTACCTAAAGGGAATGGCAACTCCCCCAACTGACTTTACAGATGCACATATGTGCCTAATCTTGAAGCCAGATAGAGACCTAACGGTCCCTTCCTCTTATAGGCCTATATCACTCCTGAATAATGAATACAAACTCTTTACTGCCATACTGGCAAATAGATTAGCTGCAGTGCTCATAACAGTAATTCATAAAGATCAGATGAGATTTATGAGACATCGCTCTTCAGTCACTAACATATGCAAAACCCTTGCTGTCATCAACCACTACTGGCAGGGGAAATAACTAAATAAACTGGTACACTCCCAGAGGCATGCCTCCTCTCTATTGACACAGAAAAGGCATTCGATTGGATGGAATGGAATCATTTACTGACCTCTTTGGGCAAATTTGGCATCACTGGAGATTTTCATAATCTCATCCAAACCCTGTACCGAAAGCCACGCACCTCAATCCTAGTAAACGGAGAAGTACCCCAGCCGTTCTTCCTCAAAAGAGGTACTAGACAGGGATGCTCTCTGTCACCCCTCCTATTCAACCTAGCCATAGAACCCCTTGCAATATACATCCATAACACAATATAAGCAACAAAGGTAGGATCTCACTCACTACACCTATCACTATATGCTGACGATCTACTCCTGTACATAACCAACCCAAACAACACCATGCCCAAACTCATTTCCGTCTTTCAACAGTTTGGAGCAATCACAGGTTACCTCACCAAACCACTACAACCCGCAGCTCTGCAAACAACGCTCAAAGTTACGGAAGGTTTCTTCAAGTACCTAGGCATTAGTTTGCATATCAATCCACATTTAATCTACAAACTGAACATCCCTCCTGTGATTGCACAGATTCTCTCACTGCTGACAGGTTGGGCTAGACTCCAGATGTCCTTATCAGGTCGAGTGATCCTAATTAAAATGATAGCCAAACTAAATTGGCCTTACCAACAGACAAGGGGGGACTGAAACTCCCAAAACTCGAATGGTATAATTTGGCCACGTTATCAAAACTAGTCTTTTAGTGGCTAGCACAAACTTTCATTTTTAATGACGAGCAACTCGAGAAGTCCATAGTACACCCGCTACACCTAGCCTTCTTACCCCACACTTCCATTCACTCACTTCCCCCTCAAATTAAAGATAACATTCTATTTAAAGACCCACTCAGCACGTGGGCGAAGCTGTGCAAATGGTGGAAGTCACTAGACATCTGTCGCTACAGGGCAATCCTACCTTTCTTCCGGGTATGACTACACACATGTTCGCTTTATGGGAAGAGAAGGGACTAAGTTCGATCTCACAATTGATAAATCCCCTCACTGATAAACTGTTCCAGATATTACATTTACAGGAAAAATTTGACCTCCCTAGACATAGCATTCTCACATACCTGCAATTCATCTATTATGTCAACAAATTGCTATCCGAGGGACTTAGCTGTAGGACCAATACTCCAATTGACACCATATGCTCTGTGACTAAACAAGGATCACACTCTATTTCATACATTTATAGCTTAATCATGGAGAACAAAACAACTGAGGTTCTGCAACAACTGAGTGACACATGGAAACGCAACACAAATCTTGACATTAATGAGGACACCATTTCAGATAGCTTTAAACTGGTGGCGCGGAGCACATTAGCGATGGACCATAGAGAGATGCATCTTAAATTTACACACCAAAGCTACATCACTCCCCAGTTGAGGGCCAAATGGGTTCCAGACACAACAGATGCATGCCTCAAATGCTCATCACCTGAACCAGACATCACACACCTGTTTTGGAGTTTCTCCAGGATGGCTCAGTTTTGGTGCAAGATCCAGTATTGGCTGAAAAGGGCCTGCGGAAAGCAATCGGTTTTAACAATCCATGATGCCTTCTTCCTTAGGGAACATACACAGACCACTTCACATGACCCTTGATGACCCTGATCTAGACTGCATCCCTCCACTTTCAACTCCACTGTGTCATAAACTCAAGATGACAACCTTCACTTCACAAGGTGCGGACTGGGTGCTTCCTCCCTGAACCTTAGGCTTCTTATACTCCACAACTTCAAGAGGTAAGCCAGCCACACCAGACAAGTTGATTCCTCATGAGAAAAGAGCTAATCGGTTTCATTTTCTACCTTGTTATTTTTTACTTCATGTTTTCTTGGTTGTTTGAAGTTGTTGGAATGTAGTGTGACCGCCCTCCCCCCTTTTTGATCAGTAACTCGGACTACCACACCCTAGATATTTTACAACTAACTGGAAAAGTTGGAAACTGAACATTGTAGTCATATCTGAAGAACCAGAAAGTCCCTGTTCCCGTTCCTCCCTGTTTATTCACACAAAAAAAATTGTATAATATACCCAACTGGGGATTTTCCACATACTGGGAATCTCTTCATGATGCCTCTATCACACAACGAAAATACCTGATTACGCTCCTACTTTTGTGTAAATTGAACTGTTGCAAATTCATGTGAAATGCTTTGTCAATGTGGTGTCCCTACTTGGGTTTTCAATAAATAAAGATATAAAAAAAATGGCTCTAATGACCACCCATAAAAGAAGGCTCGAATTCTCAATTAATTCTCTCACATCCTCCAATCGCACCGCACTGCACTATCACGCTTCTAATTTGAATATTCATAATGTTATGCATTTTGCAAAATCGCATGCTCTGTATAATTTAAGGACAATCGCATGCACATTGTATATTTGTACTCCCGTTCGCTGTTTTTATTTTTCTGCTCCCACGAGTGGGCAAAAACAGCCTTAAGTCATAATCACACTGATTATGACATTATCAAATATGCTCGTCAGCCTAGGGGTTTCTAAATACTTACTTAGAAAATATGAGGCAGCTCCGTGTTTTTTTTGTTTTTTTTCCCTTGAATAACAAAGCACAATGAATGGGAAACCACATGTATTAAAAACCATTGGTAGAAAAGAAGGGAAGAGGAAAAGAGGGGGAAAAAGTATTTGGTTGGCTATACATCTAATCCTGCTGTGAATACCAATGATATTATAATGTTTACACAAGAAGATTGCCATAAATATCACAGTATACGTATATAACCGACTGCTTTATAACATAGCCTCACAAAATAATTTGTAGATCATTTTTTTACAACGATAACCTTATCTATTCTTGCTGGGAATGACAACGTTTTTGTATTGTCAGCGTTAGAAATTTGCCATAGAACGCACAGCATTTTAAGGGCTATTTGATAAGCAGGAATTTGTTGCTGCAAAGGCTTTACTTTATTTTTATTTTTGTTTGATACCACAGGGTGTAAAAACTAATGGCAGAAGAATTCCTTTTGTCATTTATACGCACATTGTTGCTATGAATGGTTGTTTATACAATGTTAAACACTAGAAGTCTACCACAGTATTCACAGATTGAGTAATTGCTGGTGTAAAATATATACACTTTCTTTTCTTTTTTTTCCCTTCCTCTTCTCCAGCTGTTTTATTACTATCTTGCTAGAATAACAAGGCTTAATGTATTGGATATTATTACATGTCTCAGGAACTTATAACAGAGGAAAGTCTCTGATTAATACACAGGCACCACGGCTAGACAATGTCAATGCAAAAAGTTGTCCATAAGACCCAATAGCCTAAATATTTTAAGGGTTACATGATAATCAGGAATCTGTTGCTTACTATACATGTGTAGTGTCTAGGAGTGTTAATATCATTATAAGGATAAAACTAGGAGATCACTACAGATTAAACATTCTCTGTTAATGATAATATTAGGATATGCAATGATAACATCGGAGTAAAACCACTGCTATGCATACATAGTTGCTGTGAATGTTAATACGTTAATAATACTAATACTAAGGGTTTATTTTTTATTTTATATTTTTAACGGGCCAATAGTAAATTAATAGAAGAGATTTAGATGATTAAATTAGCAACATGGAATGTTGGGGGTATAAATTCCCCAGTTAAAAGAAAGGCAATCATAACCTATTTGAGAAAACTTAATATTGATATTGTGCATCTCCAAGAAACACATTTAATAGATATTGAACATGAAAAACTAAAACAAAATTGGGTAAAAGAATTATACTACTCCTCTTTCAAAAAATCAGCTAGAAGAGTAGTGATACTATTCAATAAAAAGCTACCATACAAGATTAATAAGGTCAAGATAGATAAACAAGGACGGTATGTTATTTTCTTTCATGTAAGTGGCAAGGTATTTTGGCGCAAAGTCACGTCTGTTATGACGCAAGTCGCGTCATTTAATTTGTTAAGCTTTGGCGGCAAAAGTTTTTTTCTCTGCATTTGCGCCATTCTTGGTGCCAAAATTTGTTATATTAGGTCTCTCCCTCTTGTGCTCTCTGCTCTCATTTGATCTTTAGAGGGCTAGGTTGCTTGCTTTTGATTTTACTTATGTATAAAAAAGAAAATTTATGCTTACCTGATAAATTTATTTCTTTTTAGACACGATGAGTCCACGGACTTCATCCTTACTTGTGGGATTTCACCTCCTGGTCAGCAGGAGGAGACAAAGAGCACCACAGCAGAGCTGCTATATATAGCTCCTCCCTTCCCTCCCACTCCAGTCATTCGACTGAAGTTAGGAAGAGAAAGGAAAAAGCCAAGGTGCAGAGGTGTCTGAAGTTTACAAAAATAATAACCTGTTTTAGAAAACAGGGAAGGCCGTGGACTCATTGTGTCTAAAAAGAAATATATTTATTAGGTAAGCATAAATTTTCTTTTCTTTTTAAAGACACGATGAGTCCACGAATTTCATCCTTACTTGTGGGATACAATACCAAAGCTAGAGTACACGGATGATAAGGGAGGGACAAGACAGGGAACCTAAACGGAAGGCACCACTGCTTGAAGAACCTTTCTCCCAAAGGCAGCCTCAGGCAAAAGTATCAAATTTGTAAAATTTAGAAAAAGTGTGAAGAGAGGACCAAGTTGCAGCCTTGCAAATCTGTTCTACAGAAGCTTCATTTTTTAATGCCCATGAGGAAGCAACAGCCCTAGTGAAATGAGCCGTAACTCTTTCAGGAGGCTGCTGTCCAGCAGTCTCATATGCAAAACGGATGATACTCTTCAGCCAAAAAGAAAGAGAGGTAGCCGTAGCTTTCTGACCCTTACATTTCCCAGAAAAAACGACAAACAAAGAAGATGACTGACGAAAGTCCTTAGTCCCTTGTAAATAAACATTTAAAGCACGGACCACGTTCAAATTGTGCAAAAGACGTTCCTTTGGAGAAGAAGGATTAGGACACAAGGAAGGAACAACAATTTCCTGATTAATGTTCCTGTTTGAAACAACCTTAGGAAGAAACCCTAGGTTAGTACGTAAAACTACCTTATCCGAATGAAAAATAAGGTAAGGAAAATTGTATTGTTATGCCGAAAGTTCAGACACTCTTCGAGCTGAAGAAATGGCAACAAGAAAAAAAACTTTCCAAGATAACAACTTAATATCTAAGGAATGCATAGGCTCAAACGGAACCCCTTGAAGAACTTTGAGAACTAAATTCAGACTCCATGGAGGAGTAATTGGTTTAAATACAGGCCTGATTCTAACCAAAGCCTGACAAAAGGATTGAACATCTGGGACATCCGCCAGACATTTATGTAACAAAATAGACAAGGCAGAGATCTGACCCTTAAGGGAACTTGCCGATAAACCCTTCTCCAATCCTTCTTGGAGAAAAGACAAAATTCTGGGAATCCTAACTCTACTCCATGAGTAGCCCTTGGATTTATCTTATGGTAAATCTTTCTATGACTGAATCAGAAAACCGCCGTTTGGATAGGATTAAGCGTTAAATCTCCAAGCAGTCAGAAACTAGATTTGGGTGAAGGAAGGGCCCTTGAATGAGAAGGTCCTTCCTCAACGGAAGTCTCCAAGGTGGCAGAGATGACATGTCCACCAGATCTGCATACCAAATCCTGCGAGGCCACGCAGGAGCAATGAGGATCACTGATGCCCTCTCTTGTTTGATTCAAGCAAGGACTCGAGGAAGAAGCGCAAACGGATTAAAAAGGTATGCAAGATTGAAGGACCAAGGAACCGCCAGAGCATCTATCAGTTCTGCCTGGGGATCCCTGGACCTCAACCTGTATCTCGGAAGCTTGGCATTCTGACGAGATGCCATGAGATCCAACTCCGGCCGACCCCATTTGAGAATTCTAGGAATCCTAACTCTACTCCATGAGTAGCCCTTGGATTCACACCAATAGAGATATTTACGCCATATCTTATGGTAAATCTTTCTAGTTACAGGCTTACGAGCCTGAATCATGGTCTCTATGACCAAGTCAGAAATCCCCCGCTTGGATAAAATGAAGTGTTCAGTCTCCAAGCAGTCACTAGATTTGGGTGAAGGAAGGGCCCTTGAATTAGAAGGTCCTTCCTCAACGGAAGTCTCCAAGGTGGCAGAGATGACATGTCCACCAGATCTGAATACCAAA
This sequence comes from Bombina bombina, assembly GCF_027579735.1. Lineage (NCBI taxonomy): Eukaryota > Metazoa > Chordata > Amphibia > Anura > Bombinatoridae > Bombina > Bombina bombina. Next base: position 587,390,475 of record NC_069504.1, read on the forward strand.
TCCTGCAAGGCCAAGCAGGAGCAATGAGGATCACCGACGCCCTCTCCTGCTTGATTCGAGCAATGACCCGAGGAAGAAGCGCAAACGGAGGAAATAGGTATGCTAGACTGAAGGTCCAAGGAACCGCCAGAGCATCTATCGGTTCCGCCTGGGGGTCCCTGTACCTCAACCCGTATCTCAGGAGCTTGGTATTCTGTCAAGATGCCAAGAGATCTAATTCCGGCTGACCCCACTTGAGAATCAGGCTGGAGAACACTTCCGGATGGAGTTCCCACTCTCCCGGATGAAAAGTCTGCCTGCTCAGAAAGTCCGCCTCCCAGTTGTCCACCTCTGGGATGTTGAATGCTGACAGATGGCAAGAATTGGCCTACGCCCACCGGATTATCTTGGCTACCTTGGTCATCGCTAAGGAACTCCTCGCTCCTCCTTGATGATTGATGTAGGCATATATGATAATGAAAAATAGTGTAGTAAAACCAATATGAACCCCTAACAATTTGCTCTCAATTTGCCATTATAACAGATAGTGCCAATACACTGTAGGTGCAATTAGTTATTAATATGTAGGGGGTGCTGACTGTCGAGTATAAGGAAGAATAAACAAGAAAAAAGGTGACAGTACCTCAGCACACAAAGGGTTAATTTGTCAAAAAAAGGGTAAAGGTAACAGGGCAGTGATGAATGCCAGACAAAGGGCATGAATTAAAACATAACTTTTACTAATATTATTCTAAAAAAGAGTGTGACACAAAGTGTTGGTGGTGGTACAAACATTTAAAACTTGGATTAAAAGAGTAAATACAAAGAGTATGTGTGACCTCAAAGAATACAATATAATAAAGCCCAGCTCCAGGTCCTCACGGTTAACGGATTGCAGTATTACTATCTAAAAAAAGGGGATTGACCCCACAACAATTATTCTCAACTATGCAATGCTGTAACCAGAGGTCAGGACTAGGTTATATAATATTGCACTAAAATAAGGTGAAGACAACGCTTCAAGAAAATATATCAATTAAAGTATTCAATAATTAATGATTTGAGGGTTCACACATACAAATGATGCACATTTCGCCGCTAGCACGGCTTTCTCAGAGGCTAACCAGAGTCTGGCCACTAGCCCGGTATTTGTAATGCTCACAGCCAATCAGATATGGCTGTTAAACACACCTCTCAGGATGGCCAATCAGAAAACATATATCGCGGTTGGTTAATCCCTAGTCACATGTATATGCCGAGTCCAATAGTATCAGACCCAACTGTAGTCATAGAAACTAGACGTACACCATCGATGTATAGAATATGGATGCGAACGTATGAGGGGAATTGCTAATTTAAACTGACAATAGCCATCAATCCTGTATCACAGCCAAAAGAAACATGTAGCAAATTCCTAAGCAGAGTATATATGCTCATGAGACGTTATTTTCACAATATTATTCCAACAATTCTAAAAGTCGCAAACAGAACTGCACAATCACTATGCCGACACATAATGTATGGGTTACAACTATTAATGGATGCGCCCTTATCATGAGCTATATCATAGTAATAGATCATTGACAAATATCAACAATCATGTATTTATGTGTGATATGTAGAGAGTGACAATGTACCTTGCACGGTCCAATTACTTATGATTCCAAGTCAAATTGTGTGTCTAACTTTTTGGTCATAGACCCATTTGCATATTCAAGTATGGATCCTAGATTCTATCATAAATATTTGGTGCCCACAAACATCCACGATGTGTCCAGGGCAGCGTTAACTTAATTACTTTAAAAATATATTAAAGATCCATATAAGATGTCAATAATTACATGCAACTTCATTAGAAATCCAATTCTGATAAAAGTTAATAAAGAAATGGAGAACTGAAAGTTATTTGTGAATTAAAAAATAAAAAATATTTTAATTCATTATAATTGTAAATAATGACCGATGTAGTCAGATTACATCATCTTCCAGACGGATATGATGCCAGCAGCTAGTTTGTACATAATATTGCATATCGATACAAAGATATTGTATGTTAGTTCTAGTTTGTCATAAATTGTTAAAAAATAGTGACTATCATTTAAATTAGGTTGATGTATAGCAAGCAAGACGAGGAAAAAGGAAAGCTGAGTCTGAAGGTAGATTAACAATGTTTATTAGGAGCAGGCTTCCATGAGGCACAAGGTAAGCTCCTATCTAACGTGTTTCGCGCATGGGCACATGCGCTTCATCAGAGATATTGGTCTCTGCTGGTCAGGATCCATATAAAGGTGAGAAGGACCAATCAAGGAGTGTTTGTTGTTAACCCTTTAAGTGTGTGGGAAACCGTCACAAGGTTAGATTGTAAAAAACCTCACACTTGCTTGATTTATGGGTCCTGGACAGCAAGAGACTTACAAAAACAGATAACATCTATATCAATTGTTAATACATACCACTTATAGACAGAAAATTTGAAAGTTGTACGCCAAAAAGTTAAAGAGTTCACTAAATGCATTTGGTTTTGATGTTGGTATATTAAATGGTAAATAGCAGATAAAAGAGTTTTTTTGCAATGAGACACTTAGTGCAATTCAGTGAACACTTTGAATTTTTCTACTTGTGTGAAACTAGACCTAAGTGGTCCTTATTCAAGATTATTAAAAATATAAGGCCAACAATAAGACATAAACAACTTGCAGTACATCATTTTTGGTTAAAATTATTAATAACATTCAGAAAAAATGTAAGACAGGCATTGTAAACGCTCTAAGATATATATGCTTCTCCATATATGACCCCTGAACTAGTAATAGGCTTTTTTTCATATATATATGTTTATTCTTGTTATTAAGAATTTAACATATATCTCATGGCTCTATTTTAAGATTCCATAAGAGTCAGTATCAGTTTCATTGTTTTTTAATGAAAACGATACTGTTCAAGGCATTCACTAAGGGAGGAGAAAATGAGAGATAAATGCTGAGATGTATTATCTAAGAGATCAGCAATTGGAATAGAATTTACAATGCTAGGTGAGAAATTATAACCAATAAATAAATTAAAAACATTTTCTTGTTCAACGATTAAGAAAAGCTATAATTATAGAAGAGAGGGTTAAAGCAACCCCAGGGGGCGTTCTGGATCAATTAATTTATTTGTTGTAAAAACCAGATATACTTCGGCTAATTTCGTGAGTCACTTGCAGATTAGTGTGATAAGTAATACTATTGTAGCTATAGAGGAGGAAGAATAAGGAGAATAAAGAGAATAGAAGAGCACTATGACTGGCAATCTATAGGCAAGAAGTTGGGGCATGCTGTTTTATCCGTATCAAATAAATGTCCGGTCAACAAGGAACAATTAGTGTAAAAACTGAGTTATGCTTATATATACCAGGAGAACCAGGACTGAAAAGATAGGGAGAAAACACTATGCTACAGAATGTTTTTATTCTTATACTTCATGTAGTTAATGAGGTAATTAACTTTATAATTATTGTCGTATTGTGTATAGTTTTGTTGTATTGTATGCACATTACTTTTGATTCTAATTAGTGATTTGTATGTTTTTTATGTGTGTTTTTTGTGTGTGTGTTATTTGTATGTTTTTTGTCTGTTTTTGGAAATAAAATACTGTACTATAGAGGGATAGGCGTATCTTAGTTACTCTATAAATAGATTAACATCATATCTCTTGTTCATACCTTGTGGTACTCTCGTTTGTAGTGTAAATATCCAGTATACTTCTCTTTTAGATAGTGTCTTATTCCTATCGCCCCCTAGTGGATTATTTGTTATTTGTTCTATAGCCTTAAATGAAAAGTGAGTGAGTTTATTTTGATGTGTATGGAAATGCTTGGCTACTAGTGTCCTAGGAAATTCCTCTTCTATTGATAAGAGATGTTCTCTTATGCGATCTTTAAGTGGGCGTGTCGTTATACCTATATATTGTTTTTGGCAATGTGTGCACGTAATTAAATATATAATGTAAGTAGATGTGCAATCCATTCTAGTGGTTATAGGATATGATTTATTGGTTTGTGAAGAAGTAAAAGTAAAACTTTTATCAGTATATTTGCAGCTTTTACATGGTACATGGCCACATTTGTAGTTCCCTTTAGTAGGAGTTAGCCAATTAGTGGCTGGTAGGATTTTGTTTTGAAATTTTTGTGTGATCTTATCGCGTATAGTTGGTGCCTTTTTGGCTACAAATCTTAAGTGTTTTTGTAGTTTATTTTTCAAAGTGATATCACTATTGAGAACAGGTAAATATTTCTTTATGATTTTTGTAATAGTATAAAATTGATTACTGTATTTAGTTACAAAACATATGTCTTCCTTAAGTGTAAAGTTTTTTTTGTCACTAATGGATGTTCTTTTTACTGCTTTATTGTTTAAGAGTGTGATCCTATCCATCCTTGCTACTTGGGATTTGATTTTGAGAAGGACACTTCTTTTATAGCCTCTGAGTGAGTTCCTCTGCTTGTTTAATGTACAGGTGGAGGGAGCTGCAGTTTCTCCGCAGTCTTAGATATTGGCCCTTGGGGATGCCTTTTTGCATATGTGGAGCATGGCAGGAGTCTGCTCTAAGTATGGTATTTCTTGATAGAGGTTTTCTGAAGGTACTGGTTGTTATTTTGCCTTCGCTATTACATTCTAATGTAAGATCAAGAAAGTTAATCATATGGTCATTGTTTTGATATGTGAAGGTCAGGTTTAGCGAGTTACTGTTAAAGAAATTGATGATCTCCTGGATGGTTAGTTCAGTATTTTTCTTGTAGATAAGGATGAGATCATCAATAAATCTGCCGTACACAACTACTTTGTCGTTGAGGGCCAGTCCACCCCCAAAAAGAGAGAGATGTTCAAAATACCCCATATACAGATTCGCATATGCGGGGGCAAACTTGGCCCCCATGGCCGTGCCACATTTTTGGAGGTAGTAGTGGCCCTCGAAGACAAAGTAGTTGTGTGTCAGAAGAAATCTTGCAAGTTCTTCAAGGAATATAATGAAATCTTCTGGGTAGCTAGTGTGTCTCTTTAGCATATATGTAAGAGCTTTGAGGCCTTCCTCATGGGGAATACTTGAATAAAGGGCTGATACATCAATGGTGAGCCATGTATAATTTTGCTGCCATGTAATTGATTGGATCTGCTGTATGAGATGTGTACTGTCACGTATGTACCCTGGTAGGGACTTGACAATGGGTTGTAGCACATTGTCTAGCCAATTCCCTATCCTTTCGCATAGTGAACCTCTGCTGGCCACTATGGGCCTGCCTGGTGTATTAATAAGGGTTTTATGTATCTTCGGTACTATGTGAAAGTTAGGGATGATGGGATGTTCGACTAGACAATGGTCTGCTGTTTCTTGATTTAAAAACCCTTCTTCCACTGCAGTGTCTAACAAAGTGTGAAGCTCTTTTTTAAATTTATTGGTTGGATTGAAGGTGAGTTTTTGGTATGTGTCCATATCACTCAATTGTCTATATACTTCTCTTTTGTAGTCTTCAGTGTTAAGGATGACTACTGCTCCCCCTTTGTCCGCCGGGGTCACTTCTATATCCTTATTATTGCTAAGTGACTTAAGTGCCTGTTGTTCACTAATTGATAAGTTGTTTTTAGTGATTGAATTTGTAGTTGTAGCAGTTGCAGACTCTAAAGTAGAGTGCAAGCTAGTGAGTTCTAGTTCTATGAGATTTTGAAACATTTCAATTGCTTCACTCCTACTGTGGACTGGATAAAAATAAGATTTGGAGTGAGACAGAGTTCTAAATTTGGGAATGGTGTCGTGAGAGCTAGCTTCTCTAAGTGTTGTAGCTTGTAGTGAGATTAGCGTATTCAAATCACATAGATCAGTAAACTGAAGACCTATGGAGTGTTCGGCTATATGTGCAGTATTGTCTGTTAGTGAATGGGTGTTTTGTTCGCTTGTGGTGTATGTTATTTGTGAGAAGTGTTTATATAAAGTGATTTTCCTAACCAAAGCATTAACATCTTATATGGTAGAAAATAAATCAAAGTGAGTAGATGGTGCAAAGGATAATTTGTGAACTAGTGAGAGAAGTGCTAGACAAATTTATTACTGATCCTACTTCTTTTGTATTGTCTTATTTATCCTGCTTGGATAACATAGTGGTAGGTCCTTTTTTGGTGTACTACTAGTGATAGGTGTTTGTACTAGTGTAGATAATTTAGTCCTGCCTTCTGAAGTGCTAGGGCTATCTATTTCTTCATTGGGGGTATGTGTTTGTGTATCTTCTGCAGTCACTGAACCTTCTGTATTGTCTGTGTCAATGCTCGAGAATGTTACTCGTTTAGCATTGGGTGTATGATTAAAAGTGCCATTTCTTTTGTTTTTGTTCTTGTGATTGCTATGTTGAGGGTGATTTTTCTGTCTATTAGGTTTGTTCTTTTGCCATGAATATACAACGTCTAGATCGTAATCTTTTACGTCCCTTTGATATTTACTGACTTTTCTTTCTGATAGTGTAGAATCTAGTTGTTGCATAGTAGAATCTAATGGTGTTTTGTAGTCTAGGTATTTTTTGGTTTGTTCAAATGGTTTCAGTGACTCAACAATTTCTTCAATCTGCACTAATAGGGAATCTCTTTCTTCTTTCTTATGTTTGAGCAGATGCTTAATTTGCCCTCATTTGCCCAAAGTTAGATTGATTAGCAACAAAATAGACTCTGACTTGCTATACATCAACCTAATTTTAATGATAGTCACTATTTTTTAACAATTTATGACAAACTAGAACTAACATACAATATCTTTGTATCAATATGCAATATTATATACAAACTAGCTGCTGGCATCATATCCGTCTGGAAGATGATGTAATCTGACTACATCGGTCATTATTTACAATTATAATGAATTAAAATATTTTTTATTTTTTAATTCACAAATAACTTTCAGTTCTCCATTTCTTTATTAACTTTTATCAGAATTGGATTTCTAATGAAGTTGCATGTAATTATTGACATCTTATATGGATCTTTAATATATTTTTAAAGTAATTAAAGAGACATGAAACCCACATTTTTTCTTTCATGATTAAGAAAGAGCATGCAAATTTAAACAACGTTCTAATTTACTTCTATTATCTAATGTGCTTCATTCTCTTGATATCCCTTGCTGAATATCATATCTAGATAGGCTCGGTAACTGCTGATTGGTGGTTGCACATAGATGCCTTGTGTGATTGGCTCACCCATGTGTATTGCTATTTTTTCAACACAGGATATCCAAAGAATGAAGCAAATTAGATAATGGAAGTAAATTGGAATGTTGTTTAAAATTGTATTCTCTACCAGATTCATGAAAGAAAAATGTTGGGTTTAATGTCCCTTTAAGTTAACGCTGCCCTGGACACATCGTGGATGTTTGCGGGCACCAAATATTTATGATAGAATCTAGGATCCATACTAGAATATGCAAATGGGTCTATGACCAAAAAGTTAGACACACAATTTGACTTGGAATCATAAGTAATTGGACCGTGCAAGGTACATTGTCACTCTCTACATATCACACATAAATACATGATTGTTGATATTTGTCAATGATCTATTACAATGATATAGCTCATGATAAGGGCGCATCTATTAATAGTTGTAACCCATACATTATGTGTCGGCATAGTGATTGTGCAGTTCTGTTTGCGACTTTTAGAATTGTTGGAATAATATTGTGAAAATAACGTCTCATGAGCATATATACTCTGCTTAGGAATTTGCTACATGTTTCTTTTGGCTGTGATACAGAATTGACGGCTATTGTCAGTTTAAATTAGCAATTCCCCTCATACGTTCGCATCCATATTCTATACATCGATGGTGTAGTCTAGTTTCTATGACTACAGTTGGGTCTGATACTATTGGACTCGGCATATACATGTGACTAGGGATTAACCAACCGCGATATATGTTTTCTGATTGGCCATCCTGAGAGGTGTGTTTAACAGCCATATCTGATTGGCTGTGAGCATTACAAATACCGGGCTAGTGGCCAAACTCTGGTTAGCCTCTGAGAAAGCCGTGCAAGCGGCAAAATGCGCATCAGGCGTATTTTGTATGTGTGAACCCTCAAATCATTAATTATTGAATACTTTAATTGATATATTTTCTTGAAGCGTTGTCTTCACCTTATTTTAGTGCCATATTACATAACCTAGTCCTGACCTCCGGTTACAGCATTGCATAGTTGAGAATAATTGTTGTGGGGTCAATCCCCTTTTTCTAGATAGTAATACTGCAATCCGTTAACTGTGAGGACCTGGAGCTGGGCTTTATTATATTGTATTCTTTGAGGTCACACATACTCTTTGTATATACTCTTTTAATCCAAGTTTTAAACGTTTGTACCACCACCAACACTTTATGTGTCACACTCTTTTTTAGAATAATATTAGTAAAAGTTATGTTTTAATTCATGCCCTTTGTCTGGCATTCATCACTGCCCTGTTACCTTTACCCTTTTTTTAAAAAATTAACCCTTTGTATGCTGAGGTACTGTCACCTTTTTTCTTGTTTCTTCCTCCTGATTGATGTAGGCAACTGTTGTTATGTTGTCCGTCTGGAATCTGATGAACTGGGCTGAAGCCAACTGAGGCCAGGCCAGAAGAGCAATGAAGATCGCTCTCAGTTCCAGGATGTTTATAGGAAGAACAGACTCCGCCGGAGTCCACACTCCCTGAGCTTTTAGAGGACCCCAGACAGCCCCCCACCCTAGAAGGCTGGCATCTGTTGTCACAATCACCCAGGATGGTCTGAGAAAGCATGTTCCCTGGGATAGATGATCCAGAGACAACCACCATTGAAGTGAATCCCTTGTCTTCTGCTCCAGGGTTATTCGAGGAGACAAGTCTGCATAATCCCCATTCCACAGCCTGAGCATGTTCAACTGCAGAGGTCTGAGGTGAAACCGAGCAAACAAGATGATTGTTATTGCCGCCACCATCAGTCCGATTAATTCCATGCACTGGGACACTGACGGCCGAGGATTGGACTGAAGGGCTCAACAGGTATCTAGAATCTTTGATTTCCTGACCTCTGTCAGAAAAATCCTCATTGATATAGAATCGATTACAGTTCACAAGAAAGTCACCCTTGCTTTTGGGATTAAAGAACTCTTTTCCAGATTTACTTTCCACCCGTGAGTCCTCAGGAAGGACAGTACAATGTCGGTATGGGACCCTGATTGCTGACAAGATGGCACCTGAATCAGAATATCGTCCAGATAAGGCGCCACCGCAATGCCCCGTGGCCTTAGAACTGCCAGCAAAGACCCCAGAACCTTTGAGAAAATTCTCGGTGCCGTGGCCAGCCCGAAAGGAAGGGCCACAAACTGAAAGTGCTGGTCCAGAAAAGCAAACCTTAGGAACTTGTGATGATCTCTGTGGATAGGAACATGAAGGTATGCATCCTTCAAATCCACTGTCATCATAAATTGACCCTCCTGGATCAATGGAAGAATGGTCCGAATAGTTTCCATCTTGAATGATGGAACTCTGAGAAACTTGTTTAGACTCTTGAGATCTAATATAGGTCTGAAGGTTCCCTCTTTTTTGGGAACTACAAACAGATTTGAATAAAACCCCTGCCCCTGTTCCTGTGCTGGAACGGGAACAATTACTCCCAGGGAGGAGAGGTTTTTTACACAATGTTAGAATGCCTCTTTTTTATCTGGTTTGCAGATAATTTTGAAAGAAGAAATCTTCCTCTGGGAGGAAAATTCTTGAACTCCAGTTTGTATCCCTGGGACACTATCTCTATAGCCCAGGGATCCTGAACATCTCGTACCCAAGCCTGAACGAAGAAAGAAAGTCTGCCCCCCAACAGATCCGGTCCTGAATCGGGGGCATGTCCTTCATGCTGTTTTGTAGTCAGCAGCAGGCTTCTTGAACTGTTTACCCTTGTTCCAAGGCTGGTTAGGTCTCCAAGTAGACTTAGAATGCGAATAGTTTCCTTCTTGTTTAGAGGAGGAAGAGAAAGAATTTCCCTTGAAATTACGAAAGGAACGAAAATTACTTTGTCGTCCTTTTTGTTTATTTCTTTTATCCTGGGGAAGGAGATGACCCTTACCTCCCGTGATGTCAGAAATTATCTCCTTCAGGCCAGGTCCAAACAAGGTCTTTCCCTTGTAAGGAATAGCTAGAAGCTTAGACTTCGATTACACATCGCAGACCAAGGTTTTAACCATAAAGCTCTGCGAGCTAGAATAGAAAACCCTAAACTCTTAGCTGCTAATTTAGTAATTTGCAGAGAAGCATCTGTAATAAAGGCATTAGCCAACTTCAGAGCTTTAATCCTGTCTTGGATCTCCTCTAAAGAGGTTTCAGTTCTGGGAGATTCAGACAAAGCATCAAACCAATAAGCTGCTGCACTAGTGACCGTAGCAATGCACGCAGCCGGCTGCAATAGCAGACCCTGGTGAACATAAATCTTTTAAAGTAGACCCTCCAACTTCTTGTCCATGGGATCTTTAAAAGCACAACTATCCTCAATTTGAATAGTAGTTCGCTTGGCTAGAGTGGAAATAGCCCCGTCCACCTTAGGCACTGTCTGCCAAGTTTCCCTGACAGCATCCGCTATAGAAAACATCTTCTTGAAAATAGGAGATGGAGAAAAAGGAAAACCTGGTCTCTCCCATTGCTTAGAAATAATCTCCGAAGTCCGCTTCGGTACTGGAAAAAATGTTTGAGTAAGAGGGAACTTCAAAATATCTGTCCAACTTGCTCAATTTCGCAGGAGCGACTACTACTGTAGAATCACAGTCGTCTAAAGTAACTAAAACCTCCCTGAGCAACAGACGGAGTTGTTCTAGTTTAAACCTGAAAGAAACAACCTCTGAATCAGTCAAAGGTATTGAACCTTCAGAGTCTGAAACTTCACCTTCTGATAAAACCTCCATACCCTCCAACTCAGCTCCCTGGGAGGGTACATCCGAGATTGCCACCATAGTATCAGAAACCTCATTTACTTCATGGTTGTCCTTCCTCTTATGCTGGCCTTGTAGCATAGGGAAAGCAGACAACGCATCAGAAATTGTGGAAGACATAACTGTAGCTATGTCTTTTAAAGTAATTCCAGCAATCACTGGAGTAGAAGTACAGGGCACTGCTTGTGCGGGCGTTAAATCTTGGGATGCTTGGGGAGAAAGCTGCGGTATACTATGAATCTCAGCATTATACTCCTTAGAACCATCCGCCTTAGAAATATTTTGCTCATGAAAAATATTTTCTTTATAATGTAAAGCCCTCTCAATACATGAGGGACAGAAAGGAATTGGTGGGTCCACATTGGCATCCAAACACATGGAGCAAGTAACAGCATCCCAAATCACAATAAGAGACAATGAAAAAATTTTTTATATATATATATATATATATATATATATATATATATATATATATATATATATATGATACTGTCACTTTAAGAAGTTACAAAATAAACTCTTAAAAGTAAAATATGTGCAGAGGAAAAGATAATGAAATTATCCCAAAAAACTTGATGCCAGAAAACTAAGAAAAAGGAAAAACGATACTGTGCCTTTAAATAATAAAACTGCAACTTTTTTACTGCGTTGAATAACGTATCCCAGCAGTTACACCGATCTACAATCAAACACCTCCACACCTCAGCAGCTCTGCTGAGGTGCCTACCTGCCAAACGAACCCCTTTCCTGATCTCACTGACTTGATTCCAAAAACGATCCGGAAGCTCAGGGGAACAATAGCGCTACAACCGCCTGCATAATTAGTAAGATAACATGCGGATGTAGAGCTACAGAGCGTAGACGTCCACTCCTGTCGGCTAGGAACTGCACAGTGAAAAAAACAGTAGCGCGCGAAACATAAGGGCTGTGGAAAAAAAACGTATCCCAGCATCCTTATGCAAATTCAAATAAAGATAAAGTGCCCACTTTCTTCTGAGTCTATGTCTTCCCCAGAATAAACAAAGTTAGCACTTACCTTGAATGCTGTCCGACAGCAGGACAGTCCAGCAGGTTTAAGAGGTCCTTTCCCTCCCATAGCCCTGTGGAAAAAGATAAACCTGAGTTATATGCGTTTAGGCTATCTGGATTAGGGCAGCATAAATGTGTAGGAGGCGCAGTGAGAATTATGTCCCACCAGTTCCTATTGCTCTAAAGCCACCAAAAGCTCTACTGTAGAGACTGATATGGACTAGGCTACACCACAGAACAAAGTAGCACAATCTTGTACTACTTTAAAACAAAAAACACTTGATTGAAGAATCTAATTCTAACACCTCACTTTACCTCTTCCTATTACTAACGTAGGCAAAGAGAATGACTGGAGTGGGAGAGAAGGGAGGAGCTATATATAGCAGCTCTGCTGTGGTGCTCTTTGCCTCCTCCTGCTGACCAGGAGTTGAAATCCCACAAGTAAGGATGAAATCTGTGGACTCATCGTGTCTTTAAAAAGAAAAAATTATCATAAGCATTTATTCCCAATTCCTGAAACTGCTATTTTGAGGAAATTGGATATTTTGTGTAAATGTTATTTTTTTATTTTTTGTTACATTTTGCAAGATGTATCAAACTGATCCTTCCTCTGATGTTACTGTAGGAACTAAGCTGCCTGAACACAATTCTACAAAAGCTAAATGTGTATGTTGTAAATTAGCTGATCTTACTTCTTCAGTTCAAATATGTGACACTTGTTATGAAAAATTATTACATGTTGATAATGTTTTTCTAAGTACAAATACATCTACTGTTAAACCTTCACAGTCTAATGTACATGATATTCCTGTAGATATAAAATATTATATTGCTGCAGCCATAGAGAAGGCCATGACTGCTATTTCGCCTTCAAATAAACGTAAAAGGTCTCTCCTAACTTCTCATAAATCTGATTAAGTTTGTATTGATCGACAGCATACTGGAGTATCTTCTGCTGATGAGGATTTCTCTGGCTCATAGGATCCTACTTCAGAGACTGAAATTGATAAATCAACCTTTCTTTTTAAGATTTAATATATTTGTTCTTTATTAAAGGAAGTATTGTTTACTTTGGGTATTGAGGAATCTAGTCCTCTTGATAACAAGAATAGCAAACGTATGAATTCTTTTTTTTTTTTTTTAAATTTTAAAACTTTTATTGAGATTCAAGGTGGTTTACAATAATAAAATGTTACAAAGAAACCAGAAACAGGCATTTCAAGCATTTCGTATAGTACATCCAGATATGTCATAAAATTAAAAGGTATCAACTTGTATATTAACCACCATACACACGTGTGGACTCTGGTCGTAGAACAACACTTTAGTTCAGTAGGAATCTCAAATAATGAAACAAATAGGTTTAATGCGTAGCGCAAGAAACTTGGATTGACAATAACTTGGGAATATACCAGGTTAATCGGCTTGCCTCAGTTGGTCAAGGACTGTATGGGTAAGAGGGGGGGTGGGGAAAAGGACGAGGGAATCATACCGTGGCTAGGGGAAGGGGGGGAGGGGAAAGGTGATGGGGGATGAGAGAAGAGGAAAGAAAAAGAAAAAAAAAAAGGGAAAGAAACACAGAAAGAGAGCAATTATATATTACGAGTATGGTTTCTGGACATCTTCTGCCCAGTATGTGGGGTTTGACTGTTGCGCATGTAATGTTATTGAATTTGAATCCAATCCTCCCAGATTGCCCAGTAGTCCTCCATTCGCTCCAGAGCGTTATATGCAAATTTTTCCATTTTAGCCAAATATTGTACTACCTCAGAAACGTCTGTAATAGTGGGTGGGTTCACTTGTTTCCAGGCCCTGGCTATAGAGAGCTTTGTGGCTGCCAATATGTATATTACTAATTGTTTACTGCTCTTGGGTAGTTGTTTATCAAATATATGAAAGAGAGCCTGGCCAGAAGTTAGCTGCAAATTCACATTCATGGAGTGCAGAAGAGTCTCAACATCTCGCCAGAGATCATGGATCTTAGGACAGGACCACCACACATGAGGGTCAGATCCCTCACCTCCACAGAGCCTCCAGCACCTGGACGAGGTAGCAGGGAACATTTTAGATAGCCTGGTAGGCACCCTTATTCCAACGTAGGATGAGTTTCATGTAACCTTCGAAGATGGTTGTGCAGTGAATAGTTTTTTTCGTTAAGTTAATAGCGATGCTCAGTTCTGGATCTGATATTTTTAAGGACAATTCACTACACCACTTTTTAATTTGTCCGGGGAGACCAACCGAATGATCCTGCAGTATAGCTTGATAGTGAAACGTGAGGGGCTTGTATGTGCCCATGCCGCTCAGCCATCTCTCCTCCCACTGAGAATGTGGCCTAAGCCCTTGGGCCCCAAATTTCCAAGAATGTAATAAACTAAGTATTCTAGAGCATTCAAAGTGGAACCACAATGGAGGTCCTCTCAGGGAGTCAAGAACCTGGGGAGTTGTCAGTAGCTTATTATTGGAAAATAATTGTTCCACTATGTTGAAATTATGCTGGATCCAAAACTCAACATGGATATTCGGGCGTCCCCATAGCAAACCCTGTAGCTGGTGAACTGGCGAAGGGTGCGGGGCAATCTTTGAGTGATGCCTGAGTGTGTGCCATGTTCTGATGTTGTGTTGGACAACCGGATTAGTAATTATGTCGGCCAAATGTTTATAACTGGGGACCCACAGTAGACTAGAGAGATCCAAGCCATTTGGCAAATGGAGTTCCTCCAGTCTGAACCATCCCGGTCTCTCGGCCGTAGGGCCCCAAGCCGTGATTTGTGACAGTCTAGTTGCCTCGTAGTAGAGAAATATTCTGGGGAAAGAGACCCCACCCCTTGCAAACTCTCTTTGCATGATTTTATGGCTAATCCTTTGGGGCCCGCGCATCCATACATATCTAGTGAAGATCTGGTGGATCTGTTGTAGGATGCTATGGGGAATATTCAGAGGTATACAATGGAAAAGGTACAGAGCCTTCGGGAGTAATGACATCTTTACCGTGGGCACGCGCCCCAACCAAGAGATCTCCCTAAAGTCCCATCTATTCGTCAGAGTTTTCAATTCAGAGAGTAGCGCATCGAAATTTAACGATACTATTTTATCTAGGTCCGCACTCAAGTAAATTCCCAGATGCTTGATAGCATCTGGGGACCAGTGGAAATCATGATTTCCTCTTAGATGTAGGAGCTGCTCGCTAGGCAGGTTAATCCCATATGCTTCGGTTTTGTTCATATTTATTTTATAGAAGCTCAAGGCACTGAAGTTGTCTAGTGCAGCAAAAACTGCCGGAACCGATGACGTGGGGTTCGTAAGAAGAAGGGTAACATCATCGGCATACAGCGGAATCTTTTCCTGGACAGGACCCAGTGGTAGGCCTTCTATGCTCGGTGTAGACCGGATCAGTTCCGCTAGCGGTTCCATGACCAGGGCGAACAGCAGGGGTGACAGCGGGCACCCCTGCCTGGTGCCATTTGAGATGGTAAACGTCAGGGAGCAGAAGCCCATACCCCTTGCCTTGGCGCTCGGGTTTGAATATAGGGCTTTAATCATATTGATGGTCTGGAGAGGGAAGCCAAAAGCCTCCAAAACCCTCCACATATATTCCCACCTGACCCTGTCAAACGCCTTTTCGGCATCTAATGACAGGGCCAGGAGGGGGGTTCCCGAACGTCTCGCCTCTGCAAAAATAGTAACCAGATGCCTGGTATTGTCCGGGCCCTGGCGACCCTTCACGAAACCCACCTGATCAGTCACTATCAGAGAAGGTAGTACTGAAGCCAATCTGTCGGCTATTAGTTTGGAATATAACTTTATATCTACATTAATCAATGAGATAGGGCGAAAGTTGCAACAATTGGAGGAATCCTTGCCTGGTTTGGGAATAGCCACAATAGTTGCTTCCAGAAATTCATTCAGTATCACCTCTCCCTTGCAGATTTCAGTATACACTTGGCCCAGTATGGGCTTCAGTAGTGCCTGTGTCTTTTTATAAAATTGCCCCGGGAACCCGTCAGGGCCCGGGGCTTTGTCATTTTTCAATTGTTTGATCCCCAATCCTATTTCCAGCTTGGTAAACGGCTCTATCAACTTATCTTTGTCCTCATCTGACAGTGTGGGTAGTGTTAATTTCTCTAGGAATAGAGAGATTTCAGAGAGTGTTGCTTTTCTAGGCTTCTCAAAAGACTCAATATTATAAAGCCGCTCATAGAAATTTGCAAAGGCTTTCCCTATATCGTCCGGTGCGTATAACCTCTGTCCGTTATGGATGATATAGGGTATTCTGGTATTGACCGTCCTCTGCTTTAGCTTATTTGCCAACAGGGAACCTGCCTTGTTGCTCTTCGAATACATAACCATTTTGAACTTGGAAAGTGCACGTTTAACCCTTTCCAGTTCCAGGTTTTTAATTTGTGTCTTTAGGTCAAGGATGTACGCAGATAAATTGGTAGTGGGGGCTAGCTTATTTTGTTTTTCTTTTGTTCGCAGATCACAGGTTAACTTTCCCAGGGGAGCGCCCCACTTTTTTTTAATAGTTGCAGCTTTTGCAATACAGAATCCTCTGACGAAGGCCTTTAGGGCCGCCCATCTGATTTGATGTGAAGTATCGTGTAGGCTATTCGTCTCTAGGAATTCCTCTATCTTTTCAAGTAGTTCGGATATAAAAGACGCGTCTTCCCACAAGAACTTGGGGAGCCTCCATGAGGGCCTGCTTAAAACAGCACCATCAATATTTAATATCATTATCACAGCGTCATGATCTGACCACGGACAGCTGCATATAGTGGAGTTAGTGACTTTATTCAATGTCCAGGAATCTACAAAAAAAAAATCCAATCTCGAGTATGATCTGTGTGGGGGTGAAAAATAAGTATAGTCCCTGGTGTCCGGGTGGCAGGCTCTCCACACATCATAAAGAGAGGATTGGTAGATGAGATTTTGAAATTTAGGGGCTGTGGACTGAGAATATTGATCAATCGCTTTGCCGCTCGAGGTCTTCTTGTCCATCTGGGGGTCAAAGATCAAATTAAAGTCCCCGCCTAACACCAGTGTGCCCTGTCTTAAGCCATCTATGAGGTGCAGCATTTTACGCAAAAATGTAATCTGGCCCTGATTAGGGGCGTATACATTCACAAGAGTATATAGGTGTGAGTTTAGTCTACAGACCAGCAATAAGAATCTCCCTTCTGGATCTGTTTCAACATGAATCTGTTGAAAGGCAACTGTTTTACTAATGCAAATTGATACTCCTCTACTCTTTTCTTGAAAAGTCAAACTGAGGACCACTGGGTAATGCCGAGATTTAAAAGTCGGAAGATTATTGGAAGCCCAGTGTGTTTTCTGAAGGAAGGACACATCACACTTATGCCTGGTCAAGAAAGATTGTAAAATACTTCTTTTCGAAGGGGAATTAAAGCCCTTTGTGTTTAGGGAAACAAATTTTAGGCCAGAGTCCATCGTGAAAGGATGAGAGAGAGAAAAAAAAGAAAAAAAAAAAGGAAAAAAAAAAAAGGGGGGAGAAGGGGAGGTGGTAGGAGTGGGAAGGGGTATGTGAAAAGGGGGAGCAAGGTAAGAGAGGGACGTTAGCGGTCCGTTGTGGGGGACCAGAGAGGCAGCTCTAAAGTAGCTATATCACTATTGTCCACTTCTCTTACAGAGAGACGTGGGCCAGTGTCTCTTGCGCTCGAATTTGTAGTTTCAAGTGAATCTATGTTCTCTTGCTTACTTCTAGTAAGCTGCGGTTTTACCCTTGGGGGGGTAGCAAGATACAATTCAGTATCAACAAGAGTTACTATCTAGGACAAGTGCAGGGCCGGGCCGGGGCCAGGACTAATTCCGGGGGAGATTAATGACACAATCGGGGTAATTTCATGTCTCGCGTGCGCTAGTTTGTCTATATATCGGGAGTGGAGTTAAATTCTACCTACTTAGAGGGTGGGTCAATTAGTTGTATACTACGTGTGCTTTCAAAATCATGTGTACTAGTCAACTAGCTCCACTTCGTATCTTACCCGCCTGGTTGAGGGTTGTTTAATTTTTTGGAAACCAGATGTAATGTCGGTCTGTTTCAACCTTATTTAACCAAGTTATCAAGTATAGGCCTATACCTTCTAACTATGTGTATGGAAGTCTATGTAGGTGAAATCTATGTAAGAGTCCACACGTGTGCTTCCCAACCCATAGGTTTTCAAAATACATCCAACTCAAAAAGTCACTGTTTATCTAAGCTAGAACTAAACTAATCAGGCGAAGGCGGCCTGACTCACAGGTATCAGTCCCATTATAACTATAACCCTGGCTGTGTCAGACATATTGACATTTCGACTATCTTAACCAAACCAGAGCCTATACACACAATAACAATAGGACCGTATAGATATGTACGTAGCTGAAGGACAGGACGGGGGCACATCCGCATGAGAATAAACTAAAAGAGAATGGCGGGGTGAACAACCATCACCGCCCCAGCCACGCACTACCACAAGGTCTCAGAATACAAATATATAACTTGATAAAGCTGTAAATAAGAACGAGGTTAATTAGCAAGACATAACATAAGTCTGAGTGAGAATACATCGTATTTATACACTAGCCAATGGCTCGTAGAGCAAGGTCTGGCAGTTGACTGCCAGCCAACCATATAATAAATGTTCTAAATAAACTAGCATTTGACATTATCAATGTGAGATGCTCCGGTTGGCTATGAGGGTGGAAATGGGATAGGGCAGACGGGCGCCCACAAGGCACCCGGCCGCCACCACCCCAACCCCAAACAGTTCAGTATGTCTCAAACCACATGATAAACAGCTGACAAAACCATAAACATACAGGTTAGAACATTAAACATTGTTATTGTAAGAGTAAACATAACGGGGTTAAGCTTCAAGACATAGTAGAAATCAAGGTAAGTGTGCAATATAATTATTGGTTAACCAGCAGCTCATAATTACCAAAACCCGGCTAATGTGCACATCTTGATAAATCTGAGCAGTTATCATTTCCATAAATGCATACATTATATCCTATATTATGCCCTATAATTCTAACATAGAGTAGCACACAGTAACCATTTAGGACACAGATGGTAAGAAAGCAGTTAGCATACCTGAGCCTATGCATACAGTAATAGCAACTTTATCTAAGTGTGTACATGAGTGAGGGAAAGGGCAGATGCATAGTCATGTGGAATTGGCCTGATGCAATACAATGAGGCGTCCGACAGCCGCTGACCCAGCCATGTACAACTCAATATACCTCAGATCGCTAGTAGATAACTATTAAAACCATAAACAGAACAACATTAAATAACAGGATAAATAAGTCAAATCAAGCTGCGCGTGTGTTTTGATCACAAACTTAACCATCAAGTTCCTCAAGGTCTACCATCCCCTGTCTATATCTCATCAAAAATAATATGACACGTTTCCCGTGTAAGGGTGATCTATTAATGCATTCGGGGTAGCTAAAGGTGTATGAGTACAGATTTATCTAACTATCTTTGTTTTGGTCTTATGAGTTTTGTGTTTGTGAAATACCCACTTCTATGTGTCCAAAGTAATTCAATTGTCTAAGCCTAAGCTGTTAAGGGGGAGGCTATGCGCACTAGGATGAGATGTCTTCTAGCAATTAACGTGAGCCAAATTATCTCTTACCTATCTATATGTTAGTTGGTGTCTTATGTGGGTGTGTCTTAGATATCCAAACCTTGGCTAACTTTCATTTATCTTATAGCGAATGTGAACAGCCTGAAAAATTAGAACATTTGTCATCATTATAGTGAAATTAACCAACGTCTTACAAATTGTAACCAACTAGCAGTATAACAAGTGTTCTGAAGTATCCTCTTTATGATCCCCCAGACAACCAGGATGGTCATCGGATATGGTGACTGACCCTAATCACCAGGATTGTTGGGGAAGATCAAAAGTCTGTATGTGAGAAGAGTTCTTGAAGGCAGAGGCATTATCAGAG
Source organism: Bombina bombina (assembly GCF_027579735.1). Classification (NCBI taxonomy): domain Eukaryota; kingdom Metazoa; phylum Chordata; class Amphibia; order Anura; family Bombinatoridae; genus Bombina; species Bombina bombina. The sequence continues at coordinate 587,410,392 of NC_069504.1, forward strand.
TCTGTGATAACTATTGTGCATTTTTTTCGTCCAACAAGAGGAACATGCAGTTACTACAGTCATGTATGTTTTAAGATAAGTGGAGGGCAGGAGGCCCCCAGCTGTAAAGTAACCCAAATGATCCTAACTTTGTATGAGACATAGATATAAGTTAACTAGGGGGTAAGTAGAGAGATCTCCCCCGATGTGACATGGCAATGAGAGACATATATAAATGAAAAATATACTTATCAGTCCTCATCTTCCGAGGGATCCTCCCCTCCTGTCGGCAACATCTGATGTGAAGTTGAATTTCGTCTTTTAGGGATAGCAGGTCTCTGTGCAAGTGGTCTCCATTCAAAGGCTGTAGGCCGCAAGATTGAGGAAGATGTGGAGCTCTGCTCTGCAGTCGCAGGGATGGAAGACCTGGTTTCCGTGCTTTGGTTGCTCTGTGTTATCCATTCTTTAAGAAGTAGTTGCCCCTTGTCAGGGGTGTCAGCTGTATATAAACGACCATCCTTCTGTATCAGCAGCTTAGTAGGGTAACCCCACCTGTATTTTATCCCATTCTGTCTCAACAATTTGGTAACTTCTAGGAAGGTGCCTCTCTTTTGGACTGTGTATTGAGACAAGTCTGGGAATACTTGTATAGATTCAAATCTCTTGGGTAGTGCAGGACCTTGGAACATAGCTCTAAGGGTCCGTTCTTTATATGTGAAGTAATGGAATCTGGCAATCACGTCCCTAGGTTTTTCTGCTGGGACATTTCTTCCTCTGGGTAGCCGATGTACCCTGTCTACCAGAGTTTCATTAGGGAAATCTGGAGTATGTAGTACTTCGCAAAACTCAACAAGGAATTTGCCGAGATCAGCCGGAGAGACATCTTCAGAGATGCCTCTGAACCTCAAGTTGTTCCTACGTGAGCGATCCTCCATATCGGCCATTTTGGTTTCAATGGAGTCTATCATGTCTACTAGAACTTGTGAGTGGTGAGATAAGTTCCCTTGTTCCACAGCTAAGTCTTCTTGTTTTCTTTCTAACACATCAATCCTTTCGCTGATAGCTCCAATATCCTTTCTAAGGTCTGCCGCTGAGCCCTTAATAGCTGTAGTAAGAGTCTCCTGGAGGGAGTTTATCCTCTGCGTGAGGGTGGTTACAATATCAGCAGCCATAGAGCCAGAAAGGTTGCCTTCCTCTCTGATAGATTCTGTCATACCAAGACTGTTAACTGTATGTTGCTGTGAGATGTTGAGATCGGTTGTAAGTTTCCCTGCGGTAGGCGTAGCTTTAAAATGGTCCGCCACTGATTTCTTATACTCAGAGAGATTAGCCGTTTTTCTCCTAGAGCCCAGTGGCATGTTAAAGACAGGGGAAACACAGGTAAAAAGCAGTGATATTCATTCACGGAGTAAGGCAGAGATCCCTCAGAAAAATGTCCAAGAGCTATGTCTCCATTTACTGTCGTTGAGTCATCAGAGATGATTCCCGGCCCTATAAGGCCCCCTTCTCAATGCATAGGTTTGCAATATCTGAATCCCTGCAGAATTACACTTTTCTCCATCTCAGAGACCTACTTAAGCAAAATAAGGAAATTATTACTGTATAAAGCAGGTGTATTGGCGTATTTATTAGCCCTCTGTGTCCTGTCTTTAAATTGTTGTATGTGGGTGCAAAGGCGCTGCTGTATCAAAAAACAGAGCCAAATGTTGGGCAAAGTTTGTGCTTCTAATTATTAAAGAGGCTTCTCCTCAGAGATATATTCCAAAGCTCAGTATGTTAAATTTTGCAGGCTCAGATCCTTGTAATAACTTCCACTATCTCGTGAAAAGCCTCAGGAGGAAATTAGGCTTAGCAACTGAGGAGGCCCTATCAGGAGCGCAGATTGACCACAGACTGTCCCAGGGCATGGAGGTTATGGACTTTGAGATTGTAAGAAAGATATGTCAGGGTACAAAAATCTCTTAAGCAGATTATATCCTATATCTGGCAGTCCTTTCTAAGCAGCCTCTTCAGACTACCACTCTAACTCAGGCCTGTTTATTGTAGGCTCTGTCTGGCCCCCAAAAGAAAAAGCTGTATTAAGCTTTAGTTTTATTGATTAAAGCAGGCTCCTCCAGAAGCCTCCCCAGCCCTGTGCTCTTTATGTTAAGTCTATCGTGGAGTGAGTACTCTGGGCCCCTTAAAGATAGCAACTGAAATGGCGGTGCTGCACAATAGGCCGCTGCAATGGCGGATCTTCGCGCCAAAATTTATGAGCTGTTATGGCCCTGTTTTCAATCACAGCCCCGCGAAGAGAGAGGATATCCACTTCAAATAAAAATGGTCAAAGTTCTCCCGGTACTTCTGTACCTTATAAGGGGCTTGCTCTGTCACTGTAAGTCCCTCCGACACCTCCCGATATGAATAGGATGTGAGTCTTTATAGCCCTCCTTGCTATGAGCAGTGCTCAGTGTTTGGGACTTGTTACTAACGGTCCTTCAAGTGGGGAGTTAGCTTACCGCACCCTCCCGGCTTCCTCCTCTGAGACAGATAGCAGCCGTCTCTACCTCCGCTCGCTGCTATGCCGGACAGGCCAGTAGTGGTGCTGGTTCCTGCTGTCACTTGTTGATGGTCTCCGGAGCGGATCCCCGACCCTCCGGAGACAAAGCGGGTACTTGCTTGTGCAAGCGGTCCCAGCGGTGCACAAATTCCTTGCGGTCGTACTGCAGTGGAGGGATAAAGTTATGCGGTGATGCTCTCCGGTCAGCAAAGGAGTCAAATAGATGACCCTGCACCTCCACTACAGTGACAAATACAATTCTCAGATGTTTAGGCTGCTAAGTTAGGAATATAATATAAATTAACTTTCTAATGTGTCGGAGTTCAGCAGACCTGCTACCTCCTCGTTTAGCGGTTAGCTCCGCCCCCCCATGAATCCTTTTTTTAAAACTTCTGAGGTTACTCCTGAAGTTTTTCCTATTCCAGATGTTATCTCTCATATGTTTACTAAGGGATGGTCTATATTTGGTGCATCTTTTAATCCTTCTTCTAGGTTTAAACAGCTATATCCTTTACATGTGGCTAATTTAGAGTTTTGGGAAAAAGTCCCTAAGGTTGATGGGGCTATTTCTACTCTTGCCAAATGTACTACTATTCCTATGGAAGATATAACTTCCTTTAAGTATCCTTTAGATAGGAAGATTGAATCCAATCTTAGAAAGGCATATTTACATATTGGCTATATTCTTAGACCTGCCATTTATATGGCTGATGTTGCTGCAGCTTCAACTTTTTGATTGGACAGTTTAGCTCAACAATAAACAGATCTTGAATTGTCTAGCATTGTTCTTTTACTTCAACATGCTAATCATTTCATTTGTGATACTATATTTGATGTCATTAAGATTGATATTAAATCTATGTCTTTATCTATTCTTTACTAGAAACTTATTTTACTTATGGCTTAAATCTTGGAATGCTAATATGGTGTCTAAATCTAGATTACTATCTTTATCATTTCAGGGTAGTAATTTATTATATAATTATATTATAGAATAGAGAACAAAAGACCTCTCCTTCCCCTAAGGCCTCTGGCTATAATAGGAGACCATCTCCGAATTGGAATAAATACAAGCCTTATAAAAATACAAATCCAGCCCCTAAGACTGCATGAAGGTGCGGCCCTCAAACCAGTTCAACTGTTGGGGGGCAGATTGAAATTATTTCAACACATTTGGACAGTTTCTGTTCAAAATCAGTGGATACAGAATATTGTTTCTCAGGGGTATCAAATAGGTTTTAGAATAAGACCTCCCATGGAAAGATTCTCTTTCTTTCTTATGTTCCAACAAACCCTGTGAAAGCTCAGGCTTTTCGGAAATGTGTTTCAGACCTAGAGCTTTCAGGGGTGATTATTCCAGTTTCTCTGCAGGAACAGGGTTTGAGTTTTTATTCAAATCTATTCATTGTCCGAAAGAAAGAAGATTCGTTCAGACCAATTCTGGATCTGAAATTTTTAAATCATTTTGTTAGAGTCCCAACTTTAAAGATAGTGACTATAAGGACTATTTTGCCTTTTGATCAGCAAGGTCATTTCATGTCCACAATAGAGATTCTCTTTTCTACACAAGCATTACAGTTTGTTGCTTTTCCGTTTGGCCTAGCAACAGCTCAGAGAATCTTTTCAAAGGTTCGCAGTGCCCTTCTATCTGTAATCAGAGAGCATGGTATTGCGGTGTTTCCCTATTTGGACGATATCTTGGTACTAGCTCTATCTTTTCATTTAGCAGAATCTCACACAAAACAACTAGTGTGGTTTCTTCAAAAACATGGTTGGAGGATCAATTTACAAAAGAGAGTTTCTTGATTCCTCAGATAAGGGTCACCTTTTTAGGTTTCAAGATAGATTCAGTGTCCATTACTCTTTCTCTGACAGACAAGAGACAAATGAAGTTAGTTTTAGCTTGTCTAAACCTTCAGTCTCTATCATACCCTTCAGTGGCTATGTGCATGGAAGTTTTAGGTCTCATGACTGCAGCATCGGACGCGATCCCTTTTGCTCATTTTCATATGAGGCCTCTACAGCTTTGCATGTTGCACCAATGTTGCAGGGATTATACTCAGATATCACAATTGATATACTTAAATCCCAACACTCAACTCTCTCTGACTTGGTGATTAGACCATCACCTTATTGTTCAAGGGGCCTCATTTATTCCTCCTACCTGGACTGTGATCACAACAGATGCAAGTCTTACAGGTTGGGGAGCTGTCTGGGGGTCTCTGACAGCACAAGGGGTTTGGAAACCTCAAGAGGCGAGGTAACCAATCAATATTTTAGAACTCTGTGCTATTTTCAGGGCTTTTCAGGCGTGCCCTCTATAGGAGAGAACTTTACATTTGTTTTCAAACAGACAATATCACAACAGTGGCATATGTCAATCATCAAGGAGGTACTCGCAGTGCTTCAGCAATGAAGGAAGTATCTCGGATACTTTCTTGGGCGGAATCCAACTCTTGTCAAATTTCTGCGATTCATATCCCAGGTGTAGACAATTGGGAAGCGGATTATCTCAGCCGTCAGACTTTACATCCGGGGTAGTGGTCTCTCCATCCAGATGTGTTTTTTCATCTTGTACAGATGGAGAGTCTTCCAGAAATAGATCTGATGGCCTCTCATCTAAACAGGAAGCTTCCCAGATACCTTTCCAGGTCCAGGGATCCTCGGGCGGAGATGCCGTAGCGGTTCCTTGGTTTTACCAACCTGCTTATATTTTTCCGCCTCTGGTTCTTCTTCCAAGGGTGATCTCTAAGATCATATTGGAAAAATATCATGTGCTTTTAATAGCACCAGCATGGCTTCACAGGTTTTGCTATGCAGATCTTGTCCGGATGTCCAGTTGCCAGCCTTGGCCACTTCCTTTAAGGTCAGACCTTCTGTCTCAAGGGCTGTTTTTCAATCAGGATCTCAAATCTCTACATTTGAAGGCATGAAAATTGAACGCTTAGTACTTCGTCATAGAGGTTTCTCTGACTCAGTGATTAGCACTATGATACAGGCTTGTAAGTCTGTTTCAAGGAAAATGTATCATCGTGTTTGGAAAATCTATATTTCATGGTGTTCCACTCATAATTATTCTTGGCATTCTTTCAGAATTCCTGGGATTTTATAGTTTCTTCAGGATGGTTTGGATAAGTGTTTGTCTGCAAATACTTTAAAAAAGGACAAATTTCTGCTCTGTCGTGTTTCATAGAAAGATTGCTAAACTTCCTGATATTCACGGTTTTGTTCAGGCTTTGATTCGTATCAAACCTGTTATAAAATCCTCCTCCTTGGAGTCTCAATTTGGTTTTGAAGATTTTACAGGCTCCTCCTTTTGAGCCTATGCATTCTTTGGATATTAAATTACTTTCTTGGAAAGTGTTATTTATTTTGGCTATCTCTTCTGCTAGAAGAGTTTCTGAATTGTCTGCTCTCTCTTGTGAGTCTCCTTGTCTGATTTTCCATCAAGATAAAGTTGTTTTGCGGACTTCATTTACATGTTTGCCTAAAGTTGAGAATTCTAACAACATCAATAGGGAAATTGTTGTTCCTTCTTTGTGTCCTAATCCCAAGAATACTCTTGAAAGGTCTTTAATAATCTATTTGTTATTTTTTTCTGGCTCCAGGAAAGGTCAGAAAGCCTCTGCTATTTCTCTGGCATCTTGGGTGAAATTTTTGATTCACAAAGCGTATTTGGAGGTGGGGCAGTCTCCGCCTCAGAGAATTACAACTCATTCTACTAGATCAGTTGCCACTGCTTGGGCTTTCAAGAATGAAGCTTCAGTTGATCAAATTTGCAAAGCAGCAACTTGGTCTTCTTTGCATACTTTTACTAATATTTACCATTTTGATGTGTATGCTTTTTCGGAAGCAGTCTTTGGTAGAAAGGTTCTTCAGGCAGTTGCCTCACTTTGATTTGAGTTTTTTTGAAATTTTTAAGGAAAACAATTTTTTTTTTTTTTATTTCATTTCTCAGCGGATTTAGCTGTTATTTTACCTCTCCCTCTCTAGTGACTCATGGATTTCCACATCTTGGGTATTATATCCTATACATCACTAGCTCATGGACTCTTGCCACTTACATGAAAGAAAAGATAATTTATGTAAGAACTTACCTAATAAATTAATTTCTTTCATAGTGGCAAGAGTACATGAGACCCACCCTTTTTTTTGTGGTAATGATTTTTTGTATAAAGCACTTTATTTTTTCCAGTTCCACTTTTTGTATGCTTTTTACACCTCACTTCTTGGCTACAAGTTTAACCAAGGTATGAGTGAGGTGGGAGGTGTATTTATAGGCATTTTGAGGTTTAGGAAATTTTGCCCCCTCCTGGTAGGAATGCATATCCCATACGCCACTAGCTCATGGACTCTTGCCACTATGAAATAAATTAATTTATCAGGTACATTCTTACATAACTATTATGTTATTTTAATGACAGCAGAGGAGAAAGAGCTATTAATCTGTAATATATATGACCCGATTCAAAAAGATCGAAAATTCTGGGATATTATCCAAAAAGAATAAAATATATTAATTATGATATAATAATAGCAGGTGATTTTAATCGTACTCCAAAACCAATGCTAGATAGAAATAATAGAAGGCCAAAAAGCAATCCTACCAACAAAGAAGATAAATATGAGGAAAAAAATATAAACTATATATGTGACACATTGGAGGTAGAAGACATATGGAGAATTACTAATTCTGACAGTCTGGAATATACTCACATATCTAGAGTACACATCTTCAAGAATCATTGGGGTTTTTTTTACTTTTTCTTAACCAAAAATGTTAGTGGTAAAATATCAAAAGTGGAAAAAAAAGATGATAATTTAAGATCACACTCCAGTAACAATGATACTCAACCGGACAGCCAGGAAAAAGAGAAATAGATTCTATTATCCAAATTATCTCAATAACTCCTTTAAATTTAGGAAATACCTAGAAGTAAAATGGGATGAATATAAAGAAAATAATAAACAGCATATAAACAACCCACAAATATTCTGGGAAGCGGCAAAAGCTGTAATAAAAGCTGATATTACTTCCTATGTTATCAACAATAATAAGGAAATAAAAAAAATAGCTGAACAATTGATAAAGGCCTACGCAGACTATAGACAGGGTCCCTCAAAAAACAATCAATTAAAATATTTTCAAATTAAAAAGCAAAGAGACGATTATGTTGTCTCTTTGCTTTATGAAATTAAATGCAATATGGGAAAATACTATAGATGGGATATTCGATCAGGAAAACTACTGGCAGCAGCAGTAAAAACACAAAAAACTAATAATAAAATCTTGGCTATGAAGGGCAAAGATAAAATAATGAAAGATACAGAATCAATATTGGACATATTTACAAATTATTATGAAAAGTTATATGAAAGAGATAAAAGTGAGAAAAGTAACGACAAAGGGAGAAAATTAAATTGCCTAAAATAACAAAACATCAAGACAAACTTAACTCAGCGATAGAAAGAGGTGAGATAAAAAAAGGCCATTCAAAATCTACCAGCGGCCAAAGCAGCAGGACCCGATGGGTTACTATCAGATTTTTATAAAATATTAGCAAGTAAGGTAATTGAACCTCTGTATAATATCTATACAAATATATATAATGGAGAATGAACAATATAACAATTATTTAAAGCTGCCAACACAGTAGTTATCCCAAAAGAAGGCCATGATCCAACAATGCCGCAGTCATATAGACCCCTGTCGCTGATCAATGCGGACTATAAAATAGTAATGAAGATAATAACAAACAGGCTTAATAAAATAATACTTGACATAATAGGCAGAGAACAGGTAGGATTTGTCCAGGGAAGATCATCAATGACACATACAGTATAAGAACAATAATACAAATTATGGAAAAATATTGATTAAATAACTGCAAGGAAGAAAGTGAGACACTACCGGAGGCCTTCCTGCTGTCTTTTACTGGATCTTTTTTGAATTTTATATAAAAAAATTATACTCTAAAAGCAGAGACTCATTTATTATAAATGTCGAGATATCTAAACCAATTCCCTTATACCGAGGAACCCGTCAATGATGCCCGCTGTCACCTATATTGTTTAACCTGTCACTAGAACCTCTAGTGCACCTATTGAAACAAATACCATTTGGTATTAAAATAGAGAATTTAGTCATTAAATCAGCTTTATTAGCAGATGATGTATTGTTATTCATTGCAAACCCACAAAACCACATAAAGGACATAACAGCAAACATTGAAATGTTTGGAAAGATATCAGTATATAAAATAAATATTGCAAAGTCTAAAATTTACTGGCTACATAAAGAAAATGAAGGGTTTAAATATCCATTTGAAGTAGTACATATAACATATTTAGGCATAAGGATAACTAATGATCCAACTAGAATAGATCAATTGAATTACCATCCTATAATAAGATAAATCAATAGAGATTTTGAATAAATTTCATTTAAATCTAACGGGTAGGATTCAATTAATAAAAATAGTTGTATTACCTAAATTATTATATCCAATGCAGATGCTACCTTTTATGCTAAATAAAATAGACCTACATTATATAAATAAGATAATTAACCAAGAATAAAATTAAGGGGACAGAAAACACCAGAATTGTTGTTGTTTAAAAAGGTAGATAATCCCTTTATTACCCATTCCCCAGTTTTGCATAACCAACACAGTTATAATATACTTTTTACCTTGTATCTATGCCTTTGCAAACTGCGCCCTTATTTCAGTTCTTTTGACAGACTTGCATTTTAGCCAATCAGTGCTGACTCCTAGGAGCTTTACGTGCCTGAGCTCAATGTTATCTATATGAAACACATGAACTAACGCCCTCTAGTGGTGAAAAACTATCAAAATGCTTTCAGATTAGAGGCGGCCTTCAAGGTCCAAGAAATGAGCATATGAACCTCCTAGGTTAATCTTTCAACTAAGAATACCAAGAGAACAAAGCAAAATTGATAATAAAAGTAAATTGGAAAGTTGTTTAAAATTACATGCCCTATTTAAATCATGAAAGTTTTTTTTTTTTTACGTGACTACTCCTTTAAGCACACTACAAGCTTCCCAGGAACAGGGTGGCTTAGGACTGTCGATCATTCAATATTACAATTGGGCACTATTAACACGTTATATAATAGAGTGGAAAAGAACAGGTAATATTGCAAGAATTAGAACAGAAAATTGCAGATCAAGTAGCTTTGTCATACTTACCATATGCAGATAAAAAGGAGTAGGGATGAAACAACTAATTGACTAAATCAATAATAATCGATAATGAAAATCGTCAACGATTAGTTGGTTAGTCGATTAGTTGGGCTGCATGCAGCACGCAGCACGCGTGTGCAGAGGTAGGTAGAGGGAGACGCGCCGTGTGACATTTCGCTTCGTTTATGCTGCGCTGTTTTAAAGTAGGTCTCCCCCCCAGTTATCTAACTTAGTTTACATGCTTACTACACATGCAGAAAGCACAGTATAGGTCTGTGTGTATTAGCGCACAACTCACCGCTCCAGATTAGATTACTCTAAGGGGTGGAGATTCCAATCCTCCTGTCGGCTCAATGGAGAGTGGGTATGTAATGCAAACTGTGAAAGTCCCATTATGCGGCCCCAAAATAAGTCTGCCAGCTTATCCAGGTAAAGACAATGTAATCCAAAATAGGGCGCATCACAGAGACAGTCAGTTCATATAGATAAAAAATCTTTCATTTATTAGGCACAAAGTAAAAGCATGTTAGGGCTCACAGGCCCAAAAAGCTCACAGGTAAAAGCAACTCAGGTTTGTCAGTTAGTCTTGCAGACATGTTTCGTGAGCATGCTCACTTGTTCACTGCATAAAGAGCTATCCTGACACACCTACACTTATACCACAAATTTAAAGGTACAGTACAGTTGTAGAGTGGTATAATAGAAATTGGACCATAAAATGTAAACAGTATTTTTTAGAAAGCTGTAATAAAAGATCAAGTGATTGCTCAAAGTAATCTGTATATATATAGAAACAAAGGCAATTATAACATCCAATAACAATATACTATTATAATGCAAGAAATAACTATAAAGTTATTGAGCTCTCCATAATATACATGCAAATATCACATAGCTATTATAGTGTACAGCCTCATTGAAAAAAAAAGGATTTTTTAAATAATAGTTAATATTTGAAAAACTTAATTTTACAGCTTAAAAATTTGTATACATTTATTACTTGATACAGAAAGTACAGTTAGAGATTTAAGTAATGTGAATCGATGTGTTTCATGTAAAGAATTAATTAATTAATTAAGGGGGGGGGATATATATGGACAAAGTATAGTTCCTTATAGAAAAGAAAAACAACCCCTAAGTAAATAAATCAAGATCCCTTCTCATGTTCAATCCTTGGGGGTTACTGGTTTTAAGTGAAAAGAGCCAAAAGACCTCACGCTTATTTAATTTATCTTCCCTATTGCCCCCTCTTCTCCAATAAGGCAAATGATCAATCCCTTGCAATGTTAGGCTTGACATATCTGAGTCATGTAGACTCTTAAAATGTCTAGATATGGGTGTGTCAGATTTTTCATCTTTCCCTGAGCGTAAATGTTCTAAGAACCTGTCCTTGATGGGGCGCTTTGTTTTACCCACATATTGAATGTTGCAAATATTGCATGTCAATAAATAAACAACATGGGTGGTGTTGCAATTGATAAAAATTTATCTTGTGATCATTTTGTGTTGTGCTTGAATGAAAAGTGTCACCCTCTGAGACATGTTCACATGTCACACAATCCTTTCGTCTACATCTGTAGAAGCCATTTTTTCCTCTTAGCCAGTTAGTATTAGTTTTATTCATCATATCAGATGGTGAAAGATGATTAGCTAATGTTTTACCTCTTTTGGGTATGAAGTTAATTCCCTGCTGCACTATCTCTTTTAAGATTGGATCAGTGTATAGGATAGGAACACTCTCCCTTACTATATCACAGATTAGTTATAAATTTTGGTGCAGTAGTCATGGATTGCCTGTTTTCTTTCTTTCTGTATTTAAGGAAATGCTCCCTGGGTATGCCCTTTATACTTTCTTTTGCTGTGTCCAAAATGTTATCAGTGTAGCCTCTTTGTTTCAATCTCTTAGTGATTATCTTACTATTTTCCTCGAATTGTTTTTCAGTAGTGCAGTTTCTCCTAGCTCTAATGTACTCACCCTTCGGGATACCCCTGAGTACATGTTTGGGGTGGCAAGATTTAAATGATAGGAGGGTATTACCTGCAGTAGGCTTCCTGTATAGACTGGTTTCAATTCTGTCTTCATTTCAATTGGCAGTCATTTTTAAATCTAAAAAGTTGATGGTTTCTGCACTATTCTCTCCTACAAATTTAATCCCATCAGTATTTTGATTCAGAAATTCACAGAAAGAATCTGCTTCAGATGCATTACTCTCAAAAATGAAAAACAGGTCATCAATGTACCTATAGAAGTGCTTAATCTTACTCCTAAAGGGGTTCCTCTCTCCAAAGACGTGGAACAGCTCCCACCACCCCATAAAGAGGTTGGCATAGGAGGGGGCAAACTTGGCCCCCATTGCTGTTCCACGTCTTTGGAGAAAGTACTTAGTACCAAACATAAAGAAATTATGCGTAAGGAGGTATTCAATAGCTCGCAAAAACATAATTTATGTAAGAACTTACCTGATAAATTCATTTCTTTCATATTAGCAAGAGTCCATGAGCTAGTGACGTATGGGATATACATTCCTACCAGGAGGGGCAAAGTTTCCCAAACCTCAAAATGCCTATAAATACACCCCTCACCACACCCACAATTCAGTTTAACGAATAGCCAAGAAGTGGGGTGATAAAAAAGTGCGAAAGCATATAAAATAAGGAATTGAAATAATTGTGCTTTATACAAAAATCATAACCACCACAAAAAAAGGGCGGGCCTCATGGACTCTTGCTAATATGAAAGAAATGAATTTATCAGGTAAGTTCTTACATAAATTATGTTTTCTTTCATGTAATTAGCAAGAGTCCATGAGCTAGTGACGTATGGGATAATGACTACCCAAGATGTGGATCTTTCCACACAAGAGTCACTAGAGAGGGAGGGATAAAATAAAGACAGCCAATTCCTGCTGAAAATAATCCACACCCAAAAATAAAGTTTAACGAAAAACATAAGCAGAAGATTCAAACTGAAACCGCTGCCTGAAGTACTTTTCTACCAAAAAACTGCTTCAGAAGAAGAAAATACATCAAAATGGTAGAATTTAGTAAAAGTATGCAAAGAGGACCAAGTTGCTGCTTTGCAAATCTGGTCAACCGAAGCTTCATTCCTAAACGCCCAGGAAGTAGAAACTGACCTAGTAGAATGAGCTGTAATTCTTTGAGGCGGAGTTTTACCCGACTCAACATAGGCAAGATGAATTAAAGATTTCAACCAAGATGCCAAAGAAATGGCAGAAGCTTTCTGGCCTTTTCTAGAACCGGAAAAGATAACAAATAAACTAGAAGTCTTACGGAAAGATTTCGTAGCTTCAACATAATATTTCAAAGCTCTAACAACATCCAAAGAATGCAACGATTTCTCCTTAGAATTCTTAGGATTAGGACATAATGAAGGAACCACAATTTCTCTACTAATGTTGTTGGAATTCACAACTTTAGGTAAAAATTCAAAAGAAGTTCGCAACACCGCCTTATCCTGATGAAAAATCAGAAAAGGAGACTCACAAGAAAGAGCAGATAATTCAGAAACTCTTCTGGCAGAAGAGATGGCCAAAAGGAACAAAACTTTCCAAGAAAGTAATTTAATGTCCAATGAATGCATAGGTTCAAACGGAGGAGCTTGAAGAGCTCCCAGAACCAAATTCAAACTCCAAGGAGGAGAAATTGACTTAATAACAGGTTTTATACGAACCAAAGCTTGTACAAAACAATGAATATCAGGAAGAATAGCAATCTTTCTGTGAAAAAGAACAGAAAGAGCAGAGATTTGACCTTTCAAAGAACTTGTGGACAAACCCTTATCTAAACCATCCTGAAGAAACTGTAAAATTCTCGGTATTCTAAAAGAATGCCAAGAAAAATGATGAGAAAGACACCAAGAAATATAAGTCTTCCAGACTCTATAATATATCTCTCGAGATACAGATTTACGAGCCTGTAACATAGTATTAATCACAGAGTCAGAGAAACCTCTTTGACCAAGAATCAAGCGTTCAATCTCCATACCTTTAAATTTAAGGATTTCAGATCCTGATGGAAAAAAGGACCTTGTGACAGAAGGTCTAGTCTTAACGGAAGAGTCCACGGTTGGCAAGAGGCCATCCGGACAAGATCCGCATACCAAAACCTGTGAGGCCATGCCGGAGCTACCAGCAGAACAAACGAGCATTCCTTCAGAATCTTGGAGATTACTCTTGGAAGAAGAACTAGAGGCGGAAAGATATAGGCAGGATGATACTTCCAAGGAAGTGATAATGCATCCACTGCCTCTGCCTGAGGATCCCGGGATCTGGACAGATACCTGGGAAGTTTCTTGTTTAGATGGGACGCCATCAGATATATTTCTGGAAGTTCCCACATTTGAACAATCTGAAGAAATACCTCTGGGTGAAGAGACCATTCGCCCGGATGCAACGTTTGGCGACTGAGATAATCCGTTTCCCAATTGTCTATACCTGGGATATGAACCGCAGAGATTAGACAGGAGCTGGATTCCGCCCAAACCAAAATTCGAGATACTTCTTTCATAGCCAGAGGACTGTGAGTCCCTCCTTGATGATTGATGTATGCCACAGTTGTGACATTGTCTGTCTGAAAACAAATGAACGATTCTCTCTTCAGAAGAGGCCAAAACTGAAGAGCTCTGAAAATTGCACGGAGTTCCAAAATATTGATCGGTAATCTCACCTCCTGAGATTCCCAAACTCCTTGTGCCGTCAGAGATCCCCACACAGCTCCCCAACCTGAGAGACTTGCATCTGTTGAAATTACAGTCCAGGTCGGAAGCACAAAAGAAGCCCCCTGAATTAAACGATGGTGATCTGTCCACCATGTTAGAGAGTGTCGAACAATCGGTTTTAAAGATATTAATTGAGATATCTTTGTGTAATCCTTGCACCATTGCTTCAGCATACAGAGCTGAAGAGGTCGCATGTGAAAACGAGCAAAGGGGATCGCGTCCGATGCAGCAGTCATAAGACCTAGAATTTCCATGCATAAGGCTACCGAAGGGAATGATTGTGACTGAAGGTTTCGACAAGCTGCAATCAATTTTAGACGTCTCTTGTCTGTTAAAGACAGAGTCATGGACACTGAATCCATCTGGAAACCCAGAAAGGTTACCCTTGTCTGAGGAATCAAAGAACTTTTTGGTAAATTGATCCTCCAACCATGATCTTGAAGAAACAACACAAGTCGATTCGTATGAGATTCTGCTAAATGTAAAGACTGAGCAAGTACCAAGATATCGTCCAAATAAGGAAATACCACAATACCCTGTTCTCTGATTACAGACAGAAGGGCACCGAGAACCTTTGTAAAAATTCTTGGGGCTGTAGCTAGGCCAAACGGCAGAGCCACAAACTGGTAATGCTTGTCCAGAAAAGAGAATCTCAGGAACTGATAATGATCTGGATGAATCGGAATATGCAGATATGCATCCTGTAAATCTATTGTGGACATATAATTCCCTTGCTGAACAAAAGGCAAGATAGTCCTTACAGTTACCATCTTGAACGTTGGTATTCTTACATAACGATTCAATATTTTTAGATCCAGAACTGGTCTGAAGGAATTCTCCTTCTTTGGTACAATGAAGAGATTTGAATAAAACCCCATCCCCTGTTCCGGAACTGGAACTGGCATAATTACTCCAGTCAACTCTAGATCTGAAACACATTTCAGAAATGCTTGAGCTTTTACTGGATTTACTGGGACACGGGAAAGAAAAAATCTCTTTGCAGGAGGTCTCATCTTGAAACCAATTCTGTACCCTTCTGAAACAATGCTCTGAATCCAAAGATTGTGAACAGAATTGATCCAAATTTCCTTGAAAAAACGTAACCTGCCCCCTACCAGCTGAGCTGGAATGAGGGCCGCACCTTCATGTGGACTTAGAAGCAGGCTTTGCCTTTCTAGCTGGCTTGGATTTATTCCAGACTGGAGATGGTTTCCAAACTGAAACTGCTCCTGAGGATGAAGGATCAGGCTTTTGTTCTTTGTTGAAACGAAAGGAACGAAAACGATTATTAGCCCTGCTTTTACCTTTAGATTTTTTATCCTGTGGTAAAAAAGTTCCTTTCCCACCAGTAACAGTTGAAATAATGGAATCCAACTGAGAACCAAATAATTTGTTACCCTGGAAAGAAATGGAAAGTAAAGTTGATTTAGAAGCCATATCAGCATTCCAAGTTTTAAGCCATAAAGCTCTTCTAGCTAAAATAGCTAGAGACATAAACCTGACATCAACTCTGATAATATCAAAAATGGCATCACAGATAAAATTATTAGCATGCTGTAGAAGAATAATAATATCATGAGAATCATGATGTGTTACTTGTTGCGCTAAAGTTTCCAACCAGAAAGTTGAAGCTGCAGCAACATCAGCCAAAGATATAGCAGGTCTAAGAAGATTACCTGAACACAGATAAGCTTTTCTTAGAAAGGATTCAATTTTCCTGTCTAAAGGATCCTTAAACGAAGTACCATCTGACGTAGGAATAGTAGTACGTTTAGCAAGGGTAGAAATAGCCCCATCAACTTTAGGGATTTTGTCCCAAAATTCTAATCTGTCAGACGGCACAGGATATAATCGCTTAAACGTTTAGAAGGAGTAAATGAATTACCCAATTTATCCCATTCTTTGGAAATTACTGCAGAAATAGCATTAGGAACAGGAAAAACTTCTGGAATAACCACAGGAGCTTTAAATACCTTATCCAAACGTTTAGAATTAGTATCAAGAGGACCAGAATCCTCTATTTCTAAAGCAATTAGTACTTCTTTAAGTAAAGAACGAATAAATTCCATTTTAAATAAATATCAAGATTTATCAGCATCAACCTCTGAGACAGAATCCTCTGAACCAGAAGAGTCATCAGAATCAGAATGATGATGTTCATTTAAAAATTCATCTGTAGGGAGAGAAGTTTTAAAAGATTTTTTACGTTTACTAGAAGGAGAAATAACAGACATAGCCTTCTTTATGGATTCAGAAACAAAATCTCTTATATTATCAGGAACATTCTGCACCTTAGATGTTGAAGGAACTGCAACAGGCAATGGTACTTTACTAAAGGAAATATTATCTGCTTTAACAAGTTTGTCATGACAATCAATACAAACAACAGCTGGAGGAATAGCTACCAAAAGTTTACAGCAGATACACTTAGCTTTGGTAGATCCAGCACTAGACAGCGATTTTCCTGTAGTATCTTCTGACTCAGATGCAACGTGAGACATCTTGCAATATGTAAGAGAAAAAACAACATATATATAAAGCAAAATTGATCAAATTCCTTAAATGACAGTTTCAGGAATGGGAAAAAATGCCAAAGAACAAGCTTCTAGCAACCAGAAGCAATGAAAAATGAGACTAAAATAATGTGGAGACAAAAGCGACGCCCATATTTTTCGCGCCAATAAGACGCCCACATTATTTGGCGCCTAAATGCTTTTTGGCGCCAAAATGACGCCACATCCGGAACGCCGACATTTTTGGCGCAAAATAACGTCAAAAAATGACGCAACTTCCGGCGACACGTATGACGCCGGAAACGGAAACGAATTTTTTGCGCCAAAAAAGTCCGCGCCAAGAATGACGCAATAAAATGAAGCATTTTCAGCCCCCGCGAGCCTAACAGCCCACAGGGAAGAGTCAAATTTTTGAAGGTAAGAAAAAATGAATGAATCAAATGCATTATCCCAAATATGAAACTGACTGTCTGAAAATAAGGAAAGTTGAACATTCTGAGTCAAGGCAAATAAATGTTTGAATACATATATTTAGAACTTTATAAACAAAGTGCCCAACCATAGCTTAGAGTGTCACAGAAAATAAGATTTACTTACCCCAGGACACTCATCTACATGTTTGTAGAAAGCCAAACCAGTACTGAAACGAGAATCAGCAGAGGTAATGGTATATATAAGAGTATATCGTCGATCTGAAAAGGGAGGTAAGAGATGAATCTCTACGACCGATAACAGAGAACCTATGAAATAGACCCCGTAGAAGGAGATCACTGTATTCAAATAGGCAATACTCTCCTCACATCCCTCTGACATTCACTGCACGCTGAGAGGAAAACCGGGCTCCAACTTGCTGCGGAGCGCATATCAACGTAGAATCTAGCACAAACTTACTTCACCACCTCCATCGGAGGCAAAGTTTGTAAAACTGAATTGTGGGTGTGGTGAGGGGTGTATTTATAGGCATTTTGAGGTTTGGGAAACTTTGCCCCTCCTGGTAGGAATGTATATCCCATACGTCACTAGCTCATGGACTCTTGCTAATTACATGAAAGAAATAAAAGTTTTAGCAGCTGAATCATATTCACTATATGTGTCAAGAAAAAATTCTATGGCTACCATCCCTTTACTATTTTGAATACAGGTGTAGAGAGAGGTGACATCCACCACTAAAAACCTGAAGCTAGATTCCCACTTGACTTTGTCAAGTTTGGTTAGAATTGCAGTGGTGTCTTGTATGTAACTTAGAAGTCCCTTTACCAAAGGTTGTAGAAAAGTGTCTATCAGGTCACTTAGAGGTTCATTTAGGGAACTAATCCCTGCAATGATAGGACGCCCTGGGGGTGAGACAGGATTTTTATGTATTTTGGGGAAATAATGGAAGATAGGGGCAACAGGATGAGAAGGTATAAGTGCATCTTTAGTAGCAGCACTGATTATATTGTTATGCTTAGCAAAAAGAACAGTGCCCACTAATTCATTCTTGTACATTTTCGTGGGGTTAGTCTGTAATTTGCTATATACCTCTTTGTCATCCAGTTGCCTCTTAGCTTCCGCTATGTAGTCTGTTCTATTAAGAACGACTACATTTCCCCCCTTATCTGAGGGTCTAATGAGAATTGACTCAGTGTCAGATAGACTTTTCAATGCATGTTTTTCACTAGATGTTAAATTAGAGAAATTGCTGGATTTCTTTGAATTCTTTTCACTAAGCGCACTGAGTTTTTCCTCAATCATTTTTTTAAAAATATCCAAAGCTTTTGGACGTGCATGTACAGGGTAGAAAGTGCTTTTCTTTTTTATATGATCATGTTTGACTTCTGATTCTTTAATAAGATCATTGTTAGATGTGTCGCCTTCCCCCATTAATTCATTTAAATATATAATGGTACACAATTCAGAGAAAGAAAAAAGATTATCATTGATGTTATGACTTGTTACTTTATTCGTCTCAGTTTTGTTCAACTCCTGCTCACTCATCCCATGGAAATGTTTCTGCAGAGTGAGCTTGCGCACATATCGATTTACATCTAAAACAGTTTCAAATAGGTTGAAGTGTGCAGAGGGAACAAAATTGAGGCCTTTTGATAGAAGAGAGATTTGTGTGTCACTTAAAGTGACAGTAGATAAATTTATAACATTTAAGTTCAGGTCTGTTGTTTCTGTCCCTGTGATCTTGTCACATATTTCTTCTGGAAGGAGTTGCCTCTGTATCCCTGATTGATCTGACCGGGCTTGTTGGGCTTTATCTTTGATTTTTTTTGTTTTTGCCTCTTCTGCCTCTATGGGTTTTTTTGTTGCTGTTCCGGCAATTGTACCTTCCCCGTTTTTTGACTTCTCACTGGTTCCTTCTTCTTGCTACAAATCCTGTAATGACTGGAATACTGCTGAATCACAATCTTCTATGTTATCATTATCTGATGAGTCTATCTCATATTCAGTATCTGAAAAGGTGACAGATTTCTCTTTTTGTTTACCAGATCTCTTCTTATTTTTATTGAATTTCTGTGACCTGAATTTATTCCTTGAATATTCCTCATATGACCATTTGTACACTTGATTTAATTCATAGTCCTTTCTGTGTCTTGACATTTTATTAGACTTAAAATGCCAGAGTTCTTGTCTAAAATTGATCATGCTCTGTTCAAATTTTTTATCGTATTCTTTAAATTCTTTCTCTCTTTGAAATTCTCGCAGTTGTAATTGCATCTCTTTCATTTCCTGCAGCAGGTCCTTTCTTTGTTTTCTTTTAAACTCTATCAATAGATCAATTAATGCAAAGGAGCAGGTGTCCAAGATGTTATTCCATTTCTTGATAAATTCAGTGTCATATGTTATAAATGATGGAAATTTTTTGACTCTTAAACCCCTTGGAATGCGTTTGTCATTTTTATAAATCAAAAAAGATTTAATATCCAAATCCAGCTTTATATCTTTTTTGCGCAAATAATCAATCTCAAAGAGTGTCAATAGTATGTGCAACATATTCATACACATCATTAGATTCCTCATTAAAATCCCTTAACACATCTGTTTCTTCGTTATCCATTTTATGTAAATTGGAGTAGATAGTCTCAAGTAAAACAACGTACAATGTTATAGTCCAATAACTGTGAGCTTTCTATATTCTTAAATTACGTTAGTGCCCCTATTGTCAAAGCAATCATAGATAATAATATAGCAAACAAACCCACCTCGTCTTTAGCTGTGATTCCAGATAGAGCAGTGTGTGAATTTCCGGGTCGGAATATACTTCAGCGTGCAGGTCTATCTATCAGCCTGCGTGTTCATCAAATGTTATAACATATTAGAGAAACATCCAAGAATAATCGGTATGCTGTAAATTCTTACCCGCCTCATATCCTGCAGGTACTTCTGTAATTCCTTCCACCGGACAGCAGCTGCCACACAGTAAAGCAGAAAACGATCAGAAAGCACAGTATAGGTCTGTGTGTATTAGCGCACAACTCACCGCTCCAGATTAGATTACTCTAAGGGGTGGAGATTCCAATCCTCCTGTCGGCTCAATGGAGAGTGGGTATGTAATGCAAACTATGAAAGTCCCGTTATGCGGCCCCAAAATAATTGCTTTTACCTGTGAGCTTTTTGGGCCTGTGAGCCCTAACATGCTTTTACTTTGTGTCTAATAAATGAAAGATTTTTATCTATATGAACTGACTGTCTCTGTGGTGCGCCCTATTTTGGATTACATTACTACACATGCAGGCTGCAGTGTGTCAGATCGGTCCTGTAAGAGTGCGGCCGTTTGTTGGGAAGGGCTGTGTAGGTGGGGGCCATCAGTGATGTATCCTGCACACTCAAGCCGTCGGCTCTGGAAACTTATAGTGCTAGCTAGCAGACGTCAGTGAGACTTGGGAGTGCTGTCAAGGTAAAGAGCTGTGTGAGGGAAAGGCACACGCTGTGATAAAAGCTTAGGCCTAAACATAGGAAAAAGTTTGCGAACGTGTGTGCTAACTTAGTGACTGGCATCTGCAGGCACCATGTTTATTTATCTCTCAAAAATATAACATGGTGCCTGCAGATGCCCATCACTAAGTTAGAACCCAAGTTTGTAACTTTTTTCCTATGTTTAGGCCTAAGCTTTTATCACAGCATGTGCCTTTCCCTCACACAGCTCTTTACCTTAGGGAGATAAAAACCGGCCATGTGTTGGGAAGGGCTGTGTGGGTGGGGGTATCAGGGACAGTCACCATTTATTCCAGCTCTTAGGAAGCCATCTTAGAGTGTACTGGAAATTGTTTTTTTGTTTAAAATAAAATAAATATATATTGGGCTTGGCTGAATGGCTTGCAGATCCTGCAATATATTATTTTCCTGGTAGTCTAGTGGGGGAGCATTTGGTCTGCACATCTGAGAGCTGGAAATTGGAGTAGCAATTAGTATGGTTTGTCTGTAGTGTACTAACACTACAGACCAATCATACTAATTGCTACTCCAATTTCCAACTCTCACTGACTTACATCACTGAGAGCCAGACAGAAGAAGCTATATATGGTCTGTAGTGTACCAGACAGAGGTGCAGATCAAATGCTCCCCCACTAAACTACCAGAGAGGGAATTCTACTAGTACTTTTTAATATATATTGCAGGATCTGTAAAAGGAACTGGCACTGCCAAATTGCTATTGAACATGGTTGGCTAAAAATTGAAAATCAAAGGTTAAGGATTTTTTTCTAAATTATTAAAAAACATAACACCCCACTGCCACTCCACTGGATCCCCAGGGATTTGAAATTGATATTAATTGTACATTTATAATATTATATTTATATTGTAATTTATTATATATTCTTCAAGTTTTTGCTATGCGTGTAATTTTTTTTATATGTGTGTTTGAATCTGTGTGAGTGTATGAATCAAATTCAATCAATGTATTATTGTTCCTGCTAATTATACCCACAACTTAATATAATGTGCTTAGCTTTTAGAGAGAGCAGACAAAGAGAGTCCTTATTTTATTTCTCGCCGTTTACTTGCAGATAGCAATACTTAGAGTAGAGAAAATTAAAAAAAGGAACATATTAGTACCTCTCTGCTTATGTTACAACCCCACTGGGAGCATAATAATGATGACATCCCATGTAAACCTAAACTATTTTTTAAAATAATTTTGAGAAAAATAAGTAATTTTAGTTTTTGGTTTTCTGGAATCGGCAGCAGACAGATAGGTTGAACTTAAAAACCAGTCCACATCTTCTCTAATAATATTTTTATAGGATTTTTTTTTTTTGTGTGTTTTTAATGGATTAATCGAAAAAATAATCGACCAACTAATCGATATGAAAATAATCGTTAGTTGCAGCCCTAAAAAGGAGTTAACTATAACTCAAAAAACAATGTCCTTATAAAGGACTCAATACGGGCATTGAAAAAAGTAATTAAACATCTAAAATCAGGTTCAGAACTTAAGCTCTATATACCTATACAAGGCAATCCCAATTTTATGCCAGGAAATCAATTTTCTTTTCTCTTACGAGAAGGAAACCCAATAATAAAATATATAAAAGACGTACTAGATATAGGAAAAGCGAAATTAAAATCAAACACGGATCTATCCAGTCAGTACAAAACTTTCCAAGGACAAATCTTACTATATTTAAAGATTAAACACTATATCCAATCAGAAAACTTAATTATAGACAAACAAAACTCAGAATATATAATGCTAAATATTATTGAAAAATGCCAGAAAGGGAAATAGAAATTAGCCCTACTATATAAACAACTAATACAAATAACTGAAGACATGATCCTTAGCAGTATCAAAAATGTAAGATACACAGCATTAGATATGGGATTAAGGGAATCTAATATGATACTTCTTCAACTTGACTATATAAAACTTCCACTAGAAGGGCAAAATGGGATAACAGCATAAACCCAATATGCATGAAATGTAGCCCAAAAATATGTCAATTCTGGTGCCAGGTATCTTCTCTACTTGCAAAAATTACAAAGTTAAAAGTATATTTAGACTTTAATAATATCATGTTTTTCGATTTACCGAGAAATATAGAGAAAATGGACACATTAATTGATATTAATAATAGAATAGAAGTTTTTTTGGAAAAATGGTCTCTATATATAAAAACCCTGCCTGCAGCCAATCAAAGAGATATACTCATGGCCTTTAAAAACACACATTTTATAGAATTACAAATCTTGGGAGAGTGGAGCAACATCACCTAAGCATTTATGGAATTAGTCTTAAAGGCAGAAAGATTAGATTCCTAATAACATACACTCTTTACCTCTTTTGGAAAACTGTAAAAACATTGAATTGTTACTTATGTGCAAACTCAGCCATGCTTAAATACTGTAATACAAATGTAACAAGTAAAAAACATAATTTATGTAAGAACTTACCTGATAAATTCATTTCTGCAAGAGTCCATGAGCTAGTGACGTATGGGATATACATTCCTACCAGGAGGGGCAAAGTTTCCCAAACCTCAAAATGCCTATAAATACACCCCTCACCACACCCACAAATCAGTTTAACGCATAGCCAAGAAGTGGGGTGATAAGAAAAAAGTGCGAAAGCATAAAAAATAAGGAATTGGAATAATTGTGCTTTATACAAAAAAATCATAACCACCACAAAAAGGGTGGGCCTCATGGACTCTTGCTAATATGAAAGAAATGAATTTATCAGGTAAGTTCTTACATAAATTATGTTTTCTTTCATGTAATTAGCAAGAGTCCATGAGCTAGTGACGTATGGGATAATGACTACCCAAGATGTGGATCTTCCACGCAAGAGTCACTAGAGAGGGAGGGATAAAATAAAGACAGCCAATTCCGCTGAAAATAATCCACAGCCAAAATAAAGTTTAAATCTTATAATGAAAAAAACTGAAATTATAAGCAGAAGAATCAAACTGAAACAGCTGCCTGAAGTACTTTTCTACCAAAAACTGCTTCAGAAGAAGAAAACACATCAAAATGGTAGAATTTAGTAAAAGTATGCAAAGAAGACCAAGTTGCTGCTTTGCAAATCTGATCGACCGAAGCTTCATTCCTAAACGCCCAGGAAGTAGAAACTGACCTAGTAGAATGAGCTGTAATCCTTTGAGGTGGAGTTTTACCCAACTCGACATAGGCATGATGAATTAAAGATTTTAACCAAGATGCCAAAGAAATGGCAGAGGCCTTCTGACCTTTCCTAGAACCGGAAAAGATAACAAATAGACTAGAAGTCTTTCGGAAATTCTTAGTAGCTTCAACATAATATTTCAAAGCTCTAACTACATCCAAAGAATGCAATGATTTCTCCTTAGAATTCTTAGGATTAGGACATAATGAAGGAACCACAATTTCTCTACTAATGTTGTTAGAATTCACAACCTTAGGTAAAAATTTAAAAGAAGTTTGCAACGCCGCCTTATCTTGATGAAAAATCAGAAAAGGAGACTCACAAGAAAGAGCAGATAATTCAGAAACTCTTCTAGCAGAAGAGATGGCCAAAAGAAACAAAACTTTCCAAGAAAGTAATTTAATGTCCAATGAATGCATAGGTTCAAACGGAGGAGCTTGAAGAGCCCCCAGAACCAAATTCAAACTCCAAGGAGGAGAAATTGACTTAATGACAGGTTTTATACGAACCAAAGCTTGTACAAAACAATGAATATCAGGAAGATTAGCAATCTTTCTGTGAAAAAGAACAGAAAGAGCAGAGATTTGTCCTTTCAAGGAACTTGCAGACAAACCTTTATCCAAACCATCCTGAAGAAACTGTAAAATTCTCTGAATTCTAAAAGAATGCCAGGAAAAATGATGAGAAAGACACCAAGAAATGTAAGTCTTCCAGACTCTATAATATATCTTCCTAGATACAGATTTACGAGCCTGTAACATAGTATTAATCACAGAGTCAGAGAAACCTCTTTGACTAAGAATCAAGCGTTCAATCTCCATACCTTTAAATTTAAGGATTTGAGATCCTGATGGAAAAAAGGACCTTGCGACAGAAGGTCTGGTCTTAACGGAAGAGTCCACGGTTGGCAAGAGGCCATCCGGACAAGATCCGCATACCAAAACCTGTGAGGCCATGCTGGAGCCACCAGTAGAACAAACGAGCATTCCTTCAGAATCTTGGAGATTACTCTTGGAAGAAGAACTAGAGGCGGAAAGATATAGGCAGGATGATACTTCCAACGAAGTGACAATGCATCCACTGCTTCCGCTTGAGGATCCCTGGATCTGGACAGATACCTGGGAAGTTTCTTGTTTAGATGAGAAGCCATCAGATCTATTTCTGGAAGTCCCCACATTTGAACAATCTGAAGAAATACCTCTGGATGAAGAGACCATTCGCTCGGATGTAACGTTTGGCGAGTGAGATAATCCGCTTCCCAATTGTCTATACCTGGGATATGAACCGCAGAAACTAGACAGGAGCTGGATTCCGCCCATACCAGTATCCGAGATACTTCTTTCATAGCCAGAGGACTGTAAGTCCCTCCTTGATGATTGATGTATGCCACAGTTGTGACATTGTCTGTCTGAAAACAAATGAACGATTCTCTCTTTAGAAGAGGCCATGACTGAAGAGATCTAAAAATTGCACGGAGTTCCAAAATATTGATTGGTAATCTCACCTCCTGAGATTCCCAAACCCCTTGTGCTGTCAGAGACCCCCAAACAGCTCCCCAACCTGTCAGACTTGCATCTGTTGAAATTACAGTCCAGGTCGGAAGAACAAAAGAAGCCCCCTGAACTAAACGATGGTGATCTGTCCACCATGTCAGAGAGTGTTGTACAATCGGTTTTAAAGATATTACTTGAGATATCTTTGTGTAATCCCTGCACCACTGGTTCAGCATACAGAGCTGAAGAGGTCGCATGTGAAAACGAGCAAAGGGGATCGCGTCCGATGCAGCAGTCATAAGACCTAGAATTTCCATGCATAAGGCTACCGAAGGGAATGATTGTGATTGAAGGTTTCGACAAGCTGTAATCAATTTTAGACGTCTCTTGTCTGTCAGAGACAGAGTCATGGACGCTGAATCTATCTGGAAACCTAAAAAGGTTACCCTTGTCTGAGGAATCAATGAACTTTTCGGTAAATTGATCCTCCAACCATGATCTTGAAGAAACAACACAAGTCGATTCGTATAAGATTCTGCTAAATGTGAAGACTGAGCAAGTACCAAGATATCGTCCAAATAAGGAAATACCACAATACCCTGTTCTCTGATTACAGACAGAAGGGCACGAGAACCTTTGTAAAAATTCTTGGAGCTGTTGCTAGGCCAAACGGCAGAGCCACAAACTGGTAATGCTTGTCTAGGAAAGAGAATCTCAGAAACTGATAGTGATCTGGATGAATCGGAATATGCAGATATGCATCCTGTAAATCTATTGTGGACATATAATGCCCTTGCTGAACAAAAGGAAGGATAGTCCTTATAGTTACCATTTTGAATGTTGGTATCCTTACATAACGATTCAATATTTTTAGATCCAGAACTGGTCTGAAGGAATTCTCCTTCTTTGGTACAATGAAGAGATTTGAATAAAACCCCAGTCCCTGTTCCAGAACTGGAACTGGCATAATTACTCCAGCCAACTCTAGATCTGAAACACATTTCAGAAATGCTTGAGCCTTCGCTGGATTTACTGGGACACGGGAAAGAAAAAAATCTCTTTGCAGGAGGCCTTATCTTGAAGCCAATTCTGTACCCTTCTGAAACAATGTTTTGAATCCAAAGATTGTGAATTGAATTGATCCAAATTTCTTTGAAAAATCGTAATCTGCCCCCTACCAGCTGGGCTGGAATGAGGGCTGCACCTTCATGTGGACTTGGGAGCTGGCTTTGGTTTTCTAAAAGGCTTGGATTTATTCCAGACTGGAGATGGTTTCCAAACTGATACCGCTCCTGTGGGTGAAGGATCAGGCTTTTGTTCCTTATTGTGACGAAAGGAACGAAAATGATTATTAGATCTAAATTTACATTTAGATTTTTTATCCTGTGGTAAAAAAGTTATTTCCCTCCAGTAACAGTTGAGATAATAGAATCCAACTGAGAACCAAATCATTTATTACCCTGGAAAGAAAGGGAAAGCAAAGTTGACTTAGAAGACATATCAGCATTCCAAGTTTTAAGCCATAAAGCTCTTCTAGCTAAAATAGCTAGAGACATATACCTGACATCAACCCTAATGATATCAAAGATAGCATCACAAATAAAATTATTAGCATGTTGAAGAAGATTAACAATGCTATGAGAATTATGATCTGTTACTTGTTGCGCTAAAGCTTCTAACCAAAAAGATGAAGCTGCAGCAACATCCGCTAAAGATATAGCAGGTCTAAGAAGATTACCTGAACATAAGTAAGCTTTTCTTAGAAAGGATTCAATCTTCCTATCTAAAGGATCCTTAAAGGAAGTACTATCTGCCGTAGGAATAGTAGTACGTTTAGCAAGAGTATAGACAGCCCCATCAACTTTAGGGATTTTGTCCCAAAATTCTAATCTGTCAGATGGCACAGGATATAATTGCTTAAAACGTTTAGAAGGAGTAAATGAATTACCCAAATTATTCCATTCCCTGGAGATTACTTCAGAAATAGCATCAGGGACAGGAAAAACTTCTGGAATAACTACAGGAGATTTAAAAACCTTATTTAAACGTTTAGATTTAGTATCAAGAGGACCAGAATCCTCTATTTCTAATGCAATTAAGACTTCTTTAAGTAAAGAACGAATAAATTCCATTTTGAATAAATATGAAGATTTATCAGCATCAACCTCTGAGACAGAATCCTCTGAACCAGAGGAACCATTATCAGAATCAGAATGATGATGTTCATTTAAAAATTCATCTGAAAAATGAGAAGTTTTAAAAGACCTTTTACGTTTACTAGAAGGAGGAATAACAGACATAGCCTTCTTAATGGATTTAGAAACAAAATCTCTTATGTTAACAGGAACACTCTGAGTATTAGATGTTGATTGAACAGCAACAGGTAATGTAACATTACTAAAGGAAATATTATCTGCATTAACAAGTTTGTCATGACATTTATTACAAACAACAGCTGGAGGAATAGATACCACAAGTTTACAGCAGATACACTTAACTTTGGTAGATCCAGCACCAGGCAGCGTTTTTCCAGAAGTTTCTTCTGACTCAGTGTCAATCTGGGACATCTTGCAATATGTAATAGAAAAAACAACATATAAAGCAAAATTGATCAAATTCCTTAAATGACAGTTTCAGGAATGGGAAAAAATGCCAGTGAACAAGCTTCTAGCAACCAGAAGCATTAAATAATGAGACTTAAATAATGTGGAGACAATAGTGACGCCCATATTTTTTAGCGCCAAAAAAAGACGCCCACATTATTTGGCGCCTAAATGTTTTTGGCGCCAAAAATGACGCTGTATCCGGAACGCCGACACTTTTGGAGCAAAAAAAACGTCAAAAAATGACGCAACTTCCGGCGACACGTATGACGCCGGAAACAGAAAAAAAAATTTGCGCCAAAAAAGTCTGCGCCAAAAATGACGCAATAAAATGAAGCATTTTCAGCCCCCGCGAGCCTAACAGCCCACAGGGAAAAAAAGTCAAATTTTAAGGTAAGAAAAAAATTGATTTATTCATATGCATTATCCCAAATATGAAACTGACTGTCTGAAATAAGGAACGTTGAACATCCTGAGTCAAGGCAAATAAATGTTTGAATACATATATTTAGAACTTTATATAAAAGTGCCCAACCATAGCTTAGATTGTCACAGAAAATAAGACTTAATTACCCCAGGACACACATCTACATGTAGTAGAAAGCCAAACCAGTACTGAAACGAGAATCAGTAGAGGTAATGGTATATATAAGAGTATATCGTCGATCTGAAAAGGGAGGTAAGAGATGAATCTCTACGACCGATAACAGAGAACCTATGAAATAGACCCCGTAGAAGGAGATCATTGAATTCAAATAGGCAATACTCTCCTCACATCCCTCTGACATTCACTGCACGCTGAGAGGAAAACCGGGCTCCAACCTGCTGCGGAGCGCATATCAACGTAGAATCTAGCACAAACTTACTTCACCACCTCCATAGGAGGCAAAGTTTGTAAAACATTGATTTGTGGGTGTGGTGAGGGGTGTATTTATAGGCATTTTGAGGTTTGGGAAACTTTGCCCCTCCTGGTAGGAATGTATATCCCATACGTCACTAGCTCATGGACTCTTGCTAATTACATGAAAGAAATGATATTATGTATCATTGTTTTTAACCATGTTTAGCCATCAATAAAAATAAATAAAACTCCAGGCTGCTTTATTAAAAGATATCCTCAGTAGGGGATATAACAAATGTTTCCAGTCCCTCAATGAAGGATTAAAAGGTGCCAGTTGGTCACCCAAAACGTCCCCCTTCCCCTATGTAATCAGTCCTGGAACTGCCAAGGGAAGGGGCTTAATAAAGAAAATAGACTTCTACTGTGGAGTAGTCACAGCACTTTCAGGTCTGTCAGCTTCATTCAGACTTCTAACAGGGACCTGAGTAGAAAGGAAAGCAGAGTAAGCGTAACACTGGTTGCCTGGTGGGGGTGTTAGCATAAATTGCTGTAGGGATTACAGGGACTACCCCACGACCTCCATCAGCTAACAGCTACCAATACTCTTACTCAAGAGAATTGCATGGACACAGCATAACCCCAGTCCTATCTTGAAAGGGAAACTACCCATTAAAGGATTTATTCAATATTTCTTCAGGGCACTATCGTCACACTCAGAAGGCAAAGAATGACTGGGGATTATGGGACGTGAGAGGATACTTAAAGCTTTGCTGGGGTACCTTTTCCTCCTCCTGGTGGCCAGGAGCTGTATTCCCAACAGTAATTGAATGGAATCCTGGACTCTCCATGCCATTGGAGAGAAAAAAAATTATTTCTCCTAAACACGGCTCTAATGACCACCCATAAAAGAAGGCTGGAATTCTCAATTAATTCTCTCACATCCTCCAATCCCACCGCACTGCACTATCACGCCTCTAATTTGAATATTCATAATGTTATGCATTTTGCAAAATCGCATGTGCTGTATAATTTAAGGACAATTGCATGTGCATTGTATATTTGAACTCCCGTTTGCCATTTTTATTTTTCTGCTCCAACGCATGGGCAAAAACAGCCTTAATTCATAATCACTCTGATTATGACATTATCAAATATGCTGGTTAGCCTAGGAGTTTCTAAATACTTACCTAGAAAATATGAGGCAGCTCCATGTTCTCCTCCAAGTATGACTGCATCCACTCTTCTGAACTCTGGTGTGCTACTCTCAGCTCATAAGAAATGCGAATGCATGGAGCACTGATTGTTCTACTCAGGTAGAACACGCTAATATGCTGTTAATAATGAGGATCAAAAAAAGGTTTGGCAGAAATAATAATTTTGTCAGGAAAATACAAGTAAAACTATAAAAAATATTTATACTTGTTTTCTCTTGTTAAGTGTAGTCAGTCCACGGGTCATCCATTACTTATGGGATTATATCTCCTTCCCAACAGGAAGTTGCAAGAGGATCACCCAAGCAGAGTTGCTATATAGCTCCTCCCCTCACATGTCATACCCAGTCATTCTCTTGCAACTCAACATAGATAGGTCGTTGTGAGAGGTCTGTGGTGTTTTTAAACTTAGTTTATGTCTTCAATCAAAAGTTTGTTATTTTAAATGGCACCGGAGTGTGCTGTTTGTTCTCAGGCAGTATTAGAAGAAGAATCTGCCTGCGTTTTCTATGATCTTAGCAAAAGTAACTAAGATCCACTGGCTGTTTCTCGCACATTCTGAGGAGTGAGGTAACTTCAGAAAGGGGAATAGCATGCGGGGCCCCCCTGCAAACGAGGTATGTGCAGTAAATTATTTTTCTAAGGAATGGAATTGACTAGAAAATACTGCTGTTACCAATGTAATGTAAGTACAGCCTTGAATGCAGTGGTAGCGACTGGTATTAGGCTGATGAGTGTACGTGCACTGAAGTATTTTTCTAGGGAATGGAATTTGTCTAAGAAAATACTGTTAATGCTGAAGTAATGTTTGAGCCTTAACTGCAGTAAAAGCGACTGGTAGCAGGCTTATTAATAACACTTCATAATCTTTAATGTTCAAAACGTTTACTGGCATGTTAATCGTTTTTTGTGAGGTACTTGGTGATAAAACTTATTGGGGCATGATTTTTGCACATGGCTAACGTTTATTTCTGCATAGAAACAGTTAACTGAGATTTCCCACTGTTGTAATATGTGTGGGAGGGGCCTATTTTAGCGCAGTAAAAATTCAGTCACAGTTTTCCTACTTCATCCTCCATGATCCAGGACGTCCCTAGAGAGCTCAGGGGTCTTCAAAATTCATTTTGAGGGAGGTAATCAGTCACAGCAGACCTGTGACAGTGTGTTTGACTGTGATAAAAACGTTATTTGTTAAATTGATATCCGTTTTGGGGTATTAAGGGGTTAATCATCCATTTGCTGGTGGGTGCAATCCTTTGCTAATTTAATACATTTACTGTGAAATTTTGGTTGCTATAACTGATTTGGTTCATTGTTATTTCAACTGTGACAGCTTTTTGTGCTTCTTAAAGGCGCAGTAGCGTTTTTCTATATTGCTTGTAAATTTATTGAAAGTATTTTCCAAGCTTGCTAGTCTCATTGCTAGTCTATTTAAACATGTCTGACACAGAGGAATCTGCTTGTTCACTATGTTTGAAGGCCAATGTGGAGCCCCATAGAAATTTGTGTACTAAATGCATTGATGTCACTTTAAATAAAAGTCAATCTTTACATGTAAAGAAATTATCACCAGACAACGAGGGGGAAGTTATGCCGACTAACTCTCCTCACGTGTCAGTACCTTCGCCTCCTGCTCAAGAGGTGCGTGATATTGTGGCGCCAAGTACATCAGAGAGGCCCATACAAATCACTTTGCAAGACATGGCTACTGTTATGACCGAGGTATTATCTAAATTGCCAGAATTAAGAGGCAAGCGCGATTGCTCGGGGTTAAGGACAGAGCGCGCTGATGATGGGAGAGCCATGTCTGATACTGCGTCACAATTTGCAGAACATGAGGACGGAGAGCTTCATTCTGTGGGTGACGGATCTGATCCAGGGAGACTGGATTCAGAGATTTCTAATTTTAAATTTAAGATTGAAAACCTCCGAGTACTGCTAGGGGAGGTATTAGCAGCTCTGAATGATTGTAACACGGTTGCAATTCCAGAGAAATTATGTAGGCTGGATAGATACTATGCGGTACCGGTGTGTACAGACGTTTTTCCTATACCTAAGAGGCTTACAGAGATTATTAGCAAGGAGTGGGATAGGCCCGGTGTGCCCTTTTCCCCCCCTCCTATATTTGGGAAAATGTTTCCAATAGACGCCACCACACGAGACTTATGGCAGACGGTCCCTAAGGTGGAGGGAGCAGTTTCTACTTTGGCTAAGCGTACTACTATCCCGGTGGAGGATAGTTGTGCTTTTTCAGATCCAATGGATAAAAAAGTTAGAAGGTTACCTTAAGAAAATTTTTGTTCAACAAGGTTTTATCTTACAGCCCCTTTCATGCATTTCGCCTGTCACTGCTGCTGCGGCATTCTGGTTTGAGTCTCTGGAAGAGGCCATTCGCACAGCTCCATTGGATGACACATTTGTTTCTGATGCTGTTGTACATTTAACCAAATTAACGGCTAAGAACTCTGGTTTCGCCATCCAAGCGCGCAGAGCGCTATGGCTTAAATCATGGTCAGCTGACGTGACTTCTAAATCTAAATTGCTTAATATTCCTTTCAAAGGGCAGACCTTGTTCGGGCCCGGCTTGAAAGAAATTATTGCTGACATTACTGGGGGTAAGGGTCATACTCTTCCTCAGGACAAGGCCAAATCTAAGGCCAAACAGTCTAATTTTCGTGCCTTTCGTAACTTCAAGGCAGGAGCAGCATCAACTTCCTCCGCTCCAAAACAGGAAGGAACTGTTGCTCGTTACAGACAGGGCTGGAAAGCTAACCAGTCCTGGAACAAGGGCAAGCAGGCCAGAAAACCTGCTTCTGCCCCTAAGACAGCATGAAGAGAGGGCCCCCTATCCGGAAACGGATCTAGTGGGGGGCAGACTATCTCTCTTCGCCCAGGCTTGGGCAAGAGATGTCCAGGATCCCTGGGCGTTGGAGATCATATCTCAGGGATACCTTCTGGACTTCATAGCTTCTCCTCCACAAGGGAGATTTCATCTTTCAAGGTTATCAGCAAACCAAATAAAGAAAGAGGCGTTTCTACGCTGTGTACAAGACCTCTTATTAATGGGGGTGATCCACCCAGTTCCGCGGACAGAACAAGGGCAAGGATTTTACTCAAATCTGTTTGTGGTCCCCAAGAAAGAGGGAACCTTCAGACCAATCTTGGACCTAAAGATCTTAAACAAATTCCTAAGAGTTCCATCATTCAAAATGGAAACTATTCGAACCATCCTACCCATGATCCAGGAGGGTCAATACATGACCACAGTGGACTTAAAGGATGCCTACCTTCACATACCGATTCACAAAGATCATTATCGGTACCTAAGATTTGCATTTCTAGACAGGCATTACCAGTTTGTAGCTCTTCCCTTCGGGTTAGCTACAGCCCCGAGAATCTTTACAAAGGTTCTGGGCTCTCTTCTGGCGGTACTAAGACCGCAAGGCATAGCGGTGGCTCCGTACCTAGACGACATTCTGATACAAGCGTCAAGTTTTCAAATTGCCAAGTCTCACACAGAGATAGTTCTGGCGTTTCTGAGGTCGCATGGGTGGAAGGTGAACGTGGAAAAGAGTTCTCTATTACCACTCACAAGGGTTCCCTTCCTAGGGACTCTTATAGATTCTATAGAGATGAAAATTTACCTGACGGAGACCAGGTTATTAAAGCTTCAAAATAATTGCCGTGCCCTTCATTCCATTCCACACCCGTCAGTAGCTCAGTGCATGGAAGTAATCGGCTTAATGGTTGCGGCAATGGACATAGTACCATTTGCGCGCCTGCATCTCAGACCACTGCAATTGTGCATGCTCAGTCAGTGGAATGGGGATTACTCAGATTTGTCCCCTCTACTAAATCTGGATCAAGAGACCAGAGATTCTCTTCTATGGTGGCTTTCTCGGCCCCATCTGTCCAAGGGGATGACCTTTCGCAAGGCCAGATTGGACGATTGTAACAACAGACGCCAGCCTTCTAGGTTGGGGCGCAGTCTGGAATTCCCTGAAGGCTCAGGGATCGTGGACTCAGGAGGAGAAACTCCTCCCAATAAATATTCTGGAGTTAAGAGCAATATTCAATGCTCTTCTAGCTTAGCCTCAGTTAGCAACTCTGAGGTTCATCAGATTTCAGTCGGACAACATCACGACTGTGGCTTACATCAACCATCAAGGGGGAACCAGGAGTTCCCTAGCGATGTTGGAAGTCTCAAAGATAATTCGCTGGGCAGAGTCTCACTCTTGCCACCTGTCAGCGATCTACATCCCAGGCGTGGGGAATTGGGAGGAGGATTTTCTAAGTCGCCAGACTTTTCATCCGGGGGAGTGGGAACTTCATCCGGAGGTCTTCGCTCAACTGATTCATCGTTGGGGCAAACCAGATCTGGATCTCATGGCGTCTCGCCAGAATGCCAAGCTTCCTTGTTACGGATCCAGATCCAGGGACCCGGGAGCGGCGCTGATAGATGCTCTGACAGCCCCTTGGGTCTTCAACATGGCTTATGTGTTTCCACCATTCCCGATGCTGCCTCGACTGATTGCCAAGATCAAACAGGAGAGAGCATCAGTGATTTTGGTAGCGCCTGCGTGGCCACGCAGGACCTGGTATGCAGACCTAGTGGACATGTTGTCCTGTCCACCATGGTCTCTGCCTCTGAGGCAGGACCTTCTAATTCAGGGTCCTTTCAACAATCCAAATCTAATTTCTCTGAGACTGACTGCATGGAGATTGAACGCTTGATTCTATCAAAGCATGGCTTCTCGGAGTCGGTTATTGATACATTAATACAGGCTCAGAAACCTGTTACCAGAAAAATTTACCATAAGATATGGCGTAAATATTTATATTGGTGCGAATCCAAGAGTTACTCATGGAGTAAGGTTAGGATTCCTAGGATATTGTCTTTTCTACAAGAGGGTTTAGAAAAGGGCTTATCTGCTAGTTCGTTAAAGGGACAGATTTCGGCTCTGTCTATTCTTCTACACAAACGTCTGGCAGAAGTTCCAGATGTTCAGGCTTTTTGTCAGGCTTTGGCTAGGATTAAGCCTGTGTTTAAGACTGTTGCTCCGCCGTGGAGCTTAAACTTAGTTCTTAACGTTTTGCAAGGTGTTCCATTTGAACCCCTTCATTCCATTGATATCAAGCTGTTATCTTGGAAAGTTCTGTTTTTGATGGCTATTTCCTCGGCTCGAAGAGTCTCTGAGTTTTCTGCCTTACATTGTGATTCTCCTTATCTAATTTTTCATTCAGACAAGGTAGTTCTGCGTACTAAACCTGGGTTCTTACCTAAGGTAGTTTCTAACAGGAATATCAATCAAGAGATTGTTGTTCCATCTTTGTGTCCTAATCCTTCTTCAAAGAAGGAACGTCTTTTGCATAATCTGGACGTAGTCCGTGCCCTGAAGTTCTATTTGCAGGCAACTAAGGATTTTCGTCAAACTTCTTCTCTGTTTGTCGTTTACTCTGGACAGAGGAGAGGTCAAAAAGCTTCGGCTACCTCTCTCTCCTTTTGGCTTCGTAGCATCATACGTTTAGCCTATGAGACTGCTGGACAGCAGCCTCCTGAAAGAATTACAGCTCATTCCACTAGAGCTGTGGCTTCCACCTGGGCCTTTAAGAATGAGGCCTCTGTTGAACAGATTTGCAAGGCTGCAACTTGGTCTTCACTTCACACTTTTTCGAAATTTTACAAATTTGACACTTTTGCTTCTTCGGAGGCTATTTTTGGGAGAAAGGTTCTTCAGGCAGTGGTTCCTTCCGTTTAAAAGTTCCTGCCTTGTCCCTCCCATCATCCGTGTACTTTTTGCTTTGGTATTGGTATCCCATAAGTAATGGATGACCCGTGGACTGACTACACTTAACAAGAGAAAACATAATTTATGCTTACCTGATAAATTTATTTCTCTTGTAGTATAGTCAGTCCACGGCCCGCCCTGTCTTTAAGGCAGGTTTAAATTTTAATTAAACTCCAGTCACCACTGCACCCTATGGTTTCTCCTTTCTCGTCTTGTTTCGGTCGAATGACTGGATATGACATGTGAGGGGAGGAGCTATATAGCAACTCTGCTTGGGTGATCCTCTTGCAACTTCCTGTTGGGAAGGAGATATAATCCCATAAGTAATGGATGACCCGTGGACTGACTACACTACAAGAGAAAAAAATTTATCAGGTAAGCATAAATTATGTTATTTGCACTATATAAGTATTTGATAGTAGGTTTTGAAATGTGGAGAAAAAAAAAAGGGTTTCCTATCCCTTTAAGCCACAAGGCCCTCCTGGCAAGACATGTTTTTCACATTGATTTTCAGAATATCAAACACAGCATCACAAATAAAAGAATTTACACTTTGAAGCAAACTTACAAATTAGAACCAACAGGGTCAGTAGAAAACTTCTGAGCAAGACTGTATAACTAGAAAGTAGAGGCTGCAACAAAAGGAACAGCAGGCTTAAGAATATAATCAGTATGTAAAAAGGCCCTTCTTAGAAAAGATTCCAATTGTCAGTCTAAATGGTCTTTAAAATAACTACTGTTTTCCAAAGGAACAGTAGTATGTCTAGCTAGACTGGAAATGGCCTATCCACCTTAGGAACAGTTTCCTATAACTCTAAATTAGCAGTAGGTAAAGGATATAGCTTTTTAAACCTTGCAGGATTTAAAGACACACCTGGTTTAGACCATTCCTCAGAAACTGCATCAGAAACAGGGAAAATCTCAGAGAAATTACCAACAGTTCTAAACACTAAATTTAAATGATTGCAAGGTTTGTGATCAAAATTCTTATAATTTTCAACCCCTTTTTTTTTAAAAAATAAATAAAAATGAATGTGTTCAACTTTAAACAAAAAAGAGGAATTATCAGATTCTATACCAGATAAAGAATTCTCCCTCTAAGAAAATCTCACCATCTGAAGATACCACAGTATTCCCTGTATAAGGACATACATTTCTAGTAAAAGGTAAAACTTGAACTGACCTTTTTACGCTTGTTTAAAGGTGGAAAAGCAGCTAGTGCCTTCGTAATGGCAGAAGTAAGGTAAATCTTCATAGCTGGAGGTACTCCATCGGCATCTTCCTTTAATGAACAGACAGTAGGTGCATTATTAACATGAGAAACATCAGATTCATCAGAATGTGACAACAAATCAAAACATGAGCCACATATATGAGCTGAAGAAGGAACTTCAAGTGTTTTTACAATAAACACACTTAATACTGGTAGAAAGGTGTACAGAAGACTCAGTTTCTAGGGTAAATTTAGGGACAGATTTTTGCTGCTTCATAATAGCAAAAAGCAAAAGCAATGCAATAAGTACTATATAAAAAAATACCCCCTTTAAGCGAGCTCTTGAGGAAAGGAAAACCTATACCCCCTTATAAACTAAGCATGCTCTGCCAAACTATGCAGAACAGACAGTGCATGCCAAGAACACCCTACCTTTTAAAAAGACTAAAGCGCGCCAGAAAGACGATGTGCGAGTAACTGCAACGTGTGACAGACAACGCTCAATGCCGACAGCATACGCAAGACAATGCAGCATACACAAGACAATGCAGATAATTCAGAGACACTTCTAGAAGAGGAAATGGCTAGAAGAAAAATAACTTTCCAATATAACAGTTTGAGATCTATGCTTTGCATAGGTTCAAATTCCATGGTGGAAAGATAGGCCTCACAACTGGCCTAATGCTCACCAATGCCCGATTAAAAGTCTGATCATTGGGAAGTTTGGCTAAGTTTTTTGGTGTGAAAAATAACTGACAACCTCCATGCTGTTGAGATCCAGGAGGAAGAAACCCTTGAGACAACAGATGATGTCTCTAAGGAAGAAACCATAGCAAAAAACTGGACATCTGAACCAAATCCACATGCCAGGTTCTGCGGTGCCAGGCTGGAGCTATCAGGATGACTGATACAGGCTCCTGTTTGATTTTGGGAATAATTATTTGAAGAACAAAAGGAGGAAACAGATAAGCTAGACGAAAGTTTAGTTACACTAAAACGTCCATCAACTGATCCCTGGATCTGGTACAATAAATTGGCAATTTGTGATTCAAGTGAGAAACCATCAGATCTATATCAGGCAAACCACATTTAGATAGTAGTTGATCTGAGATCTGCTGGTGAAGAGTAGTGATGTCCCGAACTGTTCGCCCGCGAACGGTTCACAGCGAACACATAGGGGCGGAGGCGATGTTCGATCCGCCCCTATGTGTCATCATTGTGGAAACTTTGACCCTTTATGTCACAGCCGCCTGACACATTAGAGCCAATCAACATCAGACACTCCCTCACAGACACTCCCAGCTACTCGGAATCCGCCATTTTAGACTCATAACGACCTTGCTTTTTTAATGAGAGGACGTGTTGTGTTTTTGCTCCTGACATCAATAGGAAAAACATAGCTAGGCTAGTGTATTTACAGTCCAGAAGGACTCCACTCATCTCTGCTGCAAGCACAGCACCCCAAAAAGCCCTTTTTAGGGCTATATTTCGTGCCGTTTTTTTTTTTTTTTTCTTTTTTTATTAGCATTTGCCTGGCTTTCAGCTGTGTGTTTAAGGCTCACAGCATATGCTGTGACTACTGCCACCACTGATATCTCCCTAACAACATTAGTTTAAATTTAACTAACCCAAAAATATAATTATTTTTCTAGTGTAATTTTTTTTCATTTTCTATCAGGCCAGTGTCACACAGCATATACTCTGGTTCATTGCTCTGTGCCAGCCAGCAGTGTTAATATCCGTTTATAACATTATTTTTAATTTAAAAAAAAACCACAAAAAAAATATTTTTCTAGTGTAATCTAATTACATTTACTATCATGCCTGTGTCTGTCAGGCTCACTCAGCATTAATATACCTCTTTTTTTTTCAGTCTTTTGGTTAATTGGTCTGTGCCAGGCAGCCACCCAGCACTCATATCTATTTTTCTTTCACCTTAATTTTAATATAAAAAAAAAAAAAGTTTAAATTTGTTTGCTAGTGTAATCTAATATAATTTTCTATCCGGCCTGTGTGTTTTGCTGACATAGAGAGCCTACTGTGTTTACTTGCTGCCCTCCCTAGTCTATGAGCCACGAATCATATGTGTTTAACCTTTTTTTAATTTCCCCCACCAAAAAATAATTTCAATCATTTTTCTAGTGTAATCTAATAGTATTTTCTATCAGGCATGTGTGTATCCGACATACAGAGCCTACTGTTTTTAATAGCTGCCCTTCCAAGGCTATCAGCCACGACTCATATGTATGTGCTTAACCTTTTTCTTAAAATTTCCAAAAAAAAGTCTTTAAATCATTATGCTAGTGTAATCTAATTGTATTTTCTATCAGGCCTGTGCCTAACTGTCTATCTGACTTACACAGCATACTGTTGTTATAATTGCTGCCCTACGTAGCAGCCAGCCAGTGCGACCACTCATAGAGTCATATGTGCATTGCACTTCTTAACATAATTTTAATATTAAAATCAAAAATGTTTAAATATTTTGCTAGTGTATTGTAACTTAATTTTCTATCAGTCCTGTGTTTTTGTCACTTACACAGCATACTGCTAATAATTGCTGCCCTACCTACCATCCACGACTCATATCTGCCAGCCTGTCTGCCAGGCCCAATCACAATTCTTGTAACAGTAATAAAAAAAAAAAACATAATTTTTTGGACTGCAAATATTCAGTCTCCTAGGGCCATTGAATTTCATTTACCTCCTGCCTGCCACTGCCAGCCTTTTGTGCCAGGTCGTCTAGCCAACTATTTACACCAATCATAATTGTTGTCACAGTAAGACAGTATAGTTATTAATTTAAATAAAAAAAATTTTTAGTGTTGATCTTAATCCTCAGTTTGCTCGTGCCTTTGAATTGCACTTTTCTACAGC
Source organism: Bombina bombina (assembly GCF_027579735.1). NCBI lineage: Eukaryota > Metazoa > Chordata > Amphibia > Anura > Bombinatoridae > Bombina > Bombina bombina. The sequence continues at coordinate 587,450,507 of NC_069504.1, forward strand.
CTTCCAAGCCTGTGTGCCAGGCCTACTTAAAAAATATTTACACCAATCATATTTGTTGTGACAGTATTCTAATAATTAAAAATTAAAATTTTTGGTAATAGTTGCTGTGATTTGAATCGTCAGTTTGCTGGTGCCATTGAATAGCACTTTCCTCCTGCCTTGCAGCCTGCTGTGAGCCAGGCCCACCTAGCCAATTGTTGTCAGCAATCATATTTCTGTTAACAGTATTGCAAAAATTGTCAATCATCACTGTTTAGACTGTCAGTAATCAGTCTCCTAGTGTCCTTGAATTGCATCTCCCTCCTGCCTGCCATCCTTTTGTGCCAGGCCGTCTTGCCAACTATTTACACCAATCCTAATTTTTTGTCACAGTATAGTTACTAATTAAAATTAAAAAAATCTTTATTGTTGATGATCTTAACCCTCAGTTTGCTCATGCCTTTGAATTGCACTTTTCTACAGCCTTCCAAAGCCTGTGTGCCAGGCCTACTTAAAAAATATTTACACCAATCATATTTGTTGTGACAGTATTCTAATAATTAAAAATTAAAATGTTTGGTAATAGTTGCTGTGATTTGAATCGTCAGTTTGCTGGTGCCATTGAATAGCACTTTCCTCCTGCCTTGCAGCCTGCTGTGAGCCAGGCCCACCTAGCCAATTGTTGTCAGCAATCATATTTCTGTTAACAGTATTTCAAAAATTGTCAATCATCACTGTTTAGACTGTCAGTAATCAGTCTCCTAGTTTCCTTGAATTGCATCTCCCTCCTGCCTGCCATCCTTTTGTGCCAGGCCGTCTTGCCAACTATTTACACCAATCCAAATTTTTTGTCACAGTATAGTTACTAATTAAAATTAAAAAAATCTTTATTGTTTATGATCTTAACCCTCAGTTTGCTCGTGCCTTTGAATTGCACTTTTCTACAGCCTTCCAAGCCTGTGTGCCAGGCCTACTTAAAAAATATTTACACCAATCATATTTGTTGTGACAGTATTCTAATAATTAAAAATTAAAATTTTTGGTAATAGTTGCTGTGATTTGAATCGTCAGTTTGCTGGTGCCATTGAATAGCACTTTCCTCCTGCCTTGCAGCCTGCTGTGAGCCAGGCCCACCTAGCCAATTGTTGTCAGCAATCATATTTCTGTTAACAGTATTGCAAAAATTGTCAATCATCACTGTTTAGACTGTCAGTAATCAGTCTCCTAGTGTCCTTGAATTGCATCTCCCTCCTGCCTGCCATCCTTTTGTGCCAGGCCGTCTTGCCAACTATTTACACCAATCCTAATTTTTTGTCACAGTATAGTTACTAATTAAAATTAAAAAAATCTTTATTGTTGATGATCTTAACCCTCAGTTTGCTCATGCCTTTGAATTGCACTTTTCTACAGCCTTCCAAGCCTGTGTGCCAGGCCTACTTAAAAAATATTTACACCAATCATATTTGTTGTGACAGTATTCTAATAATTAAAAATTTTAATTTTTGGTAATAGTTGCTGTGATTTGAATCGTCAGTTTGCTGGTGCCATTGAATAGCACTTTCCTCCTGCCTTGCAGCCTGCTGTGAGCCAGGCCCACCTAGCCAATTGTTGTCAGCAATCATATTTCTGTTAACAGTATTTCAAAAATTGTCAATCATCACTGTTTAGACTGTCAGTAATCAGTCTCCTAGTTGCCTTGAATTGCATCTCCCTCCTGCCTGCCATCCTTTTGTGCCAGGCCGTCTTGCCAACTATTTACACCAATCCAAATTTTTTGTCACAGTATAGTTACTAATTAAAATTAAAAAAATCTTTATTGTTTATGATCTTAACCCTCAGTTTGCTCGTGCCTTTGAATTGCACTTTTCTACAGCCTTCTAAGCCTGTGTGCCAGGCCTACTTAACAAATATTTACACCAATCATATTTGTTGTGACAGTATTCTAATAATTAAAAATTAAAATTTTTGGTAATAGTGGCTGTGATTTGAATCCTCAGTTTGCTGGTGCCATTGAATAGCACTTTCCTCCTGCCTTGCAGCCTGCTGTGAGCCAGGCCCACCTAGCCAATTGTTGTCAGCAATCATATTTCTGTTAACAGTATTTCAAAAATTGTCAATCATCACTGTTTAGACTGTCAGTAATCAGTCTCCTAGTTTCCTTGAATTGCATCTCCCTCCTGCCTGCCATCCTTTTGTGCCAGGCCGTCTTGCCAACTCTTTACACCAATCCAAATTTTTTGTCACAGTATAGTTACTAATTAAAATTAAAAAAATCTTTATTGTTGATGATCTTAATCCTCAGTTTGCTCGTGCTTTTGAATTTCACTTTTCTACAGCCTTCCAAGCCTGTGTGCCAGGCCTACTTAAAAAATATTTACACCAATCATATTTGTTGTGACAGTATTCTAATAATTAAAAATTTAAATTTTTGGTAATAGTTGCTGTGATTTGAATCCTCAGTTTGCTGGTGCCATTAAATAGCACTTTCCTACTGCCTTGCAGCCTGCTGTGAGCCAGGCCCACCTAGCCAATTGTTGTCAGCAATCATATTTCTGTTAACAGTATTGCAAAAATTGTCAATCATCACTGTTTAGACTGTCAGTAATCAGTCTCCTAGTTTCCTTGAATTGCATCTCCCTCCTGCCTGCCATCCTTTTGTGCCAGGCCGTCTTGCCAACTATTTACACCAATCCAAATTTTTTGTCACAGTATAGTTACTAATTAAAATTAAAAAAATCTTTATTGTTGATGATCTTAACCCTCAGTTTGCTCATGCCTTTGAATTGCACTTTTCTACAGCCTTCCAAGCCTGTGTGCCAGGCCTACTTAAAAAATATTTACACCAATCATATTTGTTGTGACAGTATTCTAATAATTAAAAATTAAAATTTTTGGTAATAGTTGCTGTGATTTGAATCGTCAGTTTGCTGGTGCCATTGAATAGCACTTTCCTCCTGCCTTGCAGCCTGCTGTGAGCCAGGCCCACCTAGCCAATTGTTGTCAGCAATCATATTTCTGTTAACAATATTGCAAAAATTGTCAATCATCACTGTTTAGACTGTCAGTAATCAGTCTCCTAGTGTCCTTGAATTGCATCTCCCTCCTGCCTGCCATCCTTTTGTGCCAGGCCGTCTTGCCAACTATTTACACCAATCCTAATTTTTTGTCACAGTATAGTTACTAATTAAAATTAAAAAAAATCTTTATTGTTGATGATCTTAACCCTCAGTTTGCTCATGCCTTTGAATTGCACTTTTCTACAGCCTTCCAAGCCTGTGTGCCAGGCCTACTTAGAAAATATTTACACCAATCATATTTGTTGTGACAGTATTCTAATAATTAAAAATTAAAATTTTTGGTAATAGTGGCTGTGATTTGAATCCTCAGTTTGCTGGTGCCATTGAATAGCACTTTCCTCCTGCCTTGCAGCCTGCTGTGAGCCAGGCCCACCTAGCCAATTGTTGTCAGCAATCATATTTCTGTTAACAGTATTTCAAAAAATTTCAATCATCACTGTTTAGACTGTCAGTAATCAGTCTCCTAGTTTCCTTGAATTGCATCTCCCTCCTGCCTGCCATCCTTTTGTGCCAGGCCGTCTTGCCAACTATTTACACCAATCCAAATTTTTTGTCACAGTATAGTTACTAATTAAAATTAAAAAAATCTTTATTGTTGATGATCTTAACCCTCAGTTTGCTCGTGCCTTTGAATTGCACTTTTCTACAGCCTTCCAAGCCTGTGTGCCAGGCCTACTTAAAAAATATTTACACCAATCATATTTGTTGTGACAGTATTCTAATAATTAAAAATTAAAATTTTTGGTAATAGTTGCTGTGATTTGAATCGTCAGTTTGCTGGTGCCATTGAATAGCACTTTCCTCCTGCCTTGCAGCCTGCTGTGAGCCAGGCCCACCTAGCCAATTGTTGTCAGCAATCATATTTCTGTTAACAGTATTGCAAAAATTGTCAATCATCACTGTTTAGACTGTCAGTAATCAGTCTCCTAGTTTCCTTGAATTGCATCTCCCTCCTGCCTGCCATCCTTTTGTGCCAGGCCGTCTTGCCAACTATTTACACCAATCCTAATTTTTTGTCACAGTATAGTTACTAATTAAAATTAAAAAAATCTTTATTGTTTATGATCTTAACCCTCAGTTTGCTCGTGCCTTTGAATTGCACTTTTCTACAGCCTTCCAAGCCTGTGTGCCAGGCCTACTTAAAAAATATTTACACCAATCATATTTGTTGTGACAGTATTCTAATAATTAAAAATTTAAATTTTTGGTAATAGTTGCTGTGATTTGAATCGTCAGTTTGCTGGTGCCATTGAATAGCACTTTCCTCCTGCCTTGCAGCCTGCTGTGAGCCAGGCCCACCTAGCCAATTGTTGTCAGCAATCATATTTCTGTTAACAGTATTGCAAAAATTGTCAATCATCACTGTTTAGACTGTCAGTAATCAGTCTCCTAGTGTCCTTGAATTGCATCTCCCTCCTGCCTGCCATCCTTTTGTGCCAGGCCGTCTTGCCAACTATTTACACCAATCCTAATTTTTTGTCACAGTATAGTTACTAATTAAAATTAAAAAAATCTTTATTGTTGATGATCTTAACCCTCAGTTTGCTCATGCCTTTGAATTGCACTTTTCTACAGTCTTCCAAGCCTGTGTGCCAGGCCTACTTAAAAAATATTTACACCAATCATATTTGTTGTGACAGTATTCTAATAATTAAAAAATTTAATTTTTGGTAATAGTTGCTGTGATTTGAATCGTCAGTTTGCTGGTGCCATTGAATAGCACTTTCCTCCTGCCTTGCAGCCTGCTGTGAGCCAGGCCCACCTAGCCAATTGTTGTCAGCAATCATATTTCTGTTAACAGTATTTCAAAAATTGTCAATCATCACTGTTTAGACTGTCAGTAATCAGTCTCCTAGTTTCCTTGAATTGCATCTCCCTCCTGCCTGCCATCCTTTTGTGCCAGGCCGTCTTGCCAACTATTTACACCAATCCAAATTTTTTGTCACAGTATAGTTACTAATTAAAATTAAAAAAATCTTTATTGTTTATGATCTTAACCCTCAGTTTGCTCGTGCCTTTGAATTGCACTTTTCTACAGCCTTCTAAGCCTGTGTGCCAGGCCTACTTAAAAAATATTTACACCAATCATATTTGTTGTGACAGTATTCTAATAATTAAAAATTTTAATTTTTGGTAATAGTGGCTGTGATTTGAATCGTCAGTTTGCTGGTGCCATTGAATAGCACTTTCCTCCTGCCTTGCAGCCTGCTGTGAGCCAGGCCCACCTAGCCAATTGTTGTCAGCAATCATATTTCTGTTAACAGTATTTCAAAAATTGTCAATCATCACTGTTTAGACTGTCAGTAATCAGTCTCCTAGTTTCCTTGAATTGCATCTCCCTCCTGCCTGCCATCCTTTTGTGCCAGGCCGTCTTGCCAACTATTTACACCAATCCAAATTTTTTGTCACAGTATAGTTACTAATTAAAATTAAAAAAATCTTTATTGTTGATGATCTTAATCCTCAGTTTGCTCGTGCTTTTGAATTTCACTTTTCTACAGCCTTCCAAGCCTGTGTGCCAGGCCTACTTAAAAAATATTTACACCAATCATATTTGTTGTGACAGTATTCTAATAATTAAAAATTTAAATTTTTGGTAATAGTTGCTGTGATTTGAATCCTCAGTTTGCTGGTGCCATTAAATAGCACTTTCCTCCTGCCTTGCAGCCTGCTGTGAGCCAGGCCCACCTAGCCAATTGTTGTCAGCAATCATATTTCTGTTAACAGTATTGCAAAAATTGTCAATCATCACTATTTAGACTGTCAGTAATCAGTCTCCTAGTGTCCTTGAATTGCATCTCCCTCCTGCCTGCCATCCTTTTGTGCCAGGCCGTCTTGCCAACTATTTACACCAATCCTAATTTTTTGTCACAGTATAGTTACTAATTAAAATTAAAAAAATCTTTATTGTTTATGATCTTAACCCTCAGTTTGCTCGTGCCTTTGAATTGCACTTTTCTACAGCCTTCTAAGCCTGTGTGCCAGGCCTACTTAAAAAATATTTACACCAATCATATTTGTTGTGACAGAATTCTAATAATTAAAAATTAAAATTTTTGGTAATAGTGGCTGTGATTTGAATCCTCAGTTTGCTGGTGCCATTGAATAGCACTTTGCTCCTGCCTTGCAGCCTGCTGTGAGCCAGGCCCACCTAGCCAATTGTTGTCAGCAATCATATTTCTGTTAACAGTATTTCAAAAATTGTCAATCATCACTGTTTAGACTGTCAGTAATCAGTCTCCTAGTTTCCTTGAATTGCATCTCCCTCCTGCCTGCCATCCTTTTGTGCCAGGCCGTCTTGCCAACTATTTACACCAATCCAAATTTTTTGTCACAGTATAGTTACTAATTAAAATTAAAAAAATCTTTATTGTTGATGATCTTAATCCTCAGTTTGCTCATGCTTTTGAATTTCAGTTTTCTACAGCCTTCCAAGCCTGTGTGCCAGGCCTACTTAAAAAATATTTACACCAATCATATTTGTTGTGACAGTATTCTAATAATTAAAAATTTAAATTTTTGGTAATAGTTGCTGTGATTTGAATCGTCAGTTTGCTGGTGCCATTAAATAGCACTTTCCTCCTGCCTTGCAGCCTGCTGTGAGCCAGGCCCACCTAGCCAATTGTTGTCAGCAATCATATTTCTGTTAACAGTATTACAAAAATTGTCAATCATCACTGTTCAGTAATCAGTCTCCTAGTGCCCTTGAATTGCATTTTCCTCCTGCCTGCCTGTGTGCCAGTCCCAACTAGCCAATTAGTGCCACCACTCATATTTATTGTAACAGGATTGGATTTTTTGTTAATCATAACTGTTTTGACTGTGATTCTTCAGTCTCCTAGTGCCATTGAATTGCAGTTTCCTTTCTCCCAGCGTGTGTGCCAGACATGCTCATTTGCCAAATAGTGCCAAACAATCATATTTGTTGCCACAGTACTAGTAATATTTCAAAAAATTAACAATTTGTAATTTTTAAAACATTGTATTTGGTTAGGCTAATCATGATGGCCATGTAGACCACCATGTAGTAATAAGAACAGTACTACCAAAATACAGCCAATGAAGGGCCTTAGGAAGACCGAGCCAAGGTTGGATTGTAGTATTTGGTTAGGCTAATCATGATGGCCATGTAGACCACCACCACCGAGAGTCCTGGAAGTAACAGGGATGATGAGATGAAAGTGCTAAGAATAGTACTACTTGAAACAACAGAGTTAGCCATGGGTGTTAATCCAAGACCGCTTGGATTTATTTTTGTATTGGGTGCAGCTAATCATGCAGGCCATATAGAGCTGACAACATTCAGTGTTGTATCAGCTATAAAAATAATAAGAACTGTACTATCAAAATACAGACAATGAAGGGCCTATGAAGACTGAGCAAAGGTTGGATTGTAGTATTTTGTTCGGCTAATCATGATGGCCATGTAGACCGCCCGTAACAGGGATGAAAGTGCTAAGAATAGTACTAATTGAAACAACAGAGTTAGCCATGGGTGTTAGTCTAAGATCACTCGGCTTTTTTTTTGGGTTTGGGTGCAGCTAATCATGAAGGCCAGATAGACCTGCCACCATTTGGTATTGTAACAGGTATGAAACTGCAAAGAACAGTACTACTTAACACAACCTACTTACCATGGGTCCCAGAGCATATGTTTGGTTGTTATATTTTGTAAGGGTAATCATGCAGGCCATATAGACCTCCACCAATAGGGTGAGTATGAGTAACAGCTATTAAAATGCGAAGGACATTACTAATTAACACAACATAGTTACCATGGGTCGCAGACCAAGAGCAGATGTCTTATTATTATATTTTGTATGGGTAATCATCCAGGCCGTATAGACCTCACCAAATAGGGGGAGTTACAGAGATTAAAGTGCTAAGAATGGTAGTACTTAAAACACAACCTCGTTAAAATAGGTAGCAGACCACATGTCTTATTATTATAATTTTTCAGGGTAATCTGGCAGGCCATATAGAACTCCCCCGATAGGGGGGGGGAACAGGGATTAAAGTGCTAAGAAAAGTACTAATTGACACAAGCTAGTTGGGTCCAAGAACGCATGTTTGATTATTAGAATTTATTAGGGTAATTATATATCTAACAAATCTATCTATTTCTCTTCTATCGATTCTATCTAACTATCAATCTATGTATATCTATCTATCACTATCAATCTATCTTCTGTCCGGGATGTTTTGAGACAGCCACTTTGGGAATGTTAGTTGATTTAGACCCATTATGGCTTAAAAGCAGACTCTGCATCAACTATGTAATTTTCCATGGGAGTTTTGCCAGGGACCCCCCTCCAGCATGCAACAGTCCAGGTGTTAGTACCCTTGAAACAACTTTTCCATCACTATTGTGGCCAGAAAGAGTCCTTGTAGGTTTTAAAGTTCGCCTGCCTATTGAATTCAATGGCGGTTCGCGCATTCGCGAACAATACCAGAAGTTCGAGTCCACGGTTCACGACATCACTAGTGAAGAGACCATTCTCCTGTGTGAAAAGATTGACTGTCGAGATAAGCTGCCTCCCAGTTTTTCACTCCTGGGATGTGAATCTCTAACAGAGAGCATTTATTCCTTTCTGCCCATGATACAATCTGGGACAGCATAGCTAGAGGACTGCTGGTCCCCTCTTGATTTATATATGCCATAGCAGTGACATTGACTGACTGAAAACACATGTACTTTTCCTTCTTGAGAAAGGGCCAGGACTGAAGTGCTTGTAGAATCACTCAGAGTTTGAAGATGTTTTTTGGTACCTCGCATTCAGAGGAGACCAAACTCTTTGTGCCCCAACCCAAAAGACTGGCACCTGTGGTTACAATAGCCCATGAAGGTCAAAGAAAAGATGCTCCAAGGGTCAAAAAGGGACTTTCCATCCACCATGTTAGATAGTTTGACTAAGGAATCCAGAACAATCTGTTGTTCCAACTGCAGATGATTCTTTGTCCTTTGCTTGAGCACAGACAGTTGGAGAGGCCGTAAATGAAGGTGGGCATATGGAACTGCATCTGAAGCCGCTACCATAAGGCCCATTACCTCCATGCATTGGACTACAGTTGGAGAAGGAGAACATTGAAGAAAATGACATGCCTTCTGCAGTTTAATTCTGTGAGAATCTGTCAAAAGAATCTATGTTGGCTACCAGAAAAGACACCTTTGTAGCTGGAGATAGAGTTCTTTGGAATATTGATCCAATAACCGTGATCCTGAAAGAATGACAAGAGTTTTTGAGTATCAGCAATCACTAGCGGCAGAGGAGTGTGAACTTGAATGTCATCCAGATATAGGGAAACTGATATGCCCTGTGCTCTGATTACCGTTAATAATGCTCCCAACATCTTTGTAAAGATGAGTGAAACTGTGACTAGACCAAAAGGAAGAGCATCAACAAAGGAATTTGGAAATAATTGTGCTTTATACAAAAAAATCATAACCACCATTAAAAAGGGTGGGCCTCATGGACTCTTGCCAATATGAAAGAAATTAATTTATCAGTTAAGTTCTTACATAAACTATGTTTTGTTTTCTTTCATGTAATTGGCAAGAGTCCATGAGCTAGTGACGTATGGGATAGCAATACCCAAGATGTGGAACTCAACGCAAGAGTCACTAGAGAGGGAGGGACAAAATAAAAACAGCAATTTCGCTGAAAAAAATAAATCCACAACCCAAATATAAGTTTATTCTCAAAAAATAAAAACTTAAATCATAAGAAGAATCAAACTGAAACAGCTGCCCGAAGAACCTTCCTACCAAAAACTGCTTCCGAAGAAGCAAACACATCAAAATGGTAGAATTTAGTAAATGTATGCAAAGAAAACCAAGATGCTGCTTTGCAATTCTGATCAACCGTAGCTTCATTCTTAAAAGCCCAAGAAGTGGAAACTGATCTAGTAGAATGAGCTGTAATTCTCTGAGGCGGGGCTTTACCCAACTCCAAATAAGCTTGATGAATCAAAAGCTTTAACCACGATGCCAAAGAAACAGCAGAAGCCTTCTGACCTTTCCTGGAACCAGAAAAGAAAACAAAGACTAGAAGTCTTCCTGAAATCTTTAGTGGCTTCAACATAATATTTCAGAGCTCTCACCACATCCAAAGAATGTAAAGATCTCTCCAAAGAATTCTTAGGATTAGGACACAAAGAAGGGACAACAATTTCTCTATTAATGTTGTTAGAATTCACAACCTTAGGTAAGAATTTAAATGAAGTCCACAAAACTGCCTTATCCTGATGAAAAATCAGAAAATGAGATTCACAAGAGAGAGCGGATAATTCAGAAACTCTTCTAGCAGAAGAGATGGCCAAAAGGAACAACACTTTCCAGGAAAGTAGTTTAATGTCCAAAGAATGCATAGGCTCAAATGGAGGAGCCTGCAAAGCCTTCAAAAACAAATTAAGACTCCAAGGAGGAGAGATTGATTTAATGACAGGCTTGATACGAACCAAAGCCTGTACAAAACAATGAATATCAGGAAGTTTAGCAATTTTCCTGTGAAATAAAACAGAAAGAGCAGAGATTTGTCCTTTCAAGGAACTTACAGACAAACCTTTATCCAAACCATCTTGAAGAAACTGTAAAATTCTAGGAATTCTAAAAGAATGCCAGGAGAATTTATGAGAAGACCACAATGAAATATAAGTCTTCCAAACTTGATAATAAATCTTTCTAGAAACAGATTTACGAGCCTGCAACATAGTATTAATCACTGAGTCAGAGAAACCTCTATGACTAAGCGTTCAATTTCCATACCTTCAAATTTAATTTGATTTGAGATCCTGATGGAAAAACGGACCTTGAGATAGGTCTGGCCTTAAAGGGACACTCAAGTCAAATTAAAACTTCATTATTCAGATACAGCATCCAATTTTAAACAACTTTCCAATTTACTTCCATTAACAAAATGTGCACAGTCTTTTAATATTTACACTTTTTGAGTCACCAGATCCTACTGAGCATGTGCAAGAGTTTACAGCATTTACGTATATGCATTTGTGATTGGCTGATGGCTGTCACATGATACAGGGGGAGTGGAAATAGACATAACTTTGCAATTTATTTAAAAAAAATCTATTACTCATTTGCAATTCAGACTAAGTGCTATTGCATTGCCTTCTTATCATGCATTTGTTGATTATGCAAATCTACTGTATTGACTGGTACTTTAATGGAAATGGCCAAGATTGGCAACTGGACATCCGAACAAGATCCGCATACCAAAACCTGTGAGGCCATGCTGGAGCCACCAGCAGCACAAATGATTGCTCCATGATGATTTTGGAGAGCACTCTTGGAAGAAGAACTAGAGGCGGGAAAACATAAGCAGGTCGATAACACCAAGGAAGTGTCAACGCATCCACTGCTTCCGCCTGAGGATCCCTGGACCTGGACAGGTACCTGGGAAGTTTCTAGTTTAGATGAGAAGCCATCAGATCTATTTCTGGAAGCCACCACATCTGAACAATTTGAGAAAACACATCTGGGTGAAGAGACCATTCTCCCGGATGTAAAGTCTGACGACTGAGATAATCCGCTTCCCAATTGTCTATACCTGGGATATGAACTGCAGAAATTAGACAGGAGCTGGATTCCGCCCAAACAAGTATCCGAGATACTTATTTCATAGCTTTAAGACTGTGAGTCCCACCCTGATGATTGACATATGCCACAGTTGTGATATTGTCTGTCTAAAAACAAATGAACGGTTCTCTCTTCAATAGAGGCCAAAACTGAAGAGCCCTGAGAATTGCACGGAGTTACAAAATATTGATTGGTAATCTCGCCTCTTGAGATTTCCAAACCCCTTGTGCTGTCAGAGATCCCCAAACCGCCCCCAACCTGAAAGAATTGCATCTGTTGTGATCACAGTCCAGGTTGGACGAACGAAAGAGGCCCCTAAAATTATACGATGGTGATCTAACCACCAAGTCAGAGCAAGTCGAACATTGGGATTTAAGGATATTAATTGTGATATTGTTGTATAATCCCTGCACCATTGGTTCAGCATACAAAGCTGGAGTGGTCTCATATGAAAACGAGCAAAGGGGATCGCGTCCGATGCTGCAGTCATGAGACCTAAAAATTCCATGCACATAGCTACTGAAGGGAATGACTGAGACTGAAGGTTCCGACAGGCTGCAACCAATTTCAAACGTCTCTTGTCTGTTAGAGACAAAGTCATGGACACTGAATCTATCTGGAAACCTAAAAAGGTTACCTTTGTCTGAGGAATCAAAGAACTATTTGGTAAATTGATCCTCCAACCATGTCTTTGAAGAAACAACACTAGTTGATTCACGTGAGATTCTGCAGAACGTAAAGACTGAGCGAGTACCAAGATAATGTCCAAATAAGGAAACACCGCAATACCCCGCTCTCTGATTACAGAGAGTAGGGCACCAAGAACCTTTGAAAAGATTCTTGGATCTGTTGCTAGGCCAAAAGGACGAGCAACAAATTGGTAATGCATGTCTAGAAAAGAGAATCTCAGGAACTGATAGTGATCCGGATGAATCGGAATATGAAGATATGCATCCTGTAAGTCTATTGTGGACATATAATGCCCTTGCTGAACAAAAGGCAGAATAGTCCTTATAGTCACCATCTTGAAAGTTGGTACTCTTACATATCGATTCAAAATCTTTAGATCAAAAACTGGTCTGAATGAATTTTCTTTCTTTGGGACAATGGATATATTTGAATAAAACCACAGGCCCTGTTCCTGAAACAAAACTGGCATGATTACCCCTGATAACTCCAGGTCTGAAACACACTTCAGAAAAGCCTGAGCCTTTACTGGGTTCACTGGAATGCGTGAGAGAAAAAAATCTTCACAGGTGGTCTTACTCTGAATCCTATTCTGTATCCGAGAGACAATACTCTGAATCCAATGATTTTGGACCGAACTGATCCAAACATCTTTGAAGAATTTTAATCTGCCCCCTACCAGCTGAGCTGGAATGAGGGCCGCACCTTCATGCAGACTTGGGGGGCTGGCTTTGATCTCTTAAAAGACTTGGATTTATTCCAATTTGAGGAAGGCTTCCAATTGGAAACAGATTCCTTTGGGGAAGGATTAGATTTATGTTCCTTATGTCGAAAGGAACGAAAACGGTTAAAAGCTTTAGATTTACCTTTAGGTTTTATATCCTGAGGCAAAAAAACTCCCTTCCCCCCAGTGACAGTTGAAATTATTGAATCCAACTGAGAACCAAATAATTTATTACCTTGGAAAGAAAGAGAAAGCAATCTGGATCTAGAAGTCATATAAGCATTCCAAGATTTGAGCCACAAAGCTCTTCTAGCTAAAATAGCTAAATACATAAATCCAACATCAATTTTGATGATATCAAAAATGGCATCACAAATGAAATTATTAGCATGTTGAATCAACTTAACAATGCTAGACAAATCATGATCTGATACTTGTTGCGCTAAAGTTTCCAACCAAAAAGTTGAAGCAGCTGCAACATCAGCCAAAGAAATTGCAGGCCTAAGAAGATGACCTGAATATAAATAAGCCTTCCTTAGATAAGATTCAAGTTTCCTATCTAAAGGATCTTTAAAATAAGTACTATCTTCTGTAGGAATAGTAGTACGTTTAGCAAGAGTGGAGATAGCCACATCAACTTTGGGGATCTTTTCCCAAAACTCCAATCTAACTGCTGGCAAAGGATACAATTTTTTAAACCTTGAAGAAGGAATAAAAGTAACACCAGGCCTATTCCATACTTTAGAAATCATATCGGAAATAGCATCAGGAACTGGAAAAACCTCTGGAATAACCACAGGAGGTTTATAAACAGAATTTAAATGTTTACTAGTTTTAATATCAAGAGGACTAGTTTCCTTCATATCCAATGTTATCAACACTTTTAGCAAAGAACGAATATACTCCATTTTAAATAAATAAGAGGATTTGTCAGTGTCAATATCGGAGGCAGGATCTTCTGAATCAGATAGAGCCTCATCAGAGAAGGATAAATCAGTATGTTGCCGGTCATTTGAAATTTCATCAACTCTATGAGAAGTTTTAAAAGACCTTTTAAGTTTATTAGAAGGCGGGATGGCAGACAAAGCCATCTGAATAGAATAAGAAATAAATTCTTTTAAATTTACAGGTATATCTTGTACATTAGATGTTGAGGGAACAGCAACAGGTAATGAACTACTACTGATGGATACATTTTCTGCATGTAAAAGTTTATCATGACAACTATTACAAACCACAGCTGGAGGTATAATCTCCACAAGTTTACAACAAATGCACTTAGCTTTGGTAGAACTGTTATCAGGAATCTGGGATGCAACAGTGAATTCTGAGACAGGATCAGATTGAGACATCTTGCAAATGTAAGAGAAAAAAAACATATAAAGCAAAATTATCAATTTCCTTATAGGACAGTTTCAGGAATGGGAAAAAATGCAACCAGCATAGCCCTTTGACATAGAAAAAGGCAAGAGGCAAATAAAAATGGGGTCTTAAATAATGAAAATATTTGGCGCCAAGTATGACGCGCAACAAACATAAAAATATTTGTTGGCGCAAAAAAGTCACACTCGCGTCATAGATGACGCAACCTTGTGAAGGACTCGGCGTCAACTAAGACGCCGGAAATGACGAATTTGCGTCAATGAACGTAACTTCGCGCCAAAAAATCTAGCGCCAAGAATGACGCAATAAACGTTGGCATTTTGCGCCCTCGCGAAAATGAGACTATACCCCAGGTAAATACATTTTCATAAAAAAGCATTTCCCAGATATGAAACTGACAGTCTGCACAAGGAAATATACTGAAAAAACTGAATTATGGCAAATATAAGTACAATACATATATTAAAAACTTTATATAAATACATAAAGTGCCAAACCATAGCCGAGAGTATCTTAAGTAATGAAAGCATACTTACCAAAAGACACCCATCCACATATAGCAGATAGCCCAACCAGTACTGAAACAGTTATCAGTAGAGGTAATGGAATATGAGAGTATATCGTCGATCTGAAAAGGGAGGTAGGAGATGAATCTCTACAACCGATAACAGAGAACCTATGAAATAGATCTCCCGTGAGGAAAACCATTGCATTCAATAGGTGATACTCCCTTCATATACCTCTGACATTCACTGTACTCTGAGAGGAAAACGGGCTTCAAAAAATCTGAGAAGCGCATATCAACGTAGAAATCTTAGCACAAACTTACTTCACCACCTCCATAGGAGGCAAAGTTTGTAAAACTGAATTGTGGGTGTGGTGAGGGGTGTATTTATAGGCATTTTGAGGTTTGGGAAACTTTGCCCCTCCTGGTAGGATTGCATATCCCATACGTCACTAGCTCATGGACTCTTGCCAATTACATGAAAGAAAGCACTATTTCCTGTCATGTACACCTACACAGATATCGCTTCAAGAAAGTGTGTGTGTGTGTGTATATATATATATATATATATATATATACACACACACATATACACACACATATAAATATACATACGCATACACATACAAACACTAGGTACATTAGGTACAGCCCTGCTGTGCACAGAAATGGTTCGTTTCACTACACTGCACGTCAGGTGGCTATAGTATTCGTATAAACACAGCAGAACAACCTTCCTACTATCAGTTAAGCATACAAACTACAGCAAGAATGGGAAAGAGCGGTGATCTAATTGACTTTGAATGTGGCATGATAGTAGGTGCAAGAAGTGCTGGACGAAGCATATCTTAAATGTCAGTACTCCTGAACTTTTTATGTACCACAGTTTCAAGGGTGTATCGAGAATGGTGCAATAAACAAAAAGCTTCCAGACACCGGCAGTCCTGTGGAAGAAAAATTATTGTTGATGAGAGTGGCCAGAGAATGGCTTGACCTGCGCAAGCAAAGACAGGACACAATTTTGTGAATCACTTCAAACTAGGCACACCTTGTCACGAATAGGCTACAACAGCAGGCTGCCACGTTTGGTGCCGTTGTTACCAAAAAACAATAGAGCACAACACCAGCACTGGATCATCAAAGACTGGAAAAAGGTTGCTTGGTCTGACGAGTCGAAGTTCCTAGTGCGTAATGTTGATGGAAGGCTCTAAATTTAGCGAAAACAGCATGAATCCATGGACCCGTCATGTCTGATAAAAACTGTGCAAGGTGGTGGGGGTGGTGTTATGGTGTGGGGAATGTTTTCCTGGCACACATAGGGTCCATTGATACCCCTAGATTCACGTCTGATTGCAATAGCGTACGTAAACATTGTTGCTGATCAAGTGCATCCGTCTATGTTGACAGTTTATCCTCAGGCAGATGTTTACTTCCAGCAGAATAATGCACCAATACACAAAGCCTGCATCACTATGGGATGGTTCCTGGAACATGATAATGAGTAAGTGTATGAGTCACACACACACATACACTATCACTCATTCACTAACTCATATACATACACCTACACAACACAATCACTCATACATATACAAAGACTCACTCACACAACCACTATATATATATATATATATATATATATATATATATATATATATATATATATATATATATATATATATATATATACACACACACACACACATATATATATACAGGTAGCCCTCGTTTTACAACGGTTCAATTTACACCGTTTCAGAATAACAACCTTTTTTTCCAGTCATGTGACTGCTATTGAAAAGCATTGAGAAGCAGTGCATTTATTAAAATAGCCAGTAGGTGGAGCTGTCCACTTGTGTTGCAGAAAAGCCAAGCAAGCTGAAATCAGTTTAACCAGACCTGAGCTATCAAGCAGATTTCAAAGGAACAAGATCTTCCTGTCTATAAATCAGTCCAGATTGCAACGCATAGAAAGAACTGTTTGCAGAAAAATGCAAGTGAAATCTGCGTTGTGTGATTATTTTATTAGGTTTATAATGCTGTTTAGCAAATGTTTTTGTTCATTTAACTTAGCTTAATTATATATTCTGTGTTGGGTGATTATTTTATTAGGTTTATAATGCTGTTTAGCATTTAAAGTCTTCATTTCAAAGCTTTAAAAATAATGTATTAGGTGTTACTTATGACAATTTTGAGAGGGGCCTGGAACCTAACTCCCTCACTTCCCATAGACTTACATTATAAACTGGGTTTCAATTTACAACCATTCCTTCTGGAACCTAACCCCGGCGTAAACTGAGGGCTACCTATATATATATATATATATATATATATATATATATATATATATATATATATATATATATATATATATATATATATATATATATATATATATATATATATAAATAATACATACACACATAGCTCAGGTGTCCATTGACATTAATAAAAATAATTTATCTGTATTGATTTCTTTATGAAAAAGTTGGAAGAAAAGTTGAAGACATTTAGCCAAAAAAAACAAGCATTTGAAGAACAAGCGGGGGTCAACAGCAACCTATTTCTTTCTGCCTAATTGCTTCACTGGTGTTTGGTTTGTAATTGCAATTTAGCCTACCATTGTACCATAAACCCCTCCTGCTCTCGTATTCTCCTGTGCACTGTACATTATCTAATCTTGTGGGAAGAAAGGCTCTATAAAATTACAGCATTTAATTTTTGTAATCAGAATGTCCCTTTCACTATACATATCTGTTGCGTATGTTTATTATAAAATCACAATAAAAAGAATTATCATTATGACATTTTTATTAAATAAAACTTTATTCAGTGTACTTCAAAAACAAAAAGGCAACTTCATATTTGTATTAAAAAATGTTTATATAGTAATCTTCATGTACCAGAAGGTGAGTAGGGAAACTACAGAAAAAAAAAATGAAATCTTGAATCAATGCAGAATCTTTTAATCTCCATTGAAGAAATAAATAAACAGTCTTGCCCATGGGTTTCCTGAAAAGGCCACAGATCAGCAGGAAAGATTAGAAAATATTTTTTCACTCTGCAGTGTTTGAACCAGTATCTAAAGAAAAGGAAAAAAAAATTAACCCAAAACTTAAAGAAAACAAAATACATAAATACATTTAATTTATATTTGAGTTGTAAAATTATGTTTATCTTCTTGTCACTGCGGTAGGCAGAAACTACCCAATACCCTTGCTGCCTACTCTTCTATTTATAAACTATCCCCCTTGAAGTGTTCAGTTCATTAATAGCTAAGCAATAATCAATTTAGAAAGATAAAGGTGATTCAGTGAGAAAGACGAAGCAACAGATTGTGTCTGTATTGGGCTTTATATTTTGAACATGAATAAACTGACTTGTATTTTCAACTTTACAAGGCTTAAAAGGACATGAAACCCAAAACATTTATTTCATGATTCAGATAGAGAATACAGTTTTAAGCAACTTTCCAATTTACTTCTTTTAATGTATTTTCTTTCTTCTCTTGTTATCCTGAAAGGTTCATCTATGAAAGCTCAGGAACAGCAAAGAACCTAGGTTCTAACTGCCGATTGGTGGCTACTTATATAACAAAACGATTGTCATTGGCTCACCCATGTGTTCAGTCAGCAACCAGTAGTGCATTGCTGCTCATTCAACAAAGTATACTGAGAGAACGAAGAAAAATTGATAATAGGAATAAATTAAAAGTTGCTTAAAATTGCCTGCTTTATCTGAATCATGAAAGAAAAAATCCCTTTAACATTTCTTCCTAGCTACAGCTGACATGAAGTTAAAGCCTCATCTATCAACATCTTTAAAAAAAGAACATAAAAAATTAATAAATACATGAATACAATATACTGCAAAATGTTGATATTGTCTAAGACAGCAATAATGAAAACAAAAAAATCTGAAGAAATGTGAACTAAAATTATATTCACTGTTAAATCCAATTTCTTCTCACCAAGGGCACTATGATCAAAAACTTGCTGACATAGGGCTAGATTACGAGTGGCGTGCTAGCTGTAGCGTGCAAGCGAAAAGGGGTTTATCGCGGGTGTCTGCATATTACAAGTTGAAAGTGAACAAGTTCACTCGAGTGCAATTTAATGTGCAACGTGATAGTGCAACTTCAGAGCTCTGCTTAAAGGGACATTATACACTAGATTTTGCTTTGCATAAATGTTTTATAGATGATCCATTTATAAAGCCTATACAGCTTTTTTTTTTTTAAATGTATAGTTTTGCTTCTTTTTAAATATCATTGCGATAATTTTAAGACTCCTAACCAAGCCCCAAAGTTTTAGGAGAATACTGATGAATACTTACTCCAGCTTGCTTCTGTTTGTGTAGAGTCTTTTCATATGCAGAGTAAGGGGGGGGGGGGGGGGGGGTTTGCTATAGAACCATTTTCAGTGGGTGTTCCAGCTAACATTTTTAACAGTGCTAAACTGGGAGCTTCTAAGTAAGTTTTTATTAGATTAGTATCTATGCATATTCTTTATAGTAGTGTCTATTACATGCAGTTAAATGAAAATTGGTGTATACTGTCCCTTTAACTGCAAAGAACAAAAAGAGGAGTCCCGGATCCAAAGATAAAAAAACTTAAAAATGTATTGGTCATTCAAAATAGTAGATATATATATATATATATATATATATATATATATATATAAAGTATACCCTCTGAATTCTATGTTTTTACGTATCAGGACATAATAAAAATCTGGTCCTTAGCAGGTCTTAAAAATAGGTAAATACAACCTCAGATGGCCAACATATTACACTGTGTCATGATTTATTTAACAAAAATAAAGCCAAAATGGAGAAGCCAAGTGGGAAAAAATAAGTACACCTTATGATTCAATAGCTTGTAGAATCACCTTTAGCAGCAATAACTTGAAGCAATCATTTTCTGTATAACTTAATCAGTCTCTCACATCATTGTGGAGGAATTTTGTCCCACTCTTCTTTACAACGTTGCTTCAGTTCATTGAGGTTTGCAGGCATTCGTTTATGCACAGTTATCTTAAGGTCCCGCCATAGCATTTCAATCGGTTTGAGGTCTGGTCTTTGACTGGGCCATTGCAAACACCTTGATTTTTTCAGCCATTCTGTTGTAGATTTGCTGGTGTGCTTGGGATCATTGTCCTGTTGCATGACGCAATTTCAGCCAAGCTTAAGCTGTCAGACAGATGGCCTCACATTTGACTCTAGAATACTTTGGTATACAGAGGAGTTCATGTTGACTCAATGACTGCAAGTTGGCCAGGTCCTGTGGCTGCAAAACAAGCCCAAATCATCACCCCTCCACCAATGTGCTTGACAGTTGGTACAAGGTTTTTGTGCGGATATGCTGTGTTTGGTTTTCGCTAAACATGATGCTGTGCATTATGGCAAAACATCTCTACTTTGTTTCTGTCTATCCAAAGGACATTGTTAGAGAAGTCTTTAGGTTTGTTCCAGAAGTCTTGTGGTCTGTTCAGATGCAACTTTGCAAACCTAAGCAATGTTGCCATGTTCCTTTTAGAGAGAAGAGGCTTTCCCCTGGCAACCGTTCCATACAAACCATACTTATTCAGTCTTTTTCTAATTGTACTGTCATGAACTTTAACATGCCAACTTAGCCTGTAGAGCAGTGCTTTCCAAACTGTGTCGGCAGCAGTGTGTAGGTGTGTCCCTGCTTCAGCACAAATTTCTTTTTAAATTTCTTTTTGGTTTCTGACTTTCCGCCTGCCTGCTACGCATATCACATGGTTGACACGTGATTGATACCTAGGGGGACACAGATCATCTTAACCTATTGGCGCAGCTCAGTGGGAACTGAAACTATTCCCATTGGCGTCACATTGACTCCTCACTGCACGTGTAGTCTAATTAATTGGCTCGTGACTGCATGTATAGTCAGTGAGTGGAACAGCAGTGTGTATGCAGCGTGGGCAGTAGTCTATCGGACTCACCGAGCTCTGAGGGCGGCAGCTTAAACGCTGAGCTTAAGTCAGTGGGGGGGGGGGGTTTGCACCTAGCTCCCAGTAGTGCATTGCTGCTCCTGCTCTTGATATATGGATAGGAAGTGGAAGCTTAAAAATGCATAATGATGAAATGCGAGTGTCTTTATCTAATATTCCACCAAATATTCCGAAATTGTGTTCATCCCATCAACCTCATACATCCCATTAAAATAGTAAGTAGCTATTGGTGTTATTAAACTTTTTTTTTAATTCTTGCACATACATACTGTTACATGTAAACACATTTCATTATTATATCATTTATGTATGTGTCCGTATCTCTTAAAACAGTTTAACCTCCTTTTTGCTAGTACAACTAAATTACTGTGTCGCGAAATGATGTAGGTCTAAAAAGTGTGTCACCAACATGAAAAGTTTGGAAAGATCTGCTGTATGAGTATGAGATGTAACGCTTGGGTTTTTTGCAATTTCTCTGAGCATTGCACAATCTGACCTTGGGGGTGAATTTGCTGGGATGTCCACTCCTGGGAAGATTGGCAACTGTCTTGAATAATCTTTCTCACTATAGAATGATGGACTTTAAATTGTTTGGAAATTGCCTTATAACCCTTCCCAGATTGATAGGCAGCAACAATTGCTTCTCTAAGATCATTGCTGATGTCTTTCCATGGCATTGTGTTACCACTCACCTGAATGATCAGGACAAGCAAACTGCTAAAACCACAGCTTTTATAGAGATGGTCACACTTGCTGATGATCAATTAATCAAGGGCATTTGATTAGCAGCACCTGGCTGCTACTTACCCTTACTGCTTCCATTGGAATTAAGAGGCTCACATTGTTTTTCACAAATGGTTTCTCCATTTTGGCTTTGTTTTTGTTAAATAATTAATGACACAGTGTAATATGTTATGTTTTGTTGTTCATTTGAGGTTGTATTTACATATTTTTAAGACCTTCTAAGGACCAGATGATTTTTATTATGTCCTGATACGTAAAACCATAGAATTCAAAGAGGGTCTACTTTCTTTTTTTTCTGCATGACTAAGTGCATTGGAGCCCTTTGCAGATCAAGTAGTTGAAAACATGAAATATATTTATGCAATATTCATCTATACTATAATCGCGTTTGTAACGCGTCTGTCGCCGTCGGCAGTTGCGCACACATCCTCAAAGGAATGTTGGCAGTGAGAGGCAGCCAACAGGTGGATTCTTTCACCACCCTGCCATTTTCGGAATCCACCGAGATTCAGCGAAGACAAACGGAGCAATACAAAAAAAATAAAAAAAATAACCGCCCGCAATTAAGTATTAAAGAACAAAAAAAACAAAAACACCTAACCGCACACAATAAGTATTTTTTAAAAAAAAAAAACGACCCC
Organism: Bombina bombina; assembly: GCF_027579735.1. Classification (NCBI taxonomy): domain Eukaryota; kingdom Metazoa; phylum Chordata; class Amphibia; order Anura; family Bombinatoridae; genus Bombina; species Bombina bombina. The sequence continues at coordinate 587,472,815 of NC_069504.1, forward strand.
CCCCCCCGCACAAAGTATTAAGAAAAAAAATATATTAATCTCTAAATCCACCAGCCAAAACATCGCAAACTACACAATACATCTATTGACCCCTAATCCGCCAACCCCCCACAACACATTAAACCTAATTTACCTATTAACTCCTAAACCGCCAACGCAAAAAACTAATTTAATGACTTAGCCCCCTAACCTAACACCCCCTAAATTAACCCCTTAATTACATAAAAAAAATTACTACATAATTACAATTAAAATAAAAAAAAAATTACATTACATTAATCTAAAATTACAGAAAATAAAAAAGCTAACATTGCAAAAAAACAGAATTTATGTTTACCTGATAAATTTCTTTCTCCTACGGTGTCCCCGGTCCACGGCTTCATCCTTACTTGTGGGATATTCTCTTCCCCTACAGAAAATGGCAAAGAGAGCACACAGCAAGAGCTGTCCATATAGTCCCCCCTCTGGCTCCGCCCCCCAGTCAGACCGACGGTTAGGAGAAAAAGGAGAAACTATAGGGTGCCGTGGTGACTGTAGTGTGTGGAATAAAAAAATTTCAAACCTGACTAAAAGCCAGGGCGGGCCGTGGACCGGACACACCGTAGGAGAAAGAAATTTATCAGGTAAGCATAAATTCTGTTTTCTCCTACATTGGTGTGTCCGGTCCACGGCTTCATCCTTACTTGTGGGAACCAATACCAAAGCTTAAGGACACGGATGAAGGGAGGAAGCAAGTCAGGTTACCTAAACGGAAGGCACCACGGCTTGCAAAACCTTTCTCCCAAAAACAGCCTCCGAAGAAGCATAAGTATCGAATTTGTAAAATTTGGCAAAAGTATGCAGAGAAGACCAAGTCGCTGCCTTACAGATCTGATCAACAGAAGCCTTGTTCTTGAAGGCCCATGTGGAAGCCACAGCTCTAGTAGAGTGAGCTGTAATTCGTTCAGGAGGCTGCCGTCCGGCAGTCTCATAAGCCAATCGGATGATGCTTTTCAGCCAAAAGGAAAGAGAGGTAGCAGTAGCTTTCTGCCCTCTCCTCTTACCAGAATAAACGACAAACAAAGATGATGTTTGTCTGAAATCCTTTGTTGCTTCTAAATAGAATTTTAAAGCACGGACCACATCTAGGTTGTGTAACAAACGTTCCTTCTTTGAAACTGGATTTGGACATAGGGAAGGAACAACTATTTCCTGGTTAATATTCCTGTTGGAAACTACTTTTGGAAGAAAACCAGGTTTGGTACGTAAAACTACCTTATCTGCATGAAATACCAGATAGGGAGAAGTACACTGCAAAGCAGATAATTCAGAAACTCTTCTAGCAGAAGAAATAGCAACTAAAAACAGAACTTTCCAAGATAGTAACTTAATATCTATGGAATGCAAAGGTTCAAACGGAACCCCTTGAAGAACTGAAAGAACTAAGTTTAGACTCCATGGAGGAGTCATAGGTCTGTAAACAGGCTTGATTCTAACGCCTGTACAAACGCTTGTACATCTGGCACGGCTGCCAGACGTTTGTGCAACAAGACAGACAGAGCAGATATCTGTCCCTTTAGAGAACTAGCTGACAGACCTTTCTCCAAACCCTCTTGGAGAAAGGAAAGAATCCTAGGGATTTTGATTTTACTCCAAGAAAAACCCTTGGATTCGCATCAACGGATATATTTGTGCCATATCTTATGGTAAATCTTCCTAGTCACAGGCTTTCTGGCTTGAACCAGAGTATCTATAACTGAATCTGAAAACCCACGCTTAGATAGAATCAAGCGTTCAATTTCCAAGCAGTCAGTTGCAGAGAGACTAGATTTGGATGTTCGAATGGACCTTGTACTAGAAGATCCTGTCTCAAAGGTAGCTTCCATGGTGGAGCCGATGACATATTCACCAGGTCTACATACCAAGTCCTGCGTGGCCACGCAGGAGCTATTAGGATCACCGAGGCCTTCTCCTGTTTGATCCTGGCTACCAGCCTGGGAAGGAGAGGGAACGGTGGAAACACATAAGCTAGATTGAACGACCGAGGCGCCACTAATGCATCCACCAGTGTCGCCCTGGGATCCCTGGATCTGGACCCGTATCGAGGAACTTTGAAGTTCTGACTAGACGCCATCAGATCCATGTCTGGAATGCCCCATAATTGAGTTAACTGGGCAAAGACCTCCGGGTGGAGTTCCCACTCCCCCGGATGGAAAGTCTGACGACTCAAATAATCCGCCTCCCAGTTGTCTACCCCTGGGATGTGGATTGCAGATAGGTGGCAGGAGTGATCCTCCGCCCATTTGATGATCTTGGATACCTCTGTCATCGCCAAGGAACTCTTTGTTCCCCCCTGATGATTGATGTACGCTACAGTCGTCATGTTGTCCGACTGAAATCTTATGAATCTGGCCTTCGCTAGGTGAGGCCAGGCCAGGAGCGCATTGAATATCGCTCTCAGTTCCAAAATGTTTAACGGAAGAAGGGACGCTTCACGAGACCATAGACCCTGAGCTTTCAGGGAGTCCCAGACCGCACCCCAGCCTAAGAGACTGGCGTCGGTCATGACGATGACCCACTCTGGTCTGCGGAAACTCATTCCCTGAGACAGGTGATCCTGAGTCAGGTGATCCTGAGTCAACCACCAGCGGAGTGAGTCTCTGGTTACCTAGTCTACTTGAATCTGGGGAGACAAGTCTGCATAATCCCCATTCCACTGTTTGAGCATGCACAGTTGCAATGGTCTTAGATGAATTTGAGCAAAAGGAACCACGTCCATTGCTGCAACCATTAGTCCTATTACCTCCATGCACTGAGCTATGGAAGGCTGAGGAATAGATTGAAGCGTTTAGAAGTTTTAATTTTCTGACCTCTGTCAGAAAAATTTTCATTTCTACAGAATCTATTATTGTTCCCAGAAAGGGAACCCTTGTAGACGGGGACAGGGAACTCTTTTCTACGTTCACCTTCCACCCGTGGGACCTGAGAAAAGCTAATACAATGTCTGTATGAGCCCTTGATCTGGAAAGGGACGACGCTTGGATTAGGATCTCGTCTAAGTAAGGTGCCACCGCAATGCCCCTCGGTCTTAGAACCGCTAGTAGGGACCCTAGCACCTTTGTGAAAATTCTGGGAGCAGTGACTAAACCGAACGGAAGAGCCATGAACTGGTAATGTTTGTCCAGAAAGGCGAACCATAGGAACTGATGATGATCTTTGTGGATAGGAATATGTAGGTACGCATCCTTTAAGTCCACGGTAGTCATGTATTGACCCTCCTGGATTGTTGGTAAAATCGTTCGAATGGTTTCCATTTTGAATGATGGAACTCTGAGGAATTTGTTTAGAATTTTTAAATCCAGAATTGGCCTGAAAGTTCCCTCTTTTTTGGGAACTACGAACAGGTTTGAGTAAAACCCCAGACCTTGTTCCGCTGTTGGAACTGGGTGTATCACTCCCATCTTTAATAGGTCTCCTACGCAATGTAAGAATGCCTGTCTCTTTATCTGGTCTGAAGATAAGCGAGACATGTGGAACCTTCCCCTTGGAGGAAGTTCCTTGAACTCTAGAAGATACCCCTGAGAGGGATCCAGAACATCTCTTGCCCAAGCCTGAGCAAAGAGAGAAAGTCTGCCCCCTACTAGATCTGATCCCGGATCGGGGGCTACCCCTTCATGCTGTCTTGGTAGCAGCAGCAGGCTTCTTGGCCTGTTTACCCTTGTTCCAGCCTTGCATTGGTTTCCATGCTGGTTTAGGCTGGGAAGCGTTACCCTCTTGTCTAGAGGCTGCAGAGTTAGGAGACGGTCCGTTTCTGAAATTGCGAAAGGAACGAAAATTAGAATTGTTCTTAGCTTTGAAAAGCCTATCCTGTGGGAGGGCATGGCCCTTTCCCCCAGTGATGTCTGAAATAATCTCCTTCAATTCTGGCCCAAAAAGGGTCTTACCCTTGAAAGGAATATTAAGCAGTTTTGTCTTGGACGACACATCCGCCGACCAAGATTTTAGCCAAAGCGCTCTGCGCGCCACTATAGCAAAACCTGGATTTTTCGCCGCTAATTTAGCCAATTGAAAAGCGGCATCTAAAATAAAGGAATTAGCCAACTTTAGTGCGTGAATTCTGTCCATGACTTCCTCATATGGAGTCTCCTTATGGAGCGAATTTTCTAGTTCCTGGAACCAAAAAGATGCCGCTGTGGTGACAGGAATAATGCACGAAATTGGTTGGAGAAGGAAACCTTGCTGAACAAATATCTTTTTAAGCAATCCTTTAAATTTTTTATCCATAGGATCTTTGAAAACACAACTGTCCTCAATGGGAATAGTTGTGCGCTTGGCCAACGTAGAAACTGCCCCCCTCAACCTTAGGGACTGTTTGCCATGCGTCCCTTCTGGGGTCGACAATGGGGAACATTTTCTTAAATATAGGAGGTGGGACAAAAGGTATACCTGGCTTCTCCCACTCCTTGGTCACTATGTCCGCCACCCTCTTGGGTATCGGAAAGGCATCAGCGTGCACAGGGACCACTAGGAATTTGTCCATTTTGCACAATTTCTATGGAATCACCAAAGAGTCACAATCATCAAGAGTAGTTAGCACCTCCTTAGGCAGGGCGCGGAGATGTTCTAACTTAAATTTAAATGCCACAATATCAGGTTCTGCCTGCTGAGAAACTTTTCCTGAATCAGAAATTTCTCCCTCAGACAGACCCTCCCTCACTGCCAATTCAGACTGGTGTGAGGGTATAACAGATAAATTATCGTCAGCGCCCACTTGCTCATCCTCTGTATTTAAAACTGAGCAATCACGCTTTCTGGGAAATGCTGGCAGTTTGGATAAAAGATTTGCTATAGAATTATCCATTACTGCAGTTAATTGCTGCATAGTAACAAGCATTGGCGCGCTAGATGTACTAGGTGTCGCCTGAGCAGGCAAAACTGGTGTTGACACAGAAGGAGAGGATGATGAACTATCCCCACTACCTTCATTTGAAGAATCATCTTGGGCAACCTTATTAATTTAAATGTGACAGTACTGTCCTTACTTTGTTTGGACGCCATGGCACAATTTGAACATACATTTAAAGGGGGAACCACCTTGGCCTCCATACACACAGAACATATGCTATCTGAAGGTATAGACATGTTAGACAGACTTTGGCAGGCTATTAATGCAATAAAACCGTTTTTAAACAAAACCGTTACTGTCTCTTTAAATAATAAACAGAGCACACTTTATTTATGAATGTTTGAAAAACTATGAAGGAAATATCCGATCTTTACAAAATTTGCACCCAAATTTCAAGTCTCTAACCCCTTAAATGAGCAAACCGGAGCTAATTGTTCAATTTACCAGTTTAAACCCACTACAGTCCCTGCCACAGCCTTTGCTGCAGCTTTTACCTTCCTTGGGGGTTATTCACCACAGAAATAAGCCTTCTTGAAATCGTTTTTATGGCCACAGGACCCTCTCACATGAAGCTGCATGCACTGCTTCCAAAAGTAAAAAAAAAATGAAAATGAGGCCTCCTCCCTCTGCATACAAGAGTGAAGGGGCCTTCCTGACTAGATTAGGTGTCTAAACAACTGCCAGGCTTAATAAAAACGTTCCCAAAGGTGTTTCAAAGTCACAAAACACTCCAAAAGTCATATAAATAATATATAAATCAATCGATTTAGCCCACAATATTGTCAACCAGTATAGAGCCCATTTATAAGCCTTCATTCTGTTATGAGTCTAAGAAAATGGCTTACCGATCCCATAAGGGAAAATGACAGTCTTCTAGCATTACTATGTCTTGTTAGAAAAGACTAGTCATACCTGGAGCAGAAAAGTCTGCAAACTGTTCCCCCCAACTGAAGTTCTCTGGTTTCAACAGTCCTGCGTGGGAACAGCAATGGATTTTAGTTACTGTTGCTAAAATCATACTCCTCTTTTAACAGAACTCTTCATCACTTTCTGTTGTAGAGTAAATAGGACAAACCGGCACTAATAACAAACTCTTGATAGAAGAAATAAAACTACAACTAACACCACATACTCTTTACCATCCCCGTGGAGATGCTACTTGTTCAGAGCAGGCAAAAAGAATGACTAGGGGGCGGAGCCAGAGGGGGACTATATGGACAGCTCTTGCTGTGTGCTCTCTTTGCCATTTCCTGTAGGGGAAGAGAATATCCCACAAGTAAGGATGAAGCCGTGGACCGGACACACCAATGTAGGAGAAATAATAAACTCTATCCAAAAAAAATAATTAAACCTAATCCCAATGAAAATAAAAAGCCCCCCAAAAATAAAAACACCCCCTAATCTAAGAATAAACTAACAATAGCCCTTAAAAAGGCTTTTTGTAGGGCATTGCCATAAAGAAATCAGCTCTTTTACATCTAAAATAAACAAAGTCCCCCCTAACAGCAAAACCCCCCACCCACCAAATCTCCCAAAATAAAAAACCTAACACTAATAAACCTAAACTACCCATTGCAGATTGGGGCATTTGTATGGGCATTCAGCTCTTTTTCACTGCCCTTAAGTGTTTTTGGTAGTCAAGTATTAGATTAGGGGGTGTTTTTATTTTGGGGGGTGGAGATTTTTTATAGGGGTATTAGTTTAGGTTTAATTTTATTATTTTGGATAGCTTTGTTTATTTTTTTCTGTATTTTTACTTTATTTTTTGTAGCTTGGGGGGTTACATTTTTAACACATAGACTGCCCTCTGGGCAGGCTTATCAACTAGTATGTAATGTGTAACTGTATATGTAGAGTAAATAGTAGAGTTAATATTTTACATTCCAATGTTCTTCACAAAGGGGAATTGGGGCTAATCAACAAAACAAGCGTATAAAAGGAAAATAGACCACAACCCCAGGAAACGACACCATTCAGGTTGCAATGACAATGTCAAACAATCTTATAAACAAATGTATTATCAGCTCAATAAATAAAAAAAAGGATCAGTGCTGTGCATATCATCATAAGACTTAAAAAACAGTGTGGCTAATGTGAACAGAGCTACTACACAGAGTGGTAGGGTCTTCCCACACAGCATCTATGTGGATGGTTTGCCCCTAATTGGGAGTAATGGTCTTTTTGACGTACTGCAGCTACACATTGAGCCTCTGCTGGTTAGGGAGGAAGAGTTCTGTGAATTATACACCTCTTATATTAAAGACGTACATCTGAACAGCAGCTATGAGCTTAGCTCGGTTTATCTTAGCTCTCTGTTTGTATTGGCTTAGCATTTCCACACGCCCCCTGTGGGCGGGATGATACATCATCAACCTGTCAAATGGTACGTGGGTGATGTATCTATCTAAACAGAGTAAATCGTAACATTCTTCAAAACAGTGTATGGCATTTACACACACTTGAATGGGGTTCACAATTTAACATGCAGGTGTATTTAATTACTGTGCGCACACGCTGTTTATACTGACCGATAAGATGGTGGCTAATTGACAAGTGTTTGACATTGTCATAGCAACCTGAATGGTGTCATTTCCTGGGGGTGGGGTCTTTTTTTTCTTTATAAGCAGCTTGTTTTGTTGATAAGCACATTTGTCTGAAGGAGGGGACTGTTTGATCCATGAAATGTCACACTTTGAATAAATAATTCACTTTGTTCAAGTGCAGTGAGTACGGATTCTTCATTACCGATATATCTCCTCTGCTTCTGGCACGCTGAAAGGCGAATGCAAATCCAGTCTGTTGTGTGTGTGTATATATATATATATATATATATATATATATATATATATATATATATATATATATATATATATATATATATATATATATATATATATATATATATATATATATATATATATATATATATATATATATATATATATGTTAAAGGGACAGTCTACACCAGAATTGTTATTGTTTTAAAAGATAATACCTTTTTTTACCCATTCCCTAGTTTTGCATAACCAACACAGTTATATTTATATATTTTTTACCTCTGTGATTATCTTGTATCTAAGCCTCTGCAGACTGCCCCTTTATTTCAGTTATTTGACAGACTTGCAGTTTAGCCAATCAGTGATGGCTCCCAGGTAACTTCACGTGCACAAGCACAGTGTTATCTATATGAAAAACATGAACTAACACGCTCTAGTGGTGAAAAACCTGTTAAAATGCATTCTTAAGAGGCGGCCTTCAAGGTCTAAGAAATTAGCATATGAACCTCCTAGGTTAAGCTTTCAACTAAGAATACCAAAGGAACAAAGAAAAATTGGTGATAAAAGTAAATTGTTTAAAATTACATGCCCTATCTGAATCATGAAAGTTTTTTTTGGACTAGACTATCCCTTTAAGTTTGGTGAAATTATTGGTATAAATGGTCACAGAAGGTTCATTTTAGTAATTGTATACCTCATATATCACTGATACACACTGTTCTGTTGCATCAAACACTGCTATATGTTCAAGTTTTTGCAGACAGCATAGATCCACATGGTTCACCTGCCTAGACATGTTCCACTTGCTCTCTGGTGGAAATCTAAGAGCAGCAGGGTGTTGCAGTTCTGGATTAATTCTTTAATATTGATATATAACATATCACTTGAAAGTGTCCATTTTATGTACTGTATGGCTTTGTGTGTGTTTATGCACTTGTGTTGGAGAGTTTGTGTGGATAAGTATCCACTTAAAAAAAAAAAAAAAAAAAATTTGAACAAACCATGTTTGCATAATTAAAAAAACAAGACTAATGCATTACCTCTCTTTATCAGTACTTAGATTTTGTACTTTGTAGCATTCTTGAATTTCTAAGAATTATATAAAGATTTTCCCAATTTTTTCTTGTTGTTTTAATACTATTACACAGTATTAAAATGCACTTCACTAAAGCATAGTTTCAACACGTTTACATCCTAAATGTTTATTTTGCACTGTATTATAGTATAAATCTGTTACAAGACTTGATAGTTGTTAATGGGCAATTTAGACAGCATCAGCTTTTAAAAAATATAATTGTGTTAGGTCAAAGCTTTAGACAGCATCTGGATTAATTATTTTAGCATTACCCCATTCATTCAAAGCTTTTTTTTTTTTTTTTTTAAAGTATTGGTGCACCAATACTCGGAAGGAAGATGAGATGAATTTGAACATCTCACTGAACAAAAGAAATTATGTAAACAAATGCATAGTAAGTATGAGCATGGGGCAAAAAATGCTCTAATATAAGATAATGGAACAAAAACCCCAAGGACCACTAAGCATAATGCACTTAACAGTATATTCTAGTAGACTAGAATAAGATAAATCATACTAACATTTCCAAATTAGTGAATGGTAACAGACCAGACAGTTTATTTCCGGGGTCATTGTTCAAAGAAATGATTGGATATCCAAAAGAAAGGTAATAGTGCATGTTTCTGTCACAGAGATACCAAAAAGGGAAAGTTATTCTCCCTGTAAAGTATTTAGGAATTGAAATACTCACCATATTTTATGCTTTTATTGCCTATTTCCAACAAAGTACTGAAAATAGAAAATATGTACAAACCAAATATAAAAGAAAAAATTTAAAATAGAAAAAGTGTCTTACTTTTGCCATCACATGCCACAATTTTTACTTTATCCACCTTAACCAAGTCAGTCACTTCTCTGAACTCTACATCATTCAGCACAAAGGTCCAGACATTATCACAAAATCGATACGTGTTTAATGAACCCTAAAAGGGATAAAAGCATTTTTTTTTTTTTAAATTGAAAGAACGCAACAGTTATATGCTTATAAAGTTATTTAATAAATTGAAATAACAGAGACAATAAGAACATTTAACAATTTATGAGTTTTAAAGAAAGGGCCATAATCATAGTAAATAATGAACACAGGTAGAATTAACTTACAGTATGATACATTCAACCTTTTTTAAATAAAGTACTTCTTAAATATCAATAGAAGGAAAGTGAAACCGCTAAGTTCAGATAGCAGAGGAGTGAGAGATGTGAAGCTGTGGGAGGGTGAAAAGAGTAAGGGAGAAAGCAAAATTGTGAGTGAAACGGAAGAAGGGGGACAAAATGTGAAAAAAACATATATAGGAGAAAGCTAAGCGGTGGAGAATTCGGGGGGGGGGGGGGAAGGTAGTGGAGACAAGAGAAGGCCAAAATCAAATAAATGAGGCAATATATGAGAAACTGCGTATCTACGTCTAGGGAAAAAAAGTGTGCAATACTTTACTACCAAAAACAGCCACCAAAGAAACAGACAGTCCTAGTGAATGCTTGCAGACTACAAAGCAGCTTCCATAACTGTTCAACAGAGGCCACATAGTATCAGGGGGTTTGAGCAAAGCGCTAAGCCACCTTTTTTAGTTTCAAAAATCACTCTCCCCCACCCCATTGGGAGGTTAATTTCTCCTGTTCCCCCCTGTTAAATATCTTTTCTACACTGAATATTAGTAGTTATATTTTAAGCATAGGCAGCGGTCTCAACAAGCAAAAACAAAATTTATGCTTATCTAATAAATTAATTTCTTACATGGTGGTGAGAGACCATGAGCCATTATTCCTGGGATTAAACTCATAACCACTAGGAGGCGGTAAAGATACCCAACATCCCAATACCTTTTAATCCTTCCCAACTCTCGGGTATCCTAGAGTATAGCTGAGAAAGGAGAAAAACAGAGAAGTAGGAAAGGACAAAGCAGGGTAAATGGGGTGCAAACTATAACTGCTGCCAACTGAAAATATAAATGTGGGCGGGTCACCATGAAAGAAAGAAATTTATCAGGTAAGTATAAATTTGGTTTTCATTGATAAGGTGGCAAGAGTCCATGAGCCATTAATCTTGGGATCTAATACCCAAGCTGTGGTGTACACGAGTAAATAGTATTGAGAAAAAAATAAGGCAGACATCTATTTGCAAGACACACTAGCCTGTAGGACTTTTCTGACAAAGGAAGAGAAAAAAAAAAATCATCAAAACAAAGATAAAAAGACCAGTTAACTGGATAGCACATTTAATTAACAGAAGCCTTAAAATTTCCAAAATGGCAGAAACTGAAGTAGAAGAAAGGACAGAAACATGCAGCCTTCGTTAGGATCCGAATGTGGAAGTAACTGCTATTGGCTCTATTTGGAGCTGGATTAATTGATTCTGGTGCAAGATCAGCACATTAAGATCTGGATTTGCACAGATCTCAACACAAAATCAATCCGGCTGTTAAAAGACTAATAGCGCTTAAGTCCACGTTCAGATCCTGATGAAGAATCAATTGGGACTTAAAGGGCCATTATACACATTTTTTCTTTGCATAAATGTTTTGTAGATGATCTATTTATAAAGCTCATAAAGTTGTTTTTTTTTTTTTAAATGTATAATTTTGCTTATTTTTAAATAACATTGCTCTGATTTTCAGACTCCTAACCAAGCCCCAAAGTTTTATTTGAATACTGTCAGCTACCTTCTCCAGCTTGCTCCTGTTTGTGTAAAGGGTCTTTTCATATTCAAAAGAAGGGGGAGGGGGGAGTGTCTTATTTCCCACTTGCAGTGGGCTTTCCAACTACCTTTTCAACAGAGCTAAACTGAAAGCTTCTAAGTACGTTTTTAAACCATTTTATACCGGATTTTTATATCAGTATCTGTGCATCTTATTCTTTATAGTAGTGTCTATTACATGCAGTTATATGAAAAACAGAATTTATGTTTACCTGATAAATTACTTTCTCCAACGGTGTGTCCGGTCCACGGCGTCATCCTTACTTGTGGGATATTCTCTTCCCCAACAGGAAATGGCAAAGAGCCCAGCAAAGCTGGTCACATGATCCCTCCTAGGCTCCGCCTACCCCAGTCATTCGACCGATGTTAAGGAGGAATATTTGCATAGGAGAAACCATATGGTACCGTGGTGACTGTAGTTAAAGAAGATAAATTATCAGACCTGATTAAAAAAACCAGGGCGGGCCGTGGACCGGACACACCGTTGGAGAAAGTAATTTATCAGGTAAACATAAATTCTGTTTTCTCCAACATCGGTGTGTCCGGTCCACGGCGTCATCCTTACTTGTGGGAACCAATACCAAAGCTTTAGGACACGGATGAAGGGAGGGAGCAAATCAGGTCACCTAAATGGAAGGCACCACGGCTTGCAAAACCTTTCTCCCAAAAATAGCCTCAGAAGAAGCAAAAGTATCAAACTTGTAAAATTTGGTAAAAGTGTGCAGTGAAGACCAAGTCGCTGCCCTACATATCTGATCAACAGAAGCCTCGTTCTTGAAGGCCCATGTGGAAGCCACAGCCCTAGTGGAATGAGCCGTGATTCTTTCGGGAGGCTGCCGTCCGGCAGTCTCGTAAGCCAATCTGATGATGCTTTTAATCCAAAAAGAGAGAGAGGTAGAAGTTGCTTTTTGACCTCTCCTTTTACCGGAATAAACAACAAACAAGGAAGATGTTTGTCTAAAATCCTTTGTAGCATCTAAATAGAATTTTAGAGCGCGAACAACATCCAGATTGTGCAACAAACGTTCCTTCTTTGACACTGGTTTCGGACACAGAGAAGGTACGATAATCTCCTGGTTAATGTTTTTGTTAGAAACAACTTTTGGAAGAAAACCAGGTTTAGTACGTAAAACCACCTTATCTGCATGGAACACCAGATAAGGAGGAGAACACTGCAGAGCAGATAATTCTGAAACTCTTCTAGCAGAAGAAATCGCAACTAAAAACAAAACTTTCCAAGATAATAACTTAATATCAACGGAATGTAAGGGTTCAAACGGAACCCCCTGAAGAACTGAAAGAACTAAGTTGAGACTCCAAGGAGGAGTCAAAGGTTTGTAAACAGGCTTAATTCTAACCAGAGCCTGAACAAAGGCTTGAACATCTGGCACAGCTGCCAGCTTTTTGTGAAGTAACACAGACAAGGCAGAAATCTGTCCCTTCAGGGAACTAGCAGATAATCCTTTTTCCAATCCTTCTTGAAGGAAGGATAGAATCTTAGGAATCTTAACCTTGTCCCAAGGGAATCCTTTAGATTCACACCAACAGATATATTTTTTCCAAATTTTGTGGGAAATCTTTCTAGTTACAGGCTTTCTGGCCTGAACAAGAGTATCGATAACAGAATCTGAGAACCCTCGCTTCGATAAGATCAAGCGTTCAATCTCCAAGCAGTCAGCTGGAGTGAAACCAGATTCGGATGTTCGAACGGACCCTGAACAAGAAGGTCTCGTCTCAAAGGTAGCTTCCAAGGTGGAGCCGATGACATATTCACCAGATCTGCATACCAAGTCCTGCGTGGCCACGCAGGAGCTATCAAGATCACCGACGCCCTCTCCTGATTGATCCTGGCTACCAGCCTGGGGATGAGAGGAAACGGCGGGAACACATAAGCTAGTTTGAAGGTCCAAGGTGCTACTAGTGCATCCACTAGAGCCGCCTTGGGATCCCTGGATCTGGACCCGTAGCAAGGAACTTTGAAGTTCTGACGAGAGGCCATCAGATCCATGTCTGGAATGCCCCACAGCTGAGTGACTTGGGCAAAGATTTCCGGATGGAGTTCCCACTCCCCCGGATGCAATGTCTGACGACTCAGAAAATCCGCTTCCCAATTTTCCACTCCTGGGATGTGGATAGCAGACAGGTGGCAGGAGTGAGACTCCGCCCATAGAATGATTTTGGTCACTTCTTCCATCGCTAGGGAACTCCTTGTTCCCCCCTGATGGTTGATGTACGCAACAGTTGTCATGTTGTCTGATTGAAACCGTATGAACTTGGCCCTCGCTAGCTGAGGCCAAGCCTTGAGAGCATTGAATATCGCTCTCAGTTCCAGAATATTTATCGGTAGAAGAGATTCTTCCCGAGACCAAAGACCCTGAGCTTTCAGGGATCCCCAGACCGCGCCCCAGCCCATCAGACTGGCGTCGGTCGTGACGATGACCCACTCCGGTCTGCGGAATGTCATCCCTTGTGACAGGTTGTCCAGGGACAGCCACCAACGGAGTGAGTCTCTGGTCCTCTGATTTACTTGTATCTTCGGAGACAAGTCTGTATAGTCCCCATTCCACTGACTGAGCATGCACAGTTGTAATGGTCTTAGATGAATGCGCGCAAAAGGAACTATGTCCATTGCCGCTACCATCAAACCGATCACTTCCATGCACTGCGCTATGGAAGGAAGAGGAACGAAATGAAGTATCCGACAAGAGTCTAGAAGTTTTGTTTTTCTGGCCTCTGTCAGAAAAATCCTCATTTCTAAGGAGTCTATTATTGTTCCCAAGAAGGGAACCCTTGTTGACGGAGATAGAGAACTCTTTTCCACGTTCACTTTCCATCCGTGAGATCTGAGAAAGGCCAGGACAATGTCCGTGTGAGCCTTTGCTTGAGGAAGGGACGACGCTTGAATCAGAATGTCGTCCAAGTAAGGTACTACAGCAATGCCCCTTGGTCTTAGCACAGCTAGAAGGGACCCTAGTACCTTTGTGAAAATCCTTGGAGCAGTGGCTAATCCGAAAGGAAGCGCCACGAACTGGTAATGCTTGTCCAGGAATGCGAACCTTAGGAACCGATGATGTTCCTTGTGGATAGGAATATGTAGATACGCATCCTTTAAATCCACCGTGGTCATGAATTGACCTTCCTGGATGGAAGGAAGAATAGTTCGAATGGTTTCCATCTTGAACGATGGAACCTTGAGAAACTTGTTTAAGATCTTGAGATCTAAGATTGGTCTGAACGTTCCCTCTTTTTTGGGAACTATGAACAGATTGGAGTAGAACCCCATCCCTTGTTCTCTTAATGGAACAGGATGAATCACTCCCATTTTTAACAGGTCTTCTACACAATGTAAGAATGCCTGTCTTTTTATGTGGTCTGAAGACAACTGAGACCTGTGGAACCTCCCCCTTGGGGGAAGCCCCTTGAATTCCAGAAGATAACCTTGGGAGACTATTTCTAGCGCCCAAGGATCCAGAACATCTCTTGCCCAAGCCTGAGCGAAGAGAGAGAGTCTGCCCCCCACCAGATCCGGTCCCGGATCGGGGGCCAACATTTCATGCTGTCTTGGTAGCAGTGGCAGGTTTCTTGGCCTGCTTTCCCTTGTTCCAGCCTTGCATTGGTCTCCAAGCTGGCTTGGCTTGAGAAGTATTACCCTCTTGCTTAGAGGACGTAGCACTTTGGGCTGGTCCGTTTCTACGAAAGGGACGAAAATTAGGTTTATTTTTTGCCTTGAAAGGCCGATCCTGAGGAAGGGCGTGGCCCTTACCCCCAGTGATATCAGAGATAATCTCTTTCAAGTCAGGGCCAAACAGCGTTTTCCCCTTGAAAGGAATGTTAAGTAGCTTGTTCTTGGAAGACGCATCAGCTGACCAAGATTTCAACCAAAGCGCTCTGCGCGCCACAATAGCAAACCCTGAATTCTTAGCCGCTAACCTAGCCAATTGCAAAGTGGCGTCTAGGGTGAAAGAATTAGCCAATTTGAGAGCATTGATTCTGTCCATAATCTCCTCATAAGGGGGAGAATCACTATCGACCGCCTTTATCAGCTCATCGAACCAGAAACATGCGGCTGTAGCTACAGGGACAATACATGAAATAGGTTGTAGAAGGTAACCCTGCTGAACAAACATCTTTTTAAGTAAACCTTCTAATTTTTTATCCATAGGATCTTTGAAAGCACAACTATCCTCTATGGGTATAGTGGTGCGTTTGTTTAAAGTGGAAACCGCTCCCTCGACCTTGGGGACTGTCTGCCATAAGTCCTTTCTGGGGTCGACCATAGGAAACAATTTTTTAAATATGGGGGGAGGGACGAAAGGAATACCGGGCCTTTCCCATTCTTTATTAACAATGTCCGCCACCCGCTTGGGTATAGGAAAAGCTTCTGGGAGTCCCGGGACCTCTAGGAACTTGTCCATTTTACATAGTTTCTCTGGGATGACCAACTTGTCACAATCATCCAGAGTGGATAATACCTCCTTGAGCAGAATGCGGAGATGTTCCAACTTAAATTTAAACGTAATCACAACAGGTTCAGCTTGTTGAGAAATGTTCCCTGAATCAGTAATTTCTCCCTCAGACAAAACCTCCCTGGCCCCATCAGACTGGGTTAGGGGCCCTTCAGAACCATTATTATCAGCGTCGTCATGCTCTTCAGTATCTAAAACAGAGCAGTCACGCTTACGCTGGTAAGTGTTCATTTTGGCTAAAATGTTTTTGACAGAATTATCCATTACAGCCGTTAATTGTTGCATAGTAAGGAGTATTGGCGCGCTAGATGTACTAGGGGCCTCCTGAGTGGGCAAGACTCGTGTAGACGAAGGAGGGAATGATGCAGTACCATGCTTACTCCCCTCACTTGAGGAATCATCTTGGGCATCATTGTCATTGTCACATAAATCACATTTATTTAAATGAATAGGAATTCTGGCTTCCCCACATTCAGAACACAGTCTATCTGGTAGTTCAGACATGTTAAACAGGCATAAACTTGATAACAAAGTACAAAAAACGTTTTAAAATAAAACCGTTACTGTCACTTTAAATTTTAAACTGAACACACTTTATTACTGCAATTGCGAAAAAACATGAAGGAATTGTTCAAAATTCACCAAATTTTCACCACAGTGTCTTAAAGCCTTAAAAGTATTGCACACCAAATTTGGAAGCTTTAACCCTTAAAATAACGGAACCGGAGCCGTTTTTAACTTTAACCCCTTTACAGTCCCTGGTATCTGCTTTGCTGAGACCCAACCAAGCCCAAAGGGGAATACGATACCAAATGACGCCTTCAGAAAGTCTTTTCTAAGTATCAGAGCTCCTCTCACATGCGACTGCATGTCATGCCTCTCAAAAACAAGTGCGCAACACCGGCGCGAAAATGAGGCTCTGCCTATGATTTGGGAAAGCCCCTAAATAATAAGGAGTCTAAAACAGTGCCTGCCGATATTATTATATCAAAATACCCAGATAAAATGATTCCTCAAGGCTAAATATGTGTTAATAATGAATCGATTTAGCCCAGAAAAAGTCTACAGTCTTAATAAGCCCTTGTGAAGCCCTTATTTACGATCTTTATAAACATGGCTTACCGGATCCCATAGGGAAAATGACAGCTTCCAGCATTACATCGTCTTGTTAGAATGTGTCATACCTCAAGCAGCAAGAGACTGCTCACTGTTCCCCCAACTGAAGTTAATTGCTCTCAACAGTCCTGTGTGGAACAGCCATGGATTTTAGTGACGGTTGCTAAAATCATTTTCCTCATACAAACAGAAATCTTCATCTCTTTTCTGTTTCTGAGTAAATAGTACATACCAGCACTATTTTAAAATAACAAACTCTTGATTGAATAATAAAAACTACAGTTAAACACTAAAAAACTCTAAGCCATCTCCGTGGAGATGTTGCCTGTACAACGGCAAAGAGAATGACTGGGGTAGGCGGAGCCTAGGAGGGATCATGTGACCAGCTTTGCTGGGCTCTTTGCCATTTCCTGTTGGGGAAGAGAATATCCCACAAGTAAGGATGACGCCGTGGACCGGACACACCTATGTTGGAGAAATGAGTGTATACTGTCTCTTTAAGAAGAAAAACTCTTTCTGCCTAATAATAAATAACATTGTTAATGCATTTAGTCAATTTTGATATGTGCAACAATATAAAGAAAAAAGATAAAGAAAGGTGTGTTTAATAAGCACAATCTGACCTATGATCAATACATTGCATTAGAAAGTTTAAAAAAAAATAAGTGCAAAGAGATCATTCTTAAAGGGGCAGACAAGAGAGGGCCACTATTGTATTGAATGGGGATTATTATATTCAAGAAAAAGTATATAAGTTACAAGATAAGGAAACGTGCACAAAAAAGTGGCTTATAATACTTTTTTCAAAATTCAAAAAGAGATTGATGCAGTTATCCAAAGCTGTAAATATTGGCATTATTGACAACATATTAAGGGATTGTGTAACAAAAATACCTGCACTCCCAATTTTTATACTGTCCCTAAGGTACACAAAAACTCTGTGACCCCGACTGGAAAGCCTATTGTTTCCAGTGTAGACTCTGTGTATACCTATATTTCTATTTTGTCTACATTTACTACTACATTTTACTACATTAGAGACACTTGGGACTTTATAAAAAAGTTAAGGAATTGGATTTTCCATCTTTAACAGTTTGCTCTTTACTATGGATATCAATAGCTTGTTTACATCCATTAAGCATGAAACTTGTATACAGATTATACATCAAGACCTTATTGACAAAAACTATTCAGAAGCACAGAGCAATTTTGTTGAAGAATTGTTAAGATTGGTCCTATATTGGATTTATTTCCTTTCAGGACAACTGGTACATCCAAGTCAAGGGTACAGCTATGGGGTCCAACGTCATCCCAGCATACACCAATTTATTTATGAATTGCAACACGGAACGGTTTGTCTATGAGAATGTATTATTCAGACGGTATGGCGCCACATTGCGGCACTTTATTGATGACATCTTCGGCATGTGGTAGAGCGACAAAGGATCCCTGACAGATTTTGTGGAGATACGCAACTCTGAGGTAAGGTGCTAGAGTTCTCATTGACATGTAGTGAGAAAAGTTTTTATTTTTTATTTTAGAGACACTCTGGCTTACAAGACAGACAGAACTCTCCAGTTTGATCTGTACACTAAAGACAATGATAAAAATACTCTTAACATACAATAGTTTCCACTATCATAAATTTTTAGATTCTTTTCCAAAAAGCCTAATTACTTAAAGTAAAAAGGATAGGTGAGAAAGCAAATTTGAAAAAAAAGATTAGATGGAATAAAAAAAAAATTGTGAAAAGAGGCTATCCTAGTCCATTAATAAAAAGACATTTAGGTAATTTAAAAAAAGTATTCACCAAAGGATAAAAGTTATAGGATGGTCTTTGTATCACAGTTCAGTCCCCACAGTGAAAAAAATATCTAAAATCATTCGTGGACATTGGCATGTCTTGAGAGACTGCAATAGGAATGTGGAATTATTTAAAAACCCTCCCCTTATGACTCATAAGAGAGTTAAAAATTTAAGAGACCATCATTGGGGAGGAGCCTGCTGCGTGCGAGAGGATGGCAGCAGAGAGTTGAAGCTCCAAGTTCTCCCTGACGGAATGCTAGGTTAAACTAATGCAGATATAATAAAGGCGATATTCTGCGAAGATATTCATATATATAAAATGAAAGAAGGTAACATTCATAAGATGAAAGAGGAGCGGTAAAACCCAGTATACCATCACACCTAAACACACCTGAAGCGGAGTGAGGGGAGTGACGCACGCCTGTTCAGGTGGAGACAGAGGTGAGCGGTGGTGCAAGAGGGCTCTGTATCGGAACGCCCAGACTGGATGGAGTGAGCAGGAGAGCCTCAGGACTGATACAAACTGCGAGAGACGTACAGCTACAAATCAGGTGAATCACTGAGGGCGAGAAGCTGAAAGAAGGACACTCACTGAGGAGGGGATATCCGCAGCAACCGGACCCGGAGAGAAAGAGAGATGTAAAGGTGCTCAGGAGATGGGAGACCTGTGAAGTGAACAAGCGGTGTCCGATGTGGGTGCAACACAGAGAGTATACCCCCCAGAGAAGAAATTAGATCGCATAGAAGAGACGGAGTAAGTAACAGTGCCACAGGACCGGACATTACTGGATGAGCTGAGACGAACCCGCCCAAATGAAACATAGGCGATATTATAGCCGCAAAGGAGATAGATCTTGGATGTTGAGCGAAAGCCGGTACTGCTGAGGAAGTGGGGTGAGCCATAAACGGTCCTGAAGGAAGAGGGGTATACACCTCAAAGACTGCTACAGACAAAAAAGTAATCTAAGGGAGACACTGGGAGAGAGAAAAATTGTGATTGGATTACAACTGAACCCCGGACAGTCCCCAATATCAACCTTGTGAAATTGCATAGCTGCGCCGGTGCTTTTATCAAGAGGGAACAGACATAGGAGCGAGAGATATAAAGCTCCCAAAGAGGTAAACTTTGCTTATACTCACAGGGTTTATAAGGCAGGAGTAGGGGTTAAACACAAAAGGAAAGAAAGATAGAAAAAGGCTCTCTTTCAACTCACATTAACATTCAATAGGGTCTGAAGTAACAGAGTCAATCAAAAGGAGTAAAAGACAGAGCTAACAGAGAAAGACAGAAGAACATAAGGGGAAAATGGCTGCAAAAAAAGCAGCCAAACTGGACAAAATCAATAAAAATAACAAATCTCCAAGCATGAAAGCTAATCCATTCTTTCAAAATCTGAGCATGGAGACCCACACTAGTCACAAAAATACAGGGGTAAAGCCAACAGATAACCTAGTAAATACGGATATCCAGATAAATATGGAAGAGATAAGGAAACTGGCTACTAAGGAGGACATTATATCAATAAAAGAATGCATAGTAGCTGAACTTTCAGAAATGAAAAAAGAACTGAAAGAAATAGGCCAAAGGGTTAACAGGAGGAAATGGATAAAAGTCTTAACCAGGCTAATGAAATTATATATGCTCAAACATGCATAATAAATGAAATACAAAATAAACTAGCAGACTTGGAAGACAGGTCTAGAAGGGGGAACCTAAGGATAAAAGGTATCCCTGAAGAGATTAAAATAGAGGAACTAAGATCTTTTACACAAAAATTCCTTAGCTCACTTATTCCAAATCTACAAGAAGGAGAGATAAATATTGTAAGAATACATAGAACAGCAAACCAAGGGATTCAAGGGAGAGCAAGGGATGTGATATTAAACCTACAAGAATTTGATCTAAAAGAACAAATATTAAGAATAGCTAAAAAAGAACATATCCTCAAATACCAACAATGGGATATTCAGATTTTTGCAGATCTAAGTATGGCGACAATGAAAAAAAGGAGAGACCTTAGATTTTTAACTAGATCCTTGCAAGAAAAAGGGATCAGGTATAAGTGGACATACCCCTTTGGCCTAATAATTTCCTACAATGGGAATACAATATATTATAAAAGGAAGGAAGACATATGGCAAATAAAATCCAAACTACAACTGCAGCTAGAAATACCTGAGGATTTTGAGAGAGAAGAACAAGCTGAGATATGGCAAAGGTCTTATGAGAAAGGAAAAAAAAAAAAAAAAAAAACTACTGGGAAGAAGTCAGGGGAAAAAAAAAAAAAAAAAAAAGTACTCACCCAAGATAACCCATTCCAGCAACAAATCACATATAAAGCAGAGGAACATTGAGGAAGAAGAGAAGCAGAAAAGGACTAATGCATCTTTATTATATTTTAGGCTAAAGCCCCTTAAGGGTGTGCAGGAACGGTTTTAAGAGAAAAAGAAGAAAAATATATTATTATTTTTTTTCCCCTTCACGGTAATACCGAGCACCTTGAATACTCTGAGATTTAGACACTCTGTCTTTTATACAACACCGATACTATGAATCACATGGTTTTTTTTTGTTTGTTTTTTCCACCATAGAAGTTGCCCAACTTTTTGGGCTCTTCCTTTCTTATAGCACGTACAAGTGACTTTTTCTTTATCACAGAAGTCCCGCAATATTCGGGGTACCTCCTTCCCTACAGCACGTATAAGGGACTTTTTTTTTTTCTCCCTCTCTGCAAGAGAAGAGGAATAATTCCGTCAGGGAGGAAGTACTACCCCCTGGGTCTCATCGTTTTTATGTTTTTTGTTTAGTAGTTATGCATGCAGACAGAATGTTTATGTTATTGATTATAAGAATCACCCATGGAATAAAGCTCACAGTTTTTCAGTTATGTATGGGTACAGTGTATTATCTATGGATGCTCTTCGGGGGAGTTACAAATTTCAATGAATGATATTCATATTATATCTATAAATGCCAAAGGGCTAAATACTCCCCAGAAGAGATCCATGGCTCTGAGGGAGATCGAGAAACTAAAAGGGGATGTATTATTATTTCAAGAGACCCACTTTAGAAGGAATAAAGAACCTAGTTTTACAAACGAGAAATATAAAACATGTTATATGGCTTTGGATAGAGGCAGGAGGAATGGGGTCTGTATACTAATCCACAAAAATGTGAACTTCCAATTATGGGACCAAGTAAAAGACAAGGAGGGGAGATACCTAGGTATAAAAAAGGTATTCTCCAGGGGGAACCTGTGAAAATATTTAATGTGTATGGCCCTAATACGAAGCAGAATGTTTTCTTTAAGAAAATAATCAATCCCATCCTGGATTTCCAAGAGGGGTTACTATAATGGGTGGAGATTTTAACGTGACATTGGAACCAAAATTAGATAATTAAAAAAAAAAAAAATCTACTACACCTAAATATATTGTAAATCAAGTTAATAATAGTTTAAGACAGATAGCTATGTATGACACTTGGAGATTGTTATACCCGGATCAAAGAGATTATACCTTTTATTCGCACCCACATATGTCCTATTCGAGACTGGACTATTTCTGTATAGACTTAAAAGGGTTAACAATATTACAGGAGGTTCAGATATTGCCAATGACATGGTCAGACCATGCCCCGGTAAGGCTGAAATTAAAATGGGGGATACACGAGAAGAAACAGTTCAATTGGAGACTGGATGACTCCATTCTAAGGAAAATAGAAGATAGGGACAAGATAGCAGGAATAATAGAAGATTTTTTTTATATTAACAATACAGATGACATCTCAGCAGCAGTCCTCTGGGAGGCACATAATGCGTCATGAGGGGAGAGTTAATTTATTAAACTAAGGGCGGTACAAAAAAGGTTAAGGGAAAAATCTTTCCTGGAGATAATGAATAGGATTTATATGCTAGAAAAGAGTCACAAACAAGACCCAGATAATAAAAATATTTTAGAAGATTTAGGGAAGGAAAGGAAGTCTATACAGGAATACTGGTCTAGCTTAAATAAAAGGAAAGCAATTTGGCTAAAACGTAAGTATTATACGGAAGGGGATAAAAATGGAAGACTTCTGGCAAGAGCTATTAAGAAAAAAGAAATAAGTAATGGTATATATAAATTAAAGAACGATAATAAAAAAATCTGTAAAAACCAACAGGAAATTAGTATGCAATTTGAAAAATTCTATAAATCTCTATATAACAGAATCTCAAACCAGAGAAGAAATAGATTGGAGAACTTATGCAAATAAGATGAGAATAAATAAAGAATAAATTAATAATTATGTATGGGGTAAAGTGCACCCAAAAATAGGAATAGAGACTATGTATAGGAAAAGGCAGGCAGGAGGATTGGGGCTCCCTAATTTTGCTAAATATAGACAGGCATCCATGATTCAAAGGGTAATAGAGTGACATGCTAAAAAGGAAGCGAAAATTTGGGTGAAATTGGAAGGAGATCTTATAGCTAGGAAGGCGATAAACAATCAATGTTGGTTAAATCCAAAAGACAGATCTATAAATATAGATAATAATAGCATCTTGAAAGAAAACTTTAAGATCTGGGATAAGTTTATTAGGAAAAAAGGGGATATATCATCAATTCCATCCCCACTATTAGCATTAGTGGAGAATAATTTAAAGGAGATGTAAAAGATAATAATTACCGAATAATAGACCTAATAGACAGGGGGAAAGTAAAGTCACAGAAAGACCTACAGGCGAAGGGTCTTAATGAAATAACGGATTGGTTCATTTACTCGCAAGTACACCATTATGTATTAACAAGTAAGGAAAAGGATAAGATATGCAGAGCATTAACAAAATTGGAGAACTTATGTAATTCTAAAGTAAATATACAAAACATACCCTCTCTAAGGCATACAGTATATTACAGGAGAGTACAGAACCCCTTCCCCCTTATATTAAGAATTGGCAAAGGGAATTAGAACAGGATATAGACCCCAAGACATGGTTAAATATATTTCACCATACAGCTAAATCTTCTATATCAGCTAGAATGTTGGAACAAAACTTAAAGATCCTAACAAGGTGGTACCTTACACCTACTAGAATTAAAAAAATGTTACCCCCATACCCAAGACAGTTGCTGGAGAAAGTGTGGGGATAAAGGATCACTATCACATATTATGTGGTTCTGCCCAAAAATAAGGTCTTTTTGGGGGAACATATTATATGTAATAGATAGCAGGGAGGATAGGAAGAAATTGAATAACTTTCTCACAGCTATATTAAATAATCTAGACTTTAAGGGAGATAAACCCAGAAGATATTTATATCAAATCATGCTTAATAGTGCAGAGAGCTTAATTTTGATAAAATGGAAAACAGCAATAGTTCCCACAAAAGAAGAATGGATTAAAAAAGTTAATGAAAACTTGCTGAACGAAGAATATTTTTTTTTTGCACAATAATAGATATGAGATCCCTAAGGAAGCAAAGGATATCTGGGAAAAGTTAATAAGTGGTTCTCCATCCCCCTCGGAGTAAAAGGTTGGAAATAGAGTTAGAAGTACACTAGTGATTAAGTACAAGAGTGCTCAGCGTATCCAAAGTTATTAAGGAGATTATTTTCATCTTTGTAAAGACTGTGTGAGATGTTTTGTTTGACTGTTTTAAAAAAATAATAAAAAAAAAAATTATGCTTACCTGATAAATTTATTTCTCTTGTGGTGTATCCAGTCCACGGATCATCCATTACTTGTGGGATACCAATACCAAAGCTATGGGACACGGATGAAGGGAGGGACAAGGCAGGCGCTTAAACGGAAGGCACCACTGCCTGTAAGACCTTACTCCCAAAAATAGCCTCCGAAGAAGCAAAAGTATCAAATTTGTAGAATTTAGAAAAAAAAATGAAGCGAAGACCAATTCGTCGCCTTACAAATCTGTTCAACAGAAGCCTCATTCTTAAAAGCCCATGTGGAAGCTACCGCTCTAGTAGAATGAGCTGTAATTCTTTCAGGAGGCTGCTGGCCAGCAGTCTCATAAGCTAAATGGATTATACTTCTTAGCCAAAAAGATAGAGAAGTTGCCGAAGCCTCTCCTCTGTCCAGAGTAGACAACAAACAATGCAGATGTTTGACGAAAATCTTTAGTAGCTTGTAAATAAAACTTTAAAGCACGAACCCCGTCAAGATTGTGTAATAGACGCTCCTTCTTTGTAGAAGGATTAGGACACAGTGACGGAACAACAATCTCCTGATTGATATTTTTATTAGATACCACCTTAGGCAGAAAACCAGGTTTGGTACGTAACACTACCTTATCTGCATGGAAAATGAGATAAGGGGAATCACAATGTAAGCAGATAACTCCGAAACTCTTCGAGCCGAGGAGATAGCTACTAAAAAGAGAACTAAATTTAAACTCCATGGCGGAGCAACAGGTTTAAACACAGGCTTGATTCTAACCAGAGCCTGACAAAACGCCTGAACATCTGGAACCTCAGCCAGACGTTTGTGCAAAAGAATAGACAGAGCAAAATCTGTCCCTTTAAGGAACTAGCTGACAAACACTTCTCCAATCCTTCTTGGAGAAAGGATAATATCCTAGGAATCCTGACTTTACTCCATGAGTAACCCTTGGATTCACACCAATGAAGATACTTACACCATATCTTATGATAGATTTTCCTGGTGACAGGCTTTCGCGCCTGTATTTAAGGTATCAATGACAGACTCGGAGAAACCACGCTTTGATAAAATCAAGCGTTCAATCTCCAAGCAGTCAGACGCAGAGAAATTAGATTTGGATGGTTGAAAGGACCCTGAAGTAGAAGGTCCTGTCTCAGCGGCAGAGTCCATGGTGGAAAGGATGACATGTCCACCAGATCTGCATACCAAGTCCTGCGTGGCCACGCAGGTGCTATCAAAATTACCGAAGCTCTCTCCTGCTTGATCTTGGCAATCAGACGAGGGAGCAGAGGAAACGGTGGAAACACATAAGCCAGGTTGAAGGACCAAGGCACTGCTAGAGCATCTATCAGTGCTGCCTTGGGATCCCTGGACCTGGATCCGTAACAAGGAAGCTTGGCGTTCTGACAAGACGCCATGAGATCCAGTTCTGGTTTGCCCCAAAGTTGAATCAACTGTGCAAATACCTCCGGATGGAGCTCCCACTCCCCCGGATGAAAAGTCTGTCGACTCCCAGTTCTCTACTCCTGGGATATGGATAGCTGATAGATGGCAAGAGTGAATCTCTGCCCATAGAATTTTCTTTGAAACCTCCAACATTGCTAGGGAACTCCTTGTTCCCCCTTGATGGTTGATGTAAGCTACAGTCGTGATGTTGTCCGACTGAAATCTGATAAACCTGACCGCAGCTAGCTGAGGCCAAGCCTGAAGAGCATTGAATATCGCTCTTAGTTCCAGAATGTTTATCGGAAGGAGTGCCTCCTCCTGAGTCCACGATCCCTGAGCCTTCAGGGAGTTCCAGACTGCACCCCAGCCCAGAAGGCTGGCATCTGTTGTTAATATTGTCCAATCTGGCCTGCGGAAGGTCATACCTTTGGACAGATGGACCCAAGATAGCCACCAGAGAAGAGAATCCCTAGTCTCTTGATCCAGATTTAGTAGAGGGGACAAATCTGTGTAATCCCCATTCCCCTGACTGAGCATGCAAAGTTGCAGCGGTCTGAGATGTAGGCGGGCAAACTGCACTATGTCCATTGCCGCTACCATTAAGCCGATTATTTCCATACACTGAGCCACTGAAGGACGAGAAGTAGAATAAAGAACACGGCAGGAATTTAGAAGTTTTGACAACCTGGTCTATTTTCTGCCTAAGGTAAAAACAGTACAACGCCGGTACCATTTAAAAATAACAAACTTTTGATTGAAGATAAACTACACTAAGTCACCACATCTCTCTAGCTACTTCCCTTGTCGAGAGCTGCAAGAGAATGACTGGAGGTGGCAGTTAAGGGGAGGAGCTATATAGACAGCTCTGCTGTGGGTGATCCTCTTGCAGCTTCCTGTTGGGAAGGAGAATGTCCCACAAGTAATGGATGATCCGTGGACTGGATACACCTTACAAGAGAAAAGAAAAAAAAAATTTAAGAGACCATTTAGTGAGATCCGATGTAGGTCCCAAAAGTATAAAGGTAAAGACATATCAACAAGAAAAATGTAGGGTGTTACCCATGCCTTGGTTGCATAAGTTGTAATGGTGCTGATAGAGAAAAATTGCTTTAGAAAAAAGAAATATTTTGGATCTATGAGTAGATTACTATGTAACCAAAAGGTTTTAAAGGGATAATTATATATATATATATATATATATATATATATATATATATATATATATATATATATATATATATATATATATATATATATATATATATATATTCCCCAAAATGAATCTTACGAAAGTGTCTCAGCTGCCAGGGTGCACTTTATACACACATTGAGACTCCCATCATAGAAAAGGCACTCGCTGGTCTTTATAAAATGTAGTAATTTATTTTCAAATTCTTAGCAGAAAGACATAACGTTTCGGTGTATCATTAAACCTTTGTCAAATGTCAAAGCAGGATCAAAAAAACGTATCCCCCAAAAAACACCTACCACAACATACCATCACCCACCTTATATACACATAAAAACAATTTGCTCCATCGCATCGGCCCATAGTGACATCACGCTACAGCGTAAGCGCGACGCGTCACAGCCAATCGATTGGCCCTCTGTTACCATGGTAACCTATACACGGAAGCGTAATCGTGTATCCAGCTACACAGGACATTGCTATATTACTAGCAGCGGAAGATGCCACTATTTCATCTGGTGACAAAAGCACAATACGGTGCATAAATTTACGTGGTATTCTTATCCAAAAAATTACCATCATATTTGTCACCCATTAGGCCAGTGTTAGCATCTGTTCCCATACCTAGAAGGATACTTACACTCGATGTAAAAAAATACATAACGAAAAATCACAAAAAAATTAAATTAAAAAATCAAACAATTATATACATCCTATTGCAGTAATATATAAGCACAGTGTTATAATCTCATTTGTAGAAAGCAACCCTATTAGAAAATCTTTTTAAATAGAAAATCTTTTTTTTAAATATAGCCATCTATATAGAACTATTTCCCTTCATATATCAATTACTACCCCCTTCATGACTCTGTGGGTATAGGTAGAAACCTGTGGGTGCCCACAAGAACGAACATTCATGTTGGTCCCCACCAGGTATTTTCGTCTATTCAGCCAGCTGTTTCAAAGGTCCACTAGTTGGTTATTTAGCGTAGAATGGCCCAAAATCCAGGAAGGTGTTTAATTCTCTTGGTATCAGAGTGTCCAAAGTATAGATCCATTTAGTTTCCATTTGTAGGAGCTTTTTGGCTCTGTTGCCCCCCCTAGTGAGCGGAGGAACATGATCTATCAGCATTGTTTTCAAGCTAGAGACTCCATGATTACATCTCACGAAGTGGCGTGCCAATCGTTGATCCGAGTCCCCCTTTTTTAGGGCTTCCCGGATGGCACAGCGATGGTTGGCCATCCTGTCCCTGAAGCTTGTAATGGTCTTACCGATGTAGACCAAAGAACATGGGAAAATTAACATGTATATAACGTGTGCTTGTGCATGTAAGCCTATGGCGAATTGTGTAATGCATGTTGGTGTGGGGGTGTTGGAAAGTTTTCCCCTTCAACATGCTATTGCATGTTGTACAGCTTCCACAGGGAAAACATCCTTTGCTCGAAGTTTTCATCCAAGTGTCCTTTTGGTAACATCCAACTGGGTCGGTTTTTACCAGTAAATCCCTCAGATTATCGGCCCTCCTATGCACTATCCGTGGAGGCTTCATCCTCTGAAATGGGAGTGATGGATCTGTTTCGAGAAGAGACCAATGCTGATGTACTGACTTCCTCAACATCTCACCCATGGGGGTATATGTGGTCACAAAATTCAACTGTTGCACATCCTCATTAGGTTTCTTATGTTTAATTTCCAATGTGGATTCCAATAATCTCACCATCATAACCTCTTCTTACTAGTTTCTGTTCCAACTCTGTGAGTTGTTTCATCATAATGGGCACCTCACTATTGTTGCGGATGACTCTGGTGAGCTGTGATGTGACTATCCCCGTTTTTTGGTGTCTGGGATAGAAGCTCCTCGCCTCTAACAAGGAGTTTCGATCGGTTGATTTCGTGTACAATGAGGTACCAAAGGAGCAACCATTGCAGGAATCAACATATGCATGTTAATTTGCCCGTGTTCTTTGGTCTACATCGGTAAGACCATTACAAGCTTCAGGGACAGGATGGCCAACCATCGCTGTGCCATCCGTAAGCCCTAAAAAAGGGGGACTTGGATCAACTAGTGGCACGCCACTTCGTGAGATGTAATCATGGAGTCTCTAGCTTGAAAACAATGCTGATAGATCATGTTCCTCTGCTCACTAGGGGGGCAACAGAGCCAAAAAGCTCCTACAAATGGATCTATACTTTGGACACTCTGATACCAAGAGGATTAAACACCTTCCTGGATTTTGGGCCATTCTACACTAAATAACCAACTAGTGGACCTTTGTAACAGCTGGCTGAATAGATGAAAATACCTGGTGGGAACCAACATGAATGTTCGTTCTAGTGGGCACCCACGGGTTTCTACCTATACCCCCAGAGTCATGAAGGGGGTAGTAATTGATATATGAAGGGAAAAAGTTCTATATAGATGGCTATATTTTTAAAAAAGATTTTCTAATAGGGTTGCTTTCTACAAATGAGATTATAACTGTGCTTATATATTACTGCAATAGGATGTATATAATGGTTTGATTTTTTAATTTAATTTTTTTGTGATTTTTCATTATGTATTTTTTACACCGAGTGTAAGTATCCTTCTAGGTATGGAACCAGATGCTAACACTGGCATAATGGGTGACTAATATGATGGTAATTTTTTGGATAAGAATAACACGTAAAGTTATGCACCGTATTGTGCCTTTTGTCACCAGATGAAATAGTGGCATCTTCCGCTGCTAGTAATATAGCAATGCCCCGTGTAGCTGGATACACAATTACGCTTCAGTGTATAGGTTACCATGGTAACAGAGGGCCAATCGATTGGCTGCGACGCGTCACGCTTACGCTGTAGCATGAAGACGTCACTATGGGCCGATGCGATGGAGCCAATTGTTTTTATGTGTATATAAGGTGGGTGATAGTATGTTGTGTTAGGTGTTTTTTTGGGGATACATTTTTTTGATCCTGCTGTGACATTTGACAAAGGTGTAATGATACACCAAAACGCTATGCCTTTCTGCTAAGAATTTGAAAATAAATTACTACATTTTATAAAGACCAGCGAGTGCCTTCTCTCTCATATATATATATATATATATATATATATATATATATATATATATATATATATATATATATACACATATATATATACATATATATATACATATATATATACATATATATATATACATACACACACACACTCGATCATCATGCATAATATGTAACGTGTGTGTAATGTCTAATAGCCATTCGGAATGGCACGTACCTTCCTGGATGGCTATTAGACATTACACGCATATTACACAGAATTCCTGATGATCGTGCAAGCTACCAGGCTTGCATATTTTAGGAGGGAAGGTACGGGCTGTTCTGGATGTCTATTTGACATTACTCACACATTACGCCTGATGATCGTGAAAGCTAATAGGCTTGCATACTGTAGGAGGAATCTCATATCTCATCCTCCAATGTACTTTGATAACTCCTGCTTAATGTCCAAGTTCATCTGTGGAAGTGCTTGCTCATGAATTGGAAAAAAAAAATGTTGTGCTACTGGGCTATAGAGAAATACCAGGTGCAGCTTAGGGGAAAGTTTAAATACTTGGCTTTTTTCTGTTTATTTAGAGGTCATCTTTGAAAAGGCTTATAACAATGAGGGGTCAGTATATATGCTACTGCTAAGGTCTGTTATAAGTCTCTGTGTGTCTCCCTTCCCCCCCTCCCTCTGTGTGTGTCTCCCTCCCTCTGTCTCTACCTCCCTCTGTCTCTCCTTCCCCTCCGGAATTACACTATTATATTTTTATTTATTTTTTGAGGATTTTTTAGATTACGCAATCATCTTTTTATGAGACAACGTTTATGGACATATCCTTTACACCATATTTCATTATTTATGTAATATTGGAATCTAGAACCTATATTCTCAATCAGCAACTAAGTTTGCTCTGTATGAAAAGGAAAGGTTGTATTCAAACTAAAAATGGACAATGAATGAATCTCTGAAAAAAATAAACTGAATTTGTTGGTTAATGATAAAACAATTTAACAACAGGAAAAAAAACAAAAAACAGTGCTTGATAAACAAGGGGTATTATATGATCGCTCCTCTTCTGCAACAGGATTGAGATGTTAGTCATTGCATCCTATAACTGCACTGAACTTTCCTACTCAAAATACAGCAGTTATGCAGTGAGGCATTTGTCACCCAAATTACCATAGAGAGTAAAACCTGCATAAATAGAATATTTTCATATTATACACTGAAAAATGCACAATATAGTATTAAGTTAATCAGCTTCACCATCTAGTGCATTGGTTTTTAAACCTATCATCAGGCCTCCCTAACAGGCCACATTTTGAGGCTATCTGAACTAGAGCACAGGTAGAATAATCAGCTGCTTAGTAAACATGGTTATTTTACCTTCTCTCATCCAAGGTTATCTAGAAAACCTGGCCTGTTGGGGAGCCTCATGGACAGGTTTGAAAACCAGTGATCTTGTGGCATGAACTGAGCACTGTAATGCAAAATTAAATACTGCAGCTATCAAAACAAGATAAAAACTAAAGACAAATACTTGGTCATCAGAACTAAACTTCACGAGCTGAGATAAAAGTAGCTAACAGAATGATAAAAACAAAGAAAACATATTTACAGTGTAATTCAGTATAACAAAATTGTGTGCATATGACATACTGCAGTGCTTGGGTCTGCCTACCATTTTAAATCCCCAATAAGTCATTATAAAGATTACAATCACTAGCTAAGTATGCCAACATTTTAATCTATATTCTCTCATCCTACACCTAATGTATGATGCTCTCCCTCATCTGAATCTAAAATTTTACACATTTATTCACCACCAATATTTACACACTCTCTCTTAAATCATGTCTCTATTGCACTCTCCTTGTTTTTAAGGTGTTTGTAAAACAAGTCTTACCCTGAAGTTTACTCGGTTCCTCACTCTCTGTGCCAATGCTGAATTAATAGCTTTGTCAAATTGCAGAAGTACTTGAAGAGCAAGTTGTGGATTTATCTGTTGAGACTATAAACAGAAAGGCATATAAGATTCTTGCAGAAAAGAAATTCATTAAACAGACATTGCACACTAGATTTTTCTTTGTATAAAATGTGTTGTAGATGATCCATTTATATAGCCCATCTGGAGGTGTTTTTGTAAAAATATATAGTTTTGCTTATTTTTAAATAACATTGTGCTGATTTTCAGATTCCTAACCAAGTCCCAAAGATTTATATGTATACTGAGGTATACAAACCTCACATTGCTTCTGTTTGAATAATGGGTCTATTCATACGCAAGGTAGGGTCTGTTCTCAGCCCCTTTCAGTGAGAATTCCAGACTAATCTCATCAACAGTGCTAAACTGAAAACTTCTAAGTAAGTTTTAAAAGGTTTTATACTGGATTTGATTATCAGTATCTGAGCATATTATTCTTTATAGTAGTGTCTATTACATGCAGTTAAATGAAAATTGGTGGATACTGTCCCTTTAAACCACCTAAGCTGTAAGTAGTTTTGAACGCTGTGATCACTTCAATATATTATTATTATTATTATTATATATTCAGATGTACTCTGTACATTGCTGGTCTTTTTATGGGGGGGAGGGGGGGTGTTTGCTATTTTAACAAGCCAGCAGGAGGGAGGGTCTAATAGTGTGGTCTTGCTGTTTGCGGCAAGACCACCGATATTACAGCCAGACAAACCCTCAACGACCAGCGACATACAGGGCACACCATTTAAAATAAAAAAAAAAAAAACTGCCTTAAAGGAACAGTAAACACCTTTTACTTGCGTTATTTGGAGGAGCCAGTGAAGACTTATTACTGGAGCAGGAAAAGTTAGCCACGGTTATTATCTTAGAAAACATACCAATGTTTTACAGGTAAAGGGCCTGATAAATTTGTTCATAATATATGAGAGTAGAGAAAAACAAAGAGACTAATTTAAAGGGACAGTTTACGCAAAAAAAAATCTCCCCTTTAATTTGTTCTTAATAATCCACTTTATCAGTTTTTTGCAGTCATGTTGCATCACTTTGAAGTGATTTAGCATATGAGTATTATGTCTCTTTAAGTCTGTGAAAAAAAAAAGTAGTGGCTATGAGCCAATAATGCAACACTACCCAGTGCGCCAAATTTAAAGGACAACACTTGGAAACTGTGTGTCAAGTTGGCTCAGTAATTGCATTCATAATCATTTACTGGTGAAGTAAATTAGGTCATAAAATGTTGAATATGTACTGGCATATTTTACGATCTGATGAACATGTTGCATAAAACCAGCAGTGTAAATGTTTTATGTTTGTGTGTGCACAAATGACTTACCTGTATTAACTCATCAAGGCTCTCCTGAAGACTATTGCCCAATGTGGTATTCCTGTACAGTTGGTAAGCCATGATTTAAAGAGTAAGAACTCTAATGACCATCCACTTTCCTGTTACCGACAAGCAAAACTAGGTTTAATAAAACATATATAATAGCAGTTAAAGAGACACTAAACCCAAATGTTTTCTTTAAAGGGACAGTACACTGTAAAATTGTTTTTATATTAAATGTATTTTTAATGACTTGTTATACCAGCTGCAGAGTATAAAACATATGAGAAATTGCATTTTCAGGTTTGTGTATATGAAGTAACTGGTTTTGTGCTTTTAAACCACAGCCTATTACAATGTGTTGAGCTTCAGGTAATATATCTCATTATGTTATCACTTTGTGTACACAGACTTGCTTACTTATCTTATATTTGCCTGGAAAAACGAAAGCTCAATATATAGAGAAAACAATGGAAAATTATCATTACTTAACTATCCTGCAACCCACTGTGAGTTTAACTTATTCTGCTGGCTGTGTTTACTTAGGCTATTCAATAGCCAAGACTCCAGTATCAAAACTTTCAGTATAGGTTGGGAAACCACAAGCTAAATCGGCTATCTCAAAAGGCCAAAATAGGGGTAAAGGAGCTACTTGTAAACAATTTAATACACTCCAGCAGGTAAAAGGGATCATTGAGAACAATTTAAATGGGAGAACATTTTTGGGTGAACTGTCCCTTTAATGATTCAGATAGAGTATGCAATTTTAAGAAACTTTCTAATTTACTCCTATTATCATTTCTTCTTTGTTCTCTTGCTATCTTTATTTAAAAAACAGGAATGTAAAGCTTAAGAGCCAGCCCATTTTGGGTTGAGAACCTGGGTTATGCTTGCTTATTGGTTTGCTAAATGTAGACACCAATAAGCAAGCGCTATCCAGAGTGCTGAACCTAAAATGGGCTGGCTCCTAAGCTTAAAATTCCTGCTTTTTAAATAAAGATAGCAAGAGAACAAAGAAAAATTGATAGTATGAATAAATTAGAACGTTGCTTAAAATTGCATGTTCTAGCTGAATCATTAAAGGGACAGAAAAGGTTCAGAATAATGTTATATAATTCTGCACACAGTGCAGAATTATATAACATTATTTAAGCGGTAACTTCAAAAATGTAAAAGTATTTTCAGAATTTTCAGTGAACGTTAGACTCCACTCCAGGATCTACTGAGCGGGTCTTGAATATCCAAAGCGCTTCACAGGCTTGCTGGTTAATCACAGCACGCCCGGTCGCGCTATTGGAATAAATGTAGCTCGCTCCCGCTACTAGACCAGAGCGGGAGCGAGCTACATTTATTCCAATAGCGCGACCGGGCATGCTGTGACTAACCAGCAAGCCCATGAAGCGCTTTGGATATTCAAGACCCGCTCAGTAGATCCTGGAGCAGAGTCCAACGTTCAATGAAAATTCTGAAAATACTTTTACATTTTTGAAGTTACCGCTTAAATAATGTTATATAATTCTGCACTGTGTGCAGAATTATATAACATTATTCTGAACCTTTACAGTCACTTTAAAGAAAAAAAATTGGGTTTAGTATTCCTTTAATTTAGTAACTACAAAAGAAACAGGTATGTTATAATGCATTTAACAGTTCAATTGTTAGATATAAATAGCAATGCAAACAGATTTACTTTAGATATGTATTAAATCAGGGCTTAACAAATCTGTTCTTATCAAGCCAGCAATTTGTGAGCGTCAATATGACGATCTAAACTGTTCAAAATCTAACAGCCAGAAATATCAGGATGCTCCCCAAAAGTGCCCTGAATATGTACCTTGTAATAGAGGTGCAGAGCTAGACAGCAACATCTTTTGCTACATGGCTGTGAGGGATATATTTGGCATTAACATTTTTTTTCCCCACTGAATCCAAACTCATCCTTGTTTTCATTTATCAACACAAGTGCTTGATAATCTAGGATACATGCTAACACTTTTTCTCTGAAAAATAATGATTAACCTGGTCTGTTGGAAGGCTACTTCTAAGCAATGAATATGATAATTACCAGTAAAAGAGACATAATAGTCTTAAAATTGCATGCTCAAACTAATTAGAGCATGTAATTTTCAGACTATCGACCCTACACTACTTTGTGCCCACGTATTAAATGGTGTGCGGACAGGCTTCTCAACGTGAGAAGTTGTCCGCGCACCTTTGCTGCATATGGGCAGCGGATCTGATTGTCCACTGGCCCGTATGCATCATTACACACTGATGAGCATGTAATGCCTGACCAATCGTGCAAGAGAGCTCTGTGTGATTTCTCTTCGCCACCTCAGCAGTGACGAAGACTTTAAGAAGCAGCAGTCTAATGACCGCTCCTTCTTACATTGTGGGAAGCAGGCTTTCATGAGCGAACCTGCCCTTCAAGGGCTACGGAGCAGCTTAGCTTACGCTGCTTCATACATGGAGCCCATTGTGTTTAACCCCCGCAAAGGGGTTAGACACACAGTCGAAGTGTAGCTCTGGACCCTCTGAGCACTACAGACCCCAACTGGTAACCTCCTCTGATCAAATCAGCAGCGCTATTTGCACATTTGAATTGTGTGACTATCGCTGCCGATTGGATCAGTGGTAGGCTCCACTGTGGACCGGCAATGTTGAGCGGGTCCCAAATAGCACTTCTACTGTGTGATGAACCCTTTTTCAAGGATTAAACACAGAAGTGTAGGGTCAATAGGCTTAAATTATTTTTTTTACAAATATGGTCCTTTAATTTCATTCTAATACCAAAATGCATGCTCATAACAACATGTAAATGCATAGCAAGCAACACATTGCTGTTACTTAGGAGTGGCATATGTAGGTAGCTGCTAATCACTGGCCTTCTCAAGAGTTGCAACGTTGCAGCTCCCTAGCTTAATGTTTGATGTGTGTTTAACTACTCATTTGAACCACTGTAATTTAATAGTAAAATCCCCGAAACATAAGAAAACAAATTTTGGGGGAAAAAAGGGATAGAAATGCCAAAATTGAAATGTGCACAGTGTATTTCAATATGAAATAAAAGCATTTTTGCAATACACTCCCTTAGCAAAAATGTGTCTATTAAAAATTATTACTGTTTTTCAGCGGCATACACACATATGCTGTGAAGTCCCATGCACCAGTAGTCAAACACCACGAATTAATGATGACAGTGATGTGTATTGCTTCTGAATACATCATTTGTGTCATACATGCCTCTGCTGACTCTCTAAGGCAGAGCTTTCCAAACTTTTCATGTTGGTGACACACTTTTTAGACCTACATAATTTCGCGACACAGTAATTCAGTTGTACTAGCAAACAGGAGGTTAAACTAACTTGTTTTAAGAGATACGGACACATACATAAATGATATATTAACTAAATGTATTTACAAGTAACAGTATGTATGTGCAAGAATTAAAAAAAAGTTTAATATCACCAATAGCTACTATTTTATTGGGATGTATGAGGTTGATGGGATGAACACAGTTTCTGAATATTTGGTGGAATATTAGATAAAGATACTCGCATTTCATCATCAAGCATTTTTAAGCTTTCACTTCCTATCCATATATCAAGAGCAGGAGCAGCAATGCACTACTGGGAGCTAGCTGCAAAAAAAAACGCCACTGACTTCAGCTCAGCATTTAAGCTGCCGCCGTCAGAGCTCGGTGAGTCCGAATGACAACTATACCTGCACTACAAACACACTGCTGTCCCACTCACAAGCCGATTAAGGAGACTGCACATGCAGTCAGGAGCCAATGTGCTACCAATGGGAATAGTTTCAGTTCCCACTGAGCTGCGCCAATAGGTTAAGATGATCTGTGACCCCCTAGGTATCAATCACGTGTCACGTAGCAGGCAGGCGGAAAGTCAGAAAAAAAAAAAATTACAAAAATTTGTGCTGAAGCAGGGACACACCTACACATTGCTGCCGACACACAGTTTGGAAAGCACTGCTCTAAGGGGTAGTGTTTGAATAGGGGTGCATGGGCCCTCACAGTATATGGTAATATGCTCCATTAAAACAGTAATAACTTTTACTAAAAGGATTTTGGCTAATGGAAGTATGTTGCAAAAATGTTTATATTTCAAATTGAAGAGCACCCTTGCAAATTTTGTTTGACCTGTTTATGCCTTTAAATGCATATTTGTTTTTAAATACGTTCCCTGACATCAGTAGCTGACATTTATACACACTTCAAACTTGTATCTGGTTGTGGCACTGGCTAACCCATTAGAAACTAGTAAACTACAGAATGCAATTAAATGATAATGCTGGGTCTATGGATGGTACCGCAGACAAATAAATCTATACATACTCTGCTACCCAATGATATCATTCTTAATCAGTAACACGGCCAAAAACACACTATATAAAATGTTACAAGGAGGCCTAGCCCTACTACAGTGCAAACTCTCATCTACGGCTCTTGATAATATCACCCAGTGAACGAACTATAGAGTGACACACAGAGTTGTCAACATATTTGTTTCACCAACTATACAATGAGATAATCAAAGACCTCGATTATTCTGAGGTCGAATTAGAAGATACTCGTATAGACCATTGGTGATAATTAAAATGCAGCTAAACCGTTTAATATAAATACAATATATTCATACTTGCCACAGTTTCCTTACAATATCGTATCGATGAACCGAGTTATTCAGACTTCCTATCAACAAACCATAGACTGAAAACATGCGCAGTAGTAACTAGATACAACGCTATCCCGTTTCATCTGACTACATCTCGCGACGGTTCAGGGCAACCATTATACTGCGCATGTACGATTTATTGCGTTCGCGCAAGCTCTGAGCTCAGTGACAGTGACGTTCTGTACTGACTAGTATAGGTGCTGTGATAGCTAATTTCTGAATTGTTTTTTATTTACATGGGGCGAAGCGTCAAGTTACACACAATATATAAATAAAATTGTTCCTGGATTCTGTGTATTTCTTGTTTATGTTGTGCTCATCTAAAAAATGCAGTGGGCGTCGATAAATACATTGGCGAATAATTTCATTTTCGGGTAGTGTTGAAGCGATGATTGGCACCGTGCACCTCAAAGGGGAGGGATTGAAGACATTTGTGATGCATACGTTCTGAAAGTACTAGAATAAAGCGTCATCAGGAGATTGGTTAATCACCAATGGCATGTTGCGGAGCCGTCGATTTTTAAAAATATTTAAAAAGAAACCCAAAAAGTTTATTTTGTGATTTAGTTAGAGCATATTATTTTAAACAATTTACCACTAAACTTCTATAATCTAATTAGTTTTGTTCTCTTGGTATCCTTTTTTAAAAGTATATCTAGGTATGCTTAGGAGCAGCAAAGCACTACTGGAAGCTAGATGATAATTGGTGGCTGCACATATATGCCTCTTAAAGTGGATGTAAACTCACTGCTACTCGACAATCACAACTGCTTTATCATCAAAAAATAACATAAGTTTAATTCATGAATTTTGTTAAAACATAATATATAAACGATGTATATACCTCTATAACTATAAAAGTCTCAGTTTCTCCCTCCGCCCGCCATTTTGTTCCGCTTTCCTTACATTGATTGACATTTCCCTAAACAAATAATGTGGCGTACCCCGTGGCGTCCAGCCCCTTTTTCGTAACGTCATTTTATATTTTTGCGCATGCGTCTTTTATATGCGCATGCGTAAAACCACTTGTGCTGGCTTTGGAAGTGCTGCGCGCACACGCTCTAAGCATGCGCATATAAAGGCCGCTTCTCCAAACTTCGTGTATTTCCCAGGAACTGCAAGTAAGTATCTATGCTGCTCCGCAAACTGTTTGAAATTGTAACAATATATTTCGAGTATTGAAAGAGCGGTTTGGAAGTGCCTGACTGATTAGTAATGCAAATCCAGCAATAATAACTAAATTAGAAGCGCATGCGCACAAAAGGGACCCATCGAGAACGCGCAAGGGTAGTACGTCATAGAGCGGGTGGGACCGCTCTAGACGTTATGCGCTTAAAATGAAGGAAGTTATGGATGGGAGGAGCTCAGCCTGAAAACGGAGCAAACTTACTAACGTAAATATAAGTTTATTTGTTCGTTATATAAATTACAAAAGTATGCGGTATTGATAAAAGAGTGCTTAAGAACAAATTTGGAAGTTCAATATGTAAAATATTTACATCCACTTTAACATTGGCAGACATCCAGCGTATTTAATTAGGAGCATCTGCCCAGTTTAGTATTTTACTGTATTTTATTCTCAGTGCTCTCACTAATAACACGTTTATACAATGTTGCAAGTAATCAGACTGCATGAAAAACTGTGAAGCCAACCATTTCATGCCTTCAGTTTCAGTTTTAACTAGTATTATGCACTGTAAAATTAACCCTTTATTGTCTAGAGTAACTAGTATTATGCACTGTAAAATTAACCCTTTATTGCCTAAAGTAACTAGTATTATGCACTGTAAAATTAACCCTTTATTGCCTAAAGTAACTAGTATTATGCACTGTAAAATTAACCCTTTATTGCCTAAAGTAACTAGTATTATGCACTGTAAAATTAACCCTTTATTGCCTAAAGTAACTAGTATTATGCACCGTAAAATGAACCCTTTATTGCCTAAAGTAACTAGCATCATGCGCTGTAAAATTAACCCTTTATTGCCTAAAGTAACTAGTATTATGCACCGTAAAATGAACCCTTTATTGCCTAAAGTAACTAGTATTATGCACCGTAAAATGAACCCTTTATTGCCTAGAGTAACTAGCATCATGCGCTGTAAAATTAACCCTTTATTGCCTACAGTAACTAGTATAATGCGCTGTAAATTAACCCTTTATTGCCTACAGTAACTACTATTATGCACTGTACTAATATTAACCCTTTATTGGCTAAAGTAACTAGTATCATACACTGTAAAATTAACCCTTTATTTCCTACAGTAACTAGTATTATCCCCTGTAAAATTAACCCTTTATTGCCTACAGTAACTACTATTACGCACTGTAAAATTAACCCTTTATTGCCTACAGTAACTAGTATTATGTAATGTAAAATGAACCCTTTATTGCCTAAAGTTTAGCTTACATACAAAAGTTATTTGTCTTACACTAATTTTACTTCTTTTTTTTTCCCTACCCATTGCACCAACAGTCTAAATTACCTTGAATAACGCTGTGTACTTTGCTTTTATTAACTCTTTCTCTGCTACTATAGGGGCTACAGCGTGCAATGTGTGTATTATTTTAGGGTCTGTTTTATTTGTTTTTTTGGGGGGCAGAGGCTGCTTTATACTTTTAAAGGCCTTAGGCAGAATTTGAGCATGAGCCCCCCAACACACAATAAGGCATGCATATATTTACATGTTCCTACACACAGTCCTTTACCCATACATTCACACACTTCTATACAACGACATTTACCCACATATGCACACACTCATATGCACAATCATATACCCTTACATTCAAACATATACACAGACTGGAGTGCCTCCACCCAGTTAGAACTCACTCCAGTGGGCCCATGTCCCTCCGTACAGTGTCTGAGACCCTATAAGATGTGCCTATGTTTTCTCTCTGAAGGCTCACTGACCTACAATAATTACTCTAAAATACTTAATTGTAACAAATGATAAACTCAGATGTGCCAGGTGTGCCTCCTCCACCCAGTCAGAACTCACTCCAATGTGCCTGTGTGCCTCTGTATAGTGTCATAGACCCTATAAGATGTGCCTATGTGTCCTCACTTAAATCTCACTGAACTACAATAATTAAATACTCTAAAATACTTCATAGGAATCAATGGTTAACTCAGTTGTGCCTCCACCCAGTCAGAACTCACTCCAATGTGCCCATGTCCCACTGTACAGTGTCTGAGAACTTGTCAGGTGTGCCTATGTGTCCTCACTTATGTCTCACTGAATTATAATAATTATTAAATACTCTAAAATACTTCATAGGAATGAATGGTAAATTCAGTTGTGTCTGGAGTGCCTCCACCCAGTTAGTACTCAATCCAATGTGCCCATGTCCCTTCGCACAGTGATTGAGACCCTCTCAGGTGTGCCTATCTTTCCTCACTTAAAGGGGCAGTCAAGTCCAAAAAAAACTTTCATGTTTCAAATAGGGCATGTAATTTTCAACAAGTTTCCAATTTACTTTTATCACCAATTTTGCTTTGTTCTCTTGGTATTCTTAGTTGAAAGCTAAACCTAGGAGGTTCATATGTTAATTTCTTAGACCTTGAAGGCCGCCTCTAATCTAAATGCATTTTGATAGTTTTTCACCACTAGAGGGCATTAGTTCACGTGTTTCATATAGATAACTGAGCTCATGCACGTGAATTTACCATGGAGACAGCTCTGATTGGCTAAAATGCAAGTCTGTCAAAAGAACTGAAATAAGGGGACAGTCTGCTGAGGCTTAGATACAAGGTAATTACAGAGGTAAAATGTGTATAATTATAACTGTGTTGGTTATGCAAAACTGGGGAATTGGTAATTAAGGGATTATCTATCTTTTAAAACAACAAAAATTGTAGTGTTGACTGTCCCTTTAAGTTTCAACTACAATCATTAAATATTCTAAAATACTTCATATGAATGAATAGTAAATTCAGTTGTGCCTCCACCCAGTTAGTATTCAATCCAGTGTGCCCGTGTTCCTCCATACAGTGTCTGAGACTCTCTCGAGTGTGCCTATGTGTCCTCACTTAAGTCTCACTTTCCCACAATAATTAAATATTTTAAAGTACTTTATATGAATGAATGAATACTTGATAGTCTGGAGTGCCTCCACCCAGTCAGTACTCAATCCAATGTGCCCATGTCCCTCCGTACAGTGTCTGAGACCCTCTCAGATGTGCCTATCTTTCCTCACTTAAGTCTCACTTGCCTACAATAATTAAATACTCTCAAATACTTAAAGGGACACTCAGGTTAAATTAAATTTTCATGATTCAGATACAGCATGTAATTTTAAACAACTTTCCAATTTACTTCCATGAAAAAAAATGTGCACAGTCTTTTATATTTACACTTTTTGAGTCACCAGATCCTACTGAGCATGTGCAAGAATTCACAGACTATACGTATATGCATTTGTGATTGGCTGATTGCAAGCTTAGATAGAAGGTAATTATAGAGGTATAAAGTATAT
This sequence comes from Bombina bombina, assembly GCF_027579735.1. Classification (NCBI taxonomy): domain Eukaryota; kingdom Metazoa; phylum Chordata; class Amphibia; order Anura; family Bombinatoridae; genus Bombina; species Bombina bombina. Next base: position 587,515,439 of record NC_069504.1, read on the forward strand.
TTCTGTAACACTGTTGGTTATGCAAAACTGGGTAATGGTATATTCTTATCTTCAGAGATATTTCACTATAAACCCTATACAGATAAGAGCTGATTCTCCGGTCGCCATTTTTAGCAATTGATTGACAGATGACTCATCTGCAATCGACTAATCGTTGAGTCATCGGTCAATCAATTGCTGAAAAAGGCGACCAGAGCTTCAGCTCTTATCCGTATAGGGTTTAAAGTGAAATATCTCTGAAGATAAGTAAATACTAAAGATTTCATGAATGAAACTCTCATTCATTTTTTAACTGCTATCGTTTCAGTTTAGGTAATCACTTTAACTTGACATTCACTTTAATTATTGTGGGTCTGTGAGACTTCAGTGAGGACACATAGGTACACCTGACAAGATCTCAGACACAGTACGGAGGGACATGGGCACACTGGAGTGAGTTCTGTCTGGGTGGAGGCTCTCCTTAATTATTGTAGTTCCTTGAGGACACATAGGCACACCTATGTGTGTGTGTGAAACCTTCTCTGGTGTGCCTGTTTCTTCACTTAAGTCTCACTTACCTACAACAATTAAATACGCTAAAATACTTCATAGGATTGAATGGTAAACTCAGCTGTGCCAGGAGTGCCTCCACCCAGTCAGAAGTCAGTCAGTGTGCCCATGTCCCGTAATAAAGTCTCTGAGACCCTCTCAGGTGTGCCTATGTTTGCTCACTTAATTCTAACTGACCTACAATAATTAAATGCACTAAAATTCTTAATAGGATTAAAGGGTAAACTCTGTTGTACCTATAGTGCCTCCACCCAGTCAAAACTCACTCCAGTGAACTCTGGTCCTGCCGTACAGTGTCTGAGACCCTATCTGGTGTGCCTGTTTCTTCACTTAAAGGGACAGTCTAGTATTAATTAAACTTTCATTATTCAGATAGGACTTTTAATTTTAATCAACTTTTCAATTTACTTTTATAATCAAATTTGCTTTTTTTCTCTTGGTATTCTTAGTTTAAACTAAACATAGGTAGGCTCATATGCTAATTTCTAAGACTTTGAGGGCTGCCTCTTATCTCATGCTTTTTAAATCTCTTTTCAACACAAAGAGACAGAAAGTACACATGGGTCATATAGATAACACTGTGTTCAGGCACAGGGGGTTATTTAAGATCTAGCACGAAACAATGCTAAATGCAAGACAATAGATAATAAACAGTCACAGTCATGTGATCGGGGGCTGGAAGAAGGTTCCTAGATACAAGGTAATCACAAAGGTAAAAAGTTTATTAATATAACTGTGTTGGTTATGCAAAACTGGGGAATGGGTAATAAAGGGATTATCTATCTTTTAAAACAATAACAATTCGATGGTAGACTGTCCCTTTAAAGGGACATGAAACCCACATTTTTTCTTTCATCATTTAGAAAGAACATGTAATTTTAAACAACTTTATAATTTACTTCTATTATTTAATGTGCTTCATTCTGTTGATATTCTTTGCTGAAAAGCATATCTAGATAGGCTCAGTAGCTGCTGATTGGTGGTTACACATAAATGCCTCATGATTGGCTCACCCATGTGCATTGCTATTTCTTCAACACAGGATATCTAAAGAATGAAGCAAATTAGATAATAGAAGTAAATTGGAATGTTGTTTCAATTGTTTTTTCTATCTCAATCATGAAAGAAAAAAATGGGTTTAATGTCCCTTTAAATCTCACTGACCTACAATAATTAAATAAGCTAAAATACTGCATTTGAATAAATGATCAACTTAGTTATACCTAGAGTGCCTCCACCCAAACAAAGTTAACTCCAGTGAGCTTTTGTCCCACTGTAAAGTGCATGAGACCCTATCAGGTGTGCCTATGTTTCCTCACTTAAGTCCATTTTACCTACAATAATTAAAGTGATGGTAAATTCATACCAACTGCTCAACATATTTTAAAAGCTCTTATCCTAACTAGCAAATTGATGTGCCTTTTTAATAATAAAACATCAGTTTACTGAATAACTTAAATTTTATTGTTGTAACGTTACACTTATATTTAGCCTCTATCTTAAATTTTCTAAGGTACTGCTTTGATTGACATACGTTTTAGCCAATCATCGGCTCACCATGCGCCCCATGTTAAAAATTGCTTCTTATGTAAGTTATCAGTAAATCATTCCTTTCGTACTGATTCACTGTTTACTGTCATTTGTGACAGCAGCAAGTATTTTTCTCTGTGTTGACCAAACGAGCAAAATAGTAATTAAATAATAAAAAATAACATCAACAAAATGACAACGCTTTATTTTCAAATGAAAATAATTATAATCAATTTTCTACTTTATGTTTAATTTATTTGTGGTAAATGTGTAATTTATTATATTTGGACACTCTATATTAAAGATAATACACGTGCTGCTGTAATCATTTCACAGATGGATCTAAGTGAATAAAAACTGGCATATGACGCATTCTCTTTTTCACTTGCGCAAGTAGTGTAAGAGTTGTGCATGCGCATTGCATCGCAATTAGTGAGTTCAGAGCATGGGAGCGTACAGGTATTTTTAAACATGGGGCGCATGGTGAGCCGATGATTGGCTAAAACGTATGTCAATCAAAGCAGTATCTTAGAAAATTTAAAAGAGAGGCTAAATATAAAAGTGTAACGTTACAACAATAAAATTGAAGTTTTTCAGTAAACTGATGTTTTTATTATTATAAAAGCACATCGATATGCTAGTTAAGGTAAGAGCTTTTAAAATATGTTGAGCAGTTGGTATGAATTTACCATCACTTTAAATATGCTAAAATACTTCATAGGATTGAATGGTAAACTCAGTTGTACCTAGAGTGCCTCCACCCAGATAAAGCTAACTCCAGTGAGCTCTTGTCCCGCTGTAAAGTGCCTGAGACCCTCTCTGGTGTGCCTGTTTATTCACGTAAATCTCACATGACCTGGGGAAATGGGCATGGAAGGCACGGAGGAGGACGGGAGCATGAACATCAGAGGAGGGAACCCATGAACGCTCCTCCGGACCATAACCCCTCCAGTGAACCAAATACCGTACGCGACCCTTGGACATATGAGTCAATAATGCTGCTAACCTCATATTCTTCATGGTTGTCAACAAAGATAGGATGGGGATGAGGCAGCACAGTGGTAAACCGATTACAAACCAATGGTTTCCAGAGGAAGACATGAAAAACATTGGAGATGCGCATTGCAGGAGGAAGGTCAAGAGCGTAGGCCACAGGATTGACCCGTCGGATAATCCAAAAAGGACCAACATAACGGGGAGCCAGTTTTTTGAAAGGCACACAAAGGTTCAAGTTGTGGGAGGACAGCCAAACCCTCTCACGAACCTGGTAGGAAGGCGCGGGCAGATGCCTACGATCAGCCTGGAACTTTTGGCGCTACATAGAACGACAAAGGCAATCCTGAATCTGCACCCACGTGGAAGGGAGTTGCTGGAGATGCTCCTCCAAAGTCGGAATTCCCTGAGACATGAATGAATCGGGCAACAAAGATGGATGAAACCCATAATTCGCCATAAACGGGTATAACTGGGAGGAAGCATTAATAGCACTTTTACAAGCAAACTCTGCCCAAGGTAACAGTTCAGACCAATTATTGTGGTGATCTGAGACATAGCAATGGAGGAACTGTTCCAGAGCTTGATTAGACCGTTCCGCAGCCCCATTGGATTAAAGGTGATATGCCGAGGAAAAGGAAAGTTGGATCCCCATTTGAGCACAAAAGGAACACCAAAATCTGGAGACAAACTGGCTACCCCGATCCGAGACTATCTCCTTGGGTAACCCATGTAAACGGAAGACCTCCCGGGCAAAAATTGAAGCAAGCTCCTTAGCAGTAGGCAACTTCTTCAAGGGAATGCAATGTGATATTTTAGAAAAACGGTCAATTACCATTAGGATAACAGTATTGCCAGGGGAAACAGGGAGCTCGACAATGAAGTCCATGGAAATATGTGTCCAAGGACGCTCACCATTAGCAATAAGTTGAAGAAAACCCACAGGTAGACGTTGAGGAGTCTTATTCTGTGCACAGACTGAGCAGGATGCAACATACGCAGAAACATCAGAGCAAAGACCTGACCACCAGAATTGTCGAGTGACAGACCAAATCATTTGGTTCTTGCCCGGGTGACCTGCGGCTTTAGGATAGTGGTAAGTGTGCAATAGTTTAGTTTGAAGATTCTCAGGTACAAAGTACTTACCACTAGGTTTCTCAGGAGGTGCATTGGTTTGTGCAGCCAGGATCTCCTCCCCTAAGGGAGAAGTCAAATTAGTACGTATGGTGGCCAAAATATGGTCAGGAGTTATAACTGGAATAGGGACAGACTCCTCCTTGGACAGAGGTGAAAATTGACGAGAGGGGGCATCAGCCCTAACATTCTTACTACCAGGAAGGTAGGAAACCACATAATTAAACCGAGGCAAAAATAGCGCCCATCTGGCCTGTTGGGGCAACAAACGTTTTGCTTCTAATAGATAAGACAAATTCTTGTGGTCAGTAAGAATGAGCACTGGTACGCTAGTACCCTCGAGAAGACTCCTCCATTCCTTGAGTGCCAAAATTATGGCCAGTAATTCCCTGTCACCAATTTCATAATTGCACTCCGCCGGAGACAATTTCTTAGAGAAGAAACCGCACAGATGCAAGGAACCGTCAGGTGTAGGACGTTGAGACAAGAGGGCACCTACTCCCAGTCTCAGATGCATCAACCTCAAGAACAAAAGGCAGGACAGTGTTAGGATGAGCCAGAACTGGAGCAGCAGCAACGGCAGTCTTAAGACTCTAAAAAGACTTTTTGGCAGTAGGTGACCAATGGAGTGGATCATTCTCCTTACGGGTCATGTCAGTGATAGGTTTCACCAAGGAAGAAAAGTTTTTAATAAATTCCCTATAGTAATTGGCAAAGCCCAAAAAACGTTGAATAGAGCGAAGACCAACTGGGCGAGGCCACTGCAGGACTCTCACGTAGTCTCTGAAGTACTCGTGTAACATCAGAACAATGAGCCTCAAGAGTGGGTGAGTGTATGAGGATATCATCTAAGTACACCACAACACACTTTTGCAACAGCTTTCGTAGAACATCATTAATACATTCCTGGAAAACAGCTGGAGCATTACATAGGCCAAATGTCATTACAAGATACTCATAATGCCCGCCCCTAGTGCTAAATGCTGTTTTCCATTCGTTGCCCTCCTTAATCCTAACAAGATTGTATACACCTCTCAAATCAAGTTTAGAAAAGACCGTAGCTCCCTTGAGGCGGTCAAAGAGTTCCGTAATGAGGGGAATAGGGTAAGCATTCTTAATGGTAAGACGATTAAGACCCCTATAATCAATGCATGGTCTTAACTCGCCACCCTTTTTCTTCACAAAGAAGAAGCCAGCCCCTAGAGGAGAGCAAGATTTGCGGATGATCCCCCATGACAGAGCATCGGCAACATACTCCTCCATAGCACAATTCTCTGCAACCGAGAGGGTAAACCCGGCCCCAAGGAGGAATGGCTCCAGATTGCAGGTCTATGGCACAATCGTAAGACCGGTGAGGAGCCAACGTACCGGCATGCACCTTGTCAAAAACGTCTTGGAACTCTCGGTACTCCTCAGGCAATTGAGATGCTGAAGAAGTGCACAGGACTTTGACTGGTTTCCGAAGACAAGTGGAAATACATTGCGGAGACCACAACAAAATTTCAGACCTATGCCAGTCGAGACTGGGATTGTGCTTTTGGAGCCAGGGATAACCCAGAACAACCAGAAAATGCGGAAAGTTAATCACCTGAAACTGGAGGGTTTCAAAATGGAGAGCCCCAACAGCCATGGATAACGGAGTGGTTTCGTGAGTGACGAGTGCAGGCTGAAGAGGCCTGTCATCAATGGCCTCAATAGCAAGCGGAACGGACCGAGGCAATACAGGAATGGAGTGCTGTGATACAAAAGCACTGTCAATTAAATAGCCTGCAGCACCGGAGTCAACAAGAGCCTGGGTGACTATGGAGGATTCCACCCAGGAAAGGACAACCATGACCAAAGGTTTCTCCTTTAGCGGTTCCGGGGACACGTATAAACTACCCAAGGTCTGCCCCCGACAGGACCCTAAGTGCGAGCGTTTAACCGGCCGTGTAGGACAAAACTTTAAAAGGTGGCCCTGTAACCCACAATAGAGACAGAGCCCCTCCCTCCTCTTAAAGGCCCTCTCTGCCACAGAGAGACACGTAAATCCCAACTGCATCGGCATAGCAGTACCTGGTGACTCAGGACCAGGAGACATGAGAGGAGAGGGAGGCATGGGTGAGAACGACAACATAGGAGAAAACGGTACAGGAGGCTTCCGCAAGTGCTCCTTGAAAGAGGGCCTCTCTCTGAGTCTGATGTCAATTAGGATTAAAAAAGACATCAAAGCCTCGAGATCCTCTGGTAAATCTCTGGCAGCAACTTTGTCTTTAATCACATCAGAAAGCCCATGAAAGAAGGCGGCAACAAGGGCTTCATTGTTCCAACCAACCTCTGTGGAAAGCGTACGGAACTCAATGGCATACTGAGCAACATATCTCATACCTTGCTGAATGGACATGAGTCGTTTGGCAGCAGAGGAGGAGTGAGCCGGAACATCAAATACCCTTCGAAAGGAGGCCACAAATTCAGGGTAATTAGAAATCACAGGTTTATTAGTCTGCCACAAGGGATTAGCCCAGGCAGAGAGTAAAGAGATGAGAAATCCCACCTTAGCTCTGTCAGATGGAAATGCCTGAGGTAACATCTCAAAGTAAATGCCCACCTGGTTCAAAAACCCTCTGCACTGATTAGGATCGCCTCCATAACGCTGAGGTAGAGGTGCAGAGCCGGACATGCTCCTGGTAGGACTAGGTGCAGCAGCGGAAAACAGGAGCAACCATGACTTGTGGGACACTCTGGTCCAAATGTGCAGTGCAAGTTAGCAGGGTTTGCATGGCTAGTGCAAATTGATCCAAGCGGTGATCCTGTTCCTCAATCCTGGAAATGATTGTAGGTAAAGGTGGATTATTAGCACCATCAGGATTCATGGCCCTTGTGTAATGTCAGGGTGCCAGGAATCAGACAGAGACAAGAAGTGCAAAAATAATCACGCCTTTATTAATAACAAAAATAATAAAAAGTCCATAAGTCAAATAACAAGCCAGGAGTCAAAACCAGAGCTGGTAGTCAGACGAGCCGAGTCAGGAACCAAAGCGAGTAGTCAGATGAGCAGGAATCAGCAATTAGGAGAACAGCAAAGTCAGGAACAATCCAGGGATCAGGAACCAGAAGAGAAGTCAGACAGCCAGGTAATACACAGGAACTCACAAACAGGTCTGAGACAACGCAAGGGCAAAGCATACTGAACAGAGGCCCTTTAAATAATAAGTGATGACATCACAATTCTGAGACTGCAACCTGTCTCACACGGATGATGTACAACAGTCTGACCATAAGAGGGCGTGCAGGAAATGAGCAGCATCACACACTCTGAACCGGATTCAGCAAGAAAGGTGAGTAAAATGGCTGCATGGCAAACAAACCAGGGAAAAAACCCTGACAATAAATTTATCCACTAATAAAAAGTGCTGTCCAGAGTACTGAACCAAAAAAAGCTTAGATGCCTTCTTTGTCAAATTAACGGCTAGATTTAGAGTTCTGCGGCCAAAGGGGTGCGTTAGCTACGCTTGCTTTTTTTCCACTGCACTTTTTAAATACCGCTGGTATTTAGAGTTCAAAGAAGGGCTGCGTTAGGCTCCAAAAAAGGGAGCGTAGAGCATATTTACCGCCACTGCAACTCTAAATACCAGCGTTGCTTACGGACGCGGCCAGCTTCAAAAACGTGCTCGTGCACGATTCCCCCATAGAAAACAATGGGGCTGTTTGAGCTGAAAAAAACCCTAACACCTGCAAAAAAGCAGCGTTCAGCTCCTAACGCAGCCCCATTGTATCCTATGGGGAAACACTTCCTAAGTCTGCACCTTACACCCTAACATGAACCCCGAGTCTAAACACCCCTAACCTTACACTTATTAACCCCTAATCTGCCGCCCCCGCTATCGCTGACCCCTGCATATTATTATTAACCCCTAATCTGTTCCGATCAGCCAATAGTATGCAAGCTCAATTTGATTGGCTGATCGGATCAGCCAATCGGATTGAACTTGATTCTGATTGGCTGATTCCATCAGCCAATCAGAATTTTCTTACTTTAATTCCGATTGGCTGATAGAATCCTATCAGCCAATTGGAATTCGAGGGACGCCATCTTGGATGACGTCCCTTAAAGGAACCGTCATTCGTCGGGAAGTCGTCGGTGAAGATGGATGTTCCGCGTCGGCGGGATGAACATGGATCCGGAAGAAAGAAGATTGAAGATGCCGCTTGATAGAAGACTTCAGCCAGATCATGGACCTCTTCAGCTCCCGCTTGGATGAAGACTTCAGTCGGATCATGGACATCTTCAGTCCCCCGCTTGGGCTTGGATCAAGACATCGAAGGAGCTCTTCTGGATCGATCGGTGAACCCGGCGTGGTGAAGATAAGGTAGGAAGATCTTCAGGGGCTTAGTGTTAGGTTTATTTAAGGGGGGTTTGGGTTAGATTAGGGGTATGTGGGTGGTGGGTTGTAATGTTGGGGGGGGTATTGTATGTTTTTTTTTACAGGCAAAAGAGCTGAATTCTTTGGGGCATGCCCCGCAAAGGGCCCTTTTCAGGGCTGGTAAGGTAAAAGAGCTTTTCTATTTTAATTTTAGAATAGGGTAGGGCATTTTTTTATTTTGGGAGTCTTTCTTATTTTATTAGGGGGCTTAGAGTAGGTGTAATTAGTTTAACATTGTTGTAATATTTTTCTAATGTTTGTAAATATTTTTTTATTTTTTGTAACTTAGTTCTTTTTTATTTTTTGTACTTTAGTTAGTTTATTTAATTGTATTTATTTGTAGGTATTGTATTTAATTAATTTATTGATAGTGTAGTGTTAGGTTTATTTGTAACTTAGGTTAGGATTTATTTTACAGGTAATTTTGTAATTATTTTAACTAGGTAGCTATTAAATAGTTCTTAACTATTTAATAGCTATTGTACCTAGTTAAAATAATTACAAAGTTGCCTGTAAAATAAATATTAATCCTAAAATAGCTACAATATAATTATAATTTATATTGTAGCTATATTAGGGTTTATTTTACAGGTAAGTATTTAGCTTTAAATAGGAATAATTTATTTAATAAGAGTTAATTTATTTTGTTAGATTTAAATTATATTTAACTTAGGGGGGTGATAGGGTTAGGGTTAGAATTAGCTTTAGGGGTTAAAAAATTTATTAGAGTAGCGGTGAGCTCCGGTCAGCAGATTAGGGGTTAATGCTTGAAGTTAGGTGTTGGCGATGTTAGGGAGGGCAGATTAGGGGTTAATACTATTTATTATAGGGTTATTGAGGCGGGAGTGAGGCGGATTAGGGGTTAATACATTTATTATAGTAGTGGTGCGGTCCGGTCGGCAGATTAGGGGTTAATAAGTGTAGGTAGGTGGCGGCGACGTTGGGGGTGGCAGATTAGGGGTTAATAAATATAATATAGGGGTCGGCGGTATTAGGGGCAGCAGATTAGGGGTACATAGGGATAACATAGGTGGCGGCGGTGTACGGAGCGGCAGATTAGGGGTTAAAAAATTTTAATAGAGTGGCGGTGATGTGGGTGGGCCTCGGTTTAGGGGTACATAGGTAGTTTATGGGTGTTAGTGTACTTTAGAGCACAGTAGTTAAGAGCTTTATAAACCGGCGTTAGCCCAGAAAGCTCTTAACTCCTGACTTTTCTCTGCGGCTGGAGTTTTGTCGTTAGATTTCTAACGCTCACTTCAGCCAAGACTCTAAATACCAGCGTTAGGAAGATCCCATTGAAAAGATAGGATACGCAAATGGCGTAGGGGGATCTGCGGTATGGAAAAGTCGCGGCTGCAAAGTGAGCGTTAGACCCTTTCCTGACTGACTCCAAATACCAGCGGGCGGTAAAAAACAGCGTTAGGAGCCTCTAACGCTGGTTTTGACGGCTACCGCCAAACTCTAAATCTAGGCCAAAGATAGCAACCGAATGAAGAAAATTTGATAATAGGAGTAAATTAGAAAATTGCTTAAAATTGCTTAAAATTGCATGCTCTATCGGAATCCCGAAAGAAAAAAAATTGGGATCAGTGTCCCTTTAAATTAATTTAACTGTTTTATGTGATTCAGTTCTGAAGAACCAAATAATGAAAAAAATGCACATGTGAATAGACAGGATAGGGTTAAAAAAGGTTATATGGCAAGGGTGATTCTAATGTTTACAGGGTTGAAGGTGGAAAGTGAGAAGCTGAATCTGAGGAGAAGGAGGAAGGATAGAATTTGTTTTATGATAGGTAAGAATGGGGAGGGGGTTGGAGATACATTTTTACATTGACTGCACAGTGAAGAGCATAAAGGGTGACTGCACAGAATAGGATTCAATTAGATACGAGACAGGAGAAATATGATTAGTAATTTGCTGTAAGGAAATGGTTAATGTATGGTATGAATTTATAGTGAAGGGTAAGAGATGAAAGAGTGGTTAATATATTTATGGGGAGATTAATATTAGTATTGCAAGGGTTCATAGGAAAATGGGGTAAATAGTTAATTGATGACATTGCAAGGTTTAATAGGAAAATGGGGTTAATAGTTTATAACTGATGGCATTGCAAGGGTTAATAGAAAAGAGATTGCCCTAAGGACAGTGCTGTTTTCATTTTAGAAGCTCTCTATGCAGTTTGTTCAAGATGCAACATTGTACTGTATTAAGAAACATTCGGCTAGATTGCGAGTTTTGCATTTAGCTGAAAAAGCAGCGTTAACAGGTCCTAACGCTGCTTTTTCACTACCGCTGCTATTACGAGTCTTGCAGGTTTAGGGGCACCGCACCCTTGTTTGGCCTTACCGCAAACCGACTTACGTAAACTTTGTAAACCCTTTTTTCTATGGGACTTCCATAGCGCCGGTATTACGAATCTGTCCTGGGAGGCCAAAAAGTGAGCGGTACACCCTCTACCTCCAAGATTCCTAACGCATTCTAAAGTCAGTAGTTATGAGTTTTACACTACACCGTAGCATAAAACTCATAACTAAAGTGCTAAAAAGTACACTAACACCCATAAACTACCTATTAACCCTTAAACCGAGGCCATCCCGCATCGCAAACACTAAAATAAAAATATTAACCCCTAATCTGCCGCTCCGGACATCGCTGCCACTATAATAAACATATTAACCCCTAAACCGCCGCACTCCCGCCTCGCAAACACTAGTTAAATATTATTAACCCCTAATCTGCCGTCCCTAACATCGCCACCACCTACATTATACTTATTAACCCCTAATCTGCCGTCCCCAATGTGGCTGCCACTATATTAAATGTATTAACCCCTAAATCAAAGTCTAACACCCCCTAACTTAAATATAATTTAAATAAATCTAAAGAAAATTACTATAATTAACTAAATTATTCCTATTTAAAACTAAATACTTACCAATAAAATAAACCATAAGCTAGCTACAATATAACTAATAGTTACATTGTATCTAGCTTAGGGGTTATTTTTATTATACAGGCAAGTTTGTATTTATTTTAACTAGGTACAATAGTTATTGAATAGTTATTAACTATTTAATAACTACCTAGCTAAAATAAATACAAATTGACCTGTAAAATAAAACCTAACCTAAGTTACAATAACACCTAACACTACACTACAATTAAATAAATTAACTAAATTAAATACAATTAAATAAATTAACTAAATTAAATACAATTAAATAAATTAAATTAGCTAAATCACAAAAAACCCCCACTAAATTACAGAAAATAAAAAACAAATTACAGATCTTTAAAGGACCTGTAAACACAGTAGATTTGCATAATCAACAAATGCAAGATAACAAGACAACACAATAGCATTTACTGAATTGTAAATGAGTAGTAGATTTTTTTCTAACAAATTTCAAGTTATGTATATTTCCACTCCCCTTGTACCATGTGATAGCAATCAGCCAATCACAAATGCATATACATATAGTCTGTGAATTCTTGCACATGCTCAGTAGGAGCTGGTGACTCAAAAAGTGTAAATATAAAAGACTGTGCACAATTTTTTTAATGGAAGTAAATTGGAAAAATTGTTTAAAATTACATGCTGTATCTGAATCATGAAAATTTAATTTGACCTGAGCGTCCCTTTAAACTAATTACACCTAATCTAATAGCCCTATCAAAATAAAAAAGCCCCCCCAAAATAAAAAAAAAAACCCTAGCCTAAACTAAACTAAACTATCAATAGCCCTTAAAAGGGCCTTTTGCAGGGCATTGCCCCAAAGTAATCAGCTCTTTTACCTGTAAAAATAATACAAACAACCCCCCCAACAGTAAAACCCACCACCCACACAACCAAACCCCCCCAAATAAAAGCCTAACTAAAAAAACCTAAGCTCCCCATTGCCCTGAAAAGGGCATTTGGATGGTCATTGCCCTTAAAATGGCATTTAGCTCTTTTGCAGTCCCAAAGCCCTAACCTAAAAAATAAACCCACCTAATACACCCTTAAAAAATCCTAACACTAACCCCCGAAGATTCACTTACCGGGAGAAGTCTTCATCCAAGCGGCAAGATGTCCTCAACGAAGCCGGCAGAAGTGGTCCTCCAGACGGGCCAAAGTGTTCCTCCAGACGGGCAGAAGTCTTCATCCAGATGGCATCTTCTATCTTCATCCTTCCGGCGCGGAGCGGGTCCATATTCAAGACATCCGACGCGGAGCATCCTCTTCAAATGACGGCTTCTTCGTAATGAATATCTCTTTAAGTGACGTCATCCAAGATGGCGTCCCTTATATTTCGATTGGCTGATAGAATTCTATCAGCCAATCAGAATTAAGGTAGAAAAAATCCTATTCAATAATGTGTATTGCTCTCCGCATTCAGCGAGGTCTTGCGGACCTGATCCGCACTGTCGGTTCAGGTCCGCAAGACCTTTGATAAATTGGCCTCATAATCTGCTAATTCAACCAAGAGGCTAAAGAAATAGCAGAGGCCTTCTGACCTTTCCGAGGGCCAGAAAAAAGGAACAAACAGACTATAAGTTTGTCTAAAAACCTTTTTTAGCATTAACATAATATTTAAATGCTCTAACAACATCCACAAAATGCAAAGATCTTTCAGAAGCATTATTAAGATCAGGACACAAAGAGGCAATAACAATCTCCTAGTAATATTGTGTAAGGAAACAACTTTAGGTAAAAAAATAAATGTAGTCCGCAAAACAGCCTTATTCTGATGGAATATCAGATAAGGAGACACTCACAAGAGAGAGCAGAGAATACAAAAAAACTCTTCTAGTAGAAGAGAAGGTTAAGAGAGACAACATTTTCCAAGAAAGTAGTCTAATGTCTAATACATGTATAGGCTCAAAAGGAAGAGCCTGCAAAACCCTTTAAATCATGAGTGCCCAATAAGAAGATCAGGATCTATCAGTAGATCCCGAAGGCACTGCTGGTAGATCACGGTCGATGTGATCAAAATGATGTGGTCAAGTTACGCGATCTCAACATTGGGGCGTGAGTAAAGTATGGTTGCTAGGGATACCGCTTTATCTACCGTAGTGTGTGAAGGGGCAGGTCATTCAACAGTCTGATGGTCGGACACGAAGAGTGCTACACGACTGGATCTTAAGGGACATCAATTTCAACCAATCAATGTAGAAGATTTTTGACAATACAATTGGCTTATCAAAAGCATGGTAGAGTAAGTACTCTCTCAATGGATATGGCGGTATAGTATAGTTAGTAGGGTAAGCGTCAATAGAAAAAGTAAAGACGGAGGCAGCTGTGCTATGCAATAGGAACAAGTCTGATTGATGTCTGGCAAATGAACGTGTTGACCCGGTAAGAAATGGTCTGCATATCGCGCTATTGAAATTTATTTGTGTAAGCCTCACTGGGTCATATCAGGCCAAGCCCGTGGCGCAAAGTAAAGGGGGTCAGTGGCAGTAATTTGAATGCAGTGTTTTGTAATATGTCACAAGCGGTTGCTCCTGTTAACCCGAATTCAAGTCAGTGCTACTTTTGTCGTCAGGATTCATCTGTTGTATCTTTATGCTTTTGCACATCCATGTGTTTCTAAATCTTGCAACCTTAAAAGGGATATGAAACGCACATTTAATTTTTTTTCATGATTCAGATATAGAACATACAATTTTAAACAACTTTCTAATTTACTTCTATTATCAATGTTTCTTCATTCTCTTGGTGTCTTTATTTGAAAAAGCAGGAATGTAAGCTTAGGAGCCGGACCATTTTTAGTGGGTAGATCTCGTTTAGCTTGTCATTTGAAAAGTAGATCAAACACAAAAAAGTGTGGGTACCACAATTTATACTGCAGTGCCTCGCCATTGACACTTTCTTTTAAGTTTCTGAATTGTAAAGCTCTAACTCCCCCCACAAATTTCCTTCTATGGCTGTATCTATATCTATTGTTGCTTTGGTAAAATGCAAAAGTGCATAGGGGTTATCTGCTGGAGCATGCCTCGAAGCTGTGAACTCAGTTTAAATACAATGCATGTGTCTAAACACTGATAAGGGAGGTGGAGCAGACTGCTCCAGGCAGCATGGCTATTTAAGTATTTTTGCTTATTTTTGAAAATTATTTTAAAATACTTGCCAGCAATCTTTAAACATTTTTTTTATGCATAGTTTTTTTACTTAATTATACCTTTTAGGATATACTTACTCAGATCTCAACATGTTTTATGGTACTTTAACACTAGGTTAAGACTTCTAGAAGAAGAAATAGGCTTGACAACAAGTTTAATTCTGACCAGGGCCTGAACAAAACAAGCATTATCAGGAAGACTAGTTATCTTCTGAGAAATAAAAAGAAAGAGCAGATATCTGCTCTGTCAGGTAATTGGCAGATAATTCTTTGTCTAAGCCGTCCTGAAAAAAATGAAAAATCCATGAGATTCTAAAAGAATGTCAGAAAAATTAAGATATATACATTTTTGTAAGTTTTCCAAACTTGTGATAAATTTTCCTAGAAAAAGTTTTCTGAGAAACCTATATGTCTCACAGCCAAGCATTCAATTTCCATGCCATGAAGTTTTAGAGACTTCAGATCTAGATGAAAAAAAGGAACTTCAGACAAAAGTTCTGACCACAGAGGAAGAGGTCAAGGCGGGTACATGGACTTTTAAAAAAAAAAAGCTGATTATGGAAACTTTTTGGAAGGAAAGAACACGTAGCCATAGCTGGAATTGAACTCTCAACCTTCAGCTTATAAGCCAGCAAAGTGTAACACTAAGCCATCATGGGACACTTAGAACCAGATCCGCATGCCAAATCCTGTAAGGCAACGTGGGGCAATCAGGATTACAAATGACTTTCCTAGTCTCATCTTGAAAATCACTCTGGATCACTCTAGAGAAGAAAACAGATAAGCAGGTTGAAATGACCAAGGAACTACTTGTCAAGAGTATGTCAAGGGAACTGAAATTTAAAGAGCTTGAATAAGAATGTAACATCAGGTGCTTTAGAACCACAACTGCTAGGATATGACACTATTAAATAGGGTGTATTGTATTAGTGAATAGTATGGGATACACATGGTGATCCTGCGCAACAATGTATTACTCAGTAATCACACAATACAATTTAATATACAGGTGCAGTTTCCCACTTATCCCCTATGGCTGCCACATGTGTCAGGGTTGACACTGTGGAAGGAAAAAATAAAGCAGCAGGGGTAGTTGAAAACAATCCTGATATAAGAGTTGTATGCAGTTTAAAGTTTATAATATTCAGACTCTTGCAAGAGAAAACAAAATATGGCTGCCACACACTGAGAAAAACTTATGGAAGTGAGAGGATCAGAACAAATACAAATAATATTGGCACTCATATAAGTTTAGATTTCTTTTTTGGCAAAGATACAATGTTCTGCGGTAGCTCAGAGGATCAAACTAGAGCAGTGCTTACCAAGCAGGAGCGCGAAGCAAAACTCGCCACAAGCTGAGGAAGTGAGCAGAGAATAGGAGCTGCTGCTATCAGCGGTAATGTGAAGCTGGCGGATGACGTCACCGCGTTCCCGTAGAACACTGCTGTGAGCTGACAGGCAAGGAGAGCGGTAGCTGGAACCGGAGTGCGGCAGAGAGATAAAGCAGAGTCCTCTCAACTTTAAATATAGAACACAGGAAAAACGATAAGTTGCCTTAAAATAATACAAGACAACAGAGATAGGAGTTTCAATGTTAAGTTTCTCAGGAGTTCAGAGGTTTGTGAACAGCGTTCACAGGATGGCATAGGTTCACAGAGGATCTAGGAAAGATTACTGCAATACTAAGCAATGAGATATCATGAGGAGGAGCCTTAAATAGGGAAAGGAGTGAGACTGCACTGGGTCTTAAAGGTATATTGGTTATGTGATACCTGACAGAATCCCCCCTTCAAGGAGCCACTCTGGGGCTCAAAGCTTCGGGCGATCTGGATGTCGCTGATGGAAAAGTGTAATTAAACGTGGAGCCGAAATGTTGCAAGCTGGTTCCCAGGAATCCTCATCGTGCGAGTATCCTTTCCAATGAATGAGGTATTCTAGGTGACCACGTCTAATTCGTGAATCCAAAATAGTGTGTACCTCGTACTCCACAGTAGGGTCTATAGTAACTGGTGGTTGCACTACCGAAGTAATGGGGTCTCTAACTTCTCTGTAGGGCTTGAGAAGCGAGACGTGGAAAGTAGGATGAATTTTGAGGGTAGATGGTAATTTGAGACGTATTGCGTTAGCATTTATGGTACGTAATACTGGGTATGGACCGATGTATAGAGGAGACATCTTTTTTGAAGGAGTATTGAGACGTAAATGTTTGGTGGAGAGCCAAACCAGGTCACCTTCCTTATACTGAGGAGGAGGACGTCTACGGCGGTCATAATACCGTTTGTATACTTCTTTTGCGCTGTTTATAGCAGATTCAATAGTTTTGAAGTTAGCTGATATGTTGTCAGACAATTCATATATAGTGGGGGATGATGTGGCAGAGTTTTGAAATAAATGGAAGTTTGGGTGAAAGCCGTAATTTGCAAAAAATGGTGTGATACCAGTGGTGGAATGGATAGTATTGTTGTAACAAAACTCCGCATAGGGGAGGTAATCAGACCAAGAATTTTGGTTGTTGGAACAATATAATCTTAGGAATTGTTCTAACCATTGATTACATCTCTCGGTCTGTCCATTGCATTGGGGGTGATAGGCAGTTGTCAGTTTCCTTTCAACTGAGAAAGTCTTGCAGAATTGGTGCCAAAGTTTACTAGAGAATTGAGTTCCTCTGTCACTGAGTATAGATATGGGTAAGCCATGTAGTTTAATAACATGTTCAATGAGTAAGTGAACTGTCTCTAGAGCAGTAGGAAGTTTGGGGAAAGCAATAAAATGAGACATCTTCGTGAATAGATCGACAACCACTAATATAGTATTGTTTTTTGATGATAGAGGTAAATCGACGATGAAATCTAAGGCAATTTCAGCCCAAGGTTTCTTTGGAGTTGGTAAAGGTAAAAGGAGACCATAAGGGGAATGTTTATCCCTCTTGGAAACAGAACAGGTTGCACAAGAGCTTACATAATTTCTGACATCGGCAGAGATGGTTGGCCACCAGTGGGTCCTATTTGCCAATTCCTGCGTTTTGCGCAAACCTGGATGACCAGCTAAAAAGCTGTCATGAATAGATCGGAGAAATGAAGGTCTGAGAGTAGGAGGGACATACAATTTTGTGTCATGAGTATACAGACCTTGAGAGTTCTTTTGTAGAAGTTGTGATGGTTTTGTGGAATCCAAAGTTTGTTCCTTTTTAAGTAAGGGTGTGATATCTGTTGTAAAAGAGATGAAATTGTTTTCTGGAATCACTGAACGAAGGGTTGATGGAGAACTGGGATGGCCTCCAATTCTCGAAAGGGCATCGGCCTTTTGGTTTTTTGTTGCTGGTCTGTAGGTTATCAGAAAGTTGAAGCGTGAAAAAAAAAGATTCCAGCGAACCTGTCTGGCCGAGAGTGTTCTAGTGGATTTTAAATACTGGAGGTTTCTGTGATCCGTATAAATGAGTGTTGGCACTGGAGTGCCTTCAAGAAGGTGTCGCCAATGTTCTAAAGACAGTTTTATAGCTAAAAGTTCTTTATCACCAATAGGGTAATTTTGTTCTGCAGAGTTTAGAGTTCTAGAATAAAAGGCGACAGGATGAAGGGGTTTTTTCAAACTCTCTCTCTGTGAGAGAACAGCTCCAATAGCATGGTTGGAAGCGTCTACCTCCAGTACAAACTGTAAATTAGGATCAGGAAAACGGAGTATGGGAGCTGAAGTGAACATCTGTTTAAGTAAATCAAAAGCTTGTTGTGCTTGTGGGGTCCACTTAAACGATGTATTAGCTTTTGTCAGCGTAGTGAGAGGTAGAGATATCTTAGAGAAGTTTTTGATAAACTTGCGATAAAAATTCGCAAAACCCATAAAAGATTGAACCTGACGTACGCTTTTTGGTATGGGCCAGTTTAAGACTGCTTCAACCTTTTTGTTTTCCATACAGATACCTTTGGGAGAAATCTCATAACCGAGAAAGGATATAGACTGTGTATTGAAAAGGCATTTTTCTGCCTTGGCATATAAGTGGTTACCTCTTAGTCTAGAAAGTACTTGTCTAACATGAGAGATATGTTCTTCAAATGTTTTGGAGTAAATTAAAATATCGTCAAGATATATAACAATGAAAATATCTAAAATATCTCTAAAGATATCATTGATGAGGTGCTGAAAAGTTGCGGGCGCGTTACAGAGCCCAAAAGGCATGACGACATATTCGAACAAACCGTATCGGGTTCGAAATGCCGTCAGCCACTCATCGCCAGCTCTTATACGGATGAGGTTATAGGCACCCCTCAAATCCAGTTTGGTAAAGAATTTTGCGCCCTCTAACCTCTCTATTAACTCAGGAATAAGGGGTAAGGGGTAACGGTTTTTTATAGTAACCTTGTTAAGTTGACGATAATCGATAATGGGTCTAAGAGTACCATCCTTATTTTTCACGAAGAAAATTCCTGCACTAGCTGGAGAGGTAGAGGGGCGAATAAAACCCTTTTTAAGGTTTTCGTCTAGGTAAGTCTTTAAATGTAAGAGTTCTGGATTGGATAGAGGATAGATATGCCCTGTAGGGATTTCAGACCCTGGAATGATCTCTATAGGGCAATCATATTTTCTATGGGGTGGTAAATTTTCAGACTCTGCCTTACTGAAAACATCTGCAAAGTCCTGGTAAACTGCAGGGATCTGAGGATCCTCAGGAAGTGCAGATGTATGAAGAACAGTTGCAGGGAAACAAGTAGACAGACAAAACTTTGAATTGAAATCAAGGGTAAGTGAGTTCCAATCTATTTGGGGGTTATGAGTACAAAGCCAATTTATACCTAAAACAATAGGAGCAATAGGAGAGGGAATGATATCAAAAGTAAAATATTCCCTATGATGGCTGGTGGAGGTGATAAGTAAAGGGATAGTCTGATATTCGACGGGACCAGTGGGGATAGGAGTACCGTCAATACCTCTTAATAAGACAGGAGACTTCTTTTTGACTACAGGTATTTTATTTTTTTGAGTAAATACACTATCAATATAGGAAGCTGTTGCTCCCGAATCAATGATCGCGGTAGCGTTGACCCGATGGGAGTCCCACTGCAAGAGAAGAGACAAGTGTAAGTATGGATCAGGTAAGAGCTGAGTGGTACAACAAAAAGGTTGAATGATAGTCTTACCCTTGTTCTGTTTCTGCAAGGATGGGCAATCTCTAACAGTGTGACTGTCGCAGGCACAATATAAACATAAGTTGTTAGCCCTACGCCTGATCTTCTCCTCGGAGGAAAGGGGGCCTTTAATGAAACCTATATCCATAGGTTCGGAAGAAGATTTACTCACAGCAGGTATGTTTTGTTTTTTAGGATAGCTATCATGGTAGGAGCGTTCCTGTTGTCTCTCTCTAAGACGCCTGTCGATGGTAATACTGAGAGACATCAATTCTTCTAGGGTTTGGGGTAAGTCAGTGCGAGATAGCTCATCTTTTATGCCATCTGATAGGCCCAACCTAAACTGATTTCTCAGAGACAGGTTGTTCCACTGTGAGTCTTTGGCCCATTTTTTAAAGTCTGTAATATAGTCTTCGACTATTCTTTTCTTCTGTTTTAAGTTTCTCATAGCGTTTTCTGCGGTGAGCTGTTTGTATGGATCTTCGTATAGGGTACCCATGGCAGTAAAGAAATTTTCTAATGAATTAAGAATCTCATCGTTACTTTCAAAATAGGAGTTAGCCCAGGTGCGTGGCTCACCCCTCAAATAGGAAATAACAGTTAATACTCTAGCTCTATCATTTGGATAGGTATGTGGTTTCAAAGAAAACATGAGCAAACAGGCATTCTTAAAATCCCTATATTGAGAGCGATCACCATTAAATTTCTCTGGAGTACTAACCTGGGGCTCCAGTAAGGGGACCCTTTTATCCACAACATCCCGGATGTAAGTTTTCATAGTATCATTCTCCACTTTGAGGGTATTCAAGGCCTCTGTAAGCAGATCAACCCTCTGAGTGAGGTTCTGAATATGTGTATTCATCCCAGCTGGGTCCATGTTAGTTGGCTTAGTATAATGTCAAGAGTATGTCAAGGGAACTGAAATTTAAAGAGCTTGAATAAGAATGTAACATCAGGTGCTTTAGAACCACAACTGCTAGGATATGACACTATTAAATAGGGTGTATTGTATTAGTGAATAGTATGGGATACACATGGTGATCCTGCGCAACAATGTATTACTCAGTAATCACACAATACAATTTAATATACAGGTGCAGTTTCCCACTTATCCCCTATGGCTGCCACATGTGTCAGGGTTGACACTGTGGAAGGAAAAAATAAAGCAGCAGGGGTAGTTGAAAACAATCCTGATATAAGAGTTGTATGCAGTTTAAAGTTTATAATATTCAGACTCTTGCAAGAGAAAACAAAATATGGCTGCCACACACTGAGAAAAACTTATGGAAGTGAGAGGATCAGAACAAATACAAATAATATTGGCACTCATATAAGTTTAGATTTCTTTTTTGGAGAGTAAGGCAAAGATACAATGTTCTGCGGTAGCTCAGAGGATCAAACTAGAGCAGTGCTTACCAAGCAGGAGCGCGAAGCAAAACTCGCCACAAGCTGAGGAAGTGAGCAGAGAATAGGAGCTGCTGCTATCAGCGGTAATGTGAAGCTGGCGGATGACGTCACCGCGTTCCCGTAGAACACTGCTGTGAGCTGACAGGCAAGGAGAGCGGTAGCTGGAACCGGAGTGCGGCAGAGAGATAAAGCAGAGTCCTCTCAACTTTAAATATAGAACACAGGAAAAACGATAAGTTGCCTTAAAATAATACAAGACAACAGAGATAGGAGTTTCAATGTTAAGTTTCTCAGGAGTTCAGAGGTTTGTGAACAGCGTTCACAGGATGGCATAGGTTCACAGAGGATCTAGGAAAGATTACTGCAATACTAAGCAATGAGATATCATGAGGAGGAGCCTTAAATAGGGAAAGGAGTGAGACTGCACTGGGTCTTAAAGGTATATTGGTTATGTGATACCTGACACTACTAGAGCATCCACTACCTCTGCTAGAGGATGCCTGGAATTCGGAAAGTACCTGAGAAGTTTGATGTTCAAACGAGACGCCCTTAGATCTATTTCTGGTAGGCCTTCAAAATTCACAATCAGATAGAACACATCTTAATGAATAAACCACTCCCCTGGATGTAGAGACTAATTAATGAGAAAGTCTGCCACCTATTGTTCACTCTTGAGATGTGAATCATAAGATTTAGGCAAGAATTGACTTCTGCCCAAGAGGGAATCTGAGACACCTCCATCAAGGTTAGAGAACTGTGAGTTCCACCTTGATGGTTGACAGAGTTTACTGTTGTGACATTGTCTCTTAATAAGGGAGTCTTATCTCCATTTCCAGACAGAGGCCAAGCTTCAAGGGTCCTGAGAATTGCACAGAGTTGTATAATATTGATTGGCAGCCTCGCCTCTGAGGATCCTAAACCCTGTGCTGTCAGTGACCCCCAAACAGCTCTCCAACCTGAATATTTGTGTCTGTAGTAATCAAAGATCAGGTAGAATGAGTAAGAAGCCTCCTGAATAATAAATTGATGATTCATCCATCAAGTCAGAGATTGGTTGTTTTAAAATCTAAAATATCTTTTCAGATAGCTGGGTATAAACTTTGTGTCATTGACTCAGCATAAAAGCTGAACAGGTCTCATGTGAAATTGAACAAACGGGATCAAGTGCATTCTGGGCAGTGTGGCGGTAGGCTGGAGTTGTAGCTATATTATAGTGGAAGAGCAACAAACTAATACTTTTTTCCCAGAAAAATAAACCTCATAAACTGTAAGATTTGATTAAAATCCCATTCCCTGTTCTTGCATTGAACTGGAATAATTATTCCCATTTTCTTCATAAATGGAAAGAGTCCACAGCTGCATTCATTACTTTTGGGAATTTAGAACCTGGCCACCAGGAGGAGGCAAAGACACCCCAGCCAAAGGCTTAAATACTCCTCCCACTTCCCTCATTCCCAGTCACTCTTTGCCTTTCATCCCAGGAGGTTGGCAGAGAAGTGTCAGAAGTTTTTAATAGTCTCTTATGGAGGGTAGTACTCTTCGGCATGAGACTGGAGTTTTAAGTAGTCCTGTCAGCCTCTCAGTGAGAGCATGGGTGAAAGTTAGAGTCCCGAGATGCAGGGAGAGTCTTTCTGCAAAACCATCCCGACTCATATTAAGAACTCCACAAGCAATCAGCTTTGTAGAAGAATACGGTACTTTGTTCCCTTTCTTTAGTAAGGGGTGTGTTGTTTGGAGGCCGACTGTGGGGGGCGGTGTCTCTTGGAGGCTGTTGACTCAGTCGAGTCTAGTACTTGCGGTCTCTTGCGGGTCAGTGTCCTTGGGCCTTTTTCTTTTTTTCAAAGTTATTCTTGGCTTTGGAAGAAGCTGTATTTTGTTGGGTAGGGGT
Organism: Bombina bombina; assembly: GCF_027579735.1. NCBI lineage: Eukaryota > Metazoa > Chordata > Amphibia > Anura > Bombinatoridae > Bombina > Bombina bombina. The sequence continues at coordinate 587,538,568 of NC_069504.1, forward strand.
TTTCAGGCCAGGTGCCTCCAGAATGGGCCACCTCTTGTACCCTCCAGTTTTTGCATTCAGTGTCATCTATAGCTTGGGTATTGTTTTCCCAAAAAGTAATGAATGCAGCTGTGGACTCTTTCCATTTATGAAGAAAAACTTAAATTATGCTTAAGAAAAAGATGTTTCTTGATAAAGCCAGAACACCTGGTGAAACATGTTGATGAGAGTGTGACCTGTTTAAACATCAGAAAAAAATTGTTTGCCTTTACTGAGAAACGCTCCTCTCTAAAAAGATCTACTGAGGTGCCAGTTGCCTGCGTACGTTTAGTACTGAACTGCAGGTATTAACCGCAAACAACGACTACTGGAAATAACTTGCACAAGTTACGAAGAAAATACAAGTAAGAAGTGTGACGTCATTAACACTCACCCTCTTTGCCGACGGCCGTTAGGAGTCAGAAGGAGGTACAAGGTAGAGGTTAACCTTTTTTCCCCCAGGAACATATCACAACCAGAGAAGGATGTGGTAAAAATGATTGGGAGTTTTAAGAGAACGCTCAGAAAGATCGGACACAGCAGTCTTTAACCTAAGGGTAAGAATACCTGTTAGACACGGTCTGGATTGCATATCCCTACTTGGATGAACATGTTATAATACTGGCTTGATTTGAGCTATTATTTGCCTGTTTATAAACATATTAACCCGTACCTGATGCATTGTTGCTATCTGACATCTGTCATATTGTTACCATTGATAATTATCAAACAAAAAAGCAAAGCATTGCAAAAGCCAAAAAAGACATTGCTATATATCCCTTTAGAGCAGTGCTTTCCAAACTGTGTGTCGGGACACACTAGTGTGTCGGCAGCAGTGTGTAGGTGTGTCCCTGTTTCAGCACAATTTTTTTTAAATTATTATTATTTTTTTTAATTGTTTTTGGTTTCTGACTTTCCACCTGCCTGCTACGCATATCACATGGTTGACACGTGATTGATACCTAGTGGGTCACAGATAATCTTAACCAATTGGCACAGCTCAGTGGGAACTGAAACTATTTCCATTGGCGGATTTGGCGGCACATTGGCTTCTGACTGCACGTGTAGTCTCCTTAATTGGCTCGTGACTGCAAGTGTAGCCAGTGAGTGGGACAGCAGTGTGTTTGCAGTGCGGACAGTAGTCAGTCGGACTCACAGAGCTCTGAGGGTAGCAGCTTAAATGCTGAGCTGAAGTCAGAAGTCAGTGGGGGTTTTTTTGCAGCTAGCTCCCAGTACTGCATTGCTGCTCCTGCTTTTGATATATGGATAGGAAGTGGAAGCTTAAAAATGCTTGATGATGAAATGCGATTGTCTTTATCTAATATTACACTAAATATTCTGAAACTGTGTTCATCCCATCAACCTCATACAACCCATTAAAATAGTACGTAGCTATTGGTGTTATTAAACTATTTTAATTCTTGCACATACTTACTGTTACTTGTAAATACATTTCGTTATTATATAATTTATGTATGTGTCCCTATCTATTAAAACAAGTTAGTTTAACCTCCTGTTTGCTATTTCTACTGAATTACTGTGTCGCAAAATGATGTAGGTCTTCAAAGTGTGTCACCAACATGAAAAGTTTGGAAAGCTCTGCTTTAGAGGTTATTATCATTATTGCAGCTAAAGAGACACTTCCACCAAATTAAAAGGAGAAAGTGATTATCACAACTACTGCAAGATAATAGTTCAAACCTGGACATTACCACGCTAATTAATAATCTCCTAAATTAAAGTATATTTAATCCGATATGCACATTGATGTTAGGAGCTTTTGTGAAATATATTGATACATTTTTTATGTCTATTTAGGAATTATTATTAGTGTTGCAACACTTAGTTTTATCTATCTTATGTTTTTATTTTTATGAAGAAGTACATCGCATTGTGCATTCTCATTGTGCATTTTTATTGTGGACCTTGTGCATATTAAATTGTTGAACATATTTTCCTCTGTTTCAATATTTAGGTGCTAGTATTATTGAATGTTATTTGTTATTAGGAACAGTTAAGCAGATATCTGTTGCCACATTTAATATTCATCCCCCTTAGGCGCATTTTAGAAGACACTTGTTGCCACATATAATATCTATCCCTCCTGGTTTTTTAACCTCTAGTGCTATATTTTTTAGTGCCTCTTCTTCTTCACTTTCTCTCCTTTATTTTTAGTAATAGTAGGGATCTCTATCTTTGAAAGGAAAGAGACAATAATCTAGATTTTATAAACCATATTAAGCATTCCATGATGTAAGCCACACGGCACAAAGCAGTTTTTAGGGGTTAAAAGTTTCAGGTGTGGGGTGTTCGAAACAAAAACGGCAAGTGCCTTTACATTGCGGTCTATGAGGAACTGTGTGTTCTCTATAAATATATATGTATATGATTATATAGATATATATTTTTGTGTTTATATGTGTATATACACACACACACACACACACACACACATATATATATATAAAATCAATGTAAATATTTGCATAGGAAATTAGCACATCTAGGCAAGATTCCCGCTTGCTTTTTCCCAGAAATACTCCATATACAATGTTACCAATGCACAAGAGAATTCTGGGTAAGATATACAAATTAGATATGCAAATTCTCAGTTTTTTTGCTTCAAATACTGTTTTAACACAGCGATCCTTTTAACAGGATTATTGCAGCAATACAGAAATCACTCACTAGACAGTCTGTTTCGTTCTTTTTGGAACTCATCAGTAGGAGATAGATTTCGGGTTGCTGCATTGGTAAACCTACTTTCAGGGTTAAATCAAAATTCATTAAAATTATGGTGGAGATAAAAAACTGAGATTACAATCCTCCATGTCTCAAAATTAAATCAATGTAAATATTTGCATAGGAAATTAGCACATCTAGGCAAGATTCCCCGCTTGATTTTTCCCAGAAATACTCCATATACAATGTTACCAATGCACAAGAGAATTTTGGGTAAGATATGCAAATTATAATTAGGTGTAATTAGTTAAATATCTGATACATCCTTTATTATATTGTATAATTAATTCTCGAATGGGATGAGAGTGGGAATGTTGCGTCTTCTACTTTTTTCAAAGATGTAGAAAGTAACAACTTTTTACATTTTCCCAGCAATCATGGAAAACCAACATTCCCTATAGTCAGTTTAGGTGAATATGCAGCAATTGTAGTACTCTTGATAAATATAGTGAACAATCTAATATTTTTTTTGTTTTTGTTTATATTTTTTACTTTTATTGAGGTAAATTGAACTGAGTACAGGCATATCAAAACATTGTGTCTCTTTAAGTTGCAACATTACTCAGAGACACTTAAAAATATACAATAAGTATCCTCTGTACAGGAATGAATTACAGGCTGGAATATGGACAACAATCAAATAAACTACTAACAGCAATTTTGTCTGTTACCAGCACATACCTCAATAGTATTTTCCTAAAAGTTAGGATCCCTAAACCTGTCTTATCTATAATCAAAAAAACTAGTTGTATCTCAAGGAACCCGTGTCAAGAGTTATCAAATCAAACCTGACTACTACACAGCCCCTTCTACCCCATCCAGGTCATGTCTCATAATATGGGAATCTCCTCTGAAAAATTAGAAGGTATACGCGAAGTGTGGGATCTGCAGTAATAAATTAGGTAAACTCTAAATGAATGGCAACAAAATTATATTATATATCAACGAGAGGGGCCGGGCTTTACTGGGGGAGGGAGGGAGTTGACAAGTTTTACTTTATCCATCCCTACCCATACTTCCGCTTTATGTCCAGGTAGGTGGAGCAGAGGTGAAAAAAGAGAGAAAAAAAATGAAAGGGGGGGGGTTGAGGGGGGGTTTGGAGGTAGGTGAGGCCAGAAAGAGGGAAACAGGGAATAGCCAGATAAGGGGAAGGGGAGAGAGGAGAGCCTCACACATGGGAGGACTCACAGCCAATAACTCATAAATCAGGTGGCCCTACATGTGCATGGGACATTTTATTGGTCGCCTGGTGGGTCTATGAACCCAAAGATCCCAAATTTTCCAGTATGACTCAATTTTTTCAGGTGAAGGTAGAATCACTTTTCCATCAAGGCATAAGTTTCCATGATCTGTTGAACCCCAATCAGGGAAGGTGGTCCTGCCTGTCTCCACATTCTAGCTATCGATGTTTTAGCGGCAGCAAAGATAAAGATGGCCAGTTGTTTCAGAATTTTGGATATTTTTCGTGGAAAGATATTCAAAAGAGCAACTTTAGGAACTTTCGGGATAGAGATCCCGATTGAATCGCATAATGGAAAAACGTTCCACAGCTGTTCCAGAACTGGACATGACCACCAATGAAGATCCGAGCCTACCTGACCACATCCTCTCCAGCACTTGGACAAATGTGATGGAGCCATCTGAGCCATCTGAGCCAATCTCTGCGGGGTATAATGTCATCTAAGGCAAACATTAACATATAGCTCCATTGAATTAGCACAATAAAGTGTCTTTTTAGTGAGTAAAAATGCTTGTGCCCAGATCTTTTCGGGGACTTGTATTCTCAGTTCCTTTTCCCAAGCTCTCAATTGCCAAACCTCCCCAGCACATACGTCTTTCATTATTAGCGAGTAGTGAATGGATAGGGGTCTCGACAGGGGTGAACCTGATTTGCATTTCTGTTCCCATAAGGTTAAGTCCCTAAGGCCTAACGATGGGAATCCCCAACTAGTCAAGAATTTGTGCAGTCGGAAACTTTCAAATTGGAACCATGGAGGGATATGAATGTCATCCCCTTGGTGCTTCAGATCCTCTGGCTGTAGGGTATTCTGATGATATAGATCAGAAATTCTTAGTAAATCCCACTGCCTCCACTGGGAACCATGTGAGTCTGGAAGACCTCTCAACAAACCCGGAATCGAATGGACTGGGGAAGGATGTGGAGCTACTTCTGTATAGTGTCTGATAGTTTCCAGCATTCAAGGGCTTGTTTAACTATTGGATTTAGGATAACAGAACTATCAGTTTTGTAGTCCGGGATCCAGGGCAGATCCCTGAGAGTAATCCATGGTGGAAGGGAGAACTGCTCAACCCTCTTCCAACATTGTGTCATGTCACTCATCTCCCAATAGGAAATGTGAGTCAGTCTAGCTGCCTCATAGTAGATGGTGATGTTAGGGAGAGATACCCCTCTCTTGTGGTAAGGCCTCTGTGGTGTCTTTCTAGAAATCCTTGGCCTCTTCTCTTGCCAAATGTATCTGGCGATTAGAGCATTAAACTTTTCCAAAAGAGAACGGGGGAGGTTAAGTGGAAGACAACGAAAATAATATAGTATCTTAGGTAGAATGGTCATTTTGACTGAGGCTATGCGCCCCATCCAAAAAACTTCTCGGAAGGACCAAGAGCCAAGCATCCCTATGATTTCTGATAGGAGTTTGTCACAATTTTTTGTCCTAACCAGCTCAATGTTCGGGCCTAATTGGACTCCCAAGTGAGTGATAGTGTCCGATGCCAAATTGAATTGATAGGACTCCCGAAGGATCTCTTGTTCAAATTGCGGAATATGGATCGCAAGAGCTTCAGTTTTGGTGAGATTAAGTTTATAAAAACTTAGGGAGCTGAATCGAGATAGAATCTCGAAAAGTGCCGGAAGAGATCCCAAGGGGTTGGTCAGGAAGAGGGTAACGTCATCCGCAAACAACGCTATCTTTTCTCCCCCTCCTCCCATCTCCTCTACTCGATGACTTAAAGGGACCCCTCTAATCAAAGGTGAGTTCCTAATATCCTGAGATAACGGTTCAATCGCCAAAGCAAACACAATGGGCGAGAGTGGACAGCCCTGCCTCGTTCCGTTGGTTATGGGAAAACTCGATGAACAAAAGCCAAAAGCCTCTGACTTTGGCACTAGGTGAGCTATAAAGGGCCTGAATTCCCAGAACAATTTCCCTGGGGAACCCAAATTTGAAGAGAACCTCCCAAAGGTACTCCCATCTGACCCTGTCAAACGCTTTTTCAGTATCGAGTGACAGGGACCCTCAGTCTGTGTGCCTCCGAAAAGATGTTTAGGATGCGCCTGGTGTTATCAGGCGCCTCTCTACCCATAGTGAACCCCACCTTATCTGGATGCAGGAGGTTGGGGGTGATAAGGCGCAACCTGTTAGCCCACAACTTAGAGTAAAGCTTTACATCTATATTAATGAGGGAGATAGGACGGTAGCTCCCATACTGGGAAGGATCTTTATTGGGTTTTGGAATAGTAAGAACCGTTGCTTCTAGTAATTCGCTTCTGAATGAGCCTTTCTCTCTGGCCTCCGAAAACATCTGAAGTAGCAGAGGTGAGATATCAAGACGGAAGGTCTTATATAGCATAGCTGGGAAGCCATCAGGACCCGGAGCTTTTCTATTTTGGAGTTGAGTAATCGCTACTTTCAGTTCAGAGTTTGAGAAGGGAGATTGCAATAGATCTACCTCTCTCTGGGACAGAGTGGGCAAATTCAGGCCCTCCAGAAATATTCTAATTTGGTCCTCAGGGGGGGTATTCTCCCCTTCAGTTCGATGTAGGTTGTATGGGTTAGAATAGAACGTCGCAAAAGCCTCCCCAATATCTCTGGGGGAGGTCACTTGAGTATTCCCTTTGTTTATGGACAGGATGCGGGACGATGCCATCCTACCCCTCAGCTTATTTGCTAACATAGAGGAGGTTTTAATACCTTGGTAGTAGAAAAGGTGTTTAAATCTACCTACTGCCTCCCTAATCCTATTTAATTCCAACTCTTTGAGTTGGTTACAGAGGGCGTCTATTTCTACCGTCAACTCAGGGGAGGGACTAGTTTTGTTAAGGTGCTCTTTGGTCCTAAGAGAAGCCACCACAAGACCGAACGGTGCACCCTTTAACTTTCTGATAGAGGTTTGTTTGTGTATACAAACTCCTCTGATGTAAGCTTTGAGAGCTGCCCAAAGTGTTTGGTAGGAGGAAACAGAATTTTGGTTGTGGTTCAAGTATTCCTGTATAGAGTTTCGAATCAAAGGTTGAAACTCAGGATCAGACCACAATGAGTCTGGGAGTTTCCAACTCGGGATGGGAGAGGAGCTCAAACCAGAGTCCACTGACACCAAAAGGGCATCATGATCAGACCATGTGCAAGGCTTGATCCCAGAATCCTTAATGACATTTAGCGTCCATGTATCTGCGAAGAAGTAATCTAGCCTTGAATATGAGTTATGAGGTCTGGAGAAATATGTAAAATCTTTGGTAGTTGGATGGTAGGACCTCCAAACATCAAACAGATTGTATTGGGAAATTAGATCTCTGAATTATTTGGCTGTGGAAAGTGAATATGATTTTACATTTTTGCCCTGACTAACATTTTTATCTAGGGAAGGGTCCCAAATCATGTTGAAATCCCCACCTAACAAAAGTCTCCCCGTCTTTATTGTGCAGATATTTTGTAGTATGGTCTTAAGAAACTTAGGCTGGTTCTGGTTAGTAGCATATACGTTAACTAACGTATAGACTTGGCCGTCTAGTTTACAGATTAGGATAAGGTACTTACCTTCAGGGTCGGTTTCAAGGTAAATTTTTTCATAGCTAACTAGGCGATGGATAAGGATTGCTACTCCCCTGGTCTTGTCAGAGTGGGATGCCACCTCATAATTGGTAAAATTTTGAATTTTTACCCAGTGAGTCTCCTGGGCAAATACTATCTTAGCACTGTTAATTTTCATGTAGTTACCCAAGAGACTACACTTAGTAGAGAAATTTAGTCCCTTGCAATTGAGGGATGCAAAAGTTATATTAGCTGGAGTACTCCTCATCTTGAGGGAAGTAGAAAAGAGGGGTGGGTTAGAACAAGGCAGGAAAGTTAGACAAGAGAAAAGGACAAGAAGGAAAGCGAGAGCAAACTCCACTCCACCTACCTGCGATGCGGCTCCTCAATGCAGTAGCTGCGAAGCGTGGGATTTCATGCTGTATCCGCTACTCGTTGTGAAGCAAACTGCAGGATATCTAATACTTTATTAGCTCGGAGACTAGACTTAGAAAGGATTTCATCAAATGGTTTATCACCTAGTCTGAAGAAAATAGATTATAAGTGTTAGAGGGGTAATAGATGGCACCAATAGTAAGGACTACTAGTCTAGATTAAAAACGAGATATAATCGGTATTAGGGGAAATTTGCGGCACTATTCACCGCCTAACAAGGAAAATACTAATAAACCCAATGGGTATGCTAATTCCTTGATCTCATCAGGATGAGAAATTACTTAGTGGGGGGGGGGGGGGGGAAGAGGATCTGAACTAGATCTTACGTCCAAATAACAGATACTCTACTGTCTGGAGGGTTAGAGGAGGCTGCGGGTTGTGTTTGGTGAGAATGACTATAGAGTCAGGAGACTCTTTACTTAGATAACTAAAATGAGTATATTCCCTTCACTTATTTAAGTATTGACTTTATCAACTTACAACATCTGGTTGTGAAGGGAAGTACTGTCTAAGTATTAACTAATAACCAAGATAGATATTGGTAAAACAAGAACAAAGGACATTATGCATAATAGCACATCAACATTGCGACTAGGAGTGAACAATTACATCAACATAGTATGCAAACCTCATTGAACTTTCTCTTCTAAATAAAATAGGCTAATTAAACTAAAAAGCTGTAAAGGTATCAGGGGTCTACGTAGGCTTTTCATACACCTATGAATATCAAGTATAGCTTAACGTAGGGCGCTGTCCAGTTCACATATCTTTATTCATGGTGTGGATTTTTATAAGAAGCTAGTACGGGCCCTATTACTATTTCTAGGGTAGATACTGTGACTGATGTAAGCTAAATGACTACTGATAGGTGTCTGAGAAATATATAGGCTCATAATTAATCTGGTGAGGTACAATAGAGCCCAAAGGAAAGCAAAATCAAGTTTACTGATCATTATTCAAGGTGTACATTCTTATGGTGTGCTAGAAAGGGCCTTGTCTCTTCTACTCGAGTAATTACTATACCCAATACAAGTTGGGTGACTATTGTATTAGGGACAGTGGGAGACTAAACACATTCTTAAACAAAAGGAACTGAGCTGATAACCTGAAAGAGAGAACTAAGACGGTTAGATGGCCTAAGTCATAGTAAACAAAGAGAAGAGAATACATAACATTGAACAGATCGCACACCATGGTCCTAGAACCCAGTGTGATAACTTCACATTAACTCCTTTTGTTGATGTGGTGTCTAGTTAGTCCAGTCTTGGACCTTGACTAGTCCAATCAGGTAGTTTCATCAAGGATATGGTCCTGAGGTGGGATTGGAGTGTCCCCAGAGTTTCTCCTCAGGGAAGGCCTCTGAGGAAGAGGGGCCCATTCTTGTGCTGTAGCTTGAAGTGGTGAGGACGAGGAATGTAACTCTTTGGGCTTAGATGACAGTCTCTGGAGGTCCCACTTTTTAAGGAGATCCATCCCCTCATTGATGGTAGAGACCGTGTAAAGAGCACCGTTTCTGTTGAAAATTAGCTTTGTTGGGTAACCCCATCTATACTTGACATTGTGTTGTCTTAGCACTTGTGTGAAAGGAGTAAAAGATCTACGTCTCTGGAGTGTGAATTGTGATAGATCTGGGAAGACCTGAATAGCTTGGAACTTCTCCGGTAATGATGTTGTTTGCCAGTTCTCTTAGAATCCTCTCTTTATGGGTGAAAAAGTGTATTCTGGCTAACACATCTCTGGGTTTATCTGCCAAGATGTTGCGGGGTCTAGGGGTGCGATGGACCCTATCTATGAGGAAGCTTGGGGTGTCGAGATCAGCTAGGAATAGGACACAAAATTCTTTGATGAAGTTTTCCAGATCACCAGTTAGGATATCTTCTGACACTCCTCAAAATCTCAGATTATTTCTTCTGGATCTGTCCTCCAAATCTGAGAGTTTGAGTTCCAGGTCTGAGACTTGGATAGCAAGACTTTGAGATTATGACAATAGGTTTTCATGATTCACTGCTAGGTCCTCATGTTTTCATTCCAAGGCATCCGTCCTTTCTCCAATCACCGCCATATCTCTATGCAGTTCTGCCGCAGACCCCTTAATGGCCTTAGTGAAGGTGTCTTGTAGAGTGTTCATACGTTTTGAAAGAGTGTCCACTATGGTGGTCGCCATATTATCAAGGGGCGGGGTCTGGGTGGGATGCGTTTTAGACATGGTTTCAGTGTCCAGGATGTCTAAGGAGTGGGTATGTTCAGGAGAGGAGCTCCTTTCTCCCCTAGGGGTAGTTTTAAAATGTTTAACAACGGCTCTTCTGGGTTGATTTACCTGCTTAGGCTTTTACTTATGAGATTGTGACATAGTGGGGATTGGACTACTTTAACTTAGGATGCCCTATGTTCTTAGCTCTTTGTATGGAGATTAGTAATGTAAATATGTATCTTTCAAATTCTCACCTCCCACTGGCCCCCTTCCTCATCCCTAGGCCATCGTGTAGCATATCATAGTCAGCAGGAGAACATCTAGAGACTGGTATTTAAGGCCTCTCTCCCAGGGGAAGGTGTCATCTAATGACGATGTGGGAACGGGGAGAGTGGATATGACCCACTGGGAACACCCCAGAGGGAAATGGCAGGAGAGAGGCTCTTACTTATTGAGTACAGTGACCCAGAAATGAGCAGGGGGGGGATCTCAAAAAGTTCAAAGCTTCAGAGTAATAGGATCTTGGTATGAAAAAGTGGGAGTAATGCCCCTCTCAATGTGCAGCATATGAACTGCTGAGGTCTAGTAGGCTTATTGCTGTCACACCCAGGTGCTGCTTTCTGTTAATTGTGTCCGCTTGTTGTAGTGCAGGGAATCGGCAGTTAATAGGTGTAAGTAAGACTTAAAGTAACCTTTGATTTCTAAGACCAGAACAACTAGAGTGGTTATCGTAAATGGGTCAGTGAGCACAGCCGTTTACTCCTGCCCTCCCCCCTAGGCCTAGCAAGCCCTCTTTCGGATGTGTAGATTAAATGTCAATGGATCTTGCTATGGAACCTGGGTGTGTAGTGATCTTACCCCAATCACCAGTATATCGCTTCTTCCTGTGTTCACCTGGCAATTGCTGCACTCCCAAATCTCGGGCCCGCGACCGGAGTCACAAGCCACAACCGGGACCTGCTCCAAATGATGTAGTCACCTCGGATGGATCACAACTCCAGTAAAACAGGTGGGTTTCTGATCCGATCCGTTTCTCTGAAGCCTGCCGAGGGGAGACAAATTTGCACTGCGATGGGCTGGGGCCTTTCAGTTCAATTTAGGCCGACTGATGGAGCTTATGGGGAAGACGGCAAGATGGCGAGGTTTCACGCCCTTTCGTTTGTAGCTCCGTCTGGCCTCTTCTCTGCAACACAGTCACTCCACACGATGAGACAACCTCTGAGCCAGACCTACCTCAGCACTTAGCTCCGGCGGAGCTCAAGTAGGCCAGTCGTCTTTGATGATCACAGCAGTCTCTGGTCTGCTCGCAGGTAATCCCTGGTGTCAGTAAAGATAATGACAGGGGGTGACACCAGAGTTCCGCTCCCTGTATCTGGAACCACCTCTTCTCTCTTTGTTAGCTACTGCTCAGGAGTGGAGCCCCAACCCTCTGGAGCTAACTCTAAGCAGGTGTGGTTGACAGAAGGTAAGAGACTTAGCCAATTTCACAACGGATCAGAGTTGCTGTATACTGTGCCCCCAATAAATTCTTCTTGTAGAGATTCTGTCTTGGGTTATTACTCCTAGTAGTTTAGAAACCCAATGCTGAGTTTGATAGCTTTAGTTTTGAGTCTCTTAGTGTACAAATATTACTTAGATTAAGCTGTTTTCTCAGGAGCTCTCACTTGCTGCGACTGTTCAGCTAGGCAGTTAGCTCCACCCTCCCAATCTAATATTTTAATAGATTGTTTCAAGGACAAGGAATACCCCACAAGTTTGATTATGGACGGCTATGAGAGAGCCAAAAATTTGAATAGGGTCAGCATACTACAAGTCAAGGACATTGGGATGATTCACAGATGAATACCAGTGTTACATTAACCCCATTATTCACTACACAATTCAATTCCTATTATAGGGAAATAAGGCAAGTCATACATAGACATTGGTCGATTCTGCTTAAAGATTAGTATTTGAAAAATTAATTGTCTAAAAATCTGAAAATGCAATATAGGAGAGAACCTACACTGAAACAAAAGTTGGCACCCAGTAAGGTAGTGATTTCCAAAAGACACAAGTGGTCACCTAATAGAATGTCTTCCTCAAAAACAATTCCTAGTCACCTCACCAATAATCATAAGCCAGGTACATTTAGATGCAGAAAGGTGAGATGTCTGATGTGTACACATATTACACATGGGAAGACAGAAATTACTTTATTTACAACTGGGGAGACGTTCACTATCAAACAAAACATCACTTGTGATGCTACATTTGTGGTTTATGTCTTAACATGTGTATGTGGTGTACAGTATTTGGGGCGCACCTTTAGGAAGATCAGAACCAGATGGAGTTAACATCTTCGTAACATATAAAAAGGCTCCCTTAAACACAGTATATCCAGACATAACGCATTAGAACACTATAAGGGTACCTGTAGCTTTTCCATTACACCCTTTCGAAGTAATGCCCCTTGGCCAACAATATAATAGGTACACCAGGCTACGTCAGAGAGAAACCTATTGGATCTTTCGGTTTCAGTCTCTCTTTCCCACAGGGTTAAATGAAGTTATTGATTCAGTTGCTTTTTGATTGCCATGTGCATATAAATACATATGATAACGTATATCATCATATACAATTTTTTACATTTCATAAGCAATAAGCTCACACACAATCAGAGATCCACTTCAAAAGACACACATGGAACTAGAATTGTGAATAGCAGTTATTGCACACACATATAGCAGTTTGTGCACACATCTATAGGCACTTACATACATTATTACCATCAAGTGAGCAATAAGCTCACACACGATTAGAGATCTACCTCCCTAAAGTTCTCACCGCTAATAGATAATTCAGGTAAAGACACATACAGAATTATAACTAGAATTGTTAATTGCAGTTTGTGCACACATATATAGTAGTTTGTGCACACACTTACAGACGTATATAATTAGTTTTAAATAAGTTCACTCATGATAAGAGATCTACCTCCATGGAATTTTGCCACTTCCAATAGATAATTTATGTATAGATACATATGGATTTTGTATTATAATAGCAGTTTGTGCACACACATTCAGCAGTTTGTGCACACACTTATAAGCACTTATGTACATAATCCCCTCGAAGTGAGCAATAAGCTCACACACAATTAGAGATTCACCCTCTTGGAGTTTTTACCTTTAATAGATAATTTAGCTATAGACACATAAGGAATTAGTATTAGAATAGCAGTTTGTGCACACACTTATAGGCACTTACGTACATAATCCCCTTGAAGTGAGCAATAAGCTAATAAACTAATGATAATTTCTTTTTTTATTTTGTATAATTTAGTGTGTTTTTTTTTTGTAATTTAGGTAATTGTATTTAATTTATGTAATTGATTTAATTGTAGTATAAGGTTATGTGTTAGTGTAAGGCAGGTTAGGTTTTATTTTACAGGTAAATTTGTATTTATTTTAGCTAGGTAGTTAGTAAATAGTTAATAACTATTTAGTAACTATTTGACATAGTTAAAATAATACAAACTTGCCTGTAAAATAAAAATAAACCCTAAGCTAGCTACAATGTAACTATTAGTTATATTGTAGCTAGCTTAGGGTTTATTTTACAGGTAAGTATTTAGTTTCTAAATAGGAATTATTTAGGTAATGATAGTAGGTTTTATTTAGATTTATTTTAATTATATTTAAGTTAGGGGGTGTTAGGGTTAGACTTAGGTTTAGGGGTTAATAAATTTAGTATAGTATTTGCAATGCGGGAGGGCCTCAGTTTAGGGGTTAATAGGTAGTTTATGGGTGTTAGTGTACTTTTTAGCACTTTAGTTATGAGTTTTATGTTACAGCTTTGTAGCGTAAAACTGATAACTACTGACTTTCAGTTTACGGTATGGATCTTGAAGTTTTAGGCTGTACCGCTCACTTTTTGGCCTCCCAGGCAGACTCGTAATACCGGCGTAACGGAAGTCCTATTGAAAAAGCACTTTTTGAAAGCTGCGGTAATTACATTGCCTTACGGCCAAAAAAGTGTGCGGTGCCCCTAAACCTGATTATGCTATTATATAAACCTTATTGGCTACCGAATGGCCCGCCCTGGGAAGACAGGGCTACACTATTCATAATATAGATATCCTATACGAATGGCCAACCAATATATTTGTTTTTTCTGAGCGATCACGTGACCTACTGTAAACCAATGATGGTCCCTAAAAAATGGAACTTCCCTATATAAACAGATCGTTACTGTCAGTTTTGTATACAAGTGTCATCTGGGACTTTTACACTATCACTTTGTTAGCTATATGTATATATAGACATTCACTTGTTTGATTTTCCATGAAAATGTATATTATCAACTGTATCTATGACAAATGTTAATTGTTAGCATCCATCTCAATGGTTACCAATCTGATGATGTGTATTAAAAGCGCCCCACATATCAACTTTTACATGCCTGAAGAAACAGCTAGCCAGCTTTTTTTTTTTTGCTTTTATAATATAAAATTTGTGATTTTAAGTAGTCCTTTAGCTTGTACTACTTTTACAATTTCTGGGAGCGTGCAACATCTTTTATTTCTCCTTGTCATAGTTTGGAACACCTTTTCAGGGAAACCGATAAGATTAGACAGATTAGTCATCACTAAGGGAAGCCTTGTATCTTTTGTATATTAAAAGGTCACCACACCCAGAATTCAACATTCCCTCACACTGAAGAGAGACATTGTCCATATCAGTCAGCTGGAGACGGCAAAGCCCAGTCTGCATTTTTTGCACTCATTCATAGTGCACATCCTTTTGTGAGTAAGCATTTGGCAGCAGTCCACATTTATATATTGACCACACATCTAGGCAATATTAACATAAATGAAAACACAAGACAAAACTTTGGGGGAAAAAGGCCGCAGCCCGCGTTTATTATTTAAATAATAGATAAACTTTATTAAACCACAATAACATTTAAAAGGTGCTTGTACCATAAAATCACGTGCCTTCCACTGGCGCTCGGCCAGGCACGCCCACATACTTAACCTCTCCCCATACCTGAGGAGGTACCCATAATAATTAAATATAACTTAGCGGCTAGCACCCCGCCACTGCTCGAAAAGACCTTCGAGCACCAACCCACAGGGCTAAGGCCTTCTTTACCCCTTCGCTCAAGTTAAAATTAAAGAGATGCAGGCCAATTTTGTTAAGGTGAACACCATCTTTTAAGAAGAAGCAGCTTCCAGACTCACCTTCAAACTCCACATGCCTTAAACCGAAGCCACCCAATTTTGCCACAAAGCTTGTGATAGTTCTATTAATCTTTTTTCGGGAAGAGTCCAATCTTTTCACATCCCAAGCAGATCTCCACGCTAATCTGCACTCAATGTCGGACCAAATAATCATTATCTCAGGTAACAATTCTTTTAACCTACCAATATCTCTTTTGATCATATCAATAAAGTCTTTTTGTGCCATAAACCCCAAATCATTACCCCCAACATGAATAATTAAAATCTCAGGTGGGTGAAACAATCTAGCCCAACTAATCACTTTAAATAGTAACTGGTCCCATTTCATACCCCTAATCCCAAACCACTTAATCAATACTTTTTCAGATGAACAGTTAAGCTGCAGCCCTGAATCTCTTAATGCAGCCTCTTTTCTTGCCCAGTATATGTAAGAATGCCCCACGATCCAACAATGAATGGGACCTGCTGGAATAAAAAACTATAGCTATAACTTATCAACAAGCTCCGGTCTCACATATAACTTGAAACATTCAGACTTCCATCTCCCAATCTTTTTAACTGAATTAACATTCAAACCAGAAATACTAGCTTCCGTCGCTGCCCCAATTCGAAATGAATGACAACCAAATTCACTACTGTTCAAACCAATCCTTTCTAACGCTTTTTTCAATACTGATTCAAATTGAAAACGAGATAAAAATGTGCCGTCCTCGTGCACCAATAAAGGAATGCCATCAATAACTTTTCTAACCTTAAAAAATTCCCTAACTGCCGTAACTGGGCAGCACAAACCCCCAATCTCATTCAAACAAACCCAACAACCCTTACCTACTTGATCCGTTTTAGACTTCTTTAGCCAAATTAAAACTTCATGCGGGTTCAAAACTACATCCCTATAGCGCAAGCCCCCGCAGTTCCACCTGTTAGCGGATACCAACTCTGAAATCCTAAAAGCACCAAAGAATGCCAGCAAAAAGGCCACCCTAAATAACAAAACTTCAAATTGGGAAAAACAAACAAAGGGCAACACTTTAATCAATTCGACAACAATAGCGAAGACCAAAGGTCTTCTATTATCCACTGATACTTTACCCCTAATTAAACTCCTAATAGCCATTCTCACAGAAAATTTTTTGGACAGATCGACCCAGCCCAACAGGTTAAACAAAAAAGACAAAGCCGCCATATTCCTTTGCACCACCGATTTAGATGAACCCTTCATTCTCCATTCTTCAATCCAGTCTAATAAAAGGAATTCCTCTTTGTCCCCTTCAAAAACAGATAATTTGTTCAACCACTGAACCCAGACAGGAAGGTAGGCTTTCCAGGTACTAGGAGCTAAGGCTCCCCTCACATATTTTAGCAATCTAGGAAGTTCAAACGCCACATCTCTTCCGGGCAAGGAAAACCGATTTCTTCCGCCTCTGGCACAGCCTCCCGGAATCTCCGCCACTGAAAACGAGAAAGAGCATCAGCCCCAACATTCTCCTTTCCAGGAACATGAATAGCTCTAAAAAAGACATTATGCTTCATACATTCAAAAACGAACATCCTCAGCAATCCAATCACTGGTTTAGAACTAGATGACAGACGATTGATTGCAAAAACAACCCCCATGTTATCAGAATGAAATACCACCTTTCTATTCTCGAATTCGACACCCCAAATTTTTAAGGCTACCACTAATGGAAATAATTCCAGAAAAACCAGATTTTTTGTTAGACCTACCTCAGTCCAATATTCAGGCCACGCGCCAGCACACCATTTGTTTCCAAATATGGCTCCTAAACCAAGAGCCCCTGAAGCGTCAGTGAATAGATGAAGTTCACTATCTAAAATTTCCATCGTCTGAATTAAAGATTTGCCATTAAATTCCTTTAAAAAGGCTTTCCAAACTCTCAAATCTTCTTTTACCTGATAAGATAATCGAATTCGGAAATGGGGAATTTTAACTCCCACCGTGGCTAAAGATAACCTTCTGCAAAAGATCCTACCAACGGGAATGATCTTACATGCAAAATTCAGTTTACCCACTAGGGACTGAATCTCTCTCAACGAAAGCTTCTTTCTCGCAAGAGCTAGGTTAATGGAAGACACAAGATCACTAATCTTGTCCTTAGGAAGTCTGCATTCCATAGAAACAGTGTCAATACAAATTCCGAGGAAATTAATCACATGAGAAGGACCCTCAGTTTTTTCGTCAGCAACCGGGATCCCAAAATCCCTAGCTATCAGCATAAAAGAATCCATCAGGAATTGACATGATTGGGTACCTTCCGGACCCACAAACAAAAAATCATCCAGATAATGAGAAACGGATGACAAACCAGAAATCTGTTTTACAACCCATTCTAGAAAACAACTAAACTTCTCAAAATAAGAACAGGAAATAGAACAGCCCATTGGTAAGCATAGATCCACAAAATAGGAACCGTCCACAAAGCAGCCTAACAGATGATGACAAGATGGGTGGACTGGTAACAGCCTAAATGCTGATTCAATGTCCACTTTCGCCAACAAGGCATTTGGACCCGCCTCCCGAATCAAATCTAAAGCCTTATCAAAGGATGCATATCTGACTGCAGATAATTCTGGATCAATCCCATCATTCACAGAAAAACCTTTCGGGAATGACAAATGATGAATCAATCTGAATTGATTCGGCATTTTTTTGGGAACCACTCCTAAGGGAGAGACACGCAAATTCTTAAAAGGAGGGGCCCTAAAGGGACCCGCCATCCTACCCAGCGAAATTTCTTTCTGAATCTTAGTCATCACTACTTCCGGAAAATCCGATGCTGATTTTAAGTTACCTGCAAAAACTGATTCAATCCCCTCAAAAAAGGGGATATAAAACCCAGCTGAAAACCCCCTCAATAGAGTGTCCGCATCTGATCTTTTAGCTTTCTTCTTACCGTACAATTCTAACCACGGCGCCATCCTTTCGACTTTCACTGGCGTCTTGGCTTTGAATAGTACTTTCTCCTTTTGAGAGGGATTTACCTTTCTTAAAGCATTTTGCGCTAGAGTGGACTCCTCCACAAAAGGAGCACTCGTGCTTGTATTTACAAGCTGTTCCAAATTTACATGTTCCTTCATTGAATTGGAAGCAAAGCCCTTTTCTGAGGGCCACTGCTGATGATGATGCTGAGGAAGCATTACTTCCTCCTCCCGTAGCACGAAAGGACTGAGACCTTAAAGGAGTCATAAGCTCCAACCATATCCCCATATCCCTATCGTCCCATCTCATTTCAGGACGAACTGCAAGACGTTGACGAAACTGTTCGTCGTATTTCCACCACGCAAGACCGCCATACGTGCGACAAGCACTGGCTATTTCATTAAGGTAACAAAAGAGGGAAGAGCAGAGCTCGGGGTTCTTTTCACCAGCTACGCTTGCCAAAATACAAAAGGCAGTCGACCAATTAGATAAAGTTTTAGGAAGCTTCCTAAATTTCTTTTTACGCTCGTCTTCTTCTTTTTTAGAAGACTCGCTCCTTACATCATCTTTGATGTCAAAAACTTGATCCACCGGAAGCAATGAGAAAATTTCAATAAACTCTCTCCGCCAAATCTTCTCTTTTATCTCTAAAGATAAATGAATGCCCAAAGGCCCGACCGAACATAAGCAAGGTCGTCTCAAAGCCTGATCAGATACCTTAGGGAGCCCAACCATACTTGCACTACTTAAAATTACCGAAGGAGCCTGCTCAGGAGGACCACCTCCTGAGGGCGCAATTTGCTGAACCCAAACACCGACCGGACCTGAAGTGCCCTCGGCACTCACCGGACCACTACTCTCCATCCTAGCAATTAAATCTTTCAAACCTTTTAACATCATATCGCACCTTACATCAGACGCATTCGAATCATTCACATTAACACTTGAACTCTCACCTGCAGTATTGGACATTACAGGATTCTCCCTTGTAATGACCGTCTCCCTCCTTGCTTCCTGACGTGTTGATTCACTACCTTTTCTCTGCTTATCTCTTTCATTTTCTCTCCTTCTAACCGGAGTCCTAGACCTTCTGGGTCTCCCTCTTTCCCTTGATTGTTTATCCAATGAACCCCAAAGTGACGAATCGCCTAATTCTTTGCTTTGTCTGAACGTAATAGGCGAACGGGATCTCTCCCGCCGCCGTGAAACTGAACTCCTGGAACTTTTCTCCTGTCTCTTTCTTTCACTGTGGACTACCTGAGGCTGAGAGGATGCGTATTCCCTGTTAGCTAACCTTCTATCAAAAACACTAACACCCCTATCAACAGAGCCCCCCCTAAGGAAATCCCTATCACTATCATTACAGACCCTAGTGTTAACCTTCTCTAAATTACTAGCCCTATTACCCTCAGAAATAACATTACCTGGAACTAACGCTCTAATTAACTGAGATACAATGTCTAAACTGTTTACCTGCTCAGACGCTGCTGGTCCTGGTAAAGTTGATTGTTCTTCCTCCTCTCCGAAATCACTGTACTGTTCGTCAATCCATAAAGAGTCTGCTTCCTCCTGTATCTTAGAAGGAAACGTATCACTGCTCCGGCCAGGTGTTATAAACTCAGGATGAATAGGATCTGAAGAAAAAGAAACGTTACCCTGCCTAGAATTAGCCTCACTATTTAAGATCCTACTAGTTCTATTGCTAACATTATGCTCCTTAAAAAACATCTCTCTAGCATTATCATCTAAAATGGCACATTCCCAATTTCTAAAACTCTCAGGCCTAACATCCCTCTCAGCGTTTTTCTCTCCTGGACCTGTAAAACAATGCTTTCTTTTTTCTAAAGCCTTTCTACCTGTTGAAGCAGAAGCTCCGACAGTAACTGGCTTATTCAATGCAGTATTCCTTGAGCTATTCTTGTTTGAAGAGTCTGTATTCGCTGCTCTAGGCTCACTAGCCGTTTTACCATGCCTGCCTACCTGACTAAAATGTTCTTCACCAAATTGCTGCTGCATTAAAAAAGGCTCATTAGCCGTAAACAAATCCTGGCCCCTGACGCTTAACGCTTCCTCATAAATCAACTGTGATGTTTTATCCCTAACACCTTGACTAGCTTCTTTATCACAGCCTGTAATTACCTCAGGCCTAACTGCTGCACATGTTTCAAAATGACCAACGTTACCTGGTCCTCCTCTGCCTAAAGGCCTAAGTGCCGTACTAATGTCCTGATGCTGTATTACAACAGAGCCCCCATGTTGTCCAGCATTATTTTCATTGATAATACCCCCAGGCTTAAAAGCCGTACATTTTTCCTGATATGCCGCGCACCTTGGGCCTGGAGCCGTTATCCCCTGTTTTGGCGCCAAAATACTTACGTCCTCCGTCTCGCAAGGTTCCTCCTCACCTGCCGCCATCTCCGCTTCTTCCGACACCTCTTCATCCCATCGGACGAAAACAGCTCCTGAAAAAGAAGAAGAATTACCTGGTGCAGCTTCTCCCTGGGGAAACCGTGTTGCGTCCGTTCTGCTGATGTCTCCCGGTCCTGACCGATGTCCTGCAGCTCCTCTCCTTCTCACCGATGACGACCGCTGACCCGCTGAAGCTCTCGCCGCTTTTCCTCTACGACTCCCGGACTCCTGACGTCTTCCGGATGATGGACTTAGCCTTTCTGGCGGACGGGATCTCCTTGTCGGCCTGGATGGTACACCGACCGCCGTGACGACTCCTCCGGTTCCTGCTTCCTCTTCAATCGCCAACCGCCTCCGGACCCAGTCTTCACCCTTCGACGACAACAGCTCCTGGACCATCGAGAGAATCTTCTGCAACTCCGACATGGTAAGTAGAGATTCTCCGGCTTCTCTTCACAGGTCTTCGCTCCTGCTCGGCTACAAAACAAGTGAGCGACGGCTCACGTGACCACGCCCGTAATGCCTAGCGTGAGGTCATTAGCCCCTCCTCACGTAGGCACTGCTCCGGGGCATTATTTCATCTATCACTGGGATAACTGCACCATGAGGTGCTCTACTTTATGTCTTTTGTAGATCATCTTCAAAAGCCCAATCCTCTAGAAGAAGAGCTGACTCCAGGACTTTATCTCATTTCACTTATAATATTATAATTTTATTTTCTTATTAGTTTTATCACTTTTGTAATACTTATTTGTGTATGTGTATGTTATAATGTACACGTACACATACCCTTTTACTGACTAAAACATTGAAATCTAGGTTTCATATTTTTCCAATCTTTATAAGTATTAATTTTTAAGTTTTTGGTAGTTACTTACACACTAGGGTTCTGTTATTTCAAGGTACTGATTGGCTTTCGCTAAATTAACTACATTCATATGCCTATCAAACTGTCACATTATTGTTTACAAACACTTTCTTAGTCAGCTAATGCTATTATTTAAACCTTATTGGCTACCGAGTGGACCACCCTGAGAAGACAGGGCTACACTATTCATAAAACATCCTTAGATATGCTATAAGAAAGGCCAACCAATACATTTGCTTTTTTGAGTGATCACGTGACCACTGTAAACCAATGATGGTCCCTAAAAAAACGGAGCTTGTCTATATAAACAATCATTACTGTCAGTTTCTTATACAAGTGTCATCTGTGAATTTTACAGCATTACTTACACTATCACTTTGTTAGCTATATGTATATATAGACATTCACTTGTTTGATTTTCCATGAAAACGTATATTATCAATTGTATCTATGACGAATATGTCAATTGTTAGCATCCATCTCCATGGTTACCAATCTGATGATGTGTATAAAAAGCGCCCCCCATATCAAATTTTACATGCCTGAAGAAACAGCTAGCCAGCTGAGAAATGCATGGCATGCTTTTTATTTGCTTTTAAATTATTAAATTTGTGATTTTAAAGGGACAGTTTACTCAAAACATTTCTCCCCTTTAATTTGTTCCCAATGATCTACTTTATCTGCTGGAGTGTATTAAATTATTTACAAGTATTTCCATTACCCTTACATTGGCATTTGAATTAATTTATTTAGCCTGTGGTATCCCCACCCATCCTGAAAGTTTTTGGCCTCAAGGCTAAGCTGTGTTAACACATCCAGTAGAATAAATTACACTCCCAGTGGGTTATAGAAGAGATAAGGTAATAAAATGCAATTTTTTATTTGTTTTCTCTAAGTATTGGTGATTGGTTTATGGACAGATATAATATAAAGAAGCAGGTACACAATGTGATAAAGTAATACGATCTGATTATACCTACAAGCTCAACCCATTTTATTAGGTTGTGGCTTCAAAACACAAAATCAGCTAATTCATATCCACAAATAAGCCTTAAAAAAGCAAATCTCATACATTTTATACTCTGCAGCTGGTAAAAAATGTAATTGGAAACACATTAAGGGAAAACTATTTTATAGTATACTATCCCTTTAAGTAGTCCTTTAGTTTGTACTACTTTTACACTTTGTGGGAGCGCAGCACATATTTTATTTCTCCTTATCGTTTGGAATACCTTTCCAGGGAGACCGATCATATTAGACAGCTGGTGTCTATTATATCCAGCCTGCTTTTTTTTGCATGAACCCACTGTGCAAACTCAAATGTGAGTACTCATTTCTATATATAACATTTGAGTCACCACTATGGGAAGCCTTCTGTCTTTTGTATATTGTATATAAGGTCACTTCACCCAGAATTCAACATTCCCTCACACTGAAGAAAGACAGTGTTCATATCAGTCAGCTGGAGACGGCAAAGCCCAGCCTGCATTTTTTGCACTCATTCATAGTGCACATCCTTTTGTGAGTAAGCATTTAGCAGCAGTCCACATTAATATATTTCATCTATCACTGGGATAACTGCAACATGAGGTGCTCTACTTTATGTATTTTTAGATCATCTTCGCAAGCCCAATCCGCTAGAAGACAGTGGCGTCACTAGGGGGGTGCGGACCGCACCCGGGTGACATCCTCCAAGGGTTGACACCACAGTCACCACCACATTAACATTAGACTAAAGTGAGTATTGTGTTCTTTTTATTACTTGACGTAACAGAGTGAATTCAACAGCCGGTTGGCTAAAAGACAGTGGACGGAGTCAATTCTGTCGCTGAACACAGAGCTGTAGTAGACGCTCTCAGCTTTAGGTGAGTTTGAGAGGCCGCTGTAGTGTGACGCTGTTGGACGCTACACTAGGGAAGGGTATTGCTTTACCTGCTGGTGGAGGGCTTTACTGTGCATGGTATATTTTAGCAGCGGGTAACTGAGTTGATGGAGCTCTAGCAACACCTTTCGTGACCTCACCTCTATAAGGTAACAATGGTGGGACAGGGTTATGTGAGGAAGATACATGTGCGCACAAGCATACAAGAGACGGCCTGTGTTTAGCAGTGTGATTTGTGACCGTGCTGCAGTGTCCTCCGCTCCCACATGTGCACAGTGTGTGCCTTTAATAGGGAAGATTAAGTGTAATGCGCCGCATGCAGCATTGGATGGCCGTCTTGATTATTAGCGCCTGTGCTGGGGTTAAACATAGTGTGTCAGGGCCAGGGCAGAGCAGACTGTTGGCCTGATGCCTAGAATTAGAAGCAGCGATCACCCAGCAGTATATTTACACAGCCTACGCTGTTAAAGGTATTGTCCTGACCGGCACAGCTTGCACTCTACAGTGTAGTTTGTACAGCGAAGTTATACTCTACAGTGTAGTATATACAGGGAAGTAATACTCTACAGTGGTCCAGAAGTTTAATGGCAAAAATGGCTCACATTTTATTTTATATTCCCTGTGCTACGAGGATGAAAATACAAAGCTTGGCAGCATCTCTGAATTAATTAAATAATGTGTTAATTTGTTATAATAAAGTAAAATTTTAAAAGACATAGTGTGAGTGTGTGCATATGTATGTGTGTGTTTGTGTGAGTATATGCATATATATGTGTTTGTGTGAGTGTGTGTATTATGTGTTTGTGTGTTTGTGTGAGTGTGTGCATATGTATGTGTATATGTGTGTGCATTTGTATGTGTGAGTGTTTATATGTATGTGTGTTTGTGTGAGTGTGTATGTGTGTTTGTGTGAGAATGTGCATATGTATGTGTTTTTGTGAGTATGTGTTTGTGTTAGTATGCGTATATGTATGTGGGAGTGCGCATGTGTGTCGGAGTGGGTGCATATGTGTGTGTTTGTGATTGTGTGAGTATGTGCATATGTATGTGTTTGTATGTGCATATGTATGTGGGTGTGAGCGTGCATATTTATATGTGTGTCTGTGTGAGTATGTGCATATGTATGTGTGTGTGTGTGTGTGCTAATGTATATGTGCATATGTACATGTTTGTGTTTGTGTGAGTATGTGCATATGTGTGTGTTTGTGTGAGTGTGTGTTTGTGTCAGTGAAAATATATGTATGTGTAAACATACCTGTATATATATATATATATATATATATATATATATATATATATATATATATATATATATATATAAATTTGTGTGTGTATGTAAATATATATATATATATATATATATATATATAAAAGCCCTATATGTATACATATTTACGTAAATATATATATTTATATATACGCTATATATATTATATTTTAAATTCCTTTGGGGGTGGTGACACCTAGTGACGCCGCTGAAACACGTGGTTGATGAGCAACGCTGAGCATGTTTCAGCACTTTTGTTAGGTGCACTGATGCACTCTACCCATTTAGTGAACAGGCATGTTACTGTCAACATGTATCTGTTACCTCTTGATGACCTAGTTACTGAACCAATAAAATCAATTTGTATATCTGACCATGGCATTACCATCCCCCTTTTCTGCAATGGCGCTCTATGCGTTAGCGCAGTGGGTTGGAACTGTGGACAGATTAAACAACCTTGACAGTAGATTTGAACATCCTTCAACATTTGCGACCAAAAGGCGTAATCATGCAATATTTAATACGTCAATTTGGAACCACGATGGCCAGATGTGGGAGCATCATGGGCATGTTGAAGCATGAGACCTCTGAACTTTGTAGGTACCACCCATTGTTGGATGCCAGTTTTGGAGGTTCTAATTAACAAACCATCCTGTAACTTAAATTGTGATTCAGACTTTATTAAGATTCTAAGATCTTCCTTACCAATACTGTCCTCTTTTGAGGTGGGGTTGTTTTCAGAATCTTCTATGTGTTTATAGAAGATACCTATAATGAGGTCTTCTTTTTTACTAATGATCAGGTCCTCACTAGGAGAATCCTGACTCCATTGTACGAGGGTCAAATTAAAAAAAAATTCCAGCCTCCAAATAATGAATAAAAAACCTTTATTTATACAGGGTCCATAATACAGCAATGAATGAATGCATAGGTCTGCCTTTTATACCTGTTTAAATAATTATCAGGCTATAGAACACTGCCATCTTGTGGATATTTATCAATATACATATGTACAAAATAAAAACATTATAATTCAATGAACATACAAAAGTCAATTTCTCTATATATTTTAAAAAAGGTTATCTCATGTACATTTTTCAGTATATATAGTTAAAACACACCTAAACAAACAATGAAATTTCATGAATAATTTTCTAAGGTATATTTTAAAGGAACAGTGACCAATCAAAATCTTTGTTTAGCCCTTTTGGATGCAAGGTATCTAGCTTTCTAATCCAAAACATTTCTCTTTTTTTCAATATCATTGTACCAGGTTAGGCTCATTTTGTTGTTTAGCCTGGTATCTGGTAATGGCTTCTAACTGAATTGCACCAATTAAGTGGTCGATATTAAGGAGTTCTCCAGTTATGGCTCCTTGTTTGACTAATGAATCTGTAAGATCATTGCTTTCCTTATCAGGACCTAGAATCCTGGAATGACCCTTGGGGGCATATTTATCAAGCTCCTTATGGAGCTTGAAGCCCCATGTTTTTGGCGAGCTGAGGCGGCGGACAAACATCGCCTAAAATACACCCAATCCAATACGAATGGGTTTATTGACACCCCCTGCTAGCGGCCACAAATCTGCAGGGGGCTGAGTTGCACCAGCAGTTCACTAGAACTGCTGGTGTAATGATAAATGCTGACAACGTATGCTGTCGACATTTATCGATGTGCAGCAGACATGATCCGCAATATCGGATCATGTCCGCTCGCACAATAATAAATAGGCCTCTTGGTCTTCTTCCAGTGTATGATTAACCCCTTAAGGACCACAGCACTTTTCCATTTTCTGACCGTTTGGGACCAAGGCTATATTTACATTTCTGCAGTGTTTATGTTTAGCTGTAATTTTCCTCTTACTCATTTACTGTACCCACACATATTATATACCATTTTTCTCGCCATTAAATGGATTTTCTAAAGATACCATTATTTTCATCATATCTTATAATCTACTATTAAAAAAAGTATAAAATATAATAAAAAAATGGAAAAAAACACACTTTTTCTAACTTTGACCCCCAAAATCTCTTACACATCTACAACCACCAAAAAACACCAATGATAAATAGTTTCTAAATGTTGTCCTGAGTTTAGAAATACCCAATGTTTACATGTTCTTTGCTTTTTTGCAAGTTATAGGGCAATAAATACAAGTAGCACTTTGCTATTTCCAAACCACTTTTTTTTCAAAATTTGCGATAGTTGGAACACTGACATCTGTCTGGAATCCCTGAATATCCCTTGACATGTATATATTTTATTTTAATAGACAACCCAAAGTAATAGCTATTATGTTATTGTTCGTTCCCAGGTTGAGCGCTTCTCTCTTTTTATTTAACCCAAAGTACTGATCTAGGCCCATTTTGGTATATTTCATGCCACCCACCATTTCACCGTTAAATGCGATCAAATAAAATAAATTGTTCACTTTTTCCCAATTTTTTTCACAAACTTTAGGTTTCTCACTGAAATTATTTACAAACAGCTTGTGCAATTATGGCACAAATGGTTGTAAATGCTTCTCTGGGATCCCCTTTGTTCAGAAATAGCAGACGTATATGGCTTTGGCATTGCTTTTTGGTAATTAGAAGGCCACTAAATACCACTGCGCACCACATGTATTATGCCCAGCAGTGAAGGGGTTCATTAGGGAGTTGCCAGTACTAAAATTAAAGGCTTTTTTTAAAAAAAATATCTATTCAGCTGTGATGGACCCCCCTTAGCCCCCAACCTCCCTGATACCCCCTAAACAGTTCACTAAACCTCCCCCGCTACCTATTTGCTGCCATCTTGGGTACTGGCAGCTTTGTGCCAGTACCCAGTTTGCCCCCCCAAAAAAGTTTTTTTTTTATAAAATATACATTTTTCTGTAGTGTAGCTGCCGCCCCTCAATACGCCCCTCCCACTCCCAGATCCTTTTAACTTTATTTTTTACTCCCCTCCCTCCCTCTCCCTCCATCCACTTCAGGAACATTTATTGGTGTCAGTAGTTGCTGCGCACACGCGCACCCCCACAGGCCCCCCTGCACACTCCCGGCACCCGGGGTGCACATTGCACAAACAGGAACCGGATAATGGATAGCGATGGGCCACCCACCCACCTCTCTGCTTAGCTCCCACCCACCAATGATCGTCACCATCGCTACCGGTGCAGAGAGGGCCACAGAGTGCCTCTCTCTGCATCAGATGCTTGAAAAAAGCGTATTGCAGGATGCCTCCATATCAAGGCATCACTGCAATACCCTGAGAGCTGCTGGAAGCGATTGTGATAGCTTCCAGCACTCACTTAGACCAAGGACGTACCAGGTGCGTCCATTGTCACTAACTGACAGTTTTTGCAGGACGTACCTCGTAGGTCCTTAGTCGTTAAGGGGTTAAACCAATGGATACCACTAATTTATCAATTTTGCAGAACAACTTGCCATGTTTGACCGGTTTGTTGTTAGTTTTCTGCATGCCATTTCTTTCCCAAGTTGGCAGGTATTCAACAAAACTGTGACGCACATAATTTGTCATTAATGATCACAAATTCATAAATACTTTGTTCAATAACCATCTCAATGGTTTTTAGAAAAGCAGTTAGTTCTGCAACTTGACTGAATCTTGGTGATGTTGAAACCTACAGAAAAATTTGGGAATCTATTTGCCCAAGTTATACCAATGCCGGCGACTAATCTGTGCTCATTATCAATAGTGGCATGGTAGGAACAACCATCAATATATACCCAAGGTAATAATTGACACTGGTCCTCACTATATATTTTATATGAGGAAAGCAATTGTTCCTCCAGGAAATCATCTTCTAATAACTCTTCTCCATGATCCTTAGCAGTACAGCCAAGGAGCTCGGCAAGCCCCTGTGCGACTGGATTCTTTTTGTTTTGCTTATAGCGAATTTCTAACGGCCAGCCTTGTAATTAAAGAGTCCAAGCAGTTATGCGGCTATTGGACAGGTTCCCATCTCTTATTCTCTCACTTTGCAGATATAGCAAAGGCTGGTGGGCCGTTTCTACAATAAATTTTCTCGCCCTGTATATAGCTGCGGAAATTTTGTAGAGCTCATACAGTAGATAAGAGGGCTTTTTCGCAATCACTAAATTTTATTTCTACTGGGGATAAAGTTTTCCTCGTATAAGCAATGACTTTGCTTAAATTATCATGCTTTTGGTATAAAACAACACTCATGCTTATATCTGTGTAACCTGTCTCTTAGAAGAAAGGTTTACCCCCTTCAGGGTACGTTAAGCAAGGTGCTTGAGTGAGTTTTCTCTTCAGCTCTCTGATGGCTGTTTCTTGAGCCTCACTCCAGTGCCATTTCACATCCTTCTTTAGAAGAAGTAGCAGTGGTTTAGTTAATTCTGCATAATTATCAATACATTTGCGAGAATTATTTGTCATACCCAGGAATGATCTCAATTCCTTTAAGTTAGTTGGGTTCTTAGAATTTATTATAGCTTCCACCTTTTTCTTCTGAGGATTTAGCCCTTCAGAAGTAACTTCATGTCCCAAGAAGTTTACACGATTGCGGACCTGCCCTTTTAAGTTGGCTGAGGACGTGTTTAAGTTCTGTGATGTGTTTTTCAAAGTCTGTGTTTTTTATCAAAACATCATAAACATAGGATAATGTCCACCTTTCCAGTGCATCAGGCATAGCCTTATGCATGAATACAGCAAATTCATGTCCTGAAATTATGTATCCAAACGGAAGCCTTTGCAATGCATACTGGACCTTTTGGAAGGAGAATGCAAGTTTATACTGGTCCTCCTCATGTACCTTTATGGTCCAATATCCCTGTGCACAATCAATGGCAGTGAATATTTTTTATCCCTGCATCTGCGCTAGGTACCGGTCAATATATGGCACAGGCCAGCCAGACATGTACACTCGTTTGTTTAGCTGTCTTAAGTCAGCACACAAACGCCATTGTCTATTGGGCTTAAGAACACCTAGAATAGGGTTGTTATAAGAGCTGTGTGCCTGTCTGATGATGCCCCTTTCTTCCAGGTTCCTTATGATTTCTGCAAGAGAATCATATTAGGCTAAAGGAAGTCTGTATTGTTTAACAAAGACAGGTGGTGCATTGGGATCTGTTTGGATTTTTGCAATGTGGAGATAAGTAGTCCCACAGTCATAAGAATCCCCAGCAAAAATATCCTACTCCATCAGGAGTTCTCATAGCTGTTGGCGTTCATCTTCACTGGAACAGCCATTAGCTAAGGAGATTTGCTCTTCGACTATTTGCTGAAATCCTGGAAAGATTTCCAGCTGTCCTATCTCATAGGCTTCTTCCAACCTAGAAGTTCCCCTTGATTATTATTTACATTGCCCCCATAATTCTGGGTATTGGGGTATTATTGCTCTTTGATTGGCTGATAGAATACCAGGGAGGCTTCTTCAATTTTACAGATGCCTTCCTCTGAGCTGAAGGGATAAATAGACTGAATTGTAAGCACTCCCTCTGGCATAGATGCAAAAGATTGTTTTATTAACTGTTCTTCAGTTAAGTATCCTTCAGGTATTAGTCCAATTATATTATTCTGGAATCCAAAAGTGTAGTAACTGGATTCTATAGCATATCCTATGGTAGTTCCCTTGAACAAGGTGATATCCTGTGGGGTCATGTTATGTACAATAACATGTATTGGAATAGTTCCAATATTTACCATAGGAGTATGGGTCATTGTTATACCCAGATTTTTCATTCTATGTGATATGCATATTAATGTTTCAGAAGTTTTTAATTTCTGACCTCTTTTTACCTGTAAGGATAAGAGGAATTTATAAGCCCCCTCAGGGATTACAACATCGTTAGACACCTGCATATTCACAGCATATGTAATTTGCTGGTTTGATTTTAACCTGCTCCAGAGGCAAAGGTTAATCAAATCTATTTGTATGGCATATCTATGTAAGAGATAGTTGCCAATGTATATTTGATTATGGGGATTATTTAAAACTAAAAACAGGTGCTTTGCTGATTTATTACTTATAGAGATAAACATTTAGCTGTGACATTATAGCTTTCAGATTTGTCATCTAGATCATAGACCCAGTGGTCTTGGGGAGAAAGGTATTTAATCACTTTAGGTTCAGCTATTTGCGCCAATAAGCCTTCGCTTATATAGCTGTTCCTGTTTTATGTTCAATTTGGCATACTTGGTTTTTCCAAGGTCATGCACTTGCATAGGGATAAATAGATCATCTTTAACTTTCTCAATTTCTGCGAGGAATTGAGAGTGATGTCCCCCTTGTGGAGAGATATGGTTAATCTTCCAAGGCGAAATTTTAACAGTATTACCATCAGAGCTGCTTGGGGGAGTTGGATCATCTATTTGTAGGATAGTGATTTCAGGTACAGAGTTATTCCTGAAATGAATCTCCACAGCATCTGGCTTCTCTTCCACCACGTGACAGTTATGTCTGGTACGAGATATGCCGGAATGCTCATAATTAATAGGTCTTTTTGCTTGTGACCAAATTACATTACATGCAATCAATTATGGTGCTTAATCGCTTCAGGAGATCACTACCAATTATTAAACGATCAGTTAGCAGATCCACTATAATGACAGGGTCTTAATACCCTGTTCCCCAGCTTTAGCTTTAGCCATGCAGTACCCCGGACTTTGAGAGAGTCTCCCCCAACACCTATTAGTGAACCATCAAATTCCCTGAGTTTAGGCTTGTGGGGCATTAGCTCATTTAGTTGTGTGCAGTACCTGTGGGATAAAATAGTTGCCTGAGATCCAGTATCAATTAATCCCATTATAGGGTTAGTAACTGAATACTGGAGCTCAGCTAATACATAATATCTACCTGCAGTTTCTACCATTTCATACATAAAATTTGCATGTTTACACATCTGTGGGCTTCGCCACGAGTTACCTGTATCAACCACTTTACCTGATGCAGAAGAATTTTCACTCTTACCGATCACTTTCTCTATAATAGGGCTGACAGGGTTCCTGTGTACTGCATCTGTGGGAATAAGGTTAGGGGACAAGTGCAAAAGAAGAGGTTTGTTAGAGCTTCCAGGCAGAGTTTGCTCGTCATCACAGCTAAATTGTCTGTTTCTGGGCTGTAGGGAGAGAACATGATAAGTACTATTATTGACATTTATTATTTCATTTGGTATATCTCTCCCCTCTCTCAGGTAATACCGCAGTATTTATGACTGTCCCTGTGACCCACTGCTGGCCACTGGATGTACCTCTAAAAAAGGATTATTAGGGTGCTGATCTGTCAAAGCTTGACTCATATTAGTAAATAGTGTACATAATTGATTTAACTGCGTACTAAGTTGGCCCACTTGATTGTACAAGCTCTTTTTACCCATGGACCGATTTTTTGATATCCCAGGGTACTGATTACAGGATCCTTGGGATCCCACAGAATCATAGCTATTGTTTCTTTTCTCACGTGGTTGTCTTTGGGGTTCAACTTGTTCAGCATTAATATCTTGGGGAGCACTATTTACTTGGGGTGTCTGGTTACCCTGAGAGTATTTTTGCCACTTTTGGTATTTATTTTTACGGGGGTATCGATTACCTTGTGGGTGTTCATCTCTTTAGGGATAACTATTTATCTGGGTATGCCCCCCATTTTGAGTATATTCTCTCTGCACCTCAGGCCTTGTTGGGGAAGGGGCAGAGTTAAAACTTTGTGGGGAAGGCCTGTTTTCTCGGGCCACTTCCGCATAAGTTTTCTTTTTAGACTCTAAATTGAGGGGGCTAGGTGACACCCTAGTTTTTTTCACTCCAGGAATGAATATTCATATCCGTTAGTGAAGCAAAGAACTTGTGATGTTTACCCTCAAATACCCAGGGCAGAAATTCAATTTTTGACTGCTCACTAGTAACATTCATTATGGATAAAGCATTTTCATAGGCCTCTAAGTGGTCAATTATAGAATTGGTTCCCTTGTTGGAAAATTTAGGCACTGCACCACTTAGGAAAGTAATTATTTTAGGGGTTTCATATACCTTATTAGATGTATCTTTGGCCTTCCTAGGGACCTTATTTTTGGGGCTGGAGCGCCCCCTATCTGCCCTACTTTTACTATGGGGAGACCCCTTACGTACATTAGAAATATATGGGCTATCTGGGTAGCTGGCTCCGCCCCCTGACTCACTATTATCACTCCCCTCTCCCTCTGAAGTGTAGTAGTCCCCTGAATTTAAAACATGAGGTGACTGTCTATGAGGGAAGTTTACCTCTGACCCAATAGGGGTCCTTTGTTTAAATTCTTCCCTGATACTCTGCAGTTCATTTCTCATAAATTCTTTTAATCAATATAATCATTTAAATCACCTGCAATGTTACACCTATTTTTAATGTGGCCTATAATGTCCATTTTAAGGACGTCGCCCTTAGTGAGGGGTAATTTTGGGGAACATATTTCAACACTGAGTACAGATTCAATGGATTCACTTCTAGTAACAGACATTATTATTTTGGCTTAGTATTTGGTTAAATTTAAACGAGAATACAATTTTGACCAACAAAAAAAAAGTAATAATTTTGAAATATTACAAAGAAGATTTTTTTTATTTTTTTTAGATAATAATTTCTATTTACTACAAATATATTATATCAATGTGATAAAGATAATAATCATTAGCTGTTCCTCCAGATAATATGTTGGTATATACTAGGTTTACAATATCATTTATTATTATATCAGCAGTAATCTCCAGTAAAATTTTGGAGAATTTATCTTAGCAGTTGCCAACCAATAAAATGTATATATGTAACAATATATTTATTAAAATCAATATTTATTCCTTAATTCTAGATTAGTTAGCTTTATAGATACCTTGAATTATATTTATGTACAAACTAGATTATGAATCAATTATGCACACTTATTCCGTTACAATATTCTATACAACAAATCATAAACATATATATCTAAGATTAACCTTACTCACAATGAATCACATTCAAATATCCCAATAAAAGCGCCAGAATATGGACCGCTAATTTAACAGTGCTTAGTTAAACAATATAACAAGATACTTCACACAAATCTTACTAAGTCTCAATAAATCTGAAATAATTTTCAGGGAAGTATAATTAAGCTATTTAGCCCACAAATGGTTTTATATAACTTAAATTTAAACACCAGGTATTGTATATATTATTAATGCAACAGCCAAGTTATAAGCAATATGTCTGGAAAAAAGAAAAAATGCAGTATATCCAAATAAAACAGATAACTTTATTGTATACACGAAAAAACAAACTCACAAGTGCGAACTCAAACAATGTGAGGTATGTATTGAGCATTGGTACAAGTGACTCCTACTCTGTACTGGAGCACTCCTTATATCCCCAGACCTTCCTGTCTGCAGAAGTAACTGTCCGATGACACGTAGAGAGATATATGGGTGAGATCTATTATCCCAGAGCAGGTCCCTCATCCAGAATGGCAAACCTGTATTGCCGGCAACGGTTTCTCACAGACCGGAAGAGGTTTAGCGTCACAGTACGTGTGTGTGGGCGTGACCTTAGGCATTTTGCGGGACTCCTCCTGCTTCATCAGAGGCTGTCTGGCCTGGAATAACCTCTTATTCAGCCACAATAAGACCAATTCTAAAATATATATATAGCAATAACTAATTTACTTATGATATTAAAATACAAAAAATTATTTCTAAACATTAATATTTAATACCAATATACTTACTACCCTTGGTCTAATTAATATTAAATATAAGAATAAATCTCCTTTTAAATCACACTACGAAATAACTATAGTTTTAGAATATCTTAATTTAAAACATTAAAAATATAGAGCAACCGTATACATCATCAAATAAACCAATT
This sequence comes from Bombina bombina, assembly GCF_027579735.1. Lineage (NCBI taxonomy): Eukaryota > Metazoa > Chordata > Amphibia > Anura > Bombinatoridae > Bombina > Bombina bombina. Next base: position 587,573,146 of record NC_069504.1, read on the forward strand.
TGAAAGTTTCAGATTTTTCAGATTAATCCAGTTCACCGTCATAAATAAGAGGTTTTTGCACTTATGGAAAAAGAAATTAGGTCCAGTTTTGCTTTATAAAGATTGTGTTTGAAAGACAGCAGTTATCAGTCAGTAAAAATTTCAGTAAAAATTCCAGCAAAAGACCCTTTTCTATTCCAGTGCAAGAGAATATATCACGTGATAAATCCCACATTTTTCTTATTCTAATCATTGGTGAACCTTTTGGATATGCTCTTGTCTTTTGATAGGCCCTTCGGAGCTGAACATCTCATTGGCTTACTGGGAAGGCATATGGTTATTTGATACTACAACCTATTTGGCTGTAATTCTCACATTAACCACCAGAGGTCAGCAGACAACTAGAAATGCATTTTCATTATCAAAGTGCTACAGAAAATACAGATATTCTTTAATATGTTCATGAAATATACCTATAATTTCCAGCATTAATAAATGATATGTTCAATATGTATGGGATTATTCAATACTATTTAACCTGAGTATTTTCATACTAAACATGATACTACTTATAATATTTTAACAGATGCGTTTAAAAGTCACATTTCTTTTCAATATAAATATAGCCCACATATTTGTACATTTCTTTACAGTGTCACTCTGAATGCACGAAAACACGAGAGAGAGACTGAGAGAGTGAGAGTGAGAGAGTGAGAGATTATCTAATGCTACTCCGCAATAGCCTAACAATCTATAAGAAATTCTTGCAAAAAAGCTCATTGAGTAATTATAAATTCTATCTATGTGGACCTGTCAAAGAAATCGGAAGCTTTGTCTAATCACTATTATGAAACTTTGCTCTACCAATAAATCAATCTGTCAGCTAGATTATGAGTTTGGGGTTATGAGTTAAAAAGCAGCATTATGGCTTTTTTAGGGGGGCTTTTTTATTTTGATGGGGCTATTAGATTAGGTGTAATTCTTTCTTTCATGTAATTAGCAAGAGTCCATGAGCTAGTGACGTATGGGATATACATTCCTACCAGGAGGGGCAAAGTTTCCCAAACCTTAAAATGCCTATAAATACACCCCTCACCACACCCACAATTCAGTTTTACAAACTTTGCCTCCGATGGAGGTGGTGAAGTAAGTTTGTGCTAGATTCTACGTTGATATGCGCTCCGCAGCAAGTTGGAGCCCGGTTTTCCTCTCAGCGTGCAGTGAATGTCAGAGGGATGTGAGGAGAGTATTGCCTATTTGAATGCAGTGATCTCCTTCTACGGGGTCTATTTCATAGGTTCTCTGTTATCGGTCGTAGAGATTCATCTCTTACCTCCCTTTTCAGATCGACGATATACTCTTATATATACCATTACCTCTGCTGATTCTCGTTTCAGTACTGGTTTGGCTTTCTACAAACATGTAGATGAGTGTCCTGGGGTAAGTAAATCTTATTTTCTGTGACACTCTAAGCTATGGTTGGGCACTTTATTTATAAAGTTCTAAATATATGTATTCAAACATTTATTTGCCTTGACTCAGAATGTTCAACATTCCTTATTTTTCAGACAGTCAGTTTCATATTTGGGATAAATGCATTTGTTTCAATCATTTTTTCTTACCTTAAATTTTTTTTGACTTTTTCCCTGTGGGCTGTTAGGCTCGCGGGGGCAGAAAATGCTTCATTTTATTGCGTCATTCTTGGCGCGGACTTTTTTGGCGCAAAATTTTTTTTCTGTTTCCGGCATCATACGTGTCGCCGGAAGTTGCGTCATTTTTTGACGTTTTTTTTGCGTCAAAAATGTCGGCGTTCCGGATGTGGCGTCATTTTTTGCGCCAAAAGCATTTAGGCGCCAAATAATGTGGGCGTCTTTTTTGGCGCTAAAAAATATGGGCGTCATTTTTGTCTCCACATTATTTAAGTCTCATTATTTATTGCTTCTGGTTGCTAGAAGCTTGTTCACTGGCATTTTTTTCCCATTCCTGAAACTGTCATTTAAGGAATTTGATCAATTTTGCTTTATATGTTGTTTTTTTTTTCTTTTACATATTGCAAGATGTCTCACGTTACAACTGAGTCAGAAGATACTTCAGGAAAATCACTACCCAGTGCTGGAGCTACCAAGCTAAGTGTATCTGCTATAAACTTTTGGTATCTGTTTCTCCAGCTGTTGTTTGTATTGCATGTCATGTCAAACTTATTAATGCAGATAAAATTTCCTTTAGTACTGTTACATTACCTGTTGCTGTTCCGTCAACATCTAATTTTCAGAGTGTTCCTGATAACATAAGAGATTTTATTTTTTAAAATCCATTAAGAAGGCTATGTCTGTTATTTCTCCTTCTAGTATACATAAAAGTCTTTTAAAACTTCTCTTTTTTTCAGATGAATTTTTAAATGAACATCATCATTCTGATACTGATAATGGTTCTTCTGGTTCAGAGGTTTCTGTCTCAGAGGTTGATGCTGATAAATCTTTGTATTTGTTTAAGATGGAATTTATTCGTTCTTTACTTAAAGAATTGTTATTTGCATTAGAAATAGAGGATTCTGGTCCTCTTGATACTAAATGTAAACGTTTAAATAAGGTTTTTAAATCTCCTGTAGTTATTCCAGAAGTATTTTATCTCCCTGATGCTATTTCTGAAGTAATTTCCAGGGAATGGAATAATTTGGGTAATTTATTTACTCCTTCTAGACGTTTAAGCAAATTATATCCTGTGCCATCTGACAGATTAGAGTTTTTTGGGACAAAAATCCCTAAGGTTATGGGGCTGTCTCTACTCCTGCTAATGTGCTACTATTCCTACGGCAGATAGTACTTCATTTAAGGATCCTTTAGATAGGAAAATTGAATCCTTTCTAAGAAAAGCTTACTTATGTTCAGGTAATCTTCTTAGACCTGCTATATTTTTAGCGGATGTTGCTGCAGCTTCAACTTTTTGGTTAGACGCTTTAGCGCAACAAGTAACAGATCATAATTTTATAGCATTATTATTATTCTATATCATGCTAATAATTTTATTGGTGATACCATCTTTTGATATCATTAAGAGTTGATGTCAGGTATATGTCTCTAGCTATTTTAGCTAGAAAAGCTTTATGGATTAAACTTGGAATGCTGACATGTCTTCTAAGTCAACTTTGCTTTCCCTTTCTTTCCAGGGTAAATAATCATTTTCGTTCCTTTTCTCACAACAAGGAACAAAAGCCTGATCCTTAATCCTCAGGAGCGGTATCAGTTTGGAAACTATTTCTAGTTTGGAATATATCCAAGCCTTATAGAAACCTATAGCCAGCTCCTAAGTACCTATGAAGGTGCGGCCCTTATTCCAGCTCAGCTGGTATGGGGCAGATTACGTTTTCTTCAAAGAAATTTGGATCAATTCCGTTCTTAATCTCTGGTTTCAGAAACATTGTTTCAGAAAGGTACAGAATTGGCTTCAAGTTAAGGCCTCCTGCTAAGAGATTCTTTTCTTTCCCGTGTCCCAGTTAACACAGCAAAGGCTCAGCATTTCTGAAATGTGTTTCAGATCTAGAGTTGGCTGGAGTATTTATGCCAGTTCCAGTTCTGGAACAGGGGCTGGGGTTTTATTTTATCTCTTCATTGTACCAAAGAAGGTCAATTCCTTCAGACCAGTTCCGGATCTATCATTATTGAATCGTTATGTTAGGATACCAACATTCAAGATGGTTACTGTAGGACTATCCTGCCTTTTGTTTAGCAAGGGCATTATATGTCTACAATAGATTTACAGGATGTGTATCTGCATATTCCGATTCATCCAGATCATTTTTAGTGTCTGAGATTCTCTTTTTAGACAAGCATTACCAGTTTTGTGGCTCTACCGTTTGGCCTAGCCTCAGTTCCAAGAATTTTTTTCAAAGGTTCTCGGTGCCCTTCTTTCTGTAATCAGAGAATAGGGTTTTGGTATTTCCTTATTTGGACGATATCTTGGTACTTGCTCAGTCTTCTCATTTTCGAAGAATCTCATACGAATCGACTTGTGTTGTTTCTTCAAGTTCATGGTTGGAGGATCAATCAGTTCATTGATTCCTCAGACAAGGGTAACCTTTTTAGGTTTCTAGATAGATTCAGTGTCTATGACTCTGTCCTTGTCAGACAAGAGAAGTTTAACATTGATATCAGCTTGTCAAAACCTTCAGTCACAATCATTCCCTTTGGTAGCCTTATGCATGGAAATGTTGGGTCTTAGGACTGCCGCATCAGATGCGATCTCCTTTGCTCGTTTTCACATGCGACCTCTTCAGCTCTGTATGCTGAACCAATGGTGCAGGGATTACTCAAAGATATCTCAATTAATATCTTTAAACCGATTTTACGACACTCTCTGACATGGTGGATAGATCACCATCGTTTAGTTCAGGGGGCTTCTTTGTTCTTCCGACCTGGACTATAATTTCAACAGATGCAAGTCTTACAGGTTGGGGAGCTGTGTGGGGGTATCTGACGGCACAAGGGGTTTGGGAATCTCAGGAGGTGAGATTTCCGATCAATATTTTGGAACTCCGTGCAATTTTCAGAGCTCTTCAGTCTTGGCCTCTTCTGAAGAGAGAGTTGTTCATTTGTTTTCAGATAGACAATGTCTCAACTGTGGCATACATCAATCATCAAGGAGGGACTCACAGTCCTCTGGCTATGAAAGAAGTATCTCGAATTTTGGTTTGGGCGGAATCCAGCTCCTGTCTAATCTCTGCGGTTCATATCCCAGGTATGGACAATTGGAAAGCGGATTATCTCAGTCGCCAAACGTTGCATCCGGGCGAATGGTCTCTTCACCCAGAGGTATTTCTTCAGATTGTTCAAATGTGGGAACTTCCAGAAATGGATCTGATGGCTTCTCATCTAAACAAGAAACTTCCCAGGTATCTGTCCAGATCCCGGGATCCTCAGGCGGAGGCAGTGGATGCATTATCACTTCCTTGGAAGTATCATCCTGCCTATTTCTTTCCGCCTCTAGTTCTTCTTCCAAGAGTAATCTCCAAGATTCTGAAGGAATGCTCGTTTGTTCTGCTGGTAGCTCCGGCATGGCCTCACAGGTTTTGGTATGCGGATCTTGTCCGGATGGCCTCTTGTCAACCGTGGACTCTTCCGTTAAGCCCAGACCTTCTGTCTCAAGGTCCTTTTTTCCATCAGGATCTGAAATCCTTAAATTTAAAGGTATGGAGATTGAACGCTTGATTCTTGGTCAAAGAGGTTTCTCTGACTCTGTGATTAATACTATGTTACAGGCTCGTAAATCTGTATCCAGAGAGATATATTATAGAGTCTGGAAGACTTATATTTCTTGGTGTCTTTCTCATCATTTTTCTTGGCATTCTTTTAGAATACCGAGAATATTACAGTTTCTTCAGGATGGTTTAGATAAGGGTTTGTCCGCAAGTTCCTTGAAAGGTCAAATCTCTGCTCTTTCTGTTCTTTTTCACAGAAAGATTGCTATTCTTCCTGATATTCATTGTTTTGTACAAGCTTTGGTTCGTATAAAGCCTGTCATTAAGTCAATTTCTCCTCCTTGGAGTTTGAATTTGGTTCTGGGGGCTCATCAAGCTCCTCCATTTGAACCTATGCATTCATTGGATATTAAATTACTTTCTTGGAAAGTTTTGTTCCTTTTGGCCATCTCTTCTGCCAGAAGAGTTTCTGAATTATCTGCTCTTTCTTGTGAGTCTCCTTTTCTGATTTTTCATCAGGATAAGGCGGTGTTGCGAACTTCTTTTGAATTTTTACCTACGTTGTGAATTCCAACAACATTAGTAGAGACATTGTGGTTCCTTCATTATGTCCTAATCCTAAGAATTCTAAGGAGAAATCGTTGCATTCTTTGGATGTTATTAGAGCTTTGAAATATTATGTTGAAGCTACTAAGTCTTTCCGAAAGACTTCTAGTTTATTTGTTATCTTTTCCGGTTTTAGAAAGGCCAGAAAACTTCTGCCATTTCTTTGGCATCTTGGTTGAAATCTTTAATTCATCTTGCCTATGTTGAGTCGGGTAAGACTCCGCCTCATAGGATTACAGCTCATTCTACTAGGTCAGTTTCTACTTCCTGGGCGTTTAGGAATGAAGCTTCGGTTGATCAGATTTGCAAAGCGGCAACTTGGTTCTCTTTGCATACTTTTACCAAATTCTACCATTTTTGATGTATTTTCTTCTTCTGAAGCAGTTTTTGGTAGAAAAGTACTTCAGGCAGCGGTTTCAGTTTGAATCTTCTGCTTATGTTTTTCATTAAACTTTATTTTGGGTGTGGATTATTTTCAGCAGGAATTGGCTGTCTTTATTTTATCCCTCCCTCTCTAGTGACTCTTGTGTGGAAAGATCCACATCTTGGGTAGTCATTATCCCATACGTCACTAGCTCATGGACTCTTGCTAATTACATGAAAGAAAACATAATTTATGTAAGAACTTACCTGATAAATTCATTTCTTTCATATTAGCAAGAGTCCATGAGGCCCGCCCTTTTTTGTGGTGGTTATGATTTTTTTGTATAAAGCACAATTATTCCAATTCCTTATTTTATATGCTTTCGCACTTTTTTCTTATCACCCCACTTCTTGGCTATTCGTTAAACTGAATTGTGGGTGTGGTGAGGGGTGTATTTATAGGCATTTTAAGGTTTGGGAAACTTTGCCCCTCCTGGTAGGAATGTATATCCCATACGTCACTAGCTCATGGACTCTTGCTAATATGAAAGAAATGAATTTATCAGGTAAGTTCTTACATAAATTATGTTTTTTTATTTTTGATCATTTGTTTCTTATTTTTTGTAATTTAGTGTTTGTTTTGTATGTAATTTAGTTATTTTTATTTTTAGTAATTTCAGTTTGTTTTTTTGTTGTAATTTTAGGTTTTAGTGTAAGGCAGGTTAGGTTTTATTTCACAGGTAAATTTGTATTTATTTTAACTAGGTAGTTAGTAAATAGTTAATAACTATTTACTAACTAGTCTACCTAGTTAAAATAAATACAAACTTACCTGTGAAATAATAATAAATCATAAGCTATCTACAATGTAACTATTAGTTATATTCTAGCTAGCTTAGTTTTTATTTCACAGATATTTAGTTTTAAATAGGTATTATTTAGTTAATAATTGTAACTTTAGTTTAGCTCTATTTTAATTATGTTAAAGTTAGGGGAGGTTAGGGTTAGGTTCAGGGGTTAATATAGTTTAACTTAGCTTGTTGCGATGTGGGGGGGGGCTGGCAGTTTAGGGTTTAATAGGTTTATTTCGTTAATAATTGTAAATTTAATTTAGCTATATTTTTCTGATGTTAAAGTTAGTGGGTGTTAGGGTTACATTAGGGTTAGGTTTAGGGGTTAATGGATTTATTTAGTGGTAGTGATGTGGGAGGCTAGAGGTTTAGGGATTAATAACTTTAGTATAGTGGCGGCGACATCGTTAGCGGCAGATTAGGGGTAGTTTTATGTAGGTGGCGGTGATGTTGGGGGTGGCAGATTAGGGGTTAATAACATTATGTAGGTGGCGGTGATGTTGGGGGCAGCAGATTAGGGGTTAATAACTATATGTAGGTTGCGGCGATATTTGGGGTAGCAGATTAGTGGTGTTTAGACTCAGGGTTTATGTTAGGTTTAAACATTATTTTCTTTTTCCTATAGACATTATTGGGGCTGCGTTACGGAGCTTTTGTTTCGCAGGTGTTAGGCTTTTTTTTTTGCCGGCTCTCCCCATTGATGTCTATGGGGAGATTGTGCACGAGCACGTCAAAGCAGCACTTGTTTTTGGTGCGGTATGGAGCTCAATGCAACCATTTTGCCTGCGCAAGCCTGCTTTTTTAAAACTCGTAATACCAGCGCTATAGGAAGGTGAAATAACGCCGCTTTTGTGGCAGTCTTTAAAATCCCTATAGTGCTCAAAACTCGTAATCTAGCTGTATGTTAGGCTTTTAGAGCATCAAACATGCGACAACCAACATAGCCCACTTGCTCATAAGCATCCATATGTGATAAACACCTATATCATTAGAACTAAAGATACAAAGTTTTAACGAATCCACCCAAGAGGAGGACTTGTATCAGATGTAGGTGGTCCTAGTGAGTATAAGATCAAAAATTGTAAACAGAACAAGTTTTATGACAACAGGCACAAAGATTATTCCCTATATAGGCTTCATACTATAACCAGACAATTAGTGTGCAAAATGAATATTTGACATGCTAGGAGTTGTGACTGTCAGCTACATAGAAGGCACTATTAAGATGGCATTTATATGCCAGACTTTATTCTATTAATAAAACAATGAATAGTCCAAATGTACATTTAATCCATTGGGCGAGAGGTTGTTGAGTCTGAATATCCATCGAGCTTCACATTTCAAAAGTTCTTTCTCTCTATTTCCGCCTCTCTTAAGGGGCGCTACCCGATCGATGAGCATTACTCATAGATTGGAAATTGGATGATTGTGTTGCTGAAAAAGCCTGGCAACTGGTTGGTGAGTGACCATAATTATAAGCATATATGGAAAAATGACTGCTGTAAAGCTATGTTGATCAGAACCAATATACAGTTGTGTTCATAAGTTTACATACCCTGACAGAATTTATGATTTCTTGGCCATTTTTCAGAGAATATGAATAACACAAAAACGTTTCTCTCACTCATGGTTAGTGTTTGGCTGAATCCATTTATTATCAAACAACTGTGTTTACTCTTTTTAAATCATAATGAGAACAGAAAGTACTCAAATGACCCTGATCAAAAGTTTACATACCCTGGTGATTTTGGGCTGATAACATGCACACAAGTTGACACAAAGGGGTTTGAATGGCTATTAAAGGTAATCATCCTCACCTGTGATCTGTTTGCTTGTAATTAGTGTGTGTGTGTATAAAAGGTCAATGAGTTTCTGGACTCCTGACATACCCTTGTATCTTTGATCCAGTGCTGCACTGACGTTTCTGGATTATGAGTCATGGGGAAAGAAAAAGAATTGTCAAAGGATCTGTGGGGAAAAAGGTAGTTGAACTGTATAAAACAGGAAAGGGATATAAAATATAATAATAATAGAAACAGAGCGGTGACGAAATAGCCAATCACAACAGCCCCAAATCATCAGGAATTAGTGAATATACTAACAGTCTCTCATAATAACATCACTAAAAAGATAGAACAACCCCACATCACAAGTCCTCACAGTCCCCTAACGTCGATATTTATATAGAGGGTATTTTTCTCTATCACTTTTCGTATTACTAACTGTTCTATTTTCTAAGGAATATGCGAGTTAAAACCGAATATCCAATTGGAACTAGGCAGCATGTACACACCTATCATCAACAGAATGTGGTGTTGACATCATACCCAATAGGAATAGCCGAATATCGGCATCACTAAATAAGACCAAATAGGATTATCACAATGGCAAGATCTAGTGCTGCAAAAAACACTGCTGTCCTGCATTATATGGCATATCTAGTGCCTTTAAAAGTGTATTTTTATATTTTTAAAATATTATCGTTAGGTACAGGAGGGTAGGAGAGGAAAAGCTATCTATCCCCAATCACAAATATGGAAACACAATACCCAATAGAAAACTGGCTAGGACTACCCACCACTAGAATAACATGGTGATGATGTCACAGACAATGAAAAGAGCCAAATTTCGGCAGCAGTAAACAAAGTAAACTTTTACACTGAATTTGGATAGACATAAAAGTCTATAAGACATAGAAAAAAAGAACAAATAAATATGAATATGTGTGTGTATATATAAAAAACGATTTGAGAAAGAAGATTTGAAGACAAATACTGGATGTGACATCAGTACTTAAATGATGATCATAAATAAACAAACAGACCAAAAGATCATAAAGATATAAAAACGATTTGAGTATATGCTTTTTGATACTCTGTGTATACTAATATGTTGATAAAGATTCACTTAAAAAAAAAAAATGGTCACATGTTTTTAGCAACTTGTGACCACAAAGCAAACAATTATGAAACAGGTATAAAAGGCCACCAGCACATACAACAAACCAGTCTTGAAAAAGGCCTTTGAGAGGCTGAAATGCGTTGACCAAGCATCTAGTAAGCCTTATTTCTACATCTATATCTACTTTGAGCATACTACACTATATTATCTTTCACAGATAAATCCAGCTAGTAGCAGCTCTTTCACAGATGAATCCAGCTAGGCGCAGAACATCCACTAAAATCTCTGGATTTCCACCTGTGGTCGCAGCACTAACCCTGCAGCACCCAGCTGCACTAATCTCGCAACACCCTACTGAACCTTGAGAATAATATTTCATTCACTAACTTTCATCACTTAGACTTATATTGCACCTACGAATGTATTTATCCTAACTTCAGCACATTTTTTCATCTTTTTTCATCAATGGCATCTTTTGGCAATTTCTGTTAAAAAACATTAACATTTTTTTCACATTTTTATCCTTTGTTGAAGGATTATCCTTTTTTTTTTTTTTTTTGCACTATTTTTGAGCTTTCAGTCACATCCCTTTTTTTCTCCTACACCATCACTAATGAGGGATCATCTATAACATAACTATATTGGACTCTACCTAAGTATACGCTTGGAAATTCTACATCATATTTTCACTGAACCTGGGATTACAAATTACACTCAACTGATTTGTGACTTCTCACTACACCACGGCCAAGATCCCGCTGGGCGCTTAGTGCCCCATTTGTGTATCAAGGTGGTGTAATACTGCTTTAGTGGTACTTTTTCCATATATATATATATATATATATATATATATATATATATATATATATATATATATATATATATATATATATAGTATATATAGCTTTTAGTCGCATATTATTATCAAGATTGTCTACTGTCACATTTTACCAGTCTTTTTGTATGTTGATAAACATGGATCCATGTTAATGTACTATTTGAATATTCCACATAGGTACCTTTGCATATTGCATATTATTTATTGTTTTAAACTTTTGTTTTAACTGTCAACATTTATTGTCATTAATAAATACACGTGTACTACCTATTCACATCCTAGCCCACTTCTAGTTGAGGCGCTCAGGCTACATCCATATATTCTTATAGTTCCTTATTGACAGCTAGAGATCAAGACAGCCGGAGCATATAGGATTACACAGGCGCTAGGTATATATTCCATTAATATCTTTATTATAGTGTGGGTGATGTTGGGGTGTAGGGGAATAGCGGTTAATAACTTAGTATAGTGGCAGTGATATCGGGAGCGGCAGATTAGGGGTTAATGACATTATGTAGGTGGCGGTGATGTCGGAAGCAGCAAATTAGGGGTGTTTAGACGTTGGGTTTATGTTAGTTTTAAACGTTATTTCCCCCCCCCCCCCCCATAGACATCAATGGGGCTGTGTTATGGAGCTTTTCATTCCACAATCGCAGCTGTTTTTTTTTTTTCTAACCCGCTCTCCCCATTGATGTCTATGGGGAAAGCGTACACGAGCATGTTAAAACAGCTCTTGTATTTTGTGCGGTATGGGGCTTAAAACCACCATATCGCACTCACAAGCCGGCTGTTTCAAAAGTTGTAATGGCTGCGCTATAGGGGGTTAAATAGCGCAACTTTTGTTGCGTTCGTTAAATTCCCTATAGCGTGCATAACTTGTAATCTACCTGATAAAGAACAATACAGTTTTTATTCTCACTTAATTATCAATAAATGTCTTCACAAATAAAGTGGTCTTTGTGTCTTTTGGATCCTTTTTTTTTTTTTTTTACACCCCAGAAAAGTAACTAGAAACCAAAACACCCCTAATTTTACTATCAAACTATGTCCTCTTGGCTATAAATGAACTGAAGCTAGTAGAAATATATGTAACAGAGGAAGGTATTCTGCATGTTTTCTAGCTACTCTAAGTTGGAACATTATATAATACAGTACTGCATGGATTCTCTGTTAACACTTTTCCACTTAGTAGTTATATAATTTCATTACCTTATCTACTTGTATTACTAAGGGCACCATAAGATAATATGGCAAAGGCTAGGCTGAAATAAAGAGTGCAAATAGCAGCACTATGAATTAGTGCACTGGAGTACCCCCTCCCTCACAATTCATTTGCGCTAAGAACTATTTCATTAAAGGACACATATGGATGGCTTATGTTTTATTGCATTGGAGAGAAAAAAAAAACCATTTAGATTTCTGGCAATAATGAATTTTATTTAACAAAGAAAAAAAAAAAAAAAAAGAAACCAGTCTGTTTGAATATATATTTCCTTTAAGTAGACATAAAGGATAATCTGGAAGAAATTCACAACATTACACCATTAAATATGCTAGAGGAACAGGAATATTTCTCCAGCCATACACAACACTGCTATGCCCTATGGTGTCATTAACAGCCAGTGTGGCCTTCATTTTCAGCAAAGGCAGCACATTATAAAATATTGTTCACAAAAGTCATAAAAATATATATTATCTTTATATTTTTCTTCCTAGGAATATATATAAATATTTTCATGAACATCATGCATCCTCCAGGTAAAATTTTGCAAGAGTCCTTTCTACATAAAAAACAAATAATGTGGTTCTTTTACATTATAAAATATAAAACAATGTTAATACAACATTAAAAAGGTAGGTATTAAGGTAAACATGTACTAGACAACATCAATTCACATGCACTTGACAGCATTGCATCTATCCCACGATTACCTTTTTTCAAACCGGATAAAAATGCTTGACATAAGAACATTTTTATTTTTTCTTAAAGTTTCATTTCTCATCTTCAGTCCTTACTTAGGGCATCTAAAGGAAAAGAATAAAACACCCAGACTGCTACAGACAGTTACCGAAGACCAGATTTGAGGTGGAGATTGAATATTAACATATGTAACATTGGTGTCTATGAGGAATCTAAGATCAACTGGCTAAATATTCACAATGTTTCATTTCATATAGATTAAATTCCTGACAAACACTAGGGTTGACACTGATTATTATATTCTATGAAAATGTTAAAGCAAAGATGCAAACAAAATGCATAACTGAATGCTGTATATGAATTTTTTGTTGTATAGCTACTCTTCCCATGTTACATAGTTACTGTAAATTAGTTATCTCCCCTAACAGTAATATATTTTCATTTAAGTTTACTAATTGGGATTGATATCAAGAATGCCAACTGTCATTAAAGGGACAGTAAAGTCAAAATTAAACTTTCTTAATTCAGATAGACCAAGCTATTTTAAACAACTTTCCAATTTACTTTGATTATCATATTTGTTTTGTTCCCTTGGTCTCCTTTGTTGAAGACGAAACATAGGCAGACTGATAGGAGCTTATGAGCATGCACGTTTATATAGCAGTCTATGGCAGCAGTGTTTGTATCTATGTATAACATTTCTATAAAAAATAATGCAAACACTGCTGCCAGATGGCTAAGGACACCTGCACGCTCCTGAGCTCACCTATGATTACTCTTTAACAAAGAATACAAAGAGAATGAAGCAAAATTGATAATAGAAGTAAATTAGAAAGTTGTTCAAAATGTCATGCTCTATCCAATCAACGTTAGTTGAATGTTGACTTTACTGTCTCTAAGTTAATTTCCTTTTTTTTTATACCAAAGTAGTATCAAATTCAGAACTGCTGGGTTGATAAAATATATACTAAGAACTAGATTAAAAAACAGCATGCAACAGTTTGCTTAAGAATTGGTGTGTGCTTGAGATTTCTGACCACAATATTTTTGGGCTCTAGCTAAACCTGTGTTCAGTTTATTTGCTGGGAAATTATTTTGAGCAAGAGAGCTATTGATCTGCAATTTGCAAAAGAAAGCACATTTTGCTAAAATAAAATCAGTAGCTAGTTTCGGCTACTCTAGTAAAAAGTCCAAATTGGCCCTTCCATATAAAGCAAGTGTTGAGGAGTTTGGCCATTGAAAAACAGTTGCAGCAAACATGTTAATTTGTTTTGAAAACGTTCACATTTAACTGATGTTAATCTATTTCAAGACAACAGAAAAGTCTTGTAATTTGCATTGTTATTTTATTTCCTTAAAAGTCGTAAAAAAGGGTAAAACAATACTAAATCTTTGGCTGACAAGTTGCTAAAGCCTTGGAAAACATCCTTAGAGTTTTAGGTGAGAGGTGTGGGCAACGTGAAAGGAAGAGCCATAAATTACAAAGTGAAAAAAATAAGTCCACTAAACATTCTTAACCTATGGGAATTACTCTACCTGACCACCAGGAGGAGGCAAAGACACCCCAAACTAGACTATAAATATCCCTCCCACTTCCCCTACCCTCCAGTAGTTCAGCCAAGGATAAGGAAAAGTGAAAAAAGATAAAAGGGGTACAGAGGTGCAAAAAATGACTGCCACCACTACACATTTAGTATCTGGACGGAGTTGTGGACTCACTGCCAAGAAGGAAATTAATTTATCTGGTAAGCATCAATTTTATTTTTCTTCTATTGGCAGTGAGAGTCCAAAAAACATTCTTAACCTATGGGAAACCAATACCCAAGCTGTGAAGTTCATGAATGTTCAGGAGGGAAAGGTAGGAAGGCACCACCTCTTGTAGCCCTGCAGAAGCAAAAACATCACATTTATTGAACTTCTTGAAATTGTGCAATGAAGACCAGGTCGCAGCCTTACACATTTGTTAAACTGAGGCCTCTTCTTGAAGGCCCAAGTGGTTGCCACCGCACAAATAAAATGATCTTAGAGTCTCGAAAGGGGGGGGGATTTGTCCCGCTTCCTGATGTGCCATGTGAATTAAGACTTCTCACCTAAAAGGAAATGGTTACAGATGAGGCCTTCTGCCCCTTGCGCTTACCAGTATATAGTACAAATAAGGAAGAAGATTGACAAAATTCCTTAGTAGCGTGAAGGTAGAAATTCAAAGCTCTGACCACATCCAAATTATGTAACAATCTCTTCTTGGAGGATGACGGATTAGGACAAAGTGAAGGAACCACAATCTCCTGGTTGATGTTGAGAGTATTTACTATCTTAGTAGAAAGCCTAGTTGAGTCCTCACGCCCACCGTTGTGATGCCACACCGAGCAGTTGTTCTTTGAGCCAACATTCTTTGGAGTGGCTTGCACATTGTGTGGTGGTTTCTTTGTTTTTAAATACCCGCTGAGAAAGAGACAAAGGAGGACTATCAGTCTTTTGGCACTAGGAACTCTTGTGAACATATCCATTGACTGTGACCAGCTATCTGTCTGGGGTTCTCATTACAGACACTACTGCGGGATTATATACACCACTTTGATGTTTGTACATACCTCACGTTTGAGGTTGGAAAGTTTGAGTGCGTATTTGCGATTTCAATAAATCTGTTTGCGTTTTTTAACTACTACACTTAGAGGATTCTGCGCCTCTCCATTTGTCTTTTCTTTGTTTAGCCAAGCTCTTTCCAGCATCTAGTGCTGTGATCCAGAATAGGCAGCGACTAACAAGTGATCTACATTGCTCTTGGGCTATCACCCTTAGCCCCATATCCTTTTCATAGAACTATATGCAGGGCGCTTGTGTGCTTTTTGTTTTCTATTTGTGAGTCCTCAACACAGCCTTATCCTGATGGATCATCAGATACGGTACAATACCAGAAAGCTCTGATACTCTGCGAGCAGAGGAAACAGTCAATAGGAAAGCCACCTTCCAAGTAACGAAATATCATCAGCTGCAGAGTATAAAATGTATGAGATTTGCTTTTTAAAGGGACAGTCTACCATAGAATTGTTATTGTTTTAAAAGATAGATAATCCCTAGAGATTTAAAAAGCATGTGATAAGAGGCAGCCCTCAAAGGCTTAGAAATTAGCATATGAACCTACCTATGTTTAGTTTAAACTAAGAATACCAAGAGAAAAAAGCAAATTTGATGATAAAAGTAAATGGGAAAATTGATTAAAATTAAAAGTCCTATCTGAATAATGAAAGTTTAATTTATACTAGACTGTCCCTTTAAGGTTTATTTGTGTATATGAATTAGCTGATATTGTGTTTTGAAGCCACAACGTAATAAAATAGGTTTAGCTTGTAGGTATAATCAGATTTCATTACTTTATCACATTGTGTACATATACATGCTTCTTTATCTTACATCTGTCCGTAAACCAGTCACTAAGACTTGGAGAGAACAATGGAAAATTAGCATTGTATTACTTTATCTCTTCTATACCCCACTGGGAGTGTAATTTCTTCTGCTGGATGTGTTTACACAGTTTATCTATAGCTTGGGCTTGAGGCCAAAAACTTTCAGAATAGGTTGCGATACCACAGGCTTAATAAACTATTTCAAATGCCAATATAAGGGTAATGGAAATACAGGTGGCTCTCGGTTTACGCTGGTTCAATTTGCGCCGTTTCAGAATAACAACCTTTTTTTTCAGTCATGTGACTGCTATTGAAAAGCATTGACTGCTATTGAAAGCATTGAGAAGCATGGCATACATTAAAATAGCCAGTAAGTGGAGCTGTCCGCTTGTATTGCAGCAAAGACATGCAAAGCCAAGCAAGCCAGACGTGATCAATGGATCAGCTTTCAAAGGAACATGATCTAGCAGCCACTTCCCTTAGCTGCAGACTCAATGCAGAGAACTGTTTGCAGAAAAGGCAATAAATTTATTTCTTTTACGATATGACGAGTCCACGGATTTCATCCTTACTTATGGGATATCGCCTCCTGGTCAGCAGGTGGAGGCAAAGAGCTCCACAGCAGAGCTGCATAAATAGCTCCTCCCTTCCCTCCCACTCCAGTCATTCGACCGAAGTTAGGAAGAGAAAGGAAAAGCCAAGGAGCAAAGGTGACTGAAGTTTAACAAAAATAAAAAATCTGTCAGAAAAATGACAGGGTGGGCCGTGGACTCGTCATATCGTAAAATAAATAAATTTAACAGGTAAGCATTTCCTTTTCTTTTACAAGATATGACGAGTCCACGGATTTCTTCCTTACTTATGGAATACAATACCAAAGCTATAGGACACGAATGAAAGGGAGGGACAAGACAGGAACCTAAACGGAAGGCACCACTGCTTGAAGAACCTTTCTCCCAAAAACAGCCTCAGACAAGGCAAAGGTATCAAATTTGTAAAATTTGGAAAAAGTGTGAAGAGACAACCAAGTAGCAGCCTTGCAAATCTGTTCAACAGAAGCATCATTTTTAAATGCCAATGAGGAAGCCACAGCTCTAGTAGAAAGGGCCGTAATTCGTTCTGGAGGCTGCTGTCCAGCAGTCTCATAAGCAACACGGAGGATACTCCTCAGCCAAAGAGAAAGAGAGGTAGCCGTAGCTTTCTAACCCTTACGTTTTCCAGCAAAAACAACAAACAATGAAGAAGTTTGACAAAAACCCTTAGTCGCCTGCAAGTAGAACTTCAAAGCACGGAATACGTCCAAATTGTGTAACAGACGCTCCTTCTTAGAAGAAGGGTTAGGACACAAGGAAGGAACAACAATTTCCTGATTAATATTTCTGTTATAAACAACCTTAGGAAGAAACCCAGTTTTGGTACGTAACACCACCTTATCAGAATGGAAAATAAGATAAGGAGAATCACACTGTAATGCCGAAAGCTCAGAAACTCTGCGAGAAGAAATAGCAACCAAAAATAAAACTTTCCAAGATAATAACTTAATATATATGGAATGCATAGGTTCAAATGGAACCCCTTGAAGAACATTAAGAACTAAATTCAAACTCCAAGGAGGAGCAATTGGTCTAAACACAGACCGGATTCTAGTCAGGGCCTGACAAAAAGATTGAACATCTGCCAGACGCTTGTGTAGCAAAATAGACAAAGCAGAAATCTGTCCCTTTAAGGAACTTGCTGACAACCCTTTCTCCAATCCTTCTTGGAGAAAGGATAAAATTCTGGGAATCCTAACCCTACTCCATGAGTAGCCCTTGGATTCACACCAATAAAGATATTTACGCCATATCTTATGGTAAATATTTCTAGTAACAGGCTTGCGCGCCTGAATCAAGGTATCTATGACTGCATCAGGGAACCCTCGCTTAGATAAAATCAAGCGTTCAATCTCCAAGCAGTCAGCTGCAGAGAAAGTAGATTCAGATGATGGAAGGGTCCCTGAATGAGAAGGTCCTGCCTCAATGGCAGCTTCCACGGCGGCAGAGGACATGTCCACCAGATCGGCATACCACGTCCTGCGAGGCCACGCAGGAGCGATTAGAATTATCGAAGCCCTCTCTTGTTTGATCTGTGCAATCACCCGGGGAAGGAGAGCAAACAGTGGAAACACATAAGCTAGGTTGAATGACCAAGGCACTGCCAAGGCATCTATCAGTTCGGCCTGAGGATCCCTGGACCTGGATCAGTATCTCGGGAGCTTGGCATTCTGACGAGACGCCATCAGATCCAATTCCAGTCTGCCCCACCTGAGAATTAGGGAGGCAAAGACCTCCGGATGGAGTTCTCATTCCCCCGGATGAAACGTCTGTCTGCTCAAAAAATCCGCCTCCCAGTTGTCCACTCCTGGGATGTAGATTGCCGACAGATAACAAGAGTGAACCTCCGCCCACCGAATTATCTTGGATACTTCTGTCATCCCTAAGGAACTCCTTGTTCCTCCCTGATGATTGATGTAAGCCACAGTCGTGATGTTGTCCGACTGAAAACGGATGAATTTGGCCGAAGCCAAGTCTGAAGAGCATTGAATATTGCCCTCAACTCCAGAATATTGATTGGAAGTAGAGACTCCGACCGAGTCCACACACCCTGAGCCTTCAGGGAATTCCAGACTGCACCCCATCCTGGTAGACTGGCGTCCATTGTCACTATCACCCATGAGGGTCTGCGGACGCACGTCCCTTGGGACAGATGCTCCTGTGACAAGCACCAAAGAAGATAGTCTCTTGTCTCCTGATCCAAGTCTATCTGAGGAGACAAATTTGCATAATCTCCATTCCACTGTCTGAGCATGCTCAGTTGTAGAGGTCTGAGATGAAAACAAGCAAATGGAATGATGTCCATTGCCGCCACCATCAATCCAATTACCTCCATGCACTGAGCCACTGATGGCCGAGGATTGGACTGAAGGGCTCGGCATGTATTCAGAATCTTTAACTTTCTGACTTCCGTCAAGAAGATTTTCATGGATATAGAGTCTATTAGAGTTCCCAGGAAAGGAACCCTTGTCTGTGGAATTAGAGAACTCTTTTCTAGATTCACCTTCCACCCGTGAGTCCTTAGAAAGGACAGAACCATGTCGGTATGAGACTTTGTCAGTTGATAAGACGAAGCTTGGATCAGAATATCGTCCAGATAAGGCGCCACTGCAATGCCCCGTGGTCTGAGAACCGCAAGCAGAGACCCTAGAACCTTTGTGAAGATCCTGGGTGCCGTGGCCAGCCTGAAGGGAAGAGCCACAAACTGAAAATGTTTGTCCAAGAAGGCGAACCTTAGGAACTGGTGATGATCTTTGTGGATAGGAATATGAAGATATGCATCCTTTAAGTCCACAGTAGTCATATATTGACCCTCCTGGATCAATGGAAGAATTGTACGAATAGTTTCCATCTTGAAGGATGGAACTCTGAGAAACTTGTTTAGACTCTTGAGATCTAAAATGGGTCGGAACGTTCCCTCTTTTTTGGGAACCACAAAAAGATTTGAGCAAAACCCCTGCCCCTGTTCCTGTATTGGAACGGGACAGATTACTCCCATGGTGGAGAGGTCTTCTACACAACGTAAGAACGCCTCTCCTTTTATCTGCTCTACAGACAATCGTGAAAGAAGAAACCTTCCTCTTGGGAAGGAATTTTTTAACTCCAACTGATACCCTTGAGACACGCTTTCTAGTGTTCAGGAATCCTGAACATCTCTCATCCAAGCCTGGATAAAGAGAGAAAGTCTGCCCCCTACCAGATCTGGTCCCGGATCGGGGTCGCTCCTTCATGCTGTCTTAGTAGCAGCGGCAGGCTTCTTGGGTTGTTTACCCTTGTTCCAACCCTGGTTAGGTTTCCAAGTGGGTTTGGCTTGAGGATAATTCCCTTCCTGTTTAACCAAAGAGGAAGAGGGGATTCCCTTTAAGTTTCGAAAAGAACAAAAATTATTCTGTCGTCCCCTTTGATTAGCTGATTTGTCCTGAGGAAGGCGGTGACCCTTACCTCCCGTAATGTCAGAAATGATCAGAATATCGTCCAGATAAGGCGCCACTGCAATGCCCCGTGGTCTGAGAACCGCAAGCAGAGACCCTAGAACCTTTGTGAAGATCCTGGGTGCCGTGGCCAGCCTGAAGGGAAGAGCCACAAACTGAAAATGTTTGTCCAAGAAGGCGAACCTTAGGAACTGGTGATGATCTTTGTGGATAGGAATATGAAGATATGCATCCTTTAAGTCCACGGTAGTCATATATTGACCCTCCTGGATCAATGGAAGAATTGTACGAATAGTTTCCATCTTGAAGGATGGAACTCTGAGAAACTTGTTTAGACTCTTGAGATCTAAAATGGGTCGGAACGTTCCCTCTTTTTTGGGAACCACAAAAAGATTTGAGCAAAACCCCTGCCCCTGTTCCTGTATTGGAACGGGACAGATTACTCCCATGGTGGAGAGGTCTTCTACACAACGTAAGAACGCCTCTCTTTTTATCTGCTCTACAGACGATTGTGAAAGAAGAAACCTTCCTCTTGGGAAGGAATTTTTTAACTCCAACTGATACCCTTGAGACACGCTTTCTAGTGTTCAGGAATCCTGAACATCTCTCATCCAAGCCTGGACAAAGAGAGAAAGTCTGCCCCCTACCAGATCTGGTCCCGGATCGGGGTCGCTCCTTCATGCTGTCTTAGTAGCAGCGGCAGGCTTCTTGGGTTGTTTACCCTTGTTCCAACCCTGGTTAGGTTTCCAAGTGGGTTTGGCTTGAGGATAATTCCATTCCTGTTTAACCAAAGAGGAAGAGGGGATTCCCTTTAAGTTTCTAAAAGAACAAAAATTATTCTGTCGTCCCCTTTGATTAGCTGATTTGTCCTGAGGAAGGCGGTGACCCTTACCTCCCGTAATGTCAGAAATGATCTCTTTCAAGTCAGGCCCAAACAGGCTCTTACCTTTGAAAGGAATCGCCAAGAGCTTCGATTTAGAGGACACATCCGCAGACCAAGATTTTAGCCACAAGGCTCTGCGCGCTAAAATGAAAAATCCTGAATTCTTAGACTCTAATTTGGCGATCTGGAAGGCTGCATCCGTAATAAAAGAATTAGCCAGCTTCAGGGCCTTAATTCTATCCATTATGTCTTCTAAAGGAATCTCAATCTTAAGGGACTCTTCTAGGGCGTCAAACCAAAAGGCAGCCTCAGTTGTGACTGTTACAATGCAGGCCGTCGGTTGTAATAGAAAACCTTGATGAATATATAGCTTCTTTAGAAGACCCTCCAACTTTTTATCCATAGGGTCTTTGAAAGCACAACTATCCTCAATAGGGATAGTCGTACGCTTAGCCAGTGTAGAGATAGCTCCCTCCACCTTAGGAACCGTCTGCCAAGAGTCCCGAACGGTGTCAGCTATAGGGTACATTTTCCTAAAAATAGGGGAAGGGGAGAACGGGATACCCGGTCTTGTAATAATTTCCGAAATTCTCTTAGGAACCGGAAACACATCGGAATAAGCAGGGACAGTTGTAATAGAAAACCTTGATGAATATATAGCTTCTTTAGAAGACCATAGGGTCTTTGAAAGCACAACTATCCTCAATAGGGATAGTCATACGCTTAGCCAGTGTAGAGATAGCTCCCTCCACCTTAGGAACCGTCTGCCAAGAGTCCCGAACAGTGTCAGCTATAGGGTACATTTTCCTAAAAATAGGGGAAGGGGAGAACGGGATACCTGGTCTTGTAATAATTTCCGAAATTCTCTTAGGAACCGTAAACACATCGGAATAAGCAGGGTCAGTTGTAATAGAAAACCTTGATGAATATATAGCTTCTTTAGAAGACCCTCCAACTTTTTATCCATAGGGTCTTTGAAAGCACAACTATCCTCAATAGGGATAGTCGTACGCTTAGCCAGTGTAGAGATAGCTCCCTCCACCTTAGGAACCGTCTGCCAAGAGTCCCGAACGGTGTCAGCTATAGGGTACATTTTCCTAAAAATAGGGGAAGGGGAGAACGGGATACCCGGTCTTGTGTTTCAGGTTCCTAAGAGAATTTCGGAAATTATTACATCGGAATAAGCAGGGACAGTTGTAATAGAAAACCTTGATGAATATATAACTTCTTTAGAAGACCATAGGGTCTTTGAAAGCACAACTATCCTCAATAGGGATAGTCATACGCTTAGCCAGTGTAGAGATAGCTCCCTCCACCTTAGGAACCGTCTGCCAAGAGTCCCGAACAGTGTCAGCTATAGGGTACATTTTCCTTAAAATAGGGGAAGGGGAGAACGAGATACCCGGTCTTGTAATAATTTCCGAAATTCTCTTAGGAACCGGAAACACATCGGAATAAGCAGGGACCTCTAAGTATTTGTCCATCTTACTCAATTTCTCTGGCGGAACCACAATAGAGTCACAGTTGTCAAGAGTCACCAAAACCTTTCGTAGCAAAAGGAGGAGGTGTTCAAGCTTAAATCTGAAGGACATGACGTCCGAATCATTCTGGGGTAATGCACTTCCTGAATCAGACAGTTCCCCCTCAGACAGGACCTCCCTACCCCCCAAATCAGATCCCTGGGAAGGTATATCGGAGATAGTTATTAAAGCATCAGAAGTTGCAGGGACCACATGAGCCTCTGTCCTGCTGCGTTTGCCTTGTAGCACTGGCAACTTAGATAAAACCTCTAAGAGTGGATGACATGACTGCAGCCATATCCTGCAGAGTAAATGACGCAGACGCCGTTGAAGAACATGGCGGCGCTTGCGTGGGCATTAAAGGTTGTGACGCTTGGGGAGAAAAGTGCGGTCTACCCTCAATCTCATCAGTCAGAGGACATTCATTAGACATATCTTTATTAAAAAAGATTTGCTCTTTACACTGTAAAGCCCTCTCGATACATGGGGGACAAAGTGTAACAGGGGGTTCCACAATGGCATTGAAACACATAGGGCATGTACTCTGTTCAAGGTCATCCATTTTTTACAACCTGAACAAAAAGTAATTTTGGTAAAAAACACTGATAAAATAAATATCGTACTGTCTCTAAGTAAACACTGAATTAACTTAATAAATGAGGCAGAGGGCAAATCTCACAAACCCTGCACAATGCCTTTAGAAATAAGATACTTTTGAAAATAAACTTAGTCACCTCACTGCAGCTCCGCTGCGGTTCCTACCGCCTCCAAGTGACCAACTAACTAACCTAACTCCGCAAACACGGCACTCCCAAAGTCGCTTGTAAGTATCACCACAAGCAGCCTTAGGAGCCGTGAGGGGATGCTGCCATACTGGAACAGATAGTAACTGAGCTGTCAAAGCACACGCAATGTAAGCCCCGCCCTTCGTGGGCGTAAACCCCAATCACCACAGAATGTCGTCATGTACCGGAGCCTTGCAATAAACATATACCCTCCGGAAAACTGTCCCCAGCATCAGCCAAACCGATATAGTTAACACACATACCATGTATCCCAGCACTTCTAGACCCAACCTACAGTGCTAGTGTCTGGTTATAGTGCATCTCCCCTAGTCGTTCCCAGCGCTTCTAGGCCCGTAATATAATGCTAGAGTGTCTGGTTTGCAATCTACTATAGACATTCTACATCTACCCCAGCACTTCTAGGCTATTAGTTGCCAGATGTCTGGATGTACTGTTAGAGGGAAGCCCCTCAATATAATGATGCAAGTACAGTTAATCTGAGATATGCTAGTAGCCCCAGAATAAAAACTGCACTTCACAGTGTCAATAGGTCAACTCTTCCTCCTGAGGTCCTGTGAAAGTAGAAGAGTCTTAGTTACAATCCTCTAAGACCATACACAGAGAACACAGCACAACATGGAAGGCGCAGGAGTCAAAAATTCACCAGTTCCCATAATCTAAAAGACTATCCAGAAGCTGCTCTGTAATAAAATAGCACACTTTGGCACCATTTAAAAATAAAAAACTCTTGATTGAAGAATCTAAACTAACACCTCACTTTACCTCTTCCTATCACTAACGCAGGCAAAGAGAATGACTGGGGTGGGAGGGAAGGGAGGAGCTATTTATGCAGCTCTGCAGTGGAGCTCTTTGCCTCCTCCTGCTGAGCAGGAGGCGATATCCCATAAGTAAGGATGAAATCCGTGGACTCGTCATATCTTGTAAAAGAAAAAACGTTTTTGTTCATTAAATTTAGTTTGATGATGATACAGTCTGTTGTGTGATTAAACACAGGCAAGCTGGAATTAATCAGTGTATAACCAGACCTGAGCAATGGAGACGTTTTTAAAGGAACAAGATCTAGCAGCCACTTCCCTTAGCTGCAGACTCAATGCAGAGAACTGTTTGCAGAAAAAAGCAAGTAAAAAAATGTTTTTGTTCATTAAACTTAGTTTGATGATGGTACAGTCTGTGTGATTATTTTATTAGGTTCGGTTTAGCAAATGTTTTTGTTCATTAAACTTAGTTTGATGATGATACAATTTATTTTATTTGGTTTATAATGCTGTTTACCATTTAAAGTCTTCATTTCAAAGGTTTAAATATAATGTATTAGGTGTTACTTATGACAATTTTGAGAGGGGCCTGGAACCTAACTCCCTCACTTCCCATTGACTTACATTATAAACTGGGTTTCAATTTACAACCATTCCTCCTGGAACCTAACCCTGGCGTAAACTGAGGGCTACTTGTACTTGTAAACAATTTAATACACTCCAGCAGGTAAAGTGGATCATTGGGAACAAATTAAAGGGGAGAGAATTTGCGTAAACTGTCCCTTTAAGAACTAAATTTAGGCTCCAACGAGGAGCAACAGGTTTGAGAACAGGTTTAATTCTAACCAGAGCCTAAACAAACTCTTGAACATCTGGCAAACTAGCCAATTTTTTGTGAAACTGAACAGAAAGGGCCGAAATCTGATCCTTATTAGAACTGGACGACAGGTCTTTCTCCAGACCTTCCTGGAGAAACTGAAGTATACACAGAGTCTTCACTCTATGCCAAGAGAAACCTCACCGCTCACACCAGTGAAGATAAGTCCTCCAGACCTTGTGGTAGATTTATCTGGTGACAGGCTTGCAGGCCTGTATAAGAGTATTAATCACACTTTCAGAGAAGCCTCTCTGAGCTAAAATAAACTATTCAATCTGCATTCAGCCTCAGAGTATCTAGGTTTTGATAAAAGAATGGACCCTGAGTCAGTAGGTCCTGATGAAGAAGCAGCCACCAAGGCTGAGAAGATGACAGGCTCACCAGGTCTGCGTACCAAGTCCTGTGTGGCCACGGAGGAGCTATCAAGATAATAATTATGCGCTCCTGCTTGATCTGAGCTACAACATGGGGCAGGCAGAAGTACAATTGGTGAAAAAAAGATAGACCAAGTTGAAGTTCCACGGAACAGCTAGAGTGTCCACTAGCTCCGCCTGAGGATCCCTGGATCTCAAACTGAATCTCGTGAGCTTTGCATTGAAGCGGGAAGCCATCAGATCTATATGTAAATCACCCTAATCTAAGGATTAATTTCAGAAATACCTCCTGATTCAGGGACCACTCCCCTGAGTGAAGAGTATGCTTTCTCAGAAAATCTGCATCCCAATTCTCCACACTTGGGAATTGAATAGCTGATTGACATTGAGGTCTCTTCGCCCACTCTAGGATTCGAGACACCTACTGCATCGCCAGGGAGCACTGAGTGCCTCCCTGATGGTTAATGTAGACTAATGTCCAATTGTAATCGGATATACCGGACGGAACACAGTTAAGGTCACGCCAGAAGCACCTTGTATATGGCCCTCAATCTGAAAATGTTGATTGCAATGGACACTTCCACCTGACACCAAGTTCCCTGGGCTCTGAGAGAACCCCACACGCATCCCACCCGGACACCGCATCTGTGGTGACTGTAAACTCGCTCCTAGAAGGACAGGGGCTGGGGACTTAAATGCTTCCAAAGGGGCAAACAGAGTGCCTGGCTTCTCCTATTCTTTGTGGATAATTTTGTAGATAATGGTTGGTACAGGGAAAACATCCAGGGCCCTAGGCCTCTGTCTAAATACTGATTCCAGTCTCTGGACCTGTTTATCCTCAGATGGCTTTTCGCCACGAAGGCCCCTAGGGTAAATAGAACCCTCTTAAGCAGGAGCCTGAGCTGCTACACTTTGAACCTAATCATTCCCTCTTCCAACACCTCTTCAGAGTGGTCCGAGGAAGGGAGTTCACCTTCCGAGCTAACTAAGGGTTCGTCCTCTGGGCTACGTATAGGAAAACAATGTTTAACCTTCCTTTTCCTCTTCCTGACACCAGGCTAGCATTCAGGGCAGCAGACACAGCAGCCTGTATATGGCCATGAGGTAATCAGGTAAAGGACCTACACCAGCCGGGGTCGGGCTGCTCTCTGCACAGTGCTCTGGAGCAACTGAAGTTACATTAATGGGCTGTTGGACCAGAATATTTGCATTGGCCGAAGCCTGAGAAGCTGCTGTAGGACCTGCTGGCAATAGGACATGCGGGAGCTCATCCGCGGTCTAACCGAGTGGGCCTCCTGAAGTCAGGCAACAATTGCATAGTTGCGCCGGAGGATTAACAGTGATAGTTTTGCAAAGCATACATTTACTGTTGTCAATGGAATTTACTAAGGAAGATTCCTCCAGACTCTCTATTAAAATAGAGTCATGTGTGCCGTGAAAAAAATTATTGTAATAGCAACCGTGAATCTTACTGCAGGGTATTTGGGTCCCAATGCACACTGTCCCTTAGTTAAATTTAGGGCATATTACCACCTCTGGATAGACGCATTGTAACCGTTCTCCCACAGGACTGCTGCGCAGTGGATTCCCAACAGAAATGGCGCAAAAGCAGTGTCCACGTCACTCTTATGACCTATAACAAATTAAGCCTGCAGTCTCTATTAATGATGTCCCCACTCAAAGATGGGGCTTGTCCATACAAGTAGAGTATGCAACCAGAGAGACTGTCCAGTGCGCTAAAACCGCCAACACCCATTATTATGCTTAGGTCTTATAATGTTCCACTGGGACGAAATGCTTGTCAGAGTCCTGCATCTAAGCATGCCCTAAACGCACCCCTCTCAGTACCATATCGGAATAAGGCTGGGATCAGTCACTGGAGCTAGTAGCATGATGGTGCCTGTCATCAAGAGGCCAAAGTGTACACAACACTATTGATACACAGGAACAAGACTTAATACCACCTCTTAATTGGAGGTTGCCATGAAAGAGGGGAGAACTTACCCATGATAAGTATGTAATTTAGTGTGAAACACACAGCGTTATCAGACAGGGGATTTTAGATAAAACTGGAAGAGGCAGGGAGACCCAGTGTCAATCAGGGTAACATGAACCAATACTCTATTGAGATTTACATGCTTATATTATCCCCAGCTTTAGACAAGCCAATCCATGATAAACTTCATTCTTCTTTACAGAGCACCTCTCTCTGCCTACCTCCTTGATATGAGGCAAAGAACTACTGGAGGGTAGGGGAAGTGGGAGAGATATTTATAGTCTTTGTTTGGGGTGTCTTTGCCTCTTCCTGGTGGCCAAGTAAAGTAATTCCCATAGGTTAAGAATGTTTCATGAACTCT
The DNA here is from genome assembly GCF_027579735.1 of Bombina bombina. Lineage (NCBI taxonomy): Eukaryota > Metazoa > Chordata > Amphibia > Anura > Bombinatoridae > Bombina > Bombina bombina. Next base: position 587,600,799 of record NC_069504.1, read on the forward strand.
CACTGCCAATAGAAGGAAGAGACAATTATCTGTATCTATCTTGTTCAATGAAAAAGAAACACCTTTGGAGAAGGACTAATAAAAGAACGACTAATAAAATATAAACTGTATCCCAGTGAACACCTGTTGATTAAATAATGTGAAACATTTGAAGGATACATTTCCAAAGATTATCAGATTAAAAGGGAGAAACTGGAAGGAAACAGCTTGAACCAAACTGATGGCACTGTGTAAGTAAAAAGTAACTACATATCTTGTTTCAGCAAAGATCTGTGAAATCCCTCTTGCAAAGTCTGTGTTTCTTATAACACAATGAGGAATTTCTATTTTTCTATGACTCCACCAAAAGTAAAACTGACATACAAGAACTGTCCACTTCCTGGGTTATGAAAAACAATGAAACCTTTGTATATAAGCCAAGCTAGCTCTATTTAGATTTACTTGTACTGCAGGAGGGGTAATATGTATTGGTGGTGTGGGAGGAGACAATAGGGATCTCCTGCTAGTAAATGGCAACAATCAGAAGGTTGTGTCAAACTGTATTAATTAAAAACATTGGATGGTAAGTTAAATGCATATATACATCCTCCTCACACTTAATTGCTGCAATTACTGACATAAGCCTTGCTTTTTTTTTGCACACCTATAATCATACTGTGCATAGGAAGCCCCAATGCACAATAACAAAACCTGGACTAGCACTGGGATTTCTGGGGGGAAAAAAAAGTATGTTCTCAAAAAT